>NC_138982.1:2839700-4112200 GCF_964341445.2 Mesoplodon mirus | reverse complement strand
TCATTGTAGAAAATATTTAAAATATTTCAAAATATAAAGGTAAAAATTGAAATCACCCGTAATTTCACCTTTCAGAGATAACCATAGTTAACATTCTCATGTATTTCCTGCTAATCTTTTTCTTTTCCATAAATGTTGAATACCAACATTTGTTGTTGGAGTTTAGAATTGGCAATAGTAGAGTTTGTTTTATACCTTAACAAATGTTTTCTATTTTTTGCATTTACAGAATAAATGAAACTGTGACTTATCTTACAGTTTGCTAAACTAGTATTATTCACTTTTGACAGTTTTATCATATTTCTTGAACATGAAAAAGTTTTTCACTTGAAAGTTGGGAGGATGCTAGAGGCACCCACTCTCACCTGTTACACTTACTATTAAACAGTGTATCCTGGGGGACTTCCTTGGTGGCACAGTGGATAAGACTCCACGTTCCCAATGCAGGGGGCCTGGGTTCAATCTCTGGTCAGGGAACCAGATCCCACATGCCTGCCGCAACTAAGAGTTTGCATGCCACAGCTAAGGAGCCCATGTGCCACAACCAAGGAGCCGGTGAGCCACAACTAAGGAGCCCACCTGCTGCAAGTAAGACTTGGTGCAACCAAATAAATAAATAATAAATAAATAAATAAATAAATAGTGTATCCTAATTTTTTAGTTCATTTTATGCTATTAGCATTTCCCAGTGTCATGAAATATCCTTTAAAATATGATTTTAATAAATGTGAAACATTTCAATGCAAAGATAATCCATTCAATATTTCATTGAAATAGTTTCCTACTCCTCAATATCTAGGATATTTTCAGATTTTTAAAATTAATATATAATACTATGATGATATGAAACTAATATATATGATATGCATATATAAACTCTGACCACATCTCTGATCATTTCTTTAGGACAAACTCCTAGAAATAGATTTTTATAGGATTTTCTCATAGATTCAAAAGGGACCCAGTGTCTTTCAGAGAGAGCCTCTCCCCCAAAGCCTCTGGGCTTAGTCTGTCCAGGTGTTGCCCTTTGGTTTAAACCTGAGATTCCATGAATCTCTAGAGCATCTTGTTCAGCCTAACAGGCTTGTCGACCACCTCACTTTCATCACTTTATAGACAACAGCTTTTTGAGTTTTCTTCTTTGTTCTCTTCCTGTGCCCAGCTCAGACCATTCAGAAACAAAATGGGATAATATGCGCCCATCTGCCTCTCTCCCCCTTCTCCAGGTTTACTTTTCTCAGCTCCACTTTTAATATCTTCTCTGCGGACACTCCAGTGCCCCAAGGATAGGATAGCCAGTAGATAAGCACTTAAGTCTTCTTAAGTTCTGCCTCCCAGGGTATTTAAGGACCTAACCAGTCAGGACTTCCATAATTACCTGCATTTTAAAAGAGGATCCTAGAGGAACAACAATGCTCAACTCAAAGAATGAATCACTAATGGTGGAAATCACAAAAACAAACAAACAATAAATCAAGTCAGAGAGAGCGATATTTTGCATTTGGTCAATAGGAAAAGAAAACTATTGAAGCCATGGGCTTGGCTGAACTTACCTACCAAGACTGAGAGAAGGAGGAAGATGAGTGAGTCTGATATGGAGCCCTGGGAGTCAGTGGCCTGGGCTCTCAGGAAAGAGGTGGAGGGCGGAGTGGACCAGAAATCTGGACGGTGGGATGAGAGGGAAACGTGAGCCTCTGCCTGTCAGGTGAGCAGTCTGGCCTCATACCTAAAGACAACAGGAGGACACCACTCTACGGTCTCAGGCAAGAGGATACTGTGCAGAAGCCAGTGTCTGAAGATTCTTCTAGCAACCATGGGCTTGATAAATTGCAGAGGAGAGAAACCAGGAGTATAAAAATCAGCCAGTAAACAGTGGCAATAATAGCTGATATTTACTAAGTATTTATTGTGTGTCAGGAACTGTGTTGTATCTCATGTATTAACTCATATAAAAACCAGCCCAGATTTATGTCGTAAATAGTAGTATCACCCCATATTATAGATGAGAAAACTGGGAAACAGAGAGGTTAAATTACTTGCTTAAAATGACACAGTTAGTAAGCAGCAGGGCAAGGGCCTGAACCCAGATTCGTAGCCCCTACACTGTGAATTGCTGGGCAGATGGCGGCCTTGGCTGAGGAGACCGTTGCAGCTTTGGGAAGAAAGAGCATGCGTGCATCAGTGTGCGCACAGTTTATATTCCAGGCTACGAGGAAGCAGAGAAAAAAATGAAGACTGTGTCTCAGAAATGTTTCCGAGATGGCAAAGGCAGGAGCAGGAGGTGAGAACTGTGCGGTGTCACAGGACCATGGCCGTCACATGTGTGGTGGCACAGCTGTCCTCTGCAACTCACCAGACTGCTGGACTAGCCAGGGCGGGGCTCTGCTGGACTCAGTGCAGCTGACGTAGGAAGAGGAGTAGCTTCCTCTTACTGAAGAGGCATCTATTTTATGCCAGGCACTGGGCTAGCAGCTTGACGTGTATTATCTCATTCATTTCTCATGGCAAAACTATTTTTACTTCTATTTTACAGATGAAAAAACCAAGGCTCCAGAAAGTTATGTGACTTGCACAAGGCATACAACTCTGCGAGCCACATGGTTTGAATTTAGGAAAGGCTATCAGCTCCAAGGCTATCAGCACCCTGTCCACTCCTGGCTAAAGATGACGCTTCACGTTCTAGCCTTTGGGTCCTTCCTTCTCCCACTCCCCAGAGGAGGCCCCTTTCCCATCAAGGAAGAAAGGCTGAGCCTTCCCTTTGCTCAGACTTGTCATCAACACCCTTCCCCACACTCCTCCCTTCTCCTGCCGGTACCAAAAAGAAAATAAGCTATCAGTCCCTGGACCTGAAGGTTGATGGATAGTTTTCCTCAATGGATGATGCTGTCTGGATATTCCCTCCCCTTTTATGAACTCCCAGGGAGCAAGGTCTCATGGGACCAAGCACAAGATGTGGAACCAGGAAGCCTGTGTTAAGAGTCGCAGCCCCTCAGCTCATGGATGTATGATTACGAGCCAACCTTAATTTCTTCGTTGGGTTGTCGGGAGAACCAAGTGAAATGACGCATGTGAAAGGCTTTGTGAACTGGAAAGCCCAATGTACCTATTCCACAGCACCTGCCCGCTCTCCCCCGTCGGTCAGGATTGAGCCCAGAATAACTGTCCCCGAGCTGCCTTCTCCACATTAGGGGAGATGAAACCGTGGTCAGGGAAGTCTGGGCATCCATCACAGGTCTGCTGCGAGCCAAACCACCTGCCTGCTGAGTCGGGCTGGAGTCACGGCCAGGCAAGATGGCTCGTGTCTGTACATCCGCATCTGTTACGTGGTTGCTTCACAACCACCCTGTGAGACGGCAGCGCCATCCCTGCTGGCCAGGAGAGAAACCTGAGTCTTTAGGGAGGTGAGTAGCTGCCCAGAGTCACAGAGTTACTGAGTGAAGAGCTGGGCTCAAGCCCTGGCCTTGGGCCTCCTGGTCCACTGCCGCTTCTGGCTCTTGAGGGGCGGCCTGGGGTCCCCAGCGCAGCTTCATCCCTCAGCTCATATAAATTATGCCTAAGTGTATAGTTTTCTGTAAACTGTGTGCAAGTGTATAATTATGTGTAAAGTAAGCATACGTTAATTTTGATTATACTATTTTTTGTTCTAATCTCAAGTTGGGAACATCTCAAACATTCTGGAAAACCCTTGGAAGCCCCATCAGTCCTACACACACGGTCAATACAGCCTAATGGTTAAAATCGCCTACTCCCCAGCCAGACCCCTCTCCTCATTCCAGCTTGAGGCGTTCGGCTACATTCAGTTCACCTCGCTTAAGCCCAGATGTGGAATCCCGTCCCCACTAGTGGGCCAGGAACCAGCAGTCCCCTGCAGGTGGGCAGGCGGCCAGGGGGCTATCATAGGGGATGCTCACAACCTCTGCTTGTTCAGGTCTTGGTCCAACTGTTCCCTCTCCGGAAGCCGTCCTTGACTCTGCCAAGCCGGCCGAGGTGTCCCTTTTCAGTGTTCCCACAGTGCCCAGTAGTGGGCTCAGTCACTGTGTGGTGAGTGTCAGTTGCTTGTATGATCCCCCCTCCAGACAGGGAGCAACTGAGGCCGGGGACCGTGTCATGCCCTCTTCGCCAGCACAGGACCCATCGATAAACGCTTCGGATGTGAGTCAGTGAGCGAAGGTAACAGTGTGTGGATGGATGGAAGGGTATCTACCTCCCCTCCAGCTCTTAAATTCTTCTCTACTTGTTCTCCTGTTCAGAAAGGGCCAGGGGTGGGGGGGCCATGAAGACCAGAGAAATAATACTTTTAAAAACTAGTATTGATGGAAAGTTTGGTTTTCTTTTAAAGACCCAGCTCTTATGAGCCCCCAGAGGGATGGCCCACGGCACAGAGCCTGGCCAAGGAAGTGAGGCATGCTAAAGTCCTCTCTCACATTCCTGATCCTCTGAACTTGTGTAAGGACAGTGAGTTATCTTCTCTCCGTTCCTTCCCAGGTCACTAACATTCAAGCTGCGGTGACCAATGTTTACTGTGCAGCAGTTTCCATTTATCCATTTCCTTTGGTAACTGCGATTTTTTTTTTAAATATATCTTAGGGCTTTCTCCTTGACCTACAAAACAGCACTGTGCACTCTGCGTTCTCTGGGGAGACGTCCTCCCGAACCCTTATTCAGAGAAGCGAGTATGTGGCCGATCCTGTCATCCTCGGTGGGAAGTTTGATTCATCTCACCAGGGGACGGCTGGGGGCAATGCCAGCCTAGGCTTCCACTTCTTCCTTTAATGAAGTGGCACCTATTTGGATGATAAGGAGCCACTGAAAATTGGGAACATCTTACAAATGCAAAATGCCCTTTATATAGAAATGTATATCTCACTTTAGAATGTGTCCTGTTATATTATTCTAATATAATAAGGATTCCTACAAGGAGTTTATAATAACTTGGGGAAATGTTTATGAAATAACGTTAACTTTAAAAGCAGAATGTGAAATTATATATACAGTATGTCCTCAATTCTGTTGCTGAAAAGTGTACATAGAAAAAAGAAAGGCAGCTTTTTCATTTCATCTTTATAACAGCCCTGTGGTGTTATGTGGAATTATTAAATAATTTGCCCAAAGCCATACAGCTATATGTGCTGCCCAAGGTCACAATGCATGAACAGAAGTTTGACTGCATGTATATTTCATCCAGAAGGCAATTTGGGAAACGGGAGGGGTACCTGGGGCTCTGCTTGGAGGCATGTGGCAGAATTGCCTTTCCCTAGCACTGTGGAGTTTGCTGTGGCCAAATGATTTGCTCTGGCCATGTGACTGGCCATTTGCTCAGTCATATGTGACATGTGACTGAGATGATGTATCACTTTCAGGTGGGAACTTGAAGAGCGATGGAGCATTCCCCATGTTTTCCTTTGCCTTCCCCCTAAAGATTGGCAGTCCTCCAGAGAAAGGCTGTCCTGGCAGCTGTATCCTGGAGGAAGGACAACATGAAGCAGAATTCATATGTAGCATGAGTGAGAAATGGCCCTGAGTTGTTTTTAAGCCACTGAGATTTGGAGGAGGATTGACACCACAACATACCGCAAGAAAACCTGGCTTATTCTGCCAGATTCAAGGGCACCGACCAGTAGGCCAGATGACATGAACACTCCCACATGACTTCTTACAGTTCAAATGGGAGGTGGTGTGATGCTATAGGGAGTTTGGGTCTCAGAACCAGAATTGAGTTTCAACACAGGCCATTAACCTGGTTAAACTTACTTTCATGTTTTAAAACAAGGGCTATACTATATTCCATAAAGAGTTATTGTATTAAATAAGATAGTGCACATAAAGTGCCTGCTACTTAGAAAAAAAATTAAAACTGGTTATTCTAAAATTTTTCTACATGATTGATTTTTACACAGATGCCCCAATCCCAATGTATTTGTTAAGCAAGGTATGAGTGTACCTTTTCGATTGTAAATTTCTTTTTTCTACTGCTGAACAAAAAAATTGTGATGACTCTAATTTTCCCTCTACCAAACAGTAATAAATATACAATCTACAGCATTAGTATGTTCATGTAGTTCTAAGAGGAAAAACCAGTGGTTATCATAATTTAAAAGTTTACCATTAATAAAAATTACTATTAAGATAAAATTAAGAGAAGGAAGATAATGTTATTAAAAATACATTTAACAAATATAAGAATTGAGGTTCAGTCATGCATAACCTCAATCTAAAGAAATAATGGGGGCTTCCCTGGTGGCGCAGTGGTTGAGAGTATGCCTGCCAATGCAGGGGACACGGGTTCAAGCCCTGGTCTGGGAGGATCCCACATGCCACAGGGCGACCGGGCCCGTGAGCCACAATTACTGAGCCTGTGCATCTGGAGCCTGTGCTCCGCAACAAGAGAGGCCACGATAGTGAGAGGCCCACGTACCGCGATGAAGAGTGGCCCCCGCTTGTCACAACTAGAGAAAGCCCTCGTACAGAAACGAAGACCCAACACAGCCATAAATAAATAAATAAATAAAGCAAACTGTCAACAAGTAAAAATAAATAAACACTATAAAAAATAAAAATTAAAAAAAATGGTGCTGGAACAACTAGAAATCTATAAGCAAAAAAAAAAAAAAAGTGAACCTCACCCTGAACCTTACCACTTAAAAAAAAAAAAGAAAGAAAAGAAATAACGGAATAACACTAGGAACTAACGGAATCTAACTTTCTTTGAATGCCTCCTCTGCCAAATACACGGTTCCTGTCCTCAACATACTTCCAATCTGAGAAAATTAAATATACACAGAAGATTTAGCTCTAATGCTGCATGAAATTTTAGAATATTATGTTACTCTCCTACTACTTCTTAGGTTATTAATGGATCCACTCTTTTTTTCTCATTTCATGCTCCACCCACACACAAAAAGAGAACATATGTGGATATGTCAGATTGTGACTATAATATAATGCATCTGAATAAAAATCAGATCATTAAGTTGCAGATACTTCTGTAGGAAGCAGGAAATTTTCATCTCCTTTTCCAGTGCTAGGGTCAGGTCTTTGCACCTCCTTCTTAGGACTCTCCCAAGAAAGTGCAGTTGGAAATCTATTAGTCAGAGCCCAGGATCTTCCTTGTACATTTTCCTAATTTCACAGGTTTCCATGTCTTAAAATACAGGAGCATTGCTATAATGTCTCTTCTACACACACCCTCAATCCCAGAGTCAGCCTCACTTATGCAGAGACCAATCAAAGCTGCTCTGAGCTTCTGCTGGCTCCCTGAATAAGCCCACCCTTCATTGCTCAAGGCTGATAATGGGGAAGAATCTCACGGGGCTGTGGCTCTGTCTCCCAGCCCTGATATGTCTGCTGAGACTGACCTTCCCATGGGGAGGCCACTAACTACCTCTGCAGTCACTTGCCCTAGAAGTGCAGCTCCTTCAATGCCATGACTTAGAGTTCTTCCCTTGGGGCCCCTCAGCCCCCTCCAAGGAAGACTTCCTCCCATCCCGTCTCACTGGAGACAGCCTAGCCCAGCCATAGCAAAGTCTGTGAGGATAAAGTCTCACCCTTGTTACCACTGCTGCTCCCCAGGACCCCCCAAAGTGACAGGCTCCTCAAGGAACCAACTTATCTTGCCCCACTCCAGAAGACATACCAACAGGAAGTGACTGGACAGCCGTCCCCTACCCCCACCAGCCACCCTCTGGGTCTAGTCTGGCTGTGACCAAGGGGCCAAGCTTAGATTCACCCCAGGCCACTGTTTGTGGCAAACGGGATTGTAGATACAGAGGAGAGAGGTAGGGCCGAATGCATACCCTGCCAGCTTTGGCCATTTAGACACGCAGACAGGACACCCAGTCACGTGCACCAGCAGAAAGCAACACTTCTCGTTTCACAAATTACTTCATCACAGGCTCCTCCAAAACCTAAACCACTTCTCCAGCTTGGGAATTTGCTCCAGAAAGACATTCCCTGTCACTGTCAGCCCGTTGTTGCTCCATGTTACTGTCTCTTTATACTGTGCCTACTTCCTGTGCTAACCAGAGCTAAATTTGGTAAAAACACAGCTCTTACACTGTTCATTCAGTTCTTTTTATCCATCGTGGTGAGTTACAAAGTCCTTCCACTCAACACTCCCTCCTTCCATTCCTCCACACCCTTTTAGAACCTATTTCTATATAAAGCTTGGTCCCCACTCCCCCAAGGAGCTAGTATCTGTAATGCTCATAGATATTGAAAATTATAAACCAGATGATATTTTTCTTTTTTCCTTTATCTGTCAGAAAGCTCAGAGGCAAACTTATAGCTCAATTATGGGAACTGAGTCTTTTGGCTCACATATCTATGTCACTTTTCTAATTTATACATCCCTCATTCAAATTTTTATGTATATTTCACTATTTTATTATATGGGTTTCTATATGCGCCCTCAACTCTTGCAAAATCCAGAAAGGAATAGAGATGTTACTTTGATGGCTAGCCAGGTAGGTAGGCCTATAAATAAATAGGTATTAATAGATTAAAAGAAATTTCCTACTCACTGGTTACTTATTCAGCCAAATTTCTTCACTGAGTGTCCATAGTATTCCAAGTAGTAAACTCCTCTCTTCTTCAGTTCTCTTCCTCCCTCTGGACTATGTTTTCCCCTCAGGAACTCACAAACCCAGAGAAGGAATACTACCCTTCAAGGCAAAGAGGTGAGCATCCTGTTCAGGGCAACATGCTGTGGCAGTGGTCCAAGCAGGGCTGACCCAGCTCTCCTGGTTTCCAGCCCAGTGATCTTTTCACAACATTGTTCTGCTTTTTGTGCAGTTTACAGTATGGAAAGCCCACAGTTAAAGACAGAGTCCAAACTAACCACATATTTTTTGAGTCCTGCTCTAACCCCATCTCCATCTTTTCCTGGATAGGGGATGTTCCCTTTCCTTATCTTTTCCCTGAGCATTTTTACCTTCTGCAGCACGTTTCTTTCTCTCCCATTTTCAATCTTTCACTCTTAGTATTTTACCTGGAAAGAAGGAAAGAAAGAAGGAAAGAAAGAAAGAAAGAAAGAAAGAAAGAAAGAAAGAAAGAAAGGAAGGAAGGAAGGAAGGAAGGAAGGAAGAAAGGAGGGAGGGAGAGAGAAAGAGGAAAGAAAGAAAGAAAGAAAGAAAGAGAGAAGAAAGAAAGAAAGAAAGAAAGAAGAAAGAAAGAAAGACAGAAAGAAAGAAAGAAGAAAGAAAGAAAGACAGAAAGAAAGAAAGAAAGAAAGAAAGAAAGAAAGAAAGAAAGAAAGAAAGAAGGAAGGAAAGAAAAAGAAAAGTACTCATAACGGTCCAGCTGGCCTGCTGCCATCAGTACCCAATAAATGTTAGTTCTCTTCCCCTACACACTTTGACACATATTAAGTGCTCCTTGCCCTACTTCTATGCACCCCCTGCCCCACTTCCTGTGCTTACACCGTACTGGATACCTAGACCTGTGAACTCTGCCAAATGAACCAGGAGAGATAGAATAGATAGATGTCAGTGTCATTCTGGTAAGAAAAATAGAAATAAAAAAAGGGGCCAGTCGGCCGAATCAGGGTATCAAAAAGCATTCCCAGTTTCCAGTAAGTCTTTTTCTCTCTTCAGCATAGCTGACATTTGTCTTTACATACCTGGGGAAATGACGTCTGTCTGCTCTTCATCACTTGATTTGCACTGTAGAAACTCGACTCCAGTGAGGTCATAGGGAGGAAGTTGATGATTTGTAATGGACATGTGTGGTAACTTCTTCAATATCCATTCCTTTCTTCTTTCTTCATGGCCCCATAGGGAGACCCATGTGGTTACAAGGAAGCTAACTCCACTCTCTGGCTCTGAGCTGTAGAGCACATGACGTAGCCAAAGCACATCATCGCATCCCACCCACCTGGCCATAGTGATTCACTATCAGGTTAGTGCTCTGACCTCAGGGAGCCCAGCGGGAATAAATCTCAGGACTTTGGTTAGAATTCCTGAGTCAAGGGTTTTCTCTCCTCCTCTGGAAATAGGAAGTCTAAAACTCCTCCAGCCATTTTGCTACCACAAAGGAAACCGACTTGAGAATGAAGCCAAAATACAGAGAATGGCAAAGAAATGAAGTCAGGGCCCAGATGACATCGTGAAATCTTAGATTAGACCTTACCTAAACCTAGACTTTTTAGTTACATGAATTAATAAATTTTATTATTTACACTCACATGTTACACTCAAATAAAAACTTTCTAACTGATACACTGATGTTACCTTAAAATTCATGTAAATTATGCTTGTTTTTGATAGATAACAATAGTTGTGATTCATCTTTGCTACTTATGCCCTGTCCAATATGCTAAAGACACCAAGCAGGTAGAGGCTATGGTGGTGTGTATGTCTATGTAGGTGTGTTTTCCCAGATGATCAACACCAACAATCGTCATCATCCCCATCATCACTGTGGATGGGACCATCATATGTAAATCAAACTCAGATGACCAAAGTTTACAGCAACGCTTGAAGCATTTCATTTCAGTCCCATAAAAGTTATGATATGCTGATTAAATACTGACTGGAGGCTGAAAGAGTGCTTACTTGAGGTTTATAAGCATGAAAAGGATGCATTCTGTTGCCACCTATTTTTTTTTCAAAATATTGTTGCCCTGAAACAGCCAAATGCATGTATTTCAAGTATTTTAAGGGAAAGAGGTGACGTACCTTTTATTTTTTATAATGGTATTTTCTGCCAATAATAAAATAAGAACAAGAAGAAATGTTGGCTAAAGAAGCCATATTCCTTTTCCAAAGAAAACATTTGTTGTCTTCAGTTTCCTCACTTTTATTTTTGAGAAGAGAGAGGTAATTCATTCCCTCCAGTAAACAATTTTCACGTGGGAGTCTCCTAACTTTCCCTTTTGTAACTTCAGTTCAGAGCTTTAAATATTTTGTACTTAATTCCTCCCTCCTTTTTGATTCTCTAAGACCAAGAACAAAGGTCTCCTGAACAGGTTTTCAGGCGAAAAAGCAAAGAAATAAGAAGCTGTTCAGGGGAACAGCGTCTGTCCATAAGCACCCCATAGGGGCTGCTCCATACACAGAAGGCAGGAATAAGGAGAGACCAAGATGCCATGAATGATAGAAAACAAGATTTGGGGATTTCTGATTTCTCCCAGGAGGCTGCTGGGAGTGTCTGCTGATGGGGAATAGCTGCTGTGGTCAAGTAGCTGTAAGGGTTTGAGAAGTCTTTAGGTGTAATATTGCTCCAGAACTAAAGCCTGGGTTTCTTGGCTCTATAAGCAATAAGTACATCCTTTGATGATTTCTTTATTTCCAATATTTTATTGTGAGCATTTTCAAACATACAGAAACGTTGAAAGACTTGTGAAGGGTACACCCCATATACCCACCATCTAGATTCTATAATTAATAGTTTGCTATATTTGCTATCCATTTATCTACCTACCTATCCATTCATCAATCCATCTTATTTTTTGGTGCATTTCAAAGTAAGTTGCAGACATCAGTATCCTACACTCCTAAATACATACCTCTTCACACCTTTCATTAACTAGAGTTTAGGGTTTATTTAGAATAATTTTTTTTCCCTGGTGAAATTTACATAGAGTGAATTGCATGAATTTTAAGTGTATCATTCCATGCATTTCTTTTTTTAATAAATTTATTTATTTTTAGCTGTGTTGGGTCTTCGTTGCTGTGCACGCACTTTCTCTAGTTGTGGCAAGCAGGGGCTACTCTTCATTGCGGCTTCTCATTGCGGTGGTTTCTCTTGTTGTGGAGCATGGGCTCTAGGCGTGCAGACTTCAGTAGTTGTGGCTCGAGGGCTCTAGAGCTCACGCTCAGTAGTTGTGGCGCACGGGCTTAGTTGCTCATTGGCATGTGGGATCCTCCCGGACCTGGGCTCGAACCTGTGTCCCCTAACAATTACACCATGAGGGAAGTCCCCATTCCATGAATTTTGACAAATGTACATGCCTGGAAAAGGAAAACCATCAAGATACAGAACATTGTCGTGGTGATTTCTTTCTAACACCAATTATCAGTAGGGCTATTCTCCACTGCATTCAGTTATCCAACAAATATTTTCTGAGTTCCTATATGGTTCAGGTATTTGCTAGGTGTTAGAGAGGTAAATGATACATAGCCCTCCACAGGAGTCAACAGTTTAAAGAAAGAGATGCCTACAGTTCTTGAATTAATTAGTTAATTTATTAAATAGAGATGCTGTGGAAATCTGTTCACACAGCGGAGGGGTCAGCCAATGCACCTGATGTGGGGTCAAGAAGGGCTTCATGCTGGGCATTTTGAAAGATGAAAAGGAACATTAGACATCCAGGGACAAGAGCACAAAGAAGACTGAAGTCCATGACCCTACATGGCATCTGGCACGGCTGAGATACAGGACAAGGGGAATGCAATGAGGCTGGAGACACTGCAAGCGCAGGTCCAGGAGGGCCTTGAGTGCCTGACTAGGGTGTGGAGCTGTTATCCAAAAAGAGATGGGAAGTTGAAGAGGAACCTGCCAGACACCTAAGCCAAGGTGATCTGGGTAAATTTCACTCCATGTTGGCCTTGAGAGACATGAAGAAAGGGACTAACGTGGATGCTCTGGTGATACAGAGACAAACGCTTTGGATTAGGTGATAAATTATGGAAAATTCTAGTCCATAATCCAAGCTGCTGGACCCCAAAGGTCATGGGGGCTCCAGCTGGCTGCCAGATGGAACACGGCATCCACGCGCTGCCGAGGAGCCCTGGAGACAACCCGGCCTCCAGCTCCTCCTCCACTCAGCACCAGAGCCTCACAGACTAAGGAGAACTGGAGAAGCCAGGCTGGGAAAGCCTGAGTTCTAACATATAATTTTTTAATGTAGCCAGTTGCATTACAGTCGCCTACTATTGATCATGGAACAACTTGTTTAAAGTGTTGTAAAGGGTCCCACCAGACTCTAATCAAGAGACAAACCTTGTGTCTAAAACAATTCAATCACTTCTTTTACACTGAGAGAAAACTGAGTGATCAC
The DNA here is from genome assembly GCF_964341445.2 of Mesoplodon mirus. Classification (NCBI taxonomy): domain Eukaryota; kingdom Metazoa; phylum Chordata; class Mammalia; order Artiodactyla; family Ziphiidae; genus Mesoplodon; species Mesoplodon mirus. The sequence continues at coordinate 4,099,203 of NC_138982.1, read as the reverse complement.
ATATACACAACCTGCTGCAATCAAGGCTGAGACTTCTTGTATGCTAATGTCCTGCTAAGAAGTGTGTAAGTGTATAACTTCACAGGGTGAAGTGTCAAATTCTCTTTCATTAGAATGGGAAATAATTGTGCTGCTGTATGACAAGTAGTAAAATCCACAGTGGACGATTGAATCAATAGCTGTGAAATGTAGAACACTGCTGGTTTAAAACAAACAAACAAAAAAATAGCATCTCTCCATTGGAAAGGATGCCTTTTAAACTCATAATGGATTCCATTTGTGATCAAAGTTGAAGGTGCAAGTCACATAGGAAACAATATCAACAAAAATATGGGCAGAGGAGTGGATGAGGAAGGGAAGAGAGAGGCTTAGTGGGGAACAAAGAGAAGAAATAATTTCAGAAGAAGGCAGGTCTTAATTTTTTCCTACCTTTTAATAGAGCTAGAGTTTTATAAATCAACTAGAAGTATCTTGCTTAAACTGTCAAGAAGAGTTACTCTTATGGACTGAATGTTTGTGTCCCCCCTCAAAATTCATATGTTGATATCTAATGTGATGGTTTTAGGAGGTGGAGCCTGTGGAGGATAATTAGTTGATGAGGGTGGGGCCCTTGTGAATGGGATTCCTGCCTTTATAAGAAGAGGCCAAAGAGTGAGAGAGCTCTTTACACCACTTGAGGGTACAATGTGAAGCTGGCTGTCTGCAACCCTTGCTGGCCCCCTCATCTTAGACTTCTAGTCTCCAGAACTGTGAAAACTAAATTTCTGTTTATTTTAAGCCACCCAATCTATAGCACTTTGCTAGAGCAGCCCGAACTGACTGAGAGAGTACCAAAAAGAGTAAACATGCTGAGTCTTAGGACTTAATACCCTGCACAGTGGAAAGCTGTCCCATGAGAAGTTCTCTTTTCCCTTGTTCTCTTTGTCTCTTTTTTAATTTTGAGACTCTTGCTGAGCCTTAACCAGAGGAATAACAAATCTCTAGGTACAGGAAGAAATCTGAGAAGTTGCCTTATGTTTACACCTCATTAAGCCAGGGACCAATCTTCATCAAAAGCAAAAATCCTAGTACTCACTCCACCTCTTTTTTTTACCTCTCTAAGTTTTTAGTTAAAAATAATTTTTCATTGGCTTTAGCACATGCCCTGGCCCATGTACAGGACTCGGCCCCTCCCTCTACTCCTCTTGTCTCTACGTTGACTTATCCCTTTGGCTGGTTTCTCCAGGTTGAGGCTACAGCATCTCCAGCCTCACATTCTGGGGACTGACAAAGAGCTTTTTGTCCTCAATAATTAAAAAAAAAAAATTCCCCATGACTGAGTTCCACTGGACCAGGTTGGCTGGCATGCTGATCCTCAAATGAAATATGCAGATTGGCCAGGACTAGGTCATATCATGGCCCTAAATTGGGGAGTGAGGCTGAACCCATGGCTTCAGGGTGAGGGAGAGTTTTCCCCAAGGCGAATGGAAGGGTTAGTACCAAGATGGGGGTGGGAGCGGGGGAGGGAATGGATTGGAGACCAGCAAAGATAAGAGATGTCCACCAAGCTTCTGAAGACTCAAGGGTTGAAACACTAGTAACAGCAGAACCCAAGAAACATGCAGACAGCACGCCTGCATCTCTACTGGTCAGAGTGGGGAAGGAGGGTGTGGATCCCAAGCCTCCGCACTGAGAACCACTGCTCTGCAACTGCTTCTCCCCACCATCTACCTCCCAGCCCCATCATTCACACAAAGTGACCAAAAGCCTCCCTGCTGGTCTCAGGAGCAGGATGGTGCTGGGAAAGTCAGAATAACAAAGTGCACCCATGAAGTCTGACCTTGAACTTTATTTTCAGTCTTTTCCAATAACTGTTCTTCCACAAATTCTCTGCTCACACTACCACACTCTTCTCATGCCTCCATTTACAAGTATTCCAGTCACTCAAACACCAGCCCCAGAAAGTCCTCTGCAATTAGCCCAGGAATCCACAGTCTTTCTAACACTAATTCTACACAATGTTAATAGGTGCTGTGCCTAAAAGGAATTCTGTAGTCCAAAAAAGTGAGGGAAACACTGGGTTAGACAACATTAAAAAGATTTATTTAGTGCACAACTTCTCCTGGTCCTTAATGTGTATATGTGTATCGTGAATCTACAAAAGGAGGCTTTGGTAAGGAGTTATTTCCCACATTTATTCAAACAAGGGATTTTATTTCACAAAACTTCTACAGAAGCCATTGTTTCTACAGAGCATGTTTTGAGAAAAGCTGACCCTGCCTAGCCCCGTTACTTTCTAGATGAAGAAACCCATTCTCACAGCATTTTAATGACATGTTCAACCTGTAGCTGGTCAGTGTCAGGGGCAAGGCCACAAGACCCATCTCTCAATTCCAAGTGCCAAGCCTTGTCCTTTGCCATGCATGCATCCTCGCAGGTGGCACCTCGGGCTTCCATGGCCACCCGTTCCCTCTGAGAATGATCAGGGTCTGCTCTATGGCTGGAGGGAGGGGTGGACTCTCCAGGTGACCCTACTTTTAAGGCAGGGGTGGTGGACTGAGCACTTCTACTTTCTCACCAGCACACCTCAGAGCTGAGGCAACGGTAAAATCAGACACTTATGGAACAGGGCAACAGTTTAGTAAAGAGTTCGCATAGCGCTCGGTACATAGGTAGCTCTCAAAATTATTACTACTGGGAGCCAGGATGACAGACAACATTCAATATCATCTCAGAATGGGGTCCCCAGAGGCATGTACTCAAAAGGATTTGAGTGCTAGTAATTTATCTGGGAAGTGATTCCAGGAAGCAGGTAGGTAGGGATGTGGAGAAGTCAGACGTGAGGGGAAAGAAGCCAATCCAGGGTGCGTTCATGTGAAGGTTACCGAAGTGGACAAATGGGGCTGAGTTCTGCCGGGTCATCTAGGGAAGCAGAATACAACACACCTCAAAGATACCCTGCAAGGAAACAGGGTATTTATTATGGGTTGAAGACTGTTTCCAGGGATGTTAACTCCTCAGCACTCCTGGCTGGCCCTCAAGCAGACCAAGCACGTTCTTATGGTCATGGACTGGGTGCTGACAGCATCGTTTAAGCACCATGAGGAAGTGCCCTGCGTAGGACATGGGGACGATGCATTGTCTCAGCACCAGGTGACCGGGCCCCACCAAGTCCATTGTGGAGGCTATGAGGATACATTTTGCAGACCTCCAGTTACAGGGCTGAGGCCACTCCTCCCACGGGCTGCTTCCAGCCAATGACTGAGTGTGGCGGAAACACTAAGGCAGGCCCAAATCCTGGAGTCCTCTGACAGCCAGACTTAAGCTCTGGGACTCCATGCCAGCCTCACTGATCTTACGCTGCACGTCTGTCTAGGATGCTTGCACCCAACTCTCCCCCCCCCCGCCCCCTGCGCTATTGCTGAACTTGCGTTGTGGTCTCGTGGCTCCCCTAGACACTGCCAACTCCTTCCCCATGGGCTCTCACGCAGCGGTTTTCTCTAACAAAATCTATGCACATTTTACTCCCATCTTGGCATCTGCCTCTCTGAGAGCTAAGACTAACACATGCACAAAAGCACCCCTGGTCACAGCCATCAGAGCAGGGACCGTATAAACAAAGTATTCATGAAATCCTTTTGCCACAGGGACAGGAAGTAATATTTCAATGGTCAGGAAAGGGTTATAGGAGTTCAGCTGAGAATCGCTCTCACTGCAGGAAAGTTCTCGTAGTGCTTCTCTTTTCCCAAGTGTAAATATCTCTGTTATCGCATTAACAGCTTCCTTCTACACCCCGCAACGCTCCCACCCCACCCTCACATCACTCCCATACCCATTCTCTCCAACAGCACTGAGCGTCAGCTGGTCCATCCGCCAGGGGGTGTAAAATGTGTGGAAATAACTTTTAGTATCAGCTTTGACAAAGAGAAATAAGAATTTGGAAGGGATGCTGGTTGCAAAATCGAATTCTACGCAGCGAAACCTTGATAATTTGATTCATTAGTCATACAGCCAGGCAGACTCTGTGACAAGCCTGGGTTCTAAACTATGGTTAAAGAAGTTTACCTGTAGTGCTTTCTGAGTGGCAGTCCCCGTTTAAAACTTAGCTCCAAGGAGGTACCAGTTATAAGTCATGCCCTGCCTCTAACCCCTTAGTGCTGCTAACGGTACTTTGAAAGAAAATCCAATTTTTTGAGCCCTTGGTTTGAAATAGTTATTAATTATAGAATGGGTCCCTTAGCTTGTGAGTAAAAGCTTGCAATTTTCAGGGAAGGAAATTCTATGGTTTTTATCCAGCAAGTATCAAATAATTGTGCCACTGTCATCCTAAGCCCAGTTTGAATGATTGGGTTGTTCTCTGGTGGCCAGGCAGGCAGCCCAGTCCCTGCAGACAGCTCTCAACATGCAACACGTGGCCTTACAGAAAAGGCTCCCTCAGGCGCTCATGTGTAGAGCAGATGGAACAGTCAATTGTCCTAAAATGGAATAAGGGCCGGATCCCTTTCCTCCTTCAGGCCATGAGAATGCTTCCCGAAGGCCCCTTCTGGTTGGATGTCCCCTTGCTTTGTTTTTCTTCTCTCTCGGACCCATGGGAGACTCACCCTCCAGCCTGCTCATATCTGGACAGTGGAAACCAGAGGTTGCTCCGTGCTGTGGATGTTCCACCCCCCATCAAGGTGTTGGCTGGGGCTTCAGTCATCTCAGATCTCCACGGGGGAGGATTTGCTTCGAAGCTAACTCGTGTGGCTGTTGACAGGCTGGGGTCCTTGCTGGCTGATGGCCGGACACATTTCTTCCTTGCCATGGTGGTCCCGGCAACATGGCTGCTTGCTTCCCTGAAGTGGGAGCTCTGAGAGAAGACCAAGAGAGAGTCTTCTTGTAACCTAACCTCAGAAGTGACATCCCGTCTCTTCCGCTAGATCATCCTGGTTGGAAGCGAGTCACTAGGTTCAGCTTGCACTTAGGGAGAGAAGATTATAGAGGGGCAAAAATACCTGGACGTGGAGGTCAGTGGGGGCCATTTGAGAAGCCATCTGCTATGTTTGCCCTCTGGCCCCAGTGATTCCTGACCCTCCCCACATGCAAAACACACACTGGTTGTTCTCACCCAGGGAAGCTTTAGGTTTCTCTCAGTCACAATCATTTTTGCAAATACTCACTAATTCAGTTGAGTGTTTGGCTAGAAAATCATCCACTTGAAACTTGAGCTCCTTCCATTGTGGGCAGCTCTGCTTTTTGGAGGTTCTTGGACTCAAATTCATGGACCCCCTTAGGAAACTGATGGAAGACATATTCCCTCAGTGTAATATGTAGGAGTGAGATGGGACTTAACTGGCTTGGCAGGATATGGTCAGATGGGGTGGAGGAAGAGTTATCTGATACCCTCCCAGAGCTGGGTCAGAAGGGGTGCATCCAGGGCCTGGCCCTCTGGGGCAGTGGGTAGGCAAGCTGCATGAAGGTTGTAAGGCCATGCATGGTTTGTGCTTGTCCAGTGTTCAGATGAATCATAATGTCCATTTTCCAGGTTTAGACAGAGACATGATACAATACAGTAAGTCCCCTACATATGAATGAGTTCCATTCCAAGAACACGTTCATAAGTCTAATTTGTTTGTAAGTCCAACAAAGTTAGCCTAGGTACCCAACTAACACAATCGCCTATACAGGACTGTACTGTAATAGGTTTATAATACTTTTCACACAAGTAATACATAAAAAACAAACAAAAAATAAAGAAAACATGTTTAATCTTACAGTACAGTACCCTGAAAAGTACAGTAGTCCAGTACAACAGCTGGCATATGGGGGCTGGCATCGAGTGAACAGGCAAGAAGAGTTACTAACTGGAGGAGGGAGAGGAAGTGGGAGATGGTAGAGCTGAAGGATCGTCAGCCATAGGAGACGGAAGGCAAGCTGCAATTTCACTCACGCCTGAGGTCGATGGCACAGGTTCTGGTTCCTTGCTGGATTCAGTTCTATCTAACCTCTTGAAAAAATGATCCAGTGATGTCTGGGTAGTAGCCCTTTTTTTTCTCATCATAGATGACACGGTGGCACTGGATTGCATTCTGCAAGGCTGCTGCAACCTTCATGTACCGTTCTACATCCGGGTCCTGTGCCTCAAAAACTAACAGCGCCTCCTCAGAGAAAATCCCCTTGCCATTTCCTGCATCGTGAATCTCTTAGGTTCTTCGGTTACTTCTTCCTCTTGTCTCTCTTTGTCCTTTCTCTGGGCCTCCAGTTCCATCAGGTCTTCCTTAGTAAGCTCCTCGTGTTGCACAGAAACAGTACCGTACAGTAAAGTACACAAAAGCCCAACCACTTGTAGAGGATGCACGCACGTGACAATGTATGCCAGACACATGAACTAACTTACGTGATTGGCCACGCGAACGTACGTTCACGTCTCTGAAAGTTCGCAACTTGAAGGTTCATGTGTATGAGGGAACTTACTGTATAGAGGTAAACAGCTTGGATTTGGGAGTAAACCATCTGAATTTGCATCCCAGCACCACTCTATAGTGTGATCTTGAGCAAGAAGCTCAAGTTCATTATGGTATTGTGAGGACTAAAGGAATAAAGGCTGTAAAGCGCTCAGCACAATGCCTGGCACAGGATAAGAGACAAACCGTACTAGTTACTGCCACTTTCACAAATTCTCTTTGAGACTTTAGGTGGGTCTCCCAACTTCACTCTTTATTCAGATGCTGCAATCTTTTGTTACCAGCTGACAGCGCCGGTTTTCTGTGGCCAAGAAACTCAAAATTCTAGCTTCCTGGAGGGCCTGCCATGCCTGGAGGACCACCTGAGAAACTCTTGTTTGCCCCAGGTAGTCTGCACATCTGCTGCCAGGCAGTTGGATGCTAAAGCTCTGATTGGAGTATAATAATCACGTGGCTTCTGTCATGAGGAATGAGAGAGAGAAGCAGGTTCTGTGACTAATACAAACCACACCCCACAGAGATCTCCTGCAGGCAGGCAGCCCCCACATGCAGGGGCTGGGTCTAAATTCTCTATAATCCAGCACCAAGCAAAATACTCCTGGTGCACAAAAGATGCAGTGAGCATTGGATGGAGGCAAGTCCCATCTTCTCTCCTATTTTGGGCACTAGCTCAGTCCCCAGATAATAACTGCCATTTACTGAGAGCCGAACACTGTGCCAAATGCCTTCAAAACCAGTTACACTCTCTCAGTTCCCCAGCCAGTCCTCCATTAAATGGATGTGGAAATAGGTGGCAGCAAACAGTCTATTGGATAATGAAGGCTGTGCACATGTCCTACACCATGCTGCTCCAAGCACACTTGAAAATGCCAGATGGAAGCTTCTTTCATCTGCCTCCCTCATCTTGAGGGAGCTGGACAGGGACATCCCCTTTTGCTGGTCCCAGATGAGCTCCGGATAGGGGAGCCATCTCCCCACCCACCAGACATCTTGCAAAAGCTCCTGGAAAACCCACTCAAGGCTCTGAGCCCCAGGCCCACCTCCACCTTGTACCACAGGCAAGGAAGCAGCTCACATGGGCTGATGAGAGCCGAGTGTTTGCATCTCTTCCCAATTCCTCATTAGTAGTTGGAAGTTAGCCAGTATGGACTATTTATACCCTGGAAATTGGTGAAACTACAAATCAAGACTTTTACTTTATTCCAGGAGCACTGGTTCTTAAGCATGGACCAGCACACCAGTGTTATAGAGTGATGAGATATAAAGCCTTACCACCCCAAGACAATGTTCTCATCAGTGTGCAAATAATTCATGCTGCTATGAAAACTAGGAATGTGTCAGATGGAGCCACATGCTGCCTCTGGGAGAAACCTTCCTATTGCCTTGCTTTAAGTATTACAACTGTCATCTTGGAATTTTTCATTTACCAATAGAACCCTTAATTCACCTATAAAATATGATTCACATAATGAATCCAGGTATTTCACCCAGTGCTAAAATCCAAAAGCAATTAGCCTTTTTGTTTATTTCATGTGGGAGTTAGACTAAAAGCTAAATGAACACACAGAAAAAGAGCCAGGCATTGGTCCAAATGTCTGAATGATGTACTAATTAAATTGTATAACAACACTGCTATCTTTATACATACACTTTATTACAGATTGGGGATTCAGCCTTGGGCCGTCCAAGTCAGCCTCTGGGAAAGCACTTCTTTAAAACTAGAGGAACAGTACGGGGTAAGGCTTTGTTAGGAAGATTTAGCTACACATTCAGGAAGAACAGATAAGACTTTGGATGAGATTTTTAAAAGCTTGGTTAATTTTTCTCTTCTCTCTGCTATAACATGATCCTAATCAGGGATAAGAGTTTAAAATTCTGCTTATTTATGTATTCACTAAATAAATATGATAAAACCTGGAGTAGGTCTTCCCTGGTGGCACAGTGGTTAAGAATCTGCCTGCCAATGCAAGGGACACGGGTTTGATCCCTAGTCCCAGGAAGATCCCACATGCTGCAGAGCAACTAAGCCTGTGCACCACAACTACTAAGCCTGTGCTCTAGAGCCTGTGAGCCACAACTACTGAGCCCTCATGCCACAGCTATGGAAGCCCGTGAGCCTAGAGCCCGTGCTCTGCAACAAGAGAAGCCACTGCAATGAGAAGCACGTGCAACGCAACGAACAGTAACCCCTGCTCGCCACGACTAGAGAAAGCCTGCACGCAGCAAAGAAGGCCCAATGCAGCCAAAAATAAACAAATAAAATAAATAAATGTATAAAAAATTTTTTAAAACCTGGAGTAGATGCTGGGGATAACATAAAATTAATCAGACCTGTTCCAGGCCCTCTAAAATCCCTCAGATAGCCCCAGTCTGACAGAGAAGTGAATGTTTATGAGAACATGTCCCTAAATGTGACATAGGACTCACAGGTTCCTTGTGGGTCTGGAGAGGGATTGTTAATAGTGTCTGGATCGAGGGTGGGAGAGTGCATACTGAAGGCTCCTCAGAGGAAAGTGGATTTGAGTGTGTTTTTCTCTCATTTCTTTCATCCTAATCCATAAGCTTCCATGAGGAGTTAAAGAATTATGTATTATTGAGGTAGCTTGCTTCCAGACTCATGCTGGTTGTTACAAGGAAAACCTAGAAAGACTAGTAATAGCAGTAATGGCTAATAGGCACTGAGGCTTTTCCAGGGGCCAGGCGCTGCTCCAGGAGGTTTACGTGGCCTGATTCACTTACCATTCACAGCGACACTAGGAAGAGTACAGGTGAGCAAAGCAAAGCTTAGCGAGTGACAGAGTGGACATCTGAATCCGGGGTCTGGTGCTCCCCACCATACACTGTCTGTCCAGGATTCCAATGGCCAAGTCTGTGCTGTCATAAATCACCTAACTTATCATAACATCATCTCTGTATGTTTACTTTCTTTAAAGAGAAGGTCTGGTACAGCAAGAGATACGTCGTGACATGAGGCTTAGCGTCCATCTTGAATGTTCCTCCTGCCCACGTCACTAACCAGGCTGTGACATGGACGCAAGTTGTCTCTTCAGTCTCAGCTGCCACTACTGCCCATCTGAGGCCACTAAACCCAAGTCCCCTAAACCACTCACCGTCTCCCTAATCGTCAGGTCCTGGTGGATCTCCAAATCTCTGCAGGTTGTTTCCACTCCCCAGAATGAACTGATGACTCTAGAACAAAGTTGCTTGCAACTTCTAACGGTGTTTCTCTGCTAGGCACCAAAGAAAAGGGGTAAATCTTCTTCACCAGCACCAACTGCACCCGTCAAACAGCAGTGAACAGTCCAAGTCACTGTGAGAAAGACAGTGGTCGCTGTGGTTCTGAGGGGAGCCTCGGGAAGAGTGGGGGTGACCCTTAGTGCGGACCCCGAAGAACAAGCAGGTTAACCTGGAAAGAGGAGAGAGAGCTGGACTACAGACTATGCTTCCTTATACAGGGCCCGGCACATAGCAGTTGCTCCATATAATTTTGTCAAATAAATGATGACGGCATCCTGCCTTGTGTCATGTAGGTGCTAGGGGATATTTGCTAGTGATAACAAGATGCTCCGTGCAAGGAAGGAGGGGATGGATCTGGTTAACGGCACAGAGAGAACACACCCGGCTGTGGGGGAAGCAGGTGTGTTGAATGGTGGGGAACAAGATTGGGCAGGTAAGCCTGATTCTACCAGCTAGAAACCAGGGATGGGATGAGAGAGAGAGAGAAGGGGTTCTTTATCTGGGGGGTGCATGCGGATCCCCAGGGCAGGGTGTATCAGACTCCCAGGGACACACACATCACTTGAGGGACCTCATCCTAATGTGGATTCTGACGCAGCAGGTCTGGGCTGGGGCCTGCAAGTTTGCATTTCTAAAAAGCTCCTGGGTGCGGACACTGCTGGATCACACTTTGAGAAGCGAGTCCTAAAGAGTCCACAACAGGCTTCAGAGGTCTGTGAACTCCTTAAAATCATTTGCAAAATGTTATATTCTGTACACATGTGTGTTTTCTGTAGCAAGACCATAGTTTTCATTAGACTCTATAGGGTGTGTTTTGGGTTGAATTGTGTCCCCCCAAAAAGATATGTTATAGTCTTAACCCCAGTATCTGTGAATGTGACCTTCTTTGGAAATCGAGACTTTGCTGACGTAATCAAGTTAAAATGAGGTCATTAGGCTGGGCTCCATCCAATGTGACTGAAGTCCTTATGAAAGAGAAACATGGACACAAACACACAGGGAGAATGCCATGTAACAACAGAGACAGAGACTGATTCAGCTGTAAGCCAAGGAATGCCAGGATTGCTGGCAAACACTAGATGCTAGAGAGAGACAAGGAAGAATTCTCCCTCACAAGTTTTCAGAGAGTGCATGGCCTTGATCTTGGACTGCCCGACACCTTGATCTTGGACTTCTCAACACCTTGATCTTGGACTTCTAGCCTCCAGAACCATAAGACAGTACATTTTCATGTTTTAAACCTCCAATTATTTGTGGTACTTTGTTATGACAGCCCTGGAAAACTAACGAAGAGTCTGAGATACACACACACACACACACACGGTGAAGAATTATCATAGATACAAGAAATCGTTGATGATTTTGAGACTAAGATTTGCAACCATAACTGGCAACTTGCGACTACTACACTTGCCACTTGCATTTGCTTCCTTTCTTAAACCCTAAAGATGGCTTCTTTCCTGATCAGATCTTGCTCTGTGACCTCCAGCTTTTCTTTTTCCTTCAGCCTGTAGGAAGACACACATTCTTTCTGGACTTCCAGACCTGAAGATCCTGCTATTTTCTTCTTGGCATAGAACATGGAGAAGCTGAAGCTTATGGCGTTTCTTCCTCCTCCAGGTCCCACCTCTGCCGTGGTTTGTCTCATTTTGGTCCACACAATCTGGTTCTCCTTCTTTTTTTTTCTTTTTTTCTTTTTTTGGCCACACCACACAGCATGCAGGATCTTAGTTCCAGGACCAGGGATCGAACCCATGCCCCCAGAGTCTTGACCACTGGACCACCAGGGAAGTCCCTGGTTCTCCTTCTTTATTCTTGTCCTTCCTTGGCTGTGAGGAGAGAGGTAGCCTTCCCTCTTTGGATGAGTAGATTTAAACCTTGAGGTATTCTACCCCATGCCTTACCTGGACACCCAGGCTCTCTGGATTAGGGGCCAAGATTCAAATAACTTGTCGTATTTCCACAGGAATTGCCTCTGTCTCCAATTCACTTCCTGTCCTCCACCATGTCTGGGCTCTTAGGAACTCTGTTCCCCACATATGTAATTATGGTGGCCACTGCTACCATTACACTTATCTTCTGCTGCAGGAGAAGAGAAAGCAGATGGAGAACTAGCATTTACTGAGTATTCAGCACATGGTTTTATATACATTGTCCCTCTTACCCCTCACATTCACATTTACATACTCAAAGTGCAAATGAGTATCAGCACACCATTGATCTCATCTTCTAAATTAAGACACCAAGTCACAGAGCTGGCAAGGAACAGAAGCAAGAATCCAGTGCAGCTCCGTCTGTTCCAAAGCCCATGCTCTCCTCACTCTAAACTGCCTGTCTGAGGCTGAGCTAAACAGCTAAATCAGGGAAATATATAAAACCAGTCAGGCTCAATTCTGTAGTTCCAGAACATTGTCTTTAAGACAAATATTTTGGTGTCATGTAAACACAAGCACCATCTGTCTGCATGCTTGCTATCTGTCTGACTACTTACTCTATCTGATGCAAAAATAACCACCACCAGCTATTCAACAGACAAGACAAGCAAAGTGGTACTTTTACCCTGGTTGTTATGGACACAGTCAGAGCTTTAGCTTTTCAACAATAATCCCCAACTCTGAATTTGCAACACCCCAGGGCATTTCCCATCACTGTAAGGGATTTTGAAAGATTCTTTAAAATTCCCAGAACCAGTTAGTGTCAATGTACTATAAGAAATAGGCTCTGAAGAGCAGACTCTCCAGAAGGCAGGGAGAAGGCTATATGGTGGAGCCCAGCAATGGTGAGAGCTGCTATGATGAGCACAAGGTGGGTGGGTCTGTTTCCTGTTTCTTCATTCAGGTGGCCCTTTCCCCCAAGAAACAGATGAACATGTCATTCTTGCTTGTAAATAAGCATGAAGACCTTGATGTTGTTATGGTACGAAAATGGATGAGGAAAAAAAAAAAACCCAAAAGGCTACAAAGATTTCTGGGTAAAGGTAAAAGGACATGGAGCTAATTTTGCTTGGAGAAAGGAAAGCTGAAAAGCAAGGCTGCTGGTTATATTTGGGAGGGACACATAAGCAGCACTTCTGACCTCCACTTCTGTCTCCCTTACCTGTGGCAGACACCACCCACTAATAACAGAACTCTAGCAAGGAGCCAGAACTGAGCCTCAGAATCCTTCTCGACACAACTCTCTAGGGAAGCACAAGAAACCTACTGGCCATATTCCTGATATGGAGCAGGCTACCAATCAGCGAACTGATACACACTAGTACATCATGAAGGGCAAACAGAATGGCAGAGCAAGTACCCAGACCCTATGTCTCTTCTCCTCTCTTTACCTTGCCTTTGCTCCTCTAATTTCTCTCCTCATCATTTCTAGACAAACCTATCCTTCTCAAATGGTTCTGAATTTGTGTTCATTTTTACCACTGGGCATCCACTCACTTACCCTTCCTCTCATAGGTACATGACAGCTAAAGTGGCATTTATAAGAAATGATCTCAGCCTGAGAGTCTGAGGACCTCAGTTTGAATTCACCCTATTCCAGCCCTTTGACTCTGGGCAAGTCTATTTCCTCATCTGTAAAAAAAGAAGATACTTGCAGGAACCTCTTCATATGGTTTTCATGAATATCAAATGAAATAATATAAAGGACTTCACACAGTACCCAAAATGAATAGATATTCAATAAATGTTTAGCTTAATCTGAGGAAACAGGAGACGGAGCTATTTCGAGACAAATTCCCCACCATCGTTGAAAAAGCACCCTAATTCACCATGTTACTTATATTGAACACTCTCTTAAAATCTAGAGTCAGCAGGGACCTCCCTCTCCCTTGAGATTTAAGTAAAATTAACCTGAGCTCCACCCTGCAAAGCCATAGCCTTTGGAAGTCGAAAGCCCTTCCCATGGATTCCAGGGTCTCACGTTCTCAGGACCGCCCCTCCCCCCTGGGCTCCTGTGACCTCACATGTAGACTCTGCTCAGAACTTCCCCAGCCCAGACACAAAACTGAGCTCCTTCCTCATCTGCCAAAAAAAAAAAAAAAAAAGTGCACGTGTGCGTGTGTGTCTGTTTTCCACAAAGATTTTGGGAACAGAGGAACCCTTGTCTCTTCCAGTTTACCACGGACACTGGCTGCAGCCCCCAGGGATGTGGTTATTCATCTCCAGCCCCTGTCTGCAGAGGGTCATCATCCCACCCATCCTAGAGCATAGGACACAAAGCAACCTCCTGCCAATTGTTTTTCATCAGCCACCCATATCTGGTCCACAGTGCACATGCACACATTTGTAGCCCTGAAAACCCATGGGAGTACAGGGCGACCCCAGTGTGACAGTTCAGCCAGACTGAACTTTTTAGATTTCTTTTTGATTTCTCAGGTGCAGACTGAAAAAGTTGGAGTTTGGGCCACTATTTTGCCTCACGCCCACCTACCTGCAACCTGCACAGAGCCTGCGCCTCCTTGAAAGTCATTTTCTCTTGAGATGAAAGGGTTCTATTCCCCTGCCATCCCCCCAGAAAATGACCTTATCAATATTATTGGTTCCACATGCTCTTCTTGAACTTTGACACACCCCCATCAAGAAATGAAGACTTTCCCTCTCCTTGAAATTAGACAAGCCACTATTGCCTCAACCAACAGAATATCTGGCAGAAGTGACACTGCATGAGTTCTAAGACAAGGTCATAGATGAAAATATGGCTTCTTATCGGATCCCTCTATCCAGGATTCTCAATCTTGGAATCCAGCTACCATGTTGTAAGGAATCCCAGGCTAGGGGGAGAGGCTATGTATAGGTGTTGTAGCTGACAGACCCAGCTAAGATCACAGTCAACAGCCAGCATCGACCACCAGACATGAGTGAGTGTGCCTTCAGATGATGCCAACTCATTTCTTCAAGTTTCCCCAACTGATGCCAAGTGGAGAAGAAAACAGTTATCCCTGCCAACTCCTGCTTTAATTGCAGATTCATGAGTAAAATAAATGTTGTCCTTGTTTTAAGCCACTTGGTTTTAGAGTGGCTTACTTTGCAACATTAGATAACCAGACGAAGCATGCCTACCAATTACTGAAGATTATACAAATGCTGACACTCCATAATTCCATACAAACTGGTTAGTCACTGAGCAATCCTGAGAGTTAGGAGTTAGCACTTGGGCACCAGAACATGTCCCAGCCCCAGAAATACAAGGACCAGAACCTCAGAGCTGATGATCCTTCAGCTCTACCATCCCCCACCTCCTCTCCCTCTTCCAGTCAATATGCCAGTTTATTAGCTCATTCTCTGACTCATGCTAGGGGGGATCAACACAACCCTTAACAGCCAGATAAGAGTGGCTCCAACGTCCTCCTTAAGATTTCCTGAAATTCCGTACAACCTCTCTTCTTATAGTCTTTCCTGGCTCTGTTCTTCTTTTTTTGCTGAATTAGCTCTGTCAGTGGGTCATTTCTCCGACTAGCACGTGCTAGTAGAGAATAGAAGTCAACCTCTTTCTCTGATGTTTCAAAAAAAAACCATTCACATAAGTCTTTGTCTGTGAATCAGACATTACTAAGTGTTTGAGCAAACTACGATGATATACTGCAGAACTAGAAATGAAATTTCAGACATCCCTGTTCCTTTCATGCTCCCATCCTGGCCACCTCACCGCATCCAGAGATCTGGATGTCTTCAGATTCAGATTTCCATCTCTCCACTTTCACCCTCAACATTTTCCCCTCATCACTGTCTTCCTCTCCAAATGCCCCCAGGAGTATCATGTCCAAACATGGCACTTTTCTTTCTACTGTGTAGGTCAGTAGCTCTCAAACTTGATCATGTGTCAGAATCAACTGGAGAGCTTGTAAAACACAGATTTCTTGTCCTCATCCCAGAATTCCTGGTTGAGTGGATCTGAGACAGGGCCTGAGAAGTTGTATTTATAAACAAGTTCCTGAGCAATGCTGTTGCTGCTGGGCTGGGGACCACACTTCTCTCCAGCCCTGATTTTCAAACTTGTCTCCAGGTCTACCTTTGCTCATCAGCTAATCAGAAAGAGTCACCATGCAGTTAGCTGCCCAAAGGTTGCTTGATAGCCTCTAGACATCACTGGTGCTGTAGAAGTCAGTTATGGTTTTAATTACAACCTTTTCCCCCCTCCAGTTCATTTGGAAGGTAGTATAAGCTAGTGTGACTGGTTCAGAGTTAGCTCTACCTATCACTAGTGATGTGACTTTGGCCATGTTATTTAACCTCTCTGAGCCTGCTTTCCTCACCTGTAAAACTATGGATGATAATGCTTACTTCTTAGGGTTGTTTGAGCATTAATGGAGATAGCGCATGCATAGTACTAACCAGTTTCTGGGTATGTGAAAAAATATTCATGGTAGTTATTTCTCATTTATTCTACAGACCTTGACCAAGCCCCTGCTGTATTTCAGGCACCTTGCTGGTCACTGGGATGAGAGGTGAAACCGCATGATAGGAGAAGGGAAGAACAGTAAACAAACACAGGATCACAGGTTTATGCCAGAGATAAGCTCTTGAAGATGTCTGATAATTCCAGACTAATTCCTCTTAGAAATAAATGTAAAATGAGAGATGTATTCTGGGAGCACATAAATCCACGAACATTGTAGAATAATGTGCTCTAATGCTGCTTTTTATTTTCTCAGCATTAGCTCTAATATTTCACAGAGGGCTTGTTCTTACATTAATAGCATATCATGGCAGTTGTTGGGGCTTCCTGGTCGTATTTTATCACCTCTAACTTCTATTCCAAAGTTATTGATCTTTTTGGTACGTTTTTCATCACTTGTACAAACATCACCTGATGAATCCTTGGATGACTTTGCTAAATGATAATAACTGAATGTTAAAATAACAGAACAATAGCCACCAAAAATCACTCAGGGAATTTCAGGTGCCCGTAAACAACGGAATGGTCGCGAAGTGCTGACGCCAGACATCAGCTAAGATGGCGCCGCCCTGTGGCAGCAAACACACAGTTCATTTCACAATCCCCTGGGTCCTCCAGTCCATGATGAGTACTTCCGGCTTGGAATGTTGCTGCTTTTCATTTGGGGGAGTGGCATTGCTTTACACTTTGTGCATAAAGTGAAATTGGAGTCTCTATGTTGCACTGTTTCAAATCTGTTCCTCAGAGGCCCATGAAATGTGTGTGCCCGGAATCACAACGGTCTGATGTAGGTGGTGGGAGGCACTGAAGTCACAGTCCAGTGATCCGCCCCCCGCGTGGGCAGCTCCATCCTCCATCCCTGCAGCTCCTCCTTCCCTTCTAGGTGCGCCCTCATCAGACAAGCACCCTTCCTGCCAAAATACAGTAAGTCCCCTACATATGAACCTTCAAGTTGCAAACTTTCAAAGATGTGAACGTGTGTTCTCACGTGCAATCGTGTAAGTTAGTTCATGTGTCTGGCGTACTTTGTCATGTGCGTGCATCTTCTACAGGTGATTGTGCTTTTGTGTACTTCACTGTACAGTACTGTATAGGGTACAGCAGTACAGCATCTTTATTTCAAGCCCAGGATGTCCAGAAGCAAGTGTAAAAACAGCAGTGATGTAGCTGGTACTGGTATGACGAGAAAAAAAGAACTACTAGCCAGACATCACTGGATCGTTTTTTTCAAGAGGGTAGATGGAATTGAATCCAGCAAGGAACCAGAACCTGTGCCATCAACGTCAGGCGTGAGTGAAATTGCAGCTTGCCTTCCATCTCCTATGGCTGACGATCCTTCATCTCTACCATCTCCCACTTCCTCTCCCTCCTCCAGTCAGTAACTCTTCCTGCCTGTTCACTCGATGCCAACCCCTGTATGCCAGCTGTTGTACCACACTACTGTACTTTTCAAGGTACTGTACTGTAAGATTAAAAATGTTTTTTTTATTTTTGTGTTTGTTTGTTTTTTATGTATCACTTGTGTAAAAAGTATTATAAACCTGTTACAGTACAGTGCTGTATAGCCGATTGTGTTAGTTGGGTACCTAGGCTAACTTTGTTGGACTTATGAACAAATTGGGCTTATGAACATGTACTTGGAATGGAGCTCATTCGTATGTAGAGAACTTACTGTAAAAGCATTGATCCCAGGGGTTACATTTTGTCATAGGCTTATAGTCTGGGGCCAACATCTAGCTTCTGTGGTTGAGACAGTCCATCCCACAGGAATTCATGGAAATTAAAGAGAAATATGTATCCTTCCAAACCCTTCACTGTAATAAAAGTATTGCAAGTAGTTAATCCTTTTCTGGTTTAAATATAGCCAGCTTGACACTTTTAAAAGGAATAGAATCTCTGTGTATATTTTGAATGTAAATTTAGGATTATGATCCAGAATACTGTCAATTATTTAGTAACTAAAATTAGAATAAATCAGGTAGGACTCTAAAAGTTACATTTTAGGGAAGTTAGCATCTGCCTTCCCACTGATGTTTCATATTTTTCTTTAGTAGTAGTATTTCAAGTAGAAGGGAAATGCTTTCTAACATTATTTAGTCCCTGCATATTTAAGATGTGGTAAAAAAAAAATAGAAAGAAAGAAAGAAAATTACTTACCAAGAGTCCTGATTGTGGAAATGTACAGTATGGAGCTAACACTGAGTGATTCCTGATGTTCTAGACTTTGGAGAATATCTGATGTTCAATTAAGGATATTCAAGAAGAGTGTGTGCCAGGAAAATTATTGAGCTTTTCATCTGTGATTTGTTCTCATTGTATCTTTCCTCCTCATGCCACACACAAAAAAAGGCTAAGTTTCTGTGTTCTCTCGTCTCAGGAGTGTTTGTGTTACAGGGCAGAAAGCTGAAGTCAGCTGAAAAGGCCCTGCTCCTGGCTTCTGTTCTGAAAGCTGAAACTCTTTGAAGAGATTAGGCTCATCTCTCCAGGGTACAAGGGTAAAGAAGCTGCTGCCCTTGGGGGTGGCAAGAAGGAACAGCACCCACTAGTGGCAGGGGCAGGGACTGGATGGTGCCGGAACACATTCTCCAAAAGTCACATCTTTCTGAGTTTTCTCTTTGAGTAATATGTTACCATGATTGCTGTAAGAAAATGATGAAAAGATATTGCACTAAGCATGTGAAATATGCGATGAAAGTGTTCATGGTCTGATATCACAGCCAGAGAGAAAGCAGTCTCAGGGAAGAGCCTTTCCGGTTTGTAGGATCACCCACCCCTGCTCACCCGCTGCAGAGGCCTCCACTGGGCGCTCAGTGTTGCTGAGAGCCTCAGCCCAGTGCCTGTCCTCATGTTAGAACCTGGCCTGGCCGCCAGGTAGAGCTAAAAGAGGTTGGCCAGGGCTGAGGTGTTTCTGTGGAGAGCACTGGCCTGGGAAGCAGCTGAGACTCCTGCCTGTAAGGAGCCATGAGGGCCTGGGCACTAAGCATCTCGTAGCAATCAGAGCACAGGTGATAAAGTCCCTCCTTGTACATTCTGGACCAGGCAAGATCCCTCACACTTTTGAACCCTGAGGGCCTGGCAAAAATGCCTACACATTTAACAACTATCTCCTTATGAGGCATCACGTATGACTAACCCTGGCCAACTTTCTTAAGAGGGGTTGCAGCTCTTATTACACAATCTTAATGCAAATAGAGATTATCATACTAAGTGAAGTAAGTCAGAAAGAGAAAGACATATACCATATGATATCACTTATATGTGGAATAGAAAACATAACACAAATGAACCTATCTATGAAACAGAAACAGAATCATGGACATAGAGAACAGACTGGTGGTTGCCAAGGGGGAGGAGAAGGGGGGAGGAATAGAGTGAGAGGTTGGGATTAGCAGATGTAAGCTGTTATATATAGAATGGATAAACAACAATGTCCTACTGTAGAGCACAGAGAATTATATTCAATATCTCAATATCCTATGATAAACTATTATGGAAAAGAATATAAAAAAGAATGGATATATATGTATAACTGAATCACTTTGCTGTACAGCAGTAACTAACACAACATTGTAAATCAACTATATTTCAATAAAGTAATACTTTGGTTAAAAAAACCTAAGGTTAAATAAAGACATTCTCAGAAAAAAACGGAATCTTAATACATCCAAAGTGGTAAGACTAATTAATCCTAGACAAAAGGCCAAAGGCAAGCACAGTTTATAACTGTGATACATCAGGTACTGGTGATAAACTGTATCCTTAGGAGGATCTAAATTATATTGTTAAATGATTCATCTGAGAACATTTGATGGTTACTCACTCCTCAACAATTTACAGGAACTCACTATGTGCCAAGTACCATGCAAAATATTACTCCTAAAAGTATAGAAAAAATTTTTGTTCCTGCCCTCAAAAAATTCCCAATCTAGTCCAGGAGTCAGATGAAAATTCAACAGAACCTAGAAAATGCTTTAGAGAGGTATGCATATATTTCCATGGGGAACTTATTAGGAGCAGAAGGGCCAAAGATGGACCAACTCACTGAATTTGAGGCACTAAAAGTGAATTCCTGGGTTTTATTCCAACCATAATGGAAGCAGTATACTTTTACTTCTTGCTTTAGTTTCACCCTTTTTGGAATTTTCTCAGCGAAACTGGTCTTTCTCTAGATTAAGAGTTCATGGGTCTTTGAATGGATTTTAAAGAATTAGTGAAACAGAGAAGAGATTTGTCATATTTGAGCTCCTTCTGAATAGTTTGAAAATTGTCTCTATGGAAAAAATTGTTGTCAAATTTTGTTCTGAAGAAATTGTTTCATACTGCACAAGTATAGAGGGTCATGGATATTACTATACTTCATCAGGTAACAAATAGTCATCATCATTGAAGTTCTTGCCTGTTGATATATATTTTAGATGTAAGCTTCTATTATGATTATGAGCATCAATCCTTACTTAGTACATGGCCTGGCTTAGGTTGGAAAACATCAAAGAAAATAAAGTAGAAGAAAATGTGTTTCCTTGGGTTTCATCCTAAATGTAATGGACACCAAAACATGGTCCCTCTTGCACAGTGAGTTTCTTGCTCAGTGGAAGCATAAAAACTAGCAAAATCAAAGGAACAATTGGCATCTGTCTATGGTGGGAATGCCTGGTTCAGAATGGATCGCTTTCATGAGAAGATAGGTCAACTCAAAAAAACTAGAGAAATTTACACCAACTCAATAACACAGACTTAGAGCATCCTACAACAATGCTTATCTCATGACCATGCAAAAGAAGCTTTGTAACTGGGCAGACCTTGGGGTGATTTACCCTAAAGCAGTCAAGTGGATCTGCAGTCTGAGAAGAGAAAAAACACTGAAGCAGTGCCTTTGTCAAGAAGTGTTGCCCTTACCTAGAGTCACCAGATTTTCTTCTGTTTGAGAAGGTCTCAGGGGACACTGAGCCAGCCAACTTCCCTTCATCATGCAATTGAATGAATGCATGAACTGTTCTCAGTGGAGCCAGCTCCTTGTTTTCCTATTACATACATGCAGATGTTCATTTGGCAAGCCCCTCTCGGAAGCATCAGATGCTTAGGGCAACTTTGAAATAATGAAAAATTTCTTTGCCAAGCAAAATGTTGGGAGAAAAATTTTGGTGCCATGGGTAAAGATGGACACATTGCTGTTTCACAAAGCCTCCAGGTTTCCCATGTTGCTGAAAAAGAAACTCCACACATCAGACTGACCTCTTGTTTTCTACATCCACATCATGTAGACAATAATTCTAAAATAAGTCATGTCCACTTCAACTTAAGAGTCAGAACCTTGAATCATGCCTTAACAATAGGATTTGTCAAGAAATTAAATGCTGAAGTTCACTTGCTTTCTAAAGTACAAGTTTTGAAGCAATTGATTAACTTCAGGCAGAAAGCTTTAACTTTCTTAAGTGACTAGCAAAGTCCATTGTCAGACTGATTTGACACAGAAGAGCTCATTCATGACTTGAGTGACTTGACTGACATCTGTGGCCATCTGAATGAGCCATAACTCTTGACTCAACATCCAGCAGACACCATTATAAATGCTACTGAAAAACATTTCAAGTCTCCTGACCAGGCTACCATTGTGGAAGAGGTGTTTGGAGAAAGACAGCTACGTGTTCCTTGCATTGTTGGGGAAAGGACAGCAGGAGGCCAGAGCCAAGAGTGAAAAGGCTTTGCTGACTCTTGTGTAGGTACAAATGGGCAGACAAAGAAACCCTTGAAGAACAGTTCTGTTGGATGACCTTAAAATTGAAATATATAGTCCTGATTCTTTTCCTTAATGACAAAGACACAATTTATGATTCAGACGTTGACTAGGTTGACCTCATTGAATTGAAGGCAAAGAAAATAATCTTGCAAGAATTCAACTCAAAGTGTTTCAGAGAATTCTGTGTTCCTTGACACAAGCCTACCAGAATAACCTGTGAAAACTCTCTTTTGCTAACAAATACCATTGCGGGTTAGAATTTGCTATCCTTGTTACCACAAAAATGAAAAGTCTAAACTGATGGTTTGTGAAAGATATTTGCATTAACACATAAAAAATACCCACACTCTAATCTCAATCTCATTCTAACCAAACTTCAGCAATCTTCTTATGGAACTCACTTCGGAACTAAATTACATTTTACTTATATTTGCACATTTTGGCTTACTAAGATTTTTTAGGAAGTGGCTATTAATTTTTGCATGCAAAATGAGATTAAGAGGATCATGTCTTTTTAAAGTATTGTTTTAACATTATAGCTATGTGAAAGATATGTTTGCAATGCAGCAAACTAGATTGTAGGAAGAAAATGGATGTAATGTGTTTACATGCATTTTTCTGAAGAAGGCATCTCTAGCTTTCATCAGATTCTTAAAGACTACCCACCCATTCACACATACCCCTTAAAAGGATTAAGAATTACTGACCTAATTAAATGTGTATTTTCTGACGGGCTCTGACGGAACAGACCCAAACTCATATTTGGTAGCTTGTTTTAATAAAGTTGACATTTTTAAAACCAATAGTCCATGGACCTGGGTTAAAATGAAGTGTTTTTTTTTTTAAGTTTAAATAGATTGAATTTTTTAAATGTGGTTCTTGTTTGTTTACTTTCCCTCATGGTCCTCAAAGTCCATGTCTGTATCTTTGAGGTACAAGGCAAAACTAGCAGTCCTAATGCTAAAATATTTGGAATATTTATTAGGGATCTTATCACAGCAAAACATACTTAAAATAATTAGCCCTGGAAACAAACATTAGAGCATCATAATATATTGCCCTTCAGTTCTTCAGAATGCTCATAGCTGAATAAGGAAAAAAAAAAGACTTGAAGGAAATAGAGACGATAAAGTCAAACACAGAAAAGACTTCACTCAGGACTTTCCCAAGGGACTCAGTACGTGTACACACAGATGAGGGGCATGCCGTGTAGCAGTGTGCATGTGTGTGTGTGTGTGCGTGCGTGCGCGTGTGCGTGTATTTGTATGAGCATGTGAAATGAGCAAACAGCAGTGATCTCTTCCAGCCAAATGCATAGCTTTGAAAGTGGAGAGTCAGCCCTGGTGATGCTAATGAAGTGGAACATAAATATTGGCAAGCTGGTTGTCAAATAGAAGCTTTTAAAGGTTGGGATTTTTCAAGGAAAATGTTAACTGCAGTCAAAGGGCCAAAGTGGTCTTAACCTGATCTCAGAATCTAGAATTTCACTTGAAGTTCTAATACCCAGGACTCTTATGCTAACTTTAGCTTTCCCAGCTCTGCGACTGGCATTTTGGAACGTTTGGTCCATGACGATAAATTATCACACTTGCTGAATACAGGGTTAGAAGGGGACTAGCAGACACAACCAATTAATATATCAGCCTCCCAAGCAGCCCGGGAGCAGACGGGAGTGTGCGGGCTGATAATGAACTCTTTGGCCACGTTTCAAATAACAAGTGTACTCACCCCTGGACAGACCTCCCACCCTCCCCCCAAACCCACACACCCAGCAAGTCTTTACTTCTCACTACTTTTCCAGGTTACAGCCATCCCAAGAACCAGCCTAATTTCTACCTTCTTAAGGCTTTCTTTCTCTACTCCCCATAACTACATCAACCTCGACCTTCTCTAAGTTCTTCTATATCCTTCACTCTCAATCTCACTCATTTACTAACCCAGGTTGCTATCTTATTTATAATAACAGCTAACATGCACCTAAATTTGTACTGTGTACCAGGCACTATGCTAAATGCTTTACAGGAATGCCCTCATTTAATCCTCCCAGCAGCCCTATGATGTAGTTTTTATTATTATTCAAGAAATGTTTATATGAGGAAACTAAGTCTTTAGGGAGGTAAAACAACTTTCCCAGGGTTCACAACTAATAAATAGTGGGCCAGGCAATCAACCAGCTTGTCCTGCTCAAATGCCCACCCTCTTAGTGGCAAAATGTACAGCACTGGGTCTTCCCTGTTAGCACAGTGGATCAGAATCTGCCTGCCGATGCAGGAGACACAGGTTCGATCCCTAGTCCTGGGAAGATCCCACATGCCATGGAGCAACTAAGCCTGTGCGCCACAACTACTGAGCCTGTGCTCTAGAGCCCACAAGCCACAACTACTGAGCCCACGTGACACAATTACTGAAGCCCACGCGCCTAGAGCCCGTGCTCCACAGCAAGCCACCACAATGAGAAGCCAGCTCACCACAATGAAGAGTAACCCCTGCTCGCCACAACTAGAGAAAGCCTACGTGCAGCAACAGACCCAACGCAGCCAAAAATAAAATAAATTCCAAAGAGTAGATTTAAAAAAAAAGCAAAGAATAAAAAAAAATGTACAGTACTGATGTCTGATGTACATATACCATCTACTCAGCTAGATTTTAAGTTCTTCAGAGCACCTGTATAACCTTTCCTTCATGTGACCCTCAGACACCCATAATCAATCAATACTTATTGAGGGAGTAAATGAATTAATAAGTGAAAAAAAATCAATGCACCAGCTGAAAAACCCAAGAAAAATTAATTGATTTGGACCTCCAAATAGCATGCAGAATCAGAAAAAATGTTCCTGTTACTACATTTGGCAGTAGAAAGCAGATAAATTGCTGACTCGCTGCCCTTGTGCTCAGCACAGAGTTAGAGCTGGGGAATAGGTCTCTGTTAACAACCATCATGGCCCTCGGCTTTGTCCCTGGAAGCCCTCCAACCCCCCAAGTCTATCCTAATCCCAGAATCCACAAGGTTCACTGGGAGAGAGGGGAGCAGCACAGGAGCTTACCAGGGCCAAGGCCAATTCTCCCCTAGACCCAATGCCACACACACACACACACACACACACACACACACAGGAAGATGATTCCAGTTAGTTCACTGCAATAAATCGTTTTGAGTATCTAGCCCAGAGATTCACAAACTTGGCTGCATATCACAATCATCTATGGATTTAAAAAATTTCCAACATCTGGGCCCAACCCCAAACCAGCTGACTCAGAGCCCAGGCTCTGGGACGTATTAACCATTACTCATGGGAATCGAATGTGCACTGGGGGTAAAGAACCACTAAGATCCATGCCAAGCACTGTGTACCAGGAGCTGAGTCACAGAAATGTGGATGTGAAAAGGGAAGTTTGCAGAATAGTAGGAGAGTCACAAAAGTAAATGTAATAAAAGCATCATGAAAAAGTAACTGTAGTTAAAGTGCTCAGACAGCAATAACCACAGGGTACCATTGGAGCTTGGAGGAGGGGTACCTACTCTCACTGGAAAATGTTGGGAGGCAGGAGTGAAGGATGCAGATGAGTGAGGGAGGTGTGTTCTATATAATGATCAGGCAGAGGGGGTGAAACTTTCTGCTTTCCTGGAGGAGAAGGTTAGATCTCCTTAACTTCTGATGACCTCCCTGTGAACATTTGCAAATGCTCCCAATCCCTGGCGGCAGCTGTGACTGCCTCTTAGAGGTCCCTGAATCCCTCCAAACCCCTTTGAGTCTCATAAACACAATGGAAATAGCGATTATTAAATATTGGTCCTTGGGATTTAACATCAGGTTTTAAAATTTTTAGAACTTTTAATCAACAGTCAACGGAGATTGAGAGATTTTGCCCTAAATTTGTTCATCTGTAAAGTAAATATAATAATCTGTACTCTGCCAGTGATTGTGAGGATTAGTGTATTCATTCAAGAAACATTTACTGGCTTCCCTGGTGGCGCAGTTGTTGAGAGTCCACCTGCCGATGCAGGGGACATGGGTTCTTGCCCCGGTCCGGGAAGATCCCACATGCCACGGAGCAGCTGGGCCCGCGAACCATGGCCGCTAAGCCTGCGCATCCGGAGCCTGTGCTACGAAACGGAAGAGGCCACAGCAGTGAGAGGCCCGTGTACCGCAAAAAAAAAAAAAGAAAAAAAAAAAGAAACATTTACTGAGCCCCTACTGTATTACAGGCATGGTGCTAGATACAGAGATACAATGATGAACAATCACAGACCCAGACCCTGTTCTTGTGGACCTCATAGTCTAGTAAGGGAGATGGACATAGAGGAAATAATCATACAATTAGTGTAATTACTTTCAGAGATGAGCCCTGTGAGGGAAACATGTAAACCTAAATGCCATGAGAGCATCTAATAGGGGAACATGGCCTAGTCTACAGGGTCAGGGAAGGTATCCCTGATAAGAAACTCTTAGGCTGAGATCTGAAAGATGTCTAACAGTAAACTAAATAAAGAAAGAAGCAAGAGAATCCAGCAGGGAGAATCCTGGGCAAAAGCCCTGTGACAGAAGCAAACCCCTAGAAGAGATTAACCAAAAGCAGGCCAGTGTGGAGAGAGCACAGAGAACAAGGGGGAGAGTGGGCAACACAAACTGCAAAGGGAGTCGGGGTCCTGCCAGCCACATCCTCATCCCAGTAGCAGGGCGAGGCTCCTGGGAGGCTCTCAGCCTGTAACATGATCAGGTATGAATTTTAAGAAGCCCCCCTGGCTGCTGTGTAGAGAATGCATTGGAGGAATATGAGTGGATATGTATGGACCAGCTAGTTTGTTATTGTAGTCCAGACCAGAGGTGACCAAGTTTGGTGTTGAACATACAGAATTCAAGATGCCAAGTGTAAAAGAGAATTGAATTTGAGATAGCCTATGGCACATAAATGGTTACTATTTAATTAATGTTACATAGATATCAGGTTTATAGAAACATGGCTAAATAGATCTCTTTTGACACATAACCTACAACAGTGAGCCAATTCCACCTTCCTCAGACCATCATTTTGAGTGAGGCCATCCATTAGGACAAGAAGGTTGAGCCAAGAGCTCCAGAGACCCCTTCAAAGTATCCTTCATAAACAGCAGGTTGACCCTTGAGAAGAAGACAAGGAACTAAGCCACATTTCTCACCCTGGGACAGCTGCAAAGATGCTGCCCTTGGGCCCAAGAGGAAGGAATTTGCCTCCATGTAACTGGACTTATCATTCCAAACCTACTAAGGTATAACAAATTCCAAACCAAAAAGCATTGGTCCTGGCTGAAGGAGATGAGGAAGTTAGAGGCCACCATTTCTGGCCCAGGGGGATTTGGGTTGGAAAGCTAATCAATAATGGTTCCTGAAATCATAATCTAGGTAAACTGCATGTGATCAGAGAGCCATGTCTCAGAAGGGGTAACCAGGAATGCATTTCCTTTACAAACTGGCCCATCTTTTCATAACAAACTTTAACTTCTTGAGAAGGTGATTGCATAAGTTTGTGGATGGAGGCACCCACATACCACAGGGGGTTCATTGCACAGGAGCTGTCAGCAGAGGAAGATAGAGAGCCCAGAGGCTCCTGATACAGTCACCATGGCAACCAACCCAAATCAGGTCCATTTTATTCACAGACAAAAAACCCAGTTCAGTGAACACTGTAGGGAGGTAGGAGCAGCTTAGATTAACCAGGCTATCTTCTGGCCCCAAGCAATCCACAGAATAAGACCTTGCATTAGGCAAAGGTCTTCACTGTGACAAAGCAGAGGATTTGTTAAGTTCTTTGGATCTCACTGGGCCCATTTAACTTCTAGTGTGGGATTAAAAATTACTCTTCTCCAGGCAGGAGGCCTGAAGTTTCACATGAACTCAGTTTGAAGTGATAATGGTCACACCACAATAAACAATCATCCAGAGCCATTCTCCTCATCATCTGAGAGGTCAGGAGACTGTACAGTCAGGACATCTCTGGCTTACCAGGTAAGCAGATAGACCATGTTTTATAAATGGGAATATGTCCTGAAATTGCCTTGAATGTCAACATGTAATTTACATGTATGGTTTTCCCTTTTTTCCCTGGAAATGAGAACCAACATTTCTCTGAGAACTGAACTAGGAGAAGCAGCAAAAGTCTTTTCAAGGAAACATCATTCATTCATTCATTCATTCATTTAATTTATGTTTCTTGAAAACCTACTCTATGTCATAGGTGACAGAAAGGACTAAGCAAGGACTCTGCTTACAGTTCAATGAGGGAGAACTTGATTAAAAATAAAGATTTAAATGTGTTAGAACTGTGTAAAGTAAACTGCAATGGCTCAAACAAAATAGAAGGTAAATCTTGCTCATGAAAGAGTCCATGACAGATGGTCCTCCACTATGCTGACAAGAGAGTTCACCCTCTCCAATTCATGGCCACCATGACACTCTGGTTGCCATCATGAGAGGGTTTGTGGGCTAGAACCGGAAGTGGCACACATCACTTCCACTCACATCCATTGGAGAGAATTTAATCACGTGTCCATACCTACCCGTAAAGAATCCGGGAAATGCAGGGCACTGTGCTGTGCTACAGTCCTATTGCCAAGGAAGAGGGAGAAAGCAGAATGTGGAAAAAAACTAGCCATCTCTGACAATAACAAAGACATCTACCAAGCTTTCTAGAAACAGAAAAGAGAAACTAGGAAATACCCACCATACTCAAAAGCCTCAAATATCTATGAAAGAAATATTGAACTTTACTCGTAATTCAATAAATGCTAATTATAAAACAATGACATGTCATTTTCCCCTGTTAAATTGCCAAAAATAAAGAAAAAATAATAATAGTGATTATTGTTGGCAAGGGTCCAAAAGAAACAGGCACTTATAACTCCAGAAAGCACCAATTAGTACAATCTTTCTGGAGGGCAGTTTGGAAGTGTTCATGTAGCAGATATTGTAAAAGTCACAACAATGAGGGAAGTCAGGTGTGTAATACTGTAACATTCTTCACTTATCTATATTTTAACCTAGCTTCTGAGCCTGCACTTCCCCTTGGTAGGGGGAAATTACACCTGTCAACTCAAGGTACCAGTGACCTCCAATTTAAAACTCAACTTTTGGGGGAAAAGTTAATCAAAATCAGGGTTACCTCTAAAGGTGACCTCCATAAAGTGGAAATCGATTCTCCTCTAAAGCCTCTAGAAAGACACAACGCTACCAATTCCTTGATTTCAGACTTCTGACTTCCAAAATTCTAAGAGAATAAATTTGTGTTATTTTAAACCACCAAGGTATTTGTTACAAAAACATTAAGAAACTAATGACCCTTTCCTTTGCTCCACACCCAGCACAGCCCTCTCACCCAGCACAATGATCTTATGGGACAGATTAATCTGCTATGGGAATTTGGAGCCAGGAATAGGCAGTGTGGCCCAAGCTGGTCCAGGAGACACTCCCAGGCAGAGCCTGAACCAGACATGTCAGATCTAAATTTGCTGAGTTGGGGACAGACATTCAGACAAAGGTAATTGCATAACCAAGGCGAGAAGGCAGGAGTGAAGGGATTTATGGGTTATGCTAGGTAAAGACACCTTGCCAGACCAGAGCAGTGGCTCAGAGGGGTTCAATAAATCTGATGAAAAAATGCTGATGAAGAAAGCTGGCACCTTCAGGGTATTAACCATGCTTTGAGATTAATAATAAATCTGATGAAAAAACTCTGATGAAGAAAGCTGGCACCTTCAGGGTATTAACAATGTTTTGAGATTAATGTCTGGACAAACAGGACCCCTGCTGCCTTCTGATGGCCAGTGCCAGAGGCAGAATCCTGGGTGGGAAATCCACAGCCTCCTGAGTAACTATGAACATGTTGATGTGTGAGCGTATCTTCCTTTGGAGAGGACCTTTGGTCCTCCCACGCTTTGCTCTCTCAACCACTCAACCTCCTGGGTTTCATTCAACTCTGTTTAAAAAAACAAAAAACTTGGAACCCATAGTTGCCTAAGGACAAACAGCAGGACCTGGGGAAATCCTGAGGTTCCTTGAAGCTCTTGGAGGCTGGGTTTCTATATCAGAAATAGATGTAATTGGTTTGTACACATACAAGGCCTGGCCACAGACTGGAAAGCCCAGCTCCATCTCTTAGGCTGCAATGTCTGCATAAGCTGATGTTGATAAGGAGTAATGGTGGTGAGGGTTGATATTTTAGGAAATCTGATCTGTGAGTAAACAAAAGAGGAGAGATTGAAGACATGTAGAACAGAGAGAAAAGCATAGGCTGGGGGGAATGTGGAGTAAGTGGCTTGGACAAGAGGTGGAAGCGATGTCAACCATATTTCCAAACATTGGTTGTGTAAGGAATTATTCAAAAGGCTGGATTTGGGGCTCTTAACACCTGCCAGCAGGGTACATTGATCACAAGGCTTACTGAGATGGAGACCTGGACTACAAATTTTCCATCCTTCTCTTTAATTACACATATTAAACGGCTAAATGTAGCACAAATTAATGGCATAATCATTGATTAAGATATTTAATAAATCAATTCCAATGTCTTCCAATGCATTTCTGGGCCATCTTTGCTATTGACTACAACAGAGCCTGACCTTTGGCACTGTGCTGAGAAGGACTGAAGGTCAGAGCCGGCAGAGATCCAGATGTGTCTGGCAGAGACTGAGGAACAAGCAGGACCCAGAGATCAGAATAGGCAGCAAGTCAGAACTGTGGGTGGTCAGACAGAAGCAATATAAAGCACAGGCCAACAAGATCATAAGGAGAATTTCTAACCTAACCTGAGGATTCTTACATACTTCCTATTGAGGGTGGACCAAGCCTAGGGTATGAGCAGCTCAGGGTCCTCAGGTTAAACCAGGTAAGTGGCCACAGCTGAGGAAGAGGTAGTGAGGCCACAACTGCAAAGGAGATATTGTCACAGTCCCTTTCTAATCACCTTATATTTTATCATGGAATCAAGTCCCATCAAGGCCTGGGAAACATGCCTGAGGATTCAGAACAGCATGACATCAAAAGCCGCTCTGAGCCAGGTCCTACAGCTGCTGTGACTTCTCTGTGTTCCAGGCTTCTTTCTCAGCCATGAGATTGAACCTTCAGAAAGATGGAGAAGTGTTCCCTCCCTAGTTCCCTTTCTTCTTCTCTATCTTTCATTTGGCAGAAGCAGAGAAAGAAGAAAAATCATGCCACTTAAGTGTGAAAATTCCATGACTCATACTATTCTTCAATGAAAGTTGCTTTCTTCTTAACTCCTAGAGACATCTGCCCTCCAGTCAGGTGTTTCCAGCACTAGCTGCTGGCTAGGTATTATTTGAAATTTACATCCTTTGTCACCCATGCAACCTGCACATTTTAAGCTGTTTCTGACATAAACTGTTCCAGAAGTCTTTTATAAAGCATTTGTATCTCTGGCTGTGGAACATTTTTATCCCAACATTTAAACATGGATTTTGCAGCATAAATGAAAAGTGACTTCCTCATGGGGACACATCCTTGGAGTTTGCAAGAAAGAGCAAAGTGCTGCCCCAGGGACTAGAAGGCACAGATCTGGGACCATGCATGACAGGGCTCCGTCTCTCCCAGAAGTCAGATAGAGAGGTTTTGAAGAAGTTTGGACATGGCTTGAGAAGGGAGCCCTGGAGGAAGCAAATGATGTGGGCAAGACAGCAGCTACTCTTAGACTCAACGTGGTGAAGCCACCGCTTACAGGGCATCAAGGATCTGGAAAGAGGCAAAGCACGGGACCCTGGGCGGGGGGCACTGCAGCACGTGAATGTTGACCAGGCCAGACGTTCTCTGCATCTGGACTCACCAAGGGAGCAAAGGAAGATGTGGGCTTGGACAAGGTAGGCTTAAGAGGCTGGGAAGGGGCTCTCACAGGCTCTAAAAGAGAGCCAGCAGCCTTGAAGGAAAATATCCAGAATCCTCCAAGGAACCCTAGATTAGCCAGAGTGAGGGTAATAGTTTGGGTGAAGACAGGAGATGAGAAGAAAAGGACAAAAGCTTAGAAGAGAGACAAACCTGGGTCTAAGACCCAACGCCACCACCAAGTTGCTAACATTGAACAGGTAGCAACCACAATTACACAGGGTCAAGGCACTAGCCCAGCGAGGGGTAAGAGAAGGCATCCTGGATGATGGGACAGCTGAGAGACATTTTGAATAATAAGCAGGGGGAAGAGGAATTCGGGGAAAACACCAGCAGCGCGTTAAGGTATAGACTGGGAGAACTTGGCTTGTTCCTGGGGATTAAGGGCTTCACTCAGTACTTCCGGTGTGTAGGAAGCAAGAGTCAGGACAGGGCAGGGTAAACCGGAACTCCTGGGCCAGGCTAAATTGGGTCTTAAGGGAGGAGACGAAGAAAACCACCAAAGGATTTTGTTCCATTTTTTTTTAACCTGATCTGATTTGCAATGCACAGAAACGCACCCCCCTCCCCCCACCACGGGTTGGGGGATGGGGGAAGCTGAGGAGGCGGGAAAGGAACGGCTCTGGAGCTCTGGTTTCTAAGTTCGCTATTGTTTGCCACCAGCATGGAGGGGATTTGAGGCAGCCTGCAAGGGGTAGGAAGAGGAACGGAGGAACAGAGCTAGGTGTTTACATGCGATTATTAGGACAATTTGCTCAGCTAGGTTGATGTGACCATCACCTCCACTCCCCGTGAAACCTTCTGTGAAAGTTCCGTTATTCCTCAAAGGCTTTCAGAGTAAGATTGTGTTTGGGGAGTGGGTGTGATCATGAGCAAAGTTTCACTGCACGGGCAGGGCTTGATCAAGAGTGATTCAGAGGAGTTCAGTTACTTCCAGGTTATAGAAAGATCTCTCAGGTGAGAGCCTGGGCGATGGAGTGGAGTTGAAGGGGATCTGCCTTCGGAAGTGAGGAAACCAGAAAGGAGACTCCTGCAATTGTCCTGTGAAAAGACCCAAGGCAGTGGGCACGGGAATAGGAAGAAGGCACAGAACGGAATGATATCCAGGAAGTGGTATCAGTAGAGGATCGTGTCGCTAACTGGATGTGAGGAAGAGGGAGGAACCAAGGAGGCCTCCACGCTGAGGGAGCCCAGAAGACAGAGCTTCGCCCACTAAGACAGGGGACATAAAATGGGGCCGTTGGGGAATGGTCTCTCTTGAGATTGGATGATTTTGAGTTATCTGTGGGACATTCAAGTAAGTATGTACAGGAGGCAGTTGGATATATGGACGGGACCAGAGATATCCATCCCTCACCTGGATTATTGCTCTAGCCTCCTGATGGATCCGCTGTTTTTGCCTCTGATCTCTTCCCGCCACCTTCATACGTAGTAGAGCAGCCAGTGTGACCTGGTAAACCACAAGCCAGAAAATGGTACTTCTCTGCTCAAAACCTCCCAAGGGCTCCCATCACCCTGAGCTGTGGCCACAGTCCTGCCTGTGACCTATGAGGCCCCGGCCTCCTGACCTCTCCCTTCTCCGCACCATTCCAGCCACTCTGCCTTCTCATTGCTCCTCTCGAGAACTTTGCAGACCCACGGGAATGAGGGACTTGCCTCTTGGAGGCCCCTGTTTCCCTGAGAGACAGGAGGCGGGGTCATCTTCTGAGAGTATTTTGGAAGTCAGGGGGATTATGGTTAGGAGAAAAATGGTGAGGGTAGGGGTGTGGGAGATCTGGGAAGGGTGGGGCTGCTATGGGATCAATCTCAGCTTCTACTGAAAGGTAAACACTGAGAACACAGCAAATAGTCTCCCTTTAGAGAAAATCATGAAGACGCATAGCATGGGCTGCCTTTACAGTCTATAAATCAAATTACCCCACAGTGTGAGAAATGACCCATTGCCCACAAGTACTGAGGCCAAAGCCAAGAAAAAGGGCATAAGTTTTAGCATCAGAAATTCAAGTTGACTTCAAAATCTTTTGATACACATATTACACATATTCTAGGTAGCTTAAGACTCAAGAAATCAAATTTTGATCCAGGATTAGGCCCATTCCTGCCTTGAAATAATAATAATAATTTACATTTATATCAGTAAATATTACAAATGTTTTATAACATAAAGATTAGAAGTGAGGAAACCAGAATAGAGACTCCTGTGATTGTCCTGTGAAAAAGACAATTAACATTGCCCTTTTATATTAAAATGTATTAATATTATATTTTCCTATTTATATAGTAATTTTACAATTTTAAAGTTTAATTTTTACAACAGCCCTGAAAGAACACTGGAACAGGTATTAATACCCCTCTCTTGGGAGATGGGGAAACTCAGGCCTAAAGCAGTTGAGTTGCCCAAGGTCACTGAGAGGAGACCAGAACCCAGGCTCCAGCCTGTTCTGCTACCACTTTCCACCGCACCGTTGACTGCTCTTTCAGCCTGACCTTGAAGTTGTTCTTTTATAAATGAGGGGGTGTTCTTTTGACCAAGAGGATGAGGCCAACTGGCGTAAGGAAGGAATTGACTTGGGGCAATACTGTGACACATGAGACAGGGATGTCCTTGAGGTGATGGTAACTCGGGGGACCACAGCATCTCTGCCCAGCAGGCAGCACAGGGTTGGGAGTCGGGGGGGAGACATGAGAGGTGCCCAGTGACCGCAGTCCAGAGCCCCCTGAAGGTGTCTGATCCCCAGCTCAGGCCTGAGGCTTTGCCCCACAGGGACTTTCCTAATGTATCTCCGACTTCTCACAAGCCCTTCCAGATGTAGCACTGAGGAAATCTCACACATTTGTTCCCCAGCACTGAAATGTGTTTATGCTCTCAAAGTGAAGGTTTGTAATGGGTTTTGCTCACGGGAATGATTATTTTAGTGCTGACTTTAAAAAAGGAAATTGATAACAAGTTTACCCAGCCAAAAGAGCTCTGGCAATTATCTGCAAATTCAGACTCCGTGAAGAGCCAAACCAGATCATTTAAGACCCCCTGAATCCATTCTGGGACCAAGATTATCCGAATTGACAAGCTAAAAATGGGATAATTTATGCTAAAATGGTGCTTATGTAATCAAGATGCTACTCCGGACGGCTGCTGCTGCTGGGAGCTGCCACGAGCCCTTCTCTTATTTTTCTCCTTCCTGGGCTTCTTCCCTCCCCTCTTCACTTTCCCAGTTGGGGGGGTAAAGAAGCGGGTGGCGGGGGGCTGTGGTGTTCGGAAGGTTTTAGCCTGAGAACTTCCTGGGATGGTTTTTAAGCTTTTCATGCGAAGCCTTGAACAATTTGTAGAGAATACAAAGGTCTCCAACGCCAGGGTTTGTTGACATTATTTGTTTGTTTTTCACCACAGCTCTGGGCAGGGCCTGGGTTGTGGAGAAATCCCACCAATGGAAAGGAAGACAAGTCCTGAGATTGCTCACCTCTGCCGAGCTCTTCAGCTCACATATTCCGCCAGGTGGTCTTGGCCTTAGACCTAAGCACTGCGGCTCCACAAGTGGGAGAAGATGTTGGTTCACCAGGGGAGCCTGACCTGCTCCAAGGCTCCCCTCCTGAGGCTCTCGGAGCTCAGAGCATTGGGAGAGTCGCTGAAACGAGACCCACCTAATTCTAACCACTTGGGTCCTCACCCACCAGCCTAGTCAAAAACAAACAGCAGAGATCTAGGAGAGAACGAGCTGACTCTGCTCTGGTCAAACGTGGTAGGCTAACCTCACATCAATCTCCTCCCCTCCCCACACTCTCTAAATGAAAGAAAAGGAATCAAAAAGTACCAACCAACAAAGGTCAGAAGAATGGCAAAGTAGGAGAGAGTGGAGGATCCATTTCAATAGGTTTGGAAGCCAGAAAGCAGATGGATGGGTGGTGACAGCCCTAAAGGAATAGAGGAAGTAAAACCTTTGTGCCTGCAGAGGAGCTGCACAGATAGAAAGCAAGCCGCTTTGTCCTGCCGTCAGGTTAAGAGACTTAGGCCTCACTCAGAAGCACCAAGTACTCTGGAAGCCAGGGTGAGATGTGCCGCTGAAAACTATGAAGTTGTTGACAATCTATACAAAGAGCAGTTGGATCTTCCAAGCTCCCACTCCCAACCCAGCCCCAGGCATCCCAGGCAACCGGTACCATCCGGATCTCTCACCTCTGCAGGAGACGGGAGGTTTATCCCCTGAAGAAGATAAAATGGAGGTTTCAGCGCATTGGTCAGGTGTTAGATATGAAGCTGAAAACAAGGGATTAGTTGGCGGCCTATATACTGAGCTGTGAGGCCCCTGGACCCTACCTCCCTCTCAAGAGCAGGCAACCAGGAATACATGTGTCCTGGCAAGAAACAGAAAGATTATTCTTTACAGGGAATTAACAAAACTCCCTAAGAGGAGATCCAGTTATTGATGTTTGGGGGCTCCCCTAAAATGTGGCCGGCTCACCCTCTGATCACATCACAGTAAAGACAACAAGTGAAGAAGCCCTGCTCCCACCCATACAAGGGTATCTAATTGGTCTTAATTCTTTGCTGCATTCCAAAACAGAGACACCAAAACAAGGACAAGAAAAAAGAAGAAAGGGAAAAAAACCCCTCGAGAACAAAAGCAATGAGATCTGGCCCAAAAGAAAACTTGAAAAGAGTAATTTCAGAGTTAAAAAGTTATAAAGGGACAAAGAACTAGCAAGGGGTTTGGGGGTTTGGGGGTTTTTTTAGAAAAAAAAAGACAACCAAAGTTTAAAAATCAGCAAAAGGAATAAACATAAAATTGATAAATTCTCCAAGAAAGTGAATAGAAAACTTAAAATACGAGAGAATTACTGAGAAAACTAGAGAATTAACCCAGGATACGCAGACAGTACAAAATAAAAAGACTAGAAGATATTCCCAGAGAAAGTATATAAGAACTGAAGGGGCTTCCCTGGTGGCACAGTGGTTGGGGGTCCGCCTGCTGTTGCAGGGGACATGGGTTCATGCCCCGGTCCGGGAGGATCCCACATGCCGTGGAGCGGTTGGGCCCGTGAGCCATGGCCGCTGAGCCTGCGCGTCCAGAGCCTGTGCTCCGCAATGGAAGAGGCCACAACAGTGAGAGGCCCACGTACCACAAAAACAAAAACAAAAACAAACAAAACAAAACAAAACAAAAAAACTGATGGACTTGAGTTTCCAGATTTAAAAGTCTACTGAGTACTCAGCACAAAAGCACAAAGAGAGAATAAAAAGTACACCTCATCTTAACGTTTTAGAATATTGGGTTAAACAGAACATCCTAAAAACAAACCAAAACAAAACATAGCACATTCAAAGGAATAAAGCTCCGAAAGTCATCCTACTTCCCAAAAACAAAACTGGATGCTAGAGAAGAGAGGGCAGTGCTTTAAAAATTCTAAGGGGAAGAGGTTTTCAATCTAGACTCTATAAATAACTACCAATGAGTCATAAGGTAAAATAAAACTATCAGACACAGAGCTCAAATGTTTTTCATTTATGTACTCTCTCGTAGGAAGCTATTAAAGGACATGTTTTGGCTAGTTGCAGGTGTAAACCAAAAAATAAAACCAAAAAGGAAGACATGGAGATCCAGAGAAGAGAAGAGCCAGCCCAGAAGTAAGAGGAAAGAAAATCCCAGAACCATCTCCCTCGGCAGCCTTGTGAGCGGTGAGCCCTGATGGAGCTCAAGAGAGGACTGAGGAGTGGAAAGCAAGTGTCCTACTCTGCTCAGCTGTGAACTATATCTGCATATTTGTCATAATATAAGCACTGACTGTTAGAACTATTCTGGAAGAGTGAGGGGTGGTGATAGAGCGAACAAGAGGGCTGAGTCTTCAGCTATCAAAACAGGAGTGAGGGCTTCCCTGGTGGCGCAGTGGTTGAGAGTCTGCCTGCCGATGCAGGGGACATGGGTTCATGCCCCAGTACGGGAGGATCCCACATGCCGTGGAGTGGCTGGGCCCATGATCCATGGCCGCTGAGCCTGCGCGTCCGGAACCTGTGCTCCGCAACGGGAGAGGCCACGGCAGTGAGAGGCCCGCGTACCGCAAAAAAAAAAAAAAAAAAAAAAAAAAAACAGGAGTGAGTAGATCTGTGCAAAATGGATCAATGAAGAAAGAGGACAATGATCACAGATATAGGTTTATGGAGGAAAACATCAGAAGAAACATCTTCAAGAGTGGGGTGGGGGGGACTGGGGAATGGGTAGGAGACTTCTGTTTTTCTTAGTTTAGTAATGTGTAAGTACATGACATAGATCAAAATAAAATTTAAATTAATTTTTTAAAAGTAAATTCAAACATCAGTGCATTTCCCATATGCATAAGCATGATTAAAAGTCTCCATTTAATTCCATTATGATCCCTGAACATCACAAAGCAGGTGGTATCTCTCCTTCTTTTCCAAAATTTACTGATCAGTTACTACATAGGACTCCTTGTCAGTTCCTAGGAAGAATTTTTCTTTTCCTTTTCCTCAGTGGCAAGAGGAAAAGGAATATTAGTTGAAAATATGTGAGGCCTAAGTAAGGCAAAACTGACATTCCTGGCCCCCTGCACCATCTTCCTACGTGATTGTATAGGACAAAATCAATAGGAAGCCAGTCTCCAACTCCATTTCAAGAGGTGACTAGGCTGCTGGCTGAACCATGTGTCATTGTCTGTGTGTATGAGACTGAACTGGACCCTGGGAGCATCGGAAGAAAGAAGCCACGGAATCAAACTCCTCCCTCTTATCTTTCCCCTCGTCAGGAATGGCAACAGGAACATGGCCCTGGAAGACCCATCCTGTCCTGTCTGTGGCGGTGCCCAGTGTTGCTGAGCCCTTGCATCCACAGAGGAAAGTCATTGGACTGAAACTTCTTTGGGTTCCAGAGGACCAGATAGACATGCTGTCACTCAAGAAAGCTAGAAAGAAGAACACAAAAGGACCTCTACAATGAATTTTGATGATAAACCCATAGAGGGGGCAAAATGACAGCAAATTATGTTGAGGGAAGGATAGGCAGAAGAACACTCTACAGAGCCAGCAAGCAATGCACCTGCTAATCTTATCCCCAGCAGCCCTGAGTAGACGTGAACCACTTAGGGGAACAAAACACCTTCAGAACAAGCAATGAAGTTGGGCTACAAGGTAGTAAGGAGGCCAGCCAAGGGCTCTGCCCGATCCTGTAGTCACAGAGACAGGGCAGGAGCTCCAGCTCTCTCAGCAATATTCCCTATTAATGAGGCATTAAATTCTGTTCCCTTTTTCTCTTTTCCTCAATCGTGGAACTCCTGACCTCAAGCCTCTGTCCTCTGCTTTCGTGGGAATGGTGGAAATAAATTGGTTCACATAACTAAAGAAACAAACCTAAAGGAAGAAAAACTAAAGGAAATTAAAATAAATGATAAGGAAACTCCCATTAAAGGCCCTTCAAAACGATAAAACGATTTCAATTTTACTCTGTCTCGCTCACTTCTCCCCACTTCCTCCCCAGATATACCTGCATATCTATCT
Source organism: Mesoplodon mirus (assembly GCF_964341445.2). NCBI lineage: Eukaryota > Metazoa > Chordata > Mammalia > Artiodactyla > Ziphiidae > Mesoplodon > Mesoplodon mirus. The sequence continues at coordinate 4,060,050 of NC_138982.1, read as the reverse complement.
ATTTATACAGATATTTTTTATTATTTAGTTAATATGAATTACAGGCCTCATACTTCCTCCCTTCTAAATCCACAATGAGGAAGCTTTCTCTTTTCTCTCGCTCCCTTTTTTCTTCCTCTCCCCCTCACCAACACGATTTACATTCTCAATGTAATGTATTAAAAAGTTGACAGGGACGAAAGGATTCACACGATGTCTGCTAAGAAACCCAATTTCCATGATGAATTGCCCGAAGCCCCTGAATCACAAACCATTTTTTCCGCTGCTCAGAAGTTGGGTTTTTTTTTTAAATCTTCTTAAAGCCTCCTTCCTAATCTTTGGCTAGAAGAGATGGGTGAAAGGATTTTTTTTTTCTAAACTAAGGAAAGTATTAGCATCTTGGTTGTTGTGCATCAAATTTGAAAATGCAAGGTTAGTAATATTTCAAATCGGCCATGGTCCAAACGTCCTGATAAGTGAGTGTGCTCTTTCGTGTTCTCTCTCTCTCACCTCCTTCCCCACCCCACCCCCTGGTCTTATAGCCAGTAATAAGAAGGAGCTAAAGGAGAAAAGGAAAATTTAGATTGATTCATCAAATATCTACCCCTTTTTTCAAAGGTTATAGAATTCCAAATAAGAGATATCCACTTTCCTAGAATTGGATGGATCATCCATATTTAGGTGAAGGTTTCAGCAGCAAAACCCTAACCCAACTCATGCAACACACCCGTCATCTCAGGAGCAGAGACTGTGATCAGAGCTGAGTGTACATCACGCTGTATGTTCTCTTAAGACATTGCATTTGCCCGGAAGACTTCACTCTGGGCTGCCCATTACCAGAGCAGCAAAGAGGGACACAGAGCCCATCTAAGGTCTTGCTAAGGTTTTTGCACTTTGAAAAAAAACCCCACTGTTTCCCAAATATTCCAGAAATTTGGGCCTCTCCTGACTATCTGATTTCAACTTCACATTTTTTCTGTGTTTTAACCAATGTATACAGATCAGTGGTTTCTGAGGAAGAGGAGGTAGGGATGAAGAAGCAGAGCACAGAGGATTTTTAGGACAGTGAAACTCTTCTGTATCATACTATAAATGATACATGTCATTATACATCGGTTAAAACCCACAGGATGTACAACACTGAGACTGTGCCCTAATGTAAACTATGGATCTTGGGTGACAATGAGGTATCAATGTAGATCCCTCAAGTGTAACAAGTATACTACTGGTTCAGAATGTTATCAACAATCTGTGGGGGAAGCAGTGGGGGCAGAGAGCATATGAGAACTCTCTGTACTTTCTGCTCAGTATTGAGGTGAACCTAAAACAGCTCTAAACAATAAAGTCCATTTAAAAGGGAAAAATTAATAAAATAAATGAGTTGTACAAGGCAGGTGGTACTTTCTAATGTCAAAGCCTATGGAACTGTGAATTGTGTTAAGACCACATAGCAAAGACGCAAAAAAAGGATAAAATTCAGAGGTCACATAATCACCTAGTGACAGGCATAGGAAAAAAAGTAAATGGGAGTACAGTTGACATGGGTTCATCTTGAGTGAAATAAAATGGAGGAAACAGTCTGACTAGTTTGAAATTATCCTTCCTGCATAACTTAAAACTAGCTAAAATTGAAAAGGGAAAAAGGTATGAGATAGAAGTAAATCACCGTATTAGAAAAGAGAAAAGGAAGATCTCACCTTATTGGCTGGTAAGTGTGTTCACTGTTCATGGACTAAAAAGAAAGAAGATTCCACCACGACAGAGAAATGGCCACATAGATGGAAGTTCCATAAGAAGAGGGACTATTTTTCATTCACTGTTGTATCACTAGTGCCTAGAATAGTAGCTAGCACCCAATAAATATTTGTTAAATAAATGATTTAATAAATCAAAAGGCTAGAGTTGAGTACATTATTGTGAGACAAAAACAAAATGGTACAAAGATAATCACCAGTGACCCACAAAAAAGCAGGTGTATGATTCATGGTTCAATAACTGTTGTAAAAAAAAATCCCAAATTTTCAGTAATTTAACCAGTGAAGTTTTCTTATTCCCATCATAATCTGATAACAAAGATTGTGGAGACAGTTCTGCTCCACATAGCCATTCAAGGAATCAATATTTTTTCATCTATTGACTCATAACTTTGAGAGCCTCAGAGTCCTGCATTAAGTCCTCTGTATCCAGCTGTTGAGAGCAGAAAAGCAAATACATGGAAGATCACATGTAGGTTTTTCAAGGGGTCAGGTTTGGAAGAGACATCTGTCACTTCTACCCACATTCCGTTGACCAGAACTCAGTCAGAGTTCCCCCTTAACTGCAAGAGATTCTGGAAAATGTACTCTAGCTGCGAACAACCAGGTAAGTAGCATGCCAGAGCATCAAAGAAGCAATTGAAGATACCTGAAATACTTGTTTTCTTGGTCAATGTCTGTGCCTGTCAAGAAAGAGGGAGAGAGAAGCCAAAGTCGAGAATTCACCCAGAGTAGAGAGTCTTGTGTAAGATCTCTCTCGTATTAATTTAGGATCCCAAAGAGATATACCTTCAGGGAAAGAAAATCAGATCTAGCTAGACCTGCCTGCTGGGAATGGTGGAAAGAGCTACCTAGATAATCAGATCAGAAGGGGATCAAAGAAGAGGATCTCTGGTAAGTCTTAGTTGTAGACAGGACTTATCTGCATTCAGTTCTTCAAGAAGCAGACCCTGAGCCAAGGATTCAGTGAAGCTGATTTGTTAAGAAAGTACTCTCAGGAAAAAACTGGTGACTAAGAGAGGCAGGATAGAGTAAAGAAAAAAGCCAACCTAGGGTGAGAAAATTCAGGTGAGTCCCAGCTTCAGCCTGATCCTCAGGGAGCTCGGAAGTATAAATTACACATCACAGATTTTCTCACCCCCAGGCAAGGGATCTGGGCTTTTGTGCTCCTGCACCAATTTTTCATTGGCTATAAGGCCTTCTTGAGAGGAAGTAAACTCCCAGGTATTTCTGTGTCAATCAGTTATTGGTTACAGGCAACCCTGAGGACAGAAAGTCCCAGAAAATTCTTGCTATCTCAATGGGCAAGGTGATTCCAATAATCCAAGGGCAGTTTCTGAAGAATGTTTCAGGTACCAGTTATTAGCAGCAAAGCATAACAATTCTGAGGGATTAAACACACAGAACCAGTGATAAGGACTGGGGGGAATTTAAGTGAGGCGCCTACAGTGTCCACTATAGGCCCTCATGCACAATTGGACCCCAACTCCTCCATTTTCTGGGTGAGCCAAAAACCCTCAGTCCTTGAACTTATTTTTGGTGGTACCAAATGGTAGAACACATAGGCCCCTGGAAGGAGCTAGCATAAGTTCCCTCTGGAGGAGAGCGCATCTATTCTACATAGTGGGGAAACCTCACAAATTATGTTTGAAAAGCAATGACCAGCAAGGAATCAGAAATTACCAAGCATATAAGAATATAAGATAATATAAATATATACAAGAACTAAGAAAAAACACAGAGAGCAGAAACACACACAAACTTCAAATATTGCAACTAATAGACACAATTTGGTAAGATGCTTACCAGAGTTACTTATCATGTTTAAAAATATAAATGGCAAACTTGAAAATATCTGCAGGAAACAGAAGACTATAAAAAGTATCATAGAAGATTTAGAAAAAATCAAATAGAGCTTCTAGAAATAAAAATATAATAACCAAAATTGTAAACTCAGAAGAGAAGAGAAAGGGACAGAGGTAATTTGTAAAGAGAAAATAGCTAAGAATTTTCAAACCTGATTGAAGAGTTTAATCCACAGATTCAAGAATCTCAAGAAGGTTAAATAAAAAGAAATTCACCCCTTAGAAAAATCATAGAAAAATTGAAGAAAAAAAATCAAAAATCTTAAATGTGGCAAGTGAAAATGAAAAGATTACCTTCATAGAAGAAGCATTTAGACCAACAACTGACTTCCGAATGCAACAGTGAAAGCTAAAAGATAACTGAATGTCTTTTCAAATTCCTGAAGGGAAAAAAAAATGCAATCTGGAATTCCCTATCCAACAAAAATATCTTTTAAGAGAGAAGATAAAATATATTTCAGAAAATATAGAAAAATTTTATCAGCAGTACAGTAGACCCTCATAATCTAAAGGACATGCTGTGAGCAGTAATCCTAGATTAAAGGTCTGAAACACAAAGAGATATGAAATGAAATTGAGTGGAACTATATGGGAATTGTAAGTAAATATTGATGGCATAAAGCAGTAATAATGCCTATAGGGTTAAAAATTAAAAAGGCATTATTACCAGATAGTAATAATGTATAAGTCAAAGGTATGGTCTAGTGGTTAGAATTTGGTGCTTTCACTGCAGAGGCCCAGGTTCAATCCCTGGTCAGGGAACTGAGATCCCACAAGCTGCGCAGCACAGGCAATTAAATAAAAACATAAGTATGATAACTGGAATTATACTGTTCTAAGGTGTCATTTGGAAGATGGAGAAAAGTTATTAACTCTTTTAAAATTTAAATATGCATTTTATAATTTCCAGAAAACCTTCTAAAAGAATGTAAACAGAGTTTAAAATACCCTCCCCCCCACAAAAATTAGGAGGAGTGGAATAAAAAACAGTTAAAATTTAGAAAGGAGAAACAAACATGAAATTGATATAGAAAATATATAGCATGAAAATTCCAAATATATCAGTAATTATGATGAATATAAATCAATACTTCAATTAAAGAAAAAATGATTAGAAAAAGTACACAATCCAACTATATACTTTTTACAAAAACATAAAATAAAATGATATAGAAAACTTAAAAGTTAGCATGAAAATATTAATAAAGAGAAAGATGGTATAGCTGCATTAATATCAGACAAAATAGAATTTGAGGCAAAAATCATTCCTAGAGATAAGGACAATCACTTCATAATAATAAAAATGTTCAATTCATGAAAGAAAAACACAACAATTTTAAGTTTATATGCATTTGTAAAGTGGCCTACAGTACAGAATGTAAAACTTAGCAGATAGAAAAGTCAGTATCCACAAACTGTGAGGATTTCAACACTCCTCTTTCAGTGTTTGATAGAACATGCTGATAAAAATCAGTGAAGATATTTTAAAATCCTGTTTGAAAAACAGAATTAACAACCTCGACCAAATGGACATACAGAGAAAATTATACCCAACAGAATATACTGTTTTTCCAAACTTACACATATATTTTTACAGAAATAGACCATATAATAGACCAGGAAGCAAGTCTCAACAAATTTCTGAAGACTGAGATCAGTATATCTCAGTGTTATATTCTCTAACCACAGTGAAATTAAACCAGAAATAATATTAAAACATTCTTAAATTCTGAAATATTTGGAAATTAAAGTATATTGATAACCACAGATAATGGAAGAAATAATAATGGAAATTTGAAAACAGCTCTAAATGACGATGAAAATACTATACACTGAGACCTATAGCAAGTATTAGCCTTAAAATGCATTTATTAGTTAAGAAAAAAATGAATCAGTTAAACACCATCTCAAACAGTTAGCAAAAGAAGGGGGGAACCTAGAAAAGAGAGAACAGCAGAAATCAATGAAACCTAAAGAAAACATAGAAAAGAGAAAGGGAAAACAAAGTCAAAATTGATCCCCTAGAATAAGAGATGACAAAGATAACTAACAGCAGGAATGAAAAAGAAATCAGTTCAGATGCTGAAGATGTCAAACAGGTAAGAGAAATTTATGAACAACTTAATGCCTATACATTTGAAAATGTAAATGAAATGGACATGGTGGCACACTTGGCATGTTTGATACCCAGAGCAAATCTTTTTTAACACCCCCAACTTCTATTCAATAAAATTGTTTTTAGGGATAATCATGTAATCAAACAAATAATAATAATGACCAGAAAAAAAAACACACAGTTAAAATTTCTTTTATTGAACTTCGTATGCTAGTAAACACACACAGATACATACCCAAAAAATTGTTTTAATAAAATAAATATTACAAGAAAAAAGATGAAGAAAGCAATGGAATAATACTTTTGAATTGCCTTAATATATTTTTAAAGGGAAAATACTTACACTTACATATTGATCTGTCACAGTAATAAACACAAACATTATAATTTCTATTTTTGAGCCTAACTTCTGAAAGTTTGTCGATGACTTCATCAAAATTGATCTTGTTCACATATTCATGTCCATAGGCAGTCTAGCCAGATTTGTCAATCTCTCTTTACTCAGAATTGAGCAAAAAATACTCTTTATTAATTTTAATTTTGAAACTTATCTTTCATATGAAGAAATAGATACACAAGTAGTTAGGAAAAGTCTTAAACACAATAAGTGTGGCCAAAATTCATAAAAATATCACTTCATAATAAAGTCTAGAAATGGCAATACTGTCTACGCCTTTGTCCTTGGGATCCATTCTAGCTGCTTTCAAAATCTCTATGGATGTTTGTAAAATCCAAGTGGTCACATAGAATGACAGAATTTATGTAACTTCAGTTCTGTTTCTTTGACTTTCCAGTTACTGCACTATTGTTGATTTCTAATCTACAATTTAGACAAAGGAACATGTAGTATACCACAGTGGTTGGAGAAACAACCTGCACTCAAAGCAGGCACACTCTAATAATTCCTAACTGTTACAACCTGACTCTCGAAACAAATGTGCGTAGCTGGGTGCAACTGTGTCAAGAGCCAACCCCATAACTGAGAATCCTCCAAATTAACTTTCACATAGAATATAGTGATTTTTAAGGAATAAGTGTTTTAAAAGTGCCAGTTTGAAACTCACATATATATTATTAAAATGCAACAGAAATCTCAGCTTTTTAAAAAATAACAACCAACAAAAGTTTGGAAGGGGGTTTGGAACTGCTGACAGTTTCACTGATTTTATTATGGTTTTAAAATTCTCTACAGAGAATTATAGAGAATGTATGCAATTCTCCCTATTGCATACATCTAGGGTGCCTGCTCCCAACGCCCTGATCTTGGTACTAAATGGACAAATTCCTAGAAAATTGCAACTTATCAAAACTCTCTGTTATCAGAACACACATATAAGAATATTCAGAGCAGCATTGTTCATAATCGCCCAGCGTATGGTTATAATTATACAATAGAATACTATACAGCCAATCCCTCCTCTAACAGTGCCCTGTTTCTTTTCTTTATAGCACCTAACACAATTTGTTACAATATCTGTGTTCATTGCTTTCTCTTGCTTATTGCCCATTTCCCCCACTGGTTGGTAAGCTCCTCAAAGGCAAGAATCAAGTCCCAATTCTCATGCAATGCCCAGCCTGGTGCCTGAAACTTGGTGGGCACTCAGAAGTTATTTCATGCATGAATGAATGATGAATAGTTACAGCTGAGCTCTGCTTGCCTAGACACCATTCTGTCACTTTGAGGTGACTTTGTTGTAATCTACTATGTATTTATCTTTTTGTTTCGTCCTCAAAAACAACCATTTTCCTCAATTCCAAAATCCTAGAGGACCCTCAATGTATGCCCAGATACTGATAACAAAGGCAATGGTGGATGTGGAATTGATTAACTCTGAGGACATCAGACATCTAACGTAGGTCAGAATATAACAAAAATTATTAACATTTATTGAGTGCTTACTATTTGCAGGCACAACCCTGAGAGCCTCAATAATCACAGCCATCAATATAAAGTAGGTGCTAGTATTATTACCATTCCGCAGATGGGGAAACTGAGGCACAAAGTAGCTTTTCAAAACTCATACAGCTGGTTAAGTGGTGGGTCTGGATTCAAACCCAACAGACCACACTGGGCTGTGTTACATCAAACACTCAAGGTTGAAACTAAGAGTACTCATTGCAACTCACACCACAAATTGGTTGGCAGGTTGAACAGCATGGCCTGGGTTGTGTGGTGAAGAGAAGACTGAGCTGATGGGCTCCGCATGGAGCCTGTGAAGCCGGGCTTCAGAAAGCCAGTGCCCACGTGGGCTTCCAATAAAGAACCCTTCAGATCCCACTTTCTTCCTGTGCTGGGTAATCGCAGGATTTACCTGGAGGAGCCAGGATTGCATCTCTTATGATCCTGGCTGGGGGTTCAGAGTGCCTGTTGCTACTGGAGTCATCTACAATTAGAGAATTAAACCTGCTCACACTTGGGCTGACTGCAGGCGTCCTTGACAAGCGTCAGTCTTGCTGATGGGCACGGATGTCTGTGTGGTCTGTGGCTCCATGGACAGATGGCTAGAACTTCAGAAAAAGAAACTGCAGAAATCTTTCAAGTTTTCATTTCTCCCTGTTCAGATTTTTATTCCCTTTTCTGAACATTTTATGCACCAAAGGTATATGGCCATCCTTCCTTCCTCTGCCACCCTGAAGACTAGCTGCAGAGCAACATCTGTACAGCTCGACTGCACTGCACTGGGTGACATGCCATCTAGGGACATTGTCATCCACACGCCAAGTTTGTTTGGCACAAGAAAACCATCAGGGATCTCTTCCAAAGCTGCCCTCCCTTTCACTGGCTCCTGAGCTAAGGCTGGCGGTCTGCATTCTGCCCTCAGGCTGTAAGCCACTCTGTTAGGTCCCTGGAAGTACTGCTTCTCAGCTCCCAGTCTCTCTGACCTCCCTGTTGCTAAGCGACTGCAATATTATCAAATTATAACATGTTTATCACCAAAACATCAGACAACATTAAAGTACATTAAGGAGAAAGTAAAAGTCCCCAGTGATTCCACCCACACCCAAGAGATGACCACTGTCATTAGCTTGGTGCCTATATTCACAAAACCCTTCAAAGTGTCTAAAATTGATAGATAGATAGATAGATAGACAGATGATAGATAGATGATAGATAGATGTCAACAAATTATAAGAAATTGTTTCTACTATTTTATAATCTAATTTGCTTAATAACATGTTATGGACATTTGTCTATGTCTGGAAATTTTGAAAGACTGATTTACCTTATCCCTATTAATGGCTGCATAGTATTTCACAGTCCAAAAGCAAACTCTTTTCAGTGAAGAGAATCACCATCCATCTAGATAAAAACTAGCTGTCTTCCCTGACATCTCCCCAAATCCAATCATTTACCAACTCTGGTGAATTTGCTTCTTAAATCCACTCAAATGCAGCCCTCTTATCTCTGTCACCACCACTTGAGTCCAAGTTACCATTTTCTCTCACCTAAACTTCTGCAATTGTCTCTCAATAGGTACTTTTGCAAATTATAAATCTGATCATGTCATCAATCCCAACATCCAGCCCCCTTGCTTTAAAAGCATTGTAATAGCTTCCTTTGCTCTTGAGATATGGACAAGATGCCTTAGCATAGCCCACAGGCCTTCATGAGGAGACCCCTGTTGAGGCAAAAGTTCATGCACATTTAAAATTTTGATAGTCATCATCAGTCTGCACTCCAAAAAGGTAAGCGAGGTTACATCACCACCAATGGTATTTGAAAGTATGAGAAAGAGACATGTTTTTATAACACCCCCTCCCACCCCACCACCACCATTCTATACAAAAAAAAAAAAAAAAAAAAACCTCCCTGGGCCTAAATGTTGATTTAGCCAGCATTATGTTTTTACATCCATAAAATAATACGACTTGAGGCAATGTCAAATTACTAGAGAAAATGCTGCAGTAATTTCAGATCTGCCAGCGATGTTACCACACAAAGGCTCAGTTGGGAGGTAATTACAAACCATGGAATCCCGGGCCTCCTGCAGACATGAAGGAAGGAAGGTCTACTTGGCTACCGAGCACTTCCAATTTCAGTATCTCTCAGGCAGCCAGCTGGAGGCTGCCATCTGGTTTGTGAAGGGAGGTCCCTAGATGGTTCTTCAATCTGGAAAAATGTTTGCTGCTCATTTCCTCCTTTTAACTGTTCTCTGGATCAGTTTGAGGCCACACCTTCCCCACACATTTTCTCCAGGGTTAATTCTTAACTAATGCTCAGCAAATTGTGAGGTCTCTAACCTAAGAGTAGAGTCCCACTTTGAATCCATGTTTATACTGGATTCTGGTTTAACCCCAACTTGGTACTGCCTAATTATTCAGATTTTTTTTATGCAAGCCACAGAAGAAAGCAATAGCTTAAAATTTCCCTCCCATATTTCATTCGTTCATTCACTCACTCACTCACTTGACAAAGAACTGTGGGATGCATATCATGTACCAGACACTGAGTAAAGTGCCAGGAAAATAGCAATGAAAAAAGACAGAAACAAACTCTTTCTGCTGAGCATTGCAGCCTAGAAAAATAGTGTATGGGGTGAATAGGGTTCCAAGACAATGCATTGTCAAACACAAATTCATGTGCCTGAAACACAGTAAGGCCAAACAAATGGAAACATTGAAGTCTGGAACAGAGAAAGGTTTATTGAAGGGCCAAGCAAGGAGAACAGGTACCTTGGGTTCAAAAAGCCCTGACTCCCTAATGGTTTTTGGGGAAGAGTTTTTAGAGGCAAAATTTGGGGACAGGGCTTCAGGTTGTGTGACCTTCCCCCTGATTGGTCAATGGTGAGGTAACAGGGTGGTATTTCAAGCATCTCAGTCATCAGCCTTCTGGTTCCAACCCGTCTGGGGTCCAAGGGCTTGTACTCAGCCTGAAGTTACCATCCTCCACCTGGATGGGGACCTTAGTTCCTGTAGAAGGACTCAGAGATATGTATCAGATTGCTATGTTTATCCCTTGAGGAGGAACCAGGACCCTGCCCGATCACTGCACTATTGCTTCTTGACTGACTTTCCTTTGTTTCTATGTTCCCTCATTCCTCTAGTCAGTAAGTGTTTGAATCTGCCCTTTGGAACTCAAGAAAGGTCTAGGAGGCTGAAACCTTTTTCCCACAAACAAGAAATGGGGGACATGGTAAGTCTTTTTTACCTGTTTTGTACAAACGGGTCATTTCTGACTTTTATTCAAGACCCCATTTCTGTCCCCATCATTTAACTTCAGATCTCACTCTGAGTTACCCACAGAGCCTGGACTGTGCTTTCCCAGAAATAACCTTCTCAAACAAGATGGAATCTTCTCCATTTAATACCTTTTGTTTTCAGGGCCTTCAGGCTGTTTTTCTTGTCTGCTTTTAAAAAGAAATCTTCCGGGCTTCCCTGGTGGCGCAGTGGTTGAGAGTCTGCCTGCCGATGCAGGGGACACGGGTTCGTGCCCCGGTCCGGGAAGATCCCACATGCCGCGGAGCGGCTGGGCCCGTGAGCCATGGCCGCTGAGCCTGTGCGTCCGGAGCCTGTGCTCCGCAACGGGAGAGGCCACAACAGTGAGAGGCCCGCATACCGCAAAAAAAAAAAAAAAAAAAAAAAAAAAAAAAAAAATAAAAAGAAATCTTCCTAGTCCCTGTGGTAGATTAAATTATTGACCCAATTCTTCACCCCTCCTTGCATTCATCCCCTTTATCCAGGGGCTTTGTGGTTCCTCCCACTGGAGGACCTTGACCTTGAGCTCAGCCATGTGATTTGCTTTGGCCAATGGATGTTAGCAAACATGACACAAGCAAAAACACATGCACATGTTTGCATGCATGTGCTCTCTTGCACTTCTACCATTACCATGAAATGAACATAATCTAGCCAGCCCACTGATGTGAGGAAAATGAAAGACACCTGGAGGAAACCTGGACCCAACCTGAAACCTGGAGTCAGGCCCAGGAGACCTCAGCCTAGAATAGCTGAACGTCAGCCTACTCATAGGTGCATGAGTGAGAATAAATGATTGTTGTTTGAAGACATTGAGCTTGGGGTGGTTTGTTACACAACAACCAGTGATCAATAAAGTCTCCTGCAACTGATGTAAACATCCCTAAGTCCCTCTCCCCTATAACTCTGCTAGGCCTCCTTCTTGAAACCCAAGCTAAAAGATGACCATGCTTTAAATTTTTGAGAGAAGTCTGTTTCTTGGGGAACTATCACAAATGGGATATTTTTACCAACAAATTCACCTGTTCCTCTGTCCTCTCTTTGTCTGGTGAAGATGCTGTCTGAGCTCCTTTCTGCACTCCATCCAACCAAATAGCACAGGATTCTTCTAGGGTCCTTTTGGAGGAGTACTGGAAGGGAGCTTTGAGTTTAGAACATCACAGGCCTGCATTTAAAGCATGGCTCTTGTGTTTATTAGCTGTGTGACCTTGAGCTTTAAGGTGATCTAAAGTCTCCAAATCTCACTGTACTCAACTGAAAAATGAAACTGTTTCTCATCTCAAACTAGATAATATCATCTGTGAAAATCTTGACTTTGGTTTCAATTGTGCGATTCACTGAAAGGTTGTAGGGTGCTTTTTGCTTTGTTTAATATTGTTTTATAGCCGTAGTTAATTTGTGTTTTTTGTTTTCTATTCTTAGCTTACCACCATTCTTTTCTGTATCTGAGGAATTGTCAGAACTAAAGAAGTAAAAAGAGGACTTCCTATACTTTCTAGAAAAGAAAAGTACATTTGAAAAATATGCTTTATATTAACACTTCAAAATCTCAAATTAAGCAACCAACATATATGACTATATAAAAATAAAGTATGTCATGGCTTCAGGGTAAACATGGCAAAAAGAAGATAAACATTTATCTCATATCTTATGAAATTAGTAAATAATGATAACACCAGCAAAAAAATTCATCAACAATAATCCAAACATCTACAGACTTCAAAAAGTGGTGGCCAAGAAGTGAGTCAAGTTTGCGGTGTGGCTCTGCAAGTTCCTAACATTGGCCTCAGCTCCCAGAAACCAAACTGGGGGTGGGGAGGGGAGGTGAGTCAACAAAATCTTGAGACTTCCTCCAACAGCCTTGAGTCTGGAGAGAAGACTAGGGTCTGAGCCAAGGAAATATCATGGTTAAAACCCTGGAGATAAAAGCCTCCTACTACATACAGTGGAATCTTGGACTATCAGTCAAATGGCCTTCCAGGGTGCCATGCTGAATTGTGAGGATGATCTGAAACCTGTGGGTATCCTCCCTAGGAAGCAGAGACACCCTAACAAGGAGGTATAAATTCAGAATGGGTCATTTAACAAAATCCCAGACGATAGCCCAGAACCCAGGTCATGCAGCAAAGCCAGCCTAAAGCTCTAGAAGACTTCTCCTCCACCACCTCCCCAGCTCCTGCCCTGTGACCTTGAGTAAACTGAAAAGTGAATAAAACTGCAATATCTCAGGCTTTAAGCAGTAGCTGAGGAGAAAAACAGATCTCAGCTACAGTGAGAAGGGAGCCAAGAAGATTCATCCATACTCAATCAGAGAAACAGAAAGGCTGCCTACATTAACAAGAACAAGACAAAAAGAAAAGGTATGGCAATTATCAAATTTACCACATCTAAAGGAATATAGCATGCTAATGACAAAATATCCATTTTAGAAGAACATTTTCTACAACTGGTTTGGGCTATAGAGAAATTTAATAAAAACATGAAATCAATAATCAAGAGTATGAAGGCAAAATTACAAAACAAGAGAATGAGACCAAAACAACAGAATGAGATTAACAGAATAGCTAATGAAATAGCTTGAAGACCAAAATCACATCATCAAAGAACTAATACTCAAATTAGAAACATCAGTGAACAATCTAGGTTTCACTGATTGAGGAATAATATGAGATAATCAAAATAAATTTGGGGGAAAAAAGATAAGGAGTTTTAAAGCACTTAGAAAATAATAGATATGAAAGACAAATGCCATCCAACACAGGAATTGTTCCTAAAGAAGAGCCAAAAACCAGAATAGAAATGTAGTTAGAGATATAACACAAGAAAATTCCCTGCTATAAAGGAAGAACTAATACCACTTGCCGGAAAATTCCAGTATGGAATCATCAACAGGGCATCACCTTCTTGCATTATTGAAATTCAAAGACTGTGAAAGAATTATTTAGGCATTCAGAACCCTCCAAAAACACATAGAATCACTTATAAGGAGGCAAATATCAGACACATAAAGGTAACAGACAAGTATTCTTGACATGAAAGAACTTGGAGAATAAAACATCTAAGAATCCTCCCCCAAAAAACTAATAATGAATCCTGCCAATCAAGAATGATTTGAAGAGCAGTGATAAAGGGAACAGTGCAAAATTCAGTACCCAAAGGCAGTGGCACAATGCCCACAGTCTTATGGGAAAGAGTTGGGACACCAAACTTTTATACCCAGCCAGGTCAGTGTGGAGGAAACCAACAGAAATTTTCAAGTGTGCAAGAACTCAGAGAGCAAGTACTATGAGCTCATCTTGAAAACTGTTTGATAAGGAAATCCAGCAAACTAAAACTGAATCAGAATTTTTAAAAATAAATAATTCAGGAAAGCAGAAACTGCAGTACAAGGACAGGGAGTGAGCAGCAAATTCTTTTAATTATAAATGTAAGACTAAACCATGATAATTATGGAATTATAGAATTATAAATGTAGAATATAAATGCTTTATACTCCAACATTTTTTAAAAATAATGTTGCTAAAAAAACTCATAAGATGAGGGGAGTGGGAAATGAGGTGAGAGGAAGATTAAAAGTTTTAATTTCCTTATCTTTCATAGCAGAGAGTCAATCAATATGTCTAAAATTAAACATGGACCTTTTTTTAAAAAAAAATCTAGCTTTCTTAATTTTTTTTTATAATCTTTCTTTATAACCTTAGGGAACACTTTTAGGATCTAATATCTCTGTGGTTTAAAAAAAAATTATCTGAAGTTCCATAATTCCTTTGGTTTTTCTTTGGTTTCTTTTTCATCTGTTAAATTCAAGAAAAATTCAATTTAATGCTTTTTTATTTTTCTGAAAATACATAGTAAGACTCAATTTTTACAAAATTATTCTGCATTTTCATTCCATTTACAAACTTAAAGAGCTACCTAGAACGATATTCACCTGAAGTTATTAGGTTACTTCTTGACAGAATTTGAGGCAATATTTTTGTTCTCTTTTACTTTTTGCTTATTTTATATTCAACATATATCACCTACATAAGAACAATAAAGTCATCTGGTCTTCAGTACATAAATACCAGATTACAGAAACTGGTCACAAAATCCCCCCATCCCTGTATGCACGCTCCTTTGCAGCATGACTGCAGCTGTACCATCAAAGGCTGGATTCAGTTTCCCCATCCCTTGAATCTGAACTGGCCTATGACTTGACTTGTTCTATCCAGTAGAATGTGGCAGAAATAACACATGGCTTCTGGACATAGGCTTTAAAATGCTTTGCAGCAGCTTCTCTCACCTTATTGAAATATTCCCCTGAAACTGCAATGTGATAAAACCCCGGATGACTTTCTGAAGGAGGTGAGGCCACATAGCAGAGTTGAGCAGTCAAAGCCCCACAGACTCACCATCTGACAACCAGCACCAACTACCACATGTGTGAATGAAGATGCCTTAGACCATGTAGCTTCAGTAGAGCTGCCAGATGACCAAGGCCACTAAGTGACCCCAGATGAGGCTAGCAGAAAAGCTGCCCAGCTGAGCCCAACTCAAATCGCTGCCTCACCAAATTGTGAGCAAATAAAACAGCCATTGTTTCAAGCTGCTAATTTTGAGGTGGCTTGTTACATGATGATAGATATCAGATATACATTAACATAGGCTCCGTGTGTTAAAACATCATCAGGCATTTAATTTAAATGGAAGACTGAGCACATGTATTTGTCTCCCCAAGTCCACTGAGTTGACATTACAGAAATACAAAAGGAATAAAGTCATAAGAACAAATTCCAAAGGGCAAAACTGAGTCATATGTTCATGTCTAAACCACTCCCTGGCAGAGAATGAGACTACAGTGACCAGTTTCGCCCCTGGGTCTGGAAAGGGACAACTTCCCTAAGCACATGCTAGGGGGTCTCCCAGAAGGGAAAAATGAGGGTCACTCACATCTACCAACCAATATTATGAAAAACATATTCCAGCAAACCTTTTTGTAAGAAATAGATGAACCCTCTCAGTGAGATAAATACCTCACATAGAATCAAATATCAAATCGATATTTATAGGAGAAAGAAGTAGAAATGGAGCCAAGATAGGAGACAGATATGGAATAATCCTGGAAACAGAAGCTAGTAGCAGTGTATTCATTCCACCACAAATATTTATTGAGTGTCTACTATGTGCTGTACAGTATACCTACATCAGAAACCAAAGAAAAGCACTACAAGAAAGGGGGCAGTGGGTGTCAAATGCTGTAAAGAAGTCAAAGGGAATGAGTCTGACAAAGGACCAGTGGCTGCAATGAAGGAAGGGAGTCCTTGACTGCCCTGGAGAGTGCAGTTTTAGTAGAGAGCTGGAGGTAGATGCAGATAGTGAAATTTATAGATGGAGCAATGGGGAGAAAGTGAGTACAAGGGTTAGAAGACCACTTATTTAGAAAGTTTGGGGGTCATAAGAAAGGAATAGGACAGCAATCACAGGGAGCAGATGAATCAAGTAAAGGCTTTATTAAGGTAGCAGGTTTGTTGAAGAGAGAGAACTTGAGTTTGAATAGCAGGAAGACAAGCAGATGTATATAAAGATTTTGATATCCTGAGGTGAAATGGAGAGAAAACAGGGCCATCCCATCAGATGGTCCAGATCTCTCTCAGCAAAGGAGGAATGAGCTTATTTCAGAAAATAGATTCCTCTATGTGACCAATTCAGAGAATCTAAAGCCTAGAGGGTGGCTCTAGGAGGGTATTCCACCTTCCTCATCCAAGGAGATGGAAGTTCTGGCCCAGGCAAACAAGGTTGTGACCACCTATATGCTGTGTAGTCAGAAGTACCACTTACCCCACAATCCCAGAGTAGGAGACAACATCTAAATTGTTCCAGTGATCTCCACCTCCTGGTATGCATGTCCTTGCCTAATGTCCTCCTCTTGAGTGCAGTCTGCTAATCTACAGACTCACTTCTTATGAACAAAATATGACAAAAGTGATGGGTTGTCACTTCCAAGATTAGATCACAAAAAGATTTTGGCTTCCTGTTAAGTTTGTCCTCTTGCTTGCTCTGATGAAGCCAGATGTCATATTGTGACCTTCCCTATGGAGAGGTCCACATGGCAAGAAACTAAGGGAAGTTTCCAGCCAACAGCAATCAAGGAACTGGGGTCCCTCAGTCCAACAACCTTAATCCTCCCAAAAGCCTCATGTGTGAGTTTAGAAAGTGAATCCTTCCCCAGTAGAGCCTTGAGATTACTACAGTCTTAGTCAGTGCTTTAATTGCAGCCTTGTAAGAGACACTGAAACTAGGAAAACCACACCTGGATGACCCACATAAACTGTGAGAAAATAAATGTTTGTTGTTTTAAGTTGCTACGTTTTGAGGTCATTTGTAACATAGCTGTAGACAGCAACTACACCTGGAATCACAGTTCTGACAGGATCGAGCAAAGCATCTGGACAAAGGGTTTCACTGTACTCCCTGAATACAGCCTCTACTACCAGAGATAATCTCCAGAATTCCATTTGTTCCCTCTTAAGAACACATAATAGAGATACTTACCAAGAATAGAAATATATTTTGTCTTGGCTCTGTCTCTATCAGTCTCTATGCTTCTGAAATCTCAGAACCATCTTTTCTTATCCTCCAAAGATGAGCTCCTTCCACAGGGAAACTGCCTCTCATATGAGGACTCCTCCTTTTCCCATGTCCATGGTCCTGCCCCACTGGAATACTGATCATCCTAGTCCCCAAAGCCCCCTTTTATCTTTAGTATTCTTCAGTATTAGTCACCTATTGCTGTGTAACAAACCATCCCAGAATTTAATGGCTAAAAACATCATGAGTGTATTATTTTTCATAATTTTGGGGGTTGGCTGAGCAGTTCTTTGTTGGTCTCATGTGGACTAATTCAGGGGTCTGCAGGGAAAGTTGACATAGCCGGGACAGTGAGGACAGCCGAGATTTCTGGACCTCTCTCTTCATGTATTCTTTCATCCTCAAGGGGACCATACCAAGCTGGGCTTGCACACAAGATGGAAGCTGCATTCTAAGAGGGCAAACCCTAATGCACGAGCACTTATCAAACTTCTGCTTGCTTTATGGATGTTGATGTCCCATTGGCCAAAGCAAGTCACATGACCAAGCCCAGCATGAATGTGGGTGGGAACTACACAAGAGGGTGGGTAGTGGGAGGCTGATTCACTAGGAGTGAGTCAGGAGGAGCAATCTACCACACCTCCTCATTCAGTCCTAACCACTATTCCTAGATTAATCTTCCCCAAACACCTGTTCCATTATCCCAGATCCTTGCTCACTCATCTCTTGGATTCAGTGAGATACAGTGAGGCATTGACAATTTCTCTCATGTCCACGTTGTGGGTGAAATGTGGGATATATATTACATTTAGGGTGGAAGCAGTCCTGCTATGCTACATGCTACTGATTGATCACATCTGGGAATTATAACCAACCAGGCAAACAGAGAACAGTTAGGACAGGGGAGGGATCTTGAAACCACCTCTCTTGTCTGAGTGCACAAACTGTGTCTTTCATGCCTTTACCCCTATAATGTGTCTTTATCCCTTTATCCCAGTCTACAATGTTTTAAGTCTATAAATATTTGATGGACGAATGAATGGATGGATGAATGAGTGAATTAAAATGGGAGAGTTGAATGAACAAAGAATTCTTAGCCTTGAGCAGTGGTTCTCAAATTTGAGCCTTCATCAGAATCACCTGGAGGACTGTTGAACCTCAGATTACTGGGACCCATGACCTACGTGGGGGAAGAGGAGCTGAGAATTTACATTTCTAACAAGTTCCTCAGTGATGCTGATGCTCCAGATTGAGGACCACACTTTAAGAACCCCTGGCCCAAAGAAGAGAAGATCAAGGGAAGAAATGCTATCATTCAAATATCTAAAGAACTGAAGTAGCTAGAGAAAGCTGATTTGTCCTGCAGTACAGGATTTGGAAAGTTACCTCGTGATAGACTTTGATTCAACATTAAAACACATTTTCTAATAACTAGAGGTGTGGAACAATGGAGTAGGCTCATCCTCCCCCACCTTCTCCTGCCTCCTTTCCTGCCTTTCTTTAACTTCCCTCCTACCCCCATGCTCCTGTTCCAATAACAAGTTTACAGCCCTGGCTGAGAGTATAGATGTCACATTTCCACAGTCAGAAATGTCCCCCTCCTAGGAACCAAATGTCAGCAATTTTCTGAATACAGTCTTGGAAGAGAAAGAATCAGGCTCTCAAATGTCCATTTGTCTCATTTTGTGCTGTAATATTATGATGACTTTTGGCTCAGGTAAGCAAAGCAATCTACATTTGGCCTTTTCTGTATGTTTATCCTAGACCACTAATTTCTAATAAAAAATCAAATCCCATTTTAACATGACACCATCTTGTTTCCCTGTGGAATTATATGAACATTTGTAACAATTTTGCTTTTGAACGTGGTGCCACACAGGAAATGCTGATAACACAATTTCTTAACATACACCAAGTACACGGGTTACATAAAAGCAGATTCTATTTTAGCTTTTTAGAGAGCTAAAAGCTTTTTAGCTTTTTAGCTATTTAAAAGTTAAGTTCCCCTTAATGAAACAGCAAGAAAAAGGGCTTTGCTTTTCTTCTCTCAGCATCCCAGCTTTTCCCTCTTTGTGGGCTTATGATGTTTTCCTTCTTCCTTGTGTTATCTGCATTTCCTGCTCATCTCAACTTGATGGCATGTTGCTGAGACAACTCAGACGCTAACCTTCTTAACTTGGTTTTTGTTGTGTGCTCGCGTGTGCTTAGGCGGGATATTTTTATTTCTCTTAGAATGCTCTGTGTCTGCTCTGGGGAGGGCTATTAGACCTGAAGGTGGAGAACAAGGGAGTCTTTTTAAGTGCTTGCCATTCAAATCGCTTTTTTACTTCCTTTAAGCCCATCGTTTATAATGTGGGAGGGAGCTGATGGAAGCTTCCCCCGTCGCCTATGGTCAGGATTAATTTACTCAGTGATGTCGTGGGTGTTCCAGCCCAGACTCCTCTAGGGGAAGGGAAGGTCCAAGCAAAGAAGCACACAAATTGCCCATCACCCCCGTTCCTTTATTTTCTCTTTCATCCCTTTTCCAAAAGTGGGGAGCCAGCTTGACTACAAAACAATTACTCTGTGCAATCCCTTTATCTGTTTGCTTATCCAATGAAATAAGATTCAAACATAAAACCCACATTGGCCTCGTTCCACACTGAGCTGTCCAGGTACTGAAACACTCCTTTGTCTGTCTGCCTGTGCTCCTCCCTCCCCGCCACCCTGTGTTGAGCTCCCCTTGGGCTCTAGCCTCTGTCCTTCTGTCTTTGCCCACCTCACAGAGTGATAGCAACAGAGTTCCTCCTGCTGCAGGAGTAACGGATACAAACGCAGATCCTAGAAAGTCGCTTCTTAAGACACAATTAATTAAAAGTAGCTTCCAAAGCTAAACTTTACTCTGTCGATAGATACAAACTCACCTAACTAAATCTAAACTGAAATGGAGAAAGAATATTAAATTTAGAAGCCATTTTTAACCCATCTTTGGGTTACACAGCTAAATTTTTAATATCTTTCATGTCTAAATTTTCCACTTTTCAAGGAGATCATTACTTTGGTTATTCATCTGTTTATTTTACAATTATAACTCAGGAGTCATCTCCATAGGTGTCCCCAGATTTCCAACCTTCTGGGGTTGCCTTTCCCAAATCAGGAGGATGTCCAGCAGTGTCATCTAGATTCCCAGTAATTCCTAAAGACCTTGTTCTCATGGCCACTTCTGACTCCAGTTTCCTCCCCCAGCCTACTCTCAATGTCTCCCTCTCTCATCTCCTGTGGTGTATCTCTTATCTAAGCTTCCAGGTGATTTAAAGGTGGAACACAGACCCTTTATCTTTACCTCCCCAAGTCAAGCACTAACCAAGACTAACATATACAAGAGACTTACGGGAGTTTGGGCTTGGGGTCTGTTACATCACAACATGTACAACAAATACTTCTCACTCCTTTGTTTCCCAGGAACAAATACCTGCCCCACAACTGAGCACTGAGGCAGTTCCAGCCCTCCGTGGACACCCAGGGAAGGGCTGAAGAGAGAGACAGCTTGTCTTTTGAGCAACTAAAGAAGATATTGAGGTTCCTAGAAAGAGGTGAACTTTCTGAGAAGGAAAAAGAATTGTGACTTCCGAGATTCAGAGCCTAGAGTGCTTGAACACTATTTGTGAAATAAATTCACGTGGGGTAGAATGCAATCATCACATAAGCATTTTCCTGCCTGACAATGAGATTTTTTTTAATAAAAATAAAAACCTTCCTGGCCCTGGAGAAAAGAGCCTAGAGAAAGAAGGAACTCAGAAAGAAAAAAGAACCAGTGCCTCACTTTCCAGAGCAGAGCCTGGGAGAGAATGCCATACTCAGAGAGAGGTCCTGCATCTTAAAGGTCTTTGCACGACCAGGGGAGCCAAGTTAGAAGGTGGAAACATGGCCACAGTGACCCCCTTAAAAGGAGGAGTTCAAAAAAAAAAAATATATATATATATATATATTTAATCCTCCTATGGTCCCAGAGAAATTGTGATCTTGGAGACTGAGCATGAAAACACTTAGAGTAATTTTTACTTATCAATACCCACTTGCTCTACTGAAAGCTAATGTACTTTTCAAACACCCCTCTCCAAATATCCAGGATGATAAAGCTTTAGCTTCTCTGATGTCAACATCACACCAGAATACACATCTCTGGCCTGACTAGTCAACCACTCTTCTATTCACTACGTTAGTCAGCTTTGCTATATAGTGCTGTGGTAACAAACATCCCCTAAATGCAGCAGTTCCCAACAACAAAGT
The DNA here is from genome assembly GCF_964341445.2 of Mesoplodon mirus. Lineage (NCBI taxonomy): Eukaryota > Metazoa > Chordata > Mammalia > Artiodactyla > Ziphiidae > Mesoplodon > Mesoplodon mirus. The sequence goes on along the minus strand of NC_138982.1, from coordinate 4,038,301 downwards.
TTTCTTTCAACATGTAAGAAATTTCAGTTGATGGTGGTGATAACTGGAACTTAATCAGAAAATATGTGAAAAATGTACTACTATCTACCTGGTCCCTTTTTTTCTTCAATGTAGGTGAATCTAGATTTCAATACTAGATTTTAAGTTCTTTGAAGGCAGGGAATCAAATGTACCTAATACTCATGTTTCTCTCACTTCACTTGGTGTGTGATTAATTAAATATTTGTTGAATGAACCACTGAATAAATGCATCTATTGAAGAACTGTGAACAGGTATGTGAGTTAATGGCATGAGACTTTACATTAAGCTTTCTTGTTAAATGGCAATTAAATGCATTGACATTCATTATAGGCTGAATATATTGAGAATCTAATTGCTTACACGTTGCTCATGCAATCTCCAGTTATTTCAGTGACAACTTGCTGTCTTTCTGACATACTTATTGTAACTGGATCAATGGCTATTTAACTGCTAATTGATCTTTTATTAACATATAATAACTCATTAAATCTAAATTATAGTCTTAATTGAGACACTTTATCTGCAGTGTTTCAACATACAATCCTCATAACATAATGGATAATCGACAGAAAAGCTGGTAACATATTATCTGTCACCTTTCTCATTGACCTGAGAACAGATTTTCAGCTGCAAGATTTTTTTCCCTTCATTAAGAAACCTGAGCCTCAACTACACTCAGAAATGTATCAGCACAATTCAGTTTCTCTGTTTTCACACAGAAAACTAGTTCCCCAGCCTCTGCTTTCTTCCTCACACCTCAGCTGAGGCCACATGACCACCAACAGCAATCGATAAGCACTATTACTTTAAACACAATGTGTCAGCACAGCTACCACAGAGGCTGTAGTAAGTAGTAACTACACCCTCTCCTGCCCCCAGCGATTCTGTCCTGGCTCCCTGTCATCTAGCACTTAACTTCCCTTTCCTTCATCCCAACCAACCCCTCCTCACCCGGCCTCCTTTTCTTTTTTTTTTTTTTGCTGTACGCGGGCCTCTCACTGTTGCGGCCTCTCCCATTGCGGAGCACAGGCTCCGGACGCGCAGGCTCAGCGGCCATGGCTCACGGGCCCAGCCGCTCCGCGGCATATGGGATCCTCCCAGACCGGGGCACGAACCCGTATCCCCTGCATCGGCAGGCGGACTCTCAACCACTGCGCCACCAGGGAGGCCCCGGCCTCCTTTTCTTACTGTGTGACTCTGCCCCAGTCAAGGGGATGATCCTGCCCTGCCTTGCTCTGCCATTTGGGCAACAGCTCCCCTTGCTGGATCAGCCCAATTTCCTCCTCTTATTTCCTTTTTTCTAATCCATGCACTGATGTTCCCAAACTCTACTGGCCCACTCATGCCAGTCCTGTCCTCAGCCAACAGTTCACACTTGTGCTGAGCTGGACCCAACCTCCCAGTTCTCCTATCTGGGTTTCTCGCTGATCACACTGTCCATGGACCATAGTTTAGTATCTTGCCTCATTCCTGTTCCCTCAATAATGCCAGTCCTCATCTGGTGTCATCTGGTGCCTAGGACTTTACTAACTGCTCTCAATCTTCCCCGATGCTCACAACATATCTAAATTTCTGAGGGTCACCTGTTTCTGGATTCCCCATTGTTGTGGATACCAGATAGCCTATGCTGCATCCATTCCCCGCCTCATCCCCCACAAAATACCCTCTCCCACAGAGGCCACCTGCCTCAGGGGAAGCTGACAGCTACCCCAACTCCAATAATAGGCCCAATGAATCCAAAGGAAATCTCTTCTTCTTCCTTGCTTGGTTTGAGAATGAGCCAATGAGGATTATAGGGGCTTCCGGAAGGGACACTCTCACTCTTCTTCTGGACATGATCATATCCACACACAGTGCATGGGAATGGCTAGTTGCCCCATCACCCATCTCAGGCTGATGCAGGAGAAACAAAATGAAAAAAAAATACAGAAATTCAGCCAAACCCATTGGATAAAATCAACCCTGAAGCCAGTCCTGCCTCTGGAGTTCCAGTTATATGACCAAATGAATTTCCTTTTTGTTTACACCTATTGTGTTGGTGTTTTCTACTATTACAGCTGGAAGCATCCTGGCTGATACACATGCCTCTCAGAACTTGGAATCCTTTAGGTGGTTACATCACTTAACCCTCCACTGCTTGACACTGGCCATATTCTAATCAAGCTAGCATCCCACAACATCTGATATTCTCTGCTGTTCTCTTAGCCAGTGCAGGTGGGTCTACACTCAGCATATGCTCTCCCTCAGTAGGCAGGTCTCACTCTAAGTTCCAGCCCTTCCCAGTTCTCTGAGTCTGGTACAGAACGTTCACATTTCAAGACAGAAGAAAATGAAGAAAACTCATGTAAAAGTACATATTCCAACTGCTGGAAATTCCAAATCGATATGAGGAACTGGGCAAATACTTTTAGAACATATGGAGTTACAAAAGGTGGCAATTTCTTAAAAACCAAAGTCTTACAAATATAATACTTAAAGTGAGAATAGTGAGCATAGCATCAAAACATAAATGAGCAAATCTCTCTAACAAGTATGTCATTAAATACATATCTGATGAGATGGCCTCAGATATTACCAAAGAAAAAGTCTTCCTTGAAAGCAGCTATCAGAATGTAGTATCACTGAGATTGTGTATATTTACTTGGTCCTTTTGTAAGTATTTTATTTAATAATATTCATTGACCATTCTTCTCAGGATGATCAAAATGCACTTTATGTTTTGAAACACTATCTATATTGAAAAAGCTACTTTTATTGACATTTTCCAGTTTTCATAAATGGGGTTAAGGGTCTCAAAGTATACTTAACCAGTAAGCAAATGTTTGTGACTCACTGGCTGAGGGCTCTGTCAGAAGCTCTTCCCACTCCCCCTGCCTTTCTGTCTACAGAGGTTTCTAGCTTTGATGAGTACACATGGATTAGCCTTGCCCAGGTCAGCTATGAACTACTTCCAGAAGTGGAATGGGTTTTCACAGCAAAATGAAGTTTGTTTTACAAATTTAAAAAAAGCAGCACAGGGCTTCCCTGGTGGTGCAGTGGTTGAGAGTCCGCCTGCCGATGCAGGGGACACGGGTTCGTAACCCGGTCCGGGAAGATCCCACATGCCGTGGAGCGGCTAGGCCCGTGAGCCATGGCCACTGAGCCTGCACGTCCAGAGCCTGTGCTCCGCAACGGGAGAGGCCACAACAGTGAGAGGCCCACAAACTGAAAAAAAAAAAAAAAAAAGCAGCACAATTTTCTGGGGGAAAATATTTTTATTGTATCCAAAATTCAAGTAATTATAGAGATAAGCTCTATAATTATCTTACTTTGAACACAACTAACTCACAAGCTCTTTGATGTGAAATATTGATTTAAAAAAGCCCAGTCTTTCAAATCCTGACTCCATATTTACCAGCTGAATGATCCCAGGTCAATGACTTAAGCTCCTAATCTCAGCATCATTATAACCATGGGTTGTACTTTCTCTATGCCAAACAATCTCCCACCTACTTTGAACAAGTTCTAGGTCACAAGCTCTTTGACAAATCTTTCCCCAGTTTAACCACTCTAGGCTGGGTTGGGTGGCTCGCTCTGGCTCCCACAGTGCCCTATGTTTAACTACATCACAACCCCTAACACACTAGGTTGTTATTTTCATTTTCATGTCCATCTCTTCTCACTCAACTATGAGCTCCTCAAGAACAGGGGCCATGGGTTGCTTGTTCTGTATGCCCAGAGCCCACCACAGTATCTAGCATGTAATAGCTCTTAATAAATCTGTATTGAGTGAACGGATGGGTAGTTGGACTTCTATAGAAAAGTAGAATTGTTGGAGTGAAAGCACGTGTTTCCTAATTCACTAATTACTATCTTTGTTTGGCAAATATGACCCAGATATAGGAAAAAAAAGATTTTTTTATCATTACATCATTTGTGGTTGAGGTATAATTTGCACAAATTATAATGCACAGATTTTAAGTTAACTGCCAATGAATATTGACAAATAAATCAATGCAACAGAATACAACATCCAGAAATAGGCCTCGTATGTATGATCAATTAATTTTTGATGAAGATGCCAAAGTAATTCAACAGGAAAAGAAAATCTTTTCAACAAATGATACTGGAAAAATTGAATGTATAGGGGGAAAAAAAACAATTTCTACTTCAAACCAAACATAAAAATTATAGCAGAGACCTTCAAGATGGCTGAGGAGTAAGACGTGGAGATCACCTTCCTCCCCACAAATACATCAGAAATACATCTACATGTGGAACAACTCCTACAGAACACCTACTGAACGCTGGCAGAAGACCTCAGACTTCCCAAAAGGCAAGAAACCCCCCACATACCTGGGTAGGGCAAAAGAAAAAAGAAAAAACAGAGACAAAAGAATACAGATGGGACCTGCCTCTCTGGGAGGGAGCTGTGAAGGAGGAAAAGTTCCCACACATTAGGAAGTGCCTTCACTGGCAGAGACGGGGTGGTGAGTGGGGGGGAAACTTTGGAGCCACAGAGGAGAGTGCAGCAACAGGGGTGCAGAGGGCAAAGCAGAGAGATTCCCGCACAGAGGATCAGTGCCAACCAACACTCACCAGCCCAAGAGGGTTGTCTGCTCACCCACCAGCTGGGATGGGTAGGGGCTGGGACCTGAGGCTCAGGCTCCTTTGGAGGTCAGATCTCAGGGAGAGGACTGGGGTTGGCTGTGTGAACACAGCCTGAAGGGGGCTAGTGCACCACAGCTAGCTGGGAGGGATTCCGGGAAAAAGTCTGAACCTGCCTAAGAGGCAAGAGACCATTGTTTTGGGGTGCATGAGGAGAGGGGATTCCTTCCCCGTGTGCCCACAGAAGGCAGAACACCATCTAAATAGCTCCAGAGACGGGAGCGAGACATGGTTATCAGCGTGGACAGCAGAGACAGGCATGAAATGCTAAGGCTGATGCTGCAGCCACCAAGAAGCCTGTATGCAAGCACAGGGCACTCTCCACACCTTCCCTCCCAGGAGCCTGTGCAGCCCACCACTGCCAGGGTCCCATGATCCAGGGACAACTTCCCCGGGAGAACACACTGCACGCCTCAGGCTGTTGCAACATCATGCTGGCCTCTGCCACCGCAGGCTGGCCCTGCATTCCAATTATAACTACCGTACCCCTCCCTCCCTGCCCCCCCGCCCCCCTGCCCCCATCCCCCACCCTCCATCCCCTGGTATGAGTGAGCCAGAGCTCCCTAACCAGCCACTGATTTAACCCCTTCCTGTCTGGCTGGGAATAGAAACCTGAGGGAACCTACCTGCAGAGGTGAGGCCAAAACCACAGCTGAACCCCAGGAGCTGTTCAAACAAAGGAGAGAAAGGGAAATTTCTCTGTGCAGCCTCAGGAACAGCAGATTAAATCCTTACAATCAACTTGAGGTACCCTTCATCTGTGGAATACCTGAATAGACAATGAATCATCCCAAAATTGAGGCAGTGGACTTTGGGAGCAACTGTAGACTTGGAGTTTGCTGCCTGCTACTGACTTGTTTTTGATTTTTATGTTTATCTTAGTATAGTTTTTAGTACTTGTTATCATTGGTGGATTTATTACTTTGGTTGATCTTTTCTTTTTTTAATTACTTTTTAATTTTTTATATTTCAATAATTTCTTTTTTATTATTTTTATTTTAATTATTTTTTCTTTCTTTTTTTTCCTCCCTTTTCTTCTGAGATGTGTGTCAGGCCTGGTGTCAGGCCTGAGCCTCTGAGGAGGGAGAGCTGAGTTCAGGACACTGGACCACCAGAGACCTCCGAGTCCCATGTAATATCAATTGGCAAGAGCTTGTCCAGAGATCGCCATCTCAATGCTAAGACCCATCTCCACCCAACAGCCAGCAGGCTCCAGTGCTAGACGCCCAATGCCAAACAACGAGCAAGACAGGAATGCAACCCCACCCATTAGCAGGGAGGCTGCCTAAAATCATACTAAGGTTACAGACAACCCAAAACACACCACCGGACACGGCTCTGCCCACCTGAAAGACAAGATCCTGCCCTACCCACCAGAACACAGGCACCACTCCCCTCCACCAGGAAGACTACACAAGCCATTGAACCAACCTTATCCACTGGGGACAGACAACAAAAACAATGGGAACTACAAACGTGCAGACTGCAAAAAGGATACCCCAAACACAGTAAGGTAAGTAAAATGGAAAGACAGAGAGACACACAGCAGATGAAGGAGCAAGGTAAAAACCCACCAGACCAAACAAATGAAGAGGAAATAGGCAGTCTACCTGAAAAGGAATTCAGATTAATGATAGTAAAGATGATGCAAAATCTTGGAAATAGAATGGAGAAAATACAAGAAACATTTCACAAAGACCTAGAAGAACTAATGAGCAAACAAACAATGATGAACAACACAATAAATGAAATTAAAATTTCTCTAGAAGGAATCAATAGCAGAATAATGGAGGCAGAAGAACTGATAAGTGACCTGGAAGATAAAATAGTGGAAATAACTACCACAGAGCAGAATAAAGAAAAAAGAATGAAAAGAACTGAGGAGAGTCTCAGAGACCTCTGGGACAACATTAAAGGCACCAACCTTCAAATTATAGGAGTCGCAGAAGAAGAAGTGCAAAAGGGAGAAGGAAAAGCACTGAGAAAATATTTGGAGAGATTATAGTTGAAAACTTCCCTAACATGGGAAAGGGAATAGTCAATCAAGTCCAGGAACTACAGAGAGTCCAATACAGGATAAACCCAAGGAGAAACACACAAAGACACATATTAATCAAACTATAAAAAATTAAATACAAAGAAAAAAGATTAAAAACAGCCAGAGAAAAGCAACAAATAACATACAAGGGAATCCCCATAAGGTTAATAGCTGATCTTTCAGCAGAAACTGCAAACCAGAAGGGACTGGCAGGACATATTTAAAGTGATTAAAGGGAAACACCTACAACCAAGATTACTCTACCCAACAAGGATCTCATTCAGATTCAACGGAGAAATTAAAACCTTTACAGACAAGCAAAAGCTAAGAGAATTCAACACCAGCAAACCAGCTTTACAACACATGCTAAAGGAACTTCTCTAGGCAGGAAACACAAGAGAAGGAAAAGACCTACAATAACAAACCCAAAACATTTAAGAAAATGGTAATAGGAACATACATATTGATAATTACCTTAAATGTAAATGGATTAACTGTTCCAACCATAAGACATAGACTGCCTAACTGGATACAAAAACAAGACCTGTATATATGCTGTCTACAAGAGAACCACTTGAGACTTAAGGACACATACAGACTGAAAAAGAGGGGTTAGAAAAACATTCCATGAAAATGGAAATCAAAAGAAAGCTGGAGCAGCAATTTTCATATCCGACAAAATAGACTTTAAAATAAAGACTATTACAAGAGACAAAGAAGGACACTATATACTGATCAAGGGATCAATCCAAGAAGAAGATATAACAATTGTAAATAGTTTTGCACCCAACGTAAGAACACCTCAATACATAAGGAAAATGCTAACAGCCATAAAGATGGAAATCGACAGTAATACAATCCTAGTAGGGGTAACACCCCACTTTCACCAATGGACAGATCATCCAAAATGAAAATAAATAAGGAAACACAAGCTTTAAATGGTACATTAAACAAGATGGACTTAATTGATATTTATAGGACATTCCAACCAAAAACAACAGAATACACTTTCTTCTCAAGTGTTCATGGAACATTCTCCAGGCTAGATCATATCTTGGGTCACAAATCAAGCCTTGGTAAATTTATGAAAATTGAAATCGTATCAAATATTTTTTCTAACCATAATGCTATGAGACTAGATATCAATAACAGGAAAAAAACTGTAAAAAAAACAAACACATGGAGGCTAAATTATACGCCACTAAATAAACAAGAGATCACTAAAAAAATCAAAGAGGAAATCAAAAAATACCTAGAAACAAATGACAATGAAAACATAACAACCCCAAACCTATGGGATGCAGCAAAAGCAGTTCTAAGAGGGAAGTTTATAGGAATACAATCCTACATTAAGAAACAAGAAAAATCTCAAATAAACAACCTAACCTTACACCTAAAGCAAATAGAGAAAGAAGAACGAAAAAATCCCAAAGTTAGCAGAAGGAAAGAAATCATAAAGTTCAGATCGGAAATAAATGAAAAACAAATGAAGGAAACAATAGCAAAGATGAACAAAACTAAAAGCTGTTTCTTTCAGAAGATGAACAAAATTGGTAAATCATTAACCAGACTCATCAAGAAAAAAAAGACTGAAATCCACAGAATTAAAAATGAAAAAGGAGAAGCAACAACTGACACTGCAGAAATACAAAGGATCATGAGAGATTACTAAAAGCAACTATATGCCAATAAAATGAACAACCTGGAAGAAATGGACACATTCTTAGTAAAGGACAACCTTCTGAGACTGAACCAGGAAGAAATAGAAAGTATAAACAGACCCATGGCAAACAGGGAAATTGAAACTGTGATTAAAAGGCTTCCAAGAAACAAAAGCCCAGGACCAGATGGCTTCACAAGCAAATGCTATCAACCATTTAGAGAAGAGCTAACACCTAACCTTCTCAAACTCTTCCAAAATATAGCAGAGGGAGGAACACTCCCAAACTCATTTTATGAGGCCACCATCACCCTGATACCAAAACCAGACTAAGATGTCACAAAAAAAGAAAACTACAGGCCAATATCACTGATGAACAGAGATGCAAAAATCCTCAACAAAATACTAGCAAACAGAATCCAACAGCACATTAAAAGAATCATACTCCATGACCTAGTGGGGTTTATCCCAGGAATGCAAGGATTCTTTAATATATGCAAATCAATCAATGTGATACACCATATTAACAAATTGAAGGAGAAAAACCATATGATCATCTCAATAGTTTCAGGAAAAGCTTTTGACAAAATTCAACACCAATATATGATAAAACCTCTCCAGAAAGTAGGCATAGAGGGAACTTACCTCAACATAATAAAAGCCATATATGACAAACCCACAGCCAACATCATTGTCAATGGTGAAAAACTGAAACCATTTCCTCTAAAATCAGGAACAAGACAAGGATGCCCACTCTCACCACTGTTATTCAACATAATTTTGGAAGTTTTAGCCACAGCAATCAGAGAAGAAAAAGAAATAAAAGGAATCCAAATTGCAAAAGAAGAAGTAAAAGTGTCACTGTTTGCAGATGACATGATACTATACATAGAGAATCCTAAAGATGCTACCAGAAAAGTTCTAGAGCTAATCAATGAATTTGGTACAGTAGCAGGATACAAAATTAATACACAGAAATCTCTTGCATTCCTATACACTAATGATGAAAAATCTGAAAGAGAACTTAAGGAAATACTCCCATTTACCATTGCAACAAAAAGAATAAAACACCGAGGAATAAACCCACCTAAGGAGACAAAAGACCTGTATACAGAAAACTATAAGACACTGATGAAAGAAATTAAAGATGATACAAACAGAGATAGAGATATACCATGTTCTTGGGTTGGAAGAATCAACATTGTGAAAATGACTATACTACCCAAAGTAATCTGCAGATTCAATGCAATCCCTATTAAACTACCAATGGCATTTTTCGCAGAACTAGAACAAAAAAATTCACAACTTGTATGGCAACACAAAAGGTCCCGAATAGCCAAAGCAATCTTGAGAAAGAAAAACGGAGCTGGAGGAATCAGGCTCCCTGACTTCAGACTATACTACAAAGCTACAGTAATCAAGACTGTATGGTACTGGCACAGAAACAGAAATATAGGTCAGTGGAACAGGACAGAAACCCCAGAGATAAACCCATGCACATACGCTCACCTTATCTTTGATAAAGGAGGCAAGAATATACAATGGAGAAAAGACAGCCTCTTCAATAAGTGGTGCTGGGAAAAGTGGACAGCTATATGTAAAAGAATGAAATTAGAACACTCCCTAACATCATACACAAAAATAAACTCAAAATGGATTAAAGACCTAAATGTAAGGCCAGACACTATAAAACTCTTAGAGGAGAACATAGGCAGAACACTCTATGACATAAATCACAGCAAGATCCTTTTTGACCCACCTCCTAGAGAAATGGAAATAAAAACAAAAATAAACAAGTGGGACCTAATGAAACTTAAAAGCTTTTGCACCTCAAAGGAAACTATAAACAAGACGAAAAGACAACCCTCAGAATGGGAGAAAATATTTGCAAATGAAGCAACAGACAAAGGATTAAACTCCAAAATATACAAGCAGCTCAATATCAAAGAAACAAACAACCTAATCCAAAAATGGGCAGAAGACCTAAATAGACATTTCTCCAAAGAAGATATACAGATGGCCAACAAACACATGAAAGGATGCTCAACATCACTAATCATTAGAGAAATGCCAATCAAAACTACAATGAGGTATCACCTCACACCAGTAAGAATGGCCATCATCAAAAAGGTAGAATCAGGGTTTCCCTGGTGGCGCAGTGGTTGAGAGTCTGCCTGCCTATTCAGAGAACACGGGTTCGTGCCCCAGTCTGGGAGGACCCCACAAGCTGCAGAGCAGCTGGGCCCATGAGCCATGGCCGCTGAGCCTGCGCATCTGGAGCCTGTGCTCCGCAACGGAAGAGGCCACAACAGTGAGAGGCCCGCGTAATGCAAAAAAAAAAACAAAAAAACAAAAAAAACGTAGAATCAATAAATGCTGGAGAGGGTGTGGAGAAAAGGAACCCTCTTGCACTGTTGGTGGGAATGTAAATTGATGCAGCCACTATGGAGAACAGTATGGAGGTTCCTTAAGAAACTAAAAATAGAGCTACCATATGACCCAGCAATCCCACTACTGGGCATATACCCTGAGAAAACCACAATTCAAAGAGTCATGTACCACAGTGTTCACTGCAGCTCTATTTACAATAGCCAGGACATGGAAGCAACCTAAGTGTCCATCGACAGATGAATGGGTAAAGAAGATGTGGCACATATATACAATGGAATATTACTCAGCCATAAAAAGAAATGAAATTGATTTATTTGTAGTGAGTTGGATGGGCCTAGAGACTGTCATACAGAGTGAAGTAAGTCAGAAAGAGAAAAACAAATACTGTATGCTAACACATATATATATGGAATCTAAAAAAAAAAGAAAAGAAAAAATCGTTCTGATGAACCTAAGGCCAGGACAGGGATAAAGATGCAGATGTAGAGAATTGACTTGAGGACACGGGGAGGGAGAAGGGTAAGCTGGGACAAAGTGAGAGAGTAGCATTGACATAGATACACTACCAAATGTAAAATAGCTAGCTAGTGGGAAGCAGCTGCTTAGCACAGGGAGAGCAGCTTGGTGCTTTGTGAACACCTAGAGGGTGGGAGGGAGATGCGAGAGGGAGGGGATATGGGGATATATGTATACATATAGCTGATTCACTTTGTTATAGAGCAGAAACTAACACACCATTGTAAAGCAATTATACTCCAATAAAGTTGTTAAAAAAAATTCGAGATGGATAACAGCTCTAAAAGTAAAAGTTTAAACTTAGAAGTTTTAAAAGAAAATGTAGGAAAATATCTTCACAACCTTGGACAAGATACAAAAAGCCTTAATCATAAAAGAAAAAACTTTATAAATTACACCTCATCAAAACTTTTTAATTTACTAATCAAATACACTATTAAGAAAATCAAAAGGAGAGATTATTTTTAAAACTTGACCAATGAAGTTTATTTCTCAGGTACTTTTCCTCAGTGAATTTCAACTTTCACTCTCAGACCCAATAACTTTCACTCTAATTCCCTCTGCAAGTCAGAAATCCAAGCCCCATGTCTTCTGGGCTCACTAAAGACCCTTTTGGCTAAAGAACAACCATTTTTTTTTCCTTATTTTGACTTCGGAGAGTTGAAAATGAGAGCAAAGCAAAAAGATAATCTCTGCCATTCTCTCTGACTTCTTAAAACCTATGTTTGTCTCTGTTCCAACCAAGTAACACTTGGCAACTATATTTTCATACTACTGCTTCCTCTAGCTCATTTGACTGTTTCACATCCTTTGAGGATTCTGTATGAAAACAAAATGTATGAAAACATAAACAGCTCAAAATCATTTTTAATTAACTGTGCTCCACAAAATCTCTACATCTTAAGGAATGTGCATACTTCCTTTTGAATACTTAGATAAACACATTTTGAGCGGGCTTCCCTGGTGGTGCAGTGGTTAAGAGTCCGCCTGTCAATGCAGGGGACGCGGGTTCAAGCCCTGGCCCAGGAGGATCCCACATGCCGTGGAGCAACTAAGCCCATGTGCCACAACTACTGAGCCTGCCCTCTAGAGCCCGCGAGCCACAACTACTGAAGCCCTTGTGCCCAGAGCCTGTGCTCCACAACAAGAGAAGCCACGACAATGAGAAGCCCACGTACTGCAACAAAGAGAACCCCCGCTTGCCACAACTAGAGAAAGCCCGCACACAGCAACGAAGACCCAACACAGCCAAAAATAAATAAATAAATAAATAAATAAATATTTTGAGCATGAAAAAATTGTTTTTATAACCAGAATTTTCCCACACATATCTTTAAATTGAGTTAAAGATATGGATGAAATTGAGTATTTTTATTTTAAAAGTTGTGAGGATCAAAATAGATATCTTATGGGAAAATTCATTGTAAACTGCAATGCATGAGAGATACATAAGGTTTTTCAGTTTTCAACTTCCAGAAATATAGCAGAGTAGATATTTGGATGGGCTCTCATTCTAAAATACAACTCAATCCTGGATAAACTTTAGCAAATACAATTTTAGTTAGTTGCTAGACCCTGTAGAAACTTAGGAAAATCTCAAAGAGTAGGAGAAAAAACAAGACAGCAAGTTGAATCTAGTGTTGGGAACTTGAGCAATAAGTAAATACAAAAGGTTTTCCCTGATCAAAAATGAAAACATTACTAACATCAAATCTGCTACTAGAAAACTGATCCTTGTTCCTCATTAAAGTGTTGAACCTGAAATTTCAGAATTATTCCAGGACATTCGAAGGGAGTTAAAGTGTTGCTAGTTCAGTAATTCTCTCTGGCTCCAAGCAGATACAAAGAAAATTTCTCTATGGGAAAACACTTTCCATACATTGGACCCTCAGAAATCCCACAGACTAAAGACAGTATTTGAGCTCAGACACAAAGAATTACAAGACCCACACAAGGAATCAAGTAAGTCTGAATAAGAATCAGCATAAACACAAAAACCTAGTTAACACACAAGCATCTTAAATATTCTCAAAAGCAGAATTTAAAATAGCTAATATGAATTGTTTAAAGAAAAAAAAGATAGAATTTTAACAGTGAACAAGCAACTAGAAGGTATTAAAAATGACCTAATAGGGGTTTTTTGGGGTTTTTTTATAGGTTGCTTACAGTTTTTAATGATTACAAAACTATTTCAGAGAATATCCTTATACATACATTCTTGGCACTTGAATGTTTATATGTATATATACACACGATGAAAATAACAAAAATATTTTTTTACATCTTTATTGGAGTATAATTGCTTAAAAATGGTGTGTTAGTTTCTGCTTTATAACAAAATTAATCAGTTATACATATACATATGTTCCCATACCCCTCCCTCTTGCGTCTCCCTCCCACCCTCCCTATCCCACCCCTCTAGGCGGTCACAAAACACCGAGCTGATCTCCCTGGGTTATGCGGCTGCTTCCCACTAGCTATCTACCTTACGTTTTGTAGTGTATATATGTCCATGCTTCTCTTTCGCTTTGTCACAGCTTATTAAAAATAACCTAATAGGTTTTTTAAAGGGCCAAAAGAGCTTTTAGAAATAGAAATACAATAGTTGAAATTAAAATTTAACAGATGGGTTGAACAGCAGGTTAGTCACAGCTGAAAAAACAACTACGAACTGAAACATGGAGATGAAGAAATTACCTCAGTTACAGCACAGAAACAGGAAAAGACCAAAACATAAAGGGTTAAGAGATGTGGGCCAGAGAGTAACATGCATCCAATCAGAATACCAGAGGAAAGAACAGAGAGAATGGAGGACACATTATGGTGAAATGTGGACCACCAAAGACAATAAGAAGATCTTACAGGCATTCAGAGAACAGAAAAACAGATCACCCACAAAGGAACAGCAAATAAACAAAGCTGATTTTCCAACAGCAACCATGGAACCCTGAAGTTAGTGAAAGGATATCTTCAAAATACTGAGAGAAAGTGACTGTCAACCTGGAAATATACTCAGCAAAATTTCTCTCTCATCTAAACAAAATTTGACAGTGTTCCACCAGGAGAACTTCAGTAAAGAACTTTTAAAAAATGAACTTCAGGTCTCAAATGGTTTTTTTTTTTTTTTTTTTTTTTTGCTGTGTTGGGTCTTCTTTGCTTCACGCGGGCTTTCTCTAGCTGCAGCTAGCAGGGGTTACTCGTCGTTGCAGTGTGCGGTCTTCTCATTGCGGTGGCTTCTCTTGTTGAGGAGCACAGGCTCTAGGTGCACAGGCTTCAATAGTTGCGGCACGTGGGCTCAGTAGTTGTGGCTCGCGGGCTCTAGAGGGCAGGCTCAGTAGTGTGGCACACAGGCTTAGCTGCTCAGCGGCATGTGGGATCTTCCCAGTCCAGGGCTCGAACCCATGCCCCCTGCAATGGCAGGCAGATTCTTAACCACTGAGCCACCAGAAGCCCCTCAAATGGTCTTTATTCTGGGACATGCATCCTTAGCAAGATGACATCTCCCCCTAAGGAGAGAAAATTCATTCTTCATAGGCAAAAAGCTAAAAACAAAAACCTTACAATTTTTGTGTATCTTTTTAAGAAAGCTCCAAATCTTAACACTGTCAATTATCTCCAAAATGATCTATGAATTCACTGAAAATTCTAATCAGGATTTTCAAAGGAACCTGGCCAGCCAATTCCAAACTTTATATGTAAAAGCAAAGTGACCCAAGATACTCCTAAACACTGAATTTAAGGAACCTGTCCTATCAAATATCGTGACATTTCATAAACTACAGTACTGAAGACAAAGTAGTATTGGCTCAGGGTTCAACAAACCAATTGATGGAACTGAGTAGAGAGCTCAGAAGCAGCCCTTGCATATGTGTGGGTAGAGAATAGTCTGCCCCAGCATTGCCAGCAAGAGTGCCATTGCTTCTCTTCGGTTCTCCTGAACCAATCACTGGCCTGCAGTATTTGGGGATATGATGGCTTAAGTATCATGGCACCACCCCTAGAGCCAGAAAAGGGACAGTCCTTATTAAACCACAAGGGCAGACAATGGGGAAGGAGAGATACCCCTAAAGGAAATAGAGGCACCAAAAAACAAAAAAGGGAAATGGATGCCAAGAAGGAAAAAAAATATCCAACACATGTGCTATAGGCCATTTCTCATGAAAGTGATGTCTTTAGTGATGAGAGGAATGTGGATGTTGGTACAAAGTATTCAAAAACATGGCCATGCAGGCACACAGACACACATATGAGTAAGGGGGCTGTTCATTTCACCCTTGCCCTTACTTGATCACCATGTCTTCTGTTTTCAGGTGAGTTCTTTAGTCCCATTCTGGGTCCCTAAGTTAGCATTTTTGAAAACATCTATTTTCTTCAACCCAGGCTTCTGTCTCATTGTCTCCGAACATTTTTCTCAAAACATGTTTTCTTCATACTGTTCTACTGAAACATTTCCCAAAGTACATTCTACAGACTCCAAATGCTTGGGATGTTGCTGGATAATTATATATTTTTTAATCCATTATGAAATAAGTCAGAACAGTTCACTTAAGCACCATGTCTTATGCGCCATACTACTCAACCCTGGAGCCTTTAACATGACAGTGGGCATTAGGAATCTTCCAGAATGGGATCCAATGCCTGAACCTGCCACTCATACTCCTTACACCCGTGACCCAGGGCACCCTCTCTTCTCCAGGTAGTGACAACCATCAAAAACAGACCTTCTTTAAAGACTCTGGGGATCAGTTTCCCCTCGGACTGCTCCCCTACACTGGAGGCGCTCCCAAACACGGGCGCGTGAGAACTCAGTCAGCAGCAGGTCACAGATTCTGTCCCACATCCCATTTTCTGCCCATCCTGCTATTGCTCAAGCCTTGTCTCACCCACCGAGAGCAACAGACCTGCTGAAGTACAACCAAAGGGCTAGCTTTTCTTCTACTACTTATTAATTTTCTCTGATGAGATTACATTAGTTTTACGATAAAATTTTTAAAGCAATTTTTAAACTTAATCTTAACTTAGTATTGAGTTAAGGGCTGTTACCCAAGTAGACCCCCATGTAAAATTTCACTAGTAGCCCCCTTACGGAGTGTTAGTTTAGAATAGAAAGAACACAGGATTAAATTGAAGGATCTGGGTTTTGGTCCTGGCTTCTCCACTCTTATCAGTGTGAGCTTGAGAAGGTTCATTAATTGCCAAACCTCAGTTTTCTCAGCTATAAATGGGGATAGTGTGATGTGCCTCAGACACTGTTGTAATTATGTTATCTGTATAAACACAGTCAATCCTCATGCCAACCCTAGGAAGTTGATATCATCTCCAGGTAATTATTATGACCTTTTTATGGAAGAGGAGCCTGAGGCACAGAGAGGGTACGTAACTTGCCCAAGGACATATATCTAAATAGGTGACCCAGCCTGGATTTGAACATAGCTACTTGGAGCCTACACTCTTGACCACCATGCTGTGCTGCTTGCTAACTGGGATTGTACACTAATTAAATAAGACAACGTATGTCAAGGGTTTGCATTTCCCTGCCCAACTCTCAGACTATAGGTGTCAGGTAGAAAGGGACTCTATGTCACCATCCTGTGTCCTCTTCACAGGGCTTGGTCTCTGACAATACCCAGTTAAAATACGACACTTCTGAAATACTTCCACATGGTTGGTAACAAGCCGCTGCCTCAAGCCTCTTCCCCCAAATTTCCCCCGATCTCCTCATATCCAGCAACTGAAGAGTTAACCCCTGGCACAGCAGGGTGCCCTCCAGGGACACCGGGAAGTAACAGTAAACATTTGGTGAGTGAGTAAGCACTCAGGAAACCAAACCCAAAGGTATGTCCTTGGTAAATAGTAGAAATGGAATTTGGACCCAGGTCTGCCTGACTCCAAAGCCCATGGTCTGTGCTCCAGAGAACAGAGCACACATGAGCATCAGTGTCTGAGGCACTTAAGGCCTGAAATTCAGAACAGAGCTAGCTGTTTACCACAGACTCTAGAACCTAGATGAAAATCTCTACTGCTTACCTGGTTTGCAATGTCCCCCCCATCATCCTGTCTCCCTGACCTCATGGCTACCTCTCTCCCACACTCCAGCTGCAATGGCTTCTATCTGCTCCTTGGCTGTACTTGGTTTCTATGGCTTGGAAAGCTCTTCCAGCAGACTTGCACCTTCTGGCTCCTCATCATTCAGGTCACATCTGAATGCACCCCCCACCCTCAGAGAAGACTTCGCAGACCACTAGACCTAAGGCCGCTGTTCTCCCAAACACCACACGCTTGTCACAATCATCTAAAGTATTGTCTTTTGCTTTAGATTCTTTGTTTTTGCTTCACTCTCACTAGCATGCAAATACCATGAAGCCAGCCTCTCTGTTTCCCTCCTGTATCCACAGCTCTTAGCGCATTTCTGAATAAAAGAATGGAGAGCAAGTGTACATATTCAGGAAGTGATACCCAAGCAGGCCAAGGCCTGACAGCATGAAATACAGCCGAAAACACCCAAGGAAACCTGATTCTGGCAGAGATTCATCCTCCTGCCAACAATAAGTGAGCATCTGCTCTATGCCAGGCACCATCCTAGGTACTGGGGGTATACAGGAGAACGTACAAAAATCCCTGCCTTCATGAGGTTTTTCTAGTAGGAGAATTCAGGCAATGCATATATACATGAGTAAAACATATCACATGGTAGATGGTGATAGTGCTAAGGACAAAAATGAAATATGAAGCAGCATTAGGAGGTATGGGGAGGGTGTGTGTGTGCAGGTCTAATGAGTCTTTTAAAGACCTGGAGGCTGGGAGGCAGGGAGCCACATAGAAGGACCTGGAAGCACAAAGGCCCTCATGCAAATTTGCCTAGGAAAAGGCATCTTTCTAGGAAAAGCAAGGAGGCTCCAGTGGGAGTGTAGTAGAAGATAAGAACACAAGGGACCCCTGAGCGAGATGGGAGCCGCTGGAGGGATTTGAGGAGAGGACAGACATGCTCTGCTATCTGAGCACAGGCTGGAGGGTGCAGCCAAGGGGAAGAAGGCAGAGAGTAGCTCAGAGGCTGTCGAATGGCAATCATACAAGCAAGAGATACTGGTGGCATGGACCAAAGTGACAAGGGTGGAGAAGGAGAGAAGCACTAGAATGCTGCACATCTGAAGTCAGATTTTGAAGTCAGAGCAACAGATGTGGAGAGAAAGAGAGAAGGAGTAAACAATTGGCAGAGACACCTTGGACCGTTGTGCCAATGATGATGCAGCCTGGGAGCAAGGAGAGGTGGGGGAAAGGAGCAGGGAAGCAGGGAGCTGACCTGGAGTTTGGGGCAGGAATGGCAGAGTTCCGGGGGAGACATGGCATCACCAGGCAAGAGAAGAAAAGAAAAAGGAGGTATGGAGAAAGTCTTTCTGGCTGTGGCTGCCTCTGCCTCAGAGAAGCTGTGTCCCTAAAGAAAGCAAACTTTCGAGAAGACAAACCCCCTGACAGTCAAGGCCGGCTTCATGGGCAGGTCGTGATCTGTGCAGTCGCTCAGAAGGGGTCCTGCACTTGGTTTAATGCTGTGCTGTCACTGTCTTAAAATCCCAGTTTTAACAAGGGTCCCCACGCTTCCATTTTGCACTGGGCCCTTCATATCATGCAGCCAATGCTGTTGACAGTGCTCTCCACCCACCTGCTACCACATTTATAAAGAAAGTCTCCAGGTGGGAGGTTGTATGGGGAAGGCTGAGATGATGGCATTGGAAGAGCCCTTGGACTCTCCTGGGGAAGGAGATGCTGTGTTTATCTGTGCTCTGAGCAGCACAGTGGTGACTCTGGGAACATTTAGCACACAGCCCTGCAGCAAAGGGACTCGTTGTCCTCTTTTTTTTTTTTTAGTCTCTGGCCTCTTTAAAAGAGAAAAGGACAAGAACAACACAAACAATGTCTCTGGTGGAAAAATACAGCATTCCATCTTTCCATAGTTTATCTCTGCCCTCCAAAAACAAATGCATCAAGGAATGGTCCCAGCAACCAAGGTTGTCATTTTGATTGGTGCCAAAAATTGGGACCCAGCCACAGTCTTATGATTGATTCTAAGGCCCAGAACGGAAAACATTAATATTGATTTATCTGTTCATTCTCTTTATTCACTGTTCATCCATTTACCCAGACTAGGCGTAGCAACTAGACACTAGAAAATTAAATTTAAAACAACTCCTCTATCCTGGGTAGACTCATTCTCCTTCTCCTGCTCCTAGGGCTGTGGTTCCAGCAAGCTAAAGCATCCATTATTTTATTTTTTAAATATCATGCAATTCGCTGAGGGGGGAAGGGGAGAGCTCACAAAAATCATGTTGGAATAATGTAAACCAAAAACTGCCAGATCGACAGAATTTGTTCCTTTATGACTGTTTTGGTGCCACTGTGGAGCATCTCTGAAAATCAGAAAAAGGGGCAATCGCAGCTTATTAAGCAGGCATTCACATGTTATAGCATCTGAATAACAAGCATCCTTTCATCCTCACACAGCATCCTTCAGTGCAGCCCAGACACTCCACAGCACAAAAACATGAGCAGAACCTCTGCCAGCGACCTATACTAAGATACAGAACACTAGAGTGCTTACATTTCTATTGGAGCATCTTTAATATGGATCCAATCAACTAATAACCAAATACATCTTGATCATCTACTAGGTACAAGCACTATAATCATATTATTGAAAAAGGAAAATTAGGGCTTGCTCTCAAAGGGTTGAATTGAATTTTGTAGAATTGTTCTGGTTTTACAGCTTCCATGATGGACAAGCCATAGCATGGTCTTCAGCAAACACTGTCTTGCCTAGCTCAGTGCTCCAGCCACCCAGGTCCAAAGCTCCTAATATGAGATCCTTCATCACATCACATCTCTAAATCCTACCATAAAATAATACTATGAGCTCCTCTCTCTCCCTCCCTCTCTCACTCTCTCTCTCTCTCTCTCACTCTCAATATCTCTCTCTCTCTCTCTCTCTCTCTCTCTCACACACACACACACACACAATTGAAAAGTAGAAAAGTGAAAGAAAAAGAAAAGCCAGACATTGAAAAGAGACTTAAGTAACTGGCAGATTATCAAGACAACTGAATACTAAACAGTCATCCCTAATGGAAAGGATGCAGAATTATGTGCCTACAGCAGAACATGAAAGCACATGGACACAGACTCCACCAACATGAGCTGGAAAAGCTAACCCTGTCCAAAGGGGGACACGGGAAGCTCTTGTAATGGACTGCAAATATCTCCTTGCTCTCATTCACTCTGCATGAGATTTATAGTTACCTCTGAATGAGTCCATCAGGATGGAAATAGCCATTTATCTGAACAGAAGGACATACATATCATTCTGGAAAAAAGTGCTTTGGTTTGAGGCCACTTAGGCCTACCTGGTATACGCTAATGTAGTTCCCCTACTAGATTAGCCTCATGTCCTGGGAATCCATTTTGGGGTTTGGACAAAGCCCGACTAATAGCAAAGTTTCATTTTTCCTTCTTTGCTGCTGTGCTGAGAATCTCACACAAGGTCAGATTCTTCCATTACTCCTGAAATAAGAGCCAAGAAACACAATCACATCATTTTAAGATTTTTTTTTAAAACTGAGAATTAATTTATTTGCTTGTAAGAATTAGTTCTCCATGGGTTAAAATGACAAACTAAGCAAAATCCAGCTTTAGTTGGCAATTAACTAATGGGACTTTAAAAGGTGCCCTTCCTCCAGCAGGTGTTTTTGGCATACTGAATTAACAACAGGAGATAAAGTTTGTGTTTTTCTGACCCAATTTTCAGGGCATACCCTTGTTTTGAGATAAGACAATAGATATACTCAAAAAGACTTTCCTTCAGTCAGATCTATACCTATGTTTTTAAAATAAGAGGTTATATTAAAGGAAATTTATTTCCCATTGCCACTCTTTTATAACAAATACATTAAGTACTTTGAAAGTCATTACTTGTTTCTTTTCAAAAGAGAATTGAATTTAAGAAGGAAGCTTATCTAAGTTCCTTAAGATTTGGAAAGTAATTCCCTAGATAGGCCTGTATTCATTTCAAGTGAAAATTTTACTTAAACAGAGGAAGCCACATGATTAAAAATGAAGGTTCTTTAAAATGTTTTAAATTTTACTTTAAAAAAAAAGATGATCTCAGAAAAATGTAGCTTCTCCTGAGATTATTTCCAAAAGCAACGCTCTTCCCAATACTGCCTTACATAATTGCAGGTCTGAGATCAACTCTGTTTGCAGGACAACAGAGTAATCTTCTCCCAAGATTACAAAGGACATTGGAGAGTGTTCTATTTTTCTTACCTTAAAAGCTGTGAAACTATAGTTATCCAGATCCTATACAGTGTTACTTTTAAAAATAATGCACATTTAAGTTAGAGAGCAAACCTAGCATCATTTGGGGTCCATTGTAAGTCATTGATATTTGTTAGTATCTTTTTCCTTCCCTTTTTTTACAGTAATACCTATTTTTTAGCATACTTGAGAAAGAAGCTGTACATGACAACCTCCAGGACTGCCCGGGGAAGAGCATCTTCCCTTTGGTACCTGAATACAGACCTGTTTCTAGTTAGTTTACTCAACTCAGATGGTAAACCAACTTTGGTAAATCACAAAGCAATCTTTTCAGAGTCTTGCCAGAAACTGGAAACGTGAAATGGAGTCAGGGGTCAAATTTTTGGCCTACCAGGGCCATCAGGATCCATTTTGTGTTATAAATTATTTTTAACAAAATATCAAGGAAGGAATACTCTTCATCCTACAGACAATATTTCAAGGAGGAAAGAAAGGAAAGCCACCAACTAATTTTACTTAGTAACAAATTTAATAACAAAACTAGAGAAGTACAGAGATAGACAATTATAGACCATTCTTAATTATTAACAGATGTAAGAGTCCTAAAATATTAACAAATCAAGCCCAGTAGTATATTTTTTAAACTACATCATAATCTTTTGTGGTTCAGTATGAGGTGCAAAGAAAATTCAACATCAGGACCTATTAAAGTATAATTCACGTTAATGAAATAAAGAGGGAAAACCTCAGTAGGTGCTGACAAGTCATTTGTTAAAATTAAACACTCATGTGTGGCTTTTAAAATGCTTTTAGTGAGCTATGAGTAGGAGAGAATTTTCTTAATATGATAAAAAATTATTCATCAAAAACCTACAGCAAACATAACACATAATGATGAGAATTTAGAAACATCACCATTAAAGTCAGAAATAAAGTAAAGACAGCTGCTCTCCCTGAATGAACATTGTCGTAGAAGTACTAGACAACAGTAAGAAAAGGGGGAGAAAAGCAAGAAGTTTGCAAAGAAATACATTAAATTGCTACTATTTGCAATTATTATTTTCCACTTATAAATGCAAGATAATCTACAGACCAACGATTTGAAGCAACAAAAGAGTTTTTGCTAGTTACAAAATCAACATACTAAAATCAGTAACATTCCTGTACACTAGCAATAACTATTTTAAAATGCATTAACGTATGTATGCACATGTAATTCACAGTAGCAGCAAAACTTTTTTGAAAAACTAGAAATAAATCTAACAAAAAGTTTTAAGAGAGAATTATAAAATATTATGAAAGGACATAAAAGAAGTTTTGGGAAAATAAGATATACCTTGTTCGTGGATGGGAAACTGAATAAAGATATAATTTTTTTTCCAATAAGATCAATGTGATTCTAATCTCAGTTGACAAAGGTACTTTGATTTTAGCAAATTGATTCTGCAGCTCATATGAAAGAGTACAGTTCCAAGAAGAGTCAACATAATTCTGAAAAAGAGCAAGGGATAGTAGCTTTGGTATGTATTAAGATGTCATAAACTTTATAGTAATTAAAACAGTATGGTATTAGTGAAAAGATAAAGAGATTTATGAAACAGAATAGAAAGACTGGAAATATGGCATATGATAGAGATTGGCTTACATGGTAGAAGGGAAAGGATAAAGTATTGAGTTAATAATGTTGGAAAATTTGGCTTTCTACCTAGAAAATAAACAATAAGCTTATACTACATATAAAAATACATTCCAAATGAATTAGAGGTGTGAGTGTGAAAATCAAAACTTTAAACTATGGGAAAAAATAAAGCAAAATTCGCGTCCATTTAAAGACAGAAATTCAAATGCACGTGTTAGTCTTCACTTTCTCTTTAAGTCCCAATAAAATAACAATCAATGGATTTCTTTTTTTTTTTTTAATTTAATTTAATTTTATTTTTTTGCTTTATAACAAATTTAATCAGTTATACATATACATATGTTTCCATATCCCCTCCCTTTTGCGTCTCCCTCCCACCCTCCCTATCCCACCCCTCCAGGCGGTCACAAAGTACCGAGCTGATCTCCCTGTGCTATGCGGCTGCTTCCCACTAGCTATCTACCTCACGTTTGGTAGTGTATATATGTCCATGCCACTCTTTCACTTTGTCACAGCTTACCCTTCCCCCTCCCCATATCCTCAAGTCCATTCTCTAGTAGGTCTGTGTCTTTATTCCTGTCTTACC
Organism: Mesoplodon mirus; assembly: GCF_964341445.2. Lineage (NCBI taxonomy): Eukaryota > Metazoa > Chordata > Mammalia > Artiodactyla > Ziphiidae > Mesoplodon > Mesoplodon mirus. Next base: position 4,014,500 of record NC_138982.1, on the reverse strand, counting down.
CCTATGTTCTTCATGACATTTTTTTTTCTTAAATTCCATATATATGTGTCAGCATAGAGTATTTGTCTTTCTCTTTCTGACTTACTTCACTCTGTATGACAGACTCTAGGTCTATCCACCTCATTACAAATAGCTCAATTTCATTTCTTTTTATGGCTGAGTAATATTCCATTGTATATATGTGCCACATCTTCTTTATCCATTCATCCGATGATGGACACTTAGGTTGTTTCCATCTCCGGGCTATTGTAAATAGGGCTGCTATGAACATTTTGGTACTTGTCTCTTTTTGAATTATGGTTTTCTCAGGGTATATGCCCAGTAGTGGAATTGCTGGGTCATATGGTAGTTCTATTTGTAGATTTTTAAGGAACCTCCATACCGTTCTCCATAGCGGCTGTACCAATTCACATTCCCACCAGCAGTGCAAGAGTGTTCCCTTTTTTCCACACCCTCTCCAGCATTTATTGTTTCTAGATTTTTTGATGATGGCCATTCTGACTGGTGTGAGATGATATCTCATTGTAGTTTTGATTTGCATTTCTCTAATGAGTAAAGATGTTGAGCATCCTTTCATGTGTTTGTTGGCAGTCTGTATATCTTCTGTGGAGAAATGTCTATTTAGGTCTTCTGCCCATTTTTGGATTGGGTTGTTTGTTTTTTTGTTATTGAGCTGCATGAGCTGCTTATAAATTTTGGAGATTAATCCTTTGTCAGTTGCTTCATTTGCAAATATTTTCTCCCATTCTGAGGGTTGTCTTTTGGTCTTGTTTATGGTTTCCTTTGCTGTGCAAAAGCTTTTAAGTTTCATTAGGTCCCATGTGTTTATTTTTGTCTTTATTTCCATTTCTCTAGGAGGTGGGTCCAAAAGGATCTTGCTGTGATTTATGTCATAGAGTGTTCTGCCTATGTTTTCCTCTAAGAGTTTGATAGTGTCTGGCCTTACATTTAGGTCTTTAATCCATTTTGAGCTTATTTTTGTGTATGGTGTTAGGGAGTGATCTAATCTCATACTTTTACATGTCCCTATCCAGTTTTCCCAGCACCACTTATTGAAGAGACTGTCCTTTCTCCACTGTACATTCCTGCCTCCTTTATCAAAGATAAGCTGACCATATGTCCGTGGGTTTAACTCTGGGCTTTCTATCCTGTTCCATTGATCTATCTTTCTGTTTTTGTGCCAGTACCATACTGTCTTGATTACTGTAGCTTTGTAGTATAGTCTGAAGTCAGGGAGCCTGATTCCTCCAGCTCCATTTTTCGTTCTCAAGATTGCTTTGGCTATTCGGGGTCTTTTGTGTTTCCATACAAATTGTGAAATTTTTTGTTCTAGTTCTGTGAAAAATGCCAGTGGTAGTTTGATAGGGATTGCATTGAACCTGTAGATTGCTTTGGGTAGTAGAGTCATTTTCACAATGTAGATTCTTCCAATCCAAGAACATGGTACATCTCTCCATCTATTTGTATCATCTTTAATTTCTTTCATCAGTGTCTTATAATTTTCTGCATACAGGTCTTTTGTCTCCTTAGGTAGGTTTATTCCTAGATATTTTATTCTTTTTGTTGCAATGGTAAATGGGAGTGTTTCCTTGATTTCACTTTCAGATTTTTCATCATCAGTATATAGGAATGCCAGAGATTTCTGTGCATTAATTTTGTATCCTGCAACTTGACCAAATTCATTGATTAGCTCTAGTAGTTTTCTGGTAGCATCTTTAGGATTCTCTATGTATAGTATCATGTCATCTGCAAACAGTGACAGCTTTACTTCTTCTTTTCCAATTTGGATTCCTTTTATTTCCTTTTCTTCTCTGATTGCTGTGGCTAAAACTTCCAAAACTAGGTTGAATAAGAGTGGTGAAAGTGGGCAACCTTGTCTAGTTCCTGATCTTAGTGGAAATGGTTTCAGTTTTTCACCATTGAGGACGATGCTGGCTGTGGGTTTGTCATATATGGCCTTTATTATGTTGAGGAAAGTTCCCTCTATGCCTACTTTCTGCAGGGTTTTTATCATAAATGGGTGTTCAATTTTGTCGAAAGCTTTCTCTGCATCTATTGAGATGATCATATGGTTTTTCTCCTTCAGTTTGTTAATATGGTGTATCACGTTGATTGATTTGCGTATATTGAAGAATCCTTGCATTCCTGGAATAAACCCCACTTGATCATGGTGTATGATCCTTTTAATGTGCTGTTGGATTCTGTTTGCTAGTATTTTGTTGAGGATTTTTGCATCTATGTTCATCAGTGATATTGGCCTGTAGTTTTCTTTCTTTGTGACATCCTTGCCTGGTTTTGGTGTCAAGGTGATGGTGGCCTCGTAGAATGAGTTTGGGAGTGTTCCTCCCTCTGCTATATTTTGGAAGAGTTTCAGAAGGATAGGTGTTAGCTCTTCTCTAAATGCTTGATAGAATTCGCCTGTGAAGCCATCTGGTCCTGGGCTTTTGTTTGTTGGAAGATTTTTTATCACAGTTTCAATTTCAGTGCTTGTGATTGGTCTGTTCATATTTTCTATTTCTTCCTGATTCAGTCTTGGCAGGTTGTGCATTTCTAAGAATTTGTCCATTTCTTCCAGGTTGTCCATTTTATTGGCATAGAGTTGCTTATAGTAATCTCTCATGATCTTTTGTATTTCTGTAGTGTCAGTTGTTACTTCTCCTTTTTCATTTCTAATTCTATTGAGTTGAGTCTTCTCCCTTTTTTTCTTGATGAGTCTGGCTAATGGTTTATCAATTTTGTTTATCTTCTCAAAGAACCAGCTTTTAGTTTTATTGGTCTTTGCTATCGTTTCCTTCATTTCTTTTTCATTTATTTCTGATCTGATTTTTATGATTTCTTTCCTTCTGCTAACTTTGGGATGTTTTTGTTCTTCTTTCTCTAATTGCTTTAGGTGCAAGGTTAGGTTGTTTATTCGAGATGTTTCCTGTTTCTTAAGGTAGGATTTGATTGCTATAAACTTCCCTCTTAGAACTGCTTTTGCTGCATCCCATAGGTTTTGGGTCGTCGTGTCTCCATTGTCATTTGTTTCTAGGTATTTTTTAATTTCCTCTTTGATTTCTTCAGTGATCACTTCGTTATTAAGTAGTGTATTGTTTAGCCTCCATGTGTTTGTATTTTTTACAGCTCTTTTCCTGTAATTGATATCTAGTCTCATAGCATTGTGGTCGGAAAAGATACTTGATACAATTTCAATTTTCTTAAATTTACCAACGCTTGATTTGTGACCCAAGATATGATCTATCCTGGAGAATGTTCCATGAGCACTTGAGAAAAATGTGTATTCTGTTGTTTTTGGATGGAATGTCCTATAAATATCAATTAAGTCCATCTTGTTTAATGTATCATTTAAAGCTTGTGTTTCCTTATTTATTTTCATTTTGGATGATCTGTCCATTGGTGAAAGTGGGGTGTTAAAGTCCCCTACTATGAGTGTGTTACTGTCGATTTCTCCTTTTATGGCTGTTAGTATTTGCCTTATGTATTGAGGTGCTCCTATGTTTGGTGCATAAATATTTACAATTGTTATATCTTCTTCTTGGATCGATCCCTTGATCATTAGGTAGTGTCCTTCTTTGTCTCTTCTAGTAGTCCTTATTTTAAAGTCTATTTTGTCTGATATGAGAATTGCTACTCCAGCTTTCTTTTGGTTTCCATTTGCATGGAATATCTTTTTCCATCCCCTTACTTTCAGTCTGTATGTGTCTCTAGGTCTGAAGTGGGTCTCTTGTAGACAGCATATAGATGGGTCTTGTTTTTGTATCCATTCAGCCACTCTGTGTCTTTTGGTGGGAGCATTTAGTCCATTTACATTTAAGGTAATTATCGATATGTATGTTCCTATTCCCATTTTCTTAATTGTTTTGGGTTCATTATTGTAGGTCTTTTACTTCTGTTGTGTTTCTTGCCTAGAGAAGTTCCTTTAGCATTTGTTGTAAAGCTGGTTTGGTGGTGCTGAACTCTCTCAGCTTTTGCTTGTCTGTAAAGGTTTTAATTTCTCCATCAAATCTGAATGAGATCCTTGCTGGGTAGAGTAATCTTGGTTGCAGGTTTTTCTCCTTCATCACTTTAAGTATGTCCTGCCACTCCCTTCTGGCTTGTAGAGTTTCTGCTGAGAGATCAGCTGTTATCCTGATGGGGATTCCCTTGTGTGTTATTTGTTGTTTTTGCCTTGCTGCTTTTAATATGATTTCTTTGTGTTTAATTTTTGACAGTTTGATTAATATGTGTCTTGGCGTATTTCTCCTTGGATTTATTCTGTATGGGACTCTCTGTGCCTCCTGGACTTGATTAACTATTTCCTTTCCCATATTAGGGAAGTTTTCAACTATAATCTCTTCAAATATTTTCTCAGTCCCTTTCTTTTTCTCTTCTTCTTCTGGAACCCCTATAATTCGAATGTTGGTGCATTTAATGTTGTCCCAAAGGTCTCTGAGACTGTCCTCTGTTCTTTTCATTCTTTTTTCTTTATTTTGCTCTGCAGCAGTTATTTCCACTATTTTATCTTCCACCTCACTTATCCGTTCTTCTGCCTCAGTTATTCTGCTATTGATCCCATCTAGAGTATTTTTTATTTCATGTATTGTGTTTTTAATCGATGCTTGATTCATCTTTAGTTCTTCTAGGTCCTTGTTAACTGTTTCTTGCATTTTGTCTATTCTATTTCCAAGATTTTGGATCTGGGAAATAGAATCTTGGATCATCTTTACCATCATTATTCTGAATTCTTTTTCAGGTAGACTGCCTATTACCTCTTCATTTGTTAGGTCTGGTGGGTTTTTATCTTGCTCCTTCTCCTGCTGTGTGTTTTTCTGTCTTCTCATTTTGCTTATGTTACTGTGTTTGGGGTCTCCTTTTTGCAGGCTGCAGGTTCGTAGTTCCTGTTGTTTTTGGTGTCTGTCCCCAGTGGCTAAGGTTGGTTTCTTGGGTTGTGTAGGCTTCCTGGTGGAGGGGACTAGTGCCTGTGTTCTGGTGGATGAGGCTGGATCTTGTCTTTCTGGTGGGCAGGTCCACGTCTGGTGGTGTGTTTTGGGGTGTCTGTGGACTTTTTATGATTTTAGGCCACCTCTCTGCTAATGGGTGGCGTTGTGTTCCTGTCTTGCTAGTTGTTTGGCTTAGGGTGTCCAGCACTGTAGCCTGCTGGTCGTTGAGTGAAGGTGGGTGCTGGTGTTGAGATGGAGATCTCTGGAAGATTTTCGCCGTTTGATATTATGTGGAGCTGGGAGGTCTCTTGTGGACCAGTGTCCTGAAGTTGGCTCTCCCACCTCAGAGGCACAGCACTGACTCCGGGCTCCTCAATTTGGGATGATGTGTTGTCTATTCATGTATTCCACAGATGCAGGGTACATCAAGTTGATTGTGGAGCTTTAATCCGCTGCTTCTGAGGCTGCTGGGAGAGGTTTCCCTTTCTCTTCTTTGTTCTCACAGCTCCTGGGTCTCAGCTTTGGATTTGGCCCCTCCTCTGCGTGTAGGTCGCCGGAGGGCGTCTGTTCTTCGCTCAGACAGGACGGGGTTAAAGGAGCAGCCTCTTCGGGGACTCTGGCTCACTCAGGCTGGGAGGGAGGGAGGGGCACGGAGTGCGGGGCGAGCCTGCAGCGGCAGAGGTCGGCGTGACGTTGCACCAGCCCGAGGCGCGCCGTGCGTTCTCCCAGGGAAGCCGCCCCTGGATCCCGGGACCCCGGCAGTGGCGGGCTGCACAGGCTCCCGGAAGGGCGGTGTGGGCAGTGACCTGCGCTCGCACACAGGCTTCTTGGCGGCGGCAGCAGCAGCCCCAGCGTCCCACGCCTGTCACTGGGCTCCGCGCTTTCAGTCGCGACTCGCGCCCGTCCGTGGAGCCCCTTTAAGCAGCGCTCTTAATCCCCTCTCCTCGCGCACCAGGAAACCAAGAGGGAAGAAAAAGTCTCTTGCCTCTTCGGCAGCTCCAGACTTTTCCCGGACTCCCTCCCGGCTAGCTGTGGCACATTAGCCCCCTTCAGGCTGAGTTCTCGCCGCCAGCCCCAGTCCTCTCCCTGCGCTCTGACCGAAGCCCGAGCCTCAGCTTCCAGCGCTGCGCGCCCCGGCGGGCGAGCAGACAAGCCTCTCGGGCTGGTGAGTGCCGCTCGGCACCGATCCTCTGTGTGCGGATCTCTCCGCTTTGCCCTACCCAGGTATGTGGGGAGTTTCTTGCCTTTTGGGAGGTCTGGGGTCTTCTGCCAGCGTTCAGTAGGTGTTCTGTAGGAGTTGTTCCACGTGTAGCTGTATTTCTGGTGTATCCGTGGGGAGGAAGGTGATCTCCGCGTTTTACTCTTCCGCCATCTTACCCGGAAGTCTCCCAATGGATTTCTAAGACGTTAAAATCACAGAAACAAAAGGAATGGAAAAACAAACAGCAGCAGCAAACTTTGCAATCTGACCGGCAGATGGATGAGCAGTAACTTAGTTAGCAGACCCCAGAAAGCCAAATTCTAAATTGGCAATGAAAAACTCAAGAAGCAACCTGAGGCACTTCCCTGGGTGTCCATTGGTAAAGAATCCGTCTTCCAATGCAGGGGACACGGGTTCGATCCCTGGTCAGGTAACTAAGATCCCACATGCCACAGAGCAACTAAACCCGCGCGCCACAACTACTGAGTCCACGTGCTGCAAACTACAGAGCCCATGCGCTCTGGAGCCCTTGTGCCACAACTAGAGAGAGAAAACCCGCATGCCACAACTAGAGAGAAGGCTGCGCACCGCAAGGAAGAGCCCGCGCCACAACAAAAGATTCCTGCGTGCCGCAACTAAGACCTAAAGCAGCCAAAAAAAAAAAAAAAAAAAAAAAACCTGATATACAGAACAGAATCACCAAAAGATTTATCAATTGGCTTTACCAGTACCACTGGACATGAGGGTAAAGGTGAGCTATAAACAAGAAAATTGGTTAAATATATTTAATAAGCGTTTAGACTCCCAAATCCCCACCCTCACTTTGTCCACTAGGTAAGCTACCCCTCCCTGACCCTATAGTTTATTCTCTGTAGAGGGTAAAATAGAAGGCCTATGGGTTGGGGGACACCAGCCTAGTTGAGGGCAAGGGTACCTTAGGAAAATAGGAAGATTAAAGTAAAAGTTTTCATTCTGGTTGACACTCCCATCCTTTTCTCTCCATTAGGTTCCCAAAATTCTGACAGGCAGGCCTATGTATATTCCAGTCAAGAACATAAAAAGCCTTTTCTGGGGGAAAATCCCAAGAAAAAGATCTAAAGAAAATTACATGGGGAGTTTCTAAACCAAATAGCACAGCCAGATCTGCCTACATGAAGCCTCCAGCTAGCTTCATGTCTCAAATGGGTTTAGTTAGCTTCATGTCCCAATTGGGTTTAGTGCCCCACTCAAATACAACAGGACAACCAAGGATCCCCAGGCATTTGAAGAAGTCCTCTGCTTGAAAGATAGGAGCTGTCAAGGCCACTTGAAGGAACAGACTCCATGTGAGACGAATGAAAACTTTTAAAATATTAGTAGTATCATTACAGACATAAGAGAAGATATATTTCCATGAACTAATAACAAGAGACCATTTTAAAAAGAAGGAAAGGAAGATTTTTTTAAGACACTTAGAAATTAAAAGGATAGCAAAAATGAAAAACTTCATTTTGAGGGTTAAAAGATAAAGTTGAAAGACTATCCCTTAAAGAAGGACAAAAAGCTAAAGAGATGGAAAACTTTTAAAAGAGGAACAGTAAAAGTTTAGGATGAAATTATTAGAGAAATAATTCAAGAAATTTCCCAGAACTGAAGAGCGTGTGTTTTCAGACTGAATGGGTCCACTTACTGCCCAGAACATGGGGGGCAATTAATCCCCATCAGGACGTGCCATCTTGAAATTTCAGAACACCAGAAGACCCTTTAAACTTCCAAAGAGGAAAAACAATAGCCAGAGGTGTCAAACAAAGAACAGTTACAAGAATAACCTTCCAGCCCTAAATAATACTATTCTGATGGTAGAAGACAGAGGAGAAATGCCTCTAAAATTTTTCTGAAGGACAATTATTTTCAACCTAAAATTACACATCCAACAGAAGTATTATAAGTGTGTGGGCAAAATAAGGCATTTTTAGACATTCAAGCTCTCAAAAAGTGTATCTCCTACACATTAGTTTTCAGGCGACTACTGTAACATGTCTTTGCCAAAACTAAGGAGTAAATCAAGAAAGAGGAAGATAGGGAATAGAGGAGCGAGGAAATCCACTACTGGAAACGCAGAGGGAAAAGCCTTAGGGTAACAGATGTGCTGCCAGTGTAAGAGGCAGCAGTTCTTACTGGGGAAGGATAGAGGGTCCCAGGGGACATGTCTTCAAGAGGGTGACTGACAGCAGGTCTGACGTGTCCGACCATATCAAGAGGAAAGTTTTATATATTCAATTAAATACTATACAGAAATTTAATGAGTCAACACACACACACACACACACACACACCTCTCAACATGGAAAGGTTTGGAAGATAAACTTTGAGTGAAAACGCAATGAGAGTACTATGAACATTACCACCGTTAGAATTGTTTAAGTTAACGGTACTAGCGATACTGTAGGCTTTTCATGGAGAGTTGGGGCAACTAAGGTCATAAAGTTCCCTTTTCTGAGGAAAGAGGAACATGAATGGTACTGGGGAGGGGAAATCAAGGGGACTGCAATTTTATCTGTAAAATTTCTTTTAAATGATTTTAGAAAACCTAAAGTAAAAATGACTAAGTGTAAATATTAGTTAATTCTGGGCGAGTATACAAGTATTAATCTTTCATTGATCTTCCTATTTTTCTGTATTTTTCTTTTCCAGGAAGGAGAGAAGGAAGGGAGAAAAAAGAAAGACAAAGGCAGCAATCAGAGGCTTTCCCAGGGCCTGGGCAGCAGATCCAGGAAAGCAGGGGCCAGGACAAGGGGGGCCCACTCCAGCTGTCCCCTCCCGGACTAAAGCTTCTCTCCATCTTGTTCAGTCCATTGATCACAATAAAACACAACAATTTTGCAAGGTGCATGTTTCATTTTTCAAATAAAATCCCTTTTGAAATCTGTTTTTTGCTTTCTCAACACAGTCCACAAAATTTGTGCTTCGAGAGTCCAAAGTCTCAGAAAACTGAGACTCTGAAACAATGGTTTGGGAGAGGGCTTAGTAATTAAAATATTGTTAACCATTTGTATTATTGCTTAGTATAGCTATTACTTTAATAGAAAACATATAAGTAACAATTGACTCTCTCTCACTCACTCTCATTTTCATCTGGCAAAGCGCCGCCAAGCCGAAAGACCTCACCTGGTGGCAGCTACCCCAAAGGCAGGTGAGTGCTTAGGATGAAATCAACAGGACTTGGGGCTGCTCTGTCAATATCGCCTAAGAAGTGATAGTAAACCTCATAATGATGGAGGGGCTTGGAAGTGGATGATGCTGAGAAGGCATTTGTTCTGTTTAACATAGAGATTTGTCCTTGGCCATCAAAGGGCCTGCTAAATACTCAGCTTCAAGTGCACGGTCACAGCTTCTACAGAAAAGCCAAAAAGCTGAGCCTACAGATACCAATGCATATGGTCTCAGATGGACTCGAAATAGTTCATCATCAGACTATTTCATTTGATTTGGAACTGGAAGAATTGCAAAAAAGACAAAATGAAAGGTACTGGACAGTTATCCTTTCTCTATTAAAAAAAAAAATAACTCTGAAGTTTGGTGAGAATGTTGTGTGCTTGGGTTCAGGTCAGTGCTTATATTCTCTGACGCTTGATGGATTTCTGGCTTCAAATGTTTTATCAAGACAATCCACCTTGTAGCCATCTCCAAAGAAGACTGTGTGGCTCTATTAAGTCCACAGTTTGCTTTTTAAAGTGACTAAATATGCTTTTTCACAACAACGACAAGTCATCTCCCTCCTGGAGCCAACAGAGTTTGTCACCCAGCTTCCCCGGCTTTTCAAAGCCAGCCATCAAAAAGCAAAGGAAATGTCATGACTTTGGAGCGGTCAGAAAGCTCTTAAGTCACGGTGCAGGCTATTTCTCCTTTTGTGGCACAGAAAAGAGTGGACAGACAATGAATAAATAATCCCATTGTACTTACAAATGCGTAACAATCCTTCAAAATGAGGTGAGGAACAAAGATAGGAGATAGCAAAGCAGCCCCGGTCTTAAAAGCTTGCAATTCCAGGGCCTAAACTGCTTTTGCAAACAAACACACACGCAGCGACCCTGAGAAAATAAAAATTAAAAAATGGCATCCGATTCAGAATGGCAAGAGGCTCAGCCTAAATGGCTTTCTGCATAATTCACTTTGGACACCTTCAGCCTCTGTGGCTAAAAGGCAGCTGGTCTGGGCCAAGGTTAACACCTTAAACCATTCAAAATAATTGACTTTGAAATAATCATCAGGGTCACCGGTTGTTGCTAAAAGCACCGCTTCATCATTTTTACTTCTCCACGGCCCTTCCTCTCCCTTTAAAAAAGCTCGTGGTTTTATGTTCTAGCGTTTGCCCAAGGCTTCCGTTTGTCATCTCCGGTGCCTGCAGCCACCGCTTCTCCACCTTGAACTGCAGAATCCAGGGGCAAACAGCAAACGTGTGATCCCTGGAAGGCCCAGCGGAGAAGGTCTGATGCTGGACGAAGCAACGGGGGCCCAAGACACGAATTTGTAAAGCTCAAGCTAGAGATTCAAGGGTTCACAGAAACACAGAGAACTCCAGGAACTCAGAACTTCAAATGGCCTTAGAGAATTAACAACTAAAAACTTTGAGTTATATTTTTAAAGAAAGTGGGTGAGGGGATGCTGCTTGGCATATCAAAAAAATAAATGTAAAAAAAAGCCTCTTCATCAAGATAGAGAGTAGATTTTGCACATATAAAAAGGAGTTTTACTTTCTCTTTACAAGACCAGTGTTTTCTTACTCTGTAGGCAAAGGAAAAGTAGAATTTGAAAACTAGAATTGTTAGGTGTGGGAACATGATTGCAAGTATTCATCACATGACAGAAGGGGACATTGGACGGCCTCAGTCCCTCCCTGCACAGCTTAGCGCTCTTCTTCTTTTTTTATTTATCTTTTATCTTTTGACATTCTTCTTAAACCATACCTGGGTACCAGATTTGATACCCACATTGATGCAAATGAGTATCTGCCCTAAGAAAACATAACACTACGTTTAACACTTTTCTTCAATAAAGGAAGTTCAAAAAATTGTATTTTGTACTGGATATGATATATTTTTCTTCCTTCCGTTGATTATTTTATTGATTTTTAGATCAATAAATAAGTCCAGGCACTGTGCTGGGCATAATATAAAATAATACTTAATTTTCGGTGTCATATATTATTGTAAAGAAGACATGGTCTTTGCTTTCTCAGAGTTGACATCTCAGACTGCAGTAGGAGAGAGAGAGAATGTGGCATGTGACAATGTTAAAATCCTTAGCAGCCAGTCAGAATAAGAGGCCTCTCAAAATTAGATACACAAATGGCTATTTGTCCCAGTGAAACTCTCTCACTGAGGCCAGGGTTCCTCCTTGGACTATTTTTGGCCTCTTCTTTGTCCAGTTTCATGAAGTTTTCATCCTGAGCTGATGCCAGAGTCTTAATCACCTCAGGGAAAACAGAGAGCCTGAGCTTCATTAAGTCAGTAGGGAAGATCATAAACACATCCTATAGTTGTGTTTCCCAAACTGTGTGCTGGGGCACACCAGGGTGCTACAGTAAACACACATGGATATTTTAAATTTTAAAGGGAAACACAGGGACATATGTCAGACACTGTGAAAACTACTATTACTCCAGCGTGTGTATATACAGAGAGAGAGAGAGAGAGAATTTTTTTTCTATACCCATACAGTTGTGCGTTAACCTTTTTCTTCTGAGCTACACTATCATTACAGTTATTATTACACAGTTATTTGAAGCAACATAAATATATTACACATTTTGATATATAATCATTAAACATACTGTATTTCTCTGAATATAATACATTATTGATTATAACACACATTCTTTTACTTACCTAGAGGGGGAAAATGTCCTGCCAATTAAACCATGATGCCAGACTTCCTTATCACATTAGGTGTTTTTAGATTTATTAGATCTTTTTTAGACCTTAGACATAGATTGTAATTATACACCATGCTTAAGCATTCATAAAAAGGCTAATATAAGCGAAATAAATTGGCTATGGTACTCCTACATCTTCACAGTTTGAGTCCAGCTCTTCTGAATCACTTTTCAACTGAGACATTAACGACCACAGTTTTCTACCCAATATCATCCTCTGTGCCATCGAGAACATTGGAGAAGCAACATTTCTTACGATGTTCCACTATTGTCTCTGGGATTTCCTTCCAAGTCATGGACACCATCCTGTAAGTCTTCATTCTGGAGCTTTCTTACTTGAAATTATCAGGCAATAAAACCACTTCATGACTGAGACCTAACTGAAGGAATTATAAGATGCCATTGACTATGAGACACACCTTGACTTCAGACACCATTAATGCTCTCACAGACACAATAATTATATCTTCAATGCTATCCTGGTGAAAAGGGAGGCACAAGTCAGGGACAAGGGACACACATCAATTTTGATGAAAGTGAAGAGTCAGAAACCAACCAAGTAACGAGAGGATTTTCGACCGCATCACCAGAGCCAGTCACTTCCTCAAGGCTGCACCTTTTGTTTGTTGCCCCAGGGCGTTTATCTATCATGAGGCAAAGGACCACAGTCAGGAGGGAGGGATCAGAAGGGAGGTATGCCGATGTTTTCTAAAGTGAGAGCAGGAGTGGAGATGAGAAAGGAGAATGTGCAGACCTCAGGCACATTCCCAGGCAGACAAAGAGTAGGAAAGAAGACATGTGGAGTGTGAGCATCTAAACTCTCCACGTACCCTCGTGCCACGTGGAAGGTCTCTGGGCATCCTCAGGGCTACGCGTTCACCAGGCTGAAGACTACAACACCAGCCTAACTTGATGTTGCACATACAGGGCAGTGAAATACTGTAGAGGTCTGGCCCAGAATGGACAGACTGCCTTGCTGCTCCTACACACCTACAACTCCCTCGTGGATGCCGCCACGTCTGAAGAGAGCCTCAACCCCCATAGATACCATGATCCGCCAAGCTGGGTTGATGCCAGCTTCTTCCTGGCAACCAAATGGGCCAGGCAACCAAAACTGAGACAAGAGAAGAGCTCCTCCTGGTTCTTTAGCAAGACAAATATTGATGTTTTCCCCCCACGTAGAGCCCCCTTGCTTCTGTCACAGGTTCTGTTCCAAAGACCCGTCACATAAACATCTAGCCAGAGAGCGTGCCTAGATGCTTATGAAAATGCATGATGTTTTAAAAATGTTCTTCTGTGCTTTAATCCCCCTTTAAAATTAATGTTCCTAATTCCTGGGGCTGCTGCGATAGGATCTCGGCCATCTGCTCCTGCTAATTCCTACCACATCTTCTGATTAAACAAAGGGAGGCGGCTGAAGGCACACGGGTGTTCTTTCAGAGGGACCCATGTATTCTTTAGAGGTCTTAATTAGGAATATGATTTTCTTCTCAAATTGTTTTTTTTTTTTAACTAAATGAACAAATTGTCTTCCTCATCTCTTCTTAATCAGAGAACGGGAAAAGAGTTCTGTTATTTCCCACGCTCACAATTTCAGACTCTACTTCTCCCCAGCAACGCCCTGCCGCTATCAGAATGGTACTTCTGTGTTTGCACAATCCTCTGTCTACTTCCTCATCATTTTTCGGATACATTCTATACACACAGTGCTGACCCTAACCTTTCCACTTCTCTGAGAATTGAAACAATGGCACTGAAAACATGAAATAAATAAGAGCATCCTGTTGAATGCAGAAAGTGAATACTCTATTCCACGGACACCTCTGATCTAACTACTTTAACAGATTCAATTTTTCACAAGCCACAAGGTTTACCAGAAGAAATGTAACTTCTTTTTCTATATCTCCACTCAGTCTGAGGCCTCATTTCCATTTGACACAGCAGCAAATAATTTAGTCACATTACTGATCACTCAGACTTTTTAAGTTTAGCTCAGTCAAATGGTGTGTGTCCCTCGTCCTCCACCCCACCCCCCATTCTATATCCCCTATTCATTCAGGGTAGGAGCTGGGTTCCAGAGATAGCACCAGAGTCCAGGATGTGGGAGTGGGCATGGAGCGGGCCTCTGGGTCATAGTCATCCTCACCCCATGAGCTCTTCTCCATTTATCAGCCATTTATGTACTTCTAGGGACAAGGTACTTTCTGACGCTCTTCCAATGGAAAGCTATTCCCATGCCTTTGTGGCCTGGGGAATATTAGCAAGGGTTCCACTTCCAAAGTCCCAGAGGATAACAGGTTACAATTCATTACAACACTTGGAAACCTACAATACATTTAAAGAGGTTTCTGGGTACCCCTTGGACCCACCCCAAGACAGTGCACGGGGAAGAACCCCACTCCCATTTCTAATCTTCTTGCTTCTTCCCTAGCTCAATCTCCACAATGCTGGATCTTTCACTTAGGACACTAGTTCTCAACAGGAGTGGCACTGCCCCCATGGCAATTCTGAAAATTTGTGAGGGCAGCTCCCCCAAAACATCTTCTTTTCAAATTTTTCAAATCTCTGGAAGAGTTGCAAGAATAGAACAATAATTTTCCAGATGAGCAAGAAATTTAGCATGAATACTATTATTTATTATACAATCTGTTAGGCAAATGTCCCTAAGTATCCCAATAATGTTCTTTATGGATGGTTTTTAGTTCCATCCAGGATTCAATTAAGGAATTCATACATTGAATTTATTTTTATTTTATTGAAGTATAGTTGATTTACAATGTTGTGTTAATTTCTGCTGCACAGCAAATTGACACAGTTACACATGTATATATTCTTTTTTGTATTCTTTTCCATTATGGTTTGTCACAGGATATTGAATAATATAGCTCCCTGTGCTATACAGTAGGACCTTGTTGTTTATCCATCCTGTATATAATACCTTGCCTCTGCTAATCCCAGAATTGAGTCGCCTTTAATCTCCTTTAATCTAAATAGTTGTGGCACTTAGAGGGCAGGAGGCAAGAACAATAATCATCTCACAATGCATGGGATGGTCCCACCAATAAGGAATTGTTCTATGTCCCATGTGACTCTTGAATATTTCTCTAGACATCCATATTAGTTTAAAAAAGTGTTTATATGATGGGAAGAAGCTTTTGGGGGCTTTTGGGGGTATGTTTATGGCATAAATTGTGGTGATGGTTTTAGGGGTATCTACTTATCTCCAAACTCATCAGTTGTAGACATTAAATATGTTCAGCTTTTCATATGTCAATCATGCCTCAATAATGTGTTTTTAAAGCAAATAATAATAATAATATATACATTTAAAATTTTTAATAAATGAAATGAAAAATAGTCTATAATTATCCACACAGAGAGCCTAACTCCATTTTACAACTAAAGTAATTTTTGCACACTTTGAATATACACTGAATTTTCAGGAACAGCAACAATGCTGTAAATTAAGGGACAGCTATAGCCTGTTTTGTCAGAAGTTTTTTCAAGGGTTTATTTCAAAAAGTATGTCACTAATGACAATGCCATTTACAGTAACTGTCAACACATGACACCCCAATATCAGTCTGTGTTCAAAGCTGTTGCTTTCACAGTGATTCAAGTTCAAGCATAGACCTACTTCATTATATCCTCTAGCCAGGGGTCCCCAACCCCCAGGCCCACGGACCATGACAAGTCCACAGCCTGCCGCAGAAGGTGAACGGCGGGCGAGCAAGAGAAGCTTCATCTGCCACTCCCCATCGCTCCCCATGGCTCAAATCACTGCCTGAACCGTCCCCCGAAACCTCCCAACCCCCCAGCCCAGGTCCATGGAAAAACTGTCTTCCATGAAACCGGTCCCTGGTGCCAAAAATGTTGGGGACCACTGCTCTAGTGTAGTAGTGTCCCAAGTACTTAAACGTTGAAATATATGTTTTATTTTAAGTTTCTTTCATTTTATTTCTCCTTTATATTCAGAGAAAGCATTATATTGGGAGTTTTTTGTTGGTTTTTGTTTTTATGTAGGTTGGTTGTATGTATCTTTTTTTTTTAGTAGATCTTTATTGGAGTATAATTGCTTCACAATACTGTGTTAGTTTCTGTTGTACAACAAAGTGAATCAGCCATATGCATACCTATATCCCCATATCCCCTCCCTCTTGAGCCTCCCTCCCACCCTCCCTATCCCACCCCTCTAGGTCATCGCAAAGCATCGAGCTGATCTCCCTGTGCTATGCTGCTGCTTCCCACTAGCTAGCTATTTTACATTCAGTAGTATAATATGTTGATGTTATTCTCACTGGGCCCCAGCTTCGCCCTCCGCATGTACTCAAGTCCATTCTCTATGTCTGCATCTTTATTTCTGTCCTGCCACTAGGTTCATCAGTACCATTTTTTTTAGATTCCATATATATATGCGTTAGCATACGGTATTTGTTTTTCTCTGACATACTTCACTCTGTATGACAGATTCTAGGTCCATCCACCTCTCTACAAATAACTCAGTTTCGTTTCATTTTATGGCTGAGTAATATTCCATTGCATATATGTGCCACATCTTCTGTATCTTCTTTAATTTCAGGATAATAAGGGGGACTTTGCAAAGTAACAGTTATAAAGAGGAGTTTCAAACAAATTGTTAGAAATGTATAAGTTAATCAGGGAAATGTGAACACAGTGATGAGAGAATTATCATTAATAATCTTTAGATGTAATGTCGTATTGGGGTTATGTTTTCTAACAAGAGTCTTTTATTTTAAAAGATTGCATGCAGATAAAATGCTATGATTTGCTTTGAGATAATCAGGGTAGTGGAGTGAGTCAGGTAGAGATGAAACAAGACGCACCACGGATCAATAATTGTTGAGGCTGAGTGATGGGTACCTCAGGCTTGTTTTAGTGTTCTCTCAACTGCTGTAAATGTTTGCAATTTTTGGTAATAGAAAGGTTGAGTTAAAGGAAAAGGGAGCCTACTGGGTCCGATGAGATTGAACACCACTGGTTTATAGTGAATTGTATATTCAGTTTTCTTTAGGGCTTAGCCTTTTGAAGTTTAAAAAAAAAAAGAATTGACTCTTTTGTCTATGTTCTTTTGTATCTTCCTTCAACAAAAGTGGCAAACTGTGCAGGAAGGGGGCGAAAGGTCCCTTGGAGAAGGGTGGGGACAGTGGGGATAGGGGAGACTGGGGAGAGTTTTGGGGGTGGGGAAGGAAACCTTGAAAGATATCCATTGTCCCACTATACCACCTCTCAGCATCTTAAATGCCCTCCCTTGTTGACTGCAGCAACCTCACTGAGTATGAAGTATTTCAGACCAGCAGCTCTGTGGACAGGTGCAGAGGATCGGCCCCTGTCCCACTCCCAGCCAGACCTCCTTCTGGCCCCCAGATTTCTCTTCCTCTCCACTTGTTTCTAATTCTGATTCTCAAAGATGGAACCTACTCTGGGTGCGGGATTTGTTAAGGAGCATATCCTAGGTTCTAGGCTACAAGCTGGAGGGGACAGGGAACAAGCCAGATGACACCTGCGAACCCCAGTCTGGTAGAGGCCATGTGTGTGCTAAAAAGCTGCTCATGATGGTACACAAAGCAGAAACACTGTCTCCTCAGGTTCTAAGGCTCCGTAAAATTGTAAATATGATGCAAAATTTTTGTACAGAACAACCCTTGCAAGGAGCTCCTGCAGGTGTCCCACTTCCTCCAGAGCCAAAACTGAATTCAATGTAATTCAGTGACTCTTTACCGAATACCTACGCTGTAGGTAAGGCACTTTCTGGCACTGCCTTTTGGAAATATTCTTCCCAAGACCCACCTGTTTTAATTTCCTCCTAGCTCTCATTGCTCTGATCCTTCTCATTTGTGTTATTTGTGTTTCAGCATCTCCTATCCCAGTCAGATCAACATTTAGAGCTGTCTCCAGCCTAACAGAGCTGCCTGCCTTCCAGACAATGTCTGGTTCATTTCAAAGTAACATATTATAAAATAGATAGCTAGTGGGAAGCAGCTGCATAGCACAGGGAGATCAGCTCAGTGCTTTGTGACCACCTAGAGGGGTGGGATAGGGAGGGTGGGAGGGAGATGCAAGAGGGAGGGGTTATGGGGATATATGTATATGTACAGCTGATTCACTTTGTTATACAGCAGAAACTAACACACCATTGTAAAGCAATTATACTCCAATAAAGATGTTAAAAAAGTAAAATAAAATCAGTCAAAAAAAAACAAATAACGAAGTAACATTTTAAAAATACTTTCATTAAAACCAGATTTGCAAAACAAACAAACAAAAAAACCCAGAGCAATGTACACAGCAGGGAGGAGAGGGTATGTCCCTCACACCCTCTCTGCCCCCTTCTTTGCCCAGAGACTCATCCTCCCGAGGGCTCCGCAATGGCTCCAGGATCTCCATGCCTGGAAGGAAAAGTCCTGGCAGGCGTCATGACACTGACGCTTCTTCAGTTGCCCCTCTCAGGGATATTTGCATTTCGAAAGAGACCGACATTACCTTGATCCCTCTGGCTTCTCCAGCTAACCCTCTCCTGGCTTCACTTTCTTCCTTCCCCAGGACAGCGTCCAGGGGCGGTTATAAGAACCATCTCCTCCTTTGTTTCCTGCCCTTCCATCTCACCTGCCCAGCAAAACCCAGCCCCTAATCAGCCCCACTATTTGCCTAAAGCCTGACCCGCTCCAAGTCAAGGTCTCCCCGTCCCGGTCCGCCCTCCTTCCCCTGCTGCATCAGCAGCTTCCCTCAGCCGCTCCTCTCAGCCAAAAGCCTCACCTTCCTAGTGGAGAAGATGGAGCGAACCAGGAGCCAACGGGCTCAAAGCCTGGCCTCCCCACCGGCACAGCCAGCCAGACGTGAGGTTCCCTTCCTCCTGCACAAGGCCAGCCGCCTCCCAAACCTGGGTCTGAAGCCCTCGTCTCCAGGACCCTTCCCTGGATGCATCCTTCCCATCGCCGACTGCACTGAAGGTTCCAGGCCCTCCTTGCCCTTCCCCGAGCTCCTCTCGTGTCCTCCTCCTCGGCCTGACCCCCCACTGGCTTTCACTTCTTTGCTTCCATTTACGCTTAAACCTGGTTTCTGCCCCCATCACCTTGCAGAACTGCTTGCACAAAGCATGCCGTGGCCTCGACGGCCGCATCCCACAGGCGCCGTCCAGGCCTGATGGATAACAGAGCGGAACTTTTTCCACGTTTCCTATTGCCCTTGCTGCAGGGCCCCCTCACATCTCCGTACCTGGCCACCTCTGACGCGTCCTCCCACACTCGACTAACATTGCCTTCTGGAAGCTTCCCCTGAACCCCAGGTTCAGGTTCCCCTGTGTGCCCCTCCTCTGGCCCTCACAGGACTGGCGCTCACCCCATCTTGACATTTATTATATGTTAAATGTATTTCCTGGAGGGCAAGGACCAGGTCTCCCTCACCTGCGTTCCTTCAGGGCCCAGCCCAGGGTCCGGCACAAGGGAAGCCAGGCATCTGCTGCACTGAGCCGAATGTCTGAAGGTGACATATCCCCAAACGCCCTGGCTTGCTCTGGACACTTAATGGCGACACAGTCTCAAGTATCTGTCAAAGCTGGATGTTCACACTTTGGAACAGGCACATGTGAGGGGTCACCACAGGCTTCAAGAACCACCTCAAATCTGCGCTCAGGTGACGTTCCAGACAGCTTGAGTCCCCACTCCACGTACACCTTCACCAAGGGTGTGCGTGTGTGTTGAGGCAAGTTCGCTTAGCCCGCATTTGAGAGAGCAGCAAAGACCTATCAATTCCCTCTGCTTGTACCTGAACAGTGCGATTGAGAGTTGACAATCGCATGTTCTATTTCCTCTGCCAGCATCAGGGGTCAAGGGGAGTGGGTAGACCCCGTTCATGGACGGAAGAGCCTTCTCCTCTTCCTCTCTGAACGCTCTTAGCACCTTGCTTATTAGCCTCTTGCTCAGAAGAGGCATTCAGTAAATAAAATGAAATTTTAAATCAAAACTATGAACATTCACACCTCATTTTTTTTCTAGCAGCTGGAATTTTCGGGAATAAAATCATACATATCTTCTAATTAGTGATTAATGAGAGACAGTTCACGATTCTTCCCTGCATTAAAATTGTACTTTAAAATGCAAAATTAGTCAACTCTCTCACTTGGGGAGCAGAAGGGCTTTCTGGAATCCGATCAAGTCCGCCTTCCTCAGTACATTTCCCTGCTAGCAATGCTCTTAGGAATCAAATGTGGTTTATTTCATTTTAAGTTGCTTCTTTTTTCAATTCAGGAAAATGAATGTTGGAGCCAGATAAGAAACTATAGTCTGCTTTCAAGAAGGTTACAAGAAAACTGCATCTTGCATTACTAATCCTTTATCTTCATGTTAACAAAAAGATTACTGACACATTTTTGAATGAAAGAAAATAAAATAGCAAACGCATCTTAGGAAATGTGTAACTTTCATGCGACACACAAATCAGTTGTTAAATATTTTTTAAATGAGGGAAAATGCATAATAAAATTTTCTTTTAGAAGTAAAGAAACCAACTTTTGAGGATAGGAGAAAAAAGAAAAGAAAACTAGTATTGGGAATCGTCATTTCACAGAATGCAGAATATGAATTAAATGATTGGACCTATAACTTCTTAATAGATAACATGTTTCCTAAAAATGATTTCATTGGCCCAAGTAAGTGTTGTTTTGTGAGGGGAAACATTTCAAAGGCTGTCTCTGTGCTTCTCTCCTGCAAGGCCAGACTCCATTTCCCAGAGTCCCTGAAGAAGATTCTGGAAGACTGAAGCCAACCAGACATATTTACCCAAGATCCTCAAAAATAATATACGAGACAGAGAGGCAACTCAAACCAATCAGCAGTGCTGACCGAACTCACCGCACAGCATAGGGTCAGGAGAGAACCACCGTTCCTGGCAGCACGGAGACCTGTCCTCACTCTCAGCCACAGACTGGGAGCCTTCAGCGAGTTTCCTAACCTCTCTGTGCTCAGTCTCCTCCTCATTTGGTAGGGGTGGGGGCAGCAGGGAAGCTGTGCTGCACGGCATGAGGGATCTTAGTTCCCTGACCAGGGATGGAACCCGTGCCCCCTGCATCGGAAGCGCAGAGTCTTAACCACTGGACCACCAGGGAAGTCCCATCCTCCTCCTTTATAAAATGGAGATAACAATATACCTACCTCAGAGAATTAAATGGTATTTGATAGATTAAATAAATAAATAAATATTGAGGAAACATAACTGCACATGACAAAAGATCGTTGCTATTTTTGAGCAAGGAAAAGAGAGCCTGAGAGGCACAAGATGGAGGGAGGATGGAGGAGATGATGACACAAAACATGACACAAGCCACTGAAAGAATTCAGAAGATCTGGAGGGACATCTGGTTGAGTGTTTTTGTTTTTCTTTGAAAGTGATAAAAGATGCTTAGTTCCACTTTAAATGTCAGTTTTTCAGCAGTGGCATGATAATAACCTGGTAATAAGAAGAAACACTCATTGATATCAGAGTTGTTCTAAGTACTTTATACATCATCTCACTGGATCCCATAACAGCTCTAGGAGCTAGGTATTAATATTATCCCCAACCAGGATCTTCCCTGGCTGTCCAGTAGCTAAGACTCCATGTTTCCACTGCAGGGGGCGTGGGTTTGATCCTTGGTCAGGGAACTAAGATCCCGCATGCCGCAGAGCAAAACAAAAAAATATTATCCCCAACCAGAGGGTAGTAAGAATTCCTAAGTTTTGATTCTTATTAGAGATGGAAGAACTTACTTAGGTCTCTACCCCATGCAATATACCCATCCTTTTCCAGAGAACTCTGCATGGAAATATCAACTGTTCGTGCTGTTCTGAGGGATGGAAGGGGGAGGGTTGGTGGGGGAGAGGGGGGCAGTGGAAGTAACTACTCAAGGTCCTCCAGAGAAACAGAACCATCAGGATAACTCAAGCAGGCAGGAAGAAAGCAAAAAAAAGGGGGGGGGGTACTAATCCTTCCTTCCTCTGCCCTTTTGTTCTATTTAGGCCCTCCATGGATTAGATGATGCCCACCCACATTGGGGAGGGCCATCTGCTTTACTGAATCTACTGATTCAAACACTAATCCAAAAATACCCTCACATACACACCCAGAAGTAATGTTTAATCTGGGCACCTTTTGCCTCAGTCAAATTGACACACCAAATTAACCATCATAGCAGTTGACTGGCAGAGCAGGATTGGGCATATCTGGGTCTCTAGTCGTGCTATCAACATATAGCACAAAATCTGAGCCATACCGCAAATATGACCAGAGCCTCACTAGGTTTACATTATAGAACGGGATATATATATTATTGGTTCTTTTGCTAGGTTACCAAGGCACAAGCCCATGTTCTTAAAGTCATGGCACTTGCCACAAGCTCCCTAGGAGCAGCAATGCTTATCTCCCTCACTACCTGTGTAAACGCTGAAGCTTTACCCAAAATACTTTTTCAACTCCGGAGAAAATGCTTAGGAAATGAGCAACTAATCATCCTAATACTTCAGATGATGTTATCTCCTTCAATTATTTCCTTACAAAGACGTTCCCAAGGAAACCCCTGAGTGTTCATCATTTGAACTTACATATTGGAGAAAGGTTAAGAGGCCCTTTAATTCTAATTAAATAATTGGTAAACTCCAAGTAGAAAACAACAGTGGAAGAAAATGTATTATGTGTGAGGGAGACACTTAATGAAAGGAGTCCTCTGGAGAAAAAAATAAATAAAACAGGGCAAAGACTTGGGAAACTGAGAAGTTCTGTATAATAAATCACCTTATTTATTGGTCTTGCCAACCTCTTCCTCTGGAGACACCCCTTCCCTCGTTTAAGTGGACCTGGGGGTGGGGGGGAGGGGCTGTCAATCACAAGACACTCCTTCCTCATCCCCAATCACGTAAGCATGGGCTTGAAATCCAATCTGATCACTCAGAATTTCCACCCATCCCCCAACCCACAGCAATGATTGGGCATGCAAAACAGACCAGACAATTAGATTCTTGACAAGGACTTTTCTGGTAGAGTCAGTAAGAAAGAATGTTTCTTGCCTTGGTGGCCGTAGTGGTAGGAGGAAGTCAGATTGGGGTCTCCAGCACCCATCTCCCTTGCCTGAAAAGAGTAAAGGGAAAAACATGTCTATGAAAGAAAAGAAGAAAGCCCAGAGATAAACCTACGCACCTATGGTCACCTAATCTATGACAAAGGAGATCAGAATATACAGTGGAGCAAAGATAGTCTCTTCAATAAGTGGTCCTGGGAAAACTGGACAGGTACATGTAAAAGAATGAAATCAGAACACTCCCTAACACCATACACAAAAATAAACTCAAAATGGGTTAAAGAACTAAATGTAAGGTCAGACACTATAAAACTCTTAGAGGAAGACATAGGCAGAACACTCCTTGACATAAATCACAGCAAGATCTTTTTTGACCCACCTCCCAGAGTAATAAGAATAAAAACAGAAATAAACAAATGGGACCTAATTAAACTTAAAAATTTTTGCAGAGCAAAGGAAACCATAAACAAGACCAAAAGACAACCCTTAGAATGGGAGAAAATATTTGCAACTGACAAAGGATTAATCTCCAAAATATATAAACAGCTCAAGCAACTCAATATCAAAAAACAAACAACCCAATTAAAAAATGGGTGGAAGACCCAAATAGACATTTCTTCAAAGAAGATACACAGACTGCCAAAAAACACATGAAAGGATAATCACTAATAATTAGAGAAATGCAAATCAAAACTACAATGAGGTATCACCTCACACCAGTCAGAATGGCCACCAAAAAAACCTACAAACAATAAATGTTGGAGAGGGTGTGGAGAAAAGGGAACCCTCCTGCACTGTTGGTGGGAATGTAAATTGATACAGCCACTATGGAGATCAGAATGGAGGTTCCTTAAAAAACTAAAAATAGAGCTACGATATGACCCAGCAATCCCACTACTGGGCATATACGCTGAGAAAACCATAATCCAAAAAGACACATGCACCCCAATGTTCACTGCAACACTATTTACAATAGCCAGGACATGGAAGCAACCTAAATGTCCATCAACAGAGGAATGGATAAAGAAGATGAGGTACATATATACAATGGAATATTACTCAGCCATAAAAAGGAACGAAATTGGGTCATTTGTAGAGACATGGATGGACCTAGAGACTGTCATACAGAGTGAAGTAAGTCAGAAAGAGAAAAACAAATATTGCATATTTATGCATATATGTGGAATCTGCAAAATTTGGTATAGACGATCTTATTTACAAAGCAGAAATACAGACACAGACATAGAGAACAAATGTATGGATACCAAGGGGGAAGGTAGGGCTAGGATGAATTAGGAGATTGGGATTGACATATATACACTATTGATACTATGTATAAAATAGATAACTAATGAGAACCTACTGTACAGCACAGGGAACTCTACTCAGTGCTCTGTGGTGACCTAAATGAGAAGGAAATCCAAAAAAGAGGGGGTATATGTATACGTATAGCTGATTCACTTTGCTGTACAGTACAAAGTAACACAATATTGTAAAGCAAATATACTCCAATAAAAAAAATTTTAATAAAAAAATAAAGAAAAGAGTGAGGTCAAGAGAAAAAAGAAGCAAAGCTAAGAAATTGCATCAGAGAAAGTTCTGTTGACAGCTCTTGGTCACCTGGATCCAACTGAGCCTGGCTAGATCTATCTCTAGACTTCCCAGTTAAATGGACCAATAACTTCCCCAGTCCCTTAAGCCAATTTGATTATAGTTTCCCTTGCTTATAACTGAAAGACTGCGAACTAATCAAGGATCTTTCTGCTACCAGGCAAAGATGAACTTATCAGGACAAGAAAGACCCTACACCCAGGAATTTTCTGAATATAATGTCCTATTGAAATAGCAATAAACCACCTTTTACAGATGTCCAGTGCTATCCATCTAAGTATCGCTTTTTCAGAGATATAACTGATAGGTAACATTGTATTAGTTTTAGGCATACAACATACTGATTTGATATATGTATACTTTGTGATCACCACAGTAAGTTAATATTCATCACCACCATAGTTAGAATCTTTTTTCTTGTGATGAGAACTTTTAAGATCTACTCTCTTACCAACTTTCAAATAAACAATACAGTATTGTTAACCATAGTCGCCATGCAGTACATTACATCCCCAGGACTTATTTATGTTATAACTGGAAATTTGTACCTTTACCCCAGACTTCTTATTTCTTGTCCTTTGATAATAGTCATGCCTAACAATTGTAAGGTGATAACTCACTCGTTATGGTTTTGACTTGCATTTCCCTGATCATGAGTGATGTTGAGTACATTTTCATGTACCTATTGGCCATCTGTATGTCTTACGTGGAAAATGTCTATTCAGTTCCTCTGCCCATATTTTAATCAGATTCCACCAAAATATCTTATAGTCATATATTACTCCTCACTAATGGGCTCAAGTGTGAGGTTTATGGCTGCTTAAATTTAGAGAAAAAATGAAAAAAAGATTCTATAGGATCCCCAAATGTCCTTCTAGAGGGAAATTGCAAGAGTCAGGTGTTCTAGAATGTCTCCTTCACAACCTGTCAGAGACTTTCACTCAGTGTCCAATCCTGCTTTCCCAAGTGAATGAGTTAAAGAAGAAAAGGAGCTGGCCCTAACTGGCACCTGTACTCTGCCAGACACTGCTGAGTGTTTGACACGTGTCATCTAATCTCATAGCAAGCCTGTAAACATAATAATTACCCCCATTTTACAAATGAAGAAACCAAGACTCAGAAAGGTTTAGTAACCTTGAAAGATTTAGTAAGTTTGAAAGTGACCCCTATCACTCACACCTCTTTGTCCAGTACTAATCCAAAGCCCCATCCCATCACACGTGGCCCAAGAAATGCAGTTCTAACAGGTTCCCAGAAAGCAGAGAGCCAGTGATATTAATGAACAGCAGCAATGACTACCATACTTGGTATAGATACTTGTGCATGACGGGTCCATGTGAGGCAAAGACATGAGGAGAAGACAGATATGGAGAGAAAACAGAGTCTAGAAATCAGACCAGCAAACATGCAAACATTGATCGCATGTTAAGCTTTGTGCTAAGCCCTGGGGCTTCAAAAATGAATAATATAGTGTCTCTGGCTTCAAGAAGTTCATGATCTGATGGCAGTAAATGATGCATGTTATAAATTTGTATGTTGAAGCCCTAACCCACAGTATGGCTGTTTTGGAAGATAAGGCCTTTAAGGGAGTAATTAAAGTTAAGTTTAGGTCGTAAGGGTGGGGCCCCAATTCAAATACCTGGTGTCTTTATAAGAGGAAGAAGAGCTACCTAAGCTCTCTTGTTCTCGGTGCATGCACACAGAGGAAAGGTAATGTGAGGACACAGCAAGTTTGCAGCCATCTGCAGACCAGGGAGAGACATCTTACCAGGAACTGACCTTGGAACCTTGATCTTTGGCATCCAGCCTCCAGGACTGTGAGAAAATTCATTTCCTTTGTTTAAGCCACCCAGTCTCTGGTATTCTGTTATGGCAGCCAAGCAGGCAATACAGTGCATAAGCAGATAATTATAATGTGATGTAGTAAGTACAATGATAGATATCTACACATGGGCACACAGGAGAAGAGGCTCCTTCAGTGATTAGAACATAATAGTGTTTTATCATAGCCACAGGTCACCCCCAATTCTGTGTCCTAGTGCATAACCCAGGGGCAGGGCCCTGCCTCTACTTGGAGGAGAAGATTCAGGAGCATTGGGTAGCTTCAAGAATCAGTCATGGTCTAGCAGCTCCTCTCACATGGCCCAAGGCAGGCCCCATGCAAGAAGGTTCTTAGAAAGATGCTCAAAAGTCTACCTCCTTAAGGATGAGTGTGAAAGAGAATGTGCTAAGGCTGATACTACTACCTACTGCCCCACTATCCTCTTTGGTCATCAGCCTCCTCTCACCAAAGCCCTAGGAAGCAATGATTTTCTGAAATACCCAAGAATTCCACTTTATATTGGATAAAAGCTATACTGAATAATCACAATTCATGGAATGTGATCAAAAAGTATTTCTATTTTGTCTTTCTATATCCCTTTAAAACATTTATTCAGCAGAGTAAGTATTTCTACTCCTGTATAAAACTCACTGTTCCCATGACTTTTCTAATGACTTATAGGAAAAATCCTACAGACACAGTTTCAAAAAGGCAGTTAGACTGTCCAGTTCCACGTAATAGTCAAATCTTATAACTTCATTCAAAGTTCAGCTGGTCTTTCTCTCCCCAGCAATGACTTGCTACCTGGGAAGAGGAGGTTGTTGACGTCCATCTTTCTTACTC
Source organism: Mesoplodon mirus (assembly GCF_964341445.2). NCBI lineage: Eukaryota > Metazoa > Chordata > Mammalia > Artiodactyla > Ziphiidae > Mesoplodon > Mesoplodon mirus. The sequence continues at coordinate 3,987,125 of NC_138982.1, read as the reverse complement.
ACCTTCTCTCTCATTCCTCAGCTGTCGTTTCTGACACTGCAAGATTGGGGGCTCATGGAGGGAAGAGTGAAGGGAACAGGAAAGCTGTTACTTGACTGGCTCTGTCCTGAGTTCCATAGTTACGACTTGATGGTACTTGATTCTCTGATCTTACCCTGAATCTCTTGTGAAGCCCTTTCACAAATTATTCAGAGATTCCCCACTGATTTCTCACCTACAGTTTCCTTGACCCAGGCAAACCCATTTTCTAGTACAATTGGTCATTTCCTGTGTCCACAGCCCCTGGGCAGTCCACCTCCAGTTTTTGTCACGTGGGTCCCATTGACCCTCCAGAAGTCCTTACTGGATGGGACTCAGCTCTTTCACACACATGCAGTCATCTAGCCCTTAGGGACACTCACGCCCCTTTGCCCTGACACAGCATGATCCCTTGGAATCGTCCACCAGCAGTTAGCCAGCCCATCTCTCATCCATTCAAGATTTACTCGGTGGGAGTCAGACACCAAGCCACTATGTTCTCCATTCTGTGGAGGTCATGGAAACCCTCTGGGTAGTCCCATTAAGTGCCCCTCTCTAAGCTTGAGGCAAAGTCAGGTATGACTCACCCCTCCCATCGTGAGGATAGGAGCTACTCACAAAGCTCTCTCCAAAGAACTTCTCTTCACAAATTCTCTCTAATCTCCCAAAACCCAACTGTTTCCACTCCTGATGTGAATGTATATTTAAGGGAGAGAAAACTAGTTTTTTAAATATTTTTCTCTGCAAATTTGCATCATGAACTGGCTCCCTGCTATGGCATCTGTCACCCATTGTCTTTGAGTGTCAGCTAAAATTTCCATTTTAATATTCAGTTAGACTGTGGTGGGCAGAATTGCCTGTGTTCCTAAAGAGTCCCAGCCAGGTAGCTGGGGATTTTAAACAAGACCCCCCATGGGACCCAAACCCATGCTCACTACTGAATTAACATCACAGAAACACCCCTTTTCCTCTATTAGGTTTCATTCAAGGAGTTCATTCTGTCTGTTCTCTTCATTCTCTTTGATCTCATTCTTCCTAATTTCAAAGCGTTTGGATCCAAGAAAAAAAGGCTGATGCCTGTGTCATTCAAACCAGCCAACTCAGAGCATGTGTTCTGGCCACAATGTGATAAGATTGGAACTCATAAGATAAGTATGACCCCACTCAAAAAGACCCATGACTTGGGAATTTATAAAAGACATTTCTAAATAACTCATGGAGCAAAGAAGTCACAACAAAGTATGGAACATTTAACAATAAAATTGAATGATGGAAAAGCTACATATCAAAATTTGTGAGATATACCTAAAGAGGTACTTAAAGGAAATTTTGTAGTCTTGAATGCATATTTTTAAAAGAAAAAAATTGAAAGGTGACAAAGTGAGCATCCATCACAAGAAGTTGGGAAAAGAAACAAGTAAAATCAAAGAATAGAGGGACAGAAATAATAAATAAAATTAATAGTAATAAATAAAAGAAACATTATAAACAGCAATAAAATAAAGAAATCTCTGGCAAGACTGATCAAGGAAAAAAAGAAAAAGAGAAAGCCCTCCACCAAAAAAATAAAAATTAAAAAAAGCTTTAAAGGACCCAACTACAGATTCAGTAGATATGTAGACAGCAAAAGGAAATGCTACAGAAAATGTTATGCCAGTCAATTTGAAGTTTGAGATGAAATGAAAGAGACAAATTGCCAAAATTGTCTAAAGAAGAAACAGAATGCTGGATTAGAACCATAATTAGTAAAAGCATCAGACCCTGACAGTTCTATCATTGTTTTATCAAACTTTCAAGAAGTAGATAACTCCTACCTTATCAAAATGTCCCAAAAAGTAAAGAAAGAGTAAAGGTGCCCCAACTTATTTTACAAAGTTTGTATAACCTTGATACCAAAACAGGACAAGATTATGGGAAGGAAAAATTATAGGTCAATCTCATTTACGAGCAAAGATGAAAAATACTAAATAATATATTAGCAAAATTAATAAAGAAAAGTATGAAAAAAATTGGCCATGACTGAGTGGAGTTTGTTCCAGTTCAAAAGATTGTTCTAACAGTTAAATATCTGTTAACTGCTTCACAAAATAAGTTATCCAAATGGCCAATAAGCATATAAAAAAGTGCTTAATATCATTAGTCATCAGAGAAACAAAATGCAAATTAAAACCACGATGAGATATCACTTCATACTCATCAGGAAGGCTAAAATTAAAGACTAACAATACCAAGTGTTGACACGGATGTGGAGCAACTGGAATTCTCATACATTGCTGATAAAAAAATGATAAAACTACTTTGGAAGGCTGTCTGGCAATTTCTTATAAAATTAAATATAAACCTATATTTTATTGACCAGAATTATGTCCCACATCACAATTACATAATGAATATAATGAACTATTATTATAAAATAATTAATCTTAATATTAATTTTCTACTCATACTGTATATGAATGTTTGAAGTATATATAACCAACAAATGAGTATTATCAGAATATGTAAAGAAAAATACAAGAATAGTCCAATAGAAATAGATAATCAATTCTCTAGGGAGGAAACTCAAATGGCCAATAAACATATGAAATGAAGCCCATGGTCATGATTAGGAAAGTGTAAATTAAAACAACAAAACTCACCAAATCATCAAACTGTCCGTCAAACAAGTGGGGATAAGGCCATTCCAGGTAGAAGCAACAGCATGTGCAAACACATCTAACTCTATGAGAACATTTATACCCCCATTTGTGTTTCTGTCTGAAGAGAGCAGCAAAAATTTTACATGCAAGTAAACATCAAATCTGGACACTGAAACACTTTTCTCTGCATCGCCTGGCACAAACCCACATGAAAGTCCAGTGGCTCAGCAAATAAAGGCTCTCCAATCCCAGGTATTCTTAGGATTCTGGTGGCTCTTTCTCCTGGGGTGTGGTTACCTCTTCCTACACTAATAAGTGAGTTCCAAGCCACTCATCCATTTGTCCTGCGGGGTGAAAGCACTCCTTTAGATGTTCCTGAATCAGACAAAACCAGCAGTTGGGATTACTTCCTGCCTTCCTCTTGCAAAGGTCCCCCCTTCCTACACTAGCTCCAGGAGCATCTGACCTTTGGAGGATCCTTGCTCCATGTCCTGCGTGCTGACCTTTTCTGGCATAATAGCATATTGTAGCTGAGGCTATACTACCTCAGAAATCCAAAGCACTGACAAAAATAACTTGTTAAAAAGTAGAAAGCATCAAGGGGAAAGTAAAATCATTACACGGCTCAATGTGTGCCCAAACAGCAAAAATATTCTTCCATTGTCTATTTTTTATATTATTGTCCCTATTTATTTGATAAATGCAGGTTTTCTACACTTCAGTGAAATGTTCCTAGTTAACAAAAAGAAGTGCAGGTAAGTGTGGAAATGAAAATGTTTGCCTCAAGAAATGGAGACGGGGGGACGATGTGTGATTTGGGGAACCACTTAACGTATAGTGAGATAAGAACAAAAACATTAGAGGCCTAAATAAAACCCTGAGGTGGAAGCAAGGACAGCAGGATTGGCTCTGCCTGGCCGGGGAAGAGGAGGAACAGACAGCGTCACCCCCAGAGAAGGTGACGGACTCCTTTGCCTGCGGAGCCCAGTCCCGTGTGGAGCTGGTTGTAAGAATGGAAGGAACAGCCCACAATGGGGATTAACACAGTAACTCACCCACTGAACTAATTATATCTTGTTTGAACGTTAAGGGTCATAGGGTCAGGGGCAAAACTAAGATTCATGCATCAGTGACATTCTCTCTCTCTCTCTCTCTCTCTCTCTCGCTCGCTCGCTCACTCTCTCGCTCGCTCGCTCGCTCGCTCGCTCTTCTTTTAGAAGTAAATAGCAACAGCAGGAAAAATACAAAAGGGATAGGTTTTGAAGGCCAAGTTGAAGAGCAGAAAGAAAATGAGGTACGGTAGCTATTGTAAGCAAGCACATTAAGGTAATGTGTGTACAGGAGTATGAAAGCCGCTGGAGGGTTTTCACTTCATGCCCCTCTAAGCAGAAGGCCTGGTTGGGGGGCGGGGTGGGGGGGGGAGGTGAGCACATTCTAGGGGAATGTACCCCGGGGAAAGCTGAGAGTGACCGTTCAGGCCTCACCAGTCCATCACTTCTCCCAAAATCAGAAACAGCGCAGACGAACCACGTGAAGCGAGGCAGTGTTTCTCAGCCTCTTCCCATTACCATCCCCCTATGGAATCATTTTAGGTATTTTTCCCTAATGGTCCCCCATTAGATTTCAATGCCAAAGATATGCTGTATATCTGTTTATGTAATGCATGCATCTCTGTGCTGTATAGGTAAAAAGAGTCAGACTTGTTTTGCCTCCCAAGAACATTTTTCAACCCCTTGGGGGTGATGTGTTCTTCAAGGATGCACAGCCAAGACCCATTAACCCTTTTCCTCCAGCTTGCCTCGAATGGCTTCCTATAACCACAATCAATAGATTAAATTAAATTCTATTTCTATAGAACAAGTAGAACAGGCAAATTTGCCAGGAATAGATTTATTATCCTGAGCTAATGACTGCAGTCCACAAGGGCACTGACATACATCCAGTGGCAAGTAACAGAATTGCAGGAATGCAGGTGAAGCGGAGAGCCAGCTCTAAAGTGGTTTTGTGTGTCACAAAAATCTCACACATGCAGGTCTCTCCCCTCCTTGAAAATCACTCCTAGAGTCTATATTCCACGTAGCCTTACCAGCCAAGACGATTGTGTCATACTTTCTGAGTCACAGTTAGTGGTATGAAATAAAAATACATTTTACTTTTATAAAATTTTCCAAATTCAAACCATCACATAAAATTTAATGTATTTTTTTTCAGTCCATATTGTCTCAAAATCCTGATATAGCATCCTAGAGGTGGGGGCAGAGTATCCGTTTGAAAATCACTCTTCTGGAAAAAAAATTGACTTAATGATTGTGAGGCAAACATCTCAGAGTTAGCTTGAAAAAACTGGGTAAAGTGACCACACAGCCCATTGGTTCCCAAAGCGTCCATCCACTTGCTTGACTCAGTGAAATCTTTCCAAATTGGTTTAGAGGGTGATAATAGTTGCCATCATAGTTACCATCATTCCAGTAACCTAGAGGTAAGTGTTGCTGTTGTTCCCATTTTCCAGCTGTGCAAAATGAAGCTCATGCAAACTGAGGCCCATACCTGGTCCAAGCCCACGAGGCTAACGAAAGAGGTGGAGTTGCAATTCAAATGCAGCTCAAATGACCCCAAAGCCCGCATTTAACCACAGCAGAGTCCCTCCCTTTGTGTAGGCAAAGCCTTGGTAGAGAGGATTGTTAAATGTCCAGCAGAAATAATTCTGCTAAAATAGGAGCTGTGTCACTCAACTTTGTGGGCTTTTGAAAAATTTAGACCACAGCGCCATCCTTCTAAAACCAAGCAGATTGGAAAAGCCACTGTGAAGATTTGTTTTCGAATTTGAGACCCACTCCAAGAGGGTGTGCTCAGAGCTCAGCAGACAATGAAAAATCATCCCTCGCTCTACCCTTTGACAATCGGTGCGCGCAACTCCTGCTATCAACTTCCCGGCTCCAGCCGGCTCGCAGGGCTCTCTACTTTGCATGCGACTGCACAGAGGCAATTTATTTTCTCATTGGAAATGGTGATGCCGAGAGAGCAGAGCCGTGTCACACATGGGGGAGCCACCACTATAGGGAACAGAAGCTCCTTCCAGCTTGGCTTAGCTGCCATCTTTTAGTGTCTTGATAGCAGCGAGAATGGTGCATACCCAATCCCTGTCTCAAGCAGGATTGAGAGTGTCTCAAATCCCTGCCTTCTTAGAGAGAATAATGGCCAGGGTTCGTGGGGGAGAAAGGGAGGGGAACCTCTCTCTTGAAACTCTGACTATTGGGCTCCTTAAAGATGGATTAGCATTTCAGAGATTTATTCAGTTTCTTGGGTAGAGAAGCTGACTCACAGATACTATAAGTTTGGGTGTGATAGCTTAGAGCTAAATCTGTGTCCTTAAGCAGAATCTCAAACCAGTAATTTTGAGAAGGCATAATGGAGTGCTGTGATAACCCAAAACTCCATAAGTAATGAAGTCACACACACCCCTTATCCAAGAGTCAAGCATCAAACACCCTCAGCCATCCCGAGCATCTGAAAACACACAAGTATCCCCCGCAGTTACCCCACACAGGCAGAAATTAAAAAGCCAGGGAGAGCCTAAGAGGGAAGATGACAGGAAGAATTACATGATTGGTGGGTTTGCAATGACAGGAGCTCCTTCCTAGGTAAGCACTGGCTCTAAAACTCAAGTGCCATTAAGAGCAAAAGGAAGGAATGGGGAGAAAATGAGAACACACACAACCCAAAGCCTAGAGAATCATACTAATAGTCACACTAAGTGAGCCTCCAATGCAAGCCACGTGTGCAATTTTAAAGTTCCTAATACCCACACCACAAATACAACGGAACAGGTAAAAGTAATGTCAGTGATGCATTTCACTTAACCTAATATATCCAAGATATCCTTTCAACTTATAACCTACATGTTTTAATTATTGAGATTTTTACATTCTATTTTTTATACTAAGTCTTCAAAATCCAATGTGTATGTTACACTTACAACACAGCCCGGTTTGGACTAGCCACACTTCAAGTGCTCAACGGCCAAATGTGGTCCACAATCTCCCACCCTGCCATACAGGCCTACACACACACACACACACACACACACACACACTACACTTGATTCTCCCTCTTCTCCTCTTTTCTAAGCATGTTTGACTTCCAGCCCAGGGACCATGTGTGCATCTGGTGTCCTACACAAATCTGAAGACTTTTTGCCCTCCGTCCTTTCTGGTCATTTATTACAGATGCATCAAAACACTGATCCCAAGAGGTCCCCTCTTTTAGCACCTCTCTATCCATGCGGCGCCCATTTATCCCTAAACTTGTTTATTGTCTCTGGACTCGGTTCTTCTCTTGGATAAAAACGGCTTCCTCAGTTCCATGGAAACAGCTTTCAATGTTAAATGCTATCAGAGATCTATTGTTTCGTGGGGTTTTTTTTTTAAAGCTTAAGCAGTTACCTGCATCACATCCACACAACTTTTTTTGACACCCTCACCAAAAAGGACCAGAAAAGAGAATATATATATATATATATATATATGTATGTATATATGTATATATATACATATATATGATTAGTGAGGCACAAGCTCTCATTCTAGAAACCAGTCTCCCTGTGTGACAAATTATTTTACACTCTCTGGTGAATCTATTTCAAGTTTTCTAGGTGTCCAAGGAACACAGATCAGCCTAAGGTTTTCAGCGTCTTTTGGACTTTCTGATGGATGATTATTTAGAAGCTGAATTCCTCTGCTTTCACTGGGAAATTTTGCACCGCAGACAAAGAGCTCCATTTCCTTAGAGGAACAATTTCCTTAAAGGAACAATTCTTCTGGGTTAAAAAAATTTTCAAGATAAATTCCTGTGTTATTTAATAAAAATTCCAAATAGCCTGTCATGGATCACAGAATTCTTTGAAATTTGTTTATTTTAATGGAGGTTAGCATTTTAGCTGTTCATAAACTATTGGGGAGGGAGAGGCAAAAAGATTGAATTTTTCACCATCCAAACAAGCATTTTTAAACAATTCAAAAGAGTCTTAAAATCACATGACTCTATTAAAGCTCTTTCAACTCATGGATATTATTTATACACGTAGATATGTTAGCATTGCAGAAATAAAAGCAGAGAAGCTCTAGACATGCTTCAGTCATTTGAAAAACAAAAACCAAGTATTACCATTTAAGTGGCTCTTGGACAATTTAAATATATTGAATAGAATTTCATCTTTTCCCTAGAAGCAACCCAGGATAAGACCACAGGAAGAAATGTTCTATTTCAGCCCTTCCTGACCTGCGCTCTGAGGAGTAGAAACTGAAGGGATTATCTTCACTTAAAGCCAGGAGAAAGACAGACATTGTCTTCAAAGAGAGGGGCCTCTTCACCCACAGAGCTTTAGGGGTCTGGAGGCAAAACACAACCTGTACTTCAGAGGAGAAATTTTAAGTCCCTTTCTAAAATCTTTTAAAACGGGTCTAGTTCAACAGCGGGTAGATTTTGTTTTGTTCTGTAATTTTCATACTTTGCTACCGAGACTATAAATGAATCTGTAACCCTCTGTTGGTGAGTTCATCCTTTCTTCTTTTCCTCCTTGCCCTCTTTAGATCTCTTTCCTTCCCTGTTGAATTCATGCCTTGGGAAAGTAGCAGCATACTTTTGTCTTTGGCGCCCTCTTATGGTCACTTCTTTTTTTTTTTTTTTTTTTTTTTTTTGCGGTACGCTGGCCTCTCTCAGTGTTGTGGCCTCTCCCGTTGCGGAGCACAGGCTCCGGACGCGCAGGCTCAGCGGCCATGGCTCACGGGCCCAGCCGCTCCGCGGCATGTGGGATCTTCCCAGACCGGGACACGAACCCGCGTCCCCTGCATCGGCAGGCGGACTCTCAACCACTGCACCACCAGGGAAGCCCGGTCACTTCATTTTTATAACAGCATCTTGGAGCGTTTTGGTGAGGAGTAAAGGAACTGTGCAATTTTAAGACTGAAAAGCTATGAATACATTCACTTTAATATTTTTCCATGGAATGCCAATAAACCACTCATCCAACCAATCAAGGACAACACCCCAAACCCAAACAGGCCTGAGGGGTACCCCTTCTACCTTAGGTGATGCTCCTGCCGTGCACAGGATGTGACATTTCCGTGGTGTTAGCTGTTATCCAAGTCCCATAGACTGATGCTAGCTTCTTCACCCTTCCATATTTCTCAGTCAGCCCTGTCTCAGAAATTTTCTTCCACAGGGGCCCAAAGCCTTTGCATTCACAGCAGCGATGCTCTTCCTGGTGAAACACACAAATCCTATGTAATGAGCAAGTGTGCTGGTCCCACTGTGTCCAGCACCGTCCCTGGAGCACACTTATCCCCGTCTCACACTAATCCACCAGCAGACCGCACACCCCCTTCAAGCTGCAGCTGAAATCCTATCTCCTCTCACCTCCCAAGATGGGCATGGCCGCACCTTATCTCACAGCCCCTCCATCCTTCATACACATCTCCATAATGGTAATTAGCGAGTTGCACACTTTCCAAAGTGAGTTCTGGAGAATTCACTTCCTATTCCCTGAGCTGCTCCGTGGAAAATAGGGTTCTGTGAAAAAATACATCTGAGCTATGGAGCATACTATATTCCCTTCTTGAATAGTATGCACAGAACTATACTTGGGGAAACTGTGCTTTTCTGTCACATGGGCAGAACTGAGTCACCTGTGAGGAGCCATATCTCTGCATCCCGAGGGCAGAACCAGCAGGACTTAGGGGAGTCTTCACTTACCTGCTATCACCTTTCCTCTCTGGGAGGCCAGCCCTCTGTGGGACATTCCTAGCCTCACCGAGAGCTCAGAGAGCCCCGCTGTCAGACTCCTCAAGGCCACCTCATGTCTAGGTGGCCAGGAGCTGACTCCCTTGCCAACTGTCTGGATTCCTGATGCCCTGTCCCCACCCCCTTGCTGTCTATGCAGACATCAGAAACTTGCTCGACCCTGGGTCTTTGCCACAGGATTTCCTGATTCCTCTGTTTGCCGGGGTGGGCCCGCCCACGGGCCTCAGCTTGCAGGCTTCTGCCTGGTCACTGCTCCACCATCCCTGTCCTACCCTCATCCACGTGCCATAGCCACTCAGCCCCCTGGAAGAAAACACCTCTTTGGGGAGAACAAAATAGCATCTTAGTCAATGTTATCTCCCAGTACCTCCAGAATCTCCCCACTTCTTTCTGACCCCACATCACAAGTTTAGGCCACCTCATCTCTCCCCTGGGTGATGACAGCTTCTCCCTTGCCTCCATCCTTTCCCCCATCCATTCAAAGCATTATTTTTAAAAGGCAAATCTGATCATACCACGCCCCTTACAAAAATTTGCAGTGCCTTCTTGTTGTGTGGATCAAGACCAAACCCCTCCGCAGCTGATGCTCTGACGAATCCTCCAGCCACATGGAAGTTCTTCAGGTTCTTAAAATACCACTTTTCTCCCTGCCCAGAAGACACTATTCTCCCTGTCTGGAGCTCTCTTCCCTCTGACCTTCACATAGCTCACCCCATCCATTCTTTTCTCTCATATAAACCTCACCTCCCCCCAAGGCCTGACTCACATGACCCCTTGGATTAGGGTCTGTACCCCCAGAGGCTCTCATTACCCCCTGCACACCATCTGCTGTAAAACTCATCTCACTTTAAGTAAGTAACTGCTTCATGTATTCTAATTTGTTAATGTCCATCTCCCCCACTCAGGGCAGACATTAGGGCCACAAAGGCCAGGTCTATCTGGCTCACCTCTTCATCCCCAGTATGTAGTACTGGGCCTGGCACATGGCAGTGTTCAATGAACATTTGTTGAATGATGTGAATTCCTTGGCTGTCCAGTGGTTTAGACTACGTGCTTCCACTGCAGGGGCCATGGGTTTGATCCCTGGTCAGGGAACTAAGATCCAGCAAGCTGCACAGTGTGACCAAGAAAAGATAATAATTAAATAAAACTTCAATTAAAAAAACTTTGTTGAATGAATTTTGGATCATGCAATTTCCATATACTCACAGATTATGCACTTTTCCCCCAACAATAATTTTATGACCATTTCAGCATGAAGCCTCCTTAGATATCACACCAAATCAGCCATTTCTCTGTGCTTCCTGAAGGTAACTGACTTCTCTGTCCCAAATTTGAATCAAGCCTGAAATGAACTGAATTGTACATCACTGGAAGGGTCTTTCTCTTCCACATTATCAAATACCCCTCCAACAGGGGGTAAAATTGTGGTAAGAATCTTTTTCATGTCTAATACTCCAGAGTTTCCTAAGTGCTCTTACATGTATCATTGCACAATGTAAAATCACATTATTCTTGTATTATTATATATATATATAATTGCAAAGTACTGTTTTTAAGTGGAGTTTCCTTGGGATCTCAAAATTACTCCTCACTTGTACCAATACAGGTAATCAGATCATTAAAAAGCCCCTGGGGGGCTTCCCTGGTGGTACAGTGGTTGAAAGTCCGCCTGCCGATGCAGGGGACGTGGGTTCGTGCCCCAGTCCGGGAAGATCCCACATGCCGCGGAGCGGCTGGGCCCGTGAGCCATGGCCGCTGAGCCTGCGCGTCTGGAGGCTGTGCTCCGCAACAGGAGAGGCCACGGCAGTGAGAAGCCCGCGTACCACACACACCAAATAAAAAAGGCCCCTGGGGGGCCTCCCTGGTGGCGCAGTGGTTGAGAGTCCGCCTGCCGATGCAGGGGATACGGGTTCGTGCCCCGGTCTGGGAGGATCCCATATGCCGCGGAGCGGCTGGGCCCGTGAGCCATGGCCGCTGAGCCTGCGCATCCGGAGCCTGTGCTCCGCAACGGGAGAGGCCACAACAGTGAGAGGCCCGCGTACGGAAAAAAAAAAAAAAAAAGGCCCCTGGGGACCTGGCACTTTTCCCCCCTCCCGACTTCTCCCTTGTGCACCAGCTATCACTTTTAATAAGAAGCTTTGCTTGCCTAAGGAAAAAAAAGAGAGAGAAAGAAACACCCTGGGACTTTCAATACTGGGTGACAGAATATGGCAGACCAATAACTTCAGAGTTCTGAGGGCAGATTTTTTCTCAATCTCGAATTATTTATACTTGACCAAACTGTTGATCAGGTGTGAGGGTCAAATAAAGATATTTTCAGATATTTAAGGATTTAAGGTTTGACTTCCCATATATTGTTTTTAGAAAATCACTGGGAAGTCTGCTTTGGCAAAAGGAGGGAGTAAACCAAAAAGGGGATAACACAGGATTCAGGAAACAAGTGAAGCAGACAAAGAGAGTGGTGAAAACAAGTCCAAGGATGTCGCCGACGGCCTGGAGAACAAGTCGTGCAGATGACAGCAGGAGAACAGCAGGTGGGACATTAAGTGTGGTCGTCCAGGCTGTGTCCTGCCCACAGACATGCCATCCAGAAAACCCATGGGGCTGAAATCCGGCCCACGCATGGCTCACCAAGTCAGGTGTTCTGATGGAGGGCTGAGTGCCCCAAGGTTCCATATTAGTTTGTCGCATCCCTGAAAGAAGACTGTGGGACAGGAAGGTGGGAGGAGTGGACAAAATGTTTGGAACTCTTGACTGTTTGGGAAAATTATCGATAAGATTGTTGGACCATTTGGAAAAAACAATGAGTAGATTGTATTAGTTTGCTAGGGCTGTCATAACAGATACCACCGACTAGGTGGTTTAAACCACAGAAATGTATTTTCTCACAGTTCTGGAGGCTAGAAGTCCAAGACCCAGGTGTCAGCAGGGTTGGTTTCTTCTGAGGTTTCTCTCTTTGGTTTGCAGATGCCACCTTCCCCCTGTGCCTTCATGTGGTCTTTCCTCTGTGTGTCTGGGTCCTCATTTCTTAATTTCCCTTTATATGGGCACCAGTCAGACTGGATTAGGGTCCACCCTAATGGCCTCATTTAAACTTAATCACCTCTTTAGAGGCCCTGTCTCCAAATACAGTCACATTCTGAGGTACTGAGGGCTAGGACTTAACATACAAATTTGGAGAGGACATAAGTTAGCCCATAATGGTCACATAGTAAACTAAGCAAAGAAAGAGAGAAAGAGAAAAGGAAGGGGGAAAAAGGGAGGGAAGAAGGAAAGAAAGAAAGAGAAATTATGAATGAAAGGAAAAGGAAAAGTTGTAGCAGAAATGATCACAGTAAACTATCTGGTCAAGGACTTCCCTGGTGGCTCACTGGTTAAGAATCTGCCTGCCAATGCAGGGGACACAGGTTCGATCCTTGTTCGAGGAAGATCCCACATGCTGCAAAGCAGCTAAGTCCGTGTGCCACAACTACTGAGCCTGTGCTCCAGAGCCCGTGAGACACAACTACTGAGCCTGCAGGCCACAGCTACTGAAGCCCGCGTGCCTAGAGCCAGTGCTCCACAACAAGAGAAGCCACTGTAATGAGAAGCCCGAGCCCCACAACGAAGAGTAGCCCCTGCTCGCCACAACTAGAGAAAGCCCACGCACAACAATGAAGACCCAACAAAGCCAAAAGTAAAAATAAATAAATTTTTTTTTAAAAAGCTATCCGGTCAGCAGCAAACAATATTTACATTGTTATTATAATGTAACACTAAGTTTTAACCAAGCTTTGTACTATTGAGAGAATAAGGGTGGCAACAATGTAGAGGAGAGAGAGTGAGGACTAACAGGGTAAAATCCTCAGCCACCATAAAGGAAAGATACGTAATAGATGATATTTGAAACACGTTACTCAAGAAACAGTAGAACAAAATTATTTAGAGGTACAGAGGTAAACACTCAGAAAAACAGCCTAAAGTGGTTGAAAGTAGTTGTATTTGGTGAGAAGGAATTGGCATGGGAAGGGCTGGAGAAAGGAACTACTAAACTTTATTATAAGCTTTCTGTAATTTACTGTTTTAACTGTGAAGATATTACTGTGGTTAAAAAATAATTTTTTAAAGTTTAACTTTTAAATAACTCAAATTCTAACATTTAGGAGGCCACTGACACACAGGCTCATGCTACTGTATTATTTTCTTTGTGTGCAAAATTCAGAATAATCTCCTCTCACCTCCATTTAATTGAGACATATTCCAACTTGCAAAAGCAGCTATTTAAAGCCTTTTACCATTTGCAACTTCTTATTCATGTAGATTGGAATTTTCTCAATATTTGCAGCCCAAACAAAATTCAGAAATGAACTGGATTCTGAGATTGTAAAACCACAGTGGGCATTGGAACCTGATCTCAAATGTATGTGTTCATGAAAACCAACTCATTGTTCTCAATAACTTTATATTAAGTAAATGTTTTATGTCTTCCCTAATAAAAATGTATTCTAATAAAATGCTGCTTTTTCTCTTCCATTAAATTTTTTGTTCAGATAATGGGAAGGAAGACGTTTGTGAAGGCGGGTCTTACCTGGAAGCCCCCTTGCCCTTTGTCCACTTTGGATTCTCATCATGGATTGAAACTCCAAAACTTTCATCACTACAACAGGAACACCAGTAAATGGGGGTGGAGGGTAAGGACAGCCCATGGAGTCCACAGCCTAAGGCAAAGGCATCCTGTAATTGTCCATCTCTCTTCTTAGTTTTGGTAAGTCATACAGCTTTGGAATTCCAAGGTTTGGTGTTGATTTTCACATAATACAATGCATGATCTTTCCAGCTCCTTTATGATACTCACATCCAAATGTAAAGATTCTGAACCAGGGTCAGCTGGATAAAAAATCTTGTTCTTTATAGAACTATGCTCAAGCAGTTCTTAAAATCTCAGGAGCAAAACCAGGTAATAACTTTATGCTGATGTGAAGAAAAGCATCTTTGAAGAGTTCCTAATCAAAGCTCCTGTCCAACTGCAAGTTAATTTTTGAAGTTTCTTAGAGTTCAGGATGGTCACCAAGCTATATGCTAAGTGTTTCTGTAGTCACTTGCTTACGGAGAAAATAGGGTAGAGGATTACACATATCTTTGATCCCTCTCTTCCCTATAAGATGTGCAGGGACTTCAGCATTAAGTACCTGGAGGGGAGAGTTTAATGTTAGACCCAAAGTTTTTAGAAACAAACAGAGGCTCCACTAATGTGACATTATGTTTACATTAAAGAGCTAAGTTTTCAAGACTAGAGAGGATTTGTAATATCTTCCAAGAGATCAATACTCACCTCTGCATGTTTCCACCTGGTGATTAGGAGTGCCTTCATCATCATCATCATCATCATCATCATCATCGTCATCAATATTCCTTCTCGCTATGACACACAAACTGTAGTAAATTGCTTCGGGCACAGATACACCTCTTTTCTCACATTTTTTTATAAACTAAGAAACCTAAAACTTCATAAACTTGTAAACAAAAAATGTAATGGTATATTAAGACTGGCAATGGCAAACTCAAATGCCCACAGAGACCAGGCACATAATATATGTGAGAAAGACACATACAAAGAACATACTGTCTGTCTAAATGGGGCAGCCACTATCCTCTTCCAGCTGACTGTTGGACTGAGATTCCAATTTTGCTAAATATTCTGACTTTTCAAAAGAAGCTGGAGTCCTTGATTTTTATGTGAAATGCCATAATTTGCACTCAGCAACCAATTTAAAAAAATTTTTATGTGTAAGTTTTGCAAAATAAGGCTGTGGTCTTGACTCATCCCAGGGGCTGCTAGTTTTAACCTCTATTATCAGACAATGATAATAGATTCTTTTTTCATTCATTAAGTCATAAACCATATCATGCAGTGTTAACCAACACTTGTAAGTGAAATGGACACAATTCTTACCAATCTAAACTCTTATCAATCCCTGCTTTGGACTATGACTTGTTTTTTTCTCCCATCTACAGATGGCCTCAGGTCATGGCCCTTTTCTGACTGTATACTTGGCTGGTTATTTGCCTGTTGGCTCTCAGCTCCATGCCCGCCATCTATGTTCTGCTCTGTAAGTATCACAGTGGGCTGGACACCTGCTAACTACAATTCCCACACTCATTTCCCGAGTAGATTCCAGTCATGTTCAGCCAATGAGAATCACTGGAAGAGACTCAGAGCAGGAAGAGGGCAGAAGCTATTGTCCATTCTCTCTCTCTCTCTCTCTCTCTGACTCAGGTCTCTTTTTGTCTCTGCCCCTTTCTCTCTCTCCCACCTAACCCCTTTCAGAAGTCCACCCCAACCGTGGCTAAGCCTCATTCACCTCCTGGTTCCAGATCACTCTATTTCCCCTTTAGTCCCTCCAGTCCTGGGGGGCTAGTGGTTTCCTGAAGTTACCACTCTTTGGATAACATTGCCTCCCCCTGTTTTGTTTTCCAACCCTTCCAATATCCTTATTACCAATTCCTGGATAAATTTTCTCTCTTGAACTGCCTACGTGTCAAACCTGACTCTTTGAGTTCTCATATATGTCTGCGTATGCTCAGTTGTATAAATAACATCTGATCATGAAAGTTGCTTGCACCTGCAAGGTGTACCTTGCACCCTGCCATTCTTACTAAAACTCCAGAGACCTTTCTTTTCAAACTCAAGTGAGCTGCCACCCCATTGAAAGCTCTTGAAGTAGAGAGTAAGGCAGTGTTTCCCAATTTTGTCTTATGATACAAACTGCTTGGGACACTCGTTTGAAGACAGTTTCCCAACCCCTCCCTAAAACTGATGACTTAAATCTCCTGGGGAGTGGCTTAGAAATCTGTACTTTTGTCAAATACCTCAGGTGATTCTAACTCTTAAGCAAGCTTGAGAAACGCTTGTGAGCACCACCCATTCTATGGGCAACTCCTATGCCCATTAATAGCTGAGGTCCAATGTTAACTAAACTTACTGATGTAATCATTTCACAATATATGTAAGTCGTTATGCTGTGCATCTTAAACTTATACAGTGCTTTATGACAACTATATCTCAAAACTGGAAAAAAAAAGAGAGGCAATATTTGCACTGACTGTTAGAGTGAATGGTGGATAAATAAAATAATTAGCAGAAAGAAATATTTTTTAATAAATGAATAAATAAAAATTAATAATTGAGATCCTCTGCCCCAGATCATCTTGGCTTACGTGGGCAATCCAAGCAATCATCTCCCCACTGACACTTTTGTATAGATAAAAAGTTAATGGTGGGCTTCCCTGGTGACGCAGTGGTTGAGAGTCCGCCTGCCGATGCAGGGGACGCGGGTTCGTGCCCCAGTCCGGGAAGATCCCACATGCCGAGGAGTGGCTGGGCCCATGAGCCATGGCCACTGAGCCTGCGCGTCCAGAGCCTATGCTCCACAATGGGAGAGGCCACAACAGTGAGAGGCCCACATACCGCAAAAAAAAAAGTTAATGGTCACTGACAGCTTTACTTTTCTAAGACAAAATTAATCTACCAAAGTGGTATAAATAGCAAAATCTGGACTATTTCATTGAGATGAATGGGTTTGGGAACTGGAAAGACTTGGATTTAAGTACCAATGATACCACTTTGTAACTATACGACATGCAACAAGCTGTTTAATCTCTTAGAGATTCAGCCTTCTATAAAATGAGAATAATACCATCTACTTCACAGAGGTGTTCTGAGGATTAAGTGAGAATATGTGTAAATCACCTAGCATGGTCCCTGGCCAAGGTATCCAATAAATATCTGTTCCTTTCCTAATCCATAAGAAGAATGCTGGATTTGTGGTAGGTTTGTATTGCATCAACCTAATCGAGCTAGAACTACATTTCCCAAAACTCCCTTCCCTGCATAATCCTGAGTTAGCAGAAGACATGTTGCTGGAGATTTGGAAGATGGGAGGGAAGCAGCAGCTATATTGCCTATACACAGTAAACAAGTAAATATAAATAAACAGGCTGTAGTAAGGGAAATGGGGAGATCTGATAGGAAATAAATGGAGAGGAGGGAACATGAAATTACCATCTTACACAGGATAGTCTAAGAAAGCCCCTCTGAGGAAGTAACATTTGACCCCTCATCCTGATGCCTCAAAGATAAGCTGACAGCCCAACTAAGAGCTGGGAACAGACAGCCCAGGCAGCTACAATAGCAAATGTAAAGGGTGCAAGACAGGTCAGAGCTTGGCTGGCTTGAGAAACAAAAAAGGGCCCAGCATGTCCCTGGTATTTGAAGTAAAACAGAGAATGAATGGCACAAGGGGATGGTGGAAATCTGGGCAGAAGCCAGACCATGTAGGGCTTTACTAGGCCATATCTTTTTTATAAATGTGGATTTTATTCTAAATGTAGGGACCCCACTGAAGGGTTGGGTTTAGGGGATGACATGATGTGACATCTCCTTTTCATGTTTTTCTAAAGATCACTTGTTTTATATCTTTTAGATTGCCAAATATTTTTTAAGTCAGCATCAAATGTTGAAGAATATAGGGAAACAAGAACATTCAGAGTGCTGGTGGCAATGTACTGCCATGTTGAAGAGCAATTTGACAGTTTCAGGTAAAATTGAAAATATATTACCATAGGATCCAGCACTTCCATTTATTCCTGGTATCTGCCAGAGGAATTCTGGAATGTTACATAAGAAGATATGTCCAAGAATGCACAGAGCAACACTCTTGCCAATAATAAAACCATGAAGTACTGGTGGATGAATAAATAAAATGAGGTCTATCCATCTAATGCAATTCTATTCAGTAAGTAAAATAAATGAGCTTGATCTATATCAATATATAAATATATATATAAATTTTCAAAAATTGCAAAATAATACTAGACAACAATGCTAGACATCAAATATAAATATGGGGAATAAAAGTATAAAATGTATATGTATAACAGATTCACTCTGCTGTACACCTGAGACTAACACAACATTGTTAATCAACAATACTCCAAAAAAAAATTTTTTTAAGTATAAAATGTGGACAAGAAAGACATACACCAAGCTCATCATAGTGGTTTCATCAAGGAAAGACAGAAAGGGAGGATGAGTGACATTAGCAAAATGGCCAAATAAGATAGCCCTCACTTGTATCCCCTCTTAACAACAATAACTTAATTTGGAAACCATCCACAGACAAACTGCCTTTGTGGGAGACCAAAGTCAGAGAAGAACAAACTTGTCTCTGTTTGCAGATGACATGATATTATATATAGAAGACCCTAAAGACTCTACTGAAAGAACTGTTAGAACTAATCAACAAATTCAGTAAAGTTGTCAGATACAAAATTAACATACAGAAGTCAGTTACATTGCTATACACGAACAAAAAAATATTTGAAAGAGAAATAAAGAAAACAATCCTGTTTCCAATAGCATTTCTGTACACAGAAAACTGTAAGACTTTGATGAAATACATTGAAGAAGACACAAATAAATGGAGGATATACTGTTTGTGGACTGATAGAATTAATACTGTTAGAATATCCATACTACCCAAAGCCATCCATAGATTCAGTGTAATCCCTATCAAAATTCCAATGGCATTTTCCACAGAAATAGAAAAAACAATCCTAAAATTTGTATGGAGCCACAAAAGGCCCCAAATAGCCAAAAGCAATCTTGAGAGAGAATAAAGCTGGAGGTATATGTCCTGATTTTAAACTATACTACAAAACTACATCAATCAAAACAGTATGTTACTTGCATTAAAAAAAGACACATAGACCAATGGAACAATATCAAGAACCCAGAAATGAACCCATGCATATTTGGTCAATAATATTTGACAAGGGAGCCAAGAATACTCAGTGGGGAAAGAAAAATCTCTTCCATAAATGAAATTGGGAAAACTGGATAATCACATGTGGAAGAAACAAGCAGGACCCTTATCTTATATCACTCACAAAAATTTTCTTGAAATGGATTAAATACTTGAAAGAAGACTTGATTGGAAGACTTAAAATCATAAAACCTGTAGAAGAAAACATAGGGGGAAAGCTCCTTGACATTGGTTTTAGCAATGATTTTTTTTATATGACACTAAAAAAGTGAAAGCAACAAAAGCAAAAATAATAAGTGGGACTATTTCAAATTTAAAAGGTTTTGTAAAGAAAAAGAAACAATCAACAAAATAAAAAGGCAATTTATGGAATGGGAGAAAATATTTGCAAATCATATACCAGATAATGTTATTATTTCCAAAATATATAAGGAATTCACACAACACTATAACAAAAAACTAAATAAATAATATGATTTTGTAACTGGACAGAGGACCTGAATAAATATTTTTCCAAAGAAGACATGCAAATGACCAATAGGTGATGCCCAACATAACTTATCACCAGGGAAATGGAAATCAAAACCACTTGAGATATTACTTCACACTTGTTAAAATGGCTATTGTCAAAAAGGCATTGTTGACAAGGATGTGGGCAAAAGGGAACACTTGTGTGCTGTTGGTGAGAGTGCAAATTGGTGCAGTCACTATGGAAAACAGCATGAGGGAAGGAAATCCAAAAAAGAGGGGATATGTGTATATGTATAGCTGATTCAGTTTGCTGTACAGTAGAAACTAACACAACATTGTAAAGCACTATACCTCAATAAAAATTAAATAAATAAATAAAATGAAAAAAGAAAAGAAAACAGCATGGAATTTCCTCAAAATGTTAGCAATAGAACTAACATTTGATCCAGAAATCCCACTCCTGGGTATATATCCAAGGGAAATAAAATGACTATCTCAAAGAGACATCTGCACTCCTGTGTTTATTATAGCGTTATTCACAGTAGCTAAGATATGGAAATAACCTAAGTGACCAGCAATGGATGAATGGATAAAGAAAATATATAAATATATACATGAAAAATGGAATATTTTTCAGCCATAAGAAAGAAGAAATCTCGCCACTTGTGACATGGATGGACCTTGAGGGCATTATGCTAAATGAAGTCAGATAGAGAATGATAGAGAAGAATATTTGAGCATGTGCTTGTAGACCTTCAGGAATAATCCAGTTGTAAGGGAGAGACTGAGGAGACAGCAGGGGGAAAAGAGTGATTGCAGGAACAGAGTCCTTAGGAAGGTTAGAGGAGGAAGAGATCCTAGTACACACTGAAGGATGCTTCTTCCACTGTAACAAAAGACAAAGAATGTCAGTATAGGGGCAGATAGTCTTGAACATTTGACTGTGGAGAAACAAGAGTGTTCCTGAAGGATGCAATAAGGTCACTAACCAAGAGAGGAGGAAGGAAGATGTTACAGGAGATTTGATAAGAAAAGAAAAGCCATCTTTCTTCTCCTCTGGAATTTTCTAAATTATGATTGATGATTGAAGCAAAAATTATAGAATCACATGGTTCAAATATATGTAGAGGAAATATTTAAGACAATATATTATAAATGGGAGAGAGTAAAGGGAAAAAGATACGTTTTCTATACTCCACTCAAACTGATAAAATAAAAACACCAATAGACTGATAAGTTATGTATATATAATGTAATACCTAGAGCAACCACTAAAAAAAAAAACTATACACAAAGGTACTCTCAAACACACTATACAAAAATCAAAATGAATTCTAAAAACTGTTTAAGCAACCCACAGGAAAAAGAAAACAGAGGGAACAAAGAGCACACACAAAATAAAATGGCAGACATAAGCACCAACATATCAATGATTAGATTAGGAGTAAATTATTTAAATACACCAATTAAAGACCAAATTGGCAGAGTGGATTTAAAAACTTGACCCAATTATATGCCATCTAAAAGAAATTGTTTTAAATGTAATGATATAGACATGTAAAATAATATAAACCTATGTATCATGCAAACAGTAATCAAGGAAAGCAGGAGTAGACTTCAGAGAAAAGAAAATTACCAGAGATGGGGAAGGACATTATATAATGATAAAAGGGTCAATTCACCAAGAAGACATAGCAATCCTAAATGTGTATGCACCAAACAACAGAGCTGAATAATATGTGAAACAAAAACTGGAGAAATAGACAAATCCACAGTTATGGAGACTATAACACCCCTTGCTCAACAATTTATAGATAACTAGACAGAAAATAAGCCGTACAAAGAACTCAACCACACATTCAACTAACAAGATCTAATCAATATTTATAGAACATTCCACCCAGTAACAGAATACACATGCTTTTCAAGTGCTCATGGAACATATACCAAGATAGACTATGTCTTGGGCTATAAAATAAATTTCCACAAACTTAAGAGAATTGATATCTCAAGAGGGTGTTCTACAGCCACAATGGAATCAAACTAAAGTTCAGTAACAGAAAGATAATGTGGAAATCTTCAAACACTTGGAAACTAAACAACACACTTCCAAATAATCCATGGGTCAAATTAGAAGTCTCAAGGGAAATCAAAATATAAATTGCCCTGAATGGAAATCAAAATATAAATTGACCTGAATGGAAATGAGAGCACAGACTATCAAAATGTGTGGGACACAGCTAGAGCAGTGCTTAGAGGAAACTTTATAGCACTCAATGCATACATTGGAAAAGAACAGTCTAAGATCAATCATCTAAGCTCTCCACTGAAGGACCAAAAAAAGAAAAGGAACCCAAAGCTAGCAGAAGGAAAGACTTAATAGAGAGTGGAAAACAATGACATTGAAAACGGAAGAACAATAGAGAAAAGTCAATGACACCAACAGCTCATCTTTATAAAAGATCAATAAAACTGACAAACTTCTAGCAAAGCTGAGAAGGATAAAAAAGGGAAGACACAAGTTACCACTATCAGGAGTTAAATAAGGAATATCACTAAAAATCTTTAGATATCAAAAGAAAAATAAAGGAATACCATGAACAACTCTACACACATACATATGACAATAGATAAAATGGCCCACTTTCTCAAGAGACACAAACTACCACAACTCATTCAATATGAAACAAGTAATTTGAATAGCCTTATAGCTATTAAGACAATTGAATTCACAATTTTAAAACTACCAAAAAGAAAACTCCAGGCCCAGATAGAATCACTGGAGAATTTTACCAAATGTTTAATGAAGAATTAACACCAATTGTACACAATCTCTTCTAGAAAATAGAAGAGGAGGGAACAGATCCCAATTCATTTTATTGATATGAAGCTAATATTACCCTGATGCTAAATCCAGACAAAAAGATACAAAAATGAAAATTACCAACCTATATCTCTCATGAGTATGTAAAAGCCCTTAACATAACATTAGCAAACAGAGCTCAACAGTATATAAAAAAAGAATTATACACCATGATTAAGTGAGATTTTTTTCCTAGTGATGCAAGGTTGGTCCAGTATTCAAAAATCAATCAGTTATCCACCACATTAGCAAGTTAAAGAGGAAAAATCATATGATTACTCAATGCAGAAAAAGCATTGGATAAAATCCAATACTCATTCATTATTGTTTTTAACTCTCAGAAAAATAGGAATACAGGAAACCTTCCTCAACTTGATAAGGATTATATACCAAAAAACCTACAGCTAACATCATCACTTAATAGTGAGGAGCTGAATGCTTTTCCTCTCAGATCGGTAACAAGGCAAGTATGTCCACTCTCACCACTCTTATTCAACATAATGCTGTACATTCTATCCAGTGCAATAAGGCAAGAAAAGGCATACAGAGCAAAAAGGAAGAAATAAAACTGTCCCTATTTGCAGATGACATGATTACCTACATAGAAAATCCCAAGGGACTTCCGGGGAAGATGGCGGAAGAGTAAGACGCGGAGATCACCTTCCTCCCCACAGGTACACCAGAAATACAGCTACACGTGGAACAACTCCTACAGAACACCTACTGAATGCTGGCAGAAAACCTCAGACCACCCAAAAGGCAAGAAACTCCCCACGTACCTGGGAAGGGCAAAGCGGAGAGATTCCTGCACAGAGGATCGGTGCCGACCGGCACTCACCAGCCCAAGAGGCTTGTCTGCTCGCCCGCCGGGGCGGGCGGCGCTGGAAGCTGAGGCTTGGGCTTCAGTCAGAGCGCAGGGAGAGGACTGGGGCTGGCGGCGAGAACTCAGCCTGAAGGGGGCTAATGCGCCACAGCTAGCCGGGAGGGAGTCCGGAAAAACTCTGGAGCTGCCGAATAGGCAAGAGACTATTTCTTCCCTCTTGGTTTCCTGGTGCGTGAGGAGAGGGGATTAAGAGCGCTGCTTAAAGGAGCCCCACAGACGGGCGCAAGCCGTGGCTGAAAATGCAGAGCCCAGAGACGGGCGTGGGACTCTGGGGCTGCTGCTGCCGCCGCAAAGAGGCCTGTGTGCGAGCGCAGGTCACTGTCCACACCACCCTTCCGGGAGCCTGTACAGCCCATCACTGCCGGGGTCCCGGGATCCAGAGACGGCTTCCCTGGGAGAACGCACGGCGTGCCTCGGGCTGGTGCAACACCACACCGGCCTCTGCCGCTGCAGGCTCGCCCTGCACTCCGTGCCCCTCCCTTCCCCCCGGCCTGAGTGAGCCAGAGTCCCCGAAGAGGCTGCTCCTTTAACCCTGTCCTGTCTGAGGGAAGAACAGATGCCCTCCGGCGACCTACACGCAGAGGCAGGGACAAATCCAAAGCTGAGACCCGGGAGCTGTGAGAACAAAGAAGAGAAAGGGAAATCTCTCCCAGCAGCCTCAGAAGCAGCGGATTAAAGCTCCACAATCAACTTGATGTACCCTGCATCTGTGGAATACATGAATAGACAACAAATCATCCCAAATTGAGGAGCCCGGAGTCAGTGCTGTGCCTCTGAGGTGGGAGAGCCAACTTCAGGACACGGGTCCACAAGAGACCTCCCAGCTCCACATAATATCAAACGGGGAAAATCTTCCAGAGATCTCCATCTCAACACCAGCACCCAGCTTCACTCAATGACCAGCAAGCTACAGTGCTGGACACCCTATGCCAAACAAATAGCAAGACAGGAATACAACGCCACCCATTAGCAGAGAGGCTGCCTAAAATCATAAAAAGTCCACAGACACCCCAAAACACACCACCAGACATGGACCTGCCCACCAGAAAGACAAGATCCAGCCTCATCCACCAGAACACAGGCACTAGTCCCCTCCACCAGGAAGCCTACACAACCCACTAAACCAACCTTAGCCACTAGGGACAGACACCAAAAACAACGGGAACTACGAACCTGCAGCCTGCAAAAAGGAGACCCCAAACACAGTAACATAAGCAAAATGAGAAGACAGAAAAACACACAGCAGGAGAAGGAGCAAGATAAAAACCCACCAGACCTAACAAATGAAGAGGTAATAGGCAGTCTACCTGAAAAAGAATTCAGAATAATGATGGTAAAGATGATCCAAGATTCTATTTCCCAGATCCAAAATCTTGGAAATAGAATAGACAAAATGCAAGAAACAGTTAACAAGGACCTAGAAGAACTAAAGATGAATCAAGCATCTATTAAAAACACAATAAATGAAATGAAAAATACTCTAGATGGGATCAATAGCAGAATAACTGAGGCAGAAGAACGCATAAGTGAGGTGGAAGATAAAATAGTGGAAATAACTGCTGCAGAGCAAAATAAAGAAAAAAGAATGAAAAGAACAGAGGACAGTCTCAGAGACCTCTGGGACAACATTAAACGCACCAACATTCGAATTATAGGGGTTCCAGAAGAAGAAGAGAAAAAGAAAGGGACTGAGAAAATATTTGAAGAGATTATAGTTGAAAACTTCCCTAATATGGGAAAGGAAATAGTTAATCAAGTCCAGGAGGCACAGAGAGTCCCATACAGAATAAATCCAAGGAGAAATACGCCAAGACACATATTAATCAAACTGTCAAAAATTAAACACAAAGAAATCATATTAAAAGCAGCAAGGCAAAAACAACAAATAACACACAAGGGAATACCCATCAGGATAACAGCTGATCTCTCAGCAGAAACTCTACAAGCCAGAAGGGAGTGGCAGGACATACTTAAAGTGATGAAGGAGAAAAACCTGCAACCAAGATTACTCTACCCAGCAAGGATCTCATTCAGATTTGATGGAGAAATTAAAACGTTTACAGACAAGCAAAAGCTGAGAGAGTTCAGCACCACCAAACCAGCTTTACAACAAATGCTAAAGGAACTTCTCTAGGCAAGAAACACAACAGAAGGAAAAGACCTACAATAACGAACCCAAAACAATTAAGAAAATGGGAATAGGAACATACATATCGATAATTACCTTAAATGTAAATGGACTAAATGCTCCCACCAAAAGATACAGATTGGCTGAATGGATACAAAAACAAGACCCATATATATGCTGTCTACAAGAGACCCACTTCAGACCTAGAGACACATACAGACTGAAAGTAAGGGGATGGAAAAAGATATTCCATGCAAATGGAAACCAAAAGAAAGCTGGAGTAGCAATTCTCATATCAGACAAAATAGACTTTAAAATAAAGACTACTAGAAGAGACAAAGAAGGACACTACCTAATGATCAAGGGATCGATCCAAGAAGAAGATATAACAATTGTAAATATTTATGCACCCAACATAGGAGCACCTCAATACATAAGGCAAATACTAACAGCCATAAAAGGGCAAATCGACAGTAACACAATCATAGTAGGGGACTTTAACACCCCACTTTCACCAATGGACAGATCATCCAAAATGAAAATAAATAAGGAAACACAAGCTTTAAATGATACATTAAACAAGATGGACTTAATTGATATTTATAGGACATGCCATCCAAAAACAACAGAATACACATTTTTCTCAAGTGCTCATGGAACATTCTCCAGGATAGATCATATCTTGGGTCACAAATCAAGGCTTGGTAAATTTAAGAAAATTGAAATTGTATCAAGTATCTTTTCTGACAACAATGCTATGAGACTAGATATCAATTACAGGAAAAGAGCTGTAAAAAATACAAACACATGGAGGCTAAACAATACACTACTTAATAACGAAGTGATCACTGAAGAAATCAAAGAGGAAATTTAAAAATACCTAGAAACAAATGACAATGGAGACACAACGACCCAAAACCTATGGGATGCAGCAAAAGCAGTTCTAAGAGGGAAGTTTATAGCAATACAATCCCACCTTAAGAAACAGGAAACATCTCGAATAAACAACCTAACCTTGCACCTAAAGCAATTAGAGAAAGAAGAACAAAAAAACCCCAAAGTTAGCAGAAGGAAAGAAATCATAAAAATCAGATCGGAAATAAATGAAAAAGAAATGAAGGAAACGATAGCAAAGATCAATAAAACTAAAAGCTGGTTCTTTGAGAAGATAAACAAAATTGACAAACCATTAGCCAGACTCATCAAGAAAAAAAGGGAGAAGACTCAAATCAATAGAATTAGAAATGAAAAAGGAGAAGTAACAACTGACACTGCAGAAATACAAAAGATCATGAGAGATTATTACAAGCAACTCTATGCCAATAAAATTGACAACCTGGAAGAAATGGACAAATTCTTAGAAATGCACAACCTGCCAAGACTGAATCAGGAAGAAATAGAAAATATGAACAGACCAATCACAAGCACTGAAATTGAAACTGTGATAAAAAATCTTCCAACAAACAAAAGCCCAGGACCAGATGGCTTCACAGGCGAATTCTATCAAGCATTTAGAGAAAAGCTAACACCTATCCTTCTCAAACTCTTCCAAAATATAGCAGAGGGAGGAACATTCCCAAACTCATTCTACGAGGCCACCATCACCTTGATACCAAAACCAGACAAGGATGTCACAAAGAAAGAAAACTACAGGCCAATAGCACTGATGAACATAGATGCAAAAATCCTCAACAAAATACTAGCAAACAGAATCCAACAGCACATTAAAAGGATCATACACCATGATCAAGTGGGGTTTATTCCAGGAATGCAAGGATTCTTCAATATACGCAAATCAATCAACGTGATACACCATATTAACAAATTGAAGGAGAAAAACCATATGATCATCTCAATAGATGCAGAGAAAGCTTTCGACAAAATTCAACACCCATTTATGATAAAAACCCTGCAGAAAGTAGGCATAGAGGGAACTTTCCTCAACATAATAAAGGCCATATATGACAAACCCACAGCCAGCATCGTCCTCAATGGTGAAAAACTGAAACCATTTCCACTAAGATCAGGAACAAGACAAGGTTGCCCACTCTCACCACTCTTATTCAACATAGTTTTGGAAGTTTTAGCCACAGCAATCAAAGAAGAAAAGGAAATAAAAGGAATCCAAATCGGAAAAGAAGAAGTAAAGCTGTCACTGTTTGCAGATGACATGATACTATACATAGAGAATCCTAAAGATGCTACCAGAAAACTACTAGAGCTAATCAATGAATTTGGTAAAGTAGCAGGATACAAAATTAATGCACAGAAATCTCTGGCATTCCTATACACTAATGATGAAAAATCTGAAAGTGAAATCAAGGAAACACTCCCATTTACCATTGCAACAAAAAGAATAAAATATCTAGGAATAAACCTACCTAAGGAGACAAAAGACCTGTATGCAGAAAATTATAAGACACTGAAGAAAGAAATTAAAGATGATACAAATAGATGGAGAGATATACCATGTTCTTGGATTGGAAGAATCAATATTGTGAAAATGACTCTACTACCCAAAGCAATCTACAGATTCAATGCAATCCCTATCAAACTACCAGTGGCATTTTTCACAGAACTAGAACAAAAAATTTCACAATTTGTATGGAAACACAAAAGACCCCGAATAGCCAAAGCAATCTTGAGAATGAAAAATGGAGCTGGAGGAATCAGGCTCCCTGACTTCAGTCTATACTACAAAGCTACAGTAATCAAGACAGTGTGGTACTGGCACAAAAACAGATAGATCAATGGAACAGGATAGAAAGCCCAGAGATAAATCCACGCACATATGGTCACCTTATCTTTGATAAAGGAGGCAGGAATGTACAGTGGAGAAAGGACAGTCTCTTCAATAAGTGGTGCTGGGAAAACTGGACAGGGACATGTAAAAGTATGAGATTAGATCACTCCCTAACACCATACACAAAAGTAAGCTCAAAATGGATTAAAGACCTAAATGTAAGGCCAGACACTATCAAACTCTTAGAGGAAAACATAGGCAGAACACTCTATGACATAAATCACAGCAAGATCCTTTTTGATCCACCTCCTAGAGTAATGGAAATAAAGACAAAAATAAACACATGGGACCTAATGAAACTTCAAAGCTTTTGCACAGCAAAGGAAACCATAAACAAGACCAAAAGACAACCCTCAGAATGGGAGAAAATATTTGCAAATGAAGCAACTGACAAAGGATTAATCTCCAAAATTTATAATCAGCTCATGCAGCTCAACAACAAAAAAACAAACAACCCAATCCAAAAATGGGCAGAAGACCTAAATAGACATTTCTCCACAGAAGATATACAGACTGCCAACAAACACATGAAAGGATGCTCAACATCTTTACTCATTAGAGAAATGCAAATCAAAACTACAATGAGATATCATCTCACACCAGTCAGAATGGCCATCATCAAAAAATCTAGAAACAATAAATGCTGGAGAGGGTGTGGAGAAAAGGGAACACTCTTGCACTGCTGGTGGGAATGTGAATTGGTACAGCCGCTATGGAGAACGGTATGGAGGTTCCTTAAAAAACTACAAATAGAACTACCATATGACCCAGCAATCCCACTACTGGGCATATACCCTGAGAAAACCATAATTCAAAAAGAGTCATGTACCAAAATGTTCATAGCAGCCCTATTTACAATAGCCTGGAGATGGAAACAACCTAAGTGTCCATCATCGGATGAATGGATAAAGAAGATGTGGCACATATATACAATGGAATATTACTCAGCCATAAAAAGAAACGAAATTGAGCTATTTGTAATGAGGTGGATGGACCTAGAGTCTGTCATACAGAGGATATGGGGAGGGGGAAGGGTAAGCTGTGACAAAGCGAAAGAGCGGCATGGACATATATACACTACCAAACGTAAGGTAGATAGCTGGTGGGAAGCAACCGCATAGCACAGGGAGATCAGCTCGGTGCTTTGTGACCGCCTGGAGGGGTGGGATAGGGAGGGCGGGAGGGAGACGCAAAAGGGAGGGGATATGGGAACATATGTATATGTATAACTGATTAAATTTGTTAAATAAAAAAAAAAGAAAATCCCAAGGAATCTAAAAACAAAAACAAAAACAAAAAAACCCTCCAAGAACTAATAAGTAAATACAACAAGGTCACAGGATACAAGACAAACATAAAAATTTCTCTTGTGTTTCTATACACTAGCCATGAACACATGGACATTGAATTTAAAAATACAATACCATTCGCAGTCTCTCAAAAAATGAAATACTTAGGTATAAATCTTATAAACATGTACAGGACTTGCTTACTGAAAACTACACAATGCAAAGAAAAACCACACAATGAAAGAAATCAAAGAAGATCTAAATAAATGGAGAGACATACCGTATTCATGGATTCGAAGACTTGGCATGATAAACATGTCATGATGAAGATTGTCAATCTCCCCAAACTGATATACAATTAAACACAATTCCTACAAAAATCTCAGCAAGATTTTTTGCAGATATAGACAAGAATATTCTAAAACTTATATCGAAAGGCAAGGGAATTAAAATAATTAAAAGTATTTTGCAAAAGAGAAGAAATTAGGAAAAACCAGTCTACCCAATTTCAAGACATATAACTACAACAGTCAAACTGTATGCTTTTATACAGAGAGAGTAAAAGTGGCATTGTCCTAGATAGGGTGGACCAAAAAAGAAAGATCATACATATAATATTCTACTTGACCTAGGCCAAAAGTTTGAAATGCTCTAAATGCAGAATCCCTGGAAATGTTTCAACAGTATGGTGTACATTGGGTGTCTATATCACATAATACACCTGAAAAAAAATCAAAACATCAATTCCCTCATTTGTCTTCAAATCTGAAAGACAACTATTTGGAGTTTTCGTTTTACTCTTACTAGAATTGTTCATTAAGTTGTTTTAAGAAAAAAATAGAAAGAATTATATTCCATAGAAAGGGAAAACCTAGTTGTTCTGCAAAAATCCAGATGGATAAGTGTGCTGATAGAGAAGACAAATACAAATATATGTTGTGGGGAATTAGAAATTTTGATTCGATTTAGTGGATGTAAATTAAATTTCTACCTCTAATAAAATGATAAGGCACATATTAAGGGAGGAACTGAGAAGAAATTATACTATTTATATTTTACAGGGTTTTATTTCCCTGACAATATTGACAAAGATTTGCAGCTGAAGAAAATGCAAAGGTGCGTTCATGTTAACATCACTGCAAGTCTGAAGGTGAAAAAAAACTGATAGAATGTGTCTTCCAAAAATAGCCATCGTCTTCCTAAAAAACAAGTGAGGGTTGAACAAAGCTGGTGATAGACAGCTCTGGCCTCCCTATTCCAGTGTTATACAAAGACCATAGGCATGGGGAGGGCCAATAAATAGGTCACCTGCATTTGCAGATTGCTGAGGGCACGCTAAACAAGGAGGGCAGTTATCAAGGTAGTCAGTAGTACCTGACCCCGCTTTAAACACCTAAGCATGACATTTCAATCAGTGGTTCTTACATTTCAGCATCCATCAGAAACATTTATTGGGCAAGTTAAAGCTCAGACTGCTGGGCCCCAGCCCCCAGAGTATCTGATCTGTAGGTCTGGGGTGGAGCCTGAGAATCTGGATTTCTAACAAGTTCCATGATGATGGCCCAGAGACTGCACTCGGAGAGCCACTAAGTTAGAGGAACTTAACACACTTTTTCACTTTACTTACACACTTAGGGAAATTATCACAAGAAAAAGTTTTTCTCCAGATGTGCTTGTATGCCTCCCTTTATCAGATACAATGTGTTTCCCTTTCTTCTAGGAAGCTCAAAACTCTTATTTTTATCATCAATTATATTAAAATGTCAACTGAGGTTTGAGGTGCTTCTATAGTCCTGTTCCTCAGCAGCTTCTCCTTTTATTGAAAAATGCTTTGTTTCTTTTAAGAGAAAGACAGGGTGAAATGAACAAATGAATAAATGAATAACTAAACTTTCATTGCACTTTATTTCTTGCCTAGAAATATCAGACTCGGAAGCTAGCAGCACTCACTAAGTATAAGCCCTAAAATTTGACAACTTTAACTTTGTAAAATACTAGCTTCCAAATGACTGCCCCACGTGTTACACCATTCCCCTCTGATAAGCTAGAGAAAGGGTCACTGAAAGACGGTGTCCACGTGGGCTTTGATTTGGAGCCGGTTCACCGTGTTGATCGCACACCTGACTGGCAAGGACCAGGCAGGAAGGTGCACTGCTGCACAGATGGCACAGTGGTAGAGCTCTGGCCCAGCACTTAGCTCATGAGCCACAGAGCCAGCTTCCCACTGTCTCTTATGACACTGGCTGCTGCAAGGTTCTATTCAAAACCAGCTTCTGAATTCTCCATTTAGACATTTTCTCTGGGCCTACTCTGCCCTGCAGACAGCCCTAGGAAGAGCAGCCTCAGGTGGGACCCCAGCCCCTCAGTCATTCTCAGGTTCCAGTCATGGGGTTGGCAAGGATCCTATCACCTGCCAGGGCCCTCATCAGCCTCTGTTCCCAAATTCTTGGCCCCTTCAGCAACACCACTGTTCCTCTTGCTCACACAAAACACATGTGCACACAAATACATACACACAATGTGCATGAACACCCTTTTAGGGACTGCTTTACAAACTCCTGGGTATAAGATTTTAGGATACCATTTATAACAGGAGTCTTTCCCAAACAGACTAGTTTGGAAAATAAAGAGATTGAATTCTACCTGGCATGTGTTTTCTCTCATCATTATCAGGCTCTTTTGGATCTGGCTAGTTATTAACTTGCTATCAGCAGATTTCCACTTATAGTTTTCAAAGTGCCCACTGTCAAATGATTTCAACCAGGGTTTTTCTTTAC
Source organism: Mesoplodon mirus (assembly GCF_964341445.2). Taxonomy (NCBI): domain Eukaryota; kingdom Metazoa; phylum Chordata; class Mammalia; order Artiodactyla; family Ziphiidae; genus Mesoplodon; species Mesoplodon mirus. The sequence continues at coordinate 3,954,650 of NC_138982.1, read as the reverse complement.
TGGGGATCAGCTGAGTATAGGGTCAGGCAGAGCAGCCCGACAGGATGTCTGAAACGATGCTGTGTGTCTTGCCTGAAGGCGGAAAGATGTTGCAGGGCTGATCTGTGTAGCCATGAAACAGGCTCCTGATAACAATAGCTACCATTAGTCAGCACCTCCCATGTGCCAGACATCTTATCTTGCATTTAACCCTCAACGGCAGCACAAGATGTCTATCACCATCTCCAGTTACAGATTCTGACTCAAGCCAGTAGGTGACAGGACCAGATTGCACCCTTTCAACTCCAGGACACAGCTTTCTGCTACACAGTGCTGGTTTGCTTCTAGGTTCATAGAGAACCTCATTTTCTCATGATCCTATGGCCCTCTAATCATGGTTTGCCACCATCTATATAAAACTCCAATGTTATCTGGGTAGACGAACAAAAGTAATGAAAACAGATTAAATGTGTATTGGCTTCTGAACTAATTTTTATTTAAATTAAAGGGTGCATTCCTGTCCGGACAATGGCTATGTTTTTGTTTTTTTTCCATCTTGTCTAAGCTCCTCACTTCCTGGTGGCTAGAAATAATGAATGCATTTAAAGGCACATGCACACACAAACATGTGAGCACACACTGGTAGACAGCTAAATGTGTTTGTCTAGCATTTGCTCTTAATTTAATGCATGAAGTTGAGCAGGACAGGTCCCACCAATCCACCAAGTTCTAACAGCATGGGGATTTGTTCAGGGACAGGTCTCTAATTCAAGTTGGTCCATCCTCATTCCCAGGATTTTTGCCAGAGCTGCCAGAAGAAGACACTCCATGTCCATAGGATGTAAACCTAGAGAGAGCCTGCCTGAAGACAACACAGAGAAAAGTGGAACAGAGACATGGGGGAAAAGTCCTGAGGACAGTGTCTGAGGCCCCCGATCCAGCATGCTTGAAGCTAACTACTGGGCTTTTCAGTTTGTGAGGCAAAACAATGCTATTTTGTCTTAAACCAAATTGAGTTGGGTTTTCTGTCATTTCAATAGAACAAGCTCTAATAGGGATCTATAAACTCCAGGTCTTAGCAAGCACCCGGGTCTAGTCCCTGCTTCCCTCAACTAGAGTTCTTTTAGTTGCGAATAACTCAAATAAATTTGAATGGGGGAAGGGACATTTTTAAGGACATATGTGGAGCAGTGAGGAAGAAGAAAGGACCTGAATTCCAGAACAGGGGACTTTCTGGCCACATCAGTCCCCACCTGCAGAAAAAGAAGACCCTCAGGATTTCCACTTTGCCACCCCACACTGATAGAATTCCGCTGTCCTCAGGTATCTTCTCTCCCTGGGGCTTTTCTGTTGCAGCCTCCTCACGGCTTATTCTTCAACCTGCCATTTCTCTGCCTTGAGTCCCTGCTCCCTCATAACTTGGACTCTCCATCACGCCTCTCAGCTCCTACTCTTCCTCGAAGCTCCTCTTCACACAGCCCTTAAGCTCCAGCTCTAGCCCCTCACAGCCTCCTCCTCTTGGCATCTTCTAGTTCATGTTCCTGAAAGAGAAAGAAGATCTGATTGGCCCACCTCTTCTTTGTGTGCAGGGCAACTTCCTAGGTTGCTGACCAGCCTGCAAAGTGGCTGCCCCTTGTGTCAGTAAGCACTTGTGATCCCATCAGCTGTGGACAGGGGTGGAATCTTTTGCTTTTTCTTAGAAGGGACTGTGGACAAGGCAAGTGCCATGACTGCACACTCTAAGTGCATGCCCACTCTCCCCCAGCTCCGCCAATGAGGGCTTTTTCTTCTGCCTACAGTACCGTTTCTTCTTTCTCCCTCAAAAGGCATCTCAAAGGTCACCTTTCCCAGAAAGAGACTGTGTTAGATTTCCCCCTTCATAGCATCAACCATCTGCCATTGTGCAGATAATAGAATAATGTTTTATTTATTTATTTATTTATTATTATTTTTTTTTTTTGTGGTACGCGGGCCTCTCACTGTCGTGGCCTCTCCCGTTGCAGAGCACAGGCTCCGGACGCGCAGGCTCAGCGGCCATGGCTCACGGGCCCAGCCGCTCCGCGGCATGTGGGATCTTCCTGGACCGGGGCACAAACCCGTGTCCCCTGCATCGGCAGGCGGACTCTCAACCACTGCGCCACCAGGGAAGCCCAATAATGTTTTATTTTAACTGATGTCATTTTCTCTAAGATTTTCTGATGTCTGGGGGTTCTCCTCTCTTTGAGGAGCTAGAATTTGGGAACCTAGGAAAACATAAGTGATGTATTCTTGGTTTTTTGTGCTTTAAAAACCATTTAGGGGACATAAATCTGGAGTTTATTCTGAGAAAGAATAGTGTCAGTCTGGCCTTGGTTTTGGAACTGGTCTGGCACCCACAGATAGGCCTGGGTGTTTTGTTAAACATAAATAACTTCACAGAACATCAATATCAGACAAGGCTACTATGAAACCATAATGCATCAAGACAAAAACAAGACCACTCCTCAATCATGTCTGAACAGGGTCAAAACACGAAAATTCTTCAAGCCACAAAAATACCCAAGATCCCCCTCCCCCAGCTAATATGAATGACTGCTACTTCTTTATGTACTAGAGATTTAGCCTCTGTCTAGTCTTCTCTCCTTCTAGATAAAATGTATTAGGTACCCAATTGTAGAATTACCCTACTTCCTGGCAGCATCCAATCTAGAGCAAAATCCCATTTCCTTATAAACTGTTTCAAATCTCTAAACACAAGCCCAATTCTATAATAAGTTCTTTCTAACACCCTCTTACTGACAACACCTCAGTTCTTTATGGCTTGTGCTTTCCCTCACCACACAGAGTAATAAACCAAATATTTTCTACTAAGGTGTGTTCTTGCTGGTCTTGGCTGGAGGGCATTGACATTTTGAACCTTGAAGAAGCCAAGGGGTATAGCTTATACCATAAATTAAAAGATTTGAAAGAATGTGTGTGGTCATTCAAAGTTTTTTCCAATCCACACCCATAGCAGACTGCGTAATATTCCATAATCTGGGGAGCTAAGGCAAAGGGGAGAGAAGATCGAAGGAAACACACTGACATCTGCTACTGAAAAATAAGTTCACTCTATGGGAATATTGGGACATCAAAAACCAGTATTGCAGTCACTACACGGAAAGGAAGAAATCTGGACCCAGGTGAGTCCCTGAGAGGGGTACCCATGCCATTTACTCTCCCACCTCTCCCCATCTACCCCCACCAACCCACACTCACCAAGCCAAGTCTTATGGAGGCAGTGTGCATAACAGAATTCCCAGATAGATTTGGGGGTCCAAGAGTAAGGAGGATCTGTACTCAGTTCCCAGGTGGAGCTCAGTACTTGCTAAAAGTCATGGAACTTCCTAAAGCCCAGCATCAGGACTCTCTGAACCCAGCCATTTTGGAATTTTTATGGAGGTTTAATTACATAGGTATGATTGGCTAAATCATTAGACTTGATGATTGAAATCAATCTCTAGGCTGGAGGTCGGGGTAATAGGTGGGCCTAAAAATTCCAAGCTTCTAATCAAGACTTGGTCTTTCTGGTGACCAGCCCCATCCTAAAACTATCTATGGGCCCACCAAGAGTCACTTCATTAACTTAAACTCAGGTATGGTTGAAGGGGCTTCTTATGATTAACAAAAGATGCTCCTATCACCTTTATCACTCAGGAAATTCCATAGGTCTTTGGAGCTCTGTGCCAGGAATCAGAGACAAAGACCAAATATGTATTTCTTATTATATCACAGCAGCACAGTGCATGGAACAGCCAACTGTGTGGGGACAACCAAGAGGGTTGTGGGAGCAGCTAAGACTCAGACCTGAAGAAGCCTTGTGGTTGGGATAAAGAGACACAGCTGTAATCTACATGGACCAGCCCTTATGAACCAGATGGAAATGAGATGCTCAGAAGATGCCAGTGTGGAAGATGACACTAGGATCCCCCCATCTCCCCATGTCTTGGCATTCTGATGCACCCAGAACTCATTTCAACCCCATGGAAGGGGAGGGGGCAGGAACAGACCAAGATACTTACATCAGTGGAAATTAAGTGTCCATTTGTTGTCAGAATAAAAGCTCAAAATAGAAATTAAGTTCTGTTCTGAAAAAATTAAAACAGTTTCATAGTGGGGGCACCTGACTTTGTTTAATGAGATCAGTCCACTACTTTTGTTGTCACCTGATCTAGGCTGCGGGTGTTCGGAGTCTGTGGAGGTCATGTTCACAAGACCTGTCTGTCCCCCTCACTAAGTTCTAAGTTCCTGAAACACTGGAACACTGTATTATTTGTCATTGACCCACCAGTGCCTATCACAATGCAGGTTTTTCATTTGCCCTGGATCAACTATTAACCAGCTATAAATCCTTAGGAAAGTTACTTAATTCCTTTGAGATTCCATTTTGTCACCTTAAAATTAGGTAATCTACTGGCAAAAATAAAGTATGTGTTTTCACCGATTGTAGCAAAAACTAGTATTACATTGGTAATGAGTATGAATTGCAGAATATATTAAGAAAATGTGTTTTTCTATTTTATAGCTATATACTAATCAGAACTAGGTTAACTAGATTCAACCACTCCTTTAATCCAAGGGCTTCAGAGTAGTCCTTAGGGAACCTAATTTAATGACTAGATAAGACAAATTTGTAATTAGCGTATCAACTGCTTATATGGAATTAAGTCTTTCCAAAGTGCTTGAAGGTACTTGAAACAGTTTATCTTAAGTAGACCAACTGTTCCCAAACCTGGCCCATCATCAGAATCATATGTGGAACTTTTTAATCACAGAGATTTCCTCAGCCTTCCACAGAGATTCTGATTGCGTGGGTCCTAGTGGGCTGTGAAAGCTACATGTTTAAAAAGCGTCCCAGAAAATTTCAGTGATCAGCCAGGTATGAGAATCACTGCTTTAGAAAAAATTAACTAGACAATGGAAACTCCAACCGTATCTGAATTATCATAGATTCCAAATTAATTTCTCTTTTACACTTTATATTAGAACATGCTTTTTTCTTTTATGAATCAATACATTACTAGTGAATGCTGTGCTGTCTGGGAGTTGCTTCAAAATAAGCTGGGGAGCTGAGGACTGAGCTGGGGGAATGACATAAAATGAAACAAGATTGGCCATGGCTTGATCATTGTTGAACCTGGGGCAGAGTACAAGTATTCTATTTTGTTTCTATTATTTTATTCTCTCTACTTTCGTATATATTTGAAACTTTCCATGACAAAAAGTGTTTAAAAATAAAACTGAGGTACATGAATAATTAGTAAAGCCTCCTGCTTCTCCCTTCTCATAATCTCATTCCCCACTATTAACAGTTATTAGAAGTTGGTTGTATATGCTTTCAGATGTTTTTCTGTGTATTCTAAATAATGTCTATTTTTTTATTCCACTTACGTGCCAACTTTGTGCCAGATCCTGTAATGAAATTGGTTTAGGAGATACGCCTGGAAAATTGTCACAGAGAAATCATTGCAATCCCCTCACCAACCTTCTTCCTGCTTCCTCACTCCCACCATCTCATGTGTCATTCCCATAGCAAACAGAAGAGGGGCGCCTTAAATCCCAATCAATCTGCCTGGGAGCCATTACTGCATTTTCCTCACAGGCCAGTTCTCCCCTCCTTGGGACCTTCAAAGGCTTTGAAAGCAGCCTTCAAAGGCAACTCTGAGTTCAAATCCCAGCTCCATCACTTTCTGGTTGGATACTTAATCTCCCTGTGCCTCAATATTCCCATCTGTTCAGACACTAACAGTAAAACTAACTCTTGAGGGTTATTAGGATGAGTAACACCTGTAAAGTTTAATTTTTTTAATTTTTCTCCCGCCACCCCAAATCCTCTAATTAACATGTGCTCTTGTGTCACTGTGAGTTTTTGCCAAATTCATGTGCAAACCCAACTCTAACCTTATACACACACACACACACACACACAACAAATACGTTAATATTTCAGATTTTGTTGCACTAAAATGTAAGATAGTCAAACAAATCAAAAAGTTAATTATTTTCTTCAGCCTCCTTTCAATAAAAAGATGTCTTTCCATTAGAGGGATAAAAGAGGTTGACACACGTTCATATAGATATATATGTGTCCCAAACATGATCTCTAAAATCCCAAGTACTTAGCTGGCCACCTCTCAGGTTTTGTCTTGGTTTGTTTTTAAGTCTCATTTCAGCCCTTTCTTTTCCAACGCAATGTACAATGGTACAATGATGCAGTATCTCCAACCATAGGTTTCCAAGATGGTCTTAACCCATCAAAACCCTTGCAACACATTTCCCAAAACCTGTTTTGGTTGGTGTTCCTTGACACTAAATTCCATTTTATCTATAAATGTATCTGCACAGAAGAGAGAGAGAGAGAGAGAGAGAAGGGGGGTGGTGAGAAAGAGAGAGACAGAAAAGGATAGAGAGAGAGAGAATGCTTCCGAATACCTGGGTCATTCCTGAATTTCTTATTTATAATCCAAATATATTTGGGTCCATGTATTCACAGGCAGAAGAACATACACTTCTTGTTCACATCCTGCATGAGTGCACACACAAACACATGTATAAATCTCTTCTGACCCTATCATGTACATACTTTGAAAAGTTTGTTAGAAGAACCAGACTGGTAATAATTCACTGCACCTCATGTATAATAAGCAGAAATGCACTGGCCTTTATGATGAATTGCCGGGGTAACACAGGGACATCTTGTTTGCATTTCAATGCACCAAGTGTCAGATTCTTATTTCATTACTTGCCGGCACATTAGTGGACAGTTTTTAATTTCTTTTTTTTTTTCCCCTTTAGCAAAGCTCCACAGAGACCTCTTGCTTTTACCACTTGCATCGAGAGCAAGGCTGCATTATTTTTAAATGTTATAGTGTCTGGGTCTCACTCGAAATGTTGCTGAATTCACAAAATAAATGATAGCATACTACCAGCAGTTCTATCTGGCTTTTAAAAAACACACACACAAAATTTCTCTTGCTTTTATTGAACTCAGTCTCTGAACGGGAGTTTGGAAGATTTGTGTTATCTTCTTCATATTTTATATTGGAAGGTGCTCTTTGTTTTTAGTTATGTTTTGGAGGTTTTTAAATCCAGATTCATATTGTTCCTTACACACAATGATATGAGAAACTACAAGAAGCTGTCCTCAAGGAAAATGTAGTTCTGAGTTACCTTGTAATCTGCTGGGAGCTGTTGGATGCTTGGACCTACCGTGAAGCTCCCTGGCTTGCCCCACACTTGAGGGATGGGATGTGGATGCCACATGGACTGAGAAGATTCTTTTTTTTTTCAAAATTCTCCAAAAAAAAAGTTGAAGTAGACTTTCTTCCTAACATTTTCCCAGGTACATAATCAGATATAATGAAACATTCTTTAGAGCAGTGATTCTCAAACTTAACAGGCATTACTATCACCCAGAAGGCTTGTTAAAACATAGATGGCTGGCTCCCACCCACCCCCAGAGATTCTGATTTAGTAGGTCTGGGAATTTGCATTTCTAACAAGATCGCAGATGTTGCTGATGCTACAGATCGAGAAATACACTGTGAGAACCACTCCAGGGTGGATTAGAAGCCCGGCTCTGCCATTTACCTTCCAAGTGGCCTTGGGAAGGTTGTCTCACATCTCTGAGGTTTAGAGTCCTCATCAATAAGATGGAGATAGTAATAGCACTTTCCCCCTAAAGTGACTGTTAGGAAAAATGAACCAATAAATATAAAGCATCAACCATAATGCAGGATACATAGTCAGTGTTCAACAAATATTAGTCCTTTTCCCTTTCTCTTCTTCTCATAGAAGGGAGGTGAGAGGTCCAATAGTCCAGTACTCCACACAGGGCGGGAATCCCTCATGCATCCTCCTGCTATCATCCTTCGGCTCCTGTCCAGTCACCTCCAGATGTAGGAAGCTCACTACTTCAGGGAACCCATTGCTTTGTGGCCAGCAATCACTGGTAGAAAGTCATGCTGGGCTGAAACCTATTTCCCTGAAATTACATGTCACTGCCCTCCTGAGTCACGAAGACTAAATCTTGCCTCTGAGCCTGAATGTGAGCAGGCTCAGGAACTCCAGACTAAAAGGTCTAGGCTTTATTCCTGGTTGGTCGGAAGCTTTTGACTAGTTTTGTTTGTTTTGGTTTGGTTTGGTTTGGTTTACATCTTTATTGGAGTATAGTTGCTTTACAATGTTGTTTTAGTTTCCGCTGTATAACAAAGTGAATCAGCTATATGTATACACATATGCCCTCCCTCCTGCATCTCCCTCCCACCCTCCCTATCCCACCCCTCTAGTTGGTCACAGAACACCGAGCTGATCTCCCTGTGCTATGCGGCTGCTTCCCACTATCTATTTTATATCGGGTCATGTATATATGTGAATGCTACTCTCTCACTTCATCCCAGTTTACCTTTCGCCCTCCCCGTATCCTCAGGTCCATTCTCTACATCTGTGTCTTTATTCCTGTCCTGCCCTTAGGTTCATCAGAACTTCTTTTTTTTGGATTCCATATATATGTGTTACCATACAGTATTTGTTTTTCTCTTTCTGACTTATTTCACTCTGTATGACAGACTCTAGGTCCATCCACTTCACTACAAATAACTCAATTTCGTTTCTTTTTATGGCTAATATTCCACTGTATATACATGCCACATCTTCTTTATGCATTCATCTTTCTATGGACACGTAGGTTGCTTCCATGTCCTGGCAATTGTAAATAGTGCTGCAATGAACATTGTGATACATGACTCTTTTTGAATTATGGTTTTCTCTGGGTATATGCCCAGTAGTGGGATTGCTGGGTCATATGGTAGTTCTATTTTTAGTTTTTAAGGACCTCCATACTGTTTTCCATAGTGGCTATATCAATTTACATTCCCACCAACAGTGCAAGATGGTTCCTTTTTCTGCACACCCTTTCCAGCATTTATTGTTTGTAGATTTTCTGATGATGGTCATTCTGACCAGTGTGAGGTGAAACCTCATTGTAGTTTTGATTTGCATTTCTCAAATGATTAATGATGTTGAGCATCCTTTCATGTGTTTCTTGGAAACCTTTATATCTTCTTTGGAGAAATATCTATTTAGGTCTTCTGCTCATTTATGGATTGGGTTTTTTGTTTTTTTGATATTGAGCTGCATGAGCTTCTTGTATATTTTGGAGATTAAGCCTTTGTCAGTTGCTTCGTTTGCAAATACTTTCTCCTTTTCTGAGGGTTCTCTTTCATCTTGTTTATGGTTTCCTTTGCTGTGCAAAGCTTTTCAGTATCATTAGGTCCCATTTGTTTATTTTTGTTTTTCTTTCCATTTCTCTAGGAGCTGGGTCAAAAAGGATCTTGCTGTGATTTATGTCATAGAGTGTTCTGCCTATGTTTTCCTCTAAGAGTTTGATAGTTTCTGGCCTTACATTTAGGTCTTTCGTGCATTTTGAGTTTATTTTTGTGTATGATGTTAGGGAGTGTTCTAATTTCATTCTTTTATGTGTAGCTGTCCAGTTTTCCTAGCACGACTTATTGAAGAGTCTGTCTTTTCTCCATTGTATATTCTTGCCTCCTTTGTCAAAGATAAGGTGACCATATTTGCATGGGTTTATCTCTGCGCTTTCTATCCTGTTCCATTGATCTATATTTCTGTTTTTGTGCCAGTATCATACTGTCCTGATTACTATAGCTTTGTAGTATAGTCTGAAGCCAGGGAACCTGATTCCTCCAGCTCCATTTTTCTTTCTCAAGATTGCTTTGGCTATTCAGGGTCTCTTGTGTTTCCATACAAATTGTGAAAGAATAGTAGCTTCCATAAATGGAGTTGGGAAAACTGGATAATCACATGCAGAAGAATGAAATTGGACCTCTGTCTTACACCACAAAAATTAACTCAAAATGAATTCAGAGTTAAACATAAAACCTGAAACCATAAAACTCCTAGAAGAAAATGTAAGGAAAAGGCTCTTTCACGTTGGTCTTGGAAACAATTTTTTTAGATATGACACCAAAAGCATAAGCAACAAAAGCAAAAGTAAATAAGTGGGACTACCTCAAACTAAAACACTTCTGCACAGCAAAGGAGCAATCAACAAGATGAAAAGGCAACCCAGATATATTTGTAAATCATATATCTGATAAGGGTCAAGATAAAAAATACATAAGGAATTAATGTAACTCAACAGCATAATTAATTAATTAATTAATCCAAATAAAATGGGCAGAGGAATTGAAGAGACATTTTTCCAAGGAAGATTACAAAGGGCCAACAGGTACATTAAAAGGTGCTCGACATCAGTAATTATCAGGGAACTAGTAATTAAAACCACAGTGAAACATCAACTCACACCTGTTAGAATGGCTGTCCTCAAAAAGACGAGATATACAAGAGATAAAAAGTGTAGCGAGGATGTGGAGAAAAGGGAACTTTTGTGCACTGTTGGTGAGAACGTAAATTGGTACAACCACTACAGAAACAGTATGGAGCTTCCTTACAAAATTAAAAATAGAACTAACATATGATCCAGAAATCCAACTTCTGGGTGTATATCCAAAAGAAATGATCAATATCTCAAAGAGATATCTGCACTCCCATGTTCATTACAGCATTATTTCCAATAAGCAAGATATGGAAACAACCTAACTATACATCTACAAATGAATGGATAAAGAGTTGGTATGTATATATAAATGTGTATGTATATATTAATATATATGAATATTATTTGGTCATGAGAAAGAAGGATAGTCTGCCATTTGTTACAACATGGATGGAACTTGAGGGCCCTATGCTAAGTGAAATAAGTCAGAGAGAGAATGACAAATACCACATGATATCACTTATATGTGAAATCTAAAAAAGCCAAACTCACAGAAACAGAATAGAATGGTGGTTGCCAGGGACTGGAGGATGGGGGAAATGGTGAGATTGGTCAATGGCACAAATTTCCAGTTATAAGATAAATAAGTTCTGGGGATCTAGTGTACAGCATGGTGGCTATAGTTAGCAGTACTGTATTACATACTTGAAATTTGCTAAGAGAGTAGATCTGAAATATTCTCACCACAAAAAAGAAATAGTAATTATGGAGGTAGTGGAGGTATTAACTAACACTACTGTGGTAATCATTTCACAGTATACAAGCTTATCAAATCATCATGTCATATACCTTAAACTTACACAATGTTATATGTCAACTATACCTCAGTAAAGCTGGAAAAAATTACCTTATTTCTATAAACTTACTTCTACTTTCTGCTAGTCCTGTGTATGTGCAGAGATATTATGGAATGGATTTGTATTGAGAAGGACTATGCTGGGATTGAGTGTTTGAAGGTGTATCTTAGCCTAAATTCCCAGAGACAAGGGTTGGTACCACCAACCTCTAGTAGCTAAAAGCCAGAATCTGAGAGTCAGTCCTGAAATGCCTCTTGCCCCCTCCCACATCTAACCTGTGACCAAGTCCGCTGCGTCAGTCTACAAAGTACATCTCAATCTGTCCATTTCTCTCTAACTCCATGGCCACCATCTGGCTCAAGCCACCATAGCTATTGACAGGAACCATAGCAACAGCCTGATGACTAGGCTTGGTTCTGATCAGTCACCTCCAGCACTGAAAATGGACTCTGGTGGAAACTTGTCATCGCCTAAAACTAGCTCAACAGGGTAGGAGTGGGGAAGAGGTGAGGGTCGCGACTCCTGACCCGTCAGGTGCCAACAGCTGAGTGGGCCTCCAGCTTCTGCGGGAGGCCTATTCTCGTCTATTTAGGCTTATTCTGACCCTCAGTATTGACCTCACAGTACAGACTTCACATCCAGGGCCCTCGAGGCCAGTGAACACATCAGTTCTTCCTTGCCTATCTACCCACCTGGCTGTCCGCTACTGTCCTGCTCCTGCTCAGGCCCTCAGCACTTGAAGGTGTCCAGCACCCCTGCTGCCAGCCCTTCAGTTCTCTCTCTACCCCCAGATTTTTCCCAGGGCTTCTGGGCCTGAGCTTCATCCCTAGGGCCGCCCCTCAGGCTCAGCCCCTCCATCCATGAAAGTTATGCCCTTATTTTGACAGTTCCCCAACACCTACAGGACAAGGGCCAGTCCCCTCCTTTGCAACATGGTACACAGCTGCCCAGGCCCTGCTTACCTCTCCAGCCCTGTTTTATATATTCCCTCTCCTCTCTTGAACACTCCAGCAATCTACTTGTCTTCCAGACAGGCCTCTCGGTTTCACACTTCCACGTTTTCTTCATGCTGTTCCCTCTGCCTCAAAGGCTTTTCCCTCACTTTTACTACTGACTACTCCTGTTCGTTCTTCGAGACTCAGATCAGATGACCACCTCCCCCGACAGGCCATCCCTCATCCTTCCACACCTACCAGTTCTAGATGCCCCTGCTTCCTGCTCCTGAATTTCCTGCTCACTCTGCCCTTTACCTATTACGTATTAATTATTTGTTTATTTTTCCATCTCTGTCACTGAACTGTGAGCTCTTTGAAGTCATAGACCACCTCTTATTGACCTCTGTCCCCTGGGCTTTGCATAATCGCTCACACACAGTAGGTGTCAAATAAGTGCTTGTTGAGCTAAGCTGGCCTGACTCCCAGACCCCCTGCGCCCTGTGTCCCAGGTGCCAGCCCCCAGCAGGGTGACATGCTTCTCCCTCTCCACAGCAGGGACTCTGACTGCTGCCTTTCCTGAACTGAGTCACATGGCGGCCGCTCTAAATGCAGTGCACAGGCAGTGAGGCCTGGATGGCTTTTTAAAGTTTCTCAAGGAAAAGGAAATTGTGAAATGCCCCACTGGGGCTGCAAAGCAATCTCTCCTAGTCCAGTCTTGCGCCCAAAGCCAGCTGCTTGGGCCGGGAGATAACGGGGCCCCATGCTGAGCTGCCACCAGCAGACTCAGAAAAGTAACAAATTGACAACATTCAGGAAGAAGATTCCTCATTTCCAATAGTATCATCTATACCCTGTGGCATAAAGCACCTCCTGCTTATTAACGTCTTTTACATTTTTTAGTGCTGAATCCAAGGTGAAAGGGAGGAGGGGGAGAGGGTACGTCTGTACCAGAGTCCTTTAGGAACCAGGAAAATGCCGTGGCAGAGATGAATTGTAGACCCAGAAAGAGCATTTTGGGGAGGAAATGTATAATGTTCACTCTTTTTCAAAAAAAAATGTTTAATACAGCCCAAATGACATCATATCAGGTCAGATAGAGCAGAAGGAAGGAAGAAAAATATTGAACATTAAAAGAAATTAATCCAGACAGGCGCTTTCTAAAATGGATTCCACACTGCACACACTGAAGACCAGGGAGAAAAACCTTCATCAAAAACGGTGTCTCCCCTTACTTGTCATGGTTAAATACCAGCTGGACTTACTTAGGTTTTAAACTATCCACTGCACTTCAAAGACCAACACCAAAACTTGAAGGAAAATAACATTTAGCTAGTCTAGTCGGGCTCTCTCCGAGGTACGCCTGTGAAATAGGGGAGTTCCTTATCATATTCACTACGCCCAGTAAATTTCATTCACACAGAACCCCTGCCAGCCCCCACCCTGGCTTCCCCACTGCCCAGGACCCACGTTCCCATGCTCTCCATCCTTGAAAACATAAGCTGTCCCGGGTATTGCTGAATTATAGAGTTCTAGAAATTAACATGTCGCCACTAGTATTCTCGTGGTGGCAGGTCACTGAAGCCCACTCGATCTAGTTTCAACAAAGAAAGGAGGAGAATTTTGTTTATTTTAAGGCCAACAAGCTGTCTTACAGAATCCAAGAGGAAGAATGAAGCCTTTCTCAGGAAAGAACTAGAACTCGGAATCATCATGATTTCAAGTCCATCTCTCGTTTCTGATTCTCTCTGCACATGTGCTTCACTGCGCTGGCTCTGCAGGCTGGCATTTCCTGATCCTTAGCTCACGGGACGGATTGCATAACCCACAGCCCCTGAGAAACCCATGGTTCCTTCCATTCCACAAAGAAACAAAACAACTGGCTCTCTCTCTCAAATTCCTCGAGAAGGGAATCTGATTGGGTAAAGTATCGTGTCTGACCCAATCAGCCCTGACAAAGAGGATATATCCTATAGTGCATATGGTTGCCTTGTGCTCACCCAGAGCATCTGGGAGCAGTTCCCAGGGTAGATGTGTTTGTGTTCTGTCCAGGGTCCAGAACCAGCACTGGACAGTGGACCACTGTGTCTCTCCTGACCCTAGCACAGTCTGAGTCCTGTCCAATCTCTCTCAGGAAATCTGGACCAAGTCAGGAAAGAGAAAGCTTTTGGAGAAAGGAATTAGAGATAGAGATACTAATTATAGGCATCCAGAGAAGCCAACGGATGAACAAGCAGTACAAGTGCTTTGCCATGGTTTTCAAATAATCATTTATCAAGAAAGAAACCAGGGAGATGCAACACTGTCATGAAAACACAATTCATACACAGACATGAAGAACACTAGAAGGGCAGAGATGATATAATTGAAGAGTTATCTCATCCACTGAGTTATACCAAAGTGCTCATAATTTGTTTCCCTTTTTCTATCTTGATGAAAAATTCTTTTTATAATGCTATAGAACTAATAAATCTTGATACGTATAGCACTGTTTTAATGATTCTTTCACACTTATGTTATAATTTAGTTTTTACTAAGTATGACCAGGTGAAACTGCCATTTTCATAGGTCAAAAATGACAAATATCAGCCATTTCAAAATAATATATATGTATCCTTTTAAATAGAACTACAGACTTAAATGAAAACATCGGTCCTTGGGATGACTCCCACTATGTCCCTGATTCCTGCTGCCCAGAGGCAACCATTTTTAGTTTTTAGACTATTTTTTCTGATTGCTTATTTCTAAATAATATATTCTTATCTCTTGATTTTTCTATTTTACACTTTATATGTCAACTTCCTCCTGTGGAAGATATGCACCATCTCAATGCCATCAAACCTATCGGGTAACTTACAAGCTCCAGGGGATTTCTTGAGAACATTCCTCCTGAGGACTTCCATCCTTCTCCTCAAATCTCAGCTGGTGCTCTCTGGACCTACAGACTAGCTACAATACTGGAACTTCTCCTCCCATCATCCTGGGAATTCCCTTTGCCTTTGCCGCTCTCCTGTGTTGCTTTTCCCCACATTAATTTGATGTTCTCCTCTTTCTTGGTTTGCAATCTCATTCTGTGGAGCACACTCCCAGTAGCTTTCTGAACACCTGAACAAAGGAGATACATTTGTAAGAACTTACATGTCTGCAAACATCATTCTGCCTTCAATCTTGATTGATGGTTTGGCAAAATACGGAATTCTAGATTGAAACATATATCTTTCCTAGAATTTTGAAAGCATGACACATTATCTTCCATCTTCCAGAGTTTCCATGATAAATCCTATGCCATTCTGATTCCTGATATGTATCCATAGCCTGCTTATTCTCCTTAGAAGATTTTAGACCTGTGTCTATGTCCCAGGTATTCTGAAATTACATGAAGATGTATTTTGTAGTCAAACTCTGTTCATTCATTTTGATGGGCCTTTAAATCCAGAAGTTCTTGTCCTGGAAATCATCTTGTATTATTTCTATAAATTTCTCCTGCATTATATCTTGGATAGTTTCCTCTCCTCCACTTTCTCTCTTCTCTCTTTGGGGCTCCTTTTCATCAAATATTGACAGCTTGACCTGATTCTCCAGTTTTACCTTTTCTTTCCTATTTTCCAGCTCTTTTATTTTGTTATTCTATTTCTGAGGGATTATCTTTCACACTATCTTGCTCAATGTTATCTTCCAACTTATTTATTAAATATATCACTTTTATCACATTTTAAATTCCCATGAGCTCTTCCATATTACATCTCCTCATTTCTCTAAGGACACCTCATAAAATATTACCTCTTATCTCTCTGAGGATATTCAATTATACGGAGCTCTTTTAAAGATTTTTCTTCCTTTCTTATTTGTGGTTCTTCAGAGTTACTTTTTCCTGTTTGCTTGTTTTGGTCACTATCTTTTCTACACGAGACTTGTCACAAATGTCTGATGATCTTTGGTTGCCCATCTAAAGTGAAGTCCTGGGACTTCCGGGGCAGTCCAATGGCTGGGACGTCACCTTCCAGTGCAGGGGTGGTGCTGGCTCGATCCCTGGTCAAGGAGCTGGGATCCCACATGTCTAGCGGCCAAAAAACCAAAACATAAAACAGAAGCAATATTGTAACAAATTCAATAAAAACTTTTAAAATGGTCCACATCAAAAAAAAAAATCTTAAAAAAAAAAAAATGGGCTTCCCTGGTGGCGCAGTAGTTGAGAGTCCGCCTGCCGATGCAGGGGACACGGGTTCGTGCCCTGGTCTGGGAAGATCCCACATGCCGCGGAGCGGCTGGGCCCGTGAGCCATGGCCGCTGAGCCTGCGCGTCTGGAGCCTGTGCTCCGCAACGGGGGAGGCCACAACATTGAGAGGCCCGCGTACCGCAAAAAAAAAAAAAAAAAAGTGAAAGTGAAGTCCTAAAAAAGTTGACCAGAAGCTCTTTGTGCTTGGGTGCAACAGATCAGGTGGTGACCCAGCCATTCGTGTGGGGATTTCCAAATATTAACGTCTGGAGATTTGTTCTCTCTTGTATTCTTTGTTCTTGTGGGTTTATTCCCTTTATATTCCTTCTGTCTTTTCAGTGAGATTTGAGCAGGGAAAAGAAGTGATTGTATGGATTCAACCCACCACCTTGAGTTGAGAGTGCTCTATTGCATTTCTGACAATTCACGTTTCTTTCTGGGGAACTGGGAGTTCACATGTCTCCTGTGTGTCCCCAGTGCTGTGTTTCTGCCTGCTGGTGAATCAGCCCTCAGTAGTCAAGAATGTGCCCTTATCTTTTGCTCCTTTGTTTCTGCGGTCCTCTCACAGAACAGAACCCACTCGGGGGTTCTCACTGGTTTCTTTGAGCCCTTGAATGCAGAGAACAGTCAGCATACTTGGGGACTTACTTACCCCCTCTTCCTTTTTCCTGCTTTAGCTGAAGAAACAGAGACCTGTTTGCTAGAATCTGCCTATTGCTTGTGCACTTAACGTGGTTCTTACCACCCCACCTAGCACAGCCCATCTTCCAGTGATGACTCTTATCTCTGTTGCACCTTAAGACCAACAATTCCTTCTTTGTAAGGCCTTTCTTTGTACCCACTCAGAAACTGGCAAAGAACAGGGGCTTCCTCTGGGAAGTAATATGATTGGTGCAGTGCAGGGGAGCATCTGCTTTAAGACAACTCTGGGTTTTGTACCAGCCTGGTCAAATACTGAACCTCTTTGAGACAACTTCCTCGTTGTGAAATGGAGATAACATTAGTATAGTGAAATAACGTTTCAAAGAATTAGTTATGATACTGTATAGCCGCTGTCCCACTCACACTCTGCAATTAAAGGGAAGGGAGGACATCCACTGCGGTAGCAACAGTTACTTTTGGGAACAAATGTGCTGCATTCTTTATCTTTTATGGTCAAAAGACACTTTCTGGGTATGAAACATGAAGATTTTTAAATGGGGATGCGAATAGAGGAAGCAGATTTGTCCTGTACTCCACAGCAAATGGAAGAGTTCCAAGATGGAGGAGAAGGAAGAGAGTTCTGAGAGAAAGAAGAAGGAGACACCTTGTAGGAACCCAGCTCCCTGCCTCTCATGCCCGGGGCAGGCTCAGGCTGGGCAGAGAGCATCTGAGAGCGGAGAGGGCTGTACCCTGCCCACCAGAGAGCTCTGAGAGTCAGCCAGCAAGCAGCCTTGCAGAGCTGACGTTGGGAGGTGATGGGCCGGCTGCAGGAGCCCCAGGAGTGTCCATGGGCATGAATGGAAAGCAGAAGTTCACTGAGAATGAACACAGTGAACCAGCCTGGAAGTGAGCACAGCTCACGGCAAGTGGGCCCCATCGCTGAGGCTGGGGAGGACGGCCCAGACAGATGAGAGGAATCTCTCTGCAACCGAGCTCAGGGGGACAGCAGCAACACTAGGGCAGAAGTGGGGACAAACCAACAGAGGAAGATACCCCTGCTCCCAGCCTGAGCACAAACTGAGGTGGAAAAGGAGACAAAGAGGGGCACCTGCAGCAGACACCTCATCAGTGAGGCAACCACAGGCCAGAAGCCCACCAACCCAATGCCACTGGGTCCTGAAGGCTCCCTTGAACAAGATATATGAGTATGCGGGGAGCAGGGGCACGGGGGAGCCACAGACCTTGAAGCAGTTACATTTTAAACAGAAGGGACAAAGGAATTAGTATCTTGTGTCGAAAGGGCTTGAAACATTGCTAGGTTACATATCTTCTAGCAGTAGGAATAGGAATTTGCCTCTGAGTTCAATATTAGAGAAATTTTTAAAGTTTCATTTCTTCTCATCTGAGTCTTTGAGGCTATTGTGACTGTAAAAGCCATGGTCATTATACTTGCTTCATAGAATTTTTATTGTGATTAAATAAAGCTCTATCCAAAAAGTCCCTAACACCGAATAAAAACTCAAAAATGTTAACAACATCCATGTGCCTTTGCCCCTCCGGAGTTAAAACCTGTGGGCCTAGAAAAGTAACACAGGGAGCAAACACTCATTGCCTTGGAGCAGTGCCTAACCCTGCTCGCTGTATCCCCCAGGCAGGGGATGCCTCCCTGACGCTGGTTCCCCGTCCCTGTATCTCTTTTCTGCAGAGCAGGTTAAGCTGGGCTTCTGGCTCTGAGCCCGATGGACTAATGCTTTCCCTTTGCCAATCACACTCTGAGTTCTCACTTTGCCCAAAATACCACCATTTAGGATCACTGAATCATCCTCTCCTTTTCCCCATGTCAATGTGAAGCTGGAGGTACACTCACAGTCACCCTGCTAAGAATGTTAGACAAATAATGCAGTTTGCCCAGACACTGCATGTTCAATTCAGATGGCTTTCAAGACAGATGATGTGGAAAGCCCCAACCAGGAGATAGAGGTCTTTAGATCAACTACAGAAGGACAAATTTAAAACATCCGTGGACTGAATGACAGTCCCGTGGGGAAGATCCTTCCACCATCAGGAGGGTCCAAATTTCATACCCAGGTAACAGGTTGCTTTTCTCATTTTATAGACCTCCATCTGGGTCTGCAATTTGATGTATCAATTTCTTTCTTCTAGTAAAAGATGAGCTATGAGGCAGCAGAAGATGAGACGTTCAGGAGAAAGTTAGAGGAATTTTTTTTTTTTTTTTTTTTTTTTTTTTTTGCGGTACGCGGGCCTCTCACTGTTGTGGCCTCTCCCGTTGCGGAGCACAGGCTCCGGACGCGCAGGCTCAGCGGCTATGGCTCACGGGCCCAGCCGCTCCGCGGCATGTGGGATCTTCGCGGACCGGGGCACGAACCCGTGTCCCCTGCATCAGCAGGTGGACTCTCAACCACTGTGCCACCAGGGAAGCCCATGTTAGAGGAGTTTTAGAGCCTATGTTGTCCATACCATCCAATGGCAGTCGGCCTCTATAAATACTTATTAAAATTCATATTGTTTGAGCAAGTCCAGAAAGAAGAAAGCACTTCTGCAAGCCTCTGCATAACATAACTCTCCCTCACAGAGCCTGGGACCATAGCGACTACATGACACGGTAGGTCCTAACGCCGTTGTGATGAAAAGAACATTGTGCAGGGAATGAATAAACTCTGCCCAAATGGCACTTTGGAATCACACTCCCAGCTTAGGAAGAGCACTGTTGATTCACTCTGCCTCTGTCCTTTACCGGGAGCATCCACACACCTAACACTACCCTCTGGTTATGGTGACACTGATTAGGTAAAACCTCAAGACAAAGCAGGCCTTGCCCAAGCAAGTCACAGCTACAAGCCTGTGGTCAACATGTGCTCTTACACACCTAGCCTACATTAAAGGCTGCGGCCCTGTCTCCAGAACGCCAAAGAAGCCATGTCAAAATTGAGCATTGCCTACAATCAGCGTGGCCTCTTGTGCACTTGGGCAATGATAATGGGAATGCACACGTATACGATACTTTATAGTTTACAGAGGAGTTTTTACCAACTTTATTCCAATGAATCCTCAGAACGTGAAAAGAATAGGTATCATGATCCTTATTTTATAGGGGAGGAAACTGCGGCTCATAGAAAATAAGTGACTTGCCCAAGGCCACAGATCGAGTAAGCAGTAGAGCCAGGGTGTGCATCCAGGTCCCTGACATTGTGTTGCTTTCCTGCAACCCGCGCCTACGGCAGCAGGGCACAGGGCTGGGATTCCCCACCACTCACTCTTGCCCGTCATTTTTCTGCACTTTTGGGGCAGCAGTTAGGGTACTTTGGGTTTATTACATTGAAAAGGAAGGGCATAAAAAGCAAAGAACAAAGAAGGGAGTTTTCAGCTTTTGAGTTTAAAATAGAATTTTGGAACTTCTGACAGCAAACTGCTTGAGACCTCAAAATCCTGGCTTCTGAGTACACAAAAGAAAAGCAACATTCTGTAAAAGTAGAATTCCGAAGACACACCTGAGTTGGGTCAGCTCCCCCACCCAAGTCTCCACAGGGCAGAAAGAGACAGAGAGGTAGAGGTGGAGTCAGAGATTAATTCAGGAGTAGGGGGTCCTGCACCCCCCAGGTGGGTGTTCTAGACCCAGGAGCTAGACCCTGCAGGGGCAGACTCTGAGCTGGCCCCCCATGATCCACCTATCTCTACCTCCTGGTACTCGTGCCCTTGCAAATCCCCTCCCCTTGAGTGTGGGCAGAGCCTGTGACTTGCTTCCGACCAACAGATATGGCAAAGGTGACAGGATGTCCGCGATCATGGGTACATGATTACACTACATACAGTTTTAGTGTCTGCCTTGCAAGGAGACACCCTCCCTTGCTGACTGTGAGAAGCCATCTGCCGTGCTGGGAGCATCCCCGTGGCGAGGACCACACGCCAAGGAGCTGAGAGCATCCTCCAACCAACAGCAGCGAGAAACTGAGGCCCTCAGCCCGTGGCTGAGGAATGAATGCTGCTGACTGCCATGCAAGCCTGGAGCAGATCTTTCCCCAATTGGGCTTCAGGGAAGAACTCAACCCTGGTGGCACCTTGACTGTGGCCTTGCAAGGAAACCAGCTAGTCCGTGTCCAGACTCCCAACACGCAGAAACCATGAGATAATACACGTGTCTTGTTTTAAGTCTCTACACGTGTGGTAATATTGTTTTGCAGCAACAGAAAACTAGTACAGATAAGTTCAGGGATCTGTGGGAGAAGGGATGCGTGTCACTCCCAGGCAAGGCCCAGCAGGGTAAGTGAGGTCCTTGAGAGTTTCACAGCCCCAGTATGGTAAAGACACAACATGGTAACAGGGAACTCTACCCAATATTCTGTAATAACCTAAATGGGAAAAGAATTTGAAAAAGAATATATATATATATATATATATATATATATATATATATATATGTATAACTGAATCACTGTACTGACACCTGAAACTAATACAACATTGTAAATCAACTATACTCCAATATAAAATTAAAATTAAAAAAAAAGAAGACACAATGGGGTAAAATGCTGGCAAGACACATCTGAGCAAATAGGACATGGCAGAGCCTCTCCTGAGTCTTCTTCATACTGTAGAAGCTCAGGAGTTTCATCCAAGGGGCTCAAGGATATGGCTGAGGAGGGACAGCAGACAAGGAGGGGCCTTGTGGGCAAGACCAGGAAGACACAGACCAATGACACAGACATCTTCAGGAGGTGTCAGTGGTTCAGGATGCCAAAACCAAGCCAGAGGGGTAAGTGACACATCCCAGATGGCAGCATGGCCTCTTGCCACGACCAGAGACCAGGAGCTGTCCATGATGCTGAGGTGTCTCCAGCTCCCTGGACTGGGTATCACTCCAGGCAGAGGGTAGGAGCTGGGACAGGAATCCTGGACAATTGTGTTCAAAGTAGAAATGACGGAGTTTACCTGGAAATGATTAAGGATCCATGTTCTACCATCAGTGTAGGAGGGCGGCAAGTAAACAACCTGATTCTACAGGCTGATGAGTGCTGGGGTAGCAGGAAAGGCAGGGATCTTGGGGCTGTGGGAAAGGGATCGCTCAGTAAAGGGCTCCTGGAGGAGGTGAGAGCTGAGCTGAGTTTTAGAGGATGAACTAAAAGGAGATCCTATGAACATAAGATTCCAAACTTTCATGTTCCATGCATTTACGTTTTCAAGGTTCTAAGATGCTTTTTTTCCCAAGTCTACAGATCAAAGTCTCCCCGCTGGCACTGTTATCTATTGGGGCCCTGCTTGGGAGTGGGGAGGACACAAACTGTCTGAAATGTATCTGAATCAGACCCCTATTTCTCATCATTTCCCACATCTCTGTCATCTCTGCCTGTAGGGATTTACTCCTTTTTTTAATTTACTCTTTTATTTTTAAGAAAAGTTTCACATGCACACAGTTTCAAGAATCAAATCATTGTACAAGACTTGTATGAAAAAATAGCAATTGCACACACTGCCCCATTCCACCCCCATTTCTCATCACCCAGAGGAAATACATTCAACTTTTAGAAGATTGTTCTAGATGTTTTCCTCCCTATCTCTAAGTACCTTGCTGATCCTGCTACTTCTTGATTTTTCAGTTGCACTATCCACTGGCTTCCCAGTATGGAAGATGAGACACTTTTGCCACTGTCTCTAACCCTACCACACACACCTTCTTCTTGTCCCCATTCTCCCAATGGGGTTGATTTATAATGCTAGTTAAATTCAATACATTCAGCGTTTATATTATTATGATCATGCAAATGCTATTCACAACTAAGTCATGAGGCTTATGAACTATTATTAATTTCTAATAGATTTTGTTTTCCCTGGAGTTTATGATTGTTTTCGTATTTCATTTGCTAAGTTTTCTATATTCTTATCATTAATCTAGGTGTGAACTCTTCCTCATATATGTAAATGTCTTCTCAATATGTTCAAACTCGTTAGGCATTTTATCACTTGTACCTTTTTGAATAGCTCTCTCCCAGGCTTCGGATCCACTCCAGCAATCTGAATGGCTTACATGTCTGCCATCTTGGGATTTCCCTTGACCATTATCCTGGAGATTCCTTTGTTTCTCTCCTAAGTTGGAGTCTGTGTTTCCCATGTCCCTGTTTCACCATTTCACCATTTTTCATGTACAAACACACACACACACACACACACACACACACACACATGCTTCCTGGCTTCAGTGTGTTTTTGTTTCCAACAGCTAGTGCTTGCAGCTCTTCTTAGAAGGACTGTCCTTGGGCAACTGAAGGCTATTTGCCTGAAGCTGAAGATCCAAGGGCCTTGGAATTTTCATCCCCCACCTGCCACCCCAGAGCAACTCTTAACTAATGGACTAGTGTGGGAGCGTGCAAGCCAGCTCCTTTGTCTCAGGTTGGGACAACTCTAAAGTAACTTACCCTCCACATTTTCCTGGAGGATCAGACTGAACTCTGCCTGGAATCACCCCTTGTTTGGCTTTCTCTATTTCCTTGTCCTGCTTCCTCTACTTCCTTAGAGGTCTCCTTAATAAATCACTTGCACAAGAATCCATGTCTCAGAGTCTTCCAGGGAGCCCAACATAAGACACATGTTTTCCTTTTGCTTGGTTTAATCCCTTGGTTTGTTGGAGCACATCCTTCAGTAGCTTCCTGAGAAAGAATGTATGGAATAACTTTTATAACTCTTATAACTTTAAAAAGGTGACTGGAAGTCCCAAGTGTGTGGGAGAGTTCATGAACCATCATCTTCACAACCAAGTCATCTGGCTGAGCTGTTTGTCTGGGGACCCTGGTGTCGGTGTCTTTAAGTCTTTCCTCTTAGCCTGCCAAGCTTACATCCTGAGGTTTGTGTGTCCCTAACACACACTGTTTTGTAGATACCTTATTTGAGACAGCCCTAATTGAATGCAGAGTGTTGGGATTAATGACCTGTGATGCGCTCTCCCTCCTGTGTCTCTGTAGGAATGTGTTATCCAATCAATGGCAAATCCCGAAGAGGTGACAATGGACATAGAGGTTCATCTCATCTTTTAAGTCATACTACATGGCAGCATGAGCCTGGAGAAAGGGAAGATAGAACCTCCAAGGCAGCTGTGATGAGGAATCAAGCCTGATTTGAGCTCTCATTCACGCAAGTTCCCCTCCAGAGGCAGAGTGGTGTAGTGGAGAAAATATGGGCTTTGGCCCCACAGACCAAAGATGATTCCTATTTCTAACACTTCCCGGGTATGTTAGGAAGCTAGGAGAAATTATTTAGCTTCTACAAGCATTAACTTGTTCTTTGGAAATCCAGATCAGGAGTCAATCCAATTGTCCCCCAGGACCCTAGATTTCCTCCACGATTAACCTAACCCACACTATGACTGTCTGCTTGCTTGTCTCTCACCTCCTCCCAATCATCAGCTCCTGGATGAGAGGGGCTGGTTCGTTTATCACTGAGCTACATAGGCAACCTGGGGACCTGGGATTCAGTGAATGTTGGATCAATATTCATTCTCTTTCTCCTCATTTCCCCTATGAACTAAGGACCAGAATCTTTTTGGCAGAATGGCTATTTTCAGTTTGCTTATAGATACAGAAGGTCCACAGAGCACAGGGAGAGAAACAAGAAGAAAGAGGGAGAGTTGGTGGTGGATTGAGAGGAAGAAGCAACCAACTGAAAGAAACTTGAGAAGAGAGGGAAAAAAATTATAGAACATATCCAAAGCAGGATTATTTTGTAATGAAGGAAGATTGGGGGAAAGGAAGGCCAGAGGATACAGGTACATTTGGATTCTGGAGAAGAAAAATAGAACTTAATAGTAGGACCATGTGATTAAAAGGCTATAATAGCTTAGCCTGGGTGAGAATGAAGCTCCCTTTTATGCTGACTGTTGTATTGGTTTTGACCAAAACCCTTCCCTTCAAGTAACTGCTGCTACCCGCCGCTTCATCCGTGCATTTTCCTCAGTTGCCGCCACTTTCTTCCATGAATCTTCCTTCCAACCCCTGCCACAGCTGACTGAGCTAGTGGTGGGCGTCCAATACTGTCTGGACCAATCAGAGACATTCTTCAGAACTTTCTTCATTTGTGTAGACTTAAAGGAAAAAACACAGGTGCTCTCAGAAGCTGCTTCTCACCATGTGGAGAAAGTCCACCTGCAGAGAGCAGCAGACAAGGAGCCCTGGCCGTGCTCAAGACCATGGATCAGACTGCTGCTGAAGCCCTGCTGTCGCCCCTCCCTTTTCACAGCACGATAGTTCATTCTTCATCGATGTCCAGTAACCAGTACTTTCCTCCTTTTGCCCAAGTCTGCTCAAGATAAGTTCCTGTCACTTGCACCCAAAATGGTCCTAGCTAATAAGATATATGTGAAGAAAGTCTGTGATAAAAGAATATACTCTTTGCATGTTAGAAACATTTATATATGTGCACATTATCTTTAGTCTTGCCAAATCATTAAAGCGGGCCTAGGAAGAGGATCTTACCTGCGTTTGTTACCAGTGGCTCTTGAGACATTTAAGATAGCAAAATCCTTTCCCTAAAAGTCCATGGCTCCAATTTTAGACCACCCTTCCTTCCCATGAATTCCCACTTTGGTCTCCTATACTATTAATGCAAACTTTAGAGAGATATTGTTTCTTGCCTCTTCTTTGACATCATGTCCAAAATATCATCATCACTTCTACACTCTATAAATTTTGAAAGACTCTTCCTTCTCATAAACTGGTAACTTCCAAATATTGGAAATTGAAAAAAGATAAATTTCCAATTGCAGTCAAGATAGAGTAAGCACCCTCCAACTTCTCTCTCCCATTGAACACAATTAAAAATCCCGGACAGAATGCATGGAGCAATCCTCTGAGGACTCTGAAAAGTAAATGTTGACAAGTAGATTGGGAAAGGAAACCAGAATTCAAAGAACCACCCAAAGAAATGGTGAGTTTCCAGGTTTTATTCTTCAGTATCTCTGAGCCTAGATTCAAAGGCAGACTGAAGCCTGGAATTGTGCACCAAATGAGGACAGAAAGAACTCCAAAAAAACCATCTATCTCTGATCTGAGGCATTGGAAAGAAAGCCCCTACAGGTCTGAAAGAGGGAAAGAATTCCCCTGGGTGACTTGGTTGGTTGTTTTTTCCATTCTCTCACTGCCCCCAGGCAAGTTCTTGGCAATTCCTGCAGTACCTGGGTAGACTCCTAAAACTCCAAGATAGGGGAACGCTTCTTTGACCAGACAAACTGAGGTTTCCATAACGTGGAGATAATCCACATTGCTATATTTTCTCTACATACTCACTCAACTCATCATGGCTCTGGATGCAGACACAGTTGAAGAAAGTGGATGGCAGAGTGGAGAGACTAAAGACCCAGCTTCCTAGCCAGAGGACCAGGAGGGGAGGACCTTGGAAGCCAGGAAGTGTCAGAGGAAGTGAAACCCAATCCCCAGCTACAGGGACAAGTTCTGCTAGGTCTAACCTTAGCAGATCATTGTGATTTCATTCCTCTTGACAGCAACTGGTTTAAGCATGACATGGAATGCAATTCTGGCCAACGAGAAATGAAAGAAGTGCTGGAGGTGAGAGGGGTGGGGACAGGGGACAGATTTTGGTAAAGGTTTCAGAGAGAAAAAGACAGTGCTGATATTAGGTGTTACATTTGTGGACTAGGGCCACAGCAACTGTGCTGGAACCACAAGCAGAGGTGGCAGAGGACAAAGCTGACCTTCTGCAACTGGCAGAATGGAAAAATGGAAAGATCCTGGAGCTGCGGAATTAACCAGTCTGGAGCTGCCCTACCCCTGGGCTTCTTGTTATAAGGGATATTTTTTTTTCATGTTTTTTGAGTGAACGGAGGCAGGATTTTCTAGAATTTGCAGTCAAGTTACCTAAGAGTCATACCTGATAAGGTACATACAATGCAAAAAGATTGCTAGACCATGGGCGAAGGGTCAGATCCTCACCCACCCAGTGCTGCTCTCACTCTATGCTTTAGGTCCTTTCTTTGAACCCTGGAGCACAGCATTACTTAAACCTTCCTCAAGGTTCAGAGGATGTATTACGTTCAGGGAAAATAAGAAGACTGTATCTGGAACAGGGAGGGAAGAGGGACTCCCCTTCCTCCAGGCCATCCACAGAGACTTGCAGCATCCTCGGAATGGCTTCCTGGGCAGGCAGCAGGCCCCAGGTGATCACCCAACCACAGCAATAGACACAGTACAGAAATAGAGGTCAGCTCTCCAAAGGAAGCTAGAAACACCCTACATGTTAGAAAAGAACTGACTGCATGGATTACCCATGTAATGAAGTTTTAACTACCATCTCATTGTTTTGTCAAATAGTAGATGTTTGACAAATATTTAAATAAATAATTTTATAGGAAAAATACCCCAGGAATTGAAAACTTCCAGCTACTTACATCTACCTACATTTCTTTCCCAGACTCATCAGAACACAGACACCATTTATGTGAAGCTATAAGAGTGGCTATTCTATTTTGCATTCTGCTTTGCTTGCACTTAGCTTTGTGATGTGTGCACATTTCCACAGCTCACGTACTTTTCAGTTTCAGTGGTCACAGGGAATTCTGATACACCATGGTTCTCTTAACCATTCCCACTCACTGGGCATTTGGGTCACTTTCTATTTTCCCCTATTATGAACATGCTGCCATAAATATCTTTGTAAAAATGGCTTTTTTCCATTTGGATTATTTCCTTAGGGTATTTTCCCAAAAGTGGGATTACCAAGTCGAAGGATATAAATGCTTCATAGTTCTTATTATAAATTGCCAAGTTGCACTTGAGAAAAATAGGAACAAATTACAGAGTAGCCAACTGTGTGTCGGTTTTCCATGCAGAACCTAACTTAACAGGTTTTCTCCATCTTATTTATTTTTATTACTTTAATGTTGGCATTCCTTAGCTGTTCAAATCTGTATTTCTTTAGTTATTACTCAGGCTGAACATTTTTTCATGTCAGTTTACTATCTGTAAGAAACAAAAACAAGACATTTTTGTTAGAGAAAATCTATTCCTTATGATGATGTGGCAACATTATAAATTGTAAGGGTGATATTAATTAAAGAGGTTACCTGTCATTCTTTATATGTAAACAATATTTTCATATCTTTTGATAAAGCCTCAAGTAGAGTGCAGGTCTTAACCAGAAATTTGCATAATTCTGTATCTATTTTGGCCCTTAAGACTTATTCATAATAATTAAAATAATTTTCTAATTTCTTCATTTCACTTAGTATTTTTTCTCTACGAAAAAGTTGAAATTATTTTATAATTGATTCGATTCACCTTGTTTCTGATGATATCTTCTATTGCTTTAAATATCACAAATATATTTCTCGCCCATTGTAGAAATAAATATGCTACTTCATCCTCTTTTGATTTTTTTATGGTTTGTTTCATGGTCATTTGCAAGGTGCAAACCTGAGGTAAATTTCATTACTGCCTGGACTTCTGACATACGTGGCTAAATTCTTTCCTTCTAACACTAACAGAGGATGAGAGCACACAGTCTTTTAGTTCTGTGTGTGGTGGGTTGGTACGGACCAACTCAGAGTTCAGGATGCTACTCTACCATACGCCTCACCCTCCTGCAGGATTCCTTACTAACCAGACAGAGCAAGTAGAAGGGTGTTCATAAGCATCATGAGCGGAAGAAAATGCACACACACACATTTTGTTTGTTTGTTTGTTTGTTTGTTTTGCGGTACGCGGGCCTCTCACTGTTGTGGCCTCTCCCGTTGCGGAGCACAGGCTCCGGATACGCAGGCTCAGCGGCCATGGCTCACGGGCCCAGCCGCTCCGTGGCATGTGGGATCTTCCCGGACTGGCGCACGAACCCGTGTCCCCTGCATCGGCAGGCGGACTCTCAACCACTGTGCCACCAGGGAAGCCTGCACAAACACAAATTTTACTGCATGTCTCTGTATTATTTCTTACACCTTCATGTGCATCTATAATTATCTCAAAATAAAAAGTCTAATTAGAAAAAAACTTTTAAAATGCATGGAAATTTAATAAGATATTTTCTTTGAAGTATTCACACCCTGACTCTCAGCAGAAGTCCAAAAGCTTAGCACACGGTATTCTTCATCGTCAATTCTGGTACTCAGGGCAGGGGCCGCCAAGAGGTGGAGTCTTCATCCTCAATCTCCCATTATTTGAGGAATCAGCTTTCAAACACTGCCATATTAAGGCCAAAGGCAGGTTTAGAAGTTCTGATTTTTAACCAGATTGCCAAATATTTATTAAGGGCCATAAGCAATCTTGCTTGAAAGTGGGGCACCAGCTGTCAAGTAAACAACTTGTAGCGGAGAAAATATTTTAGAGCTGCCAACAACCTCTTCCCATTGCTACAGGTGAGGTTTAATTTTTGAAGCTGAGAAACTGTCATTTTGGTACCTGATTGAATTTTGCATCCTAGAATTTAAGCGGGAATTGGTCCTCAGGCTGGCCTTCCTTTTCCTTTGGAAGGGCCTCTAAGGTGACCCTTTTAGTCATGCAGAGATAAACCAATTTCTTACCCCTTTTTCTTCAGACAGCCCGCAACCAGTCAGGGCTTTGGATGTTAAGTATTCTATTCACTAATGAAAATTTGGTTTGTATTTTAGCAGGACTGCACCTTTGCAAATAAATTATTTTAAAATGTGAATTTAAACTGTTCAGTCCCTGAAAAATATTTCTTGTTTATGAGAGATATTTCTATTTTCTCTACCTCCAGTGCTTATTCCCAGGAGATTGCGAGACCAGCTCATGCCAGGAGCAACATCAGTCCTGGTGATCTCCTCACACTGAAGAAAGAGGATCTGGACTGGGTTTGGCAGGTGCCCCTTGGCCTGGCCAGTTGGGACCCCACATTTGGGGCTCTGCCTCTGCTGCTATTACTGCCTCCAGCCCAGCAGCCGCAGACCCTGAAACAATCTAACTACTAGGAGCACAGATTGGAGTTTGAACCCCAATTCTATCACTATATCCCTGTATGACCTTGAGCAACTCACTTTACCTCTCCTGACTCAGTTTCCTCATTTGCAAAATGGGGAAAGTATTACCTACTAGAGGGGTGCTAAGACAATGTTAGTTTTGCCCCCAATCTGCACCCTGGGTTGGGGGGCTTTGCCATCCTATAACATACAAATTGACATCCAGTCAGCCAAAGGAGCTGATAAGCAAGAGAGACAGCCTCTCACCCCCACCCCATCCCACTGGATATGCCAGCAGAACCAGATCTCTGCAACAGCCACCTGGGAGCTGCTAAGTATGTGGAGAGCATAGGAATACTCCCCAGGACCTCAGTTTATCCATCTTATCACAGACGATTTGGGAGATCTTCCCTGCGATCCGCCTCTCCCTCAGGTGCACAGAATTGCAGCTGACACCAAGGCTGACCTTGGTCTTCCTCACATCCCGGCCAGGGACATACAAAGACCCCTGGAGGGGCAAATAGTCTCTGCCCAGTGGGCCACCTCACTGAGTGGGCCCTTGACCCCCTAGTAAGAGAGCTAGACACAAGCGTGCATGCCCGTGTACACACACACACCACTTCTTGTATGCACACAGATTAGTACACATGCATTTTTCACCTACATCCACATTCACAAACAGAAACACACACACACCTATTTGGACACACGTACAAATACAGGCAAACACACTTGTCCCCCAGAATATGCACGTACACATTCTCAAGCAACATACCTGTATGCTTACATGCTTACACACCACCATGCCTGTTCTCACACTCCCTTCCACATGAATGTGCATGTGTGCGCGCACACACACACACACACACCTGAGGACACACACATGGTGAAGCGGGCTCAGACCAATGGCCCTGCGTCTCATCAGAGTGTGTGACAAGCTAGTGTGTGTCTGAAGTCCGGTTGCCCAGAAGCAGATCCTGAGATGAGAGGGAGCGTACAAGTGATTGATTAGGGAAGTGCTCCCGGGGGAGTTCAGTAAGTCAGACAAGCAGGATTAGGGAAGAGGAGGAAGCTAGATGAAGCGACTGTACGTGAAGTTGCACCTCGCCCTGATCCTTGGTGGTGCTCTGAAGCACAGATCACCCCTCATGGTGTCTCTCAAGAGGCAAGGAAACTGTCTGTCATCCTGCACCGGTAACTCAGGAGCATCCTGCAGCAGTAACTCGAACCACCTGAATGTCTCCAAAGCCAGCAGAGCCTGCATCCTTCTGACAGCCTAGCAAATAGGTGGGTCCTGGGCCCCGGTGAAATGTTCATAAACATAGCCTCATTTCTCCGTTACGCAAACATCAGATCCACTTCCACACAAACTGACATATAAATGAAACATTTGGGGAAGAGGGAAATCCTGTGGTAAATGGAATCCTGGCCACCAGGACCAAACACACCCACCCCACTTGACAACTTTCAGCACATTTTGGTGCCTGCGAAGCTAGAACCAGCCCCCACTCTCTCCCGAAGGGCTTGGCAGCCAACCTTCCACTTAGTTTTATGAACTTAGGTAAGTTTCCCATCCTTTCTGTGCCTCAGCTTCCTCATCTGAAAATGAGGATAATAATAGTATCATTAGATAATAATAGTGTGCTTACTAGAGTGGGCTCTCCATGTCCGCTGGTCCTGAATCCAACAGCACTGCATCATTTTATACAAGGGACTTGAGCATTCAGCAGATTTTGGTGCCTGTGGGGGGGTCCTGGACACAGAACAATGTACCACAGTTTGGGTGGTTTAAACAACAGAAACCTCTCTTAGAGTTCTGGAGGCTGGAAGTCTGAAATCAAGGTGTTGGTAAGGCTGGTTCCTTCTGAGCCTTCTCTCCTTGCTTGTAGATGGTCATCTTCTCCCTGTGTGTTGGCAGTCTTCCCTGTATGTGTATCTGTGTGTCCAAATTTTCCCTTTTCATCAGGACACCAGTCATACTGGATTAGTGCCCACCCTACTGACCTCAATTAACTTGATTATCTCCATAAAGACCCTATCTCCTAATAAGGGCATATTCTGAGGTATTGGGATAGAATTGAAGACACAATCCAACCCCTAACACCTTATAGGGTTGTCATGAGGATTAACATGAGTTAGGTTTTGTAAAGTGCTTAGATCAGTGCCTCGCAGACAGTAAGCCCTATACACATTTTGCAATGATGATGACGATGATTATGATGAAGAAGAAGAAGAAGAAAAATTATATCAACTTGAGAACATTTGTACTGTGTAATAGTGAGATGTAAAAGTGGTTGTAAAATGATTTAACACAAAATATAGTAAGTTTTATAACACACAAAATGGAAGGAAAAGACAAAACCTGTCCAAAAGTGTTTACTCTCTGGTTGCTGTAAGACCAATTTCCACCAGCATGTGGAGTGTTTGAGCCTAGCTTGTGTGCCACAAAACTGGTGGGTAAAATTAACCCACTGTGGGCCTCCCTGGTGGCTCAGTGGTTGAGAGTCCGCCTGCCGATGCAGGGGACACGGGTTCATGCCCCGGTCCGGGAAGATCCCACATGCTGCGGAGCGGCTGGGCCCGTGAGCCATGGCCGCTGAGCTTGCGTGTCCAGAGCCTGTGCTCCACAACGGGAGAGACCACAACAGTGAGAGGCCCGCGTACCGCAAAAAGAAAAAAAAAAAAAAAAATTAACCCACTGTTAGATAGCTCTTAGTTACACTTTCCCACTGCTGCTCATGATAAACAAGCAAAACTCACCTCAGACTGAAAATCAACAGTAAAGGGACAGACAAAGAGGCCTTGCCACAAGGAATCTTTTTTTTTTTTCATTAACTCACCACCCTGAGATCACAGAACCCAGGAGAAAGGTAAGAAAATCTTTGAGTGCATTGTTGAGTTCCAGACTCAGGGTAGCTTCCAGGATAAATACTATAAATGTACATGTATATTGTGTGAGCCAATCAGGAAGCCCTGCGTCTTTGCTTGCCCTAGGAAATGGAAATTACTTCCTCCAGGACCCCTGGCAGGTGCGCGGAGGCTTACCCCTTTGAATGAACCACACAATAGTGGCGACTGGTGGGAGACCCTAGAACTGAATCCCAGTGTTCCTCACCCACAGCTCTGCTTCCATCACTGACTGGCACCTCCAATTTGCCCCTGCGGGCCTGGAGGGGCAACTGCACCCACAGGCCAGGCCTGGAGGTCACTGTGGCCTCAACCAGGTAGCTATTGCTTCAAAGGGCTCATTGAATATAAATGCAGTTATTGCATTTAATGTAATGCAGTTATTAACATAGATTATTTTGAATTGGATGAATATTACATCAGATGTATTCAGCTATGAGTAACAGAAAATCTAACAGATTCAAACAAATACAGGCATTCATTACTTGCTAACAAGAAAATGAGAAGAGGGTGATCCTAGGGTTGGTTTGACAGCATAATGTGGCCATCGAGGAACCAAGAGTGTCTATCTTTCCATGCTCCCATCTTTGGCTTGTTGGCTTTTGTTGCCCTGGTACCACTACCTTCTTGCTTCCTCTCTCCCATGCAGGGAGGGAGCAGCCCCCTGCCACTGCTAATTTCTGGGTTGTTTTATCCATCCACTGTTTGTCTTCTCAGCAACTCTACCACCTGCTTAAACAATTTCCTACAATAAAATCCTTCTGTCACAATAACTAAAATGACTTTGTTTTCTCAATTAAAACCTGACTGGCCACACAGCTGACACAGTAACAAACTCAAATCCTCAGGGAGCAACACTTTAAGAGTGCATACAAGCTTAAGGAGAACACGAAGATAATTTTTGGTAGAAATCAACAAAACTCAAAGTAGGCAATAAGAAAATGATACTAAAAATGAAGCATGTGATCACATGATGATGGTAGCACCGTTGACAAGCGAGAAGGTGAAAGAGGCCAGCCCCCTTTCTAGTATGTTCTGTACAGGGCACCTGGACAAGGAGGTGAGTAGGGGCTCAAATTCAGCCTGTGATTCGGTCAGCGCACTATGCACCCTGCATGGGGCTAGTCTCCCAAGGAAAGGGCACTTTTTTTTATCATTTACACAAAGGTTACACAAAGGTTTCTCTAATTCTCATTGGTTGGCCTTGGCCCTGTCCAGAGTTGCCAAAACTCATGGCAGGCAGAAGAATGAAGAGGAGCAGGAAGAAATATCAACAGAGCATAACATGAAGCCCACCTGAACCCTCAAGAGCTTCGTGTAAGGTTTTTAATGTTCCGAGAACACAAGGGGATGGGAGTTTTAAGAAGGAGCCTCCCTGTCCAGAGGCAAGGCTGGAGTATAAAATGGAGACAGTCCGTCCTCCAGAGGAGCAGAGAGAGGCAGTGCCCACAGCAGCCCTGCTGGAAGGTGCCTCGTTAGAAGAAAACCCATACTTGCAGCTCTTGGGGCCTGCTCCCAATAGCTGCAGCCTTTTCTCTCCTTTTCTTTTCTTTTCTTTTTTCTTTTCTTTTCTCTTTCATTTGGGAAGGTGGCCCAAATTAGAAATTTAGAACTTAGCAAGTCAACTTTGACCTCGGGTGTGGGCTTAATAGTCCCTCTTACAAAATAGCAGGACTCCCAGACAGACCTGGAACACACCGTTATTTCTGGAAGTCCTCAAAGGGGAGCCTGCCATGTACTCACAGCTGATCTATGCAGCTGCCACCAGACATCAGCCTTTCCTTCCTCTGGACCCCACATCTTATTTGTCTGTATCCCCCTCCCTTAAAGCTGTTTGCAGGAGCCTCAGCTCCACCAGCCCATGGAGGGATGCTGTGCTGTGATGCTATCCGTCACATGTGCTGCGACGGATGCTCCCAAAGCCACCGTCCTCAGGTGCCCTCATGGTGCTAGACCCTCCACAGAAGTGGGGAAGTGGTCTCCCCAGCTCTGTGCTTCACCTCATCACCTGGGTCTCAAAGCAGCTCTGCCAGCACCCAGAGTCTCACCAAGTGGCCCTACCAACTCCTAGAACACCCCACTCCCGGGCCTGGGCAACCTGAGAAACCTGGGTGCTAGCAGGGACCTCTGTGTCCTCCAGGGACTCAGCCCACCAAGCTGAACCTCCAGCAGACACCATACCACCCACCTCACTTCCTCCTCTTCCTTTTTACCCTCTCCGGCCACCAAAAAATCCTCCGTGAAGCAAAAACTCACACATACTGATGTGTCTGAGAGAAACACAGAGTACCACCTGCATCAGCGGCCAATAAAAGACCCTCTGGTACAACTGGCAGAAGGGATGGAGGTCTCTCCTCGCTGGGGGAAGGCATTAGGTAGGGCCTGTGCAGAGTTCAAAGAAATATGGGTGGAGACAATTCCTGCCTCTGTTTGACCGCCAGGCCTGTAGATGGCGCAGCAGCAATGCCCTGGAACCGTGGAAGCTCCCTGACAGCATGGGGTTTGGGCGGTGGCCCTCCAGCTCCCTCCCCTCTGCTCTCATCTCTGGACGTCTTCTCCCTCTTCCATTCCTTTCTTTTCATGCTCACCTCCCTCCCTCCCTCCTGCTCCTTAGCCTCCCGTCACTGTTCTTCCTCTACCTCCCTCCTCATTCCACTTTCCCTCCAGTACCGCTTGTGGACAGAACACTTTTCTACAGGCTGTTGGAGGTAAAAAAAGGATTGGGAGACACTGGCCCACCCTTAGGGGTTAGCAAGATATATATATATATTTGCTTGCAGGGCCAAGCAAAAGGGTAGGGCTGAGTCAAAGATGGTTTGACCCTCTAACCCTTGTGCATTCACCTGTTAAGTCAGCCTTGGGGGAAGACATGGCCGGAAAAGATAACCCAATGGGACCCTACTGTATCAGTTCAGAATACGAAGGGTTTGAGAACCCTTGCTGATGTCTGCTCAGTGACACAACTGAATTTTTCTAATGAGAAAGCAAAAAATTTTCTAAGAGGGATTCAACTATTTCTTTTTTAAAAATATAATGTTTTGCTTGAATGTGTTTTTACAGTCTTTTGAAAAGCCTCACACACATTGTCAGAAGTCCTGTTAGATATAAGACCCCCAAACAGTAAGGAGGACCATAAATACTGTTAATAGGAGTTTAAAAATTCACTCAACAAACTTGATAAACTCAAGTTTTGTATTCAGATAGGAGGAGCTAGACAGATGAAAATTCCTCCTTTCTAGTTGGGAAAGGTTCATCCTAAGGATTTCTGGGCTCGACATATAGGAATTCTTCCCTTTTGTGCCAGGAAAGACAGACTCAGGCCTACAGAGCATAGAGGTGGGGAACCAGCCTCTTAGGGGAAGCTAACTGCTGGCTGAGAGCATGAAACTTCCCTAGTTGTCTAAATGCATGTCCCAGACAAGGCAAGCAAGAGTCAATATCATCTATTCCAATCTGGGAATAGGAACCAGGGACGGGTAAACAGAAGCTGATTCTTCCTATGTTTTTATATTTCTTTAAGTCTTACCCCAAACATAGTAGTCTATCTAACAAACATATATTGTATTAATAAGAGTTAACTCTGTAGTGTTTTTAGTTTTTATAGAGCTTTAGAAAAGGAAGCTATATGGTCTTTCAGTCTCCCAGGGCTATGGGAAGCCCAGATATGGACCCTGATGGCCCATAGCAGGTACCCGGACTGAAAGCACCCTGCTTAGGAGGGTGCCTAGAATCATCCAGCTAACCCAAGAGGTAACAACAAATAGCACAACTCCTACCTAATCGAGGCATGTGGTGAGGGTCCAGAAAACAGCTGCCTAATCACACCAGTAACTTAGACAAAGCAAAGGGGAAATAGATAAGAGCACACGTTTTCCTGTTGATGTCCCACAGCTGCTTCCACCCACACCTTTGGATTAAGAATGATGGACAGGAGAACTACCTTCTGCCAATTAATTCCAGAGTGTAATTTGTAGCCTGGGCCCATCCTGGAAGATCCTGGGCTGCTAACAAACCATGACACTGCTTTAATTTCTCCTTTGCCCCCGCACTTTATTAAAACCTGGAGTGGGTTCCATCAAATATCCCTTCAAGGGAAAAACAGAGAGAGGGAGAGAAATGGAGCAACATTTGTCTCAATGCAATATAAAAGATTAGAGTTTGCTGGATAAAGAGGGAGAGGGGAGGGGGTAGAAATTCTTGTGAAACACACGCACGAACAGGGACACACACACAGACACAATTTCTCTTTTGCAATGACCTCCTTATGCCCCATCCATCAGCCTGGGGTTGGCTTATTCTAACTAGCAGATTCCTTTATTCAGTATAACAGGCCCATCAGACACAATCTGCATGCCAATTACTGGCACAGACCCCTTGATACCAAAAAATGTAAATTAGCTGTCAAGAAAAAGCTTCAGCTGGCCAGGTCTCTTTCTTGCTCTCCATTTCCAGCTCATATACACACTCACTCTGCTCAGCACCTAGCTCTCACCAGTGAGTCCCCAGTGGAAAAAGTCATCTAAGAAATACAAACATATTTTATTATTATTAGTATTAGTTGCTGACTTTCTCAGTACAATGTGAAATTCACCAGTGGGCGAAAGCTGCTTAGGGCAGAAATGGGTGAGAGAGGTTGATTTCTGATAATTGCATTTCTCTGGGAGCAGATCAAGGCGTCCCATGAAAGGACATTCAAAGAAATGTGAGGATAAGGGCAAAGAAAACAGACAAGGAATGGGATTCTGTAACCAAGATAACAATTGGAACTTTCACACTTAGGAATGGGCCTAGGCAGGGTTGCGGGGACAGAGGTGAGACACGCTCCAGGGACAAGCCTGCGAGACTGCTTTGCATTCTAATCAGCTATCACAAAGCCAGGCTGCAGCCAACCTAGAGGGCTTCTTATGGACACAGAAACACTCCAGTGTGTTTTCAACCCAACCTAGACATGCTAGCCACAGGTTTCTGTCCTGCTGCTCCCAGAATCTCCAAAAGAGCACATCTGATTATACAGTTCCTCTTTTCTTTTTCCCAAAATGAGTCACAGAGGTAGGAGTTTATTTTCTACTGCCAAGGGTCCATGTTGAATTTCATTTGATGGGACAAAGGACACCACGTGGACCACTGTGACTTCAGAGTGATACACTGGGAGATCCAGGGCATCCCCTTCACTCAGGGGCATGTCCAGCCCAATGTCGGGGAGGCCCTTATCCTTAAAATGTTCAGTGAGGAGTACCTCTGTATTAACAATTTTAGGTGCATGGATCCATCCATGCAAACAACAAATTCTTTTTCATTAAATATTTTCATTATCACACAATTCAATACTTACTCAAAATCTGGATTCCTTCCATGACAAGTGGAAAATATCTTTACTTCTAAACAAACTGTGTTTTCTTCCCCTGCATTCTGGCAGCTAAAATTGTCAGCTAGGAAAGTCTGGAGTTTTTTAGATGCACAATTTTCAGAACATGATGCAAAAAGAGCTTAATTTGTCCAACTGAATGCCTACTATGTTCCTGAGAACTAAATGTGTGACAAAGATTGTAGCAAGAATGAACGAATGCCAGGAGCTAAGTCAGGTACTGCAAATAGGTTGGTGAATAAGACACATGCCTTGACCTTGAGGAGCTCAAGGTCAGATCTAGTTGAAATCCTCATCACTCACTTCTTGTCCCTGTATGTATTTTGCAGCTGGCATTAATAAACGACTTGCCCATTTCATGCTAGGAACTCTTGTATGAATTGCCTGGAAGAAGGCCACCGCATGCAGTACCCTATGAGCAAGTGAAACTAGGCTAAGCACAAAGGAAAAAAGTGCCAGGCATGTGTGCTGTCTATTGATTAATTTTAAAAGATAAAAGTGAATACACACATCTTGAGTTGAGTGTCCTGTGAGGAGCTTCAGCGCACATCCCGAGCTGAGGTGTCAGCTCAGCCATTTCACGAGGAACTCTGGTCTGAAGGGCCAGGGGCAAGGCCTCTGCACAGGGGCCAGTATGAGCAAGTGAAACAGACTAAGCACAAAAGGAAAAAAGGTGGATGGGCTAGGCCTGAAGTGAGATGGCCAGATTTAGGTCCTTGCCAGATGAAATGTGGATCCTTTAGCAACAAAAGTAATGGAAGATCTCCCTAAATCTGCCCTCAAGCTTTTCTTTGATTGATCTGTGAGTATGGAACACTTCAAAACTGAATAGTATGAAGAGAGAGCACCTTCATGGTGGCAGAGGAATAAGACGTGGAGATCACCTTCCTCCCCACAAATACATCAAAAATACATCTACATGTGGAACAACTCCTACACAACACTTACTGAACACTGGCAGAAGACCTCAGATTTCCAAAAAGTCGTGTGACTGACAGGGTCTTGGTGCTCCAGCCAGCTGTCAGGCCGGAGCCTCTGAGGTGGGAGAGCCGAGTTCAGGACATTGGTCCACCAGAGACCTCTCGGCCCCATGTACTATCAATCAGCAAGAGCTCTGCCAGAGATTTCCTTCTCAACATGAAGACCCAGCTCCACTCAAGGACCAGCAAGCTCCAGTGCTGGACACCCGATGCCAAACAATTAGCAAGACAAGAATACAACCCCACCCATTAACAGAGAGGCTGCCTAAAATCATACTAAGTTCACAGACACCCCAAAACACAGTAACGGATGTGGTACTGCCCACCAGAAAGAAAAGATCCAGCCTCATCCACCAGAACACAGGCACCAGTCCCCTCTACCAGGAAGCCTACACAATCTACTGAAAAAACCTTACTGACTGGGGGCAGACACCAAAAACAACAGGAACTACGAACCTGCCGCCTGCGAAAAGGAGACCCGAAAAACAGTAAGTTAAGCAAAGTGGGAAGACGGAGAAATACGCAGCAGATAAAGGAGCAAGATGAAAACCCACCAGACCAAACAAATGAAGAGGAAATAGGCAGTCTACCTGAAAAAGAGTTCAGAGTAATGATAGTAAAGATGATCCAAAATCTTGGAAATAGAATGGAGAAAATATAAGAAAGGATTAATAAGGACCTAGAATAACTAAAGAGCAAACAAACAATGATGAATAACACAGTAAATGAAATTAAAACTTCTCTAGAAGGAATCAATAGAAGAATAACTGAGGCAGAAGAACGGATAAGTGACCTGGAAGATAAAATAGTGGAAATAACTACTGCAGAGCAGAAAAAAGAAAAAAGAATGAAGAGAATTGAGACAGTCTCACAGACCTCTGGGGCAACAGAAAATGCACCAACATTTGAATTATGTGGGTCTCAGAAGAAGAGAAAAAGAAAGGCACTAAGAAAATATTTGAAGAAACTGTAGATGAAAACTTCCCTAATATGGGAAAGGAAATAGTCAATCAAATCTAGGAAGGGCAGAGACTCCCATACAGGATGAATCCAAGGAGAAACACACCAAGACACACATTAATCAAACTATCAAAAATTAAATACAAAGAAAAAATATTGAAAGCAGCAAGGGAAAAGCAACAAATAACATACAAGGGAATCCCCATAAGGTTAACAGCTGATCTTTCAGCAGAAACTCTGCAAGGCAGAAGGGTGTGGCAGGACATATTTAAAGTGATGAAAGGGAAAAACCTACAACCAAGAATACTCTACCCAGCAAGGATCTCATTCAGATTTGATGGAGAAATTAAAACCTTTCCAGACAAGCAAAAGGTAAGAGAATTCAGCACCACCAGACCAGCTTTACAGCAAATGTTAAAGGAACTTCTCTAGGCAGGAAACACAAGAGAATGAAAAGACCTACAACTACAAATCCAAAACAATTTAAAAAATGGTAATAGGAACATACATATCAATAATTACCTTAAGTGTAAATGGATTAAATGCTCCAACCAAAAGACACAGACTGGCTAAATGGATACAAATACAAGACCCATATATATGCTGCCTACAAGAGACCCACTGCAGACCTAGGGACACATGCAGACTGAAAGTGAAAGATGGAAAAAGATATTCCATGCAAATGGAAATCAAAAGAAAGCTGGAGCAGCAATTCTCATATCAGACAAAATGGACTTTAAAATAAAGACTATTACAAGAGACAAAGAAGGACACTAGATAATGATCAAGGGATCGATCCAAGAAGAAGATATGACAATTGTAAATACATATGCACCCAGCATAAGAACACCTCAATACATAAGGCAAATGCTAACAGTCATAAAAGGGGAAATCGACAGTAACACAATAATAATAGGGGATTTTTACACCCCACTTTCACCAATGGACAGATCATCCAAAATGAAACTAAATACAGAAACACAAGCTTTAAATGATGCATTAAACAAGATGGATTTAATTGATATTTATAGGATATTCCATCCAAAAACAATAGAATACACTTTTTTCTCAAGTGCTCATGGAACATTCTCCAGGATACATCAAATCTTGGGTCATAAATCAAGCCTTGGTAAATTTAAGAAAATTGAAATCATATCAAGCATCTTTTCCAACAGCAACGCTATGAGACTAGATATCAATTACAGGGAAAAAAACTGTAAAACATACAAACACATGGAGGCTAAACAATATGTTACTACATAACAAAGAGATCACCAAATAAATCAAAGAGGAAATCAAAAAGGATCTACAAACAAATGACAATGAAAACATGACAACCCAAAACCTATGGGATGCAGCAAAAGCAGATCTAAGAGGGAAGTCTATAGTAATACAATCCTACCTCAAGAAACAAGAAACATCTCAAATAAACAACCTAACCTTATACCTAAAACAATTACAGAAAGAAGAACAAAAAAACCCCAAAGTTAGCAGAGGAAAGAAATCATAAAAATCAGATCAGAAATAAATGAAAAAGAAATGAAGGAAATGATAGCAAAGATCAATAAAACTAAGAGCTTGTTCGTTGAGAAGATAAACAAAATTGATAAACCATTAGCCAGACTCATCAAGAAAAAACGGGAGAAGACTCAAATCAACAGAATTAGAAATGAAAAAGGAGAAATAACAACTGACACTGCAGAAATACAAAGGATCATGAGAGATTACTACAAGCAACTCTATGCCAATAAAATGGACAACAATAAAATGGAAGAAATGGACAAATTCTTAGAAAAGTACAACCTTCCAAGACTGAACCAGGAAGAAATAGAAAATATGAACAGACCAATCCAAGCACTGAAATTGAGACTGTGATTAAAAACCTTCCAACAAACAAAAGCCCAGGACCAAATGGGCACACAAAATGGCAAATTCTATCAAACATTTA
Source organism: Mesoplodon mirus (assembly GCF_964341445.2). Classification (NCBI taxonomy): domain Eukaryota; kingdom Metazoa; phylum Chordata; class Mammalia; order Artiodactyla; family Ziphiidae; genus Mesoplodon; species Mesoplodon mirus. The sequence goes on along the minus strand of NC_138982.1, from coordinate 3,912,624 downwards.
CAGAAGAGCTAACACCTATCCTTCTCAAATTCTTCCAAAATATAGCAGAGGGAGGAACACTCCCAAACTCATTCTATCACCCTGATACCAAAACCAAAGATGGCACAAAAAAAGAAAACTACACACCAATATCACTGATGAACAGACATGAAAAATCCTCAACAAAATACTAGTAAACATACTCCAACAGCACATTAAAAGGATCATACACCATGATCAAGTGAGGTTTATTCCAGGAATGCAAGGATTCTTCAATATACACAAATCAATCAATGTGATACGCCATATAAACAAACTGAAGAATAAAAACCATATGATCATCTCAATAGATACAGAAAAATCTTCCAACAAAATTCAACATCCATTTATGATAAAAACCCTGCAGAAAGTAGGCATAGAGGGAACTGTCCTCAACATAATAAAGGCCATATATGACAAACCCACAGCCAACATCGTCCTCAACAGTGAAAAACTGAAACCATTTCCACTAAGATCAGGAACAAGACAAGGTTGCCCACTCTCACCACCATTATTCAACATTGTTTTGGAAGTTTTAGCCACAACAATCAGAGAAGAAAAAGAAATAAAAGGAATCCAAATCTGGGCTTCCCTGGTGGCACAGTGATTGAGAGTCTGCCTGCCGATGCAGGGAACACGGGTTTATGTCCCAGTCCTGGAAGATCCCACATGCCACGGAGTGGCTAGGCCCGTGAGCCATGGCGGCTAAGCCTGCACGTCCGGAGCCTGTGCTACACAACGGGAGAGGCCACAACAGTGAGAGGCCCGCGTACCTCAAAAAAAAAAAAAAAATCTCTTAGAGGAAAACATAGGCAGAACACTCTATGACATAAATCACAGCAAGATCCTTTTTGACCCACCTCCTAGAGAAATGGAAATAAAAACAAAAATAAACAAATGGGACCTAATGATACTGAAAAGCTTTGCACAGCAAAGGAAACCATAAGCAAAATGAAAGAGAACTCTCAGAACAGGAGAAAGTATTTGCAAATGAAGCAACTGACAAAGGCTTAATCTCCAAAATATACAAGCAGCTCATGCAGCTCAATATCAAAAAAACAAACAACCCAATCCAAAAATGGGAAGAAGACCTAAATAGACATTTCTCCAAAGAAGATATACAGATTGCCAACAAACACATGAAAGAATGCTCAACATCATTAATCATTAGAGAAATGCAAATCAAAACTACAATGAGATATCACCTCACACCAGTCAGAATGGACTTCATCAAAAAATCTACAAACAGTAAATGCTGGAGAGGGTGTGGAAAAAAGGGAACCCTCTTGCACTGTTGGTGGGAATGTAAATTGATACAGCCACTATGGAGAACAGTATGGAGGTTCCTTTAAAAACTACAAATAGAACTACCATATGACCCAGCAATCCCACTACTGGGCATATACCCTGAGAAAACCATAATTCAAAAAGAGTCATGTACCAAAATGTTCACTGCAGCTCTATTTACAACAGCCAGGACATAGAAGCAACCTAAGTGTCCATCGACAGATGAATGGATAAAGAAGATGTGGCACATATTTACAATGGAATATTACTCAACCATAAAAAGAAACGAAATTGAGTTATTTGTAGTGAGGTGGATGGACCTAGAGACTGTCATAAGAGTGAAGTAAGTCAGAAAGAGCAAAAACAAATACCGTATGCTAACACATATATATGGAATTTTTTTTTAATGGTTCTGAAGAACCTAGGGGCAGGACAGGAATAAAGACGCAGACATAGAGAATGGACTAGAGGACATGGGGAGGCGGAAGGGTAAGCTGGGACGACGTGAGAGAGTGGCATGGACTTATATATACTACCAAATGTAAAATAGATAGCTAGTGGGAAGCAGCCGCATAGCACAGGGAGATCAGCTTGGTGCTTTGTGACCACCTCGAGGGGTGGGATAGGGAGGGTGGGAGGGATATGCAAGAGGGAGGGGATATGGGGATATATGTATACATATACTTGATTCACTTTGTTATACAGCAGCAACGAACACAACAATGTAAAGCAATTATACTCCAATAAAGATGTTAAAAATAATAATAATAAAATTTAAAAATAAATAAACAACTTGCCTTGGCTTCCACTGGAGGATGGCTTATGTGTTCCCTCACCCAAATGCTCTTCCCCCAAATCCCAGTTTTAAGATACTGTATTTCAAAAAAGTTGTTTACTTTTTATCACCCGTCAAAACAAAAACAAGTTGATTTCGGATCTGATGATAGTTAGTGCTTCTAACCACTCCCTCCGTTCACCCTGGATGTTTCAGGAGGCATTCCTAGTTTCCTTCCATTTCTCTGACTGCTCCTTCTCCTCCTCCATTGAAGATTCTTCTTTCACTCCTTAAATGTTCGTATTTCTTAGGGTCTGTCCCAGGTTCTCCTCCTTCTCATATATTCAGGCTCCAGGACAACAAAGAAGACAAGGAGAGTCCAAGGTGACCCCCAGGTTTCCTGTCTTGAGCAACTGGACAATCATAGATCATTCTAATCAGAAAATCTTTTATTGTAAGGAACAGAAATCCACTCAAACTAGCTCAAGTCAAAAAGGAGTCCTGGGACCTCCCTGGTGGCACAGTGGTTAAGAATCCACCTGCCAATGCAGGGGACACGGGATCGAGCCCTCTTTCGGGAAGATTCCACATGCTGCAGAGCAGCTAAGACCATGCACCACAACTATTGAGCCTGTGTGCCACAACTACTGAAGCCCACGTGCCACGAAGCCTGCTTGCCTAGAGACCGAGCTCCACAGAAAAAGAAGCCACCGCAATTAGAAGACGGCTCACCGTAATGAAGAGTAACCCCCCACTTGCCACGACTAGAGACAGCCCGCACGCAGCAACGAAGACCCAACGTAGCCAAAAATAAATAAATAAATAAATTTACTTTAAAAACTGGAAAAAGATGTATTAAAGCTACTTGAATGTACTCTTCAAAACAAAACAAAACAAAAAAGAATCCTGTGAGGCACAAAGTGTCTCAGAGAAACATGAAAAACTTCCAGGCCATGGGAAAGGCAAAACCAAAGCCACTTCGAGACAGAGACACTCTCTCCTCGCCGTGGAGTGGCTCCTCAGCTTCTCTGACGACCTCCACCCGCTTCCCATCCTCCAATCAGCCACCTGTGAGTTTCCTCCCTTCCTAAACTTCATCCAGCCCTTTATTGCCACCCCAGACAGAAATCAGCCAGTCTTTGCGCTCCAGTGCCTACCGTGAACTGAAACTTGGTATCACTTACATTCCCCAGAGAGGGCATCTGATCAGTCCAGCTCTCCTTTTCTGCACCAGGTCAGCTGGCCAGTGAGCTCCCCTTAGATGAGGTGCACACTCCTGTGCCAATCAGCTATAACTGGGGGGTGGTCAGGGGCCTGCTCTCCACCCAGCAGGGGCTGTGGGTGGAGGAAGATTCTCTAAGAAGGGAGGTATCCCCAGATGTGCCGAATACAGTGGTATTATTAAACAGACTAATTCTACAAATACTCATTGTGAAAATGCTAAATGCACAGCAAGAGAAGAGGACTGAGGCTTAAAACCCTCCCATTTTGGAGGAAGCAGGTTGAAAGGACCAGCAGAAGAAGCGGAAGTTTCCATCACTTTAGATGTGACAATATAGGGAGAAGAGAATTTTGAGAAATGTATTCATTTCTTACTGCTGCTATAACAAATTACCACAAACTTAGTGGCTTAAAGCAATACAAATTTATTCTCTTAAAGTCTTAGAGGGAAGGAAAATGAAATGGGCTTTATGAGGCTAAAATTAAGTATTGGCAGAGCTGTGTTACTTTTGAAGGCTCTAAGGGATAATCCATTCCTTGCCTTTTCTAGCTACGAGAAGCTGCCAGCATTCCTTGGCTCGTGGCCCGGCATCACTCTGCTTCCATCATTACAGCTCCTCCCGGAATTAGACTCTCCTGTCTCCTCCCTCTTTTCCTTATAAAGACCCTTGTGATGACATTGGGTCCACCAAGATAATCCAGAATAATCTCCCCATCTCAAGATCCTTAACTTGGTCACATCTACGAAGTCCTTTTTACCATATAAGGTAACACATTCACAGGTTCCAGGAGTTAGAACGTGGATATCCTTGGAGGGTCATTATTCTCTCTCCCACAAGAAGGATACGTTGGTCACACGAGACAAACCCTGCCACTCGCCTAAGGAACAGCCACTGAGTCTCACGCAGCCTCATCTGAGTCCTTCAGAAATATCATTTTCACAAAATGGAAGAAATGGAAACCAAATGTCAAAAGATTAGAGGCATGCAGGTGGTGAAAATGAGGAGGGAGAAATGCTGATCATTCCTAGGAAAAGTCCAGCAAAGGAAGACGAGAACTATAATCTGAGAGGACAAGAAGTGACAGAGTCATTGAGGTATGAAAGTTGGCGGGGAGAGGTGGGGGGAAGACCCCTCGAGACATGGGGAGGCAGAAATAGACCAAGGCTTGAGGGTCCAGGCTTGAAGGCACCTTTGGGGAAATGCCATGGAGGGGCCCCAAGAGGAAAAGTTCAGCACAGCACAACTCAGAGTCTCCAGCTGAGGTTGGATGTTGACTCCACCTCCTTGACTTTCCCGAGGAGCCCCAAAGGCCTGGATAAAGAGCAAAAGGCAATCAGAGGAGGCAGTTGGATTGGATGGTTTCATGGAGGCTCTGAGAAGTGAGCGATGCTGTGCTGCTGGAGAGAGCAATGATAGAACAGCTGAGAAGGCAGAGAAGCTGGAGAACGCTGGGGAGTGGAGAACTGAAGTGGGAGGGAGAGCCAGACAGCAGCCTAGGGAAGGGCTCCATCAGTACCTGCGGAGTGACACACGGAAGAATAAACAGCCAATCCCTAGCCACGGTGCTGCTGGTCAGGGGGTGTGATGTAGGATCTGGGGACGCAGAGGAGGGGTTGCGATTGGATGGGGGCCGGGGCTGCAGATGAACAGCATCACATCCCTAACCAGGCCACACCCAAGGCTCACAGAGCTACACAGATGAGGGTGCCCGGCTTTCTTGCAGGATCCATTTGGTCACCACAGTCGAAGGAGCCCCTGGCCGCCCAGAAGGAAGGAAACAAGGTTACCTCATCAGCTTCCACCAAGTGGTCTATCATTATTTAGCCCTATATCTTTTTAGCTGGGGTCGGGTGGGGAGGACAGTTTTATACACTGTCTCCACCTGCCATGTAAATGTTTATCCAGGTTTGTCAGATGGACACTGGCAGAAAGCACATTTCTCCTCCCAGGGGAAAGAAAGATGTCACTGAAATTATCTTGGGCTCCATAGGTGACATTAGTACATCCAGACTGCAAAACATCAAGTACCAATTTTCATGTTAGTTTCTGTTGCGCTAAATGGAAATCTTACCCTTGTGTCGACTATATTGATGAGAAAATTCCCCCAGCCGCTGGCCCAGCGCGGGGTTGCACCTGGGCCCAGGGGCCACTTATCTGCCGTGCAGGTGAATTCTGCGCTGCTTGGCTCTAGAGGAAAATGCATCTTACATAAGGTTCTGCTCCACAGATAAGTCTGTTGTTAATATGCCTCAGACTGCCTTGGCTTCAGCTATTATCACAGATACATGCAACGTACATCGTTTTTATCAGTGTGCATTGTACTTGGGGTTGAAAAAAAATAAAAATAAAAAAAGAAGAGAGACCACAGGATGTCATTTGTTACTTTTTTTAAAAAGAAAAAAAAATGTTTGCTACAGATTCCACCCATACCACATATTATTCCCAATGAATACATTGGAACATCGTGCTCGCTTCGGCAGCACATATACCAAACCTGGAGCGACACAGAGAAGATGAGCATGGCCCCTGTGCAAGAATGACATGCAAATTCATGAAGCGTTCCATATCTTTTAAAAAAAAAAAACTGGAGCATCAAACACGCACTAGTCAAGTGTGTGGGTTTTCAGAATGGACGTTTCCGTAGTGCAGTTTTTCAGAATGGACGTTTCGTAGTGCGGTGTGACTGAGTAGTAGGTGTAGGGCATCACGCCTGCGCTGAACGCTGCCTGCCACGACTCTGCCCCATCCTGTAAATGTACGGGGTATTTTTTCCCAAAAATGAAAGGAGAGGATTTGGTAATGAATTCTTTTAGCTGAGGGAACGGAGGAAAAGTGGGGGCCTAGTGTGAATCTGGGCCATTTCTGCTTTCATATCCAGGAATTGATCAACCTGGGGAAGCTGAGGCAGCTCAATCAGACGTTTGTTCCAATAGAAGCCAGCTTTGCAGCACAGTGAGTCCCAGCTGCACTGTTGGCAGAACTCCTGCCCCTCCTTGGAAGACCCTCCCCTGCGTGGGGCATTCAAACAACGCGACGCTGTTTGGGGGTGTTCGGGTAGTGATCGAACAGTAATATATTTCCCCGTTTCCTGGACCCAGGAAGGCAGAAACTTGAATGATGACCAGTGATGAAACCACCAGCACAGCCAGGCCAGGCCCAGGAGCCCACGGACTGAAGAAGCCCCAGTGAGTTGATTGCATCCATGTCTCTAGGTCTCGTGTTCCCATGTGTGAGACGCCCTGAGGGGACTAAATGACCAGTGACGTCCTCTGCGCCAGCCGTGTGTACAATGCCTAATGGATGGATTTCACCCTCACTCTAGTCTGGCCTCTCCACATGTTTCTGGGCTTCCTGCTCATCAGGGGGTAGCTGAGGTGCTGGCTGAGGATCCCACCTGAGCTCTGGCTGAAGCCCATCCCCAAGAAAAGCCCAGATCCCAGACTAGAGTTGGTACTGAGAGGAAGGGACCCCAAAAATGTGGATCTGAGCACATGGATGGAGACTGGAGAGTCCAGCTCCCACAAGGAACGAGAATCTTCTGACAAGGCTGGCCAAGAGCTTTGTGCATCACCTGCCCCAAGAGGGCGCGCTGACAGCTCCAATTGCAATCAACGTGCACAAGGGCTGATGGGGGACATGTGGAGGGGACCCTCTCAATGCTCCATCCAGATCCTCTTGGGTCCCTTCCACCATTTCTGTGCATCTCCCTCCTGGCTTCACCATGCTTTTCCCTAATGGCCACCATCCCACTTCTGGGATTCAGACCCTTCAAACAGAGATTAGTTTATGAGTCCTGGACAGGACTGAATGCTAGGCCAGAGTCTTAGATGTTTTCCAGAGCTTGATCCAGACCACGAGAATTCTCTCCAGCCCGTAACTCACGTATTCCCAGCACGCTCTAATCCCTCTCACCTCTTTGCTCACCCCATGTCCCGACTGCCTGCCTGCAAACCACTGAACCATATTTATGGTTGTCTTCTACGTGACTCGGAGCATAACATGGTTAAATCAGGAGCCCCAGTACTCCTCTGTCTTACCCTCAGCTGCAGGAGCCTGGAGGCATATTTAATAGTCACACAGAAAGTGCCGTGGTGCCTGTGCTTTGTCCCAAATCCAAGAGGAAGCCTCTTCTGTCCAATGTGGTTTAAAACGCCCCTCCCACTGTAGATCGTAGCAGCGAAGAATGCTCAGCAGGGCAGAAAACCCAACACCCAGACCCCAGAAACAGGCTGCATGCCCAGGTTAGGGAGGAGAGAGCAAGAGAGTGTGAGAGCCGCCCAGCACTCACAGCGCCCCCATCGCCCCGTCCTGGCAGTCTGGCAACCAGTCCCTCCTCACAGGCCTGAAGCCAGAGCCCAGCGCTTACTCATTCGATAATAGACAGTAATTCCATATGTGCCTGTCCATAGAAGTCAGTGAATAAAGAGTATTTACAGATTTACTTTTCACATCTGTTGGTACAAAGATGAAGAGCTTTCTGTCAACAGTAAAAGTAACTCAGTCCAAAGTGAGTCCAGAATTTAACAAACTACACTCTCTGCCTCTTAGTCCATTGGGTAAGGATAGCAAGTCACCTTGGGGCCATTGGGGGTGCCTTCTTAGTTATGCACATTAAGGCCTTACCTATATTCGGGGAGAGGATGCTAAGGCCCCATGGGGACGTAGGTATATAACTCCCTATTGCTGATGCCCTGGAGGAGTGTAGTAGGATTATATGGTGCTGTGAAGCCACGCCCCTGCCTGACACCCCACGATCTGCAGAGCTCAGGAGAAAGGTGGACAGTGTGTAGTAGGATCTGGGATCTTCTGAGAATAAAGCATCTAAGATCCGACTTGCGGCTAAGAAAGATGTCGGGGTGGACAGGTCTATGGAAAATCTGGAACGGGGACCCAGGCCCTAAGCAGAGGCCTGAGGCCTGGGGTCAGGGCTTGTGAGGCGAAACTAGAGCTGGCAGGGCACCTGGCTGGGGCCTGTGCTGGGCCCTGAGGGTAACAGCTGAGCAGGTGAGCAAAACCTGAGTAAATAACTTGGGTGGCAAGGTGAGAGTTCACTCTGCAGAGGACAAACATCCATCCATCTAGGACCAGACTTTGGCAGGGATGCCCTGTGGCAGTGACCACAGTTTGGATCCAGGGGTTAAACCATCTGGGATTCTGGAACAGCATAGAGGTGAGATATGGAGGCCTTGAGAGGTGGTTCTCATCACCCCTAGTTAGAATCTGTGGGGACTCCCCAGGGTAGGTAGAAACAGTAAAGCAAGAGGAGAGAATTTTTGTTTCGAGCTGGTGGTGTGGCTCAAACATAAAAATCTTAAAACAGAACAAAACACACACAACACTCCAGTCTACACAGGTGGGCCGTGGAGGAGGCTTGCACAAGCTGGAAGAAGAGAAGAAAGACTCTTTTCCTGGCAAAACCCTGTCTAGGGGTCTACCAGCCCTGCTGCCATTCTCACTGGAGGTCAGCTGGGGAAGGACCTCTACTGAGACCTCATTCCAGAGTGCCAGCTCACTCCTCCTTTCACTCCTGTCACCTTCATAAAGGCCTGGATTGAAGGGCTCCCCTGCATAAATTTAATATTGATTGGGTCAACATTCTAGAGTCCAGAGTAGCAACCACTTGGTAGCCCCTCTGGCCATCTCCCCAAGGCAATGCTCTCTGCCTTCCACCACTGGCCGGGGGAGAGATGCTCACCACATCTGGCCTCCCTCGCACCCCGGGGAAGAGGCCCAGTCTGTTGCAGCTGAGAACAAACTGAGAGAGTAATGCCTGGCCCTCCACGGCGGTCCCCATTGCACCCCTCTCCCCCCACCCTGTGAAGCGACCATCTCGGCTGCGCCAGGCCTCACAATTCACAAAGGGGTCCACATGCACAGCCCACCGAACAGCGTCACTTGGCCTGCATTACCTCTCCATAATAATCTCATACATCAAAGCGGGGAGAGACCTGGCTCTGCCTGTAAGCGACTCCGTTAGACATTGAATATCATTATCAGAAGCCCCTCGCTCCCTCGGCTTCGTATGCAAACTCCTGAGCTCCCTGGAGTCCTTCCTGAAGAAAGTGCCCTGCACGACGGACATTTGTTATTTTGCAGGAGAGGACGCTGAGGCTCCACGGGGACCGAACCAAATTAACTGCAGCCAAGAATTGGCGCCAATCAAGACCTACATTGACACCTAGTGGCATCTCTCGGAACTGCAGCTGGCTCCGGCGGGTTCCTCTGGAAGCCACTCTCAGAAAAGCAAGAAACAAAGCCACTGATCCAAATATTTACAAATATCCGAGAAGAAGAAAGAGTGGGAAACAAATTCACTTTTCAGCACCTCTTTGGTGATAGACAAACCCACACTTCATGTTTAAATATCTTAACTTGGCATGAGAGGGAGAAATTGAAAACATTACTCTTTCATCTCATCTCGGGATAAAATTCATTGAGAAAGAGAAAGGGAGGAATAGAGTCAAAAGCCTAAGTGGACTCCAACTTTACATTGCACATCCCTCTGATCTACGAATCCGACCCACATACAGTCACACAAGTGTGCAAAGATAGTCATTGCAGCAGTGTTGGGAATTTTCTTTAAGTGGAAATAACCTAAGAAGGCCAACTATTACATATAATATTATACATTATTGTATATATTATATATAAATATGTTATATTTATATAATATATATATAAATATATAGATATCTAATTAAAGTCATATATAGTGATATATAGGTAGATCACCTGGTGTATGTGTCATGACTTTTGTTATTGTTACATAATGTGATTTTACCTTTATTTGGAGTCTCCATTCCTCCTGATGCAGAAAAAGTAACCATGGTCAATCCTGGATAAAGTCAGGCATTTTATTTTTTATTTTTTTTAACACCTTTATTGGAGTATATTTGCTTTACAATGGTGTGTTAGTTTCTGCTTTATAACAAAGTGAATCAGTTATACATATACATATGTCGCCATATCTCTTCCCTCTTGCATCTCCCTCCCTCCCACCCTCCCTACCCCACCCCTCTAGGTGGTCACACAGCACCGAGCTGATCTCCCTGTGCTATGCGGCTGCTTCCCACTAGCTATCTATTTTACATTTGGTAGTGTCTGTATGTCCATGCCACTCTCTCACTTCGTCCCAGCTTACCCTTCCCCCTCCCCATATCCTCAAGTCCATTCTCTAGTAGGTCTGTGTCTTTATTCCCGTCTTACCCCTAGGTTCTTCATGATGAAGTCATTTTATGTTTAAACTTAGTCAATGCGGAAGTTTTCTTTCCTTACCTTGGCCTATAGATTTAGGGGCTTACTTCACATCACATCTTCAGAGGGGGGGTGTCTACTCCCCAAAGCTCCACATGGAGGTTTATCACTGACCCCTCAGCCCCTGAGTCCCCAGACTCTATCCTGAGCGTTCTATAACACCCTCATATGTTCTGTCTAACCCCCAGGGGAGGGCACAGGAGACGCCCTTTTGACATCCTGACTGTTTTTTCTTACTCCTCCCTCATCTTCCCTCTCCCTCATCCACAGCTTGAGCTAGCCTGAGTTTGGGAAGAGGGGGAAAAACTGCCAAAACATAACCTTTTCTGCTCAACCTTTTCTACTTCATAGTTGGGTTGAACATTTTAGACTAAAATCCAAGAACTGGCATATTTCATCTCTGATTCCACTGTGACAGCTTCCTTGAAGAGATGAGTATCTCCCACCTACCTTCCCAAATCGGGAGTGGAGGAGGGCTCCAGAGAAGAGGGAGCGTGGGATGGGAGAACCAGATCTGCTGATACTTCACATATTATCCCATCTCTGAGACAGAAGGATCTGGAAGGAGGCACAGCAAACAGTCACAGAGCTCACACCTAGGGTGAAGGAGGAAGGAAGGAAATGAGGAGCTTTTTGATTTATGCCCTTCTGTGTTGCTCGAACTTTTTACAGTAAGCAGGTATTCCTTTTGGAGATAAATTTAGTTGGCCTAAAGATTAGAAATCAAGAGGCTAGGGCTTCCCTGGTGGCGCAGTGGTTGAGAGTCCGCCTGCCGATGCAGGGGACACGGGTTCGTGCCCCGGTCCGGGAAGATCCCACATGCCGCGGAGCGGCTGGGCCCGTGAGCCATGGCCGCTGAGCCTGCGCGTCCGGAGCCTGTGCTCTGCAACAGGAGAGGCCGCAGCGGTGGGATGCCCGCGTACTGCAAAAAAAAAAAGGATTGAGTTGCTGGACATTTCAAAGGATTTGTGAAGAGGATGTCTTTGGAGAGAGTGTTGAAGTGCTCTCAGTTTCACTGACCCCAGGCTGAGGATGGAATGAGGGGCAAATTATCTCTTAACCCCAACCTTAGGGTCCCATGCAGAGAGGCTGATGTGTGTTCCCTGCTGTTGGGGAAAAAGGAGGCTGGGTGCCTGGCTCACTTGGAGGAGGCCAAAGGGCCTATGAATACAGAGCAGGTGGTAGTGTCTGAGGAAACCAGAGGAAAGCTGCAGCTGTGGACTAGTCTGGGTTCTCCAGGGAAACCCTAAGGGCCTGACTTGTGATTCACTGACAAGGGCTGCCAAAGGCTCCAAGCAGCATCCTTACCTGCCATGAGACTCTAAGCCCCATTGGATCTGCTGGATCCTGTGGCCCGAGTGGCAGAGCAGCTTGCACGGCAGCCTGGACCGATGCAGAGCCCTCTCTTGTTCTGGGCCCCACTCAAAACTGGTGTCTTTTGGGACTTCCCTGGTGGTCCAGTGGTTAAGACTCCAAGCTCCCAACGCAGGGGACCCAGGTTCGATCCCTGGTCAGGTAACTAGATCCCACATGCCACAACTAAGAGCCCGCAAGCCCCAACTAAAGCTCCTGCACGAGGAAACAAAGATCCTGCATGTCACAACTAAGACCTGGCGCAACCAAATAAATAAATATTAAAAAAAAAAATCTAGCGTCCTTTCAGATCACTCAGTAAATGGGCTGGAGGAACACATCACATGAGGAATTTGTTGTATCCAAAGTCCAAAGAGGTACAGTGGGTGCTGTGCCACATTTTGGCTGTAGGAGGGTCCAAGCAACAACTTACCCTTTACCTTAGAAGGGCTATCTGAACAGAAGTAAAGGGCTGAGTAAGAAAGAATTTTCTCTCCTTCCCTCTCTCTCTGCCTGTCTTCAAGCTGGGACATCATTCTTCTCCCCCCTTGAGACTGGGACTCAGACTAGAACTTACACCATTGGCTTTCCTGGTCTCAAGTTTGCCAACTGCAGATCTTGGGACTTCTTAGTCTGTATAGCCATGTAAACCAAAACCTTAGAAGGGAGATCTTGACATGTCCCACACCACGGTGCCCCTAGAAGTTTCACTGAGGTAGAAGGTCCCTGAATTTTAGTCAGATTTACTTCCCATCCTCTAACATGAAAGTGTCTTACCGACAAGTCTAGAGTAGTTGCTACTTCTTGCTCAGTAGATCCAATCAGCATAATGTCATTAATGTAATGGACCAGTGTGGTATCTTGCAGGAGAGAAGGGTGATCAAGATACCTGTGAACTAAATGATGACATAGAGCTAGACAGCTGATATACCCCGAGGTAGAGCAGGGGTCGTGTATTGCTGGCCTTGCCAACGAAAAGAAAACTGTTTCTGGTGGCCTTTACTAACAGGTAATGAGGGAAAAAGCAATAGCTAGGTCAATAGCTGCATACCAGGTACCAGGGGATGTGTGGATTTGCTCAAGCAATGAAACCATATCTGGTACAGCAGCTGCAATTAAAAACACCACCTGGGGCTTCCCTGGTGGCGCAGTGGTTGAGAGTCCACCTGCCGATGCAGGGGACACGGGTTCGTGCCCCGGTCCGGGAAGAGCCCTCATGCCGCGGAGCGGCTGGGCCCGTGAGCCATGGCCACTGAGCCTGCGCGTCTGGAGCCTGTGCTCCGCAATGGGAGAGGCCACAGCGGTGAGAGGCCCGCGTACCGCAAAAAATAAATAAATAAATAAATAAATAAATAAATAAATAAATAAATAAAATTTTAAAAAAACACCACCTGGCTAAGCTTATAATATTCCATGATGCACTGTCATTCTCCAGGATCCATTCTTCTTCTTCAGAGGTCAAATAGGTGAGGTGAATGGGGTGGGGTAGCAATCACCACCCCTGCATCTTTCAAGTCCTTGATGGTGGCACTAATCTCTGCAATCCCCCCCCAGGAATGTAGTATTGCCTTTGAGTTACTAGTTTCCTAGGTAGAGGCAGCTTTAGTGACTTCCACCTGGCCTTTCCCACCTCACTCCACAGGTCAGAGAAGCAGTGTGGGAATTCTGCCAGCTAATGAGTATATCTATTCCAATTATGCATTCCAGAACCAGGGAAATAGCCACAGGGTGTGTTCAGGGACCCACTGGGCCCACTCTGACATGGACCTGAATTAAACCCCGTTGATCACCTGACTTCTGTAAGTCACTGCTCTGACTGGTGGACCACAGTGACATGTTGGGTCTCCCAAAATCACTGTCAGTTCAGAATCAGTGTCCAGTAGTCCCCAAAAGACCTGATTATTTCCTTTTCCCCAATGCAGTTACCCTGATAAAAGGCTATAAGTCCCTTTGGGGAAATCTGGAAGGAAGAATAACAGTACAAATGTTTGGTAATGTTCCAGTGTCCTTCCTAAAGGGCATTAGCACCCCCTTCATTCAAGGGCCTCTGGGTCTATAAACTGGCTCAGGTCTGGGAACTGATTGAGAGGCCACAGTTCTATGTTTTTTTTTTTTTAATTCTATTGGCGTATAGCTGATTTACAATGTTGTGTTAGTTTCAGGTGTATGGCATAGTGATTCAGTTATACATATACATATATTCATTCTTTTTCAGATTATTTTCCCATATAGGTTATTACAGAATATTGAGTAGAGTTTCCTGTGCTACACAGTAGGTCCTTGTTGGTTATCTATTTTATATGATTCAGGTTAGACTTTTGTTCCCTTGACCTAGAACTTTTCTGTTCCTACAGATCAAGTAGGAATGTAGTAGGCTTCCTATCAATTTCACTTCTAGGAACACCATGATGAAGTAGCCAACGCCCTAAGCCTGTATGAGTCAGACTTTCCCAATGGCTGCCTTGACTCTGCTGTCTATTACACTAACCATGTCCACCTTGCCTTTGGCGGTTGATTGCCACCACTTGGCTCCTGCCACCCCGGATCTAATTACTCCCATTGCATTTAGGCCTCAATGACTGCAGCTGCCACTGTGAGATCTGACCTGCAGAGAAAGGTGATCAGAGCTCTTCAAGGATGTCAGGTCTCCCCTCACAAACTTATTTCTCACAGTGATGGTGAAAGGTCTTCTGCAGAGAAAGACAAATACTGCATGTTTTCACTTGTATGTGAAATCTAAAAACTAAAACAAACAAATGAATATAACAAAACAGAAGCAGACTCACAGATACAGAGAACAAACTAGTGGTTCCCAGTGGGGAGAGGGGTGGGAGGCGGGGCAAGACAGGACAGGGGAAGGAGGTTAAGAGGCACAAACTAGAAGGTATAAAATAAATAACATACAAGGATAAAATGTGCAGCACAGGGAATATAGCTACTATTTTATAACAACATTAAATGGAGTATAATCTATAAAAATATTGAATTACCATGTTGTACACCTAAAACTAATATATTATAAATCAACTATAATTCAATTTTTAGAATAAAATAAGATAAAAAGAAAGGTATGTCTTCTGGACCCTCCCGGTGGGGGAGAGAGAGAGAGAGAGAGATTTATTATAAGGAATTGGCTCACGTGATTTGGGGGCTGACAAGTCCCAAGTTCTGCAGTTGGCAAACTGGAGACCCAGGGGAGCCAATGGTATAGTTGCTGTCTGAGTCTGAAGGCCTGAGAACAAAGAAAGCCAATGGTGTAAGTTCCAGTCCAAGCTTGAGTCTGAAGACAGAAGTCTGATGTCCCAGCTTGAAAACAGTTGGGCAGAGAGAGAGAATTCTCTCTTATTCAGCCTTGTTATTCTACTCAGGCCTTCAAGTGACTTGATGAGACCCAGCCACCACAAGGAGGGCACTCTGCTTTACCCAGTCCACCATTTCAAATGTTACTCTCCTCCAGAAACACCCTCACAGACACACCCAGAATCATGTTCATCCAAATATCTGGGCACCCCATGGCCCAGCCCAGTTGACACATAAAGTTAACCATCACAAGCTGGAAAAACAAAATTCATTACCTACATGGGAGTTACAGTCTGAGAGTTTCAGCAGGAAAGCTTACGAAGAACTCACAAAAGTATTCATAGGAGAATCAGCTTTAAACCTCAGCGGGTCCCAGGAAGCCCAAACCCAGCTTTCCACTGTTCCAATCAAGTAAGACCCTTCCTGATCCCCCTTTTCCCTCTTCCCTTCTTGAACTCCAATCTCAGAGGGGTCCACAATGGCTGCAGGGGAAGGAGGAGGATATAAAAAAAGAGAGATAGAAACTGACCACACCTTTCCCTGAAGTCAGGAAGCCACCTGCTAAAGACAAAAGAAGCTTCATATCTCACGAGAGTTCAAAGTTTTTATTACTATCTGGGAATAGGCAATTTTAATTATGAATGCAAACTCCTAGCGAAAGTGGCTATAGAGCTTTCTATTACCCAGAAGTATCCAAAATAGTCTCAATTGGCAGGGAAAAAAAGCTGCCACCACTAAATTTTAAGGAAGGGTGGGAGACATTCCATGAGTTTTTAGATTTTCAAATTATCTACTATTTCCATCTCTTCTGTTATGAATTCTTCTGTCTGTTGAGTCCGTAAAATGAGCCTCAAGATGAATTTCGTGATGTCCTTTGTCATTTTTGTTCCAAAGCTCATTCTGCCTGGGAGTGTTTTCCATGAACAAGTCCTTGCATGGTAAGTACTTTTGCAGCTGACTTAGCCCATTCTTCCTGGTTTGCACACCCAGGGCGGGCTCTTAAACTACGGACTTTCAGGTGCTGGCTCTCAGCTAACAAAATTCCTGGCGCTGCACCCCTGGTCCTGGTGCAGGACCAGCCCAGTTCCCATCTTTAGCGAAGATGCCCCTTTTCCTTCCTGCACCATGGGCAAGCAGCACATTTCTGGAGTGTTTTCAGCCCCCATTTGCTGGATAGGCAAGACAACCAGCCCCAATCCCAGCTTCATGCAGCAAGCACGGGTCCACTCTCCTGCCAAGCACAGGGTACACTCATCTCCATTCCCACATGAGCTTTGAAGCCCAATCTATGTATACCCATTTCCTTCTACCCTTGGGCTACATTTCAGCAGCCTACTCTGTAGGTTTATTCTTCATTATTGATCCACAAAGATTGATTGATTTTTTGATTCATTCATTGGCTCATGTGTGTGTGTGTGTGTGTGTGTGTGTGCATGCACATTTCATCAATCACTCCTCTGTGGCTGGAGGAGGTTACAGAGAGGGCTTGATGTGTGCTCACTCCACCATCTTGATCAATGTCTTCGAGGCATGTCTCAGACACTACTGAGCTAGACAAGCAAGAAGCATGTCCAGACCTGGTCATCTCAGTCTTCACAGAGTGGACAGGCCCATTTCCAAAGTGGCAACACTCTCCCTCGGTGATGGGAGGACTTTGCTTATTAGTAGCTAAAGCAGAAATCCTTTCCTCTCCTGTCCTGTCCTACCCAGAAGAGTGGTCATGAGAGCTGACACAGGGCAGACTGGTTGAACATCCTGGAGAGGCACAGTTCCAGAGGTTCGGTGATACCAAGTTTCAGTTCACGGTAGGCACTGGAGCGCAAAGACTGGCTGATTTGTGTCTGGGGTGGCAATAAAGGGCTAGATGAAGTTTAGGAAGGGAGGAAACTCAGAGGTGGCTGATTGGAGGATGGAAGGGGGTGGAGGTAGTCCACCCCCTTGGCTCAGACCTAAGCTTCTTAACAGTTCTTCAGCCTGAGGCTTGTCTTTGCCAATGCCAAATTAAATTTCTCCTTCAGAGTTTAAAACTTTGTTAGAAAAGAAACCAAAGATAAAAGGAAGGAAGGGAGCAAGGAAGGAAGGGGGAGGAAGGGAGGGGGAGGGAGGGAGGAAGGGAGGGAGGGAGGGAGGAAGGGAGGAAGGGAGGAAGGGAGGGGGGAGGGAGGAAGGGAGGGAGGGAGGAAGGGAGGGAGGAAGAGAGGGAGGGAGGGAGGGAGGAAGGGAGGGGGGAGGGAGGGGGGAGGGAGGGGGAGGGAGGGAGGAAGAGAGGGAGGGAGGGAGGAAGGGAGGGAGGAAGAGAGGGAGGGAGGAAGGGAGGGAGGGAGGAAGGGAGGGAGGGAGGAAGGGAGGGAGGGAGGAAGGGGGAGGGAGGAAGGAAGGGAGGGAGGGAGGAAGCCCTTCAGCGAGGTTAATGTAGGCGGGATGGCATCAGAGGGCCCTAGTTCTGGGGTGTGATCTCCTAACCCAAATAACATCTGTAGGCTTACACCAAGGCAGTTTGATAGAAGACTTACTGGCATCTCCAGGAAACTTGGAGATGTGTGGCCACCTCGTAGATGAGTCATTTTAAAGCACAGGAGCAAACGTAGAAGTCACTGAGGTTTACACAGGCACTTATTTTTCCAACAGCCAGGTTTTTTAAAGTCGTTTTTTAAAATTTCCCTAGTGGGGCCCAGTGGAGGGACCAAGGACATGGACCTCCTCCCACAGGAGAGTTTGTGCTTTTGCGTTGGGGGCTTTTTTGCAGGTACCTGAGAAGGCTCGTCAAATTTTCCTCCAAGGTCCTTAATGGGGTTTTACAACCTCTCCTGGGCTGGCAGCCTGCTCCACTGAAGGAGGCAGAAGGGGCTGTGACTTCCCTTTGTGACCCTCCTGCTCCCACCTGTATGGGTTTTCCAGGCTTTTTTGTTAGATGCTTGAGGACCTGAGAATCCCTTGAGCCAGAAAGAGAAAACTGTAACTTGGGGTCAACTCTTGTGTGCCACTTCCAAACGTCCCGGTCTGGGCGCCAAAATGGTTTAACATGACTCTCCCGTCATGGGAACAAGAAAGTCACTCAAATCCAGGGATAGGCTAGAAATAGAACACATGGGGAAAAATACCAAAAACCCTTTTTTTAAGAGGTAGGGAAGGGCAGCACAGAGGAAAGACCGACAGACAGGGGAGGAGGGAGACCCGCGTGGGCAGAGTGGAGCCCTTGATCACGTGCTGGGGACAGACAGAACACGAGCGAGGAGATGGTGGCCTTTGCTAAACTCTAAATCTACTGACGACAGTGGAGGTTTGCTAGGGACCAAGCCCGTGGAAGTTTGCTGTTGAGTTCTCATTCTAGGAAACTTGCCTGAGTTTTCCTTTTCTCTATCCAGGAAGCCCAGGGCGCTTCGAGGCGAGTGGGAACAAAAGAAGGGATTTCCCGTACTCAACACTAGGTGGCGCCAGACAGCTGTGGGCGTAATGAGGTTCCTCCCTCCAGGTGGGCTCAGAAGCTGGCGGAAGTTCCCTGAAGCGACCGAGTCAGGCCAGATTACAAGGAAACTGAGAATTCTAAGCACCCACAGGAAGTTAGCCAAAGCATAAAATGGGCACACAGAAAAATAATAAGAAACAAAAAAGTCTAGGAGATGGGGAAATGTAGCACAGAGGCTAGACAGAGTCTACAGTCTGTAAAAGGAACTTAAAAGAACTTTGCCACGGAATCCTTGGCAGGAAAGACGTGCAGAAAGATTGGAAGGGGAGGCTTTGCAGGCGTTCATGGTGGGGAGGGTCATGGCCTGGGCCAGGTAATGCTGGTGGTGACCACCTTCTGACTGCTGTACCTACATTTACTAGTCTACATTTACTAGTATGATTGTTTGATACAGCGAGTCAATAAGCCCAACAGGATTCAATAACAAGAATCAGTAGAAATACATTCTATTCATCTTCTCTGAGCATTTGTTTTTTGTGTGTACAGTTATGGACCCATGACTTTTCAAATTTATTGTGTCCATTGATGTAAGCCAAAATTCTCCTTTTGATGCTCACATTGTCCCAACTTTTGCTTGGGCAAATTTACCCCTTTTAGATTGATTCTTGCATAATTTTGAATGACCCAACTATTGAAAGCTTTGCTTCTGGCCCAACAAGGTGTAGGTGTCCTGGGATTGCCTTGCACCCTTCCACCCCAGACCAGGCGTGAAATTGGACATTGTTCCAAGATACCATGGTTCCTTTTGGGAGAAAAATAGCATTAGAAACCAAAATCTGGGGTACATTGCAACTGGTCCCTTTCAGGGGCAAAAAGCCAAAAAGGAAATCTATTTTTCATTTAATGTTTTATAAAGACATGACTTCATATTGCTATATTCAGTTCAGTTCCAGCAGTACACTGCTCCTCCTCAAATGTTTGGGTCTACCATTGGCCTTCCCTTTCACTAATCTTGAAATCTAGGTTCCCGTCAAAATAAACACAATTATTTACTTGCTCTGACAACTTAAGGGAATAGCTTTAAAAAAAAATACACTGTCAATACAAACAGTATAAATACTGAATATAGTTTTTGTTTTAGACTGCACACTCCTGAGGCTTTGTTGCCAAACCATTTTGTCCCAGAGTCATGCTTAATCTCCCACAATGTGTGACTTATTTGACTGTTGTGGTTCTGCTGTTTCCATTTATCTTCATTCAGAGGAGGCTGCAACCTGCCCTTACCCCACCCCTCCATTTTCTGCTCCACCTTGTCATTTTCTCATAGGACTTACAAACTCCCAATATACTAGATAATTCACTTAATAATGATAATTGCTAGTATCATTTTATTATTATTTCTCCTTTCCCCCCACATTCGAAGGTAAGCCTCATGGAGCAGGGGTTTTGTTCCTTGGACTCTGGCAGCATCTGAAGGCAGGACTAAGAAAGTTGGGCTTGATTCTGGGGTCACGGGTGTCAACTCAGTTGAGCAGCATAAAGGAATGTGAGAGATGGTCAGTCTCCCTGCCATCCTGTTGTAGTTATTAATCACTGAGTTATTAATCACCCATTTTCATTCATTAAAGTGTCCCAGCTTAGAGGGCCGGGTGATTGGAGGGGAGGAGGGGAGGCTGGGGAGTTAGAACACAAGTACTCCAGGCCAGAGGGAATGGCCAGCTACAGGGGAGGCAGCCCCTCTACTTTCAGGAACTAGCTCAATGTCCGGTGCATGGCTGGGCTTCAATAAGAGATTCTGGGGACATGGGACGACACTAGAATAACTGAGAGAAATTCCTGTATACCTGTAAATGTCTGCAAGGTGGCTGGGCAGTGAGACTACCTGTGAGAGGGACGCAAGCAGAGGGAAGTCAGGGGTCATTTCTGGGTTCTGGGCCTAGACAGGTGACAGGGGAGAGGGAGGAGGGGGTTGGTGACTAGTATCATCTTTATTTCTGCAAACTAAAAATATGTTTCCAGGTTAGACCAAAGGTAAAAGGAACACATACTCTTCGTACAAGAGTCAGACAACACAGAGGCATACAAAATGGTACAGAGGAAATGATCTTCAGTGATCTCATCTTAAAGAGAGCCCATCCTCTGGCTCCTCGAAACCCCACCAGATGAAGAGAGGGCTGTGAGCCTCTATCTTGTAGGGGAAACACCTGGGTGAAGCAGTTAGACTGTCTCCACCTCTGGGCTGGCTGGAAGGGGCCCAGGAAGTGGGGGTGGAGACAAACCAATTCAGAGGCTCCAGAACTGGGAGGGTTGGGGTCTAAAAGGGAGGCACAGGCCTTGCCCAGCAATCATTTCAGCCTTCAAGAAACTTCCCCCTCCATCCCTTCTCAGACCCTGACTCTTCCTCACCTGGTGGCGGAGAGGGTCGGGAAGAGGCTTCAGTCACGTGCCCCAGGTGAACATGCTAGGAGAGTTAAGGACACCCGAGGAGCTGTCTTAAGGAAAAGAGGTCCCCACGGGATTTCCTGTATCATGAGGCCTCCAGGAAGACGCAGGAGCATCCTGGCCGGATGAGGCTTTGGCTAGCTGCTTCAGTCACGTTTCCCATGCAGCCAGACGCTGCCCCTAGCTGGTTCCCTGCCCCATCCCCTACCTGGGGCTACTCCCACATCTCCTGACTAAAGGTGGTCTTCAGGTGGCCTGCACTCAAGGTTGATGATGTAACTGGAACCCTAAAGACCACTATTTTGGAAGAAACCACAATGATTACCCAAGGTGACACCTTTTTGTTTTCCATCCAGTACTGTAACAACTCTACAGGAAAAAGGAACACAGCAAGCATCGCACTTCTGATCGACATCCTCTGCAGTCTCACCTCCTCATGCACGTGCATTTTAGCTGCTGTCCTCAGTGTGCACACACCATTACCCTGTACAGCATTTCACGTGTCTGCAGCATCTGTGTGCGGCCCATTTCCAGGGGGCTGTGGCCTCCCTCCGGGTCATGGTTTGGAGAGCTGGCTGAGCCATTCAGTCACCTCTGCGCAGGCATTTGGCTCGAAGTGAAGTCAACACCGTTGCACCCACCCTTCCTTTCCTCTTCAAGGTTCCTCTAGCAAAGCAGGATCTCCAAGCCAACAGGTGCATAGAGCCTGGGATTATCCTTGTTACACGTGTATCTACTGCTCTTCAGAAAAGCAGAACCAATCCCAATGCACAGTGTTGCCAATTTCCCTACAGCTCTGCAAGAGGTGGAGAGATGATATGGATATATATACAATACACATGATTTAATGGTTGGGTACTTAATCCCCTCATTGTATAGTTGAGAAAACTGAGAGACGAAGCACTTTCCACAGGGTCATCCCCCTAGAGGACAGCAGAGAGATCCAGTGCTGGAGGTCGCATCCCCTGACCCCCTCTCAGTGCTCCGTCGGCCACACCACTCTACCTCTGACAGTTGCTTCTAACACAGACACAGCAGGCTCTTCTTCTCTTGTCCTTTGTTCTTGGAGGAAAGCCAAAGCACAGCCCTTCTCCTCGCCCTCCCGTGTCCTGCAGACCAGGTTTCTAGACTTCACCTGCTAGATCCAGACCCTGAGGAGCTCCTCAGAAGACAGCCCAGCCGCCACACAGGCTTCCACCTCTTCCCTTCTGCAGCTGATTAGCTTCTGGGGTGAATTAGTTATTATCTGCAAAACAATTTTCATTCATATTCAGTAGGTGAATAGTCATAGTAATAGTAATCGTGGAGAATATCACCAAAAACCTCGACTATCTGATTCATTAACTTTCCAGCAGCAGAAAAGCCCAAAGACAATTCTAACCCTTAGAGCAAGGGCTTCCCACCTTCACTGAGGTCGCCTCCCAGGTCCCCAACCAGCAGATGTCTTGGGGTCCTGCCTCCTCGGCACTCCTCCCTAGGGGACCCTGCCCCACAGAAGCCCAGAATGTAGTTCTGGTCCAAACAATCTAACCTTCTTCCACCAGAGAGCTCTGAAGAGAGTGACGTGGTCTGAGGTGCCCCACGTAGAGCACTAGCAGGGTGTCTGGTCCAGGGATGGTGCTCCATAAACAGGGGTCCCTCCCTACTCGTACTTCACATTCCTGCTATCTTCTCCCAGCAACCCCAATACATCATCATAACTGGTTGTAAAAATGCAGGTATCAACCTTTCAGGGCGACTTTCCCCAGTGTCGCCGCTAGCCCACTCACCTCCAACAAACTCACTTGGGTCTTGCACAGCTTCTCCCACAGCCCTTCCCATCATCACTTTTTTTTTTCCTTTTTCTGTTTCTTTTTCTTTCTTTCTTTCTTTTTAGCTGCACCATAGGGCATGTGGGACCTTAGTTCCCCAACCAGGGATCAAACCCATGTCCTCTGTAGTGGAAGCGCAGAGTCTTAACCACTGGTCTGCCAGGGAAGTCCCTCCCTGTCATCACTTTAAAGAGTGGCATGTGGGCACAGACAGGTGGGCACAATGGTTTCCTCCACCCCCATCCCCAGAGACATTAGCTTCATCTAGTCGGTTGCCCTTGATCTTGTTTGTAAAGAGGTGGCTACAGGGCTCACTCCTGGTGTCCACAGGCAAATAATGGGAAAGCAAGGCTCAATGAATGGGATGTCAGTGTGGAGCCCACCACCAATTCCCTGAGGCTGGTCTGGGCAGATTCTCAGGACGCTGGCTATCTACATCTGCAGTGCTTATACCTGATTGCTTTTTAAACTCTAGAGGAGTGCCTTGCAATGGAAATGTAATGTGAGCTACATATGCCATTAAAAATTCTCCAGTAGCACATTTTATAAAGTAAAAAGAAATAGGTAAAGTTAATTTTAATAATATATATTATTTTAAAAATAAATATTATTTCAACACGTAATCCACATAAAAATATTAATAAACTATTTTATACTCTTCTTGTACTGTCTTCAAAATCTGTCATGTATTTCATAGTTACAGCACATCTCAATTTGGACTAGTCACATTTCAAGTGCTTAATCATCACATATGGTTAGTGGCTACCATACTGGATGGCGTCCTTCTAGAACATTAAATTGAAACAGCTTAATCTCAGAATTTCAGAAGGTACAAAACTGTTGTCCCATAGTTTAGAACAAACTTCCAAGCAAGGTTCAGCTGATATATATATTTTTTAATTTGAATTTGTTCTTAACATTTGAAAATCAGATTTATTATAAAGTCTGGATTTCTGAATTCTCATTTCAAATTTAGGAAGCACTGGCTCACATCCCGTCTTGGCAGCAACCTGCATGAACTGAGAAGAAGCTGCTTTCTTTAGCTGGGCCATGTTTGCCACGGTCCTCATATCTATCTCTCCCTATTAAATCACATTTATTGCACTGTACACTTTTTTTTTTTTAATCTGTCTGGGCCCCAGAAGCATCTGGGCTCACAAACTTCACTTTCTATGAGGCACACAGAGTCAGACTTGAGATGGTCCATTGGAGCACGTCTCAATTTAGAGATGACTAACTTGAGGCCATCTTGATGTTTGCTACCCACATTACAGTGGAATGTGACAGCAATAAGAGAAAGAATAAAGTGAGTCACAGAAAGGAAACAAAGAACCTTTAGCACCAAAGCCTCCATCCCCGTGAAGCAATTATGGATAAAAGACAAGGAAAATACATTATATTTTAAAATAGGGAACACACAACGAGCAGTCTTAATATAATTTTCCTTGCATATATATTTTTGCCGTAGACTGTTACTTGGTGATAAAAACTTGAATGGAAAGACATTCTTAATGGTATATTTCAGAGTGCAACCATCACCAACTGTAAAATTATAGATGAAGACATGCAATGTTTAATCCAAACAGACAAATTAAACATTTACAAACTCAATAGGACTTTTTGAAGCCTTGTTGAGGATTTCCACTTGGTAATTTTCCATGGTTTAATTGGAAAGATGCATGGACTTTGCAAGGTTGGCTGGAAGTTGCTTTTTAATAGTTTGGAGGATTATCTATGACCAGTGCAAATGCTGAAGTGCAATTAGGCTGTACTAAAGTAAAGGTTGAGAGGGGGAAGATGGTGGTGGTGATGTGCAGCTCCAGAACTTATTTAGGATTTGATGGACACTAGCTATCTATTTCTCACACAGCACTGTGGGAAATGCATACACTCAGAGAAACTGTCCATGTTAAAATCTGGGGAGAAACAGAAATTAAAAGCCTTATGGAAAAGAATGCATGTAGGAACAGACACTAGAACAAAGTAGGAAGGATGGTAAGGGGAACAGAGAAGCAAAAGGTGGTCAAGGGTCATGGCATTTATCTTCCATGGACAAAAGTGGTCATTCTCTCATAGAATCTCCTTGTCTCGGGACTTCCCTGGTGGTCCAGTGGGTAAGACTCTGTACTCCCAATGCAGGGGGCCCAGGTTTGATCCCTGATCAGGGAACTAGATCTTGCATGCGTGCCGCAGCTAAGAGTCTCATGCCACAACTAAGAAGCCCACATGCTGCAACGAAGATCCTGCATGCCACAACTAAGACCCAGTGCAGCCTAAATAAATGAATAAATAAATAAATAATATTTTTTAAAAAAGAACTTAGTAGGGAATCCAGATAATACTTAAAAAAAAAAAAAAAAGAATTTCCTTGTCTGTGGTCTCATCTCAGTTGCTTGGTTTTCTCCAAAAGCTATTTTTAGGGTATGACTCATCATGCATTAGGATTCCTAGGAGCTCTTGCCATTGGAGGGCTTTCCTCGTGCCCCTGAAATTCTATAGGGAACGGACCCTTTACATTGTTCTTTCCCTGGCCCTTTACTCTGTGACTCCCTAACAACGCACTGGGTCCTGTGAGGGAACTCGGCTAGGTCATTGAATGTAGGACCAGAAGAGGGAAATTGAAGGAGGGTATTAGGAATGGAAGAGCTCGTGAGTAGAGGGTAAGCATGGGAACAGAGTTGAGAGGAAAGCCGTAAAGGGTGACTACTCTGTGGAGTCCAGCCGAGGAGGCTGAGCTTTTCACATGTGTGGAAAAGAAGAGCTAGTGACCTGCTGAGCCAGGAATGCTCCCCTCCCATCATCATTGTTTTGGGTTCATTCAGGGGTTCTTCCTTTACTGCAGGGCTCCACTTCTACTAACGGCAGAGGAGCACCAATCAGACCAATCCTCCTGCAGATAGCAACTTCAAAAACGGATCAAAATATGAAACCAACTTCCTTAAGTCACAGGAGAGCAACCAAAAGTTGACACTTGGAAGAAAGGAATGTCTCTGGGTGAGTTTCCCATTTTTTACAGTTCCCTGAGGAACTGAGGGCAGGTCTCTCTTGGTGCCATGAACAGAAGAACCAGAAAACAGATATGGGTGCAAACAGAAAAGTTAGGAAGTGAGAGGACTAGAGTTAAGTGGTAATGGATTAAACATTCCAATTAAATGGCAGAGATTGTTGGAACAGATTCACTTAAAAAACAAAACAAAACAAAACAAAAAACCTCTGTGCTGCTTCAAGAGACACTATTTAAATTTGAGAACACGCATAAGTTTAAGATAAAAATATGGAAGAAGGGCTTCCCTGGTGGCGCAGTGGTTGAGAGTCCGCCTGCCGATGCAGGGGACACGGGTTCATGCCCCGGTCTGGGAGGATCCCACATGCTGTGGAGCGGCTGGGCCCGTGAGCCATAGCCGCTGAGCCTGCGTGTCCAGAGCCTGTACTCCGCAACGGGAGAGGCCGCAATGGTGAGACGCCCGAGTACCGCAAAAAAAAAAAAAAAAATATATATATATATATATATATATATATATATATATATATATATATGGAAGAAGATACACCCTACAAACAGTAAACCAAAAAGGGCTATATTGATATCAGGATAAGAATACTGCCAGAGATAAAGAGGGGCATTTCATGATGATAAAAGACTCAATTATTCAGGAAGACCTATCAATCATAAATATGTATGCACCTAAAACAAAGTTCAAAACACATGAAGGAAAAATTGACATGAAAGGAGAAACAGACACATCTACACTCATAGTTAGAGATTTTGTTGTCTCTCTCTCAATAACTAATAGAACTATACCAACAAAATCAGTGAGGACAAAGATGATCTGAACAGTATTAAACATTTTGGCCCAACTGATATTTATAAAACACCACCCAACAACAGCAGAATACACATCCTTTTGTGCTTCAGGGCACTCTGAGCCCCTCAAGTTCTTGCTGGAGGGGATGCAGGCCAGCCCTGTCCCCTGTGTTTGACACATCCCACTGCCTTTATGTTTAGCAGTAAACCCTTTAGTCATCCGGAGGTGCTGGAGGGGGAACCGATGTAAAGAACACCAGTTGGTAAGCATTATGAAAAGAGGCAAATGAAATGAGCAAATATCCGTAAAGCCTAGAACGGTGCCTGGTGCTTAATTCTGGGCCAGTGTCCCCTGGAGTCATGACTCCCTAAACTCCTGGAAAGAAAGAGAGCTGACACTAGGATCATATGGTGGGGCGTGTGGGGTGTCCTGAGGACTGGACTGTAGGGAGGGTTAGTCCTCCTGTGATGGGGGAGCATGGCTTGTGCTCTCAGGGCCCTGTGATGTCACAAGAGGGGCTCCTTCCAGGGTGACTCCTGGCTGATAAGGAACTACAGGAATGTATAGCTTGCAGGCAGTTCTGGCTCTAGTTGCTTCTGAGAAGCTGACTGCTAACCCCATCCTCCCAGGACAGAAGGGTGAGATATCCCTGAGGTGACAGGGATGGGTTTGCTTTTGTTTGTTATTATTTTGTTGTGTTCTGTTGCACTGCTCGGTGGCTTGAGGTCTGGGGCGGAGGTGGGGGGCTAGGGTGCACAGGAAGCAGACAGATGCAACGTGTGGGGAGCTCTGGAGGCCTGCTTTTGCTTTTCCCCGACCCTGGCACAGCACACAGGGCCTGTCCCCACTGGAGACACTCAGATCTATGG
Organism: Mesoplodon mirus; assembly: GCF_964341445.2. Taxonomy (NCBI): domain Eukaryota; kingdom Metazoa; phylum Chordata; class Mammalia; order Artiodactyla; family Ziphiidae; genus Mesoplodon; species Mesoplodon mirus. The sequence continues at coordinate 3,885,080 of NC_138982.1, read as the reverse complement.
CCCAGCGACCTCAGGAGTAAGATAAGAACCCTGGCTTGTAAGGAGTTGGGATCCCTCACCTTGGGTAGTCACAGGTCCAGGTAGTCCCCCTGCCCCCAGCCAAAGGCAAAGCAGACTCCACATGCCCTACTTTCACACACGTGCGCTTCACCCTGAGGACCCATGAGGCTCTTGGCGTATGAACTGACTATGTTGTGTTGGAACATATTTCTGGATGCAGCTGCTGTTACAATGATGGGAGGGAGGTAAGAAGGCTCGGTAGGCCAGTCCTCAGGGTAAGACTATGCATGACGCCTGGAATGCAGAGCATCCTGGGCTGGGCTACACACCTGCTGCCTTGGCCGTGCCAGGACCTGGGGGCAAGGAGCCTCTGCCTGATGGGAGCCTGGGGAAGGCCACCCCTCCCCCGGTGAAGGGAGGTCTCCCGGCCCCTCTGACTAGGAGGGAAGTCCTGAAAGTACTCTTCTCCCCTCTTTGTGCAAATGCTTGCAAACCCACGAAACGTGTGTCCCTGCCCCACTGAGGCCCAGACTACATCGGGTCAGCGTCATGCTGAGAGGAAAAAGAACAGTTACCAAGGTGTCGGGGAGCATCACCACGGGGCAACAGGAGTGCTGGAGCAGCCGGCCCATTTTCCAGATGGAGAGCGGTACAACCACGAGGATCAGCATGAAGCCCACAAACGAGAGCAGAGCCAGTGCCAGCGGCAGGGTCTCTCCTGGAAACGGAAAGACAGGAACCGGCTTAGGAGACAATCCTGGGCCTCTCTCACTTTCCTGAATCTGGCTCTGCACACTGGCCAAGAGAGCAGATGCCAACACCCTGACATCTGATGTGTGCCCTAGTGACCAAAATGACCACCATTAAAACCAATTTTCTAGAATCCAGATTGGTTTCCAGAAAGCCAAGGAAGATTACGATCTTTTTCTTGGGAAGGGAAAGGGAGGAGCATCATCTGTTAAGCCACTAGATGTGTTTGCACGTACCTCTGAGCCACTGCCAGGAAGAAGGCAGAGGGCCAGGCCCCGGGCAGGATGAGGGGGAGGCACCAAAAGAGAATAGCCCAGAAGGGAGCTGGGCAGTAACTGAAAACAAAGAGTATTTCACAATTTACTCTTGGCATTGATTCGTATGATGGAGGAAAATGCTGAATTCAGAACACAGTCACATAATAACTCATATATCAAGCCCCTGCGAGGGTTAAGTGACTTACCCCAGGTCACGCAGGTAGGGCTGGCTCCAAATTCTACTAAGTGATGTATCAGAAAGTGCCAAGTCTGAATGTCTGGAGATGCGGAAAGGGGGATGGGTTACTTTCCCATCTCACTGTCCTATTCGTTTAGCCCCTCTGGGCTGGACTGCTCACCCAGGATATGAAGGGTGCCACAGCTGACGCAGCTGCAGAGAAGCTGGTGGGCTCTTCCAGATGGCTGGGGTCCCCACAGTTTGTATCAATGATTTTGGAAAATATGTTGGCAGTACACATCAAGAGATACACAGATGTTCATACTCTTTCATCCACTCCTGTGAGTGGATTCCAAAGAATAATTCCAAGGAAGGAAACATATGCAGAAAGCAGTTCACAGCAACATCTTTATTAGAGCAACAGCCTCGCATAACCCGCCCCCCTCTCTGCCCAAAGCAGCACCCCTGCACCTTCCGCCACCCCAGCACGCTCTGGTGTGCTTTCTCATAGCACGTACCACCAAGGGAAACCATCTCATTTGTTTACTGCCTTGTAGCCTGTCTCCCCATCTAGAAGGTAAGCTTGGTGAGGGCAGGGACTTCCCTGCTGTATCCCAGTGACGGGGCCAGCAGGTGGCACATAGTCAGTGCTCAATAATTATTCACTGAATGAATGAATCAGTGAATGAACATCATCTTCAAAAGCAGATGGCAGGGGCTTCCCTGGTGGCGCAGTGGCTGGGAGTCCACCTGCTGATGCAGGGGACGTGGGTTCGTGCCCCAGTCTGGGAGGATCCCACATGCCGCGGAGCGGCTAGGCCCGTGGGCCATGGCTGCTGGGCCTGCGCGTCCGGAGTCTGTGCTCTGCAACGGGAGAGGCCACAATGGTGGGAGACCCGCGTACCACAAAAAAAAAAAAGCAGATGGCAATGATCTAAGTACCCCAAATGGAGGATGATTTAATACATCATGGGATATCATCATGGCAGGTCAGGAGTTCAGCTATTAAAATGAGAATTAGGATATATACAAACTTGTTCGCTGCATCACGGGTTGCAGTGGCAAAAGGCTGGAAAGCACAGAATATACCTATTTATGGGGGATGGTTACGTATACTTTGGCACAACCATATATTGGCTTGTTATGCATGTTCTTAAACAATGAGGTAGATCTATAGGCACTGACATGAACAGGTGTTCACAATAGCAATACCCACTGAAGGTGAGCGAGGTACAAAGCAGTAAGCACAGTAAAGTCCCAGTTGTGCCTCTGAGTACTGGCATCACACGATGACTGGAGGATTAAATGCCAGACTTGTCAAAGGAAACCTCCTGAGTGGTGTGGGGAGAATGGAGAACGTGTACTTCTTACTTTATATACTTCTGTGTTGTTCGAATTTTTTAACAAGCTTGACTTACATGGTTTTAAAAAGTAGTATAGGGCTTCCCTGGTGGCGCAGTGGTTGGGAGTCCGCCTGCCGATGCAGGGGACACGGGTTCCTGCCCCGGTCTGGGAGGATCCCACATGCCGCGGAGTGTCTGGGCCCGTGAGCCATGGCCGCTGAGCCTGCGCGTCCGGAGCCTGTGCTCCGCAATGGGAGAGGCCACAACAGTGAGAAGCCCACGTACCGAAAAAAAAAAAAAAGAAAAAAGTCGTATAAAATGAGGGTCTGTGGGAGGGATAAATTAGGAGCTTGGGATTAACATATACACACTACTATATATAAAACAGATAACCAACAAGGACCTACTGTATAGCACAGGGAACTATACTCAGTATCTTGTAATAACCTATAATGGAAAAGAATCTGAAAAAGAATAGATTTATATACATATATATGTATAACTGAATCGCTTTGCTGAACACCTGAAACTAACACAACATTGTAAAGCAACTATACTTCAATTAAAAAATAAATAAAGACCCCCAAAAGTAGTATAAAATGGTAATCAGAAAATCTACATGGAAAATGTTATGGATGTGATATTTGTGAAAAAGCAGAGTCAAAGTGTATATATAATTCAACAACAACACGTGTCTACACAAAGGCTAACAGCCCTTTAGAGGGCAATTTGGAAACAGCAGCCAAAATTCAAGTGTGTATGCCTTTGACCCAGCAACTCTACTTCCAGGAATTTATCCTTCAAATATACCAGCAAATGATCTATGCCCAAGGTAATTAATGAAAGCATTGGCTGTAATAGCAAAATATTGGGAGAAAAAAACTAAATACCCATCAATAGGGAGCTAGTTAAATTAGTTATATACACATACAGTGGAATACTATGTAGCTACAAAGAAGGATGAAAAAGTTCTTTTTAGATATGGAAAAATCTACAAGATATGTCAAGTGAAAAAGACAAGATCCAGAACAGTGCATGGAGTGTGCTAACGTCTGTGCTAAAAGGAAGGGAAATATATAAAAGTATATCCCATTTACTTGTAAGTGTATTGAGAAGTCTTTAGAAGGATATACAAAAAGCTAATACCTCTGGGGGAGGGGTGGGAATTACATGGATGAGGAAGAGGAGGAGGAAGGCGGTTCCACACGTACCTTATATTTTTTGAACTATATAAATGTACCAAATATTCAAAATGATAATTTTTTTTTTTGTTTTTTTGGCTGTGTTGGGTCTAAGTTTCTGTGCGAGGGCTTTCTGTAGTTGCGGCAAGCGGGGGCCACTCTTCATCACTGTGCGCGGGCCTCTCACTGTTGTGGCCTCTCTTGTTGCGGAGCACAAGCTCCAGATGCACAGGCTCAGTAGTTGTGGCTCACGGGCCCAGTTGCTCCGCGGCATGTGGGATCTTCCCAGACCAGGGCTCGAACCCGTGTCCCCTGCATTGGCAGGCAGATTCTCAACCACTGTGCCACCAGGGAAGCCCTCAAAATGATAATTTTTTTTTTTTTTTTTTTTTTTTTTTGCGGTACGCGGGCCTCTCACTGTTGTGGCCTCTCCCGTTGCAGAGCACAGGCTCCGGATGCGCAGGCTCAGCGGCCATGGCTCTCGGGCCCAGCCGCTCCGCGGCATGTGGGATCCTCCCGGACCAGGGCACGAACCCATGTCCCCTGCATCGGCAGGTGGACTCTCAACCACTGCACCACCAGGGAAGCCCGATAATTTTTTAAAAACTAAAAAGTTATACACAAATGTCACTCGTGGTGTTTGTGTGGCAGAATCATGGGATATGGGGTTTTGTTTTATTTCTTTTCACTGCAGGCTTTTAAACCATAAAAAATTCAAGGGAAAAAATTAAGTCAAACAAGAGGATTCTACAGACTTTCCATAAGGCCCCTCCCAGCTGAGTGCGGCAGTGCTACACGGTGGGCTACGTCCACACGAGGTCCGATGCTCAGACCCCGGCTACCTCACCTGCACCCCCCTCTGATACACAGGCAGCTGCCACCGGGTCAACCAGCCTTGCAACGTCTGGCCTCAGGCCTCGGGAGCTTTCAGGGAAAAGTGTTCTAGACAGCTGCCAAGTGACCCCTGCCCAGCCCCAGGGTGGACTCCTCGGGGGGGATTAGAACGCAGAACAATTTCACCACAGGATCTACCCAGCCTGGGGGAGCAGGTCGGGGAAACCGAGGGGATACTCAGAACCAGAGGAAGCAGCAAGCAACGAGCATCCCCCAGGAGGGGCAGACAGGCGGCCTTACCTTGCACCTTGACACATTCTGTCTGGCTGAAGGCACTGTGCCTCCCGATGGCCTTCACGAATGTCCGGACCTTCACGCAGTGTGCAGCCCCTGGCTCCATGGTTTCCAGGTGCACCGGAATGCCCCCGTGCCTCACCATCTTGACGTGTTCCTTTAGGAAAACAGAAAACAGTTACACTCTGGGGGAAGCAGGACACAAAAGAGGGAGAAAGAGGGAAGGGAAGCTATAAATATTTCCTTTCCAGGATGCATACAGAATGTTCCTCTCATTCATTCATTTACTCATTCATTCATTCTTAAATATTTATTTATTTAGCACCTACTGTGTGCCAAGCACTGGTGTAAGCACTGAACAAAACAGGGACACAGCATTAAACAAAACGAAGTTCCTGCTCTCGTGGAGCTTATGTGGGGTAAGACAGACCATATATAACACACATCAGGTGGTAATGAGGGTTGTGAAGAAAAATGAAGCAGGACAAAGAGGTAGAGAGTGATGAGGAGGCACCAGACTAGTGATTAGGGAAGACCTCTCTGATAGGGTAATATTTGGACAGAGACCTGAAGGTCAGAAATCTGACTGGGGGCTTGGCCGGGCCACTGCTGCCAGGGGGGATCAGTGCACAGGAACACTGGAGCCTGTGGGCAGTGCCTCCTCACACTTGCATCCATCCACTGTCTGTCCATCCATCTGCACACCCCTCCACCCCCACTCACCCCGAGGGCTGTGCTCCGCATCTGAACCTGTGGAGGCTTGTCTGGGCCAGGCCCAGGTGGCTCAGGGCACGCGCTCCTCTCCCAGCACCTGCTCTGCACCTCCCGAAGAATCCTAGGGATCTGCGTGCTCCCGGCCAGCCCAGGCCCTGATCAGTCCCCCACACGACTCCCTCCGCCTGGCAATGCCACCTCCTACCACTGGGCCCTGACCCAGCAGGAATATATGCTGGAAACCATGGCTGTTTCCTGTTCCACCTACACATACCACCTTCCAGGGGAAGCTACCCAGCCCACGGTCCCCGTTGAGTGGGTGGTAGGGCACATGACCTGTCCCTCAGACACTGGCATTAGGTCAGGGGTACCCTTGGCCTGAAAAGGGTCTATCAGAGGCCAGCCAGCAACCGGTGACCCCTAAGCTTGGCCTGATAAGACAAGCAGTACCAGTCAGATTTCCTCTGCTAGGAACTGATCTTGGGGAACTGATACCTGCAGCTAGAAGCAGGGACCAAGGGGAGAGGACATGGCGAGGAGGAGCCGGGCCTCGTAAGGCACAGCCATAGGCATGTGCAGGAAGGAGTGGTGAGGGATCAGGGCCTGCGAGCAAGCTGGGGAGAGGGCCACGGAAAGAGTGCAATAGAGAGGACCCGCTGGAGGGAATCAGGGACTCCACAGACGGGGGCCCCTGGGCAAGTGAGGCTGTGCTGCAGCCTGGCTCTGGGCCTGCTCTGATCATGGAGTCTATGAGAGCCCCTTATAGCGCCATATTAATCCCTGTGACAGAGCCTGTTTTTCCTTGTGCTGAGTCGAGTGGGCCTTGTCACCATTTCAGCTTGGACAGGGCCTCCACAGGTCTGCCCAAGCTCCATCCTTTCTGCTGCTGTGGCTGCAGGATGCTTGGCCACTCCCTCTGGGAGAGCTGACGTCCCACCCAGCCTAGCCCGCAGCACCCATCCCACAGGGTAGGGCAGCGCCCCATCTAGGCATTCCGGGTGGCCCACTGGCTCAGAATTAGGGTTGTTTATCAGCCAGCTCCTGACTCTCTGCCCCGACTTCTGCACCCTGCCCAGATACACACCCTCAAGAGCCTTGTGCCAGCCTCATATGCTTTTGAAATCATCCAGTTGATCTGGAACACCCTGGTCTGCCGCCTGTAAACAGCAGGGAGAATGGCTGAGAAGACATGCTGATGAGGGAGAAGAAATGCATTGAAAAGGTATCATGGATCCAACTATGGCAGAGTTTAGGGCAAGGAGGCAGCCCTCATACTTTAGCAAACGTGGCCTGAGACAGCTCCCAGCCATGGTCTGGGTTGGACCAAGGCAGTCCTTTGAGGAAGAGGCTGCCGGGATTGTCAACCTACGCCCATCTCTCCTTTCCCCCAGTTCACCCAGGCCCGCTCATCCTCAGGCCACCCCAGACAGCAAGCACTGCAGGGACTGGCTTTCCTCATCCAGCTCTCAGAGGTCTGTGACTGCTTCTCCAAAGTCTAACTCAAAGGCCAAGGGTGGGAGTCTCACCTTGGCACCAGGCTCTCTCTTCCAGTAGGCCACGAAGAACTCAAACTGTGGCCCCAGGTCTTCCAGCTTAATAACCAAGTGGAAGCCATCCTTGGTGATCTCCATCCCAGGTGGGGTGAGGATGGCTGTTGGCAAGACAAGGAGAGAATCAAAGCCAGCCCCAGACAGGACTGAGTTTTTTCCAGGGAGACCATGACCAAGCCAGCAGTAGAAACATGTCAGGCTCATGGGAGGGGAGGGGTTTGGATATGGCTTCGCAGTGTGCAGAGGCGTGTACACTGATCCTCTTCTGTACTCAGCAGGTGCTCAGTAGACACTTTTTGAATGATGAGCAAATGAAAAAAACAAATGACAACAACTTATTACAATTCACATAGATCAGTTATATATATCGGCTGCTGCTAACTCTCAAACATCAGGAAATCAGCAGCCTGTGGATGGGTTGGCCTCTCTATTCTCAGTCCAAGGATTCTTCAATCTCATATCCTTAATGGAAGATGTTGGAAAATCAGAGCGTTTTACAAATTCCAATAATCAGCTCTAGAAATTTACAGCATAAGCACAAGCACCATCTTTCATATTACTGGATCCCAAACAGAAAGGCCAGCAGCCCCCATGGATACTTTCCTATCAGGAGACCAAGAACAGAGGGCCCACACAGACAGTCTTTAGTCCCTGGTTACTGATGATGGATCCAGACTTGCCTCTCAGATCCAGGCGCTGCAGGACCAGAGGGGCCACCACAATTGCTGGCCTTGACTTGGCAAGTTTAGCAGAGTGTGTTCTGGGCTACATCCTCCTGCACTGGGGTCAGTGGACACTCAAAAGAAAGGCAGTTCCTGCAGGGAGTTTTCAGAGAACAAAGTATTTCCTGGCATTTGAAGAGCTGCCTGGAAAAGGAACATGAGGACTTGGAAAGTCAGGGACCAACTGTACAAAACATACCCAGTTCAGAGGCTTCATACGAGCATACAGCAGCACTAGACCTGCGTCTGAAACACCTCCAGTGGGAGAGAGATGTTTGACTCCTCCAGGTTTAAGTCAAACACGATTAGAATTGGATCCCCTGACCTCCATCTATGTTGAGAATAGAATTAGGCAAAATGACCTCATGTCATTTCAGTTCAGAGAATTTTTTGACAAAGTTGGGACAGGAACTTCTGTCCTATGTACTCTACAAACTTATCTCATTTAATCCATCCAGCAAGCGTAAGAAGGTAAATACTGTTCCTATCATACAGATAATGTAACAGCCTCAGAGAGGTTGAGTGAGTTTCCCAGAATCACACAATTAATGGCAGAATTTGAGTCCATGTCTTTCCACGTTTCTAGACTCTGCTGTGGGGTGTTTTTTAACTCCCAATGAACAGGATGCACATAGATCGTTTAAATCAGATTCTAGGCTTGGGCCCTGGAGATAAGTGGTTCTAAAGCTCCCCTGTGACATGAATTCATATAATTGAGGTTAAGAACCTCTGCTCTCAACAGGCTTCCCTTTAAGAGTAGGAGATCCTTTTCAAGAGAGGCTTAAAATAAGATTTTTCATATGTCTGGGGAGAAGTCAGCGTGGCCTTTTTCAAAGGCCAAAGAACAGACGTAATGCCCTTGAGAGTCTCGATTCCATCCCAACTCTGCAGCTAACTTCATCTGCACAGGGACCACACAGGAGCAGCTTCTGGGGCAGGTACAGAGACTCCCTTCCTCAGCTCCTCCTGCAGTGGCCCTTTTCCTGTTTATATTGGCCTTCTCAAGCACAAGTTGCTACTGCACACACCCGCCCCCATAGCTTTGTAGGCACTCCCTCAATCTCCAAATGCCCCGTGCCTTCCTTTCCAACAGCTGCCAGCCACCAGCAATGACCTTGGCTGGAGCCCATGCTTCCAGGAGCCAAAGGGAGGTGGTGCTGGGTGCTGCCCAGGCATGGCAGGCAGAGGCAAAGCTGCACTACCCTCCAGCGCCCCTCAGGCTTCCCCAGGGCCTGCAATGGGATCCCACTGCCTCCACTGTATCCTCCCAGCGCCTAGAGAAAGAGACTGGGAAGAGGAGCCCACATTCGGCACCAGAATTCCTATTGGTATCCATTCCAATGGTCCCACTGCTGCCCCCAGCTCTTCCCTCCTTCCTCTGCTCTCTGGCTCTCAACTCCGGGCACCCTGTGGGTAATTAATATTAATATTTACTAATAGCTGAGTGCTGTGATAAGACAGCACCGCCCTGAGCCTTTGCACTTTTCATCTTGTCCACAACTACCCAGTGAGGCAAACTGTTGCCCTTCTTACAGATGAGGACTCACGGGGCGGCGCTGGGATTTCATCCCCACCTGCCTGACTCTAGAGGGCCAACTTCCCCTTCAAAGTCACCTTCCTCAGCCCCTTCGAGCGTGGACTCCCTCACCTTCTAACCGTCCTAATTTCTACCCAATCTCATATACTCCTCAGTAACCTCTGACTCATTCCATTACTGTAGATGCTGCCCCAAACCTTCCTTTGTCCTCACTCCCAGCAGAGGGTCACCTGCCACACCAAGAAAACAGGTCACCGCAGGCCCTTCCCTTGCCTTTCCTGCATGTCCCAACTGGTCACGTTATCATCCACACCTGCCCTGCCCCTTCCGCCTCCATTCAACCCTCCAGCTGGCAGCCTGTCCACCATCACCATGGCTCCATGAAGCCACTTTCTCAAGGACCCATTTTAGGGGCCTCCTTCAGGCCCAGCAGCAGCTCATCCGCTCTCCCCTCCATGACCCTCTCCCTGCCCGGCACCTACTAGTGCCTTTCCCTCTACCCTCTTTTTAAACCTAAGGTTTCCCAGGAGCCTATCCTGGGTTCTCTTTGTCCTTATGTCTTGTCCCTGGACATCTCACCTGCTCTCAAGCCACTAGCTATTAATTTTGTGTTGTGTGTCTGACCTTGACCTGTCTGAGCCCCAGGGCCTGATTTCCAACTGCCAATCAGACATCCGTGGCATGATATCCTATAGGAATCTCAATCTCAAAGAGCCCAAAGCCAGCAGCAGCTCTTATTCCTCAGACCAGTCGCTCCTCCTGGGTTCTCTTCCTTGGGTGACACTCCCACTAACCCCATCTGGAAGATGGACGCCATTATCCACCCCCCACCCACTCTGTCTCCCAGTAACTGGTCCCCAAGCACTGTCCTTTCTAACTCAGCAATGTCTCTAGAATTTGTCCTCTTCTTCCCATCCCTTCCCCACTTCTGGGATCAGGACCCACCTTGGCTCAGCTGGAGTGTTACAACCCCGTCCTCACCGTTCACCTGCCCTGAAGGCTTGTCCTACTCCAGTTCACTTTTCACACCACAGCCAGAGTGATTGTTCTGTAAGACAGACCTGGCCTAGACCCTCTCCTCTACTGTGACCCTCCTCTACCGACTTGATCAAGCTTTATGTCAAAGCCCTTCACCATGTGACCAGCTGCTTCCTCGCCCCCGGCATCCAGACCCTGCTCCTGCGGTTCCCCACACACACCCTTCTACACACTGGCCATTATTTGCACTCTGCCGTATTTGGTCACCAATCTGGATTCTTCCCCTACTTCTTTTTTTTTTTTTTTGCAGTACGCGGGCCTCTCACTGTTGTGGCCTCTCCCATTGCGGCGCACAGGCTCCGGACGCGCAGGCTCAGCGGCCATAGCTCTCGGGCCATGGCTCACGGGCCCAGCCGCTCCGCGGCATGTGGGATCTTCCCGGACCAGGGCACGAATCCGTGTCCCCTGTGTCGGCAGGCGGACTCTCAACCACTGCGCCACCAGGGAAGCCCTCTTCCCTTACTTCTTCCTCAATTATTTTCCAGGTTCTATTGCTATAGAAAAGTTACTTATTTTCAAAGGACTGTTCCTAATCATGTATAGACCCTATTGCACGAAGAAGATGCTCACACAGCAACAAAGATGGGGTTAGCGAGGCCCCAGATGGGAGGCAGTGTAAGATTTATGAGGCACTGCTACGGTAGGGAGAGGCCGTCCTAGCCCCAGCTCCCCACTTCCAGACCAGTTTTCCTTCCAGAGACAGGACTCACTTCCAAAGTCTCTTTCAAAACGAGAGGGAGGGCCTGTGGGAAGCAGCTGGCTTTTTAAAATGGAGCAGTTAGGGCTGTTGATGTTCACAGTACTCTGGCTTTGCAAGACTAATTTGATGCTGAAAAGAATCCCGACAGTCTCAGTGAGCGTGGTTCCTGAAGGGGAGGCTGCTGGGGGTGGGGGAGTGAGGAGAGAAGAGCCTTACTTGAGTTTCGATTAAAGGGGTGCTTCAGGGTGCTCCAGGCTGAGGTCAGTGAGCCCAGGGTGGCCCTGACCCGGAGGCTGTACGGTACAGTGGCAGTGATGTCATCAGTGATGTCACACTCGGGCCCTTGGGTGGGCGAGCACCAGCTGCTGGGGATCCAGATGTGGCTCATGTACAGGCTCTCGTACTCTCTGGCCAAAGAGAGGAGGGGACAGGGTCACACCAGCCCCTTCTACCCAGGCTCAATGCTGGTTTCAAGTACCTGTCGCATCCACTGACTCTTTATGGGTCAGGAAAGCAAGCATTTGTTCCATACCCCCGTTTCTCCCCTCTCCTCCCTCACCGACCATCCTTTCTTCCTTACTCCTTCTCACCAGACAAGGGAGACCCAAGCACAAACCCCACTCTGTCCCAGTCTCTCCATCTGCACGCTCACCACCCCAGTCTCAGCCACTGTCATCCCTGGCCTTGCTGTGTGTCTCCTGACTGATTTTCCTGCTTCCGTTCCTGCCAGTCTTCAAACCATTCATCACTCAGCAGAGCAGGACATTTGTCTCCTTAGTGGCTTCCAAAGAGTCTAGAATGGAATCCAAACTCTCTCCCATGGCCTACAAGACTCTCTGGCCTTCTCACTACACCCCTAAACATGATGCTCCCTCCACACAGGCCTCCTTGCCCTCCCTCCCACAGGCTGTCACGTTTGCTGTGTCTCAAATGCTCTGCCCCTGCGTTCCCATTGGCTGCCTGCTCCTGTCCTTCAGATATTGGCTTAAATATCACATCCTCATGTGATATGGACATGTGAGATGGACAGACCTTCCCCGACCATCTGATAAAAAGCTGCCACAGAATCAACTCTCTGTTGCATCAGCCTTTTAGCTTCCTCCTAGAGCTGATTTCTATCGGAACTTACCTATAGCAATGCTGCCTGGTAGAACTTTCCATGCTGGTGGAAATGTTCTGTATCCCTGTTGTTCTATATGGTAGCTACTAGCCGCATGTGGCTATTAAGAACTTGAAATGTGGCTCGTACGACTGGGAAACAGACATTTTAATTTAATTTAACTTTGACTAATTTTGATTAATTTAAATTTAAATAGCTGTCTGTGTCTAGTGGCTACCACACTGGACAGTGCAGACCTCGTGTACTTATTTCTTTACCTTTTTACTGTCTCCTCCTGTAAATGTAAGCTCCCTCTGTCCAGAAGCTTTGTCGACTGCACCCGTGAGCCTAAGAGAATGTCTGCACATGTAGCTGTTCAGTTTGTATAAATTGTTAATGAACTGTATTGAGCACCTTCTGTGTCCCTGTCACTCCTTGACAGCTCCGAGGGCCTGGACACCTGGAGAAGGGCCAGCTGACCTATAGGATCACAATTTGTTTTGGCTTCTAGGGGCAAGCACACAGTCAGGAAAACTGAGGTCTCCCCCACTCCCAAAGGATCTGAGTCCCCAGTGATTTCTCCACCTCAAGTCAGAGGCAAACTTGTTCCTTCTTAAAATTTTCTTCAGCATTAGACAATTGACTCACTGTTGGAAAGAAGCTCCACCAAAAAGTGTTTATACATGTTTGTGTTCCCAGGGAGTTCACTGTCAAATCCATGGGACAGTTTCCCTGTTGCTTCAACTCTCTCAGTGCCCATGCAGACAGAGGATGCAGATCATGGGAAATAACCTCTCCCTGGGCTCACAAAGCCTCCTTGAGCTCTGGAATGAAGGTTGTGATTCCTGGAGAGGAATCAACTAATGTCTAAAAGAGAAAAACTAAAAAAAACAAACACCGAGAAAACAGAAAACAAAACTCACCCTTGGTACTCGACAGAATAGTGTATTATTTCTTCAGGCACAATCACTGGGCTCCATGTCAAGACATGCTTCATGTTGGTTGATTGTACAGAGAGGTTCTGAGGGGCAGGCAGAACAGCCACTCCATCTGGGACCAAGGCAGATAGACAGGCTGACAGGTGAGCTCAGGGGGCTGGTATCGGGGGAAATGCCACAGCTTCAAGTTAGTTTCTAATGAAAAGCCAAACATGCTCAGGAACTGGAAACAACTCCAATGTCACCATACTTAGGTTCATGCTACATGTTTGCTGTCATCACTGTAATTCTGCCTTTGGTGATTGAATGGCTTGTTAATACTAATAACGGCTAACATTATTGGGCACTTACCGTGCTCTATCCAGGCCGTGTACTAGGTTATCACATGATTACCTCATTTAATCCTCATGACCATACTGGGAGGTAAGGACCATTGGTTTCTCTGTTGTACAAATGAGAAAACTGAAGCACATTATGTACAACCCTTATGTCACGTTGATCTAGATGCAGGCCTTGACTCTGCCACTTACTATGTGACCTAAAGCAAGTTGCGTAAACCTGAGCCGCCCACCCTTACATGGCAAACCCATATCGGCTCCTGCCAGCTTCTCATCACCACCCTCTCCTGCTACTGCCATCGTCAGGTACCAAAGCAATTCGTTTGTGTCCCCAAGAAGGCCAAACAGGGCGCAGCTGCCATCTGGGAAGTGCAGGCTCAGGTCTGCCGTGGAAGGAGTCCAGTGCAGAAAGGCACCAAGCCAGCTCGGAGGCTCCGCCCCAGGCAGCCTGCAGCCCTCTGAGCCAGCCGGGATTCAAGCACCTGCTCACACAGCTGTGTGTTCAGAGTGTGCACACAGTGGGTCTACAGTTTGCACACAGAATCAAAGAGGCCTGTGAAGCTGAACCTGCCCTCATAAGGACTTTGCAGCCCCAGGGCTCATCCTTGCGTGTAACCCAGGGTGCAGTCTGGATCTTCCGCTATGGTCTTCCCCTCCGACTTTCACACACTCTGCTTTTAATGCCCAACAGCTGCCCCCCTTTGCTGTTACAGTTGCAGTGATAACATCGACAGCATGGTGTGTACGAGGCTGGGACCCTCGTCTGGGACTTTTCAATCTCCAGGCTGGCACCTGCTGTTCGTTACCCAGCGCTGTAACCACGAGAGGATGGGTGCTGCCGGGGACACCCCACCTGGTGCCCTCGCTTCTCCTCTAATGTAGGACCCTCGTGGTGCATCCTGATCTCACTCTCAGCATCCACGGCCTGCCCTGTGAGGAAACACCTAGGGTACCCACAAGGGAGGCTTCCTGCCCTCCCCACGTTTAAACTTGTAATCACCCAAGGGATGAAAAGGAAAAGAGCCAGCTGCAGTGAGGTCACACGGGAAGGTGGAGCGTGGTCCTCTCGGACATCCTTCCTCTGGTAAAGTAGACAAAACATTTCCCTAGTCAGATATGTGAAGATTATAAAGCTATGTAAATATAAAGCTCTAATTCATAATTCTAAAACTCTCAAAAATGAAATCTCCTGGCCCAGATGGTTACACTGGAGAATACTATGAAATAGTTAAAGAGAAATTAACACCAATTTTATACAATCTCTTCAAAAAAATAGAAGAGGAAAAAGCACTTTCCAACAAATTTATGAGGCCAGTATTACCCTGATACCAAAATCAGGTAAAGGTAGTATGTATTTAAAAAAACAAAAGCCTACAGATCAATATATCTCATGCACTTAAATGCCAAAATCTTCAACAAAATACTAGCAATCCAAATTCAACAACGTATAAAAGGATTATGCACCATGATCAAGTGGAATTTATTCCAGGTATGCAAGGCTGGTTCAATATTTGAAAATCAATTAATGTAATCCACTGCATCAACAAACTAAAGAAGAAAAATCATACAATCATATCAGTTGACACTGAAAAAGCATTTACAAAATTCAACATCCATTCATGATTTAAAAACAGAAAACAACAACAACAAAAAACCTCTCTTCAAGTCAAAAACATTAGGGAGTTACCTCAATTTGATAACGACCATCTATAAAAAACCTACAGTTAACATTTTGTTCAATGGTGAAAGACTGAATTCTTTCCCCCTAAAATCAAGAACAAAGCAAGGGTGCTCACCCTCATCACTTTTACTCGACATTGTACTAGAAGTTCTAGCAGCTGTAATAGGGCAAACAAAGGAAGTAAAAGGCAGTACAGATTGGAAAGGAAGTAATTAATCTCCCCCTATTTGCACGCTATGTAGGAAATCCCACAGAATCTACAAAAAAAACCTCCTAAAACTAATAGCGAGTTCAGCAAGTTCATAGGATACAAGATAAACATTAAAAATTAGTTGTACTTTTAAATACTAGCAATGAACACTTATACACAGATATTTAAAATATTATTTACAATCACTCCCTCCCCCAAAAGAAAAACTCAGGCGTAAATCTAATGAAACATATCTAGGATTTGCATGGGGAAAACTCCACAATGCTGGTGAAAGATTTCAAAGAAAATATAAATAGATGGAGAGACATACTGTGCTCATGAATCAAACAATTTGACATAGTTAAAATGGTAATTCTCCCCAAATTGATATACAGGTTTAACGTGATTCCTATCAAAATCCCAGCAAGGTTTTTTGTAGATATATACCAGCTTTTTCTAAAATTTATAAGCAAAGGCAAAGGAATGAGAATAACTGAAACAACTCTGAAAAAGAATAAAGTGAGAGAAATCAATCTACCCAATTTTAAGACTTACAGTAATGAAGATTGTGTGGTATTGACAAAGAAATAGACATATAGATTGATGAAACAGTATAGACATCCCAGAAATAGACCCACACAAATATGCTCAACTGATTTTTGGCAAAGGTACAAAAGCAATTCAATGAAGGAAGGGTAGCCTTTTCAACAAATAATATTAGAGCAATTGGATATTTGCAGGCAAATAAAAAACCTCAACCTAAATCTCACACGTTATGCAAAAATTAACTCAAAGTGGACCATAGACTTAATGCAAAATATGAAACTCTAAACTTTTAGGAAAAAACATAGGAGAAAATCTTCAGACCTAGACAAAGATTTCTTAGACTTGACACCAAAAGCAAGATCCATAAAAGGAAACATTTATAAATGGGCATCATCAAACTTAAAATATCTTGCTCTGCAAAAGACCCTGTTAAGAGGATGAAAATACAAGATACAGACTGGGAGAAAGTATTTGCAAACTATATATTGCACAAAGGATTCATATCTAGAATATATATACAAAGAATACTCAAAACCCTACAGTAGAAAAGCAAACAATTCATTTAGAAAATGGGCAAAAGACATGAAGAGTCATTCCACCAAAAAGCACATACAGATGGCAAATGAGCACATGAAAAGATGTTCAACATCATTAGCTATTAGGGAAATGCAAATTAAAACTTCCGTGAGATAGCACCACACAGCCATCAGAATGACTAAAAATTTTTAAAGTAACAATACCAGACCCTGGTGAGGATGCAGGGAAAGTCACTCATACATCTCTGGTGGGAATATAAAGTGGTACAGCCACTCTGGAAGATAGTTCAGCAGTTTCTTGTGAAACTAAACTTATAATTACTATAAAACCCACCAATTGCACTCTTGGGCATTTATCCCAAAGTAGTAAAAATTTATGTCACACAAGATCTGCACAACAATGTCTATAAACAAACTGGAATCAGCCCAGATGCCCACAGGTGAATGGTTAAACAAATTATGGTATATCCAATAAAAAGGAACAAACTATCACTACATAAAACAATCTGGATGAATCTCTAGGAAATTATGCCAAGTGAAAAAACCCAACCCCCCAACAGTTACATACTGTATGATTCTATTTTTATAACATTTTGAAATGGCAAAATTTTAGAAATGGAGAACAGATTAATGGTTGCCAGGGGTTAGGAACAGTGGGGAAAGGCACAGTAGGGGGAAGTTCTAAAAAGGCAACAGGAGTATCATTGTGATACTGGAACTGTTCAGTATCTCGACTGTGGTGATAAATACAAAAACCTATTACACACACACACGCACACTCGAACGAGTGCACGTAAAGCTGGGGAAATCTGAATAAGACAGGTGGATTGTATCAATGGTATCAATATCCTGGTTGTGATACTATACTATTGTTTTGCGAAATACCATTGGGGAAACTGGGCTTTCTGTATTATTTCTTACAACTGCATATAAATCTAGAATTACCTCAACAAAATTTCAGTTAAAAAATACAAACATAGTGTCATCACACCTAAAAAATCAGCATTAATTCTGATTATCTGCATGACAGGATACATTTTAAAAGACCATGATAGGATAAATTCAAACAGGATGAAATGCACCTAGGAGAAAAGTAAAGTTGTAGAATTAGGTGCAGTCAATTAAATCAGTGAGGGACACCTGTTTAGGGTGGGAGACCTAACGATTAGGTGTCCTAATGACAAGGGCACTCATCAGGGCTTTAAGCAACTACTCTGAGGTTGAGTTTCTGGGTATATCTTTCTTCATGAGGGGCACACAGGCAGGACAACAGAAAGAGATGTCCCAAAATTTAGGTGGCTCCATTATGTTATGCAGCAGTTTGCACTTGTGTAACTGTCTTCTCCTACCTGCGAAGTTCCAAATCTAACTCCACTATGGGCAAAATACTCAGTCTCATTCCTGTCTTAAAATGAAAACTACTGCTTCTTTCTGAGTCCTGTAGGCAACATCTTCAGTATCTTTATGCCATTTGTACCATATATTCCAAATTCCATCTTTGTTTCGCTGTTGTTTATGTAGCACACATAGACATTGGGAATGAGATGGAAAATCAGTAATGCCCATGAACTACTGATGCCAGGGGATGTTTAATTGGGTTACATAGAAAGCATGGTGGCCCTACATGAGGAAAGATCCATTTTATGCTAGGACACTAAATAGGGAAGTCTATTTTCAGCTCAGACTCCAAGTTGAAAGTAACTCCTTTCACCTATGAAGGGTTTCATAGGTGAATCCCCTCCAGTTGTTAGACAAGGCTCACGGTGGTCCTGAGAACACAATTCAGTGGAGAAAAAGAAAACTTTGTTATCTACCCACCATTCTCGTTAACAAGAAATGTCATCTACCAGCCAGGAGTAATGTGTATTGAAGTCAAGTCTCTGAAGAAACCAGTTAATAGAGACTCTTCCTGATGTGAATGAGTAAATGCAAAAACAAAGAATGCACTCAAGGCGGGAGGGGAGAGTAAGCTTACAGTGTGAACAGGAAAGACATATTGGCCACAGCGAGAAGGGTGCAAAATTGGGAATAATTATTTCCTCAGCCACACTGGATGAGAATTCTCAATGGAGCTAGACCAAGATATTGGAATATCTTCTGTATAATCGTTTGGTTCCTTGTGAATAGTTATGCTACTGTTACTGTAGAGAATTGTTCTTGTTCTAGCAGTCTGACTCAGTATCTCAAGAAGGCCCACTGGGTGCAGCCTCTTGGGTGTTTCCAATAGAGACTTGAGCCAGGTGTCTGTGACTATTTAAGATTCTGGTGCTCAGTGTGGCAGAAAGTAGCTAAACAACACTTTTTGCATAGAGCTGCATTCACAAAGCTGATCCCTCTTTCTTGCGGCCTATTAGTATTCTATTGCTGCTGTAACAAATTCCCGCAAATGTAGTATCTGAAAACAACACAGATTTATTATTTTCCAGTTCCATAGATCAGAAATCTTATACAGGTCTAAATTGGCTGAAATCAAGGTGTTGGCAGGACTGCAGGCTCCAGGGGAGACTGTTTTCTTGCCATTCCCAGCTGCTGGTGGCCACCCACCTTCTTGCGCATGGCTCCTCCTTCCTCCATCTTTAAAGCCAACAATGGCTGGTTGAGTCCCTTTCATGCTTCAAAGTTCTCCTGCCTCTTTTTCTGTCCTCCCATCTCTCTCTCACTGCATCCAGGAAAGGTTCTCAGCTTTGAAGGACCCATGTGATTAGATTGGGCCCACCCTGATAATCCAGGCTAATCTCCTAATCTCAAAATCCCATAACATTAATCACATCTTTAAAATCCCTTTTTCCATAAGAGGTAACGTATCCACAGGTTCCAAGAATTAGAACGTGGATGTCTTTGGGGGACCATCATTCTGACTACCCCATGGGGCTTGCACTTCAGGGGATATTGATACCATGAACTGACATGATACCCTAAAATGTCTCCCTCGAATACAGTAAATTATTTCAAGAGAATCCCCTTGTATGTGGCCAGAAGAAGAAAAGAGCAAGGCTGAGCTAGGACATGGCTGCTAAGCAGGTTGCTGGCATCACTCACTGCCTAAGTAACTAGTGCCCACGCCCCAGCTTCAAAAGGTATTACTCAGCCATAAAAAGAAACGAAATTGAGCTATTTGTAATGAGGTGGATGGACCTAGAGTCTGTCATACAGAGTGAAGTAAGTCAGAAAGAGAAAGACAAATACTGTATGCTAACACATATATATAGAATTTAAGAAAAAAAAATGTCATGAAGAACCTAGGGGTAAGATGGGAATAAAGACACAGACCTACTAGAGAATGGACTTGAGGATACCGGGATGGGGAGGGGAAGGGTAAGCTGTGACAAAGCATGGACATATATACACTACCAAACGTAAAATAGATAGCTAGTGGGTAAAATAGATAGCTAGTGGGAAGCAGCCACATAGCACAGGGAGATCAGCTCGGTGCTTTGTGACCACCTAGAGGGGTGGGATAGGGAGGGTGGGAGGGAGACGCAAGAGGGAAGAGATATGGGAACATATGTATATGTATAACTGATTCACTTTGTTATAAAGCAGAAACTAACACACCATTGTAAAGCAATTATACTCCAATAAAGATGTAAAATAAAATAAAATTAAAATTAAATAAAATAAAATGAAAATAAAAGGTATGCAAACCAATTCGTGCCTCAGGAAAGTGATCTACTGCTTCAGGATCTTAAAGTGTGGTCTTTGGATCAGCAGCATCACAAAACCCAGGAGCTTATTAGAAATGCAGACTCTCAGGCTGCAACCTGTGCCCTACAGAACAAGAATGTGCATTTTAACAAGATCCCCCAGGTAATTCATAAGCATATTAAAGTTTGAGAAGCGCTGGTATATAGAGTTCTAATGGTTCTCAACCTTGGCTGCCCATGAGAATCACTGAGGAGGTGGCTTTTGTGGGTGTTTTTTTAAAGTTTTATTTTGAAATAATTTCAGACTTACAGAAGAGTTGCCAAAATAGTACAGAGAGCTCCCATATTACCCTTCATTCAGCCTTCCAGATGTACATGACCATAGTACAAATATGAAAAGGAAGATATTAACATTGGCTCAATATCAATAATGAAGCCTCAGTATTTATTCAAATTTCACTGATTTTTTTCCCCTAAAGTCTTCCTTCCTGCCTGCCTGCCTGCCTTCCTTCTTTTCTTCCTTTTTTTCAGGAACCAATCCAGGATCCCACATTTAGTTGTCATATCTATACTTAGTCTTCTTTAATCTGTCCTCAATCTTTCCTTGACATTTTTGACGGGTACTGGTCAGTTGTTTTCTAGACTATTTCTCAGTTTGGATTTGTCTGATGTTTTTTCATGATTTGATTAAGGTTGTGCATTTTGGGAACATACTCACAGGGAATACACGATGTTACTATGTCTTATTACTGGTGGTGTTAACCTTGACCACTTGGTTAAGGCGGTGTCTTCACTGTAAAATGACCATTTTCCCCTTCATAATTAATAAATAACTTAGAGGAGATACTGTGACACTATGCAAATATTCTTTCTCCCCCAACTTTCATCCATTAATTTTTGTGTTTATTGGTGGATATTACTTGCAACAATCATTGCTGTGATGTTTTAATTGTGATTTTCTATGTGTTAACTGGAATTCTGTAAGAAATAGCTCTTCCTTCTCCACCATTTGTAATGGAAATTTATTTTATTCTATCGTTATTTATTTTGTTATTCAAATTGTTCCAGCTTTGGCCATTGGGAGCTTTTTTGGGTTTTGTGTCCTTTTGACTTACTCCCATCTCTCACTCTCTTTTTTCATGTTATTTTTATTAATAGACTTTTAATTTTTAGAATAATTTTAGATTTATAGGGAAAAAATGTAGACAGTAAGTACACAGAATTCCTGTACACCCTTCACTCAGCTTCCCCTAATGCTAACATCTTATATAGTCATGATATATTTGTCAAAACTAAGAAACTAACATTGTACATTACTATTAACTAAACTCCAAACTTTATTTGGATTTTGCCAAATTTTCCACTAATGTCCTTTTCTCATTCCAGTATCTAATCCAGGATACTTGTTGCATTTTGGCTCCCATCCTTTTTTGAGCACTTCCTTCCTTACCACAAGATGCTCCAAACTTCTATTTTCTCTTCCCAGTTATGGAATAAACCACTTCTCTAAGGGGCCCCACCCAGGAAGTTTTGAAAAATCCCAAAGAGCAGGCAGCACCCTAGATTAGTTAAATCAGACCTCTGGCTGTGAAATCCTGGCATTTGTACTTTTAAAAGCTCTTCAGTTAATTCCAATGTGCACTTGAGACTGAGAACCACTGATCTAGACCTTACTTCAGGTACCTGAAAGATAGTTAAAGCTATGAACGATATATGATATCACTTAAATGTGGAATCTAAAATATGACACAAATGAACCTACCTATGAAACAGAAATGGAATCATGCACATAGAGAACAGACTGGTTGCCAAGGGGGAGGGGGTTGGGGGAGGGATGGAGTGGGAGGCTGGGGTTAGCAGAGGTAAGCTTTTATATATAGAATGGATAAACAGGTCCTACTGTGTAGCACAGAGAACTATATTCAATATCCTGGGATAAACCATAATGGAAAAGAATATAAAAAAGAATGTATATATATGTATAACTGAATCACTCTGCCATACAGCAGTAATTAACACATTATAAATCAACTATACTTCAATAAAAAAAAAAAACTATGAATGATAAATCCCTAAAGACTTAGGTGTATTTCCCAGCAGGTTCTTATGTTCCCTGAAGACAGGAAATACTGTTTTGTTCATATCTAACCACCCAGAACGCAGCACACAGCAGGCGCTCAGAAATACAGAATGAATGAAAACGAAACAGGTGAACCAAGTCTTGGCTCTTTAGTGAAATTAGCCTCGGCCTGATTTTTCCCCCCGAATTCCTATCTCACATTAGACCTTTGTTTCATTCTGAGGTTTATGCCCGCCACAAAGTCCCTGGGCACATTTCCCAGGCAGAACCCCTTGTATCTCCTCCCTGGAATCGCCATGCTGGCTTCCCCTCACTGTGTCTGCTGTCAGCTCCCCTCATTTGGGCTCTGTTCTGCCACCTTTACCTCCAACAGCCCTTATGGCAAATGTGTCAGAAAACATAGCAACATCTTCTTTATTCCTTTTGCTTTGTCCCTCCAAACTTTTTCTGGCCTGCTTCAATGTCTCAGCTTCTTCTGCAGAGAAGTACAAAGGGCACAGGCTCTGTAGCCAGCAGAACCAGAGTCAAATCCCAGTTCTCCCACTTTATTAGATGTATACGCTTGGGCAAATAGCTGAACCTCTCTGAGCCTCTCTTTCTTAGGGTATAAAATGGGGGTTATATCACCTGCCTTGCAGGATTGATGTGAGATGTCAAGAGGACATTTTTGCTAATCCAGAGCACAGTGTGCAGTCATAAATGGCAGTGGCGATGGTCATTGTCGCTGTTATTATTGCTCTTATTATTACTATTATTATTATTATTATTGTTGGTAGTGGGAATCAGTTTCCTGAATTACACATTATTATTTGAAAGGGACAGGGCAAGGCAAATAAGTTCTGTAAAAGAGAGCAAGACCTCTACCCATCTGTCCCAAGGATCTAGAGTAAGTAGTAGAAGTTCATTTAGACATTGCAGAAATCATTGCAGGCTCCTACACAGTCCAGAGTAAATGGTCAAAATTGCATAAAGGCAATCTCAGCTAAAGCAAATAACTGCTGACTCCACCACCGGTTTGCATAACCAACAGATGAAAAGTAACATCTTCAGAGTGCCTTTGTTTGCATAATTTCGTTTGACACCTCCCAACCGAAAGGTAGCTATTTTGACCATTTTGAAGATGAGGAAACTGAAGTGATATATTCACTGAACCAGCAAGTGGTAAAAGTCAAAACTCACACACAGGTCTTTCTCACTCTGACATCCTTGTGGCTTCTACCACTGGTGGATTTTTTGGGGTTTTTTTTTGGGGGGGTGAGGGGGACAGGGATGGTGGTTGTAGTTTTTTGTTTGTTGTTTTTATTCCTGTGTAAGTTTACAGGTGTCAGAAGAGTACTCACCTCCAGGTCTACTTGAAATAGGAGTCTTCAGGAAAAGGCTTAAGAGACTGGACTACCTCACTGAAGAAAATGTCAAATTAAAAAATGGGTGGGGCTTCCCTGGTGGGGCAGTGGTTGAGAGTCTGCCTGCAGATGCAGGGGACGCGGGTTCGTGCCCCGGTCCGGGAAGATCCCACATGCCACGGAGCGACTGGGCCCGTGAGCCATAGCCGCTGAGCCTGAGCATCCGGAGCCTGTGCTCCACAACGGGAGAGGCCACAACAATGAGAGGCCAGCGTACAGAAAAAAAAAAAAAAAAAAAAAAAAAAAAGTGGGTGAAGGGGATCAAAAGTGTAAATTTCCAGTTATAAAATAAATAAATCATGGGGATGTAATATATAGCATGGTGACTATAGTTACTATACTGCATATTTGAAAGTTGCTAAGAAAGTGGATCTTAAAAGTCTTCATCACAAGAAGAAAAAATTTGTATGGTGACAGCTGTTAACTAGACTTATTACAGTGACCATTTCACAATACATACAAATATCAAACCATTATGCTGTACACCTGAAACTAATATAATGTCATATGTCAGTTATACCTCAATTAAAAAAAAAATCAGGAAAAATATGCTGGCCTTTCCCCTTCTCATTTGGCCACCCCGTCTTCTCCCTTTAGCTTAGTGGAGGAGTGTTTTCCTAGCACTTGTTTGTGCCACCAACTAATCAATCAATCAAGTAACTAACCAATCAACTAACATGCTGAGCCTATGCTAGGGGCTGTGGGGATGCCAGGAAAGATGCCTAGGCCCTGCCTTCAGGCCAGCGCAGGAAACAGAAATAACCCACTGAAACAGAGTACATGGGGTCAAGGATCAAAGGAGAGAGGTCTGGGAAGGGTCTGCAGCAGCAGGGACCCATCTGGAATGATGATGGGAGGACGGGTTTGGGATGGGGTAAGGACTGGAGACGGAGCTTCTGCGGGAAAGAACAATAATAAACACCAGGAGGAGGAAATGGGGGGGGGGGTGATGTGCCAGCTGTGAAGACAGCAGCCGCCTGTGGCCCATGCTTGTTTTCAAGGAGTAGTGAGAAATAGGATTGGGGCCTAAATATGGTGTGTCATGAAACAAACAGCAAATTTGCTCATCATGTGCTGAGACATAGAGTTGTGAAGGGTTTTGAGCTACACAGGCATATATTTGACGTTTAAGTCAGCTCTAAACATTTGCTAATCACCTCGGCACTGATTTGTTACCTGATTTAAACTAACTAGAATAATTAGTTCTCAGTGTTAAAAAAAAGAAAGTACTCAAGACACCCACAGACACTGCAAAGTGCCTAGTACCTTGGTGTATTCAAATTAGAAATTTCTCTTAAAAACGTTACTTGACAGGAAGAAACATCAAAAGCGAAAGCTGCGATTTCAGAACAATAACATGTAGGTGCAAGCAGCCAGAATGGAGCAGAGAAAATTATGTAATCTTACTGGCAGGCAAAATGCCCCAAACCAAATACTTTTCAAAATGGTATGGAGTACCTGACTGCTACCTTTTCTGAAGTGACCAGGAGAGAATTCCAATTTTCATAAATCTTGTACCCAATATTAAGGTTGCAAATTATGTCTTTCTATTCACGTGTATTTTGTTAGAATCTTTACTTAAACCTGTCCTTACAGTGAACATCTCTGAGGCACACACAGAAAGACTGAGATAATAACTATGTTGTGGCTTTTAAAACTAAATAATAAGATAAATAACAAAATGCATGGATCTCTGCTAACCTTTAAACTATTTGTTCTGATGCTTTATCTTCCTAGATTGTTCTGTGGACATTAAGAGATTTCTAAACAGAATGCAGGTCTTTTCTCTGTGGGGATGGAGGATTAGGAGGTGAGAAACCTTTTCAAAAACAGACATAAGATGTTCTATGCATATATTGCAACCCCAAACCCTGGGAAAGTATTTTTCACCTTCTTAACATATATTTGAGTCCCAGACTGTAGGCGGTATTCTGATTCATACTTACCCACGAGCAAACAAGGAATCAAGGCGTAGGAAAACCACATGATAAGACTTGTCTCGATTTCTTCTAGAACCATTGTGAGGGTCTCTGTTTGGCAGGCTCAGTTTGACCTGGAACATTGTTTCCTTCCAGAATGAAGCGCTCTTTCCATATCAGCAATCCTTGCTTCGGAACGCAGGAGTTGGAGCTGAGTCTGAGTCGCTGTAAAGCCTGAATTGTTCTGGAAAGAGGAGCCAGCCCAGACACCTCAGAAGAGGCGGGCTGGGCAGCACCCTCCTTTCTGCCCAAACCCAGATGTTGCATCAGGGGGTGTGGCCTAGGAGAGTTCCAGAGAAAAGATAACTCTGGGAAGCTTAAGAATCCGCATGGGGGAGATACCTGGATCGTAGGCTCTGCCCTGGGGGACCCTGGTGGTCTCCAGAGGCACCCCTGGCAGTAGCAGGCAAGATTATCTGAACTTCTCATCAAATAGCTGTTCTCTTCCAATTCTCTCTCCTGTGAGTTCATGCAAGCTAGGTACTGATTAGCTCTTTTTCTACATCTCCATTTCAAAAAAAGTAGAGGGCTTCCCTGGTGGCGCGGTGGTTGAGAGTCCGCCTGCCGATGCAGGGGACACGAGTTCGTGCCCCGGTCCAGGAGGATCCCACATGCCACGGAGCGGCTGGGCCCGTGAGCCATGGCCGCTGAGCCTGCGCGTCCGGAGCCTGTGCTCTGCAACGGGAGAGGCCACAGCAGTGAGAGGCCCGTGTACCTCAAAAAAATAAAATAAAAATTAAAAAAAGTAGAGAAGTTAAAAAATTTTTTTCTAAATATCTTTTATAGAGTCAGGAGGTGAAGAATGTATAGCTTCATATTTGCTTGCATCTGCAAAAAGAAAACCTGGAAGGAGATAAAACTACCAAAACTGTTTACCTTGGGGCAAAGGGAGTGGGAATTGGGAAGACAGAGGAGAAAAATGGGAATGAGACTCTTTCCACTACCTCTCGTTTGTTTGGGGATTTTAAAAAATTGTTTTTATTGTGGTAAAATACACATAACATAAATTTACCATCTTAACCATTTTTAAGTATACAGTTCAGTGGTATCAAATACATCCAAATTGTTGTACAACCATTACCACCATCTGTCCACGTAACTCTTTTCATCTTGTAAAACTGAAACTCTATATCCATTAAACAATAACTCCGCCTTCTCCCCTCTCCTGGAAACCACCATTATACTCCTGTCTTTATGATTTTGACTACTCTAAGTACCTCATATAAGTGGAATCATGCAGTTCTTGTCTTTCTGTGGCTTGCTTATTTCACTTAGCATAACGTCCTCAAGTTTTGCCCATTTTGTAGTATATGGCAGAATTCCCTTCCTTTTTAAGGCTGAAAAATAGTCCATATACCATGTTTTGCTTATCCATTCATCCATTGATGGACACTTGATTAGCTTCCACGTTTTAGCTATTGTGAATATAATGCTGCTCTGAACACAGATGTACTAATATCTCAAGACCCTGCTTTCAATTCTTGTGGGTGCTGTTATCTTTTTATATTGTTTGATTACTGAACCATGTGACTGTATTATTGAAAACTTT
This sequence comes from Mesoplodon mirus, assembly GCF_964341445.2. NCBI lineage: Eukaryota > Metazoa > Chordata > Mammalia > Artiodactyla > Ziphiidae > Mesoplodon > Mesoplodon mirus. The sequence goes on along the minus strand of NC_138982.1, from coordinate 3,857,999 downwards.
ATTTAAATTTTTTTAATTGGAAGGAAAATCTTATGATAGGGTTTGGCCCCTTAAAATGTCAGTTTTTTAGACTCTAAACACTCCACATGTGCAAACATTTCAGTGGAAAGAACAGAATTTGAGTGCAATACATTTTGGTTCCAGTGTCAGAATTTATTTGCAATATAACCTTGGGAAAGTTACTTATTTATTCATTCAACAGACATTCACTAAGGGCTTATTATGTACTAGATCCTGGGAATTCGATAGTTCCTGCCCTCAACCCAAACCTAGTGGAGAAAATGGACATGAGAATAATCACAAATCAATACTGAAAATGAAGTGACAAATATTCACAAGGGAATAAAGGAGTATTAAAGAGAAACACCTAACCCAGCCTGGGGGATCAGAGAAGACTTCTTGGAGGTGACTTTGGGCTGAGTATTAAATGCTGAAAAAAATCAGCCAGCCATAGCGTGTTTAGGAAACCGCGAGAAGTTTGATGCAACTGGAGAGCAAGGTTGGAGTGGCAAGAAATGGGGTTCAAAGGCAGACAAAAACAGGATTCAAGAGGGAGCTTTGAATGCCTTGTTGAGGTGCTCAGAGTTTATCCTGAGGCAATGAGGGTCAAAGGGTTGAAAGCTCAAATCTAATCTGTCATTCCCTGTATTTGAGCTTTAAAAAATTTATGACTAGGGTAGAGAAAATTGTGGAAGCGGCCAGACTGGAGGCAGGTGGGCCAGGAGGTAGGGATGTGGGTCAGCCAGTTGAGAGATGTTGGCTTCCACTAGGTTTTCCCATGTCTGTAGAGAGAAGTGACTAAATTCAAATGATGGAGGTAGAATTGACAGCTCCTAGATGTTGAGTGGATTGGCGGAGGAGGAGGCAAACATGATTTTCACATTCTAGGTTTGAATAACCAGGTGGATGACAGCACCTCAACCTAAATAATGTTAAGGAGGGTGGGCTGGGAGCAGGCAGGCAGGGTTGGGGATGGTACAGAAAAAGGCTCCATGTGTTCAGCTTGATACACTCGACTTTGAGGTGCTCATATGGGCAGGGGGAGTCTCCAATATTCAAATGATCTTTGTCTCAGTTTATGAGTGTCAGGGTATGGCACCACTTCCCCTACGTTCAGCATTTCATTGGTAGCTGAGACCAGGAAGCAGGTGAGAACATTCAGGGAGAGTATGTACATTAAAGAGATGTGTGGATACGCTCCAGGAGAAGACCCGCATTTAAAGGACCAGCACAAGCAAAATGACATAGGAAGATATAGGGGGAATAAATAGGTCAGAGAGGTGGGCCTGGAACAAACTATGGTCCTGGAAATGATGAGGGATGGAGTGATCACCAAGGGGGGTGCAGAAGAGAGTCACTGAGTAAATTATCAAAAAATGTCTCCTGGATTTACGTCACCTAGAAGGTCATTTGTAATCTCAGTAAGAGGAGTTTCAGCGGAGAACTTGGATCAGAAGCTAGAGTTGTAGGCTGAGGATTGGATGGGAAAAGTAGTACTCTCTTGATGTGAAGGGGAAGAAAGCAACTCTATAAGCGTCGTTTTTATAAAACAATGATGTCTTGCATAAGATTTGTGGGAATTAAAGAATGTAGACAAAGCACATTAGCACAGTATCAGGAACACAGTAGGTCTTCACAAATGCTGTTAAGCATTTGTTATATTAATAATATTAACAATAAATACATTAGGGTTTATTTGCTCTGACTGGCTGGCCCTTTGTGGGCTGCCCATCTTTCACTTTGGCCCCTGGATCAGCAAAGAAAAGCTTCCAGTTGGTGACACCTATTAGAGGGTGGTCGTTAAAAGCATGGGCTCTGGAGCCAGACTGTCTGGGTTGGCATTGGGGCTCTGCCACTTACTAGCTATGTTTTTTTCCCCAAGTCTTTTAAACAATGTTTTAATGTCCTCCTCTGTAAATTGGAGACAATTATAATAGTACCTAATTCATAAGGCTGTTGTGAGGACTATATGAGATGGTACACTTAGAACAGAATCTGGCAAAGTAAGTATACAATAAGTATTCGCTGTGTATCTTTTAACTACATCAAGGTCAAGGACACTTGCTGCACCCTCCCCTTGATCCCTGCACTCTATACACATTTCCATATATTATACGACAGACTTGCAAGGTATTGATAAAATTTGATTCCCAACTTTTCAGATGAGGACACATCTGAAGTTTATTTACTGTAGATCCCAGAGCCAGTCAGGGATGGAGACAGGAATTCCAACAGAGATCTGCCTAATTCCAAGTTCTTTTCACTCACCTTACTGCCTCCCAATTAGTATCAAAGGAGGGCGCTCAATGTGTCTGAGGGATGTAAAAGAGTTAGTAATCTAGGAGATTAGTAAAGGCTTTAGAGAAGGGACAATCCTCAATATGGAATTCCAAGGATGTACCCATTTGGATTTGGATAGGAAAGATGTGCTTGCAGTTAAGCATTCCAACTGGGAGAATGGCATGGGAAGGCTCAAGGATGGAAAAGTTGAGGGGAAAACAGACTGAGAATGAAAAGGAAAAGGAAAGTAAACAGAAAATGGGAGAAAGAACAAGACTCATTTAGTTATGCGATGGGGGAGGAAGGAGAGTTGTTCACCAAACCTTGAGGTGTTAAGATAGCTCAACCTGGGCATGGGTCCATGTCAAGATGCCCCTGCCCAGCACTGCCATGTTGACAAGGCAGTACTGCCTGCCAATCCTTCACAAGCCACTGCAGAGAGTCTCCGACCTGGGCTCAGCACACCTCTAGGGGCACTGAGGGGTAATGCTACCTGCCTGCCACAAGCTTTTGAATGGCAGTTCCTCTCAGGACTGGTCCATGAATCAAGGAACTCAAGATGATCCACCTCTGCATGGGCCATGCCACTGGGTGAGAACCTCTGGAGGGCCGTGCCTCACTTGATAGCCCCTACCCTTGCCTGGATCCCCGACTCTGATCTTGCCTTTCTCTTCTGGCTTTGAGGAACTTCTCTTTCTACACTTTCTCATCAGCTGGTTGTGATATTCTGTCAATGCAACATGCCAAAACCAAACTATCCTCTAACCTGTTGCTGCACTTCTCAGATTAATTTCCACAGCCTTCCAGAGTTGAAGATGATCAGTCACCTATGCCTGAAGATGAACCGCTGGAAGAACAAAGCTATTTCCTATCATAAACAAGTACAGTCTACAAATAGGAATTTTTTTTCCTATTACACTATTTGCCGCTTGAATATTTAATTACAGAAGGAAAAGCAAGGAGTTAAAGGTTTTTGTGGAAAAGTAAAGAGTGGGGAAGGAAAAGGAGATTGATGGTCAAGGAAGAGAATCCTAAGCCCTCTGAGCCCCACAGGGCTGGGACTAGAATGAAGCAAGGGAGGCACCAGGGTGCAAAATTTCAGGCACTCACTCTTAGGGTCGTGCAAATGCAGGGTAGGTCCTTGTGCCCTGGCACAGACCACGTGGTCAATTAATTGCAATAACCCTTCCTTGCTCTACTTAACACAAAATAGTTCTCTTCCCTTTACCAAGATTCCTAAATATCTATGTCCGGGGTTTTAGCACATCTGACATTTAATTGTAACCCACTGTCTCAATTATTACTATTATTTTTTTTTTTCTGGAAGTAACACAGTGTATTTAAACAGTGGAATTCTCCTTGTCATAGATTTTTCTAACTCCCGCTTCCACTGAGTCTGCTCCAGATGTAACTTGCACACACTTCCAAGCTCTGGTTTTCAGGGTTCTTACAGCCCTTTTTCAGCCTCCTCTGAACACTATTTTCTTCTTCAACTTCCTGCCTCGTTTACTGTCTGGCACCAGTGCAGGACATCAGGAATTTAACCTCCCTTAACCTCAATTCTCTCCTTAGGGGGTGATGAATTAAAACCCTTATGTCTGTCAAACTGCCCTCCTTCCTGTAGTTATAACTGATTCTTTTCTATGTGACATTTCCCAACAACTCCTCTTAAGATGTAGAATCAGGCCTTATTCAGAATAGTCCTTTGTAGTTAAAAGTTCCATGTTTAAATAAAACAAATACCATTTTATTCAATTCTAAAATTTGAAAACCAGAAACAATGCTCTGTAATAGTGAAGATCTTAATAATTTTCAAATGATTTTGATTGCTGTAGTTTCAGTCATTCACTGGTTTAATCCTAGTCATCAGTGATTCTATTGAGTGAAGCACACAATATGCTCCAAGTCTGTTTTATGAGGCCTCCTTTGACCATCTTATATAAATTAACAAACACCCCACTCTCACTCTCCGACCTCCTCATCTTGCTGTTTTTTCTTCATAGCACTTCTCCATTAGGCATTACAACACTAGAAATGAAAGTTTTAGGACAGCTTTTGGACAAATTTGTCCATTTTCTTCACTCTCATTTTGCTAGGTTAGAACAGCCTGGCACCTACGCAATCAAAACAGTTGACGTGAGGTGGTTGGATGGTTGGTTGAAGGATAAGTATCTCCAAAAGCAAAACAAAGACACAAAACCATACACATAGATATAACCGTTCAAAAAGTATTTTTCTCATCTTGACGCCAAGTGATTAGCATATGCACTGATGAAATCAGTACTTGTTTTCTACATTCTCCTTATCTATAGTCTAGAAACCATATCAAAACAAGTAAATGTTTGGCATTACTTGTTCCAAGAAAAGACATGCTTATTCAGGGATCACTAATTTCTTCTACAAATGCTCAAAAAAAACATAAATTTAATAACCATTCCGGTATTTAACCTAAAACAGACAACTCTTCAGTCTCATTCTGGACTCCACCTGTCTCCATAATTTCCCGAAAGCTATCTGCAAATGTTCTACATAGTTTCTGAGCCTAGAGACTTAAAGCAACTAAATACCTTAACTACCTTAGATGTCTATTCTTAATTGTCTATTTATGCTTGTTTTCCTGTTCAAGAGTCATTATCATTCCATGAGGTACAAGAAAACATGGAGAGGAAATTGAGTACTCACTCTTTGTCTTCTTTGTAGTTATAACTACAAATAAAATTTGCAACATTATTTCAAAATACTGAGACCAGCTTTCCCTGGAGCTTTAAAAACAGCTTAAAAAAGTAATTTGAGTGGAAACATTTAGAAAATCAGCCAGTCCAACAGGTAAATTAAATGTTTGTGTGAATCCTTTGTAGGTATCAGGCCAATTCTGAAGTATCTGAGATAATGAAAGTGCTCCGGCCAACAAACATACCCTCAAAAAGACACTGTGGTTTAAAACATTTACCTTCGTGAACACCGCCCATAATAACAAAAACTCCTCCTCCTGCTCTTCAAAACCTCACCAAGCCCAGTTTATGTTCTACTCATTAAACAAACAAGTCTCAGCAAACTGTACACTTTCAAATCAAAAGGACCCCTCATTAGTAAACAAGAAAAATATATTTCTTTGGTCATTTGGTTTTAGGTCAACAGCAAAAAACTAGGGTGTGGAGTATGCACAGCATGCTCGTCTGTAAGAGTTTAGAAGATGACAGAGTTGAGTCATATAAACTTGCTAAACCAATAGAACCAGTTTATCAGAAGAGAGGAGCTTCCTACCTTGCCTTGCAATAGAATAAAATACAGGTTTTCCCCAGAAGCAGTAATATGGCATTTTCAAAAAGTTCACTGGATGCTGTTCAAAACATAAAAGGAGGATGTCATCTATCTTATATCAAATGCACTTTAAGTTAAAAGCAACCTCAGTTGTGAAGCCATTCGAAAACAGTTAAAGGATGTATACAAATACAGGATTACAAAGGATCTCCCTTTCTTCTAGCAAAGTATTAAAGTGGAAAAGTTAAAGCATGGTGTAATGCTACATTCCTAATTTATTGATTTGGACATTGCACCTGAAGCATTTCTGCAAAATGGTAAGTTTCCAGATAACTCCAAGTTACAGGAAAAACAGGGAGTAACAGTAACTGCATTTGGAGACTTGAACTAGGGGGATAAAGGCTGGGAAAGAGCCTTTTTTACACTTCTAATTTTGTTTTTAACCATATGCATTGGTAAAAATAAGGGAAGCATCCATACCATCTGATGCCTTCTGGGAATTCAATTTAGTATCAGCTTCTCGTTTTTCATGGGAAACCAGAACTCTGGATTTTATGTGAAATCCCCCAATTTTAAAATGTTAACAATTACTTTTTTAAGCATTGTGGGTTGAACTGTATTGGTTGTATCCTGAACAGGGCACCTTGCAAGATGGGAGAAGGGTAGTGGTAGTGAGTTTCGGACTTCTCAACAGCAAAAAAAGTGGCTGGGCTTGCCCAGAGAAGAGGTGCCTTTTCCTAATTCTCACAATGTACCTACACAGACAGTAGTGGCCCTGCTTCTTGCAATCTCTGGATTAAATGATAGAATTAAAGCATTAACGCTGGAGATAACTTATGTGCCACTGATCTATCCACATATCTATGAGGATAACATCATTCTAACAATCCAAGTTGCTCATCTGCTAGGCTTTTTATTCTTCCAGCAATGGCAGTTGATTGCACTTAGGCCCTTCTGATTTTAAGTGATATGTCTGTGACACACCATCTTTAATAGTGCCAGGTGCCTGTGTGACCGTGTATAGTCAAAGATGTGTAATATATGTTTGTGAATATGTATTCAGCTGAACTTAAGGACTTATGACCAAATAATAGCTACAGCAGCAATAGCTTTTTGTCATTGAGTTTATAAAAAGTTCCGAAAAACCTTCTTCCAAGATTTTGGAGAAGTTATTTGTAGAAGTGGGTTGGGCAGGGTTATGTGTATTATGATTGATAGCTAAAATTGATAGCTAAGCATCTCCTCACAGGTGGAAGAAAACTACTGTAATACTGCTCTTCCCAGGACTTTCCTCCTTGTCTAAAAACAAGCACACAGAAGCCAATGTGTCACAATATAGAGTGTATCAGGCTGGGAATAAGGAAACCTGGTTTCTAATACAAGTCCTGCTACTAGCTAGCTATGTAGATGTTTTCTAAGATAGTTCTAGTTCTTAAGAAAATTAATTCATGCTTTTAAAAAACAGCCATTGATGTAAAGACTGGTTTTAAGACTTATAAAAAATTGATAAAATGTTGAAGTAGAACATTAAGTAGTTCCCAGTGAGGTTTCATCACATAATAGGAGGAGCATACAATAGCTATTATTGGCACACATGGACTATCTAGGAATTCCCCAGTTATTATAAATCTAATTATGGCACAGAAATATGCATTCTGCTTCCAGTGCTACTCCATTCCTAGCTACTCTCTCAAAATCCTTAACATCAGCTCTGCAGGGTTTGCTATAAATAGCTCATGTCTGTGATACAAAGTAGTAACTGAATTGCTCCTCTCTTTTTTTTAAAACAAATATCCATTTTTTAAATAAGGAAGACTGGGGGGTGGGGACCACAAAGGGGTGGAGAATAAAAAGAAAGCATCATCAAATGTTTGTTTAAAATTAAAAAGATGTTTGCTACCTAGTCATTTTACAACTACTTTAAAACTATTTTCCTCAATTTATATTCAAGTGATTTTACAGCAAAAAAGGTAAGAATACATGACTTTTGTTTCCATTAAGCTTGCCTACTAATAATCTTAATAAACAAAGGGGGCTGAAGAAGATAATGAAATATGAATTAAAAGGCTTTAAAAGCAGATGTAATGAAGATAGAAAATTGTACAATGTCTGTATTTGCTAACTCCTATTGCTTAGTGGGAGAAGTCAGGGCTGCCACCCAGTGGCAATGTAAGTCTTTAAATGATTTGAAGATTTAGAGAATTAAAAAAACATTTAAAATAAAACAAATTAAAAAAAACCAAAATCAAAAACCTCATGAATTAGACAACTTCAATTTTAGAATCAGTAATTCTGCTGTCTTAAATGTCTGTTCATATTAAAGAATGGAAACACTCATTTGCATAGGCAGCACTGGGGAAATATTTTAAAATCTCATGACATTCTACTATTTACTAAGTTATGTGGTTTTCGTAAGTATTTTCTATTAAAATATTGAAAGCTCTTTGCTTAAATTAAATCTCCAGAATTTATAGTGGGGGGAAAAGCTGTGACCATAAAATATAACTGGTTTTCTTCTGTGATGTACAGAAATAGATTAAATATGCTACAGTATCCTCTCATCCATACACCCAAACTTCTGCTTGATAAACAAAAACTTAATAGAAGCATCTGCAAAAATAAGATTCTAAAAATAATTTTCCCTTACCATTAGCACATCACATCTTTTCCTCAGGTACACATCAATTTTAGTGTCCCAGTCAATAAAATTCAAAGCTGAAAGAAGAAAATGAGAATAGTAGAAATACTATGCCTGATAATTACTGATTTTTTTTTTGGTGGGGTTGGGGAGAACCAAGTATCTCATTGCCTCTTACTTCTTCAAAATTTGGCCATACCTTTTTTCACATTGACACAGATATAACATATTCAAAAACAAGATGCTTTGGTAAAATAACACTAGGGGAAAAAAATAACACTAGAGCATCCATTTACAGTTTGAAAAGCTAAATATCTCAGAGACTGTTTTGTTCTCTTGAATAACCAGATGAGAGAGAAGCACCAAAAAAAAAAAGAAAAAAAAAAAACTTAGGAATTTAGAGATTTTTGTTTCTAACAGCTGTAAATTTAAATTGTACAAGATATGTTTTCTAACCTATGTCCCGTATGTTTTGCTTTACACTGAAGACAACAAACGAATTTTGAAAAATAATGACAGACACAACATACTTGATATTTACAATGGCTTGTGACAAATATACCTGAAAATAATTTCTAATTTTCCATTTATTATTGCTATTTAGTCACAGAAAAGATTAACAACTCTCCAAGAAATTTATTTTAGCATATGCCATATATTGATATAATTGATATAATAATTTTATATGAAGAGAACCATTGAAGAAGTAACTAAGGTGGTGCCCTTACAAGGAAATAAAGGAAAGGCAATAAAGAAATTCTTCCATATAAAGACTTTCGATCTGCATCATTTTTTCAAAATATAAAACCTTAATATTAGAAGCGAAGAGAAAAAGAGCAAAAAAACCAATAAAACAGAAGACCAAGGATAAGGAATTGCTCTATGCAGATGTTTGGCATATGTAGTATATATGTATGAACTGAGTTATAATAAAAATACTTATGTATTATAGTCAATTTTCATATAGAGTTAGAAACAGCAATTTCCAATCAAGCATGACTGGACTGGTATTTTCTCAGTCTTCACATGATGAATTACAACTGTATAGCAGTCACTTCTGGTCAGCAGTATCATGATAAATGCTTGATAAGATACAATTTTTCTCCTTGTTCACTTGTAAAAATTGGTGCCTTTTTGTAATGTTCTACAAGTTCTTCCATGGTGCTGAATTTACGCTGCCCAATGCAGTAGACAGTCTCTTTTAGTTGGACTTTAAAATGCTTGTTTTTCCCTTGTGCTTTTAGTGATACTGAAAAATCATTTGGCTAAAAGAGAAAAAAATTTTGAAAGACATCTATTAGCATTTTTACATTAAACTAGTAACAGCTAAAATGTGAGCACTTTAAGTACTAGGCACAATACTAAATTACTTACATGAATTAGCTCCTTTATGCCTCAAAACGAACCCATTTTACAGATGAAAAATAAAAAATCAAGGCTGAAGAGAAGCTAAGTTGCCTAAGATCATCCATCTAGTTAACAAAAGAGAGCCAGGATTCAAATCAAAGCAGCCAGACTCTTAAGTCTCTTAACTAATATGCTCTACCTAACACCAGGGCAAATCCTTTAGTTTAACATCTGAAGCATAAAAACTATCTTCTCTCCATTCAAACTACTGGAGAAACATAGGAGAAAATCCAAGACATCCACCCCTTTTCAATTAGTAGCTAACAGTAGCTGTCTTACAGAGTAGCTGATGTAATACTCTGAAATCACAAAGATGAAGGACACAAAAATGAGAACTAATTTAAACTCTAATAAGAGATCATAAACTCAAATGCCTATAAGGGGCAAAAAAGAAATGTAAACAATGGCCAGGGTGGCTATATAGGGGGAACGGCAGCACATGGCCAATCTAAAGGAGGCGGCCACTTAGCTGCAATTGTTGCCTTGTAGGAATACAGCTCAACATTGACAGGCCTTCCAATTTTAAAAGGGAAATCTGATGTCTAAATTCTTATACTAAATCTCCCAATATTTAAAAACTGACAATGAATTCAAATGTTTAAAAACACTGTGCAGGTCAAATGAAATATGCCTATTTGAGACCTCTACTTTAAAAATTCTACTATTAAAAGTAATGGTATATTTTGGATAATATCTATGCTCAATTACCCACAAGAATTTACACAGTATTTTGCTATCAAGCTTTTTTAGTTTTTTTTTTTTTTTTAACCTAACACTCTTTTGAATAGTCTATATCAACCTGTTATAGTTACTGCCAAAGTTTCAAACAGTGGGTTTCTTGGAAACATCTTATGGTTATTTACCACCCACTTCAGGGTCACTCCCATCTAATCCTTCTGCCCACTGCTTGTCCTAGAAAGTAGGGCCAGGTCAGGCATCTAACAGAAAACAAATCCCACCACTCTTCCCTATCATCAATCACCTTCTCTTTCAGAGGGGTTATGTACAGGACCCCATTTCCTGAACTTCACATCAGGCAGTTCAATTAATTTCAATCTCGCCCTCTCATCTTTCCCACCCCTCACCCCTTACACACACACACACCACTCACACAGATAGGTTTTCTTTCTTTCTTTCAACCTTCTGTACAATCATACATTAACTTTTGTACAAATACATATTCACAAAAAAAGCCAATACTAGTCATGGAAAAGTAGTGATATCCTTTATCAAGGAAAAATAAAGGCCATTTTTAAGGGAAATGAGTATTGTCAAATTCTAAAATCCTAGATAGTACCCAAAAGAGCCCACATAACTATTTTCTTATTCAATTTTTATGTTTTACAGTTTTATTGTTTTACTAGTATTGGAACAGAATTTATCTTTTATTGTAAATGCACTTCAAATATAGTGCATGTTCAAATGGGTTTCTGAGGTATGTAATAGTGTATTCCAACTTCCAAACAAGCAATTTATAAAAAAAGCAAATATCAATTTTTTAAATTCAGGGATTTCCTTTATTGTAAGGATGACAGTGTATCCATTATGCAATTTAAGAAGTGTTTTCCCAGTTTAGTCTACTGCATTGTTCTACTCTCAGTGACGAAACCAGTGTTCAATTTTCTCCATTTTTCAGTTTAATGCAAAAGAAAGTATTTCAGGAAGGCAAAACCAACAGAACTAGACAAGGCTAAATAATCCAGTGTAGGGCTATACATTACTAAAAATAAATACACTTGGAAAGAACACTGACTTTCACTAAGAAACTTTACATATTTTAACAAATATCCTACTTGGTTAATTTTAGGGAAGCCACTTAACTTCTCTAATCTTCTATTTATTTTTTTAATACTCAGAGTTCTATTTCCATTTACCTTTGAAAACCAACTTACCGAAGATTCACTATCACGAATGAGGAAATCACCTTCATGCCCTCTTTCATTTAATGCCATTTCTGCTTGGTGCCTGGTGACTTTCCCATAATACCATGGATTGCCAGCAAACTTTCCAGTGAGTGAAGGCCTAATGTAATCACACTGTGGAGGCGATGGTTCCAAACCTGAGGTTAATGGATTATTCTGCATAATGGTAACATAGTTTTTTGGCACCAGACCAACCATTCCATTGATCTTCCTGCATTTCCACCACTCAGGGTCATTTTCAGGTTTTTCAATAACATCCATTACATCGCCTTTCTCAAAATTAAGTTCTTCATCATTGGACGAGCTGAATGGGTAAAGAGCCTGTACCACATGTAACACTTGCCCAGTATTTAGGTTACTGACGACTGCTGCTAATTTCTCTGACAAAGAACCCACATGGTCACCCAAAGGACTGTCGCCTTCCTCAGTCACATAGTTTGAAGGGAACCATCCAACATGTCCATTGTAGCTACCCCGCCACCACCCATCACTGCATTTCTCCATGACGATCACCTTTGTCCCTTTTATCAATGACAATTCGTCCTCTCTCTCTGCCATGTAGTTAAATTTTACATAAGCAGGCATGTTGAGGTCATACAGACGTTCCCCTGGGTCAACAAAGCTATCATCAGCAGGAGATGCAGAATCTGGCACACTAGGTTTTCTTTTCACTTTTCCAATGCCTGTTTAAATAAAAAAGGGTAATGAGAATATAAAACAATGATACTCAAAAACACCAATTTATTCATTATTAAGAAAGTATCTTCAATTCTGTAATTCTTTCAAGCCTTTTAACTAAGATAACAAATTCCATCCTTCCTTCCTCCCTCTCACTCTTTCTCTTTCTTTCTTTACATCCTCACGACTTACACATAAAGGCTCCAGCAAACCCGTATTCTTCTTGTCTTACTTTATTAACTGAGATTCTATTAACTTGCTGTATAGAAATAGAACAGTAACTTAAATTACAATTTGATATGCAATATAAAATTGTAGTTATGTCTAGGTAATCCTCCCATTTGCTTTCTTAGTTCCCAAGACCCAGGTTGCTCTATTTATTTTACCTCATGTTTATTTTAAAATAATATACTATTTACTTGCTTGTCTGCCTTCACCAAATTCACACAGAGTCTCCACAACAGCAGAGACTTTTGCTGACTTTGTTCATGGATATAATCCCAAGGATCTCAGACAGTGCTTAGTACACAGGAGATGCTTAATATATATTTGTTAAAAGAATGAAAAAAATAACCAAATGGTACTATCATCACAAATGTATGCTACAGCAACTTTAGTCAGGCATTTTCACACCGCTGCTCACTTATTAGCACATGATTTTGTGTTCTACTTTTACTGAGAAAACTAGGCATTCCTAGGTAAAATTTCTCAAATACTTTCTCACTATCTCAAAATTCTTTCTCATTACCCTTACTCTTTTTCTTCTCCCAAGTTCCCAACCTCTGATCCTTCTGGGTTCTTAATACCTACCATCTTTCCTGCCTCTTTCTGGGACTCTTGGCCATCCTTGTTTCCCTCCCACTCACTCCCTTCTATTGTCTAAAAACACATTTAGATCGCTTTTATTCCAAAATAAAGTTACTTCACCTCTGCTGTTGTTTTTTAACTACATCATTCTTTATAAAACTGTTTTCTCTTTTTCCTTCAACTTTTTCACCACTCACTCACTTCTAACGCCTTATAATCTGGTTCTCTATCTCCACCAAAACTACTCAGTTAGAACTGTCATCTCTTCACTGCCAAACTAGTCCCTTTTAGAGCCCTCGGTCTTTTCAAACTCTCTATACAGCAACCAAGATCACAGATAACTCTGTACAACATATTCTCCTTCTTTAATTTCCCTGAGAGTCTCCTGTTTTCCCTACTGACCTGTTTAAATATTCTTGTGTTCCTCTGTCTGGGCTCCTCTAAACCTTGTCATAAAATTGCATTGTACCTGCTTACTTGTCCATGTAATAAGAGTGAGTTTCCTGGGGGCAGTAAACTGGATCTTATTACCTTGTATCTCCAGCACTTAGCAGTAACCATACTAGTAGCAGGAACAAAGTGAATGTTTGCTGAAAGAACAAGTGAATGATTCCTTTGGTGAAAGTGTTTCCCAAGATGCCATGCTTGGACTTCGCCTCTGCTTCAAGGAAATCATACACTTTCACTTTCTATAACTTCTGTATAGAAGGTCTCTTTGTAGCTCTAAGCTGGAATTCAAGCATTACAATTCCAACTGTCACTAGACATCTACAGAATGAATGTACCATCAGCACCTCAAATACAATCTCCATGTCCAAATAAAAATAACCTCTCCAAGATCCATAAATCAACTAACTCCCTCCCTCCCAATTTCCTTCCTTCTGGTTAATGATATATCATCATCATGAAAAATTCATACATCAGGGATTTCTGGCCCAGCGGGGAACTCTAGGGTTCCATCCTTCCAAAAGAGTAATTAATGAGCTGGTGAATACTGTCAAAATCAACTTTTGCAGAACTCCAGAATCTAGTAAAAAACTTATAAAAACTAGCTAGGCTTAGTGAATAAAGAAGCTGCTACTTTGTAGTAAGAGAGCACTGTAGCATTTTAAGCTGCCTGCCTAATATCTCTTAAATCCCAAATCAGAGGTGGCTGTGAGGATAGCAAACTGAACTCCTAATGCCAGACAGAACAATACAGAACTTATTCACAAAGAATTGTAATTGTGCGTTTCAACCTATCTGGAAGCTACCTGAAGGACCGTCACAATGGCTTGCCTTGGTTTCACCTGACTTGGAGCATTCCCAGGGCTAGGATGTTTTCTGCTGAAATCATTTAATTGATGCAGCAGACTGGTATAAGAAACAACAACTAGGATAAGAAACAGATAAAAAATCCTAGGAAGGAAAAGTTTCAGTAAGGACACACGTGGGGTAATAAGGGCTTCGAAAAGCCCCTGTGTATACCAGAAAATCAAGAAAGCCACACACATAGCCAGAACCGGCACTTGTTCAGCAAAGGCCTGAGAAGACCCTGAGCTTTCACCTATTGCTGACCTTCAAGCTCTGAAGCAGCAGTAAGTAAAGGCTAAGGAAGAATTGCAAATGGCCTGGCTAAGTGTTGAAAGAGGTTTTTTTTCTTTTTCTTTTGGTTTCATGTGTTTAAGGAAACTCTTTCAAAACACTGGCTGACAACTAAGCAAAAGAACACAGATTTCAGTGGTCACACAATGACACAGACTTTATAAAAATAGTTTAGAAAAGTCACTAAACAAGCAAACAAAACAACCACAATAAGGAACAACAACAAACCCTAGGGACAAGGTAGGATCTGATGCTGAAAGAAAAAAGTATCAATCAAGAATTCCATGTCCATATATAATACACTATCAAACGTAAAATAGATAGCTAGTGGGAAGCAGCCACATAGCACAGGGAGATCAGCTCGGTGCTTCGTGACCACCTAGAGGGGTGGGATAGGGAGGGTGGGAGGGAGGGAGACGCAAGAGGGAAGAGATATGGGAACAGATGTATATGTATAACTGATTCACTTTGTTATAAAGCAGAAACTAACACACCATTGTAAAGCAATTAAACTCTAATAAAGTTAAAAAAAAAAAAATTCCATGTCCAGCAAGTGTCCTTTAAAACTGAAGAAGTTAAGATACTCCCAAGGTAAACAAAAACTGAAGGAGTTTGTCACACTACACCCGTGCTACAAAAAACACTACAGAGAGTCCTCCAGGCTGAGGTGAAAGGTCACTGAAGTCATATGAAGAACAGTGGTAAAGGTAGCTACACTGTAATTATGAAAACCAGTTACATTTTTAGCTTGTAAGTCCTCTTTTATTCCTATATGATTTAAGATGCAAACATATAAAACGGTAATTTCAAATCTAGGTTAATGGGCACACAATGTATAAAGACAAAACTATAAAAGAGCAGACTTCTGTATACTATTGAAGCTAAATTTGCATTACTTCAAACTTGATTGTTAAAAAGTTAAGATGCTAATTGTAATCCACAGGGTAATCACTAAGAAAAAAACTAAACACACTGAAAAAGAAATGAGAAGGGAAACAAAATGTGCATCATAAAAAAATCAATTATATGCAAACGAAGCAACTGACAAAGGATTAATCTCCAAAATATACAAGCAGCTCATGCAGCTCAATATCAAAAAAACAAACAACCCAATCCAAAAATGGGCAGAAGACCTAAACAGACATTTCTCCAAAGAAGACATACAGATTGTCAACCAACACACAAAAAGATGCTCAACATCACTAATCACTAGAGAAATGTAAATCAAAACCACAATGAGGTATCACCTCACACCGGTCAGAACGGCCATCATCAAAAAAATCTGCAAACAATAAATGCTGGAGAGGGTGTGGAGAAAAAGGAATCCTCCTGCACTGCTGGTGGGAATGTAAATTGATACAGCCACTATGGAGAACAGTATGGAGGTTCCTTAAAAAACTAAAAATAGAACTACCATATGACCCAGCCAGACCACTACTGGGCATATACCCTGAGAAAACCATAACTCAAAAAGATACATGCACCACAATGTTCATTGCAGCACTGTTTACCATAGCTAGGACATGGAAGCAACCTAAATGCCCATCGACAGATGAATGGGTAAAGATGATGTCGCTCATATATACAATGGAATATTACTCAGCCATTAAAAGGAACGAAATTGAGTTATTTGTAATGAGGTGGATGGACTCTGTCTGTCATACAGAGTGAAGTAAGTCAGAAAGAGAAAAACAAATACCATATGCTAACGCACTTACATGGAATCTAAAAAAAATAGTACTGATGAAGCTAGTGGCAGGCAGGGCAGGAATAAAGACGCAGATGTAGAGAATGGACCTGAGGACACAGCAGGGGAAGGGGAAGCTGGGATGAAGTGAGAGAGTAGCACTGACATATATACACGACCAAATGTAAAATGGATGGCTAGTGGGAAGCTGCTGCATAGCAGAGGGAGATCAGCTTGATGCTGTGCGATGACCTAAGGGGTGGGATAGGGAGGGTGGGAGGGAGGCTCAAGAGGGAGGGGATATGGAGATATAGGTATACATATAGCTGATTCACTTTGTTGTACAGCAGAAACTAACACAACATTGTAAAGCAGTTATACTCCAATTAAGATATGAAAAAAAATCAATTATAAAAGGCAGTAATAAAAGAATTGAGGGGAAAAAAGGTATAAGACATATAGAAAAACAAACAGCAAAGTATCAGAAGGCCTTCCCTACCAGTAATTTCTTGAAATGTTGGATTAAAAGGTAAAGAGTGGCAGAATGGATTTTTAAAATATGATCCAACACTATGCTATCTATAAGACACTAACTTCAGATCCAAAGATGCAAACAGGCTTGAAAGTGAAAGGATGCAAAAAGACATTACATGAAAATGGTAAAAGAGAGCACAGATTTTAAGACAAAAATTGTTACAGGAGACAAAGGACATTATATGTTGATAACAAGTCAATCCATGAAGAAGATTTAACAATTATAGATATATATACACCTAACAACAGAGCCGCTAGACATATAATAAAGCAAAAACTAACAGAATTAAACGGAGAAATTGACAGTTCTACGATACAGTTGGAAATTTCAATACCTCACTTTCAATAATGGATAGAACAAAGGACCATGAAACTGAAATCATATAAAATATCTTCTCTGACCACAGTGGAATGACATTCAGAATCAATAACAGAAAGGAAAACTGGAAAATTTACAAATATATGGAAATTAATCAACACACCCAAACAACTAGTAGGTCAAAGAAAAAATTACAGGTGAGATTAGAAAATACATTGAGATAAATGAAAACGAAAACACAACACACTAAAACCTATAGGCTACGGCAAAAGCAGTGCTCACAGGGAAATTTATAGCTCTACCAGCTTACATTAAAAAAGAAAATCAATCTCAAATCAATAACCTAACTTTACTCCTTAAAGAACTAAAAAAAGATCAAGCAGAAGCTAGCAGAAGGAAGGAAATAATAAAGATTAGAGCAGAGGTAAACACAAAGAGTACAGAAAAACAAAGAAACAATGAAACCTTCGAAAGTATCAAAACGGACAAAGCTTTAGCGAGACTGACCAAGAAAAAAAAGAGAAAAGACTTAAATTACTAAAATCAGAACTGAAGTGGGGACTAGAAACGTTACAGATATATAAGAATACTACAAACTATATGCCAATAAATTAGAAAACCTACATGAAAAGAAAAAATTGCTAAAAACACACAAACTACCAAAAATGACTCAAGAAGAAACAGAAAATGTGGATAGGCTCATAAAAAGTAAAAGACTGAATCAGTAATCAACACTTCTCAACAAGGAAAAGCCCAGAACCAGGTAACTTGACTGGTGAATTCTACCAAACATTTTTCTCTCAAACTTCTACCAAAAGAGAAGGAAACATTTCATAACTCATTCCATGAGGCCAGCATTACCTAGATACCAAAGACATAAAGATATCACAAGAAAACTACTGACCAATATCCTTTCCTTTATGGATATAGATATAAATATATTCAACCGTCAATTTTTGTTATTCATAGTGGTTCTGTTCTATAAAGTGACCATGAATACTTAATTAGCATACTGAACCACTGTTCTAGGGGATGCTCTGTTCACAACATTTTTGTTATGTTTCTCTTTAAAGACACTTTATTTAATATAAATTGTTGACTCACTGACACTGAACTCACAGCCAACAACGCTATAAACTCATGCCTGAATGAAGCTTACCTAGCACATATATTTTTTCCATAAAGCAAATCAAAGCTTTCTTACACTTAGGAACACTAGACAATACTTTAGCACTATGCTTGGGCACCATTTTAAACAGTAAACACACACACACACACATACATACACACACACACACGTGGCATTAAACTGCAAAAAGGACACTGATTTGCAGTATGAGAGCTGAAATGAGAGGTCACCTTGTTTGACCTCTGCTAGCAACTCAAATTGTTTGCCCATGGCAAATGTCCACAAAAGTACTGCAAGTAGCAATTTGGGATTTTCATGATAAAAGTGATAAAACACCCTTTCATGATAAAAATGGTCAGCAAACTAGGAATAGAAGGGAATTTCCTCAACAAAATAAAGGGCATTTATGAAAAAAACATGGTTACTATCGCACTCAGTAGTGAAAGACGGAAAGCTTTTCCCCTAAGATTAAGAACAACACATAAATGCCCTCTTTCACCACTTCTATTCAACACTGTACGAGAGGTGCTAGCCAGAGCAATTAGGCAAGATAAAGAAATAAGAGATAGCCAAACTGGAAAGGAAGAAGTAAAATAATCTTTATTCACAGATGACATGATCTTATATAGAAAATCCTAAAGAATTCACACACAAAAAAGCTAGAACCAATAACTTAGCAAACTTGAAAGATACAAAAACACAAAAAAATCAGTGTATTTCTATATACTAGCAATGAACACTCTGAAGAGGAAATTTTTTTTTCCTGTGCTCTTAACCCCCCAAACCTTATTGGGCTCCTTCCTTCCTTCCATTCATTCAGGCTGGCTGCGTTGGGTCTTCATTGCTGTACACAGGCTTCCTCTAGTTGTGGCAAGCGGGGCTACTCTTCGTTGTGCATGGGATTATCATTGCGGTGGCTTCTCTTTGTTGCAGAACACAGGCTCTAGGCACACAGGCTTCAGTAGTCATAGCACGCAGGCTCAGGAGTTGTGGCTCGCAGGCTCTAGAGTGTAGGCTCAGTAGCCATGACACACAGGCTTAGTTGCTCCGCAGCATGTGGGATCTTCCCAGACCAGGGCTCAAACCAGTGTCCCCTGCATTGGCAGGCGGATTCTTAACCACTGTGCCACCAGGGAAGTCCCAGGAAATTTTTAAAATTTAATTTTTAATAGCATTAAGAATAAAATACACAGAAATAAATTTAATCAAGGAGGTACAAGACTTGTATGCTAAACACTACAAAATATTGAGAGAAATTAAAGAAGACCTAAATAAATGGAAAGACATTCTGTGTTTTTTTGTGTGTGTGTGGTACACGGGCCTCTCACTGTTGTGGCCTCGCCCATTGCGGAGCACAGGCTCCGGATGCGCAGGCTCAGTGGCCATGGCTCACGGGCCCAGCCGCTCCGCGGTATATGGGATCCTCCCGGACTGGGGCACAAACCCGTGTCCCCTGCATCAGCAGGCGGACTCTCAACCACTGCGCCACCAGGGAAGCCCCCATTCTGTGTTTATGCACTTGAAAACTTAGTATTTTTAGATGGCAATACAGTTGGCCCTCGGTATCCATGGGTTCCGTATCTGTGGATTCAAACAACCTCAGATCAAAAATATTTGGGAAAAAAAACTCCAGAAAATTCCAAAAAGGAAAACGTGAATGTGCCACGCACCAGAAACTATTTACATAGAATTTACATTGTATTAGGTATTACAAGTAATTGAGAGATGATTTAAAGTATATAGGAGGATGTGTGTAGGTTAATGCAAATACTATGCCATTTTATACAAGAAACTTGAGCATCCTTGAGTTTTGGTTATCTGCAGGGGGTACTGGAACCAAACCCCTGCAGATACCAAGGAATGACTATACTATCCAAAGTGATCCACAGATTCAATGTAATCCTTATCAAAGTACCAACACCCTATTTTTTGCAGAAATGGAAAAAGCTGATCCTAAAATTCATATGGAATTGCAAGTTATCCCAAATAGCCAAAACAAACTTGAAAATGGAAAACAAAGTTGACGGACTCACACTTCCCAATTTCAAAACTTACTACAAAGCCACAGTACTCAAAACAGTGTAGTACTGTCATAAAAGGAATGATGAATAGACTAATGGAAAAGAATTGAGAGTTCTGAAATAACTCTCAATTCTATTCCAGTTGCTCCGTATTTTTTGACTTTGACCTTGAGAAGGGTGCCAAGACCATTTAATGGAAGAAAGAACAGTCTCTTCAACAAATGATGCCGGGACAACTGCATATCCACAGGCAAAAGAACGAAGTTGGATTCCTATTTCATACCACATACAAATATTAACTCAAAATGGATAGATGACCCAAATATAAGAGTTAAAGTTTTAAAACACTCAGAAGATAACATAGGGAAAAGCCTCATGACCTTGGATTTAGCAACAGATTCTTAGATTTGACACCAAAAAAAAAAGAAAAAAAAAAGATAAACTGTACTTCATTAAAATAAAAAACACTAGTGCAAAGGACACTACCAAGAAAGTGAAAAGACAACCTACAGAATTAGAAAAGAATATTTGCAAATCATAATGCTGATAAGGATCTCTATCCAGAACATATATAAAGAACTCTCAGAACCCAAGAACAAAACGAAAAACAACCTATCTCAAAAATGGACAAAGGACTTGAATAAATAATTCTTCAAGGAAGATGTACAAATACCCAAAAGCACACGAAAAGATGCTCAACATCATGAGTCATTAGGGAAATGCAAGTCAAAACCACATGAACTTTTTTTTTTTTTTTTTAAAGAATCAATTTTATTTATTTGTGGTTGCGCTGGGTCTTCATTGCCGCGTGAAGGTTTTCTCTAGTTGTGGCAAGCAGGGGCTACTCTTCATTGAGGTGCGTAGGCTTCTCATGCTGTGGCTTCTCTTGTTGTGGAGCATGGGCTCTAGGCATGCGGGCTTCAGTAGTTGTGGCACAAAGGCTCAGTAGTTGTGGCTCACAGGCTCTAGAGCACAGGCTCAGTAGTTGTAGCACACAGGCTTAGTTGCTCCATGGCATGTGGGATCTTCCCAGACCAGAGCTTGAACCCATGTCCCCTGCATTGGCAGGCAGATTCTTAACCACTGCGGCACCAGGGAACTCCGACAGTGAAATACTGATACCACTTCACATCCTACTAGGATGGCTATAATAAAACCAAATTAAACCAAACCAAAAAAAAAGGAAAATAGTGCTGATGAGGATGTGGAGAAACTGGAACCCCTCTGGTCAAAATGTAAAATGGTGCTACTGCTGTGGGAAACAGCTGATGGTTCCTCAAAATGTTGAACACAGAACTACCGTAATTCTACCCCTAGGTATATACCCAAAAGAACTGGAAACAGGTATTCAAATAAATACTTGTAAAGAAGTGTTCATAGCTTCACTATTCACAATAACCAAAAGATGGAAATGACCCAAATGTCCATCCACAGATGAATGGATAAACAAAATGTGGTATACCCATATAATTCAATATTATTCAGCCATAAAAGGGATGAAGTAGTGATACATGGTACAACATGAATGAACCTCAAAAGCAGTATGCTGAGTGAAAGAAACCAGACACAAAAGGTTACATATTGTATGATTCCATTTATATGACATAGCCAGAACAGGTAAATCCATATAGACAGAAAGCAGATTAGTGATTGCCAGGAGCTAAAGGGAAGGGGTAATGGGAGCAACTATTTAATGGGAATGAGGTTTCCTTTTGGGTGATGAAAATAGTTTGGAATTAGACAGATGTGATGGTTGCCCAACATTGTTAATATACTAAATACTACTGAACTGTACACTTTAAAACAGTTAACTTCATGAATTTTATATCATAAAAATTGTTTTCTTAAAAGATTCACACATCAAATCTTTAAAGTCACCATATGTCCTTTATGCCAACACTTTCCATTTCCACTATTCATGTGCTAGTTCAGGCTTATGTTGTTGTGCTTGAGCCTTCACTACGCACTAACTAGTTTTTTTTTTTTTTTTTTACTAATCCAATCTATCCCACTTCAACCCATCATCCACATCATTCAGTCTAATCTTATATTACAGCTACCATCACATGACCCTATTGCTCAAAAGCCAACAGTGGCTCTCCTGCCTAACAAATTAAGAGAAATACTCTGCCTGGAATCTACAGCCCTCTCTAGAATGTCCTCAAGCCTTCCTTTCCAGGCTTATGGTATAGACCAGCGGCCCCCAACCTTTTTGGCACCAGGGACCAGTTTCGTGGAAGACAATTTTATTTTTCCAAGGATGGGGCGGGGGCGTGGATGGGATGATGATGGTTCAGGCAATGGAGAGCAGCAGATGAAGCTTCACTCACTGGCCCATCACTCATCTCCTGCTGTGCTGCCCGGTTCCTAATAGGCCGCGGACCAGTATCAGTCCGTAGCCCAGGGGTTGGGCACCCCTGGTACAGACTATAGAAAAGAGTGTAGACCTTGAAACAGCCTTTGAGTTCAAATCCCAGGTATGCTTCTTACTAACTGTGGAAACCTGAGCAAGCTATTTCACTTTTCTGAGCTCAGAAATGGAGGAAACAGCACCTACCATGAGTGTTGTGAGAACTGAATAAAATAATGTAAAGTAATAGTACAGTACACAGAGTAAATGTTAAACAAAAGCATCTTTCTATAACGCCCTGCACTAAAACTACTCTAAATTTTAGTAAGAATGGCCGACTTAAATCCCCTGAATTAGATGTTTCTACCTTCATGACTTAGTTTACCTTGTTAGCTTCTTAGCAAAACCTCATTAAAACTTCTGCCTTTCAAAAATCTACCCATTCAAGAAGTGCCATTTCAAATCACAACTTTATTATTTTATTTATCTTTCTGTTCATGTTTTTCAACATCCTTCATTCCCCATCGTCACCCTCAGTGATATGTAAGCTCTCCTTTTTGAAGTACCCCAGCACCTTGTACTTCTGAGGTACTTGTATGCTAGCATTTCCTGTGTTTGTCTTTTAAGCCCATCTACTAGAGCATAAGCTTCCAGAGAGGAGCATTTTTAATGTCTCACTGATCTTTTGCATTTCCTATACTATTTAGAACTGTATATACAGCAGATGATCAATGTGTTTATTAAACTGATTAAACTGAATACTGATATAGCAAATATAAAATTCTAAACCTGAAAATAACAGCTAGTTCTAAAATATTTTTCTTTTGATTCTGAAAAAGATAATGTCGAAGACTAATTAACCTTGTCCAAAAAACCTGTGAAGAATTTTTGGACAGACCCAACAATTAAAGCCCTAAGTGGGAAAACACCAAAACAACCTATTTTAATCTTAGAGGCCAGAAATAGTTCAGAGAAAGAATATAAGCTTAGAATATTTGTTTTCTGTGCAACACAAAGTCCTGTTTATCATGTGAATGACTGACAAATGCATGCATAATCAATAGCTTGCTTTTTCCCCTGCTTACAAATCTTCCAGAAGGGCCTGTTTATTGCCCTTTGTTTCCACTGCTTAAAAATAGTCCTTCCAATCTCATGCTATCAATGAGAGTAGATGCAAAAGTACTTTACAAAATTATACAAATGTAAAGTATCAGTAATTTCTCAAGTACGTTATAATCAGCAACAATTAGATCATTCCACAACAAGCAGGCCCCCTCAGATCAATGTATTATCTTTTCTAAATTTTTCCCAGCTTCACAGTTAATTCACCACAATCCTCCGAATTTTAATCAGTCCCTTTTGCATCAGATTTTTTCAATCCATTACTTATCTGACTCTAGTCTTTTCTCTACTCTATAGTCATAATGTGTGCACTAGGGAAACTCTTAACAAAAGAGACCCTAAGTTTAAACTTTAGTGCTGTTACTTACTGGTTAATCTGATCTTGGTCAAGTTACTTAATATTCTTTAAACTCCAGTTTCCTTGTTTGTGAAATGGTGGTGTGTAGTAAGTACCTATCTCAGAAAATTTTTGTAAAGAAGTTTTAAAAGTTTATATGTAAAGCACTCAGCACAGTGCATAGCACCTAGCAGGCACTCAGTCAATGGTGGTTATTACTTTCCTACCTCCTAGTGCTTCTGGCATTTACTTTTTCAGAGTTGGGAGGGAAATACTCAGGTATATGCACTGAGGATGTGCATAACTCTGAGGCAGTCATTTTTATCATTAGCTTTGTTTAAAAAACCAAAAGCATCAGTATAGCTTTCAATCTTCCCCTCACTCCAATCCATCAGTCTTACTTCTTTCTTCCTATAACACTGTTCCTTGACCAAAACAATGTACTATTAACTCCTCAAAAGTTTTTAAGAATCTGGTTAAACACTGTAAATATTCCATCTTCACACAATAGTTGTCCTCTCCCTAAGGCAAATAAAATAAAACTATTCTTTATGTAACCTGGTTTCCAAATCCTTTGATATACTTGATGCTAGTATTTGGAAGCATCTGAGTTTCTCAATATCGCTGTTAAAGTATACTTATCCAAAGTGAATAGGCGATGTCATGTTTTATTTGGCCAGCAAACACACAGGGGAGCTACTGCATCCCTTCACCTGAGTGCCTCGTAGATCTGAATCAATGCCATCATACAGTGTGTTGAGATTTTTTTTTAGCACCTACATTATCACAGCAGCTCCTACTAAGTCTTTCACTCATGTAAATTGCAGCCAGGACAGATTCTCAGCAACTTTTTCAATTCCTTTTAAAAACTTAATGTAGAATTTTACATTAATGTCTGTTTCTATTCATCTTGTTTCTTTCTCAGTTTTTAGCTTTCAAATAAATTTCTGAACTCAATGTACTACTTATACCTCCATCATTAGATCTTTACCTTAAGCATGTCATTTCTCTTCCATCTAAATCAGAGTAAACAAGTGTTCAATAGAATGAGGCCTAAGAAAGTATTACTGATTCTTGCTAATTCTTTATGTTCCTCCTTCTTCAAAACCAGTTTCTCCCTTATGGACTTTCCCCTGATTTCTATACCACATGTAAGACTGATCAGTTGTTTACCAGGACTAAAGACTTTCAGAATCAGAAGGGACTTTCCAGGATCATCTGGTCTTGCCCAACTCTCGCCTTTACAAATAAGGAGCAGGAAATTAGGAAAGTTATATACCCTTGGCCACATGGCCAATAAGTGATATATCTGGGAGCAGAACAAAGGAATTCTAAATACATATAAATGATGTTCTTTCCAGTACAGGTTTTTATTTAATTTTTTTGTATTTTTATCTGCTCACTTGATTTATATGAAGTAAGATAAATTACTGCTTTTTATTATTCTCTGCTTTCTCTAAAACAATGTGCCCTTTTTGTTCTCAATGGTATTCTGGCTACCACACAAGGAGCACACATATTGTTTCCTCTTACTTTTCAAGGCCATTCAGGGAAAAGATTGGTGAACAGCTACAGAGCTAAATAAATATAAATTTTGGCTCACTGCAGGCAGTGAGGAAAGGAATATTTTGGTTATAAATCTCAAATCCTGACTCTCAGTCTACACATGTATTTAAGAATAACTATCAACTTTCTAAGACTCTATAGAGAGAAAGATAATTTTATACTGTATTGATGGTATATATTAAATTACTGTATCAATGATACAATATATTCTTTTTATACCACTTCTAGTTGATTTATGGTCAATATCACTTAGATATCAAACTCAGATATGAAATATTAATAATAAATAACAACCACCACCTACCTCCTCACCAGAATGTAAGTTCTGTGACAGTGTTAGTTTTTCATTCTATAATTTTTGTGTGGCTTGCAGTGGGTAGGCTCTCAATAAAAATGTTGATAAACAAATGAATAAGCTCTTTAAAAGGAAAACTAACCCCCAAAAATGCATCTAAAATTTTAACAACTCCCCAAAAAGTAAACAAAAGAGATATATTCTAAAAGGATTTACTTGGCCACCAAACTTAAAGAAATGAATGAGTCTTAATATTACAACTTTTTTTTCAACAAAGTACTTTTACTCCCTTTCCATTTTGCCCTTTGCCCCGAAATCTTTTGACAGGTTACTCTTTGTTTCCTTAGACTCCTTACACATAAGAGACTTCTACAACAATCCCTCTGTTCATTTTCCTAGAACCACCAAGCAATTGTTCAAAGAGACCAAATCAAGTTCACTATCATAATAGTATAAAAAGGCTATCAGCAGATACACAGATGAGGTTCTTGTATTAGAATTACTTTATGACCTGAACTCACAAACAATCTAAGAATTCACTATTTTCTGTCAATGTTTTCATATTCTTTGTATGCAGCTGCTCTCACAATTCATTTCAAAATATCAAGTCTCACATTAACCAAAATAGCAATTTCTAGCAATCCGACATTAAGTCAAAACATTCTCTTTATTGATGCTTTTATTAAACATTATCTTCCATATCAGTCCGCTGAAATCTAAGTAAAAAGCACCAGAACAATATGTTACTTCAAATGTTGAGGATGAAGGAACTTGCTTACTTAAAGCCTTTTTCTCCTCCTGTTTTTAATGTTTACAATTTATTTAATTCACTTCAAATGTCTATGCTAAGTTCAAAGAACTAACTGCATCAAACTCAAATCATTTATATCCTTTTCCTGTCTGTTATTTAAACATTGATATTGAAAATTTTATTAAATTACTTATCAAGTCAAAGCTATTAATATTTGATGTATCACCAATCACTTAGCTCATGTTTCATAAACAATATAAAGCACCAGCCGATATAAACCCACCATGTTCTATCCATAGTTTTCCTTTAAATTCACAAAGTGAAAACTCTACTTCAAAAACTACAAGAAAACTACAGATTTAATAAACAGATTAACTTACTGAAAAAATCTTTAAAGACCTTTAACCAATCCATTCTGAAAAAAAATCCCGTGTTCTCTTTCGTCAGTTTGTTAACACAGCTCAGGATAATTCTTGGTGAACTTCCTGGTTCTGCAACATTGAAATTCCCCACACCCAATTCATGTGACTTGGCCCACACCCAGGCAATAGAAAGGTTTCCTGAGGCTTCTCTCTTTCCAAAACATTTTTCCCCTGAACTCCAACAGAACCTATAAAACAAGTATATCATGATGGCCACAAATATGACCTTACTATTCATATTTATTTTGGAAGAAGCTTTAAAGTGTGTATTTTTTTTTCAACAGTTGAAAATATATTCATGTATTCATTCTTTCCTTTGTTTTCTCCTTTTCTTTCTTAACCTTCAAACAGTGTCTCCATCAGCACAATCAATCATTGTGAAAAAAATCCATTAGTTATATGGGACATTAAAGTTACCAAAAAGGGATTCAGAAATTCTGAGAAAGGAAAGAAGGCTGTCTGATGCAAAAGCTGGATTTACATCATTATACAGGCTAACTATAGATCACTAGTCCTCTGGAATAGACAGCAATAACTGTAATATACTAATAAAATTAACAGCGATAGCCTAGAACTTAAATAGATATAGTCTTGCTAAAACTGTCTCAATAATAGCAGAAAATAGTATGGAAGGTTTCCCAGGAGTATTAATAATAAAAACTGTATCTAATAAGGCTTTTAAAATTCATATGCAGTCATATCTAAAACTGGGGTGTTTTTCCTCTTTGCTCTATATTAGTTTTTTCACTATCTTTTGTTAATTAACTGTCACATCTGCTATACCTCTCAGGATACCACTATCCTTTTTAAAAGGAACCTAAAAGTTTATCTAGGTGTGGCCCTAGTCCTTTTTTGTGCCTTCATCACTATGAGGCATACTTTCTTGATAGAAGTTACCTTAATTTTCCCTAATACACCTAATCAACATGCTTTAAATAAATGTCCAGTATTTACAAAATCAAAAGTATTCCTGGTTCTAACTTTGGTCTCTTCAGCTATTCAAGGACAATCTCTTTCCAACTGTCTTTCATTCATATGTGAATTGTCTTCTATTTAAAAACTACTATTAAAAACTAATAATAGGGCTTCCCTGGTGGCGCAGTGGTTGAGAGTCCGCCCGCCGATGCAGGGGACACGGGTTCGTGCCCCGATCCCGGAAGATCCCACATGCCGCGGAGCGGCTGGGCCCGCGAGCCATGGCCACGGAGCCTGTGTGTCCGGAGCCTGTGCTCCGCAACGGGAGAGGCCACAGCAGTGAGAGGCCCGCGTACAGCAAAAAAAAAAAAAAAAAACTAATAATAATGGCCTTATTTGCAAAACCTTAAAATCTCAAAAAAAGGTAAACCTAGTTAAAGCAGTTAAGTATCATGGTGAAAATTCAGATTAGTAACTCCATTTATTAAATGACCTTCAGAATAGAATAACAGAGTAACAATGCTGAATAAGAAATAAAAACTAATATAAAGCAGGTAGTCAATAATATTCCATATTCATCAATCATGCCACATTACTCTCAAACTATCTTTTTTCAAGGAGAAATTTTACTTCTTCTCCTACATATATACCAAAAACTATTAAGTAACAGCATGCTTGCCTGAATACCTGAGGGAAATTCTGTCCCTCCCAATTCCTTCCGGTCAGCCAAGGAGAATTAAGAGAGAGAGAGAGAGAGACAGCCTAGGCCTCGTTTGCACGTATTTCCTTCCTATCACAGCTTGGCCAAGCCCAATGTGAAGTAGGTTCCCCTATCTCTGGCCCTAACGGAAGGCCAGTAAAAACAAACAAACTTTACAGTTAGGGGAAGAAAGAAGAGGAAAAAAGAGACACAAAATAAGAAAGAGATAAGCTTTGTAGATGCTAATATACAGTAATGCACAATTTAAAACTCTTTTATCAAATATAAGAATAAAATGATAGTTTGTTTTTAAAAGCACAGTTCAAAATATAAGCCATTAGATGTAAAATGAAGCAATGAAGCAATCCTGTAAAATAAGTTGCCTTGATGACAAGGAGGATATTCTGCATCTCACTCATTTTATCCCTATCTCAATTAGATGTAGAATCTGTCTAAACTCCAACAGGCACTCATGGTTCAAGGAGCCCCTGACAGAAGATCAGAGTTAAGTTCCACTGTCGGCATCACTCTGGCTTGACTCTTGAACTCTGGCCAGGTCCACCAGCTAGATTTACAGAAACTGACCTTCACTGGTCTCCCTGAACACACCTGACTTGAATACCCCTGCTATGAGCCAAATTCACCTTGCCTAGCTGAAATCCCAGCCCTGGGATGTTCTAGTCGATTCTGCCCACTGCTGCCAAAATTCAGTACAGAGAACCAAGCTCTAGCGTTCATTTAAAAGAAAGTACTGTCATTCTTGTTTAATATAAAAATAACTTACCTAACGTATCCTTTAGGTTTTTTACAATCGATGCTTTCCGAGCACTGTTTTTCCTTTCCACGTAGTTAGAAGGCACAAAACCCGTTTTATTCATGGAATTTCGAACTCGCCACCAGGACTTAGAATCATCCAGAAGCCACAATCTCTCATTCTTCTTGATGTCCAGCTCTTGTTCTTGTTGGGCCACATAATCAAATTTGGCTACTACCACCACTTCTTCTGCCATTTTTCAGCAGCTTCTGCACTGTAACCACACAGAAAATATTTTACATAAGGTTTAACTAGTAGCAGTCTACATGCTTTTCCAAAGAAACACACCTAAGAACCAAAGAGCACTGAATGATTGAAAATAAAAATATGAAAAAATTAAAATACCAAGCATATCATATGCTAGTCAATACAAAACTGGTGTAGCTGTATTAATAACTTTAAGGCAAAACTATTACTAGTGATAAGGAAATTAACTACATCATGATAAAAGGTTTTTTGTTTTTTTTTTTTTCCTGTATGTGGGCCTCTCACTGTTGTGGCCTCTCCCGTTGCGGAGCACAGGCTCAGCGGCCATGGCTCACAAGTATGGCTTGCAGTGGGTAGGCTCTCAATAAAAATGTTGATAAACAAATGAATAAATAAGCTAGCTGCTCCGCAGCATGTGGGATCTTCCAGGACCGGGGCACGAACCTGTGTCCCCTCTATCAGCAGGCGGACCCTCAACCACTGCGCCACCAGGGAAGCCCACGATAAAAGGTTTTATTCAATATATGTAACAGCTAAACTTATATGTACCTATTAACATAGCTCCAAAATAGAACCACAAGGAAAAATTGACAAAATCATTGTCATAGAGGACAACTTTTAACATGTTTATCTCAGTAATAAATTAAGGAGACAAAAAATTAGTGAGGCTAAAGAAGAACTGACATCATAACTGCTAAGTCTGATGTAATAAACATATACAAATATAACTTCCAAACAAAGACTATATAGCTAACTTTGTGGGACGCAGCAAAAGGAGTATATAAAAAGGAGATTCGTAGTTGTAACTAGTTACATCAGAAAAATAAGAAAAGTTAAAAATAAATTAATGAACTGATCATCTGTCTTCAGTTAGAAAAGAAGAACATAAAGAAAAGTAGGGGCTTCCCTGGTGGGGCAGTGGTTGGGAGTCCGCCTGCCGATGCAGGGGACACAGGTTCGTGCCCCGGTCCGGGATGATCCCACATGCCGCGGAGTGGCTGGGCCCGTGAGCCATGGCCACTGAGCCTGCGCGTCCGGAGCCTGTGCTCCGCAACGGGAGAGGCCACAACAGTGAGAGGCCCGCATACCGCAAAAAAAAAAAAAGAAAAGTAGATAAAAGGAAATAATACAAATAAAAGCAGAATTTAATGAAACAGAAAACAAAGATATAGAAGAAAGGCTCAACAAAACAAAAGGTAGTTCTTTGTCATGACTAAAAAATGGACAGAGTCTGGCAAGACTAATCAATGAAAAAAGGAAAAGAGAGCCCAGAAATAAACCCACATACCTATGGTCAATTAATCTTCAACAAAAGAGGCAAGAAAATACAATGGAGAAAAGACAGTCTCTTCAGCAAGTGGTGTTGGGAAAGCTGGAGAGCCACATGAAAATCAATGAAGTTAGAACACACCCTCACACCATACACAAAAATAAACTTAAAATGGCTTAAAGACTTAAATATAAGACATGACACCATAAAACTCTGAGAAGAGAATATATGCAAGACATTCTCTGACATAAATCGTACCAAGGCAACAGAAATAAAAGCAAATATAAACAAATAGGACCTAAACAAACTTAAAAGCTTTTGTACAGCAAAAGAAACCACAAACAAAACGAAAAGACAAACTATGGACTAGAAGAAAATACTTGCAAATGATGTGACTGACAAGGGCTTAATTTCCAAAATATACAACCAGCTCAAACAACTCAGTAACAAAAAAACAAACAACCCTATCAAAAAATGGGCAGAAGACCTAAATAGACATCTCTCCAAAGAAGATATATAGATGGCCAACAGGCACATGAAAAGATGCTCAACACTGCTAACTATTAAAGGTATGCAAATCAAAGCTACAATGAGGTACCACCTCACACTGGTCAGAATGGCAATCATTAAAAAGTCTACAAATAACAAATGCTGCAAAGAGTGTGGAGAAAAGGAAACCCTCTTACACTGTTGGTGGGGATGTAAACTGGTGCAGCCACTATGAAAACCAGTATGGAGGTCCCTCAAAAAACTAAAAATAGAGGTGCCATATGATCCTGCAATTCCACTCTTGGGCATATATCCAGACAAAACTATAATTTGAGAAGACACACGTACCCCCACTGTTCATTGCAGCACTATTTACAATTGTCAAGACATGGAACCATCTAAATGTCCATCAACAGAGGAATGGATAAAGAAGATGTGGTATATATATATACACAATGGAATACTACTCAGCCATAAAAAAAGAATGAAATAATGCCATTTGCAGTAACATGGATGGACCT
The DNA here is from genome assembly GCF_964341445.2 of Mesoplodon mirus. Classification (NCBI taxonomy): domain Eukaryota; kingdom Metazoa; phylum Chordata; class Mammalia; order Artiodactyla; family Ziphiidae; genus Mesoplodon; species Mesoplodon mirus. Next base: position 3,825,973 of record NC_138982.1, on the reverse strand, counting down.
ACAGATTATCACAGTAAGTGAAGTAAGTCAGAAAGAGAAAGACAAATACAATATATATGACACAAATGAACTTATCTACAAAACAGACTCACAGACATAGAGAACAGACTTTTGGTTGCCAAGGGCAGGGGGTGTGGGAGGGATGGACTGGAGTTTGGGATTAGCAGATGCAAACTATTATATATAGCATGGATAAACAAGGTCCTACTGTATAGCACAGGGAACTGTATTCAATATCCTGTGATAAACCATAATGGACAAGAATATGAAAAAGAACATATATATAAATGAATCACTTTGCTGTACAGTAGAAATTAACACATTGTAAATCAACTATACTTCAATACATTTTTTTAAAAATGAAAAAAAGCACACCAAATTACCAGGAATAAAAAGGGAGTCATAATTATAGGTGCTATAGACATTCAAAAGACATGGCAATATTAAAAACTTCATCAATAAATCTGAGAAAAAGTAAAATGTACAAATTTATAGAAAAATTAAAATAACAAAAGTAATAAAATTGAATTAGTCATTAAGAAATCTTCCCATAATGAAAACACCAGGGTCAGATGGTTTCACAGGCAAGTTCTATTAAAATTCAAAGAACAAGTAATTCCAATTTATGCAAACTCTTTTAGACCAAAGAAAGGAAATGTTACAAACCTAAGTCACTTCTGAACCTAGAATAGCTCTCTGCTTTCTTCAGAGAGACTATTTTACATAAAGAGCCATCCCGGTTTAGCAAGCAAATAAAATCAGCTTCTGATTTTGGATACTGAATATCCAAAATACTGATTCTGTTTTCTCAACGATGAAGCAAGTTCTTCAATGTACTCAGGGAAATGCATTTTAATCTAGAATTCAACAAGCCCTAGCATTCAAGTGTCAATACTTTTACATCTACAAGGTAGATACTTTTGGGGGGTTATTGCAAGGTCTCAAAACCTACCACACAGTCTTCTAAAATAATGACTCAAGTATATACAGCAGCAAAATTAATAATGTTAAAAAAAAAAAAAAACGAGGACGATGTGGTATTCAAGAAATGACGAACAGGGAGAAACCAGAAAAATTAATTTGTATTCTTCCAATTTTTCTGTTTGAAATTACTTGCAAATAAAAACTTACAACCGGGACTTCCCTGGTGGTCCAGTGGCTAAGACGCTGCACTCCCAACGCAGGGGGGGCCCAGGTTCCATCCCTGGTCAGGGAACTAGATTCTACATGCCTCAACTAAAAGTTCACATGCCACAACTAAAGATCACACATGCCGCAACAAAAAACCGGCGTGCTACATTCAACTAAGACCAGGCACAGCCAAATTGAAAAAAAAAAAGTTACAACCAAGTCTAAATAATAACTGGTGCATGATGTAAAAAATCACAAGTGATAGACTTTTTGAGACACTGAAAAGCAGAGAGATTTTGTCAGGGATACTTGGGCACCAACTGTGATTCCTTCCTGTGGGAACCTGTCCCCCCACCCCCATATTAATCTATACATTTAATAAAATTTAATTCTAGGTCCCTGTGGAATTTATTCTGAAACTTGACAAACTGATTTTTAAATTTATCTGGAAAAGAAAACATAAAACTGGCAAATATTTTGGTAAAAAAAGAGTATAATGATAAGAGTTGGTTAAAAAAAAAACAATAAGAGTTGGTATAACAGTTGGTAGGTTGTATATCCAGCATTTATTTTCTCTTTTCCTAATAATATCCCAATTATCCTTATAGTTGCCACCTCATTATTATTATTTTAGCCATGCAACTTGGGGGAATGACTCTGGCTTCAAAGATGTATTGGGGTTAATGAAAGCTTTCCCTCCATTTAGAATCACCTACGGAGCTTTTAAAAAAATACAGGAGCTTGGGGCCCCTACTTCAGAGATTCTAATCAGTGTGGATTGTCACTCAGGCATTACTATTTTTAAAAGCCACCCAAGTGATTCTAATGTACATGTAGGACTGAGAACTCATCTAAGCCAATCATGACAATCTCTCCCTTGCTAGTTTTGCCCACATTAACCCACTTAAGGCCAATGGGATGCAAGGAAAACTATGCTAGCATCCTCAGGGTAATGATGACTGGCTCTTGAGAGACGTAGTAAAAGACTGTCTCTGTATTTTGTCATGGACAGATGTGAGGCCTGCAGCCATCGTGTCACCAGCTGGAGAATGAAGCTGACAAACAAGTGAAAGGAGAGCTTCTGGGGAATAGAGCCAGAGCTGCTAAAACAGGTACTAAAAACTGCCCCCTAAACCTCCAGTTCCTTGAACTAATGTGTTTCTTTATTACATTAAGACCGTTTTAGCTGGGTTTTGTTCTTTTCAGCTGAAATTCCCACTATAGGCAAACATACCCTATCAGATATCAAAATGCACTAAAATATTAAGGCAATTTAAAAGAATATGATATTGGTATAGAATATCAAATAGACCAGTAGAATATAGATTAAGGTCCAGAAACAGATACACCTACATACAGGTGGCTTTAGAAGCCCTCTTCTCTAATATACTAGCTATGAGTTCTTCTAATTTAGGTCTTTTTGAAATAGATGGAGTACTTCAAACCACTTAATACAAAATGAATTTTTGTATATATTTTCCCCCTAAACATTTACAGTGGTCTCACCAAGGCCTAATTCACAAGCAAGCAATTTTTTAAGTGACTTCTTTGTCTTTCCAAAGCAATCAACTTCGTTTTCACAAAAGTAATTTTCTTTCAGCACTATTTTTGTTAATTTATATAACATACAAGATTATAGTAAGAAGCACACCTGAACGATACAACACCTCTAATTCTTGGTAAGCAGATTCAACTTAATTGGTGAGAGCAGAAATATGTCAAGGGTATCAGGTTATATGTTTCATAATGGAAATAAGTTTAGTCAGTTAATTAGGCAAGTCAGCGAACTTCTACTATGTGTCTTCAAATATGCAAATATATGAGAATTTCATATATAGCAGGGGTGACATTTCAAATCACTGGAGAAGAACGAGTTATTCAATAACTGATACTAGGACTACTAACTATCTATTTGGGAAAAAACAGTGTCCTACCTCACACTATATACAAAAGTAAATTAGACAGACGACCTTGACTTCCAGGAAGACAGAGCAGTTGTACTCTTCTCTATTTCTCCAGCTAAGTAGAACTAAAAACCCTGGATATTACATATGAAGCAAACAAAAGAAAACTCTGAAAGGTAAAGAGAAGGCAAATCAGCTAGGAAACTCAGGACCCAAGTAACAACATAGTGGTGAATCCCCTAGGTTTTCTTTTTTGCCTGGTACATCCTAGACTTGAAGATGAAGATTGGCAAGCTAAACACACCAACACGCACAGAAAAAACAACAAAACCCAGTGCTCTCCAGACAGTGGATCAAACAAGGGACAGCTTCACAATACAGAAAACTTTTAGACGATAAAAACTCTACCCCAGTCAAACACTGCAGAAAAAACGGGCCCCACCCATACCAGCAAAGACCAAGATGGAAATCTAGATTTTCTACCCTTGTGAGGCTATAACGGGGCACATGAACGACAGCAAAATATACATGCTTTTCAAGTGCCCCTGAACAAATACCAAGATAGACCACATCCTGGGCCATAAAATAAACCTCAACAAATTTAAAATAACTGAAATTATAAAGTGTATTCTCTGACTACAACAGGATCAAACTAGAAATCAATAATAGAAAGATAACAGAAAAACCTCCAAATATTTGGAACATACTTCTAAATAATCCATGGGTCAAAGAAGTCTCAAGGAAAGTTCATTTACACTGAAGTGAAAATGAAAATAAAATCTATCCAAATTTGTGTGACACAAGATCAACCTGCAAAAAGCAACTGTATTTCTATATACTAGAAATGAACACATGGACACCAAAATTAAAAGCAATACCATTTATAATAAAAGGAAAAAAATGAAAGAAGTGCTAACCTAACAAAATATCAACATGACTATATGTTGGAAACTACAAATGCAGATGAAAGAAATCAAAGAAGATCTAAATAAAAGTGTTTATGGAATGGAAGATTCAACACAGTAAAGGTGTCAATTTTTTCCAAACTGATATACAGGTGATGTAATTCTTATTAAAATCCCAGCAAAAACTTTTGTATATATAGAATTATTATTCTATAATTTTTATGGAAAGGCAAAATAACTAGAATAGCAAAAACAATTTTTAAAAGTTAGAATAAAGTGGGGAAATACTTACTATGTAGCTATAGTAAGCCAAGACTTACTGTATTTGCAAAGGGATAGACACATATTATCAATGGATCAGGACAGAAAACCCAGAAATAGAGCCACACAAATATGCCCAACTGAATTCTGACAAAGGTGCAAAAAATAATTCAATGGAAGAAAAATAGCTTCCTCAACAAATGTTGCAAGAGCTAATGGACACCAAAATAGGCAAACAAAAAAAATATACATTAACCTAAACTCACACCTTATACACAACTAACTCAAACTGGATGACAATCTTAAATATAAAACTTGAAACTTTTAGAATAATATATGGAATAAAATCTTCAGACTACAGAGCTAGGCAGAGTTCTTAAACTTGACACTGAAAGTAAGATCCAAAAAGGAAAAACTCAACAGTAGAAAAACAACTCCAATTAGAAAACAAGCAAAAAACATAAAGAGACATTAACTGAAGAAGATGTATAGATGGGAAACATGCACATGAAAAGATGCTCATCATCATTAGCTACTGAGAAAATGCAAATTAAAACCACACTGAGACATCACAACACACCTATCAGAATGGCTAAAACAGAAGAGTAACAATACCAAATATTGACAAGGATATGTCGAAACTGAATCACCCGTACTTTGCTGATGAGAATTTTAAATGGTACAGACCCCTGGAAAACAGTTTGGCAGTTTCTTGTAAAACTAAACATGCAACCACCATACAAGTGAGCAGTTGTATTCTTGGGCTTTTATCCCAGAGACATGAAAATTTATATTCATGCAAAAACTTTTACATGAATGTTTACAGCAACTTTATCTGTGAACTCAAAAAATGTAAACCACCCAGATGTCCTTCAACAGGCAAATGGTTAAACAAACTGTGGTATATCCATACCATGGAATACTACTTAGCAATAAAAAGGAAAAAATTATCGATACATGGAATAATCTGGATGTATCCCCAGGGAATTATGCTGAATTGGGGGTCGGGGGAGCCAATCCCAAAGGTTACACACTATATAATTCCATTTATCTGACATTCTTGAAATGATAAAATTATAGAAATGGTGAGCAGATTAATGGCTTCCTGGGGTTATGGACAGGGTGGGAGTAGGAAAGAAATGCGTGGTTATAAAAGGGAAGCAAGAGGAATTCTTGGTAATGGAAGTGTTCTCTATCTTGACTATCAACATTAATACCCTGTTTGTTATACTGTACTACACTCCTGCCCTATGTTACCACAGTACTTCATCATTATACAAGTATCACAGTTTCCTCAACTATACCTTACTGATGGACAATGGGTTGTTTCCATCTTCTGGTATTAAACAGTGCTGCAATGAACAGTCTCATATACATGTCACTTTGTTTTCCTGCTTTCTGTGCCTCTGGGTTCGAGTCATAGAAGAATGCTGAGATGAAGCTTAAGGTTTATATAATTTTGTGAATACTGCCAAATTTCCTATCTGTTGGCTCTTTATCTTTTTATATTCTCAACAATATATGACAGTGATTATTTCCTCACAGCCTTGAGCCTTGCCAAGAAACTATGTTGTCAATATTTTGGATTTTTGCCAACTGGATAGATAAGAAATGCTGCTTCAGAGCAGCTTTTATTTGTGTTTCTCTATTACAGTGAGATTGAGCACCTTTCCCAAAATTTAAAGGACATTTGCATTTGTTTTTCTGTGTGGACTACTTGTTCCTATCTTTTGACCATTCTCCTATGGTGTGGCTTCTTTCAGTTTTTAGAAGCTCTTTGTATAGTAGGAATATATGCCCTTTGTCTTTGGTATAAATTTTTCCCTTTTATCATTATCTTTTTAATTTGGTTACCGTACTTTTTGAGAAGAAAATTTTTGAAGAACAGCTCAAAACTGTAAATGCACATTTCTTTGAACCAGCAATCTACATACTATGGGCAAAAATGATTCAAGTACCCAAAGTCATTTATGTAAAAATGTTTGCTGTAGCACTGCTTATGTGAAAAATCAGGAGTGAAACGTACACCAAGAGTGCCTAAATTACAAATACTGGTATGGTAAAATGTCCAAGAAATATTAAGCAAAAAATGCAAATTCAAAACAATATGCTTATTATGACTGTATTTTGAAAACATCCTACTTCATATGCTTGTATATGCATTAAAAAGTTCAGGGAGGATACACATCCAATTGCACAGTGTAGCCTCAGTGAGTGGTAAGACTGGTAAGACCTTCATTCCCTACTCCATAGATATGTGTGGTTTGAATATTTTTCAATAGGTACGTATTACTTGGTTTTTTAAAATGCACTATAAAAAGAGAAAAACAACTGAAAGCTAGCTAATAGGAACTGGCATCCAGAACACAAAGTATGGGTGAGGAAACATGGGGCATGTAAGAGAAAAAAAGAAATGTAAGAGTAGTAAGTTGTTATAGAACTAAATCTGCTTTACAGTAGAATTACACAGAATTTAAACAATTGGAATCTAAAACAAAAACAAAAAACAAACAAAAAAAACCCCACTTATAATTCAGCTTTCCTTTGATGACCATTTCCTCAGTTAAGTACCAGATAAAAGAGCTAACCTTAGAGTTCAGATAATAGGGAAAACTATGCATCTTTAAAAACAAGTAACAAAGTAAAATAACATGTTAACACTACAAGAGGGACAGCAATTGAGGCCAACTGAGAAAACAAAGTAAATGCTCCCCATATCATGCTTACCCTGGAACAGATGCTCAGAGTAGAATTACGGGTAGTAACATTTGCACTATTTTAATAGCCATTTCTCTCCTGCTCTCTTTTGGTTAGAGACTAAAACCTTAGTTCAAAAAACAGAAATTAAATATGAAGTGACTTCACTGCACTTTGATTCAGCTCAGAGGCCTGGCTGTAAAGGTTGTCAATTAATACTCCATACTCTCCCACAGAAGCTTCAGCTCCATGTTTGCAACTACACTAACAATATTTGCACTGGGATGCTCTTGGCCCCACTCTTCTTCCAGGAAGTGGATTCCTATCCTTTTGTCTCTCTGTCCTTGTACCTAGCACCTGAACCCAGGAGCCTCATCAACCAGTGTCCATTTCCTCCCTGACATCAAGTGTTGGATTTCCTTGATAAAATCTAAACTACCTATTTTGATCCTCACTGACTACCTGCCCTCCTCTGATACTATGAACATCATGGACCTTGGACTTGACATCAGTCCCACTTTAGAGTACTCACATCCTGCTTGCCTTTTTCTCCTGGGCTTATTTCCTGATCTGTTTGTTTCTCAAATTCACTTCCAATCTCATTCCCAAACTGGACCTACACACAGTCGCTGATCATACTTCTGGCCTTTTCTGATCGGGTTACCACAAGAACAGAACCAAGCTGGAATTAAAGAACTCAATCATTTCAACATGTCCCTAAAGACAGACAACATGAAATTTACTGTTCTAGGGATCTTCATAAATTACACCATTCTTTCTTATTGGAAAGGGATCAACAGACTAAGTTGGAGAACACCTACTGGCTTAAGATGAGAGGTATTTACACTGTCACAAAGGCTGAGAGTTGCTAAAAATATGTAACTTTATACCAAGGAACGTTTACTAAATGTCTGTAATTCAGGTATATCCTAGCATTTCTCTCACAACACTCATTTAAAGCATTATCCTCACTTTACAAGTATAATACAGATACTAAGAAGTTAAATGGCTCTTCAACCTTGGAAAATAAGTGGTTGAAACTGGGAGTCAAATGCATGTTCTTTTCACTCCCCCCAGAGTTCATATATTTTTTATTACTGCTGACTATTAAGGAACAGAAGAGGAATACACAAGTTATACATACATGGAAACCAATTACCTAGTAAATCAGCAATTCTCAAACTATTTGGTTTCAAAACCCCTTTACATACTTAAAAACTGAAGAGCTTTTTTGTTTAGGTTGGGTCTATCTACACTTACCACATTAGGAATTAAAAGTGAGAAAATGTTAGGATATTTTCAATTCAATTAAATATAATCACATTTAATCCAATACATTTTAACATATTTTTATGAAAATTATATTTTCTAAAACAAAACATTAATGAAAAGAATAGAATTATTTTACATTATTGCAAATCTTTTTAATGTCTGACTTAATAGAAGAGAGGTGGATTCGCATATCTGTGTCTGCATTTAATATATTACAACATCATTTTGGCTGAAAAGAAAACCTGGTCTCACACAAATCTGTGGTTGGAAAAGGGGAAGAGTATTTTAAGAGTCTTTTCAGATAACTGTGGATTCTTTTTTGGTACTACACCAAAACTTGACAAGCAGTAGAGTTTCTTAAATACTAGTTTCTAATGTGGAATCTAAAACTTTATCAATGAACTTTTCCATACTGTTTTAAATATTAAAACTCATTGGCCTAAGTATTTTTTTTTGTTTATCCACTCACCTTCTGTTTTTATTTATTTTTTATAAATTTATTTATTTATTTATCTATTTTCAGCTGCGTTGGGTCTTCGTTGCTGCATGCAGGCTTTTTCTAGTTGCAGTGCGCAGGCTCCTCATTGCGGTGGCCTCTCTTGTTGCAGAGCACAGGCTCTAGGCAAGCAGGCTTCAGTAGTTGTGGCATGCGGGCTCAGCAGTTGTGACTCATGGGCTCTAGAGCGCAGGCTCAGTAATTGTGGCACACAGGCTAAGTTGCTCCATGGCATGTGGGATCTTCCCAGACCAAGGCTTAAACCATGTCCCCTGAATTGGCAGGTGGATTCTTTTTTTTTTTTTTTTTTTTTCCGGTATGCGGGCCTCTCACTGCTGTGGCCTCTCCCGCTGCGGAGCACAGGCTCTGAACGCGCAGGCCCAGCGGCCATGGCTCACGGGCCCAGCCGCTCCGCAGCATGCGGGATCCTCCCGGACCAGGGCACGAACCCGCGTCCCCTGCATCGGCAGGCGGACTCCCAACCACTGTGCCACCAGGGAAGCCCGGCGGGTGGATTCTTAACCACTGCACCACCAGGGAACTCCTGGTCTAAGTATTTTAAATTCCAGGAATGATGAGTGTAAGCCTGCTGCAAACCTTCTCTCCAACTGATTACAACTAAAATCTCCAGAAAAAAAATGCAAAGCATCAGCTACCTAAGGACCCTGAAAAGTATACAATAGGTAGATTGGAGAGGGAAATCAGCTTGAAAACAGACCAATACATAAATATCCTGCTGAATACACTAATTTCCTTTGAAATTTGAGCAAACAATAAATTTCCTTTTGGTCACCCTACCACACACACACTTTATTTCCTAGCTATGACCCAATGCCAAGAAGAATGGGAAATTGTGCGGAAGGTGCAGTAAGGAAGAACCTCATTTGGAAGAGAAGTTTATTTGGCCAAAAGACAGGGGGAAAAGGCTCTTGAAAGCCAGAGTGGGTGGGCTAAGTCCCTGAGGTTTTTTCCTTCTTTTCCCCCTCTCCCAGCCCTGTCCCAAGGCCAGCCTCAGTGCAGATCTGCACTGCTGCCGCGACGATGGAGACAGCACATACGTTAAAACCCCAAGAGGGGACTTCCCTGATGGTCCAAGGGTTAAGACTCCAGCTTCCAATGTAGGGGACGCAGGTTTGATCCCTGGATGGGGAACTAGGATCCCACATGCCGCGCGGTGCGGCCAAAAAAATAATAATAATTTTTTTAAAAAAAGACCCCAAGAGGACACCTATGCTTTCTTTATAGCCTCTTCACCCTTTAGTCAGGCACAGTCAGGCCCAGAACGGAGCAACAACATGCGAGACTGAAACTCTAATAAGAGAACCCAATTTTTCTGGCCAAAGGAAGCAAGGGGTCACTGGGAGCTGGAGAATATTGGAAAACTCCCATGAAAGAAGAGCAGAAGAACGTAATCTATGACAAAGACTCTCTCCTTGACCAAACTCTAGCCAGGCTCCTCTGAACCCTCTTCTTAACTAGGCCTCAATCCTGACCTATAAAAACTGCAGGCTCTCAGCATAAATGACTTGTCATAAATGATTACTCACACTAACAGACTTGAACAAACACTAGGATAGTTTCTAATAGCTTAAGGCTCTATCCCTAAGATAACCCCTCCAGCCCCCTTAAGTTCCTGCCTGAGAAAGCTCAATGCTGCCAGAAGTTACTGTTTGTTCCAGCTAAATCCTGGTGATAGACAGATAGGCCCCTGAACTCCCTCTCAGAGCAGTTACTTCAGAAAGCTTGCAATTTATAAATACTTCCTCTGCTCCCTTGAGGTATAGACTGTCTACCACCTAAAACTGTCTTCTCAAGGACCCAAGAGCCATCTGCTTAAAATGCAAACATTCGAGATAACTCTCACTCTTGTTTGCAGGCCCTGTAGGAAGATACGGGCCCAACTTTGGTGGGCGCCTTGCTCTAACGTGCACCACTGCCTCTGTTATAAAGAGAAATTTATTTCTCCTCTGGATAAGTACCAATAACAAACCTTCAACACGGCTCTGTGCCTTTCCCTTAGCACACTCCAACTTCTTAAAAGTCTGCTGCCTTTTGTTTTGGCAAAGTTGAATTCAGTTCACGCAGGACTCTCTTCCCTATCGTAGTATTTATTGCATAAAATCTATCCTTACCACTTCAATTAGTATCGAGCTTGTGAATCTTTTATACCTATAATTCTAGTTATGAACCAACTTAAGTACTAAACTCCCCTCCCCCAAGTTGGACATGCATGGAATTTCCGAAGAAGCATGACAAAGGCACTGAGAACTGAAATAGAAAATAAACACCGCCCAAGCCCAGACCATCCCTGACTGGTGCATACAGCAAACAGACTCAAATAGTACAGCAAAGGTTTAGAAAATGAAACTGATATTGGAACTACTGCCCATAAAAACCAAGTAAAAACTGGTTTGAATCTAATCAGATTGATGCCTACTAAAACAACAGCAAATTATCCAAAGGATTTTAACAGGATCCCAATTCTCACAACTTAATACTAGAAGTGTCCAGTATATAACTCAAACTTACCCAACATACCAAGAAGTAGGAAAATTTGGGCAAGAATTGGAAGAAAAAAACAACCAACAGATAGATGCGAACCAATAAATAACCCAGATATTGGAATTATCAAAAATCTTAAAGTGGCTAATATAACCATGCTCCATGAGGTAAAGATGAACACTCTTAAACAAATGGAAAGATAAACCTCATCTGAGAAGGAGGAGCTATTTAAATAGGATCAAATGGAAACTTTAGAGCTGAAAATCATAATATTTGAAATAAAAACTTCACTGGAGAGGCTGAATAGCAGAATCAAGACAGCAGATGTATTAATTTTCTATGGCTGCTCTAACAAATTACCACAAACTGGGTGGTTTAAAATAAGAGAAATTTATTGTCAGAGATCTGAAGGTCTCAATCAAGGATACAATCAAGAAGTCTGAAATCAAGGTGTTGACAGGGCTGTACTACCTCTGAAGGCTCTAGGGAACAACCTGTACTTTGCCCCTTCCAGCTTTTGGTGGCTGTCAGCATTCCTTGTGACTGCATCACTCTAACTCTGCCCCTGTGTTTACACTGCCTCCCCCTCTTCTGTCTAGCAAATCTCCCTCTGCCTCACTCTTATAAGGATACTTGCCATTGGAATTAGAGCTTACCAGATAATCTAGGAATTTATCCTCCTCTCAAAATCCTCAAATTAATTAATCACACCTTTTGTCACATAAGGTAATATTCACAAATTGCAGGGATTAGGAAATGGACATATCTTTTTAAGGTGTGCCATTCAACAAACTACAACAGAGGAAACACTGTGTAAACCTGAAGACAGATCAATAAAAATTATCCAATCTGAAGAACAGAGAGGGGAAAATATTTTTGAAAAAGAAAGAACAGGGCTTCAGGGACAATATCAAAAGAGCTACTATTCATGTCTTTGGAATCCCTAAAGAAAAGATACTGGTGCAGAAAAAATACTTGGAAGAAACAGTGGTTGAAACTTTCCAAAAGTTTGCAAAAGGCATAAATTTACAGATTCAAGAAACTAAGCAAACCCCAAATAGGATAAATTCAAATCATGTCCAAGCACATCATAATCTAACTGCTAAAAAACATAAGTAAAAGAAAAATCTTGAAAGCAGCCAGAGAAAAACAACATATTACATACAGGCCAGTGGTTCTCAACTGGGGGTTATTTCACATCCACAGGGATATGTGACAATGTCTGGAGTCATTTTTTATTGTCACTGCTGGGGAGGAGGGAGGTGTTAATGGGGATACTGCTAAACATCCTATAATGAATAGGATAGGCCTCAACAACAAAAAATTATCCAGTCCAAAGTGCTAAGGTTGAAAAATCCTGATACAGGGGCAATCTGAACGACAGGACTTTTCATTAGAAACCATGAACCATATCTTTAAAATGTTGGAAGAAAACAACTGACAACCCAGAATTCTATATTCAGTGAAAATATCCTTCAGGAATGAAATGAAATAAAGATATTATCAGATGAATCAAAACTAAGTCACTTTGTTGCCAACAGGCTGGCTCTAATAGAAATGTAAAGGAAGTTTTAAGGCTAAAAGAAAAATGGTATCAGAGGGAAACTTGAAACTTCAGGAATGAAGGAGGAGCAACAAAAATGGGAAATATCTGGGTAAATATAAGATTAATTTTCATCTCTTAAGTTCTTTAAAATATACATAGCTCTTGAAACAGAATATTATTATATTTTCATGGGGGGCTTTCAACCTATATGTATAATTCATATGACAATTATCATATAAGTGGGGAGGGCAATGGGACCTATATACAGTTGTAAGGCTTTACGTTCTATTTGAGGTGGTAAAATATAAACTCTAGATATACTAGGAAAATTAAGTATATATAGTATATAGTACATTATAATCTTTAGAGCAATTACTAAAATGAAGGACAAAGAGATACAGCCGTGAAAAGCAATATATACATTAAAATGGATACTAAAAAAACACTCAATCGAAAACAAGGAAAAGGGAAAACAGGAACAAAAGAAACAAAGAGTAACAAATAATAAAACTCAAACATATCAATAATTACATAAAATAAATGACCTAAACATACTAATTGGGCTTCCCTGGTGGCGCAGTGGTTGAGAGTCCGCCTGCCGATTCAGGAGACACGGGTTCGTGCCCCGGTCCGGAAGATCGCACATGCCGCGGAGCGGCTGGGCCCATGAGCCATGGCCGCTGAGCCTGTGTGTCCGGAGCCTGGGCTCCACAATGGGAGAGGCCACAACAGTGAGAGGCCCGCATACCGGAAAAAAAAAAAAAAAAACCTAATTAAAAGATATACTATCAAGGGACTTCCCTGGCAGTGCAATGGTTAAGAATCCGCCTGCCAATGCAGGGGACACGGGTTCGAGCCCTGGTCTGGGAAGATCCCACATGCCGCGGAGCAACTAAGCCTGTGCACCACAACTACTGAGCCTGCGCTATAGAGCCCACAAGCCACAACTACTGAGCCCACATGCCGACTACTGAAGCCCACCCCTAGAGCCCATGCTCCGCAACAAGAGAAGCCACCACAATGAGAACCCAACGCCCCGCAACAAAGAGTAGCCCCTGCTCACCACTAGAGAAAGCGCGCGCACAGTGAAGACCCAACACAGCCTAAAATAAATGAATAAATAAATAATTTTTAAAAACATAAGACTATCAGATTAAATTAACAAATAAGACCCAACTGTTATCAAAAACCCATTTTAAATATAATACTATATAGATTAAAAGTAAAAGGATCATGCACACACTAGTCAAAAGAAAGCTGGAGTGGCTATATTAGTATCTGAGAGAGTATATTTCAGAACAAGGAAAATTACCAGGTATAAAGACCTGAGTTAATGAGAAAAAGGTAAATTCATCAAGACAACCCAACAATCCTAAATATGTATGTAATTAACAAGAGTTCCAAAATACATGAAGCAAAAACTACTATAACTGAAAGAAGTAAAGAAATCCACAATTATTCTGAACTGTAACCACTCTCAGTAATACATAGAACAAGTAGACAGAAAAGCAGGAAAGATACAGAAGATCTAAACATCAGCCAACTGAATCTAATTGAACATTAGATTGAAGCAACATATATACACATCTTTGCTAGTACACAGAGAATATTCACCAAGATAGACCATATTCTGGACCATAAAACCAACCTTAATAAATGTAAAAGAACTGAAATTACACAGCATACGTTCTCTGACCATGAAGATTTAAACTAGATGCCAGAAAAAAAAATGGAAAATCTCTATAAATATTTGGAAATTAAACAACACACTTCTAAACAATTCATGTGCCAAAGAGTCTTCTCAAGGGAAATTTGAAAATATTTTGAACTGAATGAAAACACAACATATGAAAATTTGCTGGATGAAGCTAAAGCACTGCTTAGAAGGAAATTTGTAGCATTAAAATGCTACTAACAAAATGTTAGAAAACAAAAAAGATCTCAAATCAATAATGTAAGCGTCCACCTTAAGAAACTAGAAAAGGAAGAGCACATTAAACCCAAAGGAAACAGAAGGACTTAATAAAGATCAGAAATCAATGAGATTGAAACAGAACATAAAAGAAAAATTACTGAAACCAAAAGGATGTTTTTTTTTCCCTAAATATACATATATTTAATATTTATTTACTTATTGGGCTGTGCCGGGTCTTAGTTGCAGCACGCCAGATCTTTTAGTTGTGGCATGCAGAAACTTCAGCTGCAGCGTGCAAACTCTTACTTGCGGCATGTGGGATCTAGTTCCCTGACCAGGGATCGAACCCAGGCCCCCCTGCATTGGGAGCATGGAGCCTCAACCACTGGACCACCAGGGAAGTCCCCAAAAGAATGTTCTTTGAAAAGATCAAGAAAATTGATAACTCTCTAGTAAGAATGACCAAGGAGACAAATTGTTCGTGTCTTAGTGTTCAGTGGAAGGTAAAACTTTTGAGGATGAAATTGGACTATTTGCTTGAAGCTATTTCTAAACAAAGTGCAGAAGGTGAAGTTTAGCTTCTCTTGAATGCTTATACTAAAACACAAGTAGAGAAATAAAGATGGAATTGTTAATCAAGAGGGAAGCAGAAATTTAAATATTAAGTTGGAAAATTCTCTGCCTACCCATATTTTAAAAAATGAGAGGAGCTTTAAGATGGTGGAAGAGTAAGTCGTAGAGATCACCTTCCTCCCCACAAATACATAAGAAATACATCTACATGTGGAACAACTCCTACAGAACACCTACTGAATGCTGGCAGAAGACCTCAGACCTCCCCAAAGGCAAGAAACTCCCCCCATACCTGGGTAGGGTAAAAGAAAACAAAAACAAAAACAAAGAATAGGGATGGGACCTGCACCAGTGGGAGGGGGCCGTGGAGGAGGAAAGGTTTCCACACACTAGGAAGCCCCTTCGTGGGCGGAGACTGCGGGGGGCGGAAGGGGGAGCTTCGGAGCCACGGAGGAGAGCACAGCAACCGGGCAAAGCGTAGAGATCCCCGCACAGAGGATCGGTGCCGACCAGCACTCACCACCCCGAGATGCTTGTCTGCTCACCGGCCAGGACGGGCAGGGGTTGGCAGCTGAGGCTCGGGCTTCCATCGGATCCCAGGCAGAGGACTGGGGTTGACTACGTGAACACAGCCTGAAGGGGCTAGTGCGCCACGGCTAGCCGGGAGGGAGTCCGGGAAAAAGTCTGGAGCTGCTGAAGAGGCAAGAGACTTTTTCTTGCCTCTTTGCTTCCTGGTGCTAGAGGAGAAGGGATTAAGAGCGCCGCTTAAAGGAGCTCCAGAGATGGGCGTGGACCCCCAAAGACGGGCATGAGATGCTAAGGCTGCTGCTGCCACCACCAAGAAGCCTGTGTGCAAGCACAAGTCACTCTCCACACCGCCCCTCCCGGGAGCCTGTGCAGCCCGCCACTGCCAGGGTCCTGTGAGGCACAGACAACTTCTCCGGGAGAACGCATGGCGCGCCTCAGGCTGGTGCAATGTCCCGCCAGCCTCTGCCTCCCAGCCTCGCCCCGCCTCCGTGCCCCTCCCTCCCCCGCGGCCTGAGGGAGCCAGAGCCCCCGAATCAGCTGCTCCTTTAACCCCGTCCTGTCTGGGCAAAGAACAGACGCCCTCAGGAGACCTACACGCAGAGGTGGGGCCAAATCCAAAGCTGAGTCCCGGGAGCTGTGCGAACAAAGAAGAGAAAGGGAAACCTCTCCCAGCAGCCTCAGGAGCAGCGGATTAAATCTCCACAGTCAACTTGATGTACCCTGCATCTGTGGAATACCTGAATAGACAACAAATCATCCCAAACTGAGGAAGTGAACTTTGGGAGCAACGATATATTTTTTTTTCCTCCCTTTTTCTCTTTATGAGTGTGTATGTGTATGCTTCTGTGTGTGATCTGTCTGTATAGATTTGCCTTTACCATTTGTCCTAGGGTTCTGTCTGTCCATTTTTTTTATTACTTAAAAAAATTTTTTTCTTAATAATTATATTTTATTTTAATAACTTTATTTTATTTTACTTTATTTAATCTTCTTTCTTTCTTTCTTTTCTCCCTTTTATTCTGAGCCGTGTGGAGGACAGGTTCTTAGTGCTCCAGCCAAGCATCAGGGCTGTGCCACTCAGGTGGGAGAGCCAAGTTCAGGACACTGGCCCACAAGAGACCTCCCAGCTCCACGTAATATCAAACAGTGAAAATCTCCCAGACATCTCCATCTCAACGCCAAGACCCAGTTCCACGCAATGACCAGCAAGCTACAGTGCAGGACACCCTATGCCAAACAACTAGCAAGACAGGAACACAATCCCATCCATTAGCACAGAGTCTGCCTAAAATCATAAGTCCACAGACACCCCAAAACACACCACCAGACATGGACCTGCCCACCAGAAAGACAAGATCCAGCCTCATCCACCAGAACACAGGCAGTAGTCCCCTCCACCAGGAAGCCTACACAACCCACTGAACCAACCTTAGCCACTGGGGCAGACACCAAAAACAACGGGAAATACGAACCACGAACCGATAGCCTGCAAAAAGGAGACCCCAAACACAGTAAGATAAGCAAAATGTGAAGACAGAAAAACACACAGCAGATGAAGGAGCAAGGGAAAAAGCAACCAGACCTAACAAATAAAGAGGAAGTAGGCAGTCTACCTGAAAAAGAATTCAGAATAATGATAGTAAAGATGATGTAAAATCTTGGAAACAGAATGGAGAAAATACAAGAAACGTTTAACAAGGACCTAGAAGAACTAAAGAGCAAACAAACAATGATGAACAATGCAATAAATGAAATTAAAAATTCTCTAGAGGGAATCAATAGCAGAATAACTGAGGCAGAAGAAAGGATAAGTGACCTGGAAGATAAAATAGTGGAAATAACTGTTGCAGAGCAGAATAAAGAAAAAAGAATGAAAAGAATTGAGGACAGTCTCAGAGACCTCAGGGACAACATTAAACCCACCAACATTCGAATTATAGGGGTCCCAGAAGAAGAGAAAAAGGGATTGAGAAAATATCTGAAGAGATTGTAGTTGAAAACTTCCCTAATATGAGAAAGGAAACAGTTAATCAAGTCCAGGAAGCACACAGACTCCCATACAGGATAAATCCAAGGAGAAACACGCCAAGACACATATTAATCAAACTGTCAAAAATTAAATACGAAGAAGAAATATTAAAGGCAGCAAGGGAAAAACAACAAGTATCACATAAGGGAATCCACATAAGGTTAACAGCTGATCTTTAAGCAGAAACTCTGCAAAGCCAGAAGGGAGTGCCAGGACATATTTAAAGTGATGAAAGAAAAAAACCTACAACCAAGATTACTCTACCCAGCAAGGATCTCATTCAGATTTGATGGAGAAATTAAAAGCTTTACAGACAAGCAAAAGCTAAGAGAATTCAGCACCACCAAACCAGCTTTACAACAAATGCTAAAAGAACTTCTCTAGGCAGGAAACACAAGAGAAGGGAAAGACATACAATAATAAACCCAAAACAATTAATAAAATGGTAATAGTAACATACATACAGATAATTACCTTAAATGGATTAAATGCTCCAACCAAAAGACATAGACCGGCTGAATGGATACAAAAACAAGACCCGTATATATGCTGTCTACAAGACACCCACTTCAGACCTAGGGACACATACAGACTGAAAGTGAGGGGATGGAAAAAGATATTCCATGCAAATGGAAATCAAAAGAAAGATGGAGTAGCAAAATAGATTTTAAAACAAACACTATTACAAGAGACAAAGAAGGACACTACATAATGATCAAGGGATCAATCCAAGAAGAAGATGTAACAATTGTAAATATTTATGGACCCAACATAGGAGCACCTCAATACATAAGGCAAATACTAACAGTCATAAAAGGGGAAATCGACAGTAACACAATCATAGTAGGGGACTTTAACACCCCACGTTCACCAATGGACAGATCATCCAAAATGAAAATAAATAAGGAAACACAAGCTTTAAATGATACATTAAACAAGATGGACTTAATTGATATTTATAGGACATTCCATCCAAAAACAACAGAATATACTTTCTTCTCAAGTGCTCATGGAACATTCTCCAGGATAGATCATATCTTGGGTCACAAATCAATCAAGCCTTGGTAAATTTAAGAAATTGAAATCGTACCAAGTATCTTTTCTGACCACAACGCGATGAGGCTAGATATCAATTATAGGAAAAACTCTGTAAGAAATACAAATACATGGAGGCTAAACAACACACTACTTAATAACCAAGAGATCACTGAAGAAATCAAAGAGGAAATCAAATACCTAGAAACAAATGAGAATGAAAACACAATGACCCCAAACCTATGAGATGCAGCAAAAGCAGTTCTAAGAGGGAAGTTTATAGCTATACAATCCTACCTTAAAAAACAAGAAACACCTCAAATAAACAACCTAACCTTACACCTAAAGCAGTTAGGAAAAGAAGAACAAAAAAACCCCAAAGTTAGCAAAAGGAAAGAAATCATAAAGATCAGATCAGAAATAAATGAAAAAGAAATGAAGGAAACGATAGCAAAGATCAATAAAACTAAAAGCTGCTTCTTTGAGAAGATAAACAAATGAAAAAGAAATGAAGGAAACGATAGCAAAGATCAATAAAACTAAAAGCTGCTTCTTTGAGAAGATAAACAAAATTGATACACCATTAGCCAGACTTATCAAGGAAAAAAGGGAAAAGACTCAAATCAATAGAATTAGAAATGAAAGAGGAGAAATAACAACTGACACTGCAGAAATACAAAGGATCATGAGAGATTATTACAAGCAACTCTATGCCAATAAAATGGACAACCTGAAAGAAATGGACAAATTCTTAGAAATGCATAACATTCCGAGACTGAACCAGGAAGAAACAGAAAATATGAACAGACCAAT
Source organism: Mesoplodon mirus (assembly GCF_964341445.2). NCBI lineage: Eukaryota > Metazoa > Chordata > Mammalia > Artiodactyla > Ziphiidae > Mesoplodon > Mesoplodon mirus. Next base: position 3,806,366 of record NC_138982.1, on the reverse strand, counting down.
CAAAAGCACTGAAATGGAAATTGTGATTAAAAATCTTCCAACAAACAAAAGCCCAGGACCAGATGGATTCACAGCCAAATTCTATCAAACACTTAGGGAAGAGGTAACACCTATCCTTCTCAAACTCTTCCAAAATACAGCAGAGGGAGAAACACTCCCAAACTCATTCTATGAGGCCAACATCACTCTTGATACCAAAACCAGACAAAGATGTCACAAAGAAAGAAAACTACAGGCCAATATCACTGATGAACATAGATGCAAAAGTCCTCAACAAAATACTAGCAAACAGAATCCAACAGCACATTAAAAGGATCATACACTATGATCAAGTGGGGCTTATCCCAGGAAGGCAAGGATTCTTCAATATATGCAAATCAATCAACGTGATACACCATATTAACAAATTGAAGGAGAAAAACCATATGATCATCTCAACAGATGCAGAGAAAGCTTTCGACAAAATTCAACACCCATTTATGATAAAAATCTGGCAGAAAGCAGGCACAGAGAAAACTTTCCTCAACATGATAAAGGCCATATATGACAAACCCACAGCCAACATCGTCCTCAACGGTGAAAAACTGAAACCATTTCCACTAAGATCAGGAACAAGACAGGGCTGCCCACTGTCACCACTATTATTCAACATAGTTTTGGAAGTTTTAGCCACAGCAGAGAAGAAAAAGAAATGAAAGGAATCCAATTCAGAAAAGAAGAAGTAAAGCTGTCACTGGTTGCAGATGACATGATACTATACATAGAGAATCTTAAACATGCTACCAGAAAACTACTAGAGCTAATCAATGAATTTGGTAAAGTAGCAGGATACAAAATTAATGCACAGAAATCTCTTGCATTCCTATACACTAATGATGAAAAATCTGAAAGTGAAATTAAGAAAACACTCCCATTTACCACTGCAACCAAAAGAATAAAATATCTAGGAATAAACCTACCTAAGGAGACAAAAGACCTGTATGCAGAAAATTACAAGACACTGATGAAAGAAATTAAAGATGATACAAATAGATGGAGAGATATACCATGTTCTTGGATTGGAAGAACCAACATTGTGAAAATGACTCTACTACCCAAAGCAATCTACAGATTCAATGCAATCCCTATCAAACTACCACTAGCATTTTTCACAGAACTAGAACAAAAAAATTTCACAATTTGTATGGAAACACAAAAGACACTGAATAGCCAAAGCAATCTTGAGAAAGAAAAATGGAGCTGGAGGAATCAGGCTCCCTGACTTCAGACTATACTACAAAGCTACAGTAATCAAGACAGTATGGTACTGGCACAAAGACAGAAATATAGATCAATGCAACAGGATAGAAAGCCCAGATAAACCCACACACGTATGGTCACCTTATCTTTTATAAAGGAGGTAAGAATATACAATGGAGAAAAGACAGCCTCTTCAATAAGTGGTGCTGGGAAACTGGACAGCTACATGTAAAAGAATGAAATTAGAACCCTGCCTAACACCATACACAAAAATAAACTCAAAATGGATTCAAGACCTAAATGTAAGGCCAGACACTATAAAACTCTCACAGGAAAACATAGGCAGAACTCTATGACATAAATCACAGCAAGATCCTTTTTGACCCACTCCTAGAGAAAGGGAAATAAAAACAAAAATAAACAAATGGGACCTAATGAAACTTCAAAGCTTTTGCACAGCAAAGGAAACCATAAAAAAGACCAAAAGACAACCCTCAGAATGGGAGAAAATATTTGCAAATGAAGCAACTGACAAGGATTAATCTCCAAAACATGCAAGCAACTCATGCAGCTCAATATCAAAATAATAACCCAATCCAAAAATGGGCAGAAGACCTAAATAGACATTTCTCCAAAGAAGATATACAGATGGCCAACAAACACATGAAAGAATGCTCAACATCATTAGTCATTAGAGAAATGCAAATCAAAACTACAATGAGATATCATCTCACACCTGTCAGAATGGCCATCATCAAAAAATCTACAAACAATAAATTCTGGAGAGGGTGTGGAGAAAAGGGAACCCTCTTGCACTGTTGGTGGGAATGTACATTGTTACAGCCACTATGGAGAACAGTGTGGAGGTTCCTTAAAAAACTAAAACTAGAACTACCATACAACCCAGCAATCCCACTACTGGGCATATACCCTGAGAAAACCACAATTCAAAAAGAGTCATGTACCAAAATGTTCATTGCAGCTCTATTTACAATAGCCCGGAGATGGAAACAACCTAAGTGTCCATCATCAGATGAATGGATAAAGAAGATGTGGCACATATATACAATGGAATATTACTCAGCCATAAAAAGAAAGGAAATTGAGCTATTTGTAATGAGGTGGATAGACCAAGAGTCTGTCATACAGAGTGAAGCAAGTCAGAAAGAGAAAGACAAATACCGTATGCTAACACATATATATGGAATTTAAGAAAAAAAAAAGTCATGAAGAACCTAGGGGTAAAACAGGAATAAAGACACAGACCTACTTGAGAATGGACTTGAGGATATGGGGAGGGGGAAGGGTAAGCTGTGACAAAGCGAGAGAGAGGCATGGACATATATACACTACCAAACGTAAGGTAGATAGCTAGTGGGAAGCAGCCGCATAGCACAGGGAGATCAGCTCGGAGCTTTGTGACTACCTGGAGGGGTGGGATAGGGAGGGTGAGAGGGAGGGAGACGCAAGAGGGAAGGGATATGGGAACAGATGTATATGTATAACTGATTCACTCTGTTATAAAGCAGAAACTAATACACCATTGTAAAGCAATTATACTCCAATAAAGTTGAAAAAAAAAAACACAGATGAATGGATAAAGAAGATATGGCATATATATACAATGGAATATTACTCAGCCATAAAAAGGAACGAAACTGAGTTATTTGTAGTGAGGTGGATGGACCTAGAGACTGTCATACAGAGTGAAGTCAGAAAAAGAAAAACAAATACTGTGTGCTAACACATACATATGGAATGTAAAAAAAAATAGAAAGAAAAAAAATGATCAGAAGAATCTAGGGACAAGACGGGAATAAAGATGCAGACCTACTAGAGAATGGACTTGAGGATACGGGGAGGGGGAAGGGTAAGCTGGGACAAAGTTTGACAGTGGCATGGACATATATACACTACTAAACGTAAAACAGATAGCTAGTGGGAAGCAACCGCATAGCACAGGGAGGTCAGCTCGGTGCTTTGTGACCACTTAGAGGGGTGGGATAGGGAGGGTGGGAGGGAGGAAGATGCAAGAGGGAAATGATATGGGGACGTATGTCTGCGTATAGCTAATTCACGTTGTTATAAAGCAGAAACTAACACACCATTGTAAGGCAATTATACTCCAATAAAGATGTTTAAAAAACAATGAGAAAGCACTATGTTCAGAACAGAACACTAAGGTTGTGGCCAGGACCCCTTGATAAAGAGATTAGTATGGGTGTGAACATCAGACTTTATCAGCCACCCCAGCAGGAAACAGCCAATCAGAACTGGAAGGAGACAGGACAGAATGAAGGAAGATTGTCAGCCTTCTTAGGTTTTACAGGATGGGACCACAAAGCTATTCAGTTGGGAACTAGGGATATTCTTCATGACAAAAGAAGAAGGACCCCAAAGGCTACTCTGAAATCATGAAGGCTGCCTCCCCAGTGTCCAAAGAGGAGGCTATCACCTGGGTTTCAACAGGCCAAACAAGACTCCCATTCCAAAGCCATGGGGGTCAGGCCAGTAGAGCCACTACTATGTGAGATTCCACACACTAAACTGTTCTTTAATAAATAATAATAATTTATTATTAATAATTAATTTAATTAAATATTAAAATATTTAATATTTTTAAGTGGACAAAATATTGGAACAGATACTTCACCAAAGAAGATATATGGATGGCATATAAGCATCTGCAAAGATCTTCAATATCCTTAGTCATTACAGAAATGTAAATTAAAACCACAAAATTATCACTACACAGCTATTAAATGGATTAAAAAGAGAAGGGAGGTGAAGAAAGAAAGGGGAGGGAGGGGGTGAAGAAAGCAACAAGCGAGTGCGTGAAATAGGAAGAGAGAAAGAAGGAAACACACAAACAAGCGGACAATATTAGGTGTGAATGAGGCTGCAGAGCAGCTGGAATCCATACACTACTTGTTGGAATGCAGAACAGCACAGCCCCTATGGAAAACAGTCTGGCAGCTTCTCATAAAAATAACGTACCTGGGCCTCCCTGGTGGCGCAGTGGTTGAGAGTCCACCTGCCGATGCAGGGGATACGGGTTCGTGCCCCGGTCTGGGAGGATCCCATATGCCGCGGAGCGGCTGGGCCCGTGAGCCATGGCCGCTGGGCCTGCGCATCCGGAGCCTGTGCTCCGCAACGGGAGAGGCCACAACAGTGAGAGGCCCGCATACCGCAAAAAAAATAAATAAATAAATAAATAAAAAATAACGTACCATGCGACCCAGCAATCTCACTGAGTCAGATTCAAAAGGCTACATATGACATTCTGGAAAAGGCAAAATCATAGGGAACGAGAATAGATCAGTGGTTTTCACAGGTTAATGGTGGGAAGAGAGTCTGACTACAAAGCAAGAGGAAATTTTTTTTTTGAGAGCAAGGTGAAGGAACTGTTCTGTACTTGTATTGTGGTAGTGATTACATAACTCCAAGAATGTGTCAAATCCCATTCATACTCCAAAAAGGGTGAATCCTGTTGTATGTAAACTAAAATAAATATAGAGCAGAAAACATTCATTGTTCGGCCTTAAATGGAACTATTTTTACTCATATATGGTTTTGTATCATCACTCAATATACAGTAACTGAGTTTTTGCATATCTTCCGTACGTTGACGTCTTCATATCATTGTGTTTTATGCAGTATCTGGAAACACCGGAGTAGAAATGAAAACTGAACATCCCAGTCTAATGAAAACAGTTTGGGTCTTATGAACTCCCTAAAAGGCCCACTTTAGGAACCTTCAGAGATTTACTAATCTAAATATGGGAATCACATTAGGCCAAACAGCTAAAAACATGTTCTTCCCAACCTACTTTTACAAATTCATTTGGTGTATCCATATATTAATGACACTAAGTCACTTTATTAATCATCTTATCAAATCATTTTACCATATTGTATATGATGTGTAAACAATGAGGAAGGGCACTGTTTACTAGATAAATATATAGATCATGATAAATATGACCATTTTGGGGAAGCCAATTATTATATTCCGAGGAAAAAGTAAAGAATACTAGTGATAGAAAATAATTCTAAAGGGAAATCTCCCATGCTAACACAAATGCAATGTTAGAATCTGCTGTACTTTAACACATAACTTGACAACTTCCTGTTTCTGATAAAAATCAGCATAGTGACAATACCCAAGTGAGGAGCTCCGGAAGTTTGGCTGGGCTACAGATCTCTCAGTAAACAATGAAGGGGTGAAAATCCCCCAATAGTTAACTTCAATATGCTGTAATGCAAAAAGACAAGGCAATTCATAAGATTATTTTATTCTATTCAGTGTTTTAAAACCTACTATCTCATCAAGTAATTTTAACTGCTAGACACTCTTACTAATAAAACAACATGGATAAGAATCCCACCATGAGGAAAACAAAAAATTACAGGCTAGTCTGAAATAAAGACTACTTACCTGTTTTCTTTAAAAGGACAGGTGAAATAAATTGCTATCTTATCCTATCCACTTTTGAAAATATCACTTTGAAAACATCCTCAATATGAAAAAGCACAAGATAATGACAAGAGCTAAAGTCCTGTGCATATCAAAATTTATTCACTTATTCATTCAACAAACGTTTATAGAGTAGTTATTACAGAGTAGGAGGACACTGAGCTAAAGCCTGAGAGTAAAGAAAGGCGTATCAAGCAAAAATCCTGCTCTCAAAAAACAGACTATAACTCTATCTCTTCAACAACTTGTTTAGTTAATGACTTTTATATACAAGGCATTATGCCCTATATGATTATTTTGTCAGGTATCACAAAATTTTACTTATTACTCTCTGAATTACAGTAAGCTGTACCAAGATCACAATAAGAATTGCCATTTTATAATCTGAAGAATACTGCATTTTATATAAATCAAAGAAGTCATTACATGTTACTGCTAAAGTAAAAGCAATATGATAATCTTGCTAAGATTGCTAAATTATGAGCAATTATGGTATAAACCACCATCTATAACAAAAGTGTAACATAACGAAGAATTTAATGTCATAATTAATACAAATGTAAACACATTAACTGATCTAATCCTTATCGTGCTTCACAACTAAACATAAATGGGTAAAAAACTGACTATAATCATATTTTTATATGTATTTTTAAAGTTGTGGTAAAACACATGTTTTGGGTTGTACTCTCACCCCTCCTCCAAATTCAGATGCTGAAGTCCTAACCTCTAGTACCTCAGACTGTAACTACATTTGGAGATAGGGTCTTTCACAAAGTAATTAAGGTAAAATGAGGTCATTAGGGTGGGCTCTAATCCAGTATGATTAGTGTCATTTTAAGAGCTGATTAGTAAACAAACACACTCAGTGGGAAAACTATATGAAGACAGTGGGAGAAGACAACCATCAACCAAGCCAGAAACCAACCCTGCTGACAACTGATCTCAGATCAGACTCTACCTCCGGAATTTTGAGACAATAAATTTCTGTTGTTTAAGTCACCCAGTTTGTGATACTTTGTATTGGCAGCCCTCGCAAACTAATACAATACACATAAAATTTATCATCTGAACCATTTTTTTAAGTCTACAGTTCCATGGCATTAAGTATTCACAGTGTTATGCAATCATTACCACCATCCATCTCCAGAACAACTTTCATCTTGCAAAACTGAAACTCTATACCCATTAGATGATGACTCTCCTATATACAGCCAAACTACCACTTAAGTATGAGAGAAGAATAAAATAATTTTCAGACATGCATTCTCAAAATATTTAATTCCAATATACCCTTATTCAGGAAACAACTGGAGAACATACACAGCAAAACAAAGGAATAAAGCAAGATAAAAGACGACACTGGACCTAGGAAACAGGGGGACCAATGGAGAAAGGCAAAGAGACTTCCAGAATGCCAACAAAAGCAAGTTAAGCTCTGAAACAGGTCTAGAATAAATAGTCCAAATTGGAGTAGGATTACAGGAAAAAGAGAAAAAAAAACTGATAGATTATCTGACAGGTACGACTATGTGAAAAATTAACCAAGTATGAATTTTACAGAACTATTGTAGGGTGTGGGAAGGTTTAGCTACAAATTCAAAGAAAACAAAGAAAATTTTAAATGAGAATCTTACAAATTTCAAGAAAAAATATGAAGTTACACAAGAAAAGAAATTTAAACATAGGAGGTGGGTCAGCTGTAAGCAATACATACATGGTTTATGCGGTCATGATAATGAAAACACTGAATCTGATTATATTTTATCAAGACAATGGGGCCAAGAAAGATAGGTTAAGAAAATGAATATCCTCGTTTATCTTAACAGAAAATCAGTAGATGTCTAAATTTAATGAATAAGAGATAATACAGGCATTATATAGTTTTTACTTATCAAAGTAATGTATGAACATGGTTTAAAACGTTATATAGTGCTAAGACACCTATAACAAAAGTAACAGTTGTTTGCTCTCCCGCTCCTTTTTCCTCCCCCTTGCCTCAAGAGGTAATCACTTTCAAGTTTTTTAGCTGTTTCTTCTTGCTCCATCTGCTATCATTAGAAACAGCTCCGAAGGGCTTCCCTGGTGGCGCAGTGGTTGAGAGTCCGCCTGCCAATGCAGGGGACACGGGTTCAAGCCCTGGTCCGGGAAGATCTCACATGCCGCGGAGCAACTAAGCCCGTGCGCCACAACTACTGAGCCTGCGCTCTAGAGCCCGCGAGCCACAACTACTGAGCCCACGTGCCACAACTGCTGAGGCCCGTGTGCCTAGAGCCCGTGCTCCACAACAAGAGAAGCCACCGCAATGAGAAGCCCGTGCACCTCAACGAAGAGTAGCCCCTGCTCGCCACAACTAGAGAAAGCCCACGCACAGCAACGAAGACCCAACACAGCCAAAAATAAATAAATTAAATAAATAAATTTATTTAAAAATAAAAAATAAAAAAGAAACAGCTCCGAAAGTTGAAAGTGATTACTTCTTGAGTAAAAGAGGTGGGAAAAGTAAAGGGAGAGCAAAGGACTGCTATTTTTGTTACAGGCCTCTTAGCACTATTTGACATTTTAAACTATGTTCATATACTTTTTTTTTTAATTTATTTTTGGCTGCATTGGGTCTTTGTTGCTGTGCACGGGCTTCCTCTAGTTGCGGCGAGCGGGGGCTACTCTTCATTGCAGTGCGTGGGCTTCTCATTGTGGTGGCTTCTCTTGTCGCTGAGCACGGGCTCTAAGCACACGGGAATCAGTAGTTGTGGCTTGTGGGCTCAGTAGTTGTGGCTCGCAGACTCTAGAGCACAGGCTCAGTAATTGTGGTGCACGGGCTTAGCTGCTCCGTGGAATGCGGGATCTTCCCAGACCAGGGCTTGAACCCGTCAGATTCTTAACCACTGTGCCACCAAGGAAGCCCTCATATACTACTTTGATGATTAAAAAATTTAGAAAGCCTCACTGATCCCTTAAAAATCAAAAATTAAGTCAATCAAAATATTGAATAGCTAACTTTTAAGCTGTACCAGCATCCAGTCTCTCTTCTTTTTGTGATAGTATCTCAACTTCTTTCTGAGAACCTACCCTCTCCATCCCCACCCCCACCCCCCAATTCTATTTCACCATTTTTCAGGTGGAGTTCCATTAACTGTGATATAGTATCTGCAATTCTTGCACAGCCAAATCAGAATATTAAATTCCCTTAATTCTTTTTTTTTTTAATTCCCTTAATTCTTGTGACTAGTTGGAGAATGGGCCTAAAACTCAAGTTGTTCATTCAGAAAGACTCCTGGGATATCTATGGGGGTTACTGGGATGACACCCTTTTCCCAACAGACTTAAACCTGAGAACATGTACACCATGTAGAACCTGGCAATGAAGCTGAGAGGCAAATAACGATTAGATTTCATTTTTTGAGCCGCTAAACCTAATCATTCCTCAATCTAGAACCTAACTGAATTTTTCATTTCAGAGATAGCAAAAAATTACCTTTCTGTTAAAAATAAACTAATAGGGCCAACATGTGTGTACGACAACAGGGAACCAAACTGAAAAAAAAGAGTATGAAATTTAAAGGAGAAAGGAACAGTCTAAGAAAGAAGACTTCAGATGGAAGAAAAATGAAAACAAGAATATAAAAAGCTAGATAGGGGCTTCCCTGGTGGCGCAGTGGTTGAGAGTCCGCCTGCCGACGCAGGGGACACGGGTTCGTGCCCTGGTCCGGGAGGATCTCACAATGCCGTGGAGCGGCTGGGCCCGTGAGCCATGGCCACTGAGCCTGCACGTCCGGAGCCTGTGCTCCGCAACGGGAGAGGCCACAACAGTGAGAGGCCCGAGTACCACCAAAAAAAAAAAAAAAAAAAAAAGCTAGATAGGGATTAAGGAAACTCTAATACCAGCAAGTACAGATACTTCCAAATTTAATAACTGTGTGTGTGTGTGTGTGTGTGTGTGCGTGTACATGTACACTTTGGAAAGGGTTTAATGAAAGCTAACACTGAACACTATGTGGGTCTTATAAACAACCAAATCACTGATTTTACCAAGCTCTCCCTTGTAAACATTTACCAGGTTTTTTTTGAGGTCCTTCTATGTTCCAGGCACAGTGTGAGTGAATCAGCTTACAAAGCTAAAGCTGTCCTGGGAAGAGCTTACAGGTTAGTGGGAAAAGTTCTATTCCTTGTTAGTATTATTTTACCTGTAATGCTGACTTATTTTAAACATATTTTGCTCCCAATTAGCATTACAAACTATGCCAGTTGCATCTGTAAATTAGGTCCAGTGTGTTGCTGTTTATACATTTAGCTACCTCTGACTGGACCAATAAAACTACTTGTGTTTCCACTTTATAAACTCTTAGCTGTCAGAACACACCTATTTTAAAATGTAATATAAAAACATATGGTCTGCCTTGAATTCCAAAGGCCTGAAGAACAAAAAATATAATGGTCCTAAGAAGGCAAGCTTGGTATCAGGTTAAAACAGGACAGATCCAGAGGAGCAGCATAACAAGTTTATACTCACTAGTTCTAAGACAGAGGCTGTACATTCTGGTTTCATTCTCCTCACAAAGGGTAATGCCAAAAAGGAAACTACGAATAGTTGGAGAAGAGCTTTTCTACTCCATGTGTCATCCATCCTGGAGTTTCTGGGAAATACAAATTATCTTCCTAAGACATGGAAGGAGCGATTTTATTCAGCCTAGACTGCTTCTAACCCCTAAGCGCTGGGGAAAAGGACCCTCATAAAGAAACATGTCCTTTTCCTAAGGAGAATGGAACTAAACTAGGTGACTCTACCCTCAAAAACAAAACAGGAGTCAGAAACTAGAGACCAGTTTTACTGGACTATGACAGTAAAACACCTGGATTATCTCATGTCTTTATTACTGTTATCTCTACATTGCCTCCATATTTGGGTATGTGGCCTGTTAAGGTAGAGGAAATGAGAGGACTGTCTAGATTCTCTAACTTTTCAGCCAAGCTTGAGAGAACCCCCAGGTGGTTGTGTAGGTGAACACAGCTTTAAAAGCACAAAGGAGGGACTTCCCTGGTGGCACAGTGGTTAAGAATCCACCTGTCAATGAATGGGACACGGGCGCAGCAACAAAGACCCAATGCAGCCAAACATTAAAAAAAAAAAAAAAAAAAAAAAAAAAAAGGGCTTCCCTGGTGGCGCAGTGGTTGAGAGTCCGCCTGCCGATGCAGGGGGCGCGGGTTCGTGCCCCGGTCCGGGAAGATCCCACATGCCGTGGAGCGGCTGGGCCCGTGAGCCACGGCCGCTGGGCCTGCACGTCTGGAGCCTGTGCTCCACGGCGGGAGAGGCCACAACAGTGAGAGGCCCGCGTACCGCAAAAAAAAAAAAAAAAAAAAAAAGGGCACAAAGGAAAATCTACATTCTCTGAAATCTGATTCAAGGGAAAAAGGAGAATAGGAACCAGTCCAGGCCTGAAGACAATACACCCTACATTGTTCTCACATAAAGTGAAGCAATGCTCCACAGTTGTTTGCAAACTGTTAAAGAGCACAGAGGGCTAGGTCTTACGGGATAATTCTCTTCTACCATCACCCCATCTAGCTTCCTCAGGCTATCCCTAATCTGTAGGGCTAGGAGGTATCTCTTACCCTATTTGACATTTAAACCATGTTCATATATTACGCTGATAAATAAGGATCTTGCAAGTGCAGGATCTGCACCTAAGAGTGAGTACCTCCTTCAATTCTGTACCCTAGGCAACTTAGATGCTTGTCTCACCCTAGTCCCAGCCCTGCTTCATTGCCCCTGTGAATAAAATATGCTTATGATACATTCAATTTCCTTTTTAACCACATCCTTGGGTTCTAGATGCTGCTCTGTCATTTGCTATGACTCAGGGAACGTCGTATCAACCTCCCTGAAACTCCATTTTCTTATAAGGGAACTGAATAAGATAATATCGAAAAATCTTTTTTTTTTGAGCACCAAAACTATGATCTAAGTTTCCCCTTAAATTCTCTGGAATAAACAAGACCAGATTTGTATTGTGTTCTTTTGTTTGTTTATTTTTTAGAAATTTATTCACTTTATTTATTTTTTAATTTTTTGGCTGCTTTGGGTCTTTGTTGCTGCGTGTGGGCTTTCTCTAGTTGCGGCGAGCGGGACTATTCTTCGTTGCATTGCGCAGGCTTCTTATTGCAGTGGCTTCTCTTGTTGCGGAGCACAGGCTCTAGGCACAAGGGCTTCAGTAGTTGTAGCATGCAGGCTCAGTAGTTGTGGCTCAAGGGCTCTAGAGTGCAGGCTCAGTAGCTGTGGTACATGGGCTTAGTTGCTCCGTGGCACGTGGGATCTTCCTGGACCAGGGCTCGAACCAATGTCCCCTGCACTGGCAGGCGGATTCCTAACCATTGAGCCACCAGGGAAGTCCTTATATTGTGTTTTTAAATTTTTTCATTATATTAATTGCTCACTATTCCACTCCTTACTCTTTAGTACACTCTAATTACTGTATGCCCTAAAAGTGTCACTCCAAGTTGTACATATTTCCAAAAGAGTACACACAGCACAGGGGACAGCGGAACCATCATTGCCCCATGATGTAGAGTATAAATAAGGTTTAGGTTGCATCATCACTTTTTACGAACCATATTTTCCTGACATACACCAAACTTGAGGTCACCTGAAATCCAAGACTTATTTAACATGCAATTAATGATAACATTTGAGCATCTTTCACGTTAACTGCTGCACTTAATTCTACTTCTCCCTCATGCCCTCCATGTGTAATTTTTATTCAAACACACATTCAGGACTTTACTCAGAAATCACCTCACAGCTATCAGAATGGCTATTATCAAAAAGACAACAAATAAGTATTGGTGAGGATGTGGAGAAAAGGGAACCTTCGTGTACTGTTGGGAGAAATGTAACTTGGTGCAGCCACTATGGAAAACAGTATGGAGGTTCCTCAAAAACTTACAAATAGAACTACTATGACATAGCATTTCGACTCCTGGGTATTTATCCGAAGAAAATCAAAACAGTAATTCAAAAAGACATATGCACCCCTATGTTCACTGTAGCATTATTTATTTACAAGAGCCAAGATATGGAAGGAAACTCAGTGACCACCCACAGGTGAATGGATAAAGAAGATGCGGTATATATAAATGTACACACACACACACACAGGACTACTACTCAGCCATATAAAAGATAAAATCTTGCATTTGCAACAACGTGGATGGACCTAGAAGGTACTATGCTAAGTGAAATAAGTCAGAGAAAAAGAAATACTAGGGCATCCCTGGTGGCGCAGTGGTTGAGAGTCCGCCTGCCGATGCAGGGGACACAGGTTCGTGCCCCGCTCCGGGAAGATCCCACATGCCACGGAGCGGCTGGGCCCGTGAGCCATAGTGGCTGAGCCTGCGCGTCTGGAGCCTGTGCTCTGCAATGGGAGAGGCCGCAACAGTGAGAGGCCCGCGTAACGCTAAATAAATAAATAAATAAATAAAAGAAATACTGTATGATTTCACTTATGTGTGGAATCTAAGAAACAAATGAACAAACATAACTAAACAGAAACAGAGTCATAGATACAGAGAGCAAACAGGTGGTTACCAGAGGGGAGGGGTGTGGGGAAGAGAAGTAGGTGAGGGAGATTAAGAGGTACAAACTCTCAGTGACAAAATAAATGAGCCGCAGGTATGAAATATGCAGTGTGAGGTATATGTCAATAATTATGTAATATCCTTGCATGGTGACAGATGAGCAGACTCATCATGATCATTTTGAAATGTACAGAAATATGAATCACTGTGCTATATACCAGGAACACAGTGTTACAGGTCAATCATACTTCAAAAACAAACAACGGACAAATTCAGAAAACAGAGATCAGATTTGTAGCTACCAGGGGGTCCGGGGGGGGGGATTGGATAACACGGTAAGTCAAGCGGTACAGAGTTCCAGTTATAAGTACTAGTATTATCAACACTGCTGTGTGTTATATATGGATGCTGTTAGGCGAGAAAATCTAAGAAATCTCATCACAAGGAAAAACAGTTTCCTAGTTCTTTAATGTTGTACCCATATGAGATGATGGTGTTCACTACACCTCCTGTACTAATCATTTCACGGTGTGTGTAAGTCAAATCGTTATGCTGTACGCCGCAAACTTACACAGTGCTGGGTGTCAAGTACATCTCAACAAAACTGAGGGAACAGTTCAGGACGGTAAATTTTGTATTATATGTAGTGTACAATTTTAAAAATCAGGGGGGAAAGTTATATACATTTACACTTTCTAGGTCTAATGTTTCCCTGTTTATCATTTTCTGTTTAATTATTAAACTCTAAACAACCTAGTCTCCACGCTACAGCCAGAGTAATCTGAGCTTTTAACTCCGCTACTCAAAATCCCTCAATGGTTCCTACGAGCCCTCAGGATAAAAACACCTTCATACAGTCATATCTTTCCATATTCTCTACCTATGCTCTACCCATACATAAAGATCCATGTTCTGCTCCCTAAATTTGGCATCCTTTAAGGATGTTTACCTCTGTATTGCTCCTTCTTCGGAACCTAAATTCAAGAGTCATTTCTCTTATCATCAGATAAGGCTGACTTAGGTGCCTCTCCACTGAGCTCTTATACAACCTTTTATTTATTTTATTAAGGCACTCAGTGTCCTGTCACTGAAACAGGCTGCTTAAATAATGTCTCCCTACACAGCAAGTTCTTAGATGAACTAGACAAAGTCTCAGTTCATTTTGTATCCTTGGCACCTTAATACATGCATGTGATAATTAAATTTACAGAATCAACATCATAACTTTCAGCTCCCTTCACATGGTGTTCCAGTCCTCAATATAGCATGCCCTTCCTCACTCAGCAAACTCCGGAATATCCTTTATGATCTCATTCATGTTTGTTATTTTTTTCATGTTTGTTTTCTTTGCATCACTTCCCCAGACATCTCTGAGCAGAGTTAGTCAATCCCTTCTCTATGCATCTACCTCTTGTACAGTTCTTATAATTTCCGTACCTCCATATGGCAGAATCCATTAGTTGTCTACCTCTTTATTTGTCCTCTTCTTCCTAAGTAACAGAACTCCCCAACTGGTCTCACCACATGGCAACCACAATAAAAAATTATATTTTAAGCCTCCTTTGGAGTTAAGATGTGACCATGTTAGTCTTATTCTCAAGTAGTAGTCAGTTGCAGCTTGCCTCCTATAACAAGTAAGGCAACCCACCCCTACATCTGGTTTTTACCCAGTGTCCGTAACTCTGGTCTCCAGTATCACGTGTGACTCTGTCAGCCTCTATGATCTTACAAGACATGAATTAAAGATCACCTCAACTATTTCCATATCTAAACCTGGCATAGCCAAGGCTTCAACCCCACTTTGCAAGCTGTACTTCTAGTCCACTACTTCCACAGATAAATTTATCTCATTTTTTAACAAGGCTTTCTTTTTTCTAAATTCTTTCTATTTTATCTTATCATTGCTTTTATACAGCAGGCATATACTACCCATTCTAATATTTTTTTTAAATCAGTTTTAAAATTTGTTAATTCAACGATTATTAAAATTATATGGGTCCCTGAAGATATTGGTGAAGAAAGGTTAATATGACAAAGCCAAAAGATTGTATAGGATATATATGTACCTATTTTGCTATTAAAAAGAAACACATGCTTTTTTTCCCCCTGAAAATCATACTTTTCATCTCATCAACTTTTTTCTTTTCTTTTCCCTTCCTTCCTTCCTTTCTTCCTCCCTCCCTCCCCCTCCCTCCCTCTCTCCCTCTCTCTCTCTCCCTCCCTCCCTTCCTTCCTTTCTTGCATACTTTTGCAGGGTAAAAGTTTCCAAATCTACTTTCAGAATACCATCACTACCACTAAGATAGAAACAATATTTATCACTGTATCACCAGTTCCTAGCATATTAGGCACACAAGGATCTAGTGACTGAGGCTGATGCCACATAAGGATATGTTACCTGTGGCAATGAGGTCAATAGGTAAGATTCTACATTCCCACTTTGTTACAAACTGAGTTACGGGCACTACTCAATTATCAATTCATCAAAAGACAGGAAGAGAAGTAAAAAAAAAAAAAAGTGGTAAACAAAACAAGGAAAAATAAGTCTACTTATAAACTAGATGTAAATGAGTTTAGTTCATTTATAAGATAATAAGAGGTTATCAGATTCGATATAAAAATAAAATACAAAATTCAACTAAAGCTGCTTATAGGAGAGAAAGGCTGAAAATAAATGAAAAAATATTTTGGCAAACATCAACACAAAAAAAAGATGATGTAGCAATCTTAATATCAGACAAAACAATATTATGGCAACATTAATAGGTATGGAGAGGTATTTCAAGTACATATGGAACATTTAAAAAAAAAACTAATCGTGGAGTCACAAAGACAAAAATTTCAAAGAACTTATATCCAAGACCACCTTCTCTGACCACAATATAATGTTGAAATCATCAATAAAACATCTTTTAAATGTTTGGAAACTTAAAAATGGACTCCTAGGCAAAAAATTTTAAAGAAAATCGTAACAGAAATGATAAAATAAGAACCAAGCAACAATAAGAGTATTATGCTATCAAAATGTGGATCTTGGCTTATAGCTCTAATGCATTTTTTTTTACATTTTATAGCCTTTAATTAAGCACATAAAACTGTACTATTTAATATATTTCTCCATGAACTTTTTGTGAAATTCAGATCGCAGCGTATCATTTACAAATCTTTTGTCTTTCTTCTGACCATCTACACCTTTTGCACAGTTCTTGAAAACAACATCATCATCCCACCTTCTTTTAACTTTGAAGTTGGCCTGAGGCTGGGATGGGCCAGTGAGATTAAGGAGAGGGTTTCCACTCAGAATGTTTTCCATACGAATCCTTTCTTCTTCAGCCTTTTGTTCTTGTTCCTTCCTGGCCTGCTCTTCAGCTCTTTCTTTTTAAATTTTTTCCAGCTCCGCAAGAAGAGCTGCAGTATCATCATCATCACTCTCTTCTTCAAAATCTTCATCTTCATCTTCCTCATCTGTTAGAGGGTCGTCTGCATCGAGGTTGGCAGCGGGAATCCGGTCCAACCGAGGCTTCTTTGACACTGAAGAGGAGGTTGTATGTTCTCGGGTTGGCCGGTCTCTGTTTTTTTCTCTTGCAGCAGCTCTCTCTCTCTCTTCCAACTCTCTCCTGAAGTCACGGTTCCGAACTTCTTCAGGGGCATCCTGAGTGGTCTGTCTATATTTTATCTTTGTATGAGAGGGTAGGTCTCTGCTTGAATATTGCTTTGAGAGTTGGCTCAAATCACCTTCTCCTTTTCCTCTCCCCCCTCTTGCAGGTTCAAAAGTTGGCCTAGCTGCTGTTGTCATCTTCTATGAGTCTGCTTTCCTGCTGCCGCTCACTTTGGCCGAGCTCCGAAGCAGTTGCCTCAGATCATACAGACGCCATTATAACTCTTGGCTCCCAGAAACCTCTGCTCTAATGCATTTTTAACAAAAATATAGATGAAATACCCTTAACTAATATTTTTTCAATCAAAAACTGAAAAAAGATGAGAGTAAACATAAAGAAACCATAAGTGTTATTAATCATGTTTTTAAATTTTCTATATTTTGTAATGCTCTGATATGGCAGGGCCTTTAAGACCCAGGGAAGGACTGTCCCTCCCAGGATTACCTAATCCCTAGAGATAGCAAACAGTAAGCCCAAGAGCACATCTTTGATGTACAACCGATGAATCCAGAGCCCATATCCCCAACCATCTCCATCAAAAAACCTCTCACATACCAAGCCAATATTCTCCCTGCCCTAAATCATGCCAGGGTCACTACTAGAAACAACTAGAGACCACCCCTATCACCCAGAGCTATAAATTATTCAAACTATCCAACCGCAGACCTGCTCAAGCTTCCCTACCCTGACTCATCCTTCCCACAGAAACCACAATAAAGGCTCCATACTTTCCCCTTGACTCCTTTTGCCTCCTTGGTGTGGCGTGACTTCTGTTTCTAAGGAACTCTGAGTAAAAACTTCTTCTTTCATGACAGTCATTTCCATGTCTGCGTGTCTTACTCTACCTGATTAAATGGAAAATCAGAAAAAAATATCCCAGAGAAGGGAAGAGTTTCTCAAACTTAATCAAAAAGCATAATCCATAAAGGAAAATAAATAAATAAATATGGAAAAGATTGACGAGTGAGTACATTAAATCCTCTGCTTTCCTTAACATCAGTTGCGAGATAGAACTCACATACAAAATTCACTGATTTTAAGTGTAGAGTTTAATGAGTCTTGACAAATGTATAAAATTGTGAAACCCGCACCACAATCAAGATCTAAAACATTTTCATCACCACTTTCTGGCTCCCTTGTGGCCCTTTACAGTCAATCCTCTCCCCTTTAGCAACTACTAATGCTCTGTCACTATAGTTTGCCTTTTCTTAAATTTCTCATAAATGAATCATACAGTTGATTACATAAAACTTAGAAGTTCTGTTCATCAGATTCCCTATTATAAAAAAAATCATTAACATACTTTTAGAAAATGTTATAAAAAAGCCTTACTAAAAAAGACGAAATTCTAGCAAGATTACGATCACCGCAGAATGCAAACAGCAACTTATCAGACATAGAGCTAAACAGGTGGCATAATGGGGTTGGGACCCTTGCTTTCTGGGAGGTAGCAGAACTGACACTTACTCTAGAAATGGAATTGCCTTCCCTGCCCAAAGTGTCCCTCAACATTTACGGTATAATACCTCTGCCCAGCACCACCATCCAATGGTTTCAAAATGTTTGCTTTACCAAAATGAGACCCATCTTAACCTCACCTCAAACCAAAGGACCAGTCTAATGGGGAAGGAGAAATAATACTAAGCATCTGACCATGGCATACTCTGGTCCTACCACATATCACATCACCAGGAAACTGCCAGACTAACAAAATAACGGAATGGCATATTAAAGGCTCAGCTGAACAGTCGCCCTGCTGGTCTTCCAGGATGACCCAACAACTACGGTGTTATAACCCTATTATGTAGAATGCATGAGTCCAGAAACCAAGAAGTAAAAGCTGGACTAACTAACTCTTTTCACCATCAATCCAAGTAACTCACTTGTGGAATCTGGATTTCCCATACCCACAATTTAAAAGCTTTCCCATATTAGAGGTCCTGAGAGTAACGCTTCTACCAGAAGATACAATAAGGGTTCTACTAAAAGCTACAACCATGGAAGTTAATGGAAGAAAGGGTTCCAGAGGAGGAAGGCATCAAGCACCTCCTTGATGCAGGATGTGTTCTTTGCTGGAATGTTCTTCCCCACCTCTTTATCTGCTTAATTTCAACTCATCCATCCAGTCTCTAAGTAAGTAGAATTCCCTCAGAGAAACCTTTCCCAATCCCTGAATGCTAGGCCTAGGCTAGTCTCTCTCTCCTTTTACATTTTCTCATGGTCCTGAAAGTTTCCTACATAATGGTTATCACAAATGTGTTGGTTGAAAGGTAACTAATGCAAACCTAATTGTACTAACTGAAATGTAATTAAATGAATGGGCACTAAAAAAAGCTAAAACCACTACCTGGGCACTTTGGCCTCCTCATGCTGACAGACCAGCAGGCAAAGAAAGAAAGAAATATACTAGGAATGATTACTGACTCTCATTATCATTAGCAGTTGTTGTACACAATGTAGGTAGGAAGCAGTCTGTCTCAGACTCAGGTTGTTTTCCGTGCTTGGTACTAATAAAGGAAACAGGAAATTGTAGCAACAATGGCCCAAAAAGGACAAGACAACTAAGGGCTCAAGTCCCTCCGGTTTGAAAGTCTAGAGGTCACAAGCAACCTAGAGCAGGTGAACTGCCGGCCGAGCATAAGGGAAATCTAGAATGGGTGGTGAAAGAGGAAAATGATGAATATTAATTAATCCCTGCTTCAAGACCAGTTGCAGCAGTAGGTAGCACCAGCTTGCAGCAACAACCCTTTTTAAATTTCTGTTGAGACTGCAGTGACTCGGCGAAGGATTAGAATCAATGCAGGGTCCAAACAGATCTGAGCAGAGCAAGAGGTGCATTTGTGGTAACTTGTTACAAAGCAAAAACCTTCAAACAGCTAGAATCAAAAGAGAGGCTGGCAGCAAGACACAGATTCTATCAGAAAAATCTTCATCTTCATGCAATCCAACTCTCCTTTGATTCTAGCTGTATTCGTTTCCTAATGCTATGTAACAAACTGCCATAAATTTAGTGATTTAAAACAATACCAATTTGTTAACTTAAAGTTCTGGAGATAAGTTCAAAACAGGTTATACGGAGCTAAAATCAAAGCCTGCATTCCTTCAGGAGGCTCTAGGGGAAAATCCAGTCCAGCTTTTAGAAGCTGCCCACATTCCCTGGCTCCTAGCCAGGTCATCATGACCTCTGCCTTCCACTGTCACATCTCTTTCTTCCTCTCTTTTCTTAAATGAAACAGAGCCAATTTTATTCAAATTCTCCAAAATTTATACTCAACGTATTGTTTCTAAAATGTTTCACCTTTATATAGTAGTTTTATTGTTTCACCTTTCTTTTATATTTTATAGTTTTTCCATTTTCTCTTTCTAAAACTGACACTCCTGCCTTCCTCTTATAAGGCTCCTTGTGATTACACTGGGCACACCCAGATAATTCAGAAAAATCAACCTATCTCCAGAGTTCCTTCTGCTATGCAAGGTAACACAGTCACAGGTTTAGAAGATTAGGATGTATATATCTTTGGGAGACCATTATTCTGCCTACCACACTAGTCATAAGCCAAGGCTAATAGTTACAGGTAGGTTCTGACTTACTTCCCCCCCAGTGTTCACTGTGATTCATTTTCTTTCTGCCCTAAATCTTCTTTAAAGCCATGAAGTGAGACACCACTTGGCAGGCTCTCGTGTGCAGCCCTAAAATGGGGGAGAGAAAGAGAAAGAATTTACCCTGCACTGAGCCAACCGTCAACTGATGGAGAACAAGAACAGATGATACAGTTTACTCCTGTCCATCCCTGAACAGACAAACTGAGAAGCATCTAGATCCTCAAAAGTTCCCACTGGGATTGAGTCCTGATTGCCACAGCACTGAATAACTCAATAACACACTCTTGTATTGGCTTTTCTTCTTTTATTTCATTCACGCTGGCCCCTTGCTCTTGTTCCCTAGGATCATCTGCCAAATAAATTACCTGCACACAACTCCTTGCTTTTAGATTGTTCTCTAGGGGACAGGATGAGGAGGAGACCTGGTTAAGACAGTCAAGTAAAGAGTTTTAGACACAAAAAAAGGAAACATGATTTAATAAAATGAAAGCTATGCACATAGGAGGCTGTCTAGTGTTGACACTATCACTGTATAACTGAGTCAAATCTCTTAACTTCTCTGTTTTAGCAACTGCAGATGAATGGTTTGACTTCCATGATTCTCTGTAATTCCTTTCAGCTCTAAACTTTTATGATACAACAAACAGCGTTATGGATTGGTGAAAGGGGACAGCAGAAAGGCAGAGTTGTGAGTTTATCACCAAAGAGGTAAGCCAAGGAAACTGTTGAAATCAGCCAGTCAGAAGGTAATACAGTGTGGAGAAATTAGAACCAAAAAGCCATGGGGAAATTAGAACCCTCATACACTGCTGGTGGAAATGTAAAATGGTATAGCCACTTTGGAAAATAGTTTGGCAGTTCCTCAAAAGGCCAAACATAGTTACCATATAACCCAGGAATTCCACTCCTAGCTATACACCCAAAAGAAATATATATACTCACATAAAAATTTATAAAATGAAGTTGAACCCTTACCTTACACCATATACTGAAAGAACTCAAAATGGATCAAAGACATAAATGGAAGAACTAGAACCATAAAATCCTTAGAAGAAAACACGGCAAAAGCTTCACAACATTAGACTTGGAAATAATTTCTTAGATCTAACACCAAAAGTACAGGCAACAAAAGAAAAAATAAACTGGACTTCATCAAAATTAAATTCTTTCGTGCGTCAAAGGATACTATCACAGAATGGGAGATAATGTTTGCAAGTCACATATCTGATAAGGAACTGATATCCAGAATATATAAAGAACTCTTACAACTCAACAACAAAAAACCAACCCAATTAAAAAATGGGCAAAGAATTTGAACAGACATTTTTCCAAAGAAGATATACAAATGCCCAACAAGCACAAGATGCTCAACATCACTAATCATTAGGAAAATGCAAATCAAAACCATAATGAAATACCACCTCACACTCATTAGGATGGCTAATCCTATCAAAAAACAGAAAATAACAAGTAT
The DNA here is from genome assembly GCF_964341445.2 of Mesoplodon mirus. NCBI lineage: Eukaryota > Metazoa > Chordata > Mammalia > Artiodactyla > Ziphiidae > Mesoplodon > Mesoplodon mirus. The sequence goes on along the minus strand of NC_138982.1, from coordinate 3,784,342 downwards.
TGGTGAAGACACAGATAAACTAGAACCCTTGTGTATTACTGGTAGGAATGTGAAATGGTACAGCCACTGTGGAAAAGTTTGGGGTTCCTCAAAAATTAAAAATATAATCAAGCCATTCGACTTCTAGGTATATACCCAAAAGAAATGAAAGCAGAGTCTTGAATAGATATTTGCACACCCATATTCACTGCAGCATTATTCACAATAACCAAAAAGCAGAAGCAACCAGTGTCCATCAACAGATGAATGGGTAAATAAAATGATATATACAATCAACGGAATATTACCAGCCTTAAAAAGGACATGCTACAATGTGAAGACATTATGCTAAGTGAAATAAGCCAGTCACAAAAGGACAAATATTGTATGATTCTACTTAAATAAGGTTCCTCGAGAGGTCAACTACATAGAGACTGAAAGTATGGTGGTTACCAGGGGCAAAGGGGATGGGAGAATGAGAATTTAGTATTTTATTGATACAGAGTTTCAGTTGAGGAAGATGAAAAAGTTCTGGAAATAGGTGGTGGTGATGGTTGCACAACAATGTGAATACACTTAAAAGCCACAGAACTATACACTTAAAAACAATTAAAATGGTACATTCTGTTATGTATATTTTACCACAATAAAAAAATTTATACATGAATGTTCGTAACAGTATTATTCATAATAGTCAAAAGGGAGAAACAACCCAAATGTCCATCAACTGATGAAAGGATAAATTTGGTACGTCCATACAACAGAATATTATTCAGCAATAATAATAAAGTACTAATGAGTTATAAAGTACTAATACATGCAATAATAAGGTACTAATACATGCTATAACATGGATGAACCTTAAAAACATTATGCTAAGTGGAAGAAGCCAGCCACGAAGGACCACATATTATATGATTCCATTTATATGAAATGCCCAGAATGAAGAAATCTAGAGACAGGAAGTAGATTAATGGTTGTCTAGAAGAACTAGGGGTAGGGGAGGTCAGAGGGTGACAACTAACAGGAGTGGGGTTTCTTTTGAGGGGTGGTGTAAATGTTCTATGTAGTGATGGTTGCAAAACTCTCCAAGTACTAAAAGCTACTGAATTGTATACTTTATTTCAAGGAATTTTTAAATTTCCTCTTTGATTTCATTGTTGACCCACTGGTTTTTTAGTAGCATGTTGTTAAGTCTCCATGTAATCCTTGTTTTCTCGTTTCTCTTTCTGTGGTTGATTTCAGAATTGTATATTTAAATGGGTGAACTGTATGTATGTGAATTATATCTCAATAAAGCTTTTTTTTTTTAAAGCCAACAGGACCCAGTAACTGAATGGAACTGTAAATGAAGCAAAGAGATGAATAAAATATTAACTACAAGAAAAGGGAAACATCATAGTTTGAATTCTTGCTCTGACATTTATTATGTGTGTGACCTTGAGCAAGTTACTTAACCTCTCTGTGCTTTGATAACATCTACTTACAGGGTTGTTGTGAAGACTAAACAAAGTCATACATAAAACACTTAGTACAGTGCCTGCTACATAATCCTCTTTCCCTGCCCTATCCTCCCACCTAATGCTAAAAATTCCACGACCAATTGTAAGAAAGTATAAATTTAGTTATATCTGAATTTTAAGAAATTATGTCTGTTCCAGGTAGCAAATAACCTTAAAGTCACCAATTATATACTACTGGCAAAGCAATTTTCAACTGCTAATTCACTGCAAGTTGAAACCCCAAGGCAAAGGGAAAGATAAACATTAAAAGCTCTATTCACCAATTATCTCTCAGCTTCTTTTTCCCTCCCCCTCCTTCATTTTTAAATACGTCTTTCCTTGCCTACCCACCTTTTTACCCTACCCTTTATTCCAAACTACTACTCTTACTTATAGACTGCTATTGATCATGAAAAGGCAACAATAAGTTACTTTTTTCCATAATAATACATGTTAAGATGGGAGGGGAAAAAAAAAAAAAGATTGGTCATGCAAGCTATGGAACAACCAAACTCCGCCCAGCTAACCTGTCAAAGTTCCCTAAACAAAAAGATAATGAAAAGGAATGCAGGAAAGCTCCCACTTCCCCTTGTGTAAATGGCTCTCTTATTTGATTATCTGGAGACAGAATCCTGTGGCAACTGCAAAAAGGAACTGGAACTTCTCCACACTACCTATGACCAAGTTCCACTACCAAAAGTCAAATACTCTAAGCAGTTAGTACAATTTGACATATAAAACTATATTTCCATTTTAAATATACCTTCATTTCATTTCAATGTTAAATAAGAATTTAATCTCAACCCATTTTAAAGGACATTTCAAAGGAGCACCTGCATTATAAATGCTTCCGGAATAAGATTCAGTAAAAGGATGTGGTTAAGAAGCATAAACAGATGAACTGCCATTGTACTGCTATGATTCTGTATATTTTCAGATCAGAAAACTCCTACTAAAAACTCTTCAAAATAAATTCATAAATGTTATCTCTATATAGGCTTTTAGTACAATTCTAACTTACTGGAACATTTAAAAAGAATATATCTCTAAAGAAAAGATGCTACAGCAAGTTCAGAAGGCTTTTCTTCTTCTACAAACTCCTTAATGCCTTCTTGATGCTTAACGGTATTGTCTTGTATTGTATTTCACTTCAAAACGTTTAATGGACACGTACTAAGAAGAGCAACTACACTACCTGCTTTCAGTATAGTATGTTAATAATCCTCAGGGCGACCTTGTGAAGCAGATATTAATATCACCATTTTATAACCCTCAGGAAAGGTAACATTTCAGACGCTTCAAATGCACATCACAAAGAAGAGCCACACTAGCAGCCGTCCAGCTAAACTTTCTTCTTTCTGGAACTTCCTGGTTTCCTTAACCCCGTATTAAAAAGTGGTTCTCCTCCCTCTCTACCTACTCCCGGTTTCCATATCTGGCTTCTCTTTTTTCCCCCCTTGCTCTTATCAATATATACCCTCTCAGTAGATCACCCATTTTTAGTGCTTCATCTTATCACCTGGGCCCAAATGATTCCCAAATCTGTAATTTCAATTGTGTGCTCTAATCCAAGCTACTGTTCCTCAATATTTCTACATGAAAGTCTTGCTCTCACCACAAACTCAACACACATCAATCCCAACTCACCATTATCTCCAAAACACCAACTCTTCTATCCTCTTTACTCATCTGTTAATTACAAACCACTATCATCCCCTTCACCCAGACTCCCCACTTTAGTCACACGGCAATTTGTGCTGGTTTTTCCTTTGATTCCTGTTCATCCTTTTCTGTTCCATTGACACTGCCACCACTAAAACCCAAGCCCTTAGCAATTCACCTAAATTACCATTAGAAGTCTTGGTTATAATTCACTCCAGTCTCTCCAGTTCAGTCTGTTCTGTATAACAGTCATTCATTCATGCAACACATTTACTGACGACTGTGCTAAGCATTGGCTGGGTGCTGCAGGGATACAACAGTGAGAAAGACATCTCTTTCTAGCAGAGGACACAAGTAAAGCAAACAGAATGTTTTTTCAAATAAAATAGTTATACATTGTGATAAATGCTGTGATAGATGTAAACACAGTGCTATCATAAAGGAAAGAGAATAGGAGAGCTATTTTTGTTTGGGATTTTAGTTAGAGATGGATTTCAAGCTGGTATTGAAGATGAAAAGGAGGGAGTCATCTAAATATTTCGAGTGCTCCAAGCAAAGGAAACTACAAAACACACAGGTTCCAGGAGGAAAAAATGTTTGGCCTGTTATGGGAAATGACCTCGTCTAATGTAGCTTGAGAATAATAAGGGAGAAATGGTACAAAATAAGGTTGGAACAGACATAGGCTAATTTTATTCTATGGGTAACAAGAAGTCATTAAAGGGTTTGAAGCAAGGGAGTTCTAATCTAATATACACTGTGACAGAAACTGATAGTGCTCCTTAATATCCGTGTTCTCTCTTTCATTAGTACACTGCTATACTACATTTCCCAGCCGCCTCTGTAGTTAGGCGGAGTCATGGGGCCCAGTTCTGACCAATGCAATGTAGGTGAAAGTGATACACGCCACTTTTTAGTGGGCCCTAAAATCTTCCTCCATACTTGCTTCCCTTTTCAAGACAGCCTCAAAAGTCATATTGTGATGGTAGTGATAATTTAAAGAGATAGAGTAGCCTGGGCCCCTGAGTTACTGCAGGGAGCAGAGGCATCCCCCCTCCTACTCCATCACACATACACACTATACTGACATGAAAAAGTCATTTAAACTTCCATTGTGTTAAGCCACTAAGATTTGTGCTTATTAAAGCTGTGAGCATATCACGATGAATACAGAAATCTTAACCTTTGACTGCCGTGTAAAGAATTAGTTAACAGGAAAAACAACAGTAGAAATACAAAGACTAGTTGAGACTCAACAACAATAACAACAACAAAAGTTTTAAATACAGGACTTCAACAGACATTTCTCTAAAGATACACAAATGACCAACACGCATAGGAAAGGACAGCTACAATCAAGAAAGGAGGGAGGGAGGGGGGGAGGGAGGGAGGGAAGGAGGGAAAGAGGGAGGGAGGGAGGGAGGAAAGGAGGGAGGGAGGGAGGAAAGGAGGGAAGGAGGGAGGGAGGGAGGGAGGGAAGGAGGGAAGGAGGGAGGGAAGGAGGGAGGGAGGGAGGGAAGGAGGGAAGGAGGGAGGGAGGGAGGAAAGGAGGGAGGGAGGGAAAGAGGGAGGAAAGGAGGGAGGGAGGGAAGGAGGGAGGGAGGGAGGAAAGGAGGGAGGGAAGGAGGGAGGGAGGGAAGGAGGGAGGGAGGGAGGGAGGAAAGGAGGGAGGGAAGGAGGGAGGGAGGGAGGAAGGGAAGGAGGGAGGGAGGGAGGAAGAAAGGGAGGGGGAGGGAGGGGGGAAGGGAGGGAGGGAGGGAGGGAAGGAGGAAAGGAGGGAGGGAAGGAGGGAGGGAGGGAAGGAGGAAGGGAGGGAGGGAAAGAGGGAGGGAGGGAAGGAGGGAGGGAGGGAGGGAAGGAAGAAGGGAGGGAAGGAGGGAGGGAGGGAGGGAAGGAGGAAAGGAGGGAGGGAAGGAGGAAAGGAGGGAGGGAAGGAGGGAAGGAGGGAGGGAGGGAAGGAGGGAGGGAGGGAGGGAGGAAGGGAGGGAGGGAAGGAGGAAGGGAGGGAAGGAGGGAAGGAGGGAGGGAGGGAGGGAGGGATGGTAGTTCCTCAAAGAAAGTATTGCAGTTCCTCCAAAAATTAAATAGAGAATTACCATATGGTCCAGCAATTTCTGAAAAGAGACTTGAACAGATATTTGTACATTCATTGTTCACAGCAGCATTATTCATAATAGCTGAAAGTGGAAGCAACCTAAATATCCATCAATAGATGAATGGATAAACAAAATGTGGTATATATATTCGATGGACTATTACCAGCCTTAAAAAGAAAGGAAATTTTGCACATGTGACAACATGGATGAACCTTGAAGACATTATGCTAAGTGAAATAAAGCAGTCATAAAAAGACAAATGCCAATGACTCCACTAAATGAGATAACTAGAGCAAACTCATAGAAACAGAAAGTAGAATGGTGGTTGCCAGGGGTTGGGGAAATGGGTAGTTGTTTAATGAATGCAAAGTTTCATTTTTGCAAGATGAAAAAGTTCTGGAGATTGGTTGTACAACAATGTGAATAGGGCTTCCCTGGTGGCGCAGTGGCTGAGAGTCCACCTGCTGATGCAGGGAACACAGGTTCGTGCCCTGGTCCGGGGAGATCCCACATGCCGCGGAGCGGCTGGGCCCGTGAGCCATGGCCGCTGAGCATTCGCTTCCGGAGCCTGTGCTCCGCAACGGGAGAGGCCACAACAGTGAGAGGCCCGTGTACCGCAAAAAAAAAAAAAAAAATGAATATACTTAACAATACTGAACTACATACACTTAAAAATGGTTAGAACTGTAAATTTTATGTTATGTGGATTTTACCACAGTTTTTTAGAAGAGCAGTTAATACAAATGTGAATCATTACACTGTATACCTGAAACTAATAAAATGTCAATTATATCTGAAATAAATAACAACAGGAGTCCAAGTAAAAAGATGATGGTAGCTTGGTAGCCCAGACTTGAGTGGTATGGTGACCATGTAGACAGAGAACAGAAGAATCCAAGATGTATTTGGAGTTCGAAGAGACAAGATGGATTAGAAGTGTGGGAAGGAAGGGAATCAGGTATGACACCTGGGTTTTAGCTACTAGGTGAGTGGCAACACCACTGAATGACATGAGAAAGATTGAGGAATGAACTAATGGAGGCAGCAGGGAGAGGGTACAGTTTAAGAGTCAGGAAATCAAGAATTTGTTTTGATTGTTTTCAGCTCAAAACACCTATGGGATATATATACAAGTGGCAAAATCAAGGAAACAGCTTGATGTATTTGGCATATTGTATTTTCCAAAGATGGCTGAGACAATATCTTCAATGCTTCTCTTACTATGTAATTTAGACACCACCTCTTAATGGGGGAGACAACTTCCCTCCCCTTGAATATTGGTAGGCTTATTACTATGCAGAAGTGAAGCTATGCAACTTCCAAGGCTGTCATAAAAGTGTTACAGCTTCTACTGGACACCCTCAAGAGGCTTGTTCTTGGAACCCAGCCATCATGCTATCATGAAGCCCAAGCAGCCTACGTAGAGATCTATATGGAGAGGAACCAAGGCCCCTAACCCAGGGGTCCCCAACCCCCGGGCCACGGACCAGTACCGGTCCACAGCCTGTTAGGAACCAGGCCACACAGCAGGAGGTGAGTGGCAAGCAAGCAAAGCTTCGTCCGCTGCTCTCCATCACTCGCATGACCGCCTGAACCATCCCCACCACCCCCACCCCGGTCCGTGGAAAAATTGTCTTACACGAAACCAGTCCCTGGTGCCAAAAAGGTTGGGGACCACTGCCCTAGCCCATAGCCAGCCAAGGAGCTCACAGTCAACTGTTAACAACAATTTGTCAGCAGTATGAGCAAGCAACCCTAGATGATACCACTTGGAACAGAGACAAGCCATCTCCACCCAAGTCCTGCCTAAATGTAGATCTATGAGCAGAAGAAAAATGATTATTGTTTTAAACCACTCAGTTTTGGAGTGTTTTTACACAGTAGTAGATAATGGATACAATAAATGACTCTGGAGCTCAGAGCAGAGGTCTTGCCTGAGCAAGAGGTCAGCCACGTATCAATACTATTTAAAATCATAGGCTTAAACAAGATCACCTAAGGGAGAGTACAAGAGAGAAGTAATTCCAGAATGAAGCTCTAAACTCCAATATAAAAAGCTAAGCAAACAAAAGACATCACTAATTCAACTTCAAACTCTTTGCCAACTGCCTAATTAAGAGATACAGACATAAGGTGTTTTATTAGTTTCATTGTCATAAAACTACCAGGGCCGCCTCACCTGTTCAAATCCAGACTTACTGCTCTTTCATCTGATAACCAGTTAGCATTAAGAAAATTCTCTTTATCACCTTAGGAATCCCTTGTCCCTCTAGAATTTGATTTCCTGTCTCCTGTAATGCTCACCTTCCTCTTTCACTGAAGTTTACTCCTTCCTTTTGGTAGGTGGAGCAAATCACGCAATAGCTTTCTGAGAAGGAAGTGAGGAAGAGAAATTTTTGGAGACCTTACACGTCTTAAAATGCCTACATTCTATACTTGTACTTAATAATTTGGATGGGTAAAGAAATCTAGCTTGGAAATCATTTCCCTCAGAATTTGAGGGCCTTGCTCACTGTCTTCTGGCTTGTGAGGATGCAGTTGAGAATACTCAATCTCTGAAGTCGAGGGACCCATTTCTCCCCCTCCAGAAGCTTAGAGTCCCATGTATTCCAAAATTTCACAATGAAATATCTCGGTGTCTGTGTGTACTGGTTATTAAGCTACTGTCCTAGACTTCAAACCTACTCTTCTCTACTCTGCTTTGTAATGCTGAGGGGCTGGAACCCTGCAAATCACAGTTCTTTGCTAGCTGGCTTCCTGTTAGACTCTGCCTAAAAGGGACACTAGAAAGACACTGGAAGATTGAAGGAGGGAACAGGGAGATACTCCTTCAGCTCAGTATCAACTGTCAACCTTCAATCTGGAAACAGCAATGGTTCCAGCATCAGCAATTGGTTTCAGCTAGCAACTTTTTGCTTGCTTTTGTGTTTTTCCTGCCATTCCCAAACCAGCCTTATCAAGTCTCCTAAAATACTTATACTTCCTGAGCAGGCAGCAACTCCTCAGAAGTTTGAGTTCCAGTTCCTCAGGGCCACTCTTCAAGCTTCTAAATTCCAATAATTCCAATCTCTTCTCTTTGTTCTCCCAACCCTAGGGGCTAATTACTTCCTATAGTTAATTATCTTTGTGATACCTGAGAGTTGCCTTATTGCCTTTTCAGTTCTCCAATTACCTAATCTATTATAGGTTCTGAGGGCTGCTATAACAAAGTAACACAAACTGGGTTGGCTTAGAAACAGAAATCCATCTCACAGTTCTAGAGGCCACAAGTCTGAAATCAAAGTATTGGCCATGCTCTGTCTGAAGGTATTAGTTAGGATCTGTTCCAGGCCTCTCTCTTAGCTTCTGGTAGTCTCAGGCATTCCTTGGCTTGTACATGGCCATCTTCCCTCTGTGCATGCCTGTGTCCAAATTTGTCTAAATTTCCCTACTGTTTTTAAAGAACACCAGTCACAATGGCTTAAGGGACACTCTAATGCCCTTACTTTAACTTGATTACCTCTGAAAAGACGCTATTTCCAAACAAGGTCACATTCTAAGGTACCACAGGTTAGGGCTTCAACATATCTTTTTGCAGGGACACAACTCAACCCATAACATCTGGCTAAACAATTATTTATACTACACAATTCTGTTATAAGTAGTATGGTCTCCATTTTCCTGACTAGACCCTAATTCAAAGTACATTTATCTGTTTTCATCCATTTTCCTTGAGAACCCAGAAGGCTTCTTAATATGCAAAATGATATTCCTCAACTTCGGGTATTTTTCTTGAATATTTCACTGTTATTTCTTTTCCACTCTTTTCTCTGTTCTCTCTTACCAACACTTCTGTTGCTTAGAAGTTGATCTCCTGGACTGACCTTTGAATTACATATATTTTTTTACCTGTTTTCCATCTTTTCCTCCACTTTATGCAAGGTCTCCTCTACGTTAACTTCCATTCTTTTATTTTCTTCTTACTGTTACCCTAATTTTCAAGAGCTCTTTTTTTAGTTCTTATTGCTCCAAATTCTTTTTTTCTATTTGTTTTGGTCTCTTATATTAAAAGCTTTCCTCATGAACCTGGTGATCCTTGACTGTCTTGTTCATATTTAAAACTAGGGCCCTAAAAACTGATTGTGAATAACTTCAGAGTTTTTCTCCTTGGTTCTACTAAGAGAATCATCCTCTAAGTTCCTACTTGATGGTCAGGATTCTGGGACCCCAAGAGGAGAAGGGACCTCAATAAGGGTTCTAACACTGAGCACATTCAGTTAATCCAGGTGTTTACTGTAAGATAACTGGTCTTCGATTACATTAGTATCTACCCCGCTCTTAGAGACGCTGTATTTTATCCGCTGCAGAGGATAAATCTTCAGTCTTCTGCTGCCGCAGTAAAGAGGGCAGTCACTTAGCTATACAAATTGACAAAGAGATCCAGGCTCATGCTGCCTTTCTGTTGTTGTTTTGTAATAGCTTACTGAGATATAACTCAAATTCTACATAAGTGATCAATTTAAAGCATACGATTCAATGATTTTTAGTACATTGTCGTGCAACCATCATCACAATCAATTTTAGAACATTTTCATCACACCAAAAAAGAAACCCGTACCCTTGAGCAGTCATTTCCCATTTCCCTCTAATCTCCCCTATTCCCAGCCCTAGGCAACCACTAATTTACTCCCTATCTCTATAGATTTGTATTTTCTGGACATTTCATACAAATAAAATCATACAATATGTGGTCTTTTGTGACTGGCTTCTTTCACATAAGCATACTGTCAAGGTTCATTCATGTTATAACACGTATGAGTACTTCATTGCTGTTTATCGCAATATGCATTTTATTTACCTACTATTAGTTGATGGACATCTGGGCCGTTTCTACTTTTTTGCTATTATGATTAACTGAGCTGGCTTCTTAAACAGACTTTCAAGCTATCCTATTTTTAGCACCACTCTCAGCCCCTCTTCCACAAGAATACCTGATGCTGCCAATTCCTGAGCCTGAGGATTCTTTTCCATTTTTCCTACTGCCAGTTTAGGATTGAACATTTTTAAATCTACTAAAATGTTTCTATCGGGCTGTTGTTTTCCAGCTTCCAAATTTCATTGCTTCTTCCATTCTCTTTACCTATGTAGTTTATTTCCTATAACAATGCAATTCCTGTTTCTCCCACCCTGCCACGTGGCTTACGTTAATTCTCTCTCTCGTTTCTGACTGATATCAGGTGGACAAATACAACCCCACACACACACATATATACGCACACTTACACATATATATGTATATGTATATTACTGCCTGGAACAGCTTCTTGTCTGGAGCCAATTTATTGTGCCAGTTATGATTTACCAACTACAGAGAGAGCTGATGAAAACTGCTCATTTAAAACATGACTTGGGCCTGTTCTCAATGCCCCTTTCCCCATTCTTCAAAGTATACGCACTTATGTTATAGACTTAGATGACAAGAAAAAGAACAATGCACACGTACACTCATTATGCGTTGTGATTTATTCCTTCAGTATTTTGCTTTTCCTACTTCTTGAGATTTTACATTAAAAAATCTCATATCTCTGATAATAGAGTATATCCTACCAATTCTTAGTCATAACTTCCATGATATGCACTGAACTAAATTAAAACAAATAGCTTCAGGAAGTTCCAAGATTGTAAACTGAAGCCTGAGTGGGAGTAAAAGTAGTAGTAGTCTAGAAGCTTTATTAAAGGAAATCAGAACCATTACAACCAGAACAAGGTAGGCAAACCTTTTCTGTAAAGGGCCAGATAGTAAATGTTTTAGTCTTTACGGGCCACACAGTCTCTGCCACATATTATTTTTTTACAACCCTTTAAAAATGTAAAATCATTCTGATTGGTTGGTTACTCCACTCTGAACTAGGGCTCACCAGATATAATTAAAGATCTGCATACCCTACCAAAAGTAGGGGAATGAGAAGTCCAATCCCTCAAACCAAAAAAACTGGTGGCCAAACTTTCAGACCTCAAGCAGATTTGAGTTTTCCTTCATGAACCTGACCCAAGAGGAAAACACCTCCTGCACATCAATCAGGGTTTTCTCAAAAAATGGCTCACTTAGGCCACCATGCAATGAAATTCAAAGTCTTCAGGTCCCCATCAATTCAGACTTTCACTCACTAGATAACATCCAAGAATCGATTACTGACACCTGAAGTAAGCCTCCAACATAAAAGCTGGAGACCAATTTAGAAGGAACACAGGCTGCAAAAAAAAAATGTTTTAAAAAAAGCTATTTATAGCCTCAGAAATTAGAGAAGACAATGCATCCATGACAGAAGCACAAGATGCTCTCTATAAAAGAGAATCTTTAAGAGAACAAAAAGAACTCCTGGGAAATCAAAATCTTCACAGCAAAAGATGAAAAATTCAACAGAAGGCTTAGGAAATAAAGTTAAGAAAGCCTCCCATATAAAATAGAGCCAAAAGACTAGGAGTGAAAAGTAAGAGAAAAAGCGAGTATCAGAGGACTAGTCTAAGAGATCCAAACAAAGAACAGAAGTTTCACAGAGAGAGATACAAAAGGGAGGAGAGTAAACCACTGTAATGGACTGAACTGTGTCCCCTCAAAATTTATATGTTGAAGCCCTAGCCCCCAGTGTGACGGTATTTGGAGATACAGCCTTCAGGAGGTAGTTATGGTTAAATGAGGTCATAAGGGTGGGGCCCTAATCCAACAGGATTGGTATCCTCAAAATAAGAGGAGGAAAGGTACAGTTCTCTCCATGGAAGGCCTTGTAAAGGACACACTGAGAAGGCAGCTGTCTACAAGCCAAGAAGAGAACTCATCAGAAACCAACCCTGACGGTACCTTGATCTTGGACTTCTAGCCTCCAAAACTGTGAGAAAATTAGTATCTGTTCTTTAAACCACACAGTCTATGGTACTTTGTTATGGCAGCCCTAGCAGATTAATCCAACCATCAATAAAAAAATTCAAGAATATTTCCCAGGACTGATGAACATAATTTGGCAGATCTGGAGGACACAACGAATAATACCTAAGGAAACACACAAAAATATATGTATGCCAAGTCACACCCTCATGAAATTTACAAAATTCCAGAAAGGCAAAAAACAGGATCAGGAATCAGAATGTCTTCAGAATTCTTAAATGGGCCACAATCTAGAAAACAATGGAGAGATGCCTTTAGAATTCAGAAGGGAAATTATTTCCAACCTACAACTCCTTACCCAACCAACCAAATCAGTGGGAAGACCAAAAATAAATAAATAAATAAATAAAGGGGGTTTTATTAACACAGATCTCAACTTTTCACAGTAATCTACTGTGGGATATACCCCATCAAAAGAAGGTGTCAAAATAATAAAAAAAAATTTTTTTTAAAGAATTACATGATTCACAGGAAATAAGAGAGTTAAGGCAAAGGGAATCACTAGCTTTATGGTAAAGGGAGAAATCCCAGGAAACTACTATGGACCAGCCAGAGAACTGGTTCAATCAGGTTCAAAAACTGGTAGAAAGGGACTTCCCTGGTAGTGCAGTGGTTAAGAATCCACCTGCCAATGCAGGGGACATGGGTTCGAGCCCTGGTCCAGGAAGATCCCACATGCCGCAGAGCAACTAAGCCCGTGCACCACAACTACTGAGCCTGCACTCGAGAGCCCGCGTGCCACAACTACTGAGTCCACATGCTGCAACTACTGAAGCCCACGTACCTAGAGCCAGTGCTCCGCAAACAGAGAAGCCACCACAATGAGAAGCCCGCACACCACAATGAAGAGTAGCCTCCGCTTGCTGCAACTAGAGAAAGCATGCATGCAGCAATGAAGACCCAATGCAGCCAAAAAATTGAAAAAAAAAAAAACTGGTAGACAAAAACAGAGCAATTCTACTCCCACGTATATATACTCAAAAGAAATGAGGGTGTATGTCCACTAAAAGACTTGTAAGTAAATGTTCATAGCTGCTTCATTCACAACAGCTAAAAAAAATGAAGTATATCAAACATCCATTAATGGTGAATTTTTTTTTAATGTATATATTCATCCAACAAAATACTGCCGTCAGTGAAAAAGACCAACTACTGCTGTACCCAACATCATGGGTGAGTCTCACAAACACAATGTTAAGTAAAAGCAGCCATTCACAAAAGTATATACTGTATGGTTCCACTTATATTAAGTTCAAGAACAGGCAAAAATAACCTATGGTGATATAGGTCAAAATGGTGATTACTTTGCGGGGGCGGGGGGAGGGACGGCGGGGAGGAGATACAGATTGGGAGGACCCATGAGAGAGCCTTCTGAAGCACTAGGAACGTTCTTTACCTTGATCTGGGTAATGGGCCTATGTCTACAATTGGAAAAATTCATTTGGGATACACTGAAATTTGGCCACTTTTCAATTTTAAAAAACATGATACTTTCTCTAAACAAGTTTTTAAAGAAATTAATGGAACTTTCAATTGGATCCCACAACAGAAATTAATCAAAAGGAAAATTTTCTAAGGTCTTATATACAAAGATCTTTATTTCAAAGTTATTTATAATAGGAAAAAAACTGGAAATAACACTTAATAAATGAGTGTCATGTAAATTCTGGATTTCTCTGGTGTGGGACAGAAATTATTATTCGGTGTCTTTCTGTTACTAGCAGCCAAACTTAATACTTATTAACCCAAAGAAGCCATCTGCCAGAGGGAAGAGCATGTTCACAGGCTCCAAGGCAAAAAAGAGCTTGGCTATTCAAGGCCCAAAGAGCAGCCTAATGGAAAAAGATAATGGCAAGAAATGCAGCTAGAAGCTGGCAAAAGCCAAATCATGGAAGGCTTTATAGGGCTTTCTAAGAATATGTAAAAATAAATGTAAAAAAACATAGAAAAACTAAAGTATTTGGGTTGGCCACAAAGTTCATTCGGGTTTTTCCAAACAAACTTTTTGGCCAACCCAAAATCTGACTTCCTAGGTCAGCAAAAATTTGGGGTTGGGGGGTTGGGGGGGTGGAGGAGGTTGTACAGGAAGTATTCTAAATGTTTCTAAAAATAAAAATGTTGCTTAAAAACATATAGTATCTGGAAGTGATCAAGCATTTCCAAAAACCTTTCCAGTGCCTTGTTTAATTAATAAAATGTTTCTACAATATAGCTGGAATACTCAAAAAATACAGGGAACATTAAATTCTTTGTTATATTTATTATTTGAATTGATCCAAATGCAACATGATTTTGAAGCATGCATGTACTGAAAGTTTGGGAAGGCTGATTCATTAAAAAAAAAAAAAAAAAAAAAAACTTTTTCAATGCACCCGTTTTTTAAAAGATCTCTCCAAGCCATACTCTCACTGCTTTATTCAACTGGTCTGTTTGAACAAAAGCAGAAATTATTCATACCATACTTAAGGAGTGCTCCAATTCAGCACTCCTTAGGTACAATTTCAGGAAAAAAGAACAAGAGAATCAGTGTTTCCACAGTTTATTTTAGCAGATAATTATTTAAACAAATAAGAATAAGCCATTATAAACAACCAAACAATAAAACAAAAATAGTTTCTAATTTGTTTCAGGCCAAAAAAGTACAGCATACCCTCCAGAGATATTTCACCTGATAGTCTTCTGTGCTGTCTTATACCATTCAACTCTTGCTACATCAATGTAATAAAAATACCAAGGAAACCCTATGCTGCTGGTATTAACAGAAACTTTAAAGTTAAGAGGGGAAAAAAACGTGAAGAACAAATATATAAAAGCTCTCTAACTCCCCAAATGGAACAAATGGTTTACAGAATGTTTTGCTCAATAAGCAGATTGCTCAATAATCTGGTTCTTGACAGATGAACAAAACGACAAAATAGCAAAATGTAAAAGCGTTATTGTTCTATCAAAAAGAGAAAAAGAACATTTAGTTAGGTCAATAAACTTAGTCACCTAATAAGTCATTGTTCACATCTACTTTCAAGGATCCCAAAGATTCAGTCTCTTTTATCAAGAGAATCAAACAAACTAAAATCTAACAGTGAAACTTCTAAGAGATTCATTTTTAGTGAGTCATAGGACTCAACAGTGGACATGACAGTATTATTTTTGTTAAAGCTGTTAATACATCCAACAAGCTAGAAGTCTCTATGTAGACTTTAAATCACTGTTTCAATGACTCAAACAATGCAAGTCATGAAGGTTCCCCTGCCCTCATACAGAAGTTTTGAATCTATATGAGAAGGCATTAAGACACAAAATGCAAAGTAATGTGAAGCAAACAATACAAAATGACATTGCGAGAGATGAAAAGAAGTATAGTTTCATAGAATACACAATATATTTTTTTTAATATACGCAACTTGAGTTAGGAAGTCAAGCAGGAAATCAAGGTTTGAGTCTCAGCTCTGCCACCATCACTAGGTGAATTTTAGTGCAGTTAGGCTGTATGGATTACATTTTCCCTATCTATAAGACAGAAGGTTGGATTCCAACGCTCCCACAATATTGTTCCATAGTATTATGATACAAGTCCACATAAGATTAAAAACCAAAGGAATGATAAAACAGTAAGGGCAGTGCGTTCAGAGGAAAGTGACAACACAGAGAACAGAAAGATCTGGAAAGTTGCACTAAAGGACCAAAAATGAAACTTCAACAAAATTTGCCTTCATTTGCCACTTAATTTAAGGAGGAAAATTCCTTTTAAAGAACGCAGGCTATACATAGGCAAAGTCTCAACAGATACCAAGGTAGAAAAATACAAAGTCTAAATGAGAACAAGAGATTGGGTTGGTTAGGGTGGACAGCTCCTATAGAGAATTAGTGCCATCATTAGAAAAAACAGGTTTTGAGCAGATTGTTAGAAGGCTGGGAATTCTGAACTATACTCTGTAAATAACAGGGAACTATTGCTGGTTTAACAGTGAGGGCGTTGGAAGCATTATTTTAAGAACAGGCAGAAGGCAGGACATACTGAGTAGGGAGAAAAGACAGGCAGAAAACCCAGTTAAAAGCTAGTGGGAAGGAACAGATATCTGAAAGAAATTTCAGAAAATGGTTGACAAAAACTGGTCAACGTTAAGTTATGTGGATAGAGGAAGTCAAAGACAAAACCAAGGTTTATGTCTGGGTAATTTAAGGCATGATAAAATCACCAAAACAAAGTCAGCATATGGAATCAGTTTTGAAGGGAAGACTATAAATTCTATCTTTCTGGGGCTTCCCTGGTGGCGCAGTGGTTGAGAGTCCGCCTGGCGATGCAGGGGAAGCGGGTTCATGCCCCGGTCCGGGAAGATCCCACATGCCGCGGAGCGGCTAGGCCCGTGAGCCATGGCCACTGAGCCTGCACGTCCGGAGCCTGTGCTCCACAATGGGAGAGGCCACAACAGTGAGAAGCTCACGTACCGCAAAAAAAAAAAAAATTAAAATTAAAAAATAATAATAATAAATTCTATCTTTCAAATAAAGTGAGCATCCAAACAGAATTGTTGCCTTATTAAATAATCTTTAAATGTCATTTGTGGCCCTGTCAGCTGTCTTCCTAAAACAGCACAGCAAAGTATTCACGGAGAATTTGTTAAATGCTTAGTAATTTCAAGAGTTTCCTCCAATTCTACTTATTGACCAAATAACTAAATAATCATTTAGTCTTCTGGTGTAGGTAGACAACATTTGGTATTTTTTCATATTATAAAGGTGAGTAAATTGTAAAAATTATTAATTAAACTATAAGAGGAAAAAAATGGACTGCAACTGTATTTATCAATTCTTCCTGACATGTGATTTATAACAATAATCACATCAAATCTACCTTGAGTTTTGGCAGGAAAGTTCTCAAAGGTTCAAAAGAAAAATGAACCCAGTGGCATAAAGCATCATTCAATATCTAACAAAATGTTCGAAGCTTTATTTACATGGACCTGAAAGCACTGGTAACATCTGGACTAAAGATAATGCTTAGAAAAACAGAGCAAACAATTTAAAATTTAATACATGAACAAGCACAGCTGAGAAATCTTGAACATTCTGCAAACTGTTCACAGATGACAATTTTCCAAAGAAGAAAATCCCAAAGTTTGTGATCAAGATGAAATAAAACTAATATTAATCAACCAATGCATAGTTCTTGAGTTTCTATCAAACTTTGAATGGGATGCCTGTTTAAGAGCCGAACCTTATTGACAATTACCGAACAAAACCTTCTTGGATTATTTCCCCATTGACTCTGTGAACTCGCTGAAGGTTGAGACTTTAGGCACAGTGCTTTCCAAGTGCTTAATAAATTGTACAGTTGGTCTTTCATAAATCTACCAAAGTAAGATTTTTAGCAATGAATACCTCTTGCAACACCCGTTCTGACCGGACACTGAGTGAGCTTCTTTGCTCACCACCCAAGATGGGGTTGGAAATTTCTCCTTAACCTTATTCTTTCATAACTCCCATGGTTTCTCACCAAATCTAACGGGTAGAATTATTTTCAGGTGACTAGTTCATTCGTTCGACACTAATTAGGCGTCTATAATGTCAGAGTTCTCAGCCCCGAACAAAATCCAGCTTCCCGAGCTTCTTACGGCAAATTTAACTTTCATGGACACACATAAGAAAGGTTACAAAACAACTATCGAGATACATTTTCTTTTTTTACCGAATATATTACAACTCAAGTCAAAAGCTCATAGCCCAAGCAACTCGCGTACGAATCTACAGCAGGTCCATAAGATTAAAATAACCCAGCTTTCCCGAGGAGGAGGGAAACGGCTGGGGGTGGGAGGAGGGGCGGGAGGCGCATCCCGAGGACATCCACCCTCCGCACAAGGAACGGCTCCCTCCCCCTCCTCTCGGGCTGGAGGTGAGCGCGCCCCTTCCCTCCACTACCACGTCCCTACCTTCGCGGCCGCGGATTGCGCCACAACAGCCGACAGGACTTTTGGGGAGGAAAAGAAACGGGGAAGGGCGCGCGCCTCTAACTCGACCTCCCAGCCTCGCGGGGGCGGCCAGCCGCGGCGTTCACCCCGACCCGACGTTCCGGGGATGGACCGGGAGGCCGCGGGGCCGCGCCGCCCGGGGCAGTGGCCGGAGGGTCGCGCGGAACTCCGAGGCAAACGCCCAGGCCCGGCCGAGCGGCCTCCCCGCCCCCTCCGGCTCAGCTCCGGGCCGGCAGACGGCGCCCCGGGGGCTAACTTCGCCGGGGAAGAGGAAGCACCGCGGCAAGTAACAGGCTATGTGGATTCCCGGGGCAAGGAAAGGCTGTTCTGTGCGTCAGCCTGCCGGCACAACCGTCTCACCTCCCTTCTGCCGAGCCCGGGTGGCCCCAGCTCACTGGAGGAGGGCACCGGGACGCCGCCGCGGCCGCCGCGATGGCCGTTACGGCACGAGGCCTCCGCTCAGCCGCCGCGTAGCTCTGAAGAGAGGGGCGGGGCGCGCGTGTCGGGAGGGCGGGGCTGCAGCGCTGACTGGTCGCGAGGCCGTGGGCGGATCCGCGCGGGCAGGAAACCACCTCCCTGCCCAATCTGATAGGCTCAGTCTCCCCTTCCACTGACGCGAAAGCCGTCTGCGCCGCGCTGGGATTGGGCGGGCCCCCTTGTCAATCAAGCGCTGTGCTGGGTGTGGAGCGAGCTGAGGCGGCTCCGCGGAGAGGGAGTGAGAACGCAAGAAGCGCCCTGCTTGACCCTGAGTCTTGTTGCTTTTGTCTCCCCGGCTGTTCTGGCTTATTACTCTGGGCCTTCCTCCTCAGCGCCACAGGAGACTCTACGGCAGAAATGACTGCTTCCCGAGTTCAGCCCCGACTGCTCTGGGAGCTTCTTTCTGGTTTCTGCACCAGAAGGTCTTGCCAACGGAAGGTTCTTAGGGGCGGGGAGCGAAAAAGAAAAAACAAACAAAAAGGCCTGGAAATGGGGACCTGAGAGAAAAATGTAAGACATATGCTTAATTTGAGCCGCAAACCGAAATAAGCTGAGTCTGAGGGCCTTCAAAGTACCCTGGTTCGTGGGTAGCGTCCCGTCTTGGCTGCGGTAGCCTTGCTGTGAGGGGGACAGTGACCTTGGGTGCCGGGTCTGCCCATTCTTAGCGGCCCAGCCCCAGCCACCAGCCGTCAGTAAGTTGGTTCTCTTCAGACCCGCGCTGCAGCCCCCTATCACCTGCCTCGTTCCTTCCCAGACATCTCTGGGGCTCTGCTTAGGCGATGCCCCCTCAGGGGAAGCCTGCTGGGGTGCACAGGTATTTTCCCCATCCTGTTGTTGAAAGGGCCTGTCCATACCCCTACCTGATTGTGAACTCAATTAAGTCAGGAACCATGTCAGTATTCAGTTTTTCCGCAGTGCCTAGCACTTGGTAGATCGTCAGTAAATATTGTTTAAAGCATGAATACATCCTACATTCCCATTCCTGACTGTAAATTCCAAGAGTTTACGCTTTTCTGTATTTAACTTCAAAATTATTCGTTTGGGTCCTGATAGAGGAATGTGGTTTTCTTGCCATAGATAGGATCACAAGGTCAAGCACAAATCACCCATGGTCCCTTCCTGGCCTCAAGTTGACTAGGGCAAATGGACCACGAAATTCTGGGCAGCTACTCTGTCTATATCCCATAATTAGCATCTAAAGTCAATAATGTTAAGTGAATTTTGGATTTATTCTGAGGGTCTAAATACCTGTGTATATTTTATCATGGCTGATGTGGACTGAATTGTGTTCCCTCTCAAAATTCATATGTTGAAGCCCTAACCCCCCAATGTGACTGTATTTGGAGATAGGGCCTTTGAAAGGTAGTTAAGGTTAACTGAGGTGATAAGAGTGGGGCCCTAATCCTGTAGGATTAGTGTCTTTATAAGAAGAGACAGCAGAGAGATTGCTTTCTGTCTTCACAACTAGAAGACACAGTGAGAAGGCAGCCACGTGCAAACGAGGAAGAGAGCTCTCATGAGAAACTAACCACACTGGCACCCAGATGTCAGACTTCTCGTCTCCAAAACTGTGAGAAATTAAATTGTTGTTTAAGCCACAGTCTGTGGCATTTTGTTATAGCAGCCCAAGCTGTCTAATACAATAGTTTTATTTGTTGATACGTTTTATAAAGTTTATGGATTGAGATATTATTACATTCATTTTTGAAACTATATAAACCATTGTCCAGAGGTTGAAACTAATTCTCCAAAATCACATGGCAAACTGTTAGCTACACCTGGCTCAATTCAATTCTAGTTACATGTGATGGGATTAGGGAGTGTGAATACAAATATAACAGGTAAAATATTCCTTGCCATCAGGTAGCTTATATCACTGCCTTAACTGGGGAAGTTAAACCCAGAAAAAATATGCTGAAGTCATAAGTTTAGATTTTATTTTGTAGGGAAATATGTATTTTGAATGGGCCAATGATCTGAACAGACCCTTTGTGAGATTTTGATCCAGATCTATTGACTACTGTGTGCCATCTATTTAAGCAGTAGAAGAAGTAAGGGAGAAAGCTTTTTCATAAAAGGATTTTAGTTCCCTGTAAATATGTGTTTTTCTTTTAATCTTCCTTTAAAAGTTCCCTCATCACCCATTCTAACCAGGAACTCTTAAAAAAAAAAAAAAAAGAAAGAAAGAGAAGCTAAAAAGATATAAGAAAAAGAGAAGGAATTGAAGAAGAAAAATAAGGAAACAGCAATGAGAGAGGAAAGCATTGGGTGGAAGGGTAGATAGACAGAAAGTCATATATTGCAGTATGGTGTACTCAGAAGGAATGGAGTTCATGATCATAAGGGGTGGGAGTTGTCCCAGAGACCTCCTTTCACACAGTCTGTCTCCCCAACTTCCAAATATAAACATGCGCTTGGCTTCTTCTTCCTCTCTTTTAGCAGAACTCAAACCAAAAACGGGAATCAGCCCTGCTAATTAGTTATGAGTGGACTAGGAACTAGCCAGGATCAGGCAACAACATTTAGGTCAAAACTTATGACCTATGGACTAGAAATGGGGCCTCGGATACAGGTAGCTAATCTGTCTAGGATAAAAACATGTAGACAGTTCACTTCATTCATCCCAAAGGAAAGAATTTGGGAAGACAAGGAAAGGAAAAATGAGCCTCCATGTCTTAAGACCTTTCCCAGGAAACTATGGAGGGCTTATAGTTAGAAATGCTTAGAACTTGGTGGCACAATGGTTAAGAATCTGCCTGCCAATGCAGGGGACACAGGTTCGAGCCCTGGTCCAGGAAGATCCCATGTGCCGCGGAGCAACTAAGCCCACGCACCACAACTACTGAGCTTGCGCTCTAGAGCCTGCGAGCCACAACTACTGAAGCCCGCACACCTAGAGCCTGTGCTCCGCAACAGGAGAAGCCACCGTGATGAGAAGCCCACACACCGCGAGGAAGAGTAGCCCCCACTCGCGACAACTAGAGAAAGCCTGTGCGCAGCAACGAAGGCTCAACGCAGCCAAAAATAAAATTTAAAAAAAAGAGAGAATGATCTGGTTTAGCATCACTGTAAGGACTATTTAGGACAAAAACAAAAAACAAAAAACTACTAATCAGTAAGAAGAAACTAATCACAGGCTTGACTGTGAAGTATAGAAATTAATGGACCTTGGTAACTAAATTCAATTTCTATACTGAGTATTGTTAGTCTTTTATGGGAATTAATTCAACAAAAATTGATTGAGTCTGCTCTGTGGTAAGCAGTACAATAGATACCAGAGATCTAAAAATCAGTCCTCAACTTAAAGGAGCTCCATTCAATGTCAGAGAATTAGATTTAAACAGATACTTATTTGTATAGTAAATACAGCAATAGATATGTACAGGGGGACATTAGGCCACAGGGGGAGGGGGGTGTGTGGTCAAGCTAGTCAGGCAAGTAAGTAGGCAAAGAAGAGAGGGTCTTTCCACATAGAGGGGCCTGCGTTAAAAAAAAAAAAAAAAGGTATTACACAATAGTAGAATATTGCTAGAGCAGAAGATGACTAAAAGTGTAAACAAGAGTGGGTTATGCAAGTTAAGGGCCTTAGACTTTATCCTATAGGCAATGAGAAGCCATCAAAGGGTTTCCTTACAGCACTTTAAACTGTCATTCTGTTGTTTTCTGGCCTCCACTCTTTCTGATGAGAAGCCAGCTGTAATTCTTACCGTTGTTTTCCTGGGTGTCATATCTTTTCCTCTGGCTGCTTTTAAGATTTTGTTTCTTTATCTTTGTTTATCGGTAGTTACACTATGTTTCCAGGTGTGATTTTCTTTGTATTTATTGATGCTGGGGGTTCACTTATTTCCCTGGATCTGCGGATTGCTGGTTATTGTATCTTTTTACCAAATTTGGAAGACTTCTGGCCAGTATTTCTTCAAATCTTTTTTTATGCCCCATTCTCTCTCTTCTTCTGTGCCTACACTTACACTTATACTAGACTTCTTACTCCTTAGTACAGGTCATTCCAGGCTCTGTTCTTTTTTTTTTTTTTTCAAATCTTTTTGTTTCCGTGCTTCAGTTTGGGTAATTTCTATTGAAAGCCAGTAATTCCTGAAAAATCTGAATGTTAACATTTTCCAAAAGCAGAAACACCCTACAAATGACTTTGGGTTCCTTTGGGGTATGTTTGAAGGCATATTAGGAGAACAGAAATCACAAGATATTACAACAGAGAACATAGTATTGGGTGTTGATGGACTGGAAAAGCAAAAAGGGAACACTGACGCAGCCCAGATATGATAACTATAGAGACCAGCTACCACCCCTAGGAGTAGTGAAAAAGAGAAATCAAGGTTGGATCATCAGGTCTCAGGAGCTCAGAGGAATGACTTGCTGACCTGTAGCTTATACCCCTGGGAGGATGCTGTGCAACTGGTCCTGCTGCTACAGAGAGGGAGATGATGAGGCTGGGTAGGGGGTGGAGGGGTGCCAAAAGAAGCTTAAGGCTGAGATCAATTGCTGCTTCTGGACCAAAGGGCTCTTGCTTATTGCGGGGGTAAAAATGACAGACACTGCAAGCAAACAGAAAGGAGGAAGTCCTTTATCCCCTCTGTTTTACAGTCTCCCTCTAATGCCCTTTCTTGGTGGAACCGAGTGAGACGCCAGCTGCGTCATGGCATCGCAGAGGAAAGTGAGAGATGGGTGTATCTGACGTTAAGGTAGCTCAGTAACAACAGCTTAATAAGCAGTACCATAGCAACATCTGTTTGTGCTAACTTAGGAGAGACTTCCCAAATGAGACCCAAATGATTGTTACTCTACGTGGTTTTACAGACTTTTAAGCTCTGTCAGGTTTCTGCTGTACTATGATTACTGTTAGTGTCTGTCTCAGGGGCAAGGAGTACCTTTACTGCAGCTCACACACATACGTACCACATAAACAAGGGCAGGTTTGGAAGAGATCTGCATAACTGAGGATGAGTAGACCCTCCCCCAACATTCGGTCTCCCACCATAAGGCAAAAAATGGCATAGACTCAGTAGAGCTGGCAGGAGTCCAATCTTTTCCCTACCTCCATTTGCTATGCATTGCCTAATGTGGCCTTAGCAAGGGGAAGACCAATTTCTTCTTCTAAGGTAGGACAACCACCACTGGCAGTGAAAAACCAGCTCCTTTCCTTCGTTCCCTCTTTCTTGCCTCAACTCCCTCAAGCTCCTTTACCAAGCCCAATCACCTCTAGTGTTCTAATGCAAATAGATGACAAAACAGGGCTTGGTATTCAGCATTTCACCTTATAGATTTTTGAATATTGAAGGATTTTTGTTGAACATTTATAGAACACTGGGCATGAACATTTTACTAATTTTTGAACTTCAGAACCACAGAATTTCCATCTGAAAGGAGTCATTTCTTCAAGTCTTATGTTCTTTAGTGATAAAAGTGAACATTCTCGACCCTTTTATTATTTATAATAAATAATCATTTTTATAATAAAAATTTCCTGTTATTATTAACAGCAAAGAGACCAGATTCATGATATTCCACATAATTTAGTATATGTTTTTAATTTATTAGACTAGAATAAATTTTTCCACATCTGCATATATTAATTATATAGCACTCTGTCAGTTATACAACACAACATTTACAGATGAACATTAAAATGTCTATGTACCTATTAATAACTGAACATTAACAAGATAATAATCAGGTATTCATTTAATGGGAGAGTCTAGTATTTCCTGATAATCCTGCCTTCTTAAATTCCTCCAGTAAAGTTTATAGCCAGCAAGGACAAAAACACTAATCATAATGATTACCCCTCCAAAGACATCATAGACACTAGGAAATATATGTAACACTAGAAGCTGCAACACCATGGCTACCACAATCTCCAGATGCTGCACGGTGCTGACCAAAGCTGGATGGAATTTGTCCAAGGCATAATAAACTCCTAAGAAGGCTGCAGTAGAACAAATGCATATAGCAATGAGATAACTCCAGGTTTCTCCATCTAATGGGATGATGGGTTCTTGAAGAACGAACATAGTAGATACTCCCCAGACTGTCCCAGTCCAACCAAAGGTAAACAGTGCAGTCCACATGCTGATCTTCTCCTTAATGGATCTGTATACTATCATGGAAAGAGCAGTGGTCAGTCCAGCCATCACGGTCATAGTGTACCCAAAGGCTTCTTTCCAGGCATTTAACAAAGAATTATCTTCATCAACAATGTTGGGGATCATGACAAGACAAACACCTAAGATGCTGCAAACAACTGTAGCTGTGTCAACATAAGCCATTTTCTCATCTACAAGTAAAAAAGCCAAAATGGCACTGAAGACTGTGGTTGTGGCTCTCCACATAGTGGTCCCATTGCTGGGAGGAACTATTGAAAATGATGTATAAGCACAGGTGATAGAGATGACATTGCATACACCATAAAAGAAGAGTCGCAATCTGTATCCACTGGGTCCAAAGGGGGCTTCCTGGTAGTAACACACAACTAACACAGATAAGACCTGCAAAACAGAACGGATAAAAATCAGTTCTAGAGATGGAACTTTGGAACGATCAGAAACAAGCCTAGTGATAAGAGCTACACATCCATGAGCCAAAGCAGATCCAAACAGCACTATCCACATTTTTCTGGATTGAAAAATATTTTTTTCTGCAAAGCTTTGGAATTGTCCAATCTCATTGGTCATTGGGTCTTCTGTTGGTGGATGTTGAGTATCCATGGTTCCAAAGAAATTTCTTCCTTTTCTTTTCATTTCACTCAGCAGGCCTTTCTTTGGATTTTCTTCCATAAAATTTCCATAGTCTTCATTGATTTCTTCATATCCATCATCCCCAGGCTGAGGATAATGAGAAGTATATTTCACCATCACTGTGTTTGGGTGTATTTTCACCCGTTTTTTAACTGGATATTTTTTGGAGGGAGAAGTATCCATTTCTTCAGGCAATCAATTCTATTTAAGAAGGAAAAAAAAAAGACAAATGTACATATTCATCACTTGAAATATAGTTTTAATTTCTATTATTATCATATGTACCAATTCAATAACAGATAGTAGAGGTTGTAACAGGAGGTTTTTTTTTAAAGTAATAGGAAGAGATGATCTGGCAATATGCCTTATCAGATGTATGAAGCCCAATGAAATTGTCTACCCTTTTTTCACTCTCATCTTAAGTCTGCCCCTATGTCTCATTCTGATTTTTCTTTGTCTCATTAAGCTCTATTTTCTTTACATCACAAACAACTGATATTTTTCCATTTGTTCATTCCTCCCTCTCTACGCATCCAATAAGATAAACACAGAAAAATAAACGACAACATAGATCAAACCTTTCCTTCTCATTGGGTCCATTTGTCTGTATTATAAATTATAATGATTAAGTCCAAATTCTTTTGTATAATCACTTCTGTATGATACCCAAACTAGTCTTATATTACAAATTATAGTGATTTTTTTCAATGTTTATTCTGGCTTCCCATACCTTTTCAGATATATGGGATGCAATTGAAATTAGAAAATAAATAAAATGGATTTCGTGACATTCATGCATTTTTGCTATATACAGCTTTTCTGATGAGCAACTGGGCAATATGTTTAAAATTTTAACTAAAACTACCCTTTAATTCAGCAATATCACATCTAAGATTTTACCCTAAAGAGATGATCACAAGATGCTTTTTACCTTACGTTTTTTTAAAAAAAGGAAAAAATAAGAGTACATATTTATATTTGTTTATATAATATAAAAAGTATAACATAAAGGAATTATGGAAAGAGACAGGAAGCTAATAATCATTGGGGTGGGACAGGAAACGAATGGAAGGAAACATTTTTACTGTATACTTTTTAATATATTTTTGAATCATGGTAATTGTTTAAAATTAAATTACAAACTAAAAAGAAAAGTTCATCTGTTATTGAGAAAAAGAGAGCATACAAAAAGGTGGGGAAAATGTATGAATAGGAGAGTTCATTGTAGCTTACCAGAATGACCCTCGATATTATGCTATGCAGCCATTAAAAATGACAATGCAGATCTTTACTGTCATAGAAAGATGTCCATGACGTATAAAGGATTTGCCATAGTGCTGGCATATAGTAAACTCTCAATGAATATTAATAAATTCAGCTTCCTTTCACCTATAATTAACTCTTTTGAAACACTGGGTGTCTTCTACAATGTTATTCTTTCTTTGAGACCTGTATTTGTTCACTTAGTTCTCTTTAGTTCTTTCCCCTCTCCCCAAGAACAATTTCCTATTTCCTTCCCAATGATTTCTCCCCTCCCCTCTAAAACATAAAAATTTTTAAAAAGGAAACCTTTTTATTTTTTGTCTTCATAATATATTCCCTGTTCCTTGCCAAAAACTCACCAGTTCTAGGATCTTAAACCATGGTCCAGAAATCAAATCCTATTTTGTTCTTTAACACCATCTGGGTAAACCAACTGTTCCTATCTACTCCTTTCTCTTCTAAATGACACCACCTTCAGTTGGAAGAGTCATTTTAAAAAACACCACCTGTGCCTCCAAGCCCTTCAGTTCCTAGCGTGGACGTCCCACTTGCAGTCCTTCATGCATATTGCTATCAGGCTAATCTGGATGTTCTCTTTTTTCAACTTTTATTAGGATATTTCCACTTCAAATCATGACTTTAGCTTCAATAATCACAAACTGAATTAACAGTCTTGATCTCCCGAATAGATTTTCCTTCCCTAAATTCCTCACTTATGTTTGAAATACCACCATCTTTCTAGTTCCCCAAGCTAGAAACCAAGGAATACTCAATTATCCTTTCTGCCATCACACTCCATTTGGTCATCAATCTTATTGTTTTTGTCTTTGAAATATTTCTCAGATTTGTCCTTTCTCCTCCAATTCCATTTTACCTTTGTGATTCTGGATCAGGTTTTTATGAATTCCCATCTAGAATATTGCAACAGCATCCTGACTAGCCGTCTTGAATCCCAGTCCTTCTCCCCTAAAATCTAACTATATTATACCACTGTCACATTAATGCCTTTAACAGATTCAAAACAAAACAAAAAACTTCCCTCAAGCTTTCCATTCAAGAACCTACAAGCTTTCCTACCAACGTCATTGGTCTCCACTCCTCTGCCTAACTCTCAAGACCCTGACTAGTCTATCCCCTATCGATGCTTAGCTCCTTAACAAACATACTTTGCTCTGATCAGTCCAGTGTTCTCCCTGTCCTGACTCCCCACATGTACATGTTTCTCTAAGCTTTTATTCTCACTAGCTTCCCCTCTGCGCCCACTTTCTAAATACTGCTCATCTTTTAAAAAGGAGGCCCAGTCCAAATCCTGCCTTTTAGAAACAAGCCTTCCCTGACCACTCTAGCCACTTATTTTTTTCTTCTTCATTTAACATCTGCAGTAGTTCTTCTAATTTTTGTAATCTCATCATTTTGTTATTTAGTTGTCTCAAATCAGTGGAATTTTGTCTCCAACCCAAATTTGCTGTTAAATCTCTTTTCCTTGCTAGTCAGCAAATATCTTAATGATACCTCTGTTAGATCCCATAACTTCCCACTTGCTTAAAATTGTTAAAGTTGTGTCTTATATCCTTTCAAAGCCTTCCCTTTCCCACTGCAAGCCAGATTTGTAGCCCCAGGAGCACAAATAGGGGAAGGACGTATTCTGTTGTTTTACTCCTCCCTTTCCCTCCTTTTGGAGTCCTTGGGAGGGCAGTATGGTCTACCTCTGGGACACCTCCTCCATCTCTCTAGGCTCCAGCTCCCCTGGTGTATTGGCACAGGGAGGAAGGAAAAGGAAAGGACACATATCTCATACACTGGCTGCTGTTGTGTGATGGCTTTTTGATATATAAACTTGGCTAGGCTGAACTACACTCTCTAGTTATTTAATCAAACACTAATATAAGTGCTGCTGTGAAGGTTTTTGCAGATGTGATAGAAGTCCCTAATCAGTTGACTTTAAGTTAATAAAAGAAAGACTATCCTGTGTGGGCCTGACCTAATCAAGTAAGCCCTTTCAAAAACGGATTAGGCTTTCCATGAGTTCAGAGATTCCAAACAATTCATGCCATTGGGGTTCTAGCCTGCTCATGACCTTCCTTTCCTTACTACCTGTGGACAAGAAGCTTTGGCCTTTGCTCATGGGTTCCAACATGCTCCTGATCTTTTCTTTCTGACTGCCTGCCCTACAGACTACAAACGTCCTTATCCAGCCACCACAGTTAACATTAGCCAATTCCTTGTAATAAATCTCCTATTGGTTCTGTGTCTCAGGTTGAACCCTGACTCTAATACATGGTGAAATTCTCTCTTTGATTATTGTCTTTGTTTCTGTGCTAACTGATAGGCCATTGATACTCTGTAGGTTGCAGGCATCCAAATGCAGGCTATCTTACAGTAAGTTCTGTAGAACCTCCCCAGTGCACAAATTCCTGATGTGGGAGAGTCTGCTGCCCTGGGGCTATGGCCCACAGGTTTTGTTTGTTTTTTTTAAATTTTTATTTATTTATTTTTGGCTGTGTTGGGTCTTCATTTCTGTGCTAGGGCTTTCTCTAGTTGCAGCGAGCAGGGGCCACTCTTCATCGCGGTGCGCGGGCCTTTCACTGTCGCGGCCTCTCTTGTTGTGGAGCACAAGCTCCAGATGCACAGGCTCAGTAGTTGTGGCTCACGGGCCCAGTTGCTCCGCGGCATGTGGGATCTTCCCAGACCAGGGCTCGAACCCGTGTCCCCTGCATTGGCAGGCAGATTCTCAACCACTGTGCCACCAGGGAAGCCCGGCCCACAGGTTTTTGCTGTTTGGGTCCTCTTGCCGGTGGGCAGTTCTCTTGGTTAGGCACCAGAAGTATTCACTTGACCCCAGGAACGTCACATATCCTTACCACTCCAGTGAGCATATAGGCCACTCACCACTTCCCCCTTCTCTCCAATTTCCTCTTTCCTCGAGCAAGCAAAGAGCAAATTAAAATGTGCTGTCTAAGCAGACTTCCAATTGGAGAACGATAAAGCACACCCAATCGTTGTAAATAATGATCTGGTAACTTTCACCCTCCGTTGGCTTTAAGGAGGAACATCCCTCTCCCCTCCCCATTAGGAAAAAGCACGACATTCTTCTTAGACCAAGGACCCACAATAGATACTATGATCCCCTTGACAGACTGCATTTTCCAGAGAGTCACTAGTCTCGTATCTCCCATACTACACGTCTGGTTCTTTAAATGCGAGTTTGACATTACGAAATAGAGAGGTAGGGTCTATATTCCCTCCCATTACAAGTAGCCCTGCTTTCGTGACTGTGTCAACAAATAGGGTATGGTAAAAGTGACCTAGTTTGACTTCTGGGGCTAGGACATACAAGGAAACACAGCTATTCCTTCCTAGCTGCAATACTTGTGCTTGGAGCTCTGAGCCACCAAGTAAGCAGTCTGACTGCTCTGAAGTCACCATGCTGTGAGGAAGTTCAAACTAGCCCATGTAGAGAAACCACATGGAGAAGTCCTGAGACCACGGAAAGAGAGGGAAATTCCTGGCAAGCCCCCAGCTGCTCCAGCCCCCTGCTGTTCGAACTTCAGCCACCCATCTGTCTTCAAGTATATAAGAGACCCTGAGTCAGGATTGCCCTGCCAACTCCTTTCCAAATTCCTGATCTATAGAAACCATGACAGATAATAAAATGATTTTTGTCATTTTAAGCCACTAAGCTTTGGAGTGATTTGTTACCTGCAATAGATAACTGGAACACCCTATTTCCCTCCCCAGTATTTTAAGGAATCAGAAGGAGGAGTGGTCTTAGCGACAGTTAAAGTAAAAGGCCTCTTATATTTGGACCAAAATGATTGGCTTTTGAAACTGGGATATTTTGTCCCCCTTGGTGAGATCCTGGATTCTAATTCTGAGGTAAGAGGAAACTTTCTTTTTTCATTGAAGTATAGTTGATTTAGAATGTTCTTTTAGTTTCTGGTGTACAGCAAAGTGGTTCTGTTATATATATGTGTGTACATATACATACACACACATATATATAACTGAATCACTTTGATTGTTATATATATGTGTGTGTAGTGGTGTGTGTGTGTGTGTATATATATATATATATATATATATATATAAAGAGGAAGGTTTTAGTCAACATCCTGTTAGGTATAAATTAATGTATTTAATCCTAGTCCAACTGTATACTTTAAACTGTTATTTGAACTGTGTCATCTTTGTTCATTTCTCTCAGGGAATTAGTCTATAACGGATATATTCCAGGTATTTCTCAACACCATTAATATTATATTGTATAGGGATTCCCTGGAGGCGCAGTGGTTAAGAGTCTGCCTGCACATGCAGGGGACACAGGTTTGAGCCCTGGTCCGGGAAGATCCCACATGCCATGGGGCAACTAAGCCCATGAGTGCTGAGGCTGTGCTCTAGAGCCTGCAGGCTGCAACTACTGAGCCTGCATGCCACGTCTGTTGAAGCCCATGCACCTAGAGCCCGTGCTCCACAACAAGAGAGGCCACTGCAATGAGGAGCCCGCGCACCACAACGAAGAGTAGTCCCCACTCACTGCAACTAGAGAAAGCCCACGCACAGCAACGAAGACCCAACACAGCCAAAAATAAAAATAAATAAAATAAATAAATATATTTTTTAAAATATTATATTGTATCCCACTGATGCAAAAGCCATCTTATACTAAAGGGATACATAAAGATTTTTTTTTTTTGGCCACACCATGTGGCATGTGGGATCTTCCCATGCCCCCTGCATTGGGAGCGTGGAGTCTTAACCACTGGCCCCCAGGGAAGTCCCAACATCTTATTCATTCTCCTTAGTTTTCATTTAATTTCAGCCTTTGAAATATAATTATTGAAGAGAATCTGGAATCCTGACTAGTAATTACATTTTTGCACATTTAAGTCTTTAAACCTGTGAACATTTCAATAAATACTAACTGAGGTACCATGTGCCCAGCACCATTCTAGGCTCTATAAATATGAAGATAAATAAAACAGGCATGGCCCCAGCACTCATAGAGCTTATAGACTAGTAGAAGAGACAACAAGTAATTCAAATTTAATATTTTAATAAGTTAATAATGCAAGTAACTACATGAAGTACAAGAAACTGTGGGAGCACATACAAAGGGCATCTAACCCAAATATGGGGGATCTTTGCAGATTTCCAGGTGGAAAGGATGCCTGAATTGGGATTTTAAACACATGTAACATATAGACAAGTAAAGAGGAGAAGGAGAAAAACAAAACTTTTTCTAGAGATAAAAAATTTGAGTCAGAAATGTTGGTTTTGAGTTCTAGCTCTGCCACCAACTAGAGCAATAATTATGTCTATTTTAAGAGAAAGAGTTTTAGATGATAATTGTTGGGGTCTTTTAACTCAACTCTCAGTTTGTCTGTTTAATGATTTCACACTTCTAGTGTTTTGATATCTCTCCCATGCGAGACCACCATGCAATTCAGTGATCACAAATTTCTACCACCTGCTCAAAGTTGTTCTGACCAATGTGCCAACTCGGTTTCTCCTCCTTCCTTACAGAGAGGAGGAATGTGAACTAATTTCATGGCTCCAGTTCCTCTGACATTTATGTGGGGCTGTCCCCTCCCAGGCAGAGGTGTCCATTTCAGCTGCATAGAGCAACTCAGCTGAGAAGAGGGAATGTCAAACAATAGGACCAGAAGACTAGCCTATCCAGCTACAAATGTATCAACCTGAAATGTTGGACAAATGGACTAAAAGGATACATAGTTTGGTGTCTGCTTGAACAATGGGCGCAATTCAGTATTACAAGCCTGAAAAAGCAGTATTTGTATCTAAAAGAGGTACTGTTTCCTAAGCTACATCCAACAACCTAAGGCCCAAGATCACCTCTCTCCTAAGGCTGAGAAAACTAACACTGCCATCCCTACTGTCTTGGTGCGAATCCTTAGAAAATCTCCTTACGGTGCCTACAGCAAATGCCACT
This sequence comes from Mesoplodon mirus, assembly GCF_964341445.2. Classification (NCBI taxonomy): domain Eukaryota; kingdom Metazoa; phylum Chordata; class Mammalia; order Artiodactyla; family Ziphiidae; genus Mesoplodon; species Mesoplodon mirus. The sequence continues at coordinate 3,751,773 of NC_138982.1, read as the reverse complement.
TGGTAATCAGAGCTTCTTTCTTTAGTTACCAGACTGATCTCTAAAATGGTAAACAGTCTTAGATGTAAAGCTGGCTAGTACAACTTGATTATAATACAGTGGTTTAAATGTGAGCATTGATGTAGTATTTGACACTCATGAATCAGACTGGCTTTGAACTAAATATTTATCGCAAACTGATAGGTTACTACATTATACCTGAGCAGCCCAGTCCTGAGATACCTTATTCCCCCAGTGTGCTTGGACAGTCTTGTCCCTGAATGAAAATGAAAAGACCACACCTAACTGGTCACCTGAAAGGGAAGACCCAACAACCACCTTTCCAGGATATTGTGAGACATCAGGACATGCATAGGATCTGTGCTGTTAAACATATCTCCTGAGAACTATTGAGAGAAGCCATTCATCCCTCCAAACTGATGAAAAGGGGCCCATATTCTGAGACCTCAAGGCTGTGAGCATGAGTCTGCCAATCCTTATGATGAACCCAGCTTAGCATAACCTTTAACACCTCTCTTTGAATAGGGATTCACTCTCTTCCCCACTGCAACTCATGAGGATCAGGAGAACTAGAGGCAGCATTTAAGTCTGCTTGTACTTTATTAATACTCTTTGAGACTGTACCTTTGTGTAAAGGCCCACTGCTTTAGAGAGGAAAGAACCTCCTTCTAAGCTCCAACCTCTGGAACTAGAAAATCAGTTCTTAAATAAACTAATAAAGTAGAATTTGAAAGATAAGAATAATGATAATAAGTGAGAAATAACAGAGTAGAAGGTAAAGAGCATGCCTTTCTTAAATCAGTCACACTCAGAAAGTGAGGGATTTATCATGAAGTAGATGTTTGCCCTTTTTAGAAGGTGTGATAAAATTCACATTGTGTGTTAAGTGGCAAATGATCAAAATGAAATAAGTCTATAATCAAATCATGAAATGGAACAGTTTATGAAGATGTAAAAGAGGGGCTGCAAGAAAAGTTAATTGTATAATATTTCAAATACTCAGATTATAAAGGAACTACCATAAGCAAATTCAACCAAAGGGGGAAAAAAAGAGGAGACATACAATCTAGTAGTCTTCTATGGTAAACCAACTGAATCTCTATTAAAATATAAAAGGAAATTTCAGAGCAACCTGGACAGAATCATTCTTACTCAGATGTATTACTTAGGACAGATATACCATATATAATGGCAGAAATTGCAATTAGAATAGCATTCATATTGCATCAGATTGTTGCCTGACAAACAACAGTCCATCTACATCTCTCTTAGAAAAGCAAAAAATAAGGCACATTATCAATTTCTCCTCTGTAACACTTAAAGCATCCTTGCAATAGCTCTCAGAAAAAGACTAAGAAGACAAGATCTTGATTTAGTCAGAGATCATGAAAACATTTTCAGCTCTAATGGAAACAATCAGAATTAGCATAAAAGCAAGAATGGGAAAACAAACGATAAAGAAAGGTACAACTGATGGCTCTAAAATCCAGTGAAAACAGAAGGAAATATGGAAGAAGTCAATAGTAACAATACTATCAATAGCCGGATGTATTGATATTTATATTTGTACAGACAACGTGCTAAACTCTAAACATGGGTTAACTCAGCTTTGAGAGGAAGTGAAATCTTAGGAGGTTTTGGAGTGGGAGAGCATTGGGGAAGGGTGGAAAACAAAAAATTTGGAGAAAACTAATGGCCTACCTCACTTTGAACTGCAATAACTTAAAAGGAAGTAAAGGAAGGTACTCACTTAAGGAAACTAACTCGGTACATATTATTGAACACACTCTACGTGAAGGGCACCAGGTAGGCCACGTGGAGCAGGTCAGTAGGTCTTATTGTTGAAGACAATTTGTCCCAAAGTTTTGTCTAGAACTTTGTCACCTAGTGCCCCAAATTAGTCTCTCCTCCCTGCTCTTCTCTCACTCCTTCCTCTCCCCAATCCCCTCCCTCTTTCTCCATCTTACCTTCTCAATGTTACTCCTGTCTCCCACAGACACAGCCCTGTCTGACATCCTAGCCCAGAAGTAACTGCCACTTATTCATGCAAATGATTTCAGGAAAAATGATATTTATTTTATTCCCTTAAAGGACAAAGCATTATCACTGTCAGAGTCACATTCCACTTTCATAACAGAATAAACTATTTTCATTTTCCTGAAATCATAATTTCTCTGACAGGAAGCAAGAGTGATGATGACAAAATATCTGTGCAGAAAGTGGGAGAAAAGCCTCAATCATGTGAGCACGCCTGCCACTAGAACCCCACCCTAAGAACTAGCCTCCTGTCATCCAAACCAAAATGTATACATGTCACTCCTCTGGGCCTTTTACCAGTGCCATCTGGTACTTAGCCCCTGCCTCCTTTTGTCATTTTTTAAAAATTTATTTTATTTAATCTTTTTTTTTTGGCTTTGTTGGGTCTTCGTTTGCTGTGCATGGGCTTTCTCCAGTTGAGGCGAGTGGGAGCTACTCTTCCTTGCAGTGCCCAAGCTTCTCGCTGCAGTGGCTTCTCTTGTTGCGGAGCATGGGCTCTAGGTGCATGGGCTTCAGTAGTTGTGTCACGCGGGCTCAGTAGTTGTGGCTCACAGGCTTAGTTGCTCCACGGCATTTGGGATCTTCCCAGACCAGGGCTTGAACCCGTGTCCCCTGCATTGGCAGGCGGATTCTTAATTACTGCACCACCAGGGAAGCCCTCCTTCTGTCACTTTATTCTCTTTGTGTATGACATTGTTAAGTTTTAAAAAGCAATGGTTCCTCAGTTTTAAAAAGCAGTGGTTCCTCAGTATGTTTGTGGAAAGAGGGACAACCTAGTGTCCCAACCGATGAATGGATAAAGAAAATATGGTATATCCATACAATTGAATATTACTCATCCATAAAAAGGAATGAAGTTCCAATACACGCTACAACATGGATGAACCTTGAAGTCATTATGCTAACTGAAATAAGCCAGACGCAAAAGGACAAATACTGTATGATTCCAATTATGTGTGGCATTTAGAATAGGCAAATTCATAAAAAGAGAAAATAGATTAGAGATTACCAGGGGCTGGGAGAAAAGGGAATGGGGAGTTACAGCTACAAGGTTTCTGTTTGGGGTAATGAAAAAGTTTTGGAAATAGATAGTGGTGATGGTTGCACAATATTGTGAACGTAATTAATGCTATTGAATTGAACATTTAAAAAATGTGTTAAGGGACTTTCCTGGTCTCCAGTGGTAAAGAATCACGTTCCAATGTAGGGGACGCAGATTCGATCCCTGGTCAGGGAACTAAGATCCCACATGCTGCGGGGCAGCTAAGCCCGAGTGCCGCAAACTACAATGCCCATGCTCTCTGGAGCCCGCACGCCACAAATACAGAGCCCATGCACTCTGAAGCCCACGTGCCACAGCTAGAGAGAGAAAACTCACATGTCACAACTAGAGAGAAGCCCTCGCACCGCAAGGAAAGATCCCACGTGCTACAACTAAGACTTGACGCAGCCAAAAATAAAAATAAATAAATAAATATTTTTAAAATGTGTCAAAATGGTAAGTTTTGTATTATTTATATTTTACCACAATTTTATTTAAATAGAAAAAAAAAAAGGAAAAGAAAAGAAAGGGGGAAAATGTAGTGCTTCCTCCAGTGTGGGGCGGGGGAGAAAGGAAGGCATTGGTATTTTCAAAAACCTCCCCAGTAATCCTAATGTATAATTTTTTTGTGGTAGAACCACTCAACTAGATTATCTAAGGACCTTCTGGCTTTAAGATTTAATGAATCTGTATAGGTATACATATAGCTGATTCACTTCATTGTACAGCAGAAACTAACACAACATTGTAAAGCAATTATACTCCAATTAAAAAAAAAGATTTAATGACTCTGTGGCTGCTACATGATTAAGGAAGACAGAGAGTGGCACAGGGATGGAAATTAAAAAAAAGGGGGGGAGTGGATACTGAAGCCAGACTGTCTGGATTTGAATCTTAGCTACAGAAGTTATTAAATATGTGACCTTGGGCAACTTACTGAACATCTTTATCTATTTCCTCTTCTGTAAAATTTCGATAATAATAGGGTAGAATAAAAATATTAAATCAATTAATACATACAAAACACTAAGTATGTGGCACCTAGCAAGTGTTCAATAACTTTCAAATCTTTTTGCACATGCTTCTGTCTGCCTGGAATGACGTGGGCCTCCCCCTTTCTGCCCTTGTCTACCTGTAGAGTTCACATTTGTGCTTCAGTGATTTGCTCAAGTGTTACTTCCTCCTTTGCAAAGTCTTCCCTGTTCTCTCCAATTTTTGTGCCCTATTGCCCCTGCATTCATTTGTTTATATCCTTTCTTTCTCACCAGACCATACATTTCGTGATAGCAGACTTTCTCACCATTATATCCTCAGCCCCTAACACAGTGTCTGGCACATACTGGGACTCGATAAATGTTTGTTGGATGGAATGGAATGGATTTGAAAACCAAGAAGAGGAAGACATGGAAAAGAATGGGGAATGATGTTGACTACTGACATCTCTATAGGATCTTATAGGCCCACATACCCACTGCTGGTGTCTTAGCATCACTGCTCAATCAATGGTAGGCAGCCGAAAACCTGCAGTTTCCCGTGATCATTCAAACTGCAGAACTGTTCAGAAGAACGCTCCCTATCCTCTGCCTTTACCCTCTTTACTAGTCAGAGTTCTGCAGAGAAACAAAATTAATAGGATGTGTATATATACACCTATAGAGAGAGAATAATTTTAAGTAATTGGCTCACGCAATTATGCAGGCTGGCAAGTCTAAAAGCTTCAGAGTATGCCAGCAGGCTGTAGACCCAGGGAACAGTTGCAGTTCAAGCCCAGAGGCAGTCTGCTGGCAGAATTCCTTTCTCCTCGGGGGATGTCAGTTTTTTTTCTTCAGACCTTCAGCTGATTAGATGAAGCCCACCCTCCATTATGGAGAGCAATCTGTTTTACTCAAATCCACTGATTTAAATGTAAATCTTATCCAAAAACACCTTCACAGAAACATCAGCATATTCTTTGACCAGCCAAGTTGACACATAAAATTAACTATCACAGCTTCATCCTTCGCTTGTCCTCCATAAGCACAAAAGTTCTGGCTATTCCAAACTGCAGGAAATTCTCTATGTCATGCTCTTTCATGGCTCTGGGCTTTTACATATGCTGTTCCTTCTTTATGGAATACTCTTTTCCTGCTTTTTCACCTGGTAAATTACTGCTGATTTTTCAAGGCCCAGATTAAATGTTACCATCTCTGGAAAACTTCCCTAGGCCCATTTCCCACCCCAGTCTGAGTTAGATGCCCACCTCAGTGCTTCAATCATAGAATTTATTGAATGCATTGAACTACAACTGTGTTTTTGTCTTTCTCTTATGCTAGATCTGTGAGGGTTTAAACCCCACAGGTATTAAAATTAGATATTATTAATTTTTATATTTGCAGCATCTAGATCAATGCTTGGCATGAGATAGGTGCTTAATAAATGTTTGTTGAATGAATGGACTATTTCTTAATGAAGCAAATTTTGTTAAGAACAAAATATAAGTAATATAAATAAATGGATTTAAATAGCTAGTAACCCAAATAGGGAGCCTTATCCATTAAAATACCTTAAAGTCCTTAATAACATTTCAAGAATAATAAAACATTAGGGTGAGCAGTTTGGCTATTAAGAGAATGTGTGTATTTAGCTTCTCTGCCTCTGGCTATATTTATGCTGCTAAGTCTCCCATATTTCCTTTAATATTAAATTCCTCAGGCATAACTGGAGCTGTTCTTTAAATAAAGTTTATCTACTTTTCTTAATTAAACTATTATCAACCAGTTAAGAAGGGTGTGGTGATACATGTCTTTCAGCATCACTAGGCTGAACTTCAGTTGCTATTTCCCTGCTTCCCAGAGCATGTCTCATAGCTTGGCCCAGTCAAGTGAGTCCCACCAACAAGACCACAGCAGTTCCTCATCAGGGTTCCCTGGGCTTGCTCAGGACAATTTTCACTGAGAAGCTATTTACCACCATCAGCCCTTTAGAAAAAAACACATTTTGTTTATTCCTATTACAAAAGCAATATATGTTTATTGTAGAAAATTGAGAAACATGAGAAAGCAAAGAAAATAACAACTCATAATCCTACCACACAGAGATAACTACTGACCCTTCCAGGTCTTTTTCTACTTGTGAACATTGTTTTCCCCCAAAATGGTATCAAACGCTATATCCTATTTTATAACTTCCCCTTTACTTATCAATGCATTGTACACATTTTTCCATGTCATTAAATATTCTACAACATCATTTTTAATGGCTAGTTAATATGGATCCAATACTGGGTTCTGAACACAACAGGTCAATCATTAACTTCAGCTTTCTGAGAGTTGAAAGGTAAATGGGATGACCAGCTGCCACCAATCCTTTACACAGGGGTAGATCCATAACCATCACAGGAAAAGTCACATATGTGAAAAGGTACACATAACAATGTTGACATTTTCCCTGAATGTAAATGAGAAAACAGTTTTTGATGGCCAGGGGAAGATTGTGAAAGAATAAATAAGAGATAAGTCAAGAGGATTCATGTTTCCTCTTTGCTCTCTGTTCAGACGTCATCTACAGAGAGAAACTAGCTGAGACCAATAGTAAGATAAAGTGTGTCTTCATTCATTTCTTGTGTTTATTTAGGATCAATACACTATTTGGTTTTGAAAGGATTTGAGGCAACCATTCAACTAGAGTTAAAGGAAAAATGAAACCACAGGAAATATCAAGCACAGATGCCTCGAAGTACCTGGGAAGTACTCTTTTGGATTGTTTCGTCCTGAATATGGCTCTAGATTCTCTAATTATAAGGATAGCTATGATTATTTAGCCTCTATTCTGTGACAGGCATATATTAAGAACTTTATTTTATCATTTAAAGGTCAAAACAACTCTATGAAGTAGGTATTATAATCTCCATTTTAGATATGAGGAAATAGGTTCTGAGAGATTGGGTAACTTGCCAGTTAGTGGGTGACATAACTAATTAATGGTAGAGACAAGATTCAGGTCCAGGTCTGCCTTCCCAAGCCCTTTCTTCCATACTACTCTGCAAAGTAACCATCCATGGTAGGCAGAATAATGCCCCCCAAGCCCCACCAAGATGTCCACATCCTAATTCCCAGAACATTACCTTATATGACAAAGGGGAATTAAGATTGCAGATGGAGTTAAGGCTGTTAATCAACTGACCTTAAAATAGGGAGACCATCCTGGATTATCTGGTTGGGCCCAATGTAATCACAAGGACCCTTAAAAGTGGAAAACAGAGACAGAGAAGATGTGACAACAGAAGCAAAGTCAGAGTGATGCAATGTGAGGACTCAGCCTGCTGTTGCTGGCATTGAAGATAGAAGGGAATCATGAGTCGAGGGATGTGGGCAGCCTCTAGAAGCTGGAAAAGGCTAGGAAGTGGATCCTTCCCTAGAATGTCCAGAAAGGAATACACCCTGCCAACACCTTGGTTTTAGCCCGCTGATACCCCAAACTGGACCTCTGACTTACAGAACTGCAAGATAATAAATTCATGTTGTTTTAAGCCACCAAGTTTGTGGTAATTTGTTACAGCAGCAAACAGAAAACTCAGACACCAACATTTTGTGAATGTCTAAAGATCAGATTTGTATTCTTAGAGAAAAGATCCAAACACTTAGTACTGGTGTGGAAAAGAACTGCCTGCATGTAAACCATGATTTTCCCCAGAAAAGAATTGTTGATCTTCTTAAGATCTAGAAAAGTGTTGAATGAGACTACAAAGTTCTGGGTCAAGTGACATGGACAAGATTATTTTAGCCTGACATAAGCTGTCTGCTTACCCCTGTGATACTATTTGAGACATCTGCTTTTAAGAACCACATTCTCATGGATCATCTAGAAATAAAGTGAATTATAAAACACCTCTCAAGAGCTGAGTAAACTGCCCTGTTGGATGTAGTCATTAAATACTGAATCAGAACTTTGGTTGGATACCACCAGATAGGACTTTGGATTAATAACCAATGCTGGGGGACTTCCCTGGTGGCGCAGTGATTAAGAATCCACCTGCCAATGCAGGGGACGTGGGTTCAATCCCTGGTCTGGGAAGATCCCACATGCCGCAGGATAACTAAGCCCACGTGCCACAACTACTGAGCCTGCACTCTAGAGCCCGCGAGCCACAACTACTGAGCCCATGTGCCACAACTACTGAATCCCATGTACCTAGAGCCCATGCTCCACAACAAGAGAAGCCCGCACACTGCAATGAAGAGTAGCCCCCACTTGCCGTGACTAGCGAAAGCCCATGCACAGCAATGAAGACCCAACACAGACAAAAATAAAATAAATAAATAAATTTATATATATATACAAATAACCAATGCTGGACAACAGGTCTAACCAATTCTTGACGCAGCAGATTTGAGCTTGAATTCTACCTCTATCACTTTCTGCCTGTGCATGTATCATGTAACCTTTCTAAACATCAGTTTCTTCATTTGTAAGATGGGCTGATATTACTACCTTGGAAAGGTTATTACTAAGGACTTAATGAAAAGATGGATCAAAAGCATCTAGAACAATACCTGGCACATAGCAGGTGCTCAATAACTACTAGCTTGCTTCCTTCATGTTAGTCAAGTACTGTGAAGATTTTGTTACTAGTATAGAAGAAATGCTTATTTTCCTCCCTGATCTGTTTCTATAGCAAGAAGGCTTACTTATAGTTTATAAATTGCTAAATTTGGAACTTTTTTAAAGGATGAAACAATGCCCTCTAGGAAATGTGCCTGGAGGCACAGATTAAAATCTGCTCCTCCAGCCCTTCCAATGATTTGAGAGACTTCTGATTCCTTGTATTATATCTCTTCCTGATTGAAAGAGCCAGAGTGATTTTTGTTATCTGTAACTAAACCTTGCCAGATACACAGATGCACTGTGTATTACACCATGTGATATGTAAAATTGAATCCCACCAGTCAAGGAACCTCTCCTGCTTATTCTGCTTTTAACAATATTATTTTAATACAGATGCCAATAAAGCATTAATATTTTGAAATTTATGGAAGAGTATTCATTCACACATAATGCCAGTCTAATGAACCAAAGACTGAAGATAATGCTGGTGATCCCTTCCAATAGTCTTAAATTGCTATTAATTCTTTTCTTGATGGGACAGGGTGGTGAACAACAGAAATTCATAGTAGACAATTTGCTTACATTTTGTTCCTCATGTGGTTATTGTTTCAGAAAAATAGCCTAAAATTTATCAAGAAAGTTAGAATAGATTTTTGAAAGAATCAACCAGGATTGGTTGGTAGTCTGGAGTAATAATAACATAAGATTTTCATAAAGTTGGGTAGACAGCACTTTGAGCTCATACTGAAGAAATACATGTCAATTGTAAATAACTTAGGACTGCTAATTAAGACAGAATCCAAATAATTCCTTCAAGCCATCTTCTACTAGAAACCTTTTAAGTTTTATGTGATTACTTAGATAGTTCTCTGGAAATGCAACTATCAAGGCAAGTTTATTATAACTTCCTTATACATTCTGTCTACTCAAATCTTCATCTAGGCCCAGCTAGAAAACCAAGCCAAGGGACAAGTATTAAAAGTCACTCAGACCTCTGATTTTTTTAAAGTGCTATTTCTGAGAAGACTCAGAGCCACAGAGAAGTCAGGAGCCATCACAGTATGACTCCATCCCCTCCCACATCCATGCTGGGCAGGACTTTTCAGCACATCCCAAGTTTTCTGGGTTTTGCAACAGCCCGGGGTAGCTCCTTAAATCTGCCATGCCTACTCTCTCAACAGATCTAGGCACTACCTAAAGGGAGTTTGCCAAGTCACAATCTCCTTTGTGGTCTGTGAGTTCCACGAAGGCAAGAGAGTTCTCATCCATATTTGTATTCTGAGCACACAGAGCACACTTAACAAATGTTGAACAAAACTAAAGCCTCAGTCCTGAACTGCATTCTACAACTGCTCCTTGAACCCTGTCCCATCCTGCTATCAGTTATCACAAGTTCTGCTGTTCATTCTCCCATTTCTGTCCTGGTTTCACCTTTGAGATTGTCCTCACACTGTTATCTTTGCTGCTTGGCTGCAATTCTGAGTCTCTGTGCTAGAGATATTGGTTCCAGAACCCTGAGGAAGCCTTCTCCTGGTTTGGCCTGCCACTGGACTCTATGCTGGCCCAGGATTGTCACAGCAGCCCAGCCAAGATATATCTGGGAGAGGGGTCAGCATCCCTGCAAACTTCTTGGATTGAGACAACTTTCATCTGAGCTACATTATTGAAGAATTTTCAATCCAAAAATAGGAAAGCCCTTCAACCCCATTCCTCATGCCTCCTTGTCTTGTGAAAGAGATCCTTAACCACCCACCAAGAAAGAAATAAGGAAACGGCAATGAAATCAGACTGAGTGAACAGAGGGAGTAGGGGTATTCACGGAAAGGCTGGCATTGAGCATTTGGAATTTAAAAGACCAAAACAAGTCTTGGTTTTACCTTTTTTTTTTTTTTTCTATTTTCAAAATGTTTCGGTGGCTAAAATAAGTTATACTTTGAATTCACTTAAGAGCAATGAATGTTAATATATTAGAAGTTACTTCATGAAATAAGGACAATGTCTTTACTTCAAAATACTCCAAAGTAGTCATCTGAATATTTGACAGAAATATTATATTTTATTAATCCTGTGTTTAAATGATTGCTTAATTACTTAGTATTTTCATTTACACTAGCCAGAAGTGATTACTTTCCACATTTTAGATTTTTCAGAGTAAAAATGATACAATCTTAGACTGGACTTTAAATTGGTTATAAACTGGATTTTTTCACACATAATTTGTGATTATAACTGATGGTAGCTACTCTTAGGTATTTATCCCAAAAATGTTACATTGGGTGTCCTTGGGGATGAATTTTGATCTTTATATTCACATTGTTGGCCAGTAGTAAACTGACATTTGGCCTAAAAATTTGTAGGATATGTAATCCTTCACTCTATCCATGCGCTTCTTGCTCTTGAGAAAAAATAATTTACTCTGGGAGTCTGAGGGATAGCTAGCTTCTTGCATTGTGGAATCTGATTTTGGTGCTCTGACCCTGATAGTCCAGCTCTTCACTAGGGCTCACTTTTGTATTACTGTAGCAACAGCTAGCTTTTGTTTCCATAGTCAATGACTGCATCTCCTGACGCTGCCAACCGTCTCTCAAATTCACCTTCTTACTTAGAAGAAACAGGGGAGGAATGTGGATGAACCAGTCTAAATCCATCATCATTGCTGTATTTTGCTGGTGACAGGTCCGTGGTGACATCCTGTGTGAGGATCACTCCCTGTGCTAACAGATGCACAACAGCACCAGAACGGTATGACAGCTCGCTCACTCCAGGTGAGAAGAGGTTCGGGGCACACTAGGCTGAATGATAAACTCCTCAGCATGCTAGCTAACCTCGCTTAGAGGAGGGATACTTAGGTGAGAAAGAATCCTTATTCTGGGCTGAATAGCAGAAGCTGCCCAAGTGGATGTGGGTCAAGGCTCCTTAGATGGAGCTGAGATACGCTGAAGTTGGGGTCGTGGCTGGGTGAGCTGGGGATGAAGGCTGCTTCGCTGAACTAAGAAGGGCAATGGATACCGGATTCCAGAGTAGGCCAGGCCGGGAGGAACAAGGTAGAATGTGGTCTAAGTGAGCTAAGAAGGATTGTGCTATGCTGGGCTATGGGAGAATGAGAGCAAGGCCTCAGGACGTTGCTGGGCTGTGTCAGTCTGGGTTATAGGAGAGGAAAGAATTACAGCTAAAGGACTTGGAGATGAGGTGAGGTAAGGAGAGAGATCAGACGGGATGCGTATGGGGTCGGGGAGAGGCAGGAAGTAGTAGTGGAGAGATGCACCAAACAGGAGGCCTAGCACAAGTTTGAGCTGGAGACTCAGCTGACAGTTCTAGGGCAGGAGGTTAGGAAAGGGACAGCCAGGGACTCCCAGCTGTGTAGGAGCTGCTAGGAGTCAACAGCTGGCTCTGGGAAGGACAAAGAATGAGAAAAAAGAAATCATTACATTTGTAGGAGCATAACGTGGGAAAGGGGGGTAGGGGTGAGAGTTATCATTCTGCTTAGAGCTGGCCTAAATATTCTATGTTACCATCACCTTGGAAGTTCTGGGCATGTTAGTTGCTGTGTAGGCAAAATTGGAGAAGGCTGTCTCCTCTGTACTCAATTGTGGCTAATGACTTTAGTAGACTCTAATGAACCGTGCATACCAGGAAAGGAAAAGGTTAACTGAGATTGAAAAAAAGCCTTATGTGGCAGTTTTCAGAGAAGTAGGTTGACTTGGCTTGTGTGAAGGTGATGATGCCTGATTTGGAAAAGAGCAATTTATGTTGTACCGTTTTAAAATCCATTCTGGCACACTGTGATGAATGTGTTGGCTGGCAGCTAAGAACTTGCTGAAATGCAAGAGTCTTTCACCGTTTATAATCGACACTTCCCCTTCCAGGAAAGAGCCTTTCTCATCTCTGAAGCAGTGGACTTATCAATTTGCATAAAATATGCCAGTCTCATTGAACATATATTTATCATCTACCACTTACTTTCCTACTGTCTTTTTTTTTTTAAAGCAGAATTAGTTTACAGTGAATCAGCATCTTTAAATTCAGCTGTGCTGGGTGAATCTGTCAAAAGTGGCAGGAAGTCATCGCTAGAAGGGGGAGGGGAAGGAATAAAATGATCCTTTTCTGTTTCCATGATCTTTTTTGTATGTATCTAAGTGGTTAAATCACCAATTAGGTTAGATGCTAATTAAATATAAAACAGATTACAGCGCTGTTCTGATATCTTGTTAAAGTTGTACTTATTGGTTGTTTATTCTTTACCTAATTCTCACTAGAGAGGATCAAATAGCCCAGCTGAGTTCAAAGAAGGCTGCCAACCCCCCAGGTCTTACACCAGTCCCTGAACAAAAAAGGAACACCCAGGATCAACAGCCTACTCTCAAATCCCTCAAATACTACATATACCACCTGCTCACATTTGCCCTGTTCTTGCTGCTGTTTATCCATGAAAAAGCCAAGCCCGAATTTTCTCGAGGCCAAGATTTATGAAAATGCCAAATGAATCACTTCAAAATTTTACACATTTGGTTTCATTTAATCATAACTGATTCTTCACACTGTAGACACCACTCACATCTCAAATTTTATTAAACTCAAATAACGTAAAGAAATTGAAAAATGGTGAACAGATGGCATCTTGTTTCAGACCAAACCATAAGTCAGATTTTGAACAAAACTTGACAACATCTGGTTGCGTAAGTGGCATACCTAGATTTATTAAAGTTGTTCCACTCCTTTAATGCCATTTAGAGAATACACACAAATATGTAATGCTACTGCAAAGCTGAAAAGAGACTTTATAAAGTCCCATCACTGGCAGGGACATTGTATATGAAGGAAAAGCACAGTATAATCCATCCCATCAAGAGTTAATTTTATCAGCAACATGTACCAAAATTTAAAATGTGTGAACTCTTTGACCCAGCAATGCCATTTCCAGGAATATATCCTAAGGAGATCACTAGTAAAGTACATAAAGATGGCAAGCAATGATACTCATCATGGTTTTATTTACACAATGAAAAACTGGAAATAACCTAATTGTCCTTTAATGAGGGACCTGTTAAATAAAAACATCAATGCAATATTATGCAGTCATCAAAAAAGATACTATATATGTATATATATTGACATTAAAAAACCTTCGTGTCACATTGCTAAGAAAAAGAAGGGTATAAAAGAATATTCATGGTATGTCTTTATATAAAACAATTTATATCTATACTTATAGATGGTGAAATTTCAATTATTCAGCCCTTTCTTCTTTTTACTTTTTAGTTTAATTTTCCACATAAGCATGCATTTACTTTAAAATCCAGGAAAAAATCAAGCTATTTTCATTAGAGGAAAAAAAGTCATTACTCGGTATTTCAGTTAGACAAAAAGTCACCCAGGAAGCCAAATGTAGCTCTTACATTTCTGTGCCTTCTGTTGCAAAGAAAATTGTGGATAAACAGACCATATTACAGAGAGAAACTGGATGGATGGTGTCTAGAACCCAAACCAAAATAGAGGTGAAATACTACATAAACTAAGGAGGATGCCTTTATTATACATAGTGTTTGAAAGAATTAATTTATTGCGCACGTGTGCGTGCATTACTATATTTTCAGGACTAACAAAAAAAATAGTATGGATTCTAAATGGCAGCAAAGAATATAATCATCATTGGGTTTTCTTACATAAGTTACCACTCTATAAATCTCTGTGTTAATGTGGAAAAATCTGACCTGAACAGATGGACCTCATGCTGTTTTCTAAAACATGAGCAGATTTCTGATCTTCTGGACCAGGAAATGGAGTCAGCACTAAAATAGCAGACACCATCATCCATCTCCTAGAATTTCAATTTAAGGAGCTGCTAATAAAAGCAATATTTCCTCTTTAAAAATAATAGCACAGTGATATGTTTCTGTCCTAACGGAATGTGCTCTTGATATAGTACCAACATAGTGGAGATTTGTTGCAATGGAGGTGCTGGCTGACTGATCACTGAACTGCACCAATTTTGGAGAATCCCCTCACTGTCGTTCTTGGCAGGTAGCATCATTTGGCAGCTTCCATCCTTCATTCTCCAAGTTTCTCATGGAAGGCACAGTCCTCAGGGCTGCCACTCTGCCTGGTTAAATCTTCATCCCATTAGCCCAAGGGCCCCCTTTCCTTGAGCATCTTCACAGGAGCAGTTTCACAATAGATACCCTTGGGCTTGAAGTCCCAATAAAGGGCTCTCAGTCAAGTAATTAGCAACTTTGCATTTTTCCCCCCAGCTCCACCACTTTCTAGCTGTGTAACTTAAGGCTGTGAGGAGGCTGGTGGAGGCAGCAAGACTGGGTCTGAGGAGGAATTGGGGCCAAGGGGATGGCCCACGAGGTCAGGATATTGGTTATATAAAGGGAGAATGAGGAAATAGTTAAATACCCTGAAGATAATGGGAACCAGGTTTCTTACCATCAGAGAAGGAAGATACAAACAGAAAAAGGGTGAAGACTAGAATGAGCACTGTGGTGTTGGAGTGCAGTTGAAGATATTAGAGTGAACACATTTTAATATAAATAGATGAATAGATATAGAAATAAATATAGATGTGCTTAAGAGTTTCCCGGTTCTGTCTGCTAAGATGGCCCTAAAGTAACAATACTCCAGTAGCAATGACCACACCTAGCACCCAGATCTTGCATTCTCTACTAAAAGGAAGCTGGGCTCTTTGGAAAAATAGCTTTTGAAATGACTGAAATCTTTGGGGCAGGAAAAGTACCAGATGAGCCTGGAACATCTTATACTAGAAAGTACTCTGATAATGGAGATGTCAAAACAACACAAGAAGCAGCTTGAATGGGATTCGAATGGCCAAATCTGTAACAATTTCAGCATCAAAGTCAATAATCGTTAATCACAGTAATGGGTTATAATCCACCTAATAGAATAGAAATCCACAATTCCAAACTAATGTAAATAAATGAATAAACAAACAAATAAATAAATAAGAGAAAACTCTCCCTTACAACAGAATACCAACTAGTAAAGGTCAAATGAATGTTGGAATTGGAAAAATTGCCATTTGGCAATCATCATAGTAATAATTTATTTGAGCAAGAACCATCATAAAATAAGTGGCCGAAAGTTTGTTGAAGAATAGGATGTTTACATAGCCTCAAAGTGTCTCCCCACAAAATGCTTATAATTACAAAGGGAAAAATAACAACTTTACAGTGGAGAAGTTATCACCTTAACCAAGTCATCAAAGTTAACATCAGCGGCAAAAAGACAAATCAATATTGTAGCCCTTAATAAGATCCACTGAAAAAAACACAGTATTGCTTCTATCATTTTCCTGACAAAAATGTATAACTATGCCAAAAATGTGTAACGTGCATCAGACAAACCTAAATGAGGAACATTCTACAAAATTAATGGCCTGAACTTTCAAAAATGTCAAGGTCACTAAAGACAAGGAAGAAATGAGGAACTGTCACAAATTAAAGATTAAAGGGACAGGACAACTAAATGCAATTCATAACCCTGGATTTAACTCTAGACGAGAAATAAAAAACATTTTTCCAAAGAGGAAATTATTGGGGGAAATGGCATATATTGAATGAGGTCTGTGGATTCAATGGCAGAATTATATCAATCTTAAGTTCCTCATTTTGGTGATAATTCTGTGGTTATGCAGGAGGGTGTCTTGTCTTTAAGGAAGACTACTTAAGTGTAGTCTTCCTACTTAGGGCTAATTAGGCATCACATCTGCAGCTTATTATCAACTGGTTCAGAAAAAAAGAGAAAGTATATGAATGAATGACAAAGCAAGCATTGTAAAATGTTTATAATTGGAGAACTTGGGATGAAGTATATATGAGAATTACCCTTCACCCCAAGGGTTCATTGGACTATGCATGCAAGTTTTCTGTAAGTTTGAAATTATTTCTAAATAAAATATGAAAAAATATACTGGGGATAACAGAATCTACCTAGATTTTTTTGGGAGAAGTACACAAGTTAGTATGTGTGAGGTGCTTAAAGCAGAGCTAGGTATATAGTAAATGCTAAATAAATGTTAGCGATGATGGTGATAGTGGTAATGAAGTCCTGAACTTTACATCACAACTCATCTGAATCAGGACAAGTTGACTCTGGTTCACTTATTTGTTTTCTCTTTTTAGATTCAATTTAGAAGTTGAAAAAAATATTTATTTACATTTGAGATGCTAACAACATTATTAAACTTGTTTACCGTAGTTTAAGCACACAGTGTTCATGTAGAACAATATTTTATAAACTTTTGTCCTCAAGAAAAAAGGATGTTAGTAGTATGTTTTAAATAATCAAGATTTCAAAATTTTCATCCTTCATTAATTTAGGCAATGTGATAATAATGAGATTATATGATAAGTACATACATATATATATATTTCTTTATCCAAGTACAGTATATACATTAACATGTATATATTTACTGTAGGGTAACTATACACAATATTATAATAATATGCACAGAATTAAAGACCATGAAAGTTGAAAAAGGCTGTGGAGTGCCTCTACTCCAATCTCTTTGAAAGTAACTCTAGCATCTACAGCAACCCCAACAAATAGTACAGTTTCCATGTGAACTTACAGTCGCAGAAAACTTATTCCTTCTCCAGGCAGCCACCTGGGAGTCATTCTGAGTGTTAGAAAATTCTTTTTTAACATTGAGTCAAAAATCTCTCTATATGTAATCTCCAGAGTCTGTTCCGACATATTTGCTCTGGGATCACTAATTAATTCCCTCTTCCACATGACATTTCAGTATCAGGAGCTACTATTTCCTACCCTCCCCATCCCAGGTCTCCTATCATGAGTTTTCTCTTCTCCAAACTGAAAATCTTCTCTTTCTCAATTATTCCACGTATAATCGTGGTTTTCATCTTACCACCTTAACCAGTCTTCTCTGAACGTATACCAGTTTCTATGATCTCTCCTAGTCAGGAGATCCTGTTTCTATGAGGGCAGCCTGAGATCACACCAGCTATTCTGGCAGCCTCATGCATTTATGTTTATTCCTTCATTTGGTCAATATTTACTAGGTGCCTATGATGTGGAAGGCACTGTGCTAAGATAGTATGAGAGATAAAATTAAGAAAACAGGTGGTGCAGTGGTTAAGAATCCGCCTGCCAATGCAGGGGACACGGGTTCCAGCCCTGGTCCGGGAAGATCCCACATGCCACGGAGCAGCTAAGCCCTTGCGCCACAACTACTGAGCCTGCGCTCTAGAGACCGTGAGCCACAACTATTGAGCCCACATGCCACAACTACTGAAGCCCGTGCTCCACAACAAGAGAAGCCACCACAATGAGAAGCCCGCACACTGCAGTGAAAAGTAGCCCCCGTTCACTGCAACTAGAGAAAGCCCATGTGCAGCAATGAAGACCCAATGCAGCCAAAAATAATTAATTAATTTTTAAATTTTTTAAAACACAGACAATGGTAATAAAAGATAACTTTGAAAGAAATCGAGAAAACATACGCTTTCTCTTAAAGAACTTACATGTTCATTTTGGAGAAAAGAAATATGCTAACAAGTACCACAAAACAGATACAACAAGTGCTATGCATGTTAAAGGAAGTTACACAATTACATATGTATTTGCTTTAACATCAGAGTACTAGGGAACAAAGCAAAAGTCATGACAATTTCAGACTAGACCTACTGTGGTTTGGGATAGCATGAGAGCCAGTAAAAAGCAGCAGCTCGGGATTTAAGCAGCATTAAGAGAAATTTCCAGATTAGGAGAATTATTCACAGATTCAGAAGACACAAAGAGTTCATAGTTTTACCCTTAAGAGCTCTGACAATGGGATCAATAATCACTTGTCCAGAGTGATTTACATGCAACTTTATAGAAAGGCAAGAAAATAAATAGACTAGACTACTATGCACCAGGCTTATACCAAGGGCTCAATGTGTATTATTTTACTTAATCCCACAACAACCCCAACAAGGCAGGCACTAATATCAGTCCCTCTTTAAAAAGAAAAAAAATTAAGTGAAGATCAGCAAGCTTCAGTAAGTTGCCCAAGCTTACAGGGAGCTTACTATGGCAGTCAGCCTTCAAATCCAGACTGTCAGCTTCCAGTCCAACTTGAGGCCATCAACTACTTGCTACCCAACAAAGCAATATCTGGCAAATTCCCACCCACGTCCCCACAAACTTCCAGGCGAACTACTTGGAGAAGGCTCTCACTAAACAATCTGTTCCTCCTCTGGGCTCAAGAACAATTTCTACAGGACTCTGTTACAGTCCTTGATACAAGGTATCAATGTGAATTGTGTATGTAACACAAACCCCTGATAAAATGTTCCTGCTCCAAGAACAGAGATTGTGTCCTTATCTTCTTCTTGGAATCCCCAGGCCCTAGGGCATTGCCAGACTCAACAAATGCTAGGAGAATGGCATAGCTGGCCCACTTTGAAGAAAGTCACCCTTTTAACCAGAGACCTCTAATTCTGGGTCTAATTAGTTGTGGTGCAGAGCTTTGGTTGCCACAATGCTGCAACCTAACTCTATCTTCTGTCTCTTAACTCTAACTAAATTAAGGGAATCTGGGAGTTCCCTGGCAGTCCAGTGGTTAGGACTCCACGTTTCCATTGCAGTGGGCACAGGTTTGATCCCTGGTCAGGGAACTAAGATAATGCAAGCCTCATGGTGCAGCCAATAAAATAAAATGATTTTTTTTATAAAAGGGAAAGGGAAAGATATATTTGACTACATAAAAACTGAAATTTTCTATACCGCAGAAAATATCATAACGTTTAAAAATAAAAATTCAAGAAAAAATTGCAACATGTAACAGAGTCTTCAGTATGCAAAGAGTTTTTACAAATAAGAAAAAGAATATAAGCACACCAACAGAAAAATAAGGATATGAACTGGAAACTCACAAAACAAAAATAAGTATGACCAATAAATATATAAAAAGATGCTCTTTACTGCCTATCCAATTGGAAGAAAACCCTGATTTTGGTGATAGTGTGGGGATACTGACATTCTAATTCAGTGTTTATGCTGGTATATAGGTACATCTTTTCTGTAGCACAATCTAGAAATAGTGTTCTTCCAACAAATATTTCTTGAATACACATATATCTGACACTGTGTAGATACTGAGAACATAGTAAAGAATAAAGCACACAAGGGAGGAGATAGGAAATAATTGAACAAATAAATAAATCAATGTATCAAAAAATAAAATGTACATTGAACCATCAATTTCACTTCTAGGATTTTTTTTCTAAGAAAATAAATAAGTGCACAAATGTTTGTTCAAAGATATTATTTGAAGAACTGTCTAATAACAGCAAAAATTGGAAATAAATAAATGTTCATTATTATAAGATTGCTTAAATTATGTTCTGCCCACATAGTGCAATAGTGCAATATTATACAACACTTAATGATGATGACCTAGTTTTATATGCATTGGTTTGAAAGACATTAATGATAAATTACATAGTGAAAATGCAACCAACAGAAGATTGGTCCATTTAAAATGCATGTGTGTTCATCTAAGAGAAAACCTGTTAAAGTATGGAGGTTCCATAAAAAACTAAAAATAAAGTTACCATATGATCCAGCAATCCCACTCCTGGGCATATATCCAGAAAAAATGAAAGCTCTAATTCAAAAAGATACATGCACCCCAGTGTTCATACAGGTACTATTTACAATAGGCAAGACATTGAAGCAACCTAACTGTCCATCAACAAATGAATGGATAAAGAAGATGTGAGATATATAGATATAGGTATAGAGATAGATAGATAGATAGATATACAAGGGAATATTACTCAGCCATAAAAAAGAATGAAACAATGTAATCTGTAGCAATATGGATGGACCTAGAGATTATCATACTAAGTGAAGTAAGTCAGACAAAGACAAATATTATATGATATCATTTACATGTGGAATCTAAAAAAACAATACAAATGAACTTAATTACAAAACAGAAACACACACACAGACCTAGAAAACAAACTTATGGTTACCAAAGGGGAAGGGGGGGATAAATTGGAGTATGGGAGTAAGAAATGCACACGACCATCTGTAAAATAGATAAATAACAAGGATTTACTGAAGAGCACAGGGAACTATATTCAATATCTTGTAATAAACTATAATGGAAAAGAATCAGAAAAAAAGAATATAATGCATATATGTATAATGGAATCACTCTGCTGCACTCCTGAAACAAACACAATATGATAAATCAACTATGCTTCAATTTTTTAAAAATCTATTTACAATGGTTTTCTCTGGTTTTATGTATTTCTCTGTCACCTAAATTTCTTACAGTGAGCATACATTTTATGAGAGAAAAACCACAGATATTCAATGTTTTGAAAAGTATATATGTAATCTTTACAGAGTTCACAAACCATATCCCACCAGTATATTTGAAATTGTCAGCATTATGATACATCTTAGTCATATTTTCTTCAGATTATAACTTTCCATAAGATCGTTAGCTAGCTATTGTTCTGTATCAAATTTTTCATTAATTCTTTTTGTTTAAACTTCCTTTAGCAACATCTTTTTTGTACCAATATCAATTTTACATCTTTCTAGACTATCTTTGTTCTGGAATTAAAATATGTGTAAATATTTCGTTGCTCAGCAAAATACCAAACACTTCAGTTCACCTGTTCCCAAGGTTCTGTGACTTGGGAACAGTTGACTATGGAAGTTAATGGTTCTGCGGAGTTCAGAAACACTAAAGGTGTCCAAAAATAAAGATGGATTACACAAGAAGCTCTGGGGAAAATGTGTGACTTGTAGTGTGTGATGGCACTGAAAACCAATGAGTGTATTTACATGTGCGTAATGTTTGTGTGCATATACACATACATGCATCCTACATATGCTATGCATATGCATACGTGAGAGTTCATGTTTATGCTCACCCTGTGTCCTCCCATGTAGGTAAATCAAACCTGTTATGCATATGCTTTATCTGCACCCCCGGGCGAGCCACATTTGCCTTCACGTTATCTGCGGGAAACCAGCATCAACCCATCCGCAAAGGGTTTCAGTGTCGAGACAGGGAGCCGGCGCCACTCTGGCCACCTGCCTTGGAGAGCGGCTACTCAAAGGTGCGGAGTAGAACCGCAAGGCAGGCCGCCGCCCGGGAAGTAAGCTGATGAAGGAGCTTGAAGCACTTCAGCACCACGGACACGGGCAACCCCAATCGAGTCCTTTCGAGCCGTAAAGTCGGCGGAGACCGCCCGCCCCTTCCCCAGGCGCCCCCAGCCCTCTCCGCCTAGTGCATCACAATCTCCGGGCCCTCAATCGTCACCGAGACGCCAGCTTTCCATCGCGCTCCTCGCCAAGCCCGGCAAAAGCCTGGCCGGAGATGCGGGTCCGCGCAGCGCTCCCACTCGCCCTTCCTGCTGGCCCGCGCCTCCCTGCCATCCTCTTCTCTCTAAAGAGGCCAAACGGGCGCACGAGGCGTAGAAATTCTACGGCCCAGAGCCGGGTCGGGGGGGTCCTGTTTTCCTCCCCGGAGGTGGGAAAGGCTGAGCGCACTTGCTCTGAGCCTCCACCCGCTACATTCGGCCGCGGCCTGGCCCTTCCTCCTTGCCCTCGCCTTTCGTTGGGGAAAGATTTCTCCAAACCGTTTAATCTCCGCGAAAATCTCAACCCATATAGACTGGCGTCCAAGAGTCAGAGACAGACAACAGAGTAAAGGCAAATACTCATTCTCGGCCCTATTTCTAAAACCATCCGGCATTCTTAAAAGTTTGTATTTGAAATTGATCCCATGGCGCCATAGGGACTCTCCCTTGTTTGGGTGGGCGCCTGGGCGAAAGGAAAGCAGTAGCTCCTGGCCTTTATCAGAGAGCCTGGGGAAGGACCCATACATGCGACGGTGGCAGGAAACGGGGGCGCACAGCTGATACTGACCCTACCGAACCCGTGTCCAGGTTTTCCAAGAGAGCAGTGCCGGGCAGTGGGGGCCCCGCAGCCGCTCAGGCGTCGAGCAGAGCCTCCGCAAAGGCTTGTAAGGGGGGCGGGGCGCTTCGCCCAGGGCCCGGCCAACCCCAAAAGAGGGACTCGGCCTCTTAGGTGCCTCGGCTAAAAGCGAGTGTGTGGGGTTCGGGGTACGCTCCCACTCCTTACGGGTGGGGCGGCCCGGCAGGCAGGGTCAAGGTCCCAGTCCGCTGCTGCCGACCGGCTGCCGGGGCCCGGTTACCTGTGCGTCGCGGCGAGGAAGGAGCGCCCGGTGCTCCGGCCGGGGCTGCCCGCTGCCGCGCACCTAGTCCAGCCTCTGAGCCCACTGAGGCCACCGCGCGCTTCGCCAGGAAAACCGCGGCAGGGGCGGCTGAGGCCGCCTGGCTGGGCAGGGAGAGCGGCGCCGCAGGCACGAACCCTGCGCCTGCGCTCTCCGCTGCTCCCCCTCGCTCCCCACCGGCAGGTGCCCAAGTGGAAGACCAAAGGGGAGCGCCGGGGATTTGTGCCCCTTACTCGCGCGGTGGGAGGGCCCAGGCGCCGCGAAAGTGCCTTCCGGCTTTAGCCTATGCCCCTCGAGAGACCCGGTCTGCCGGAGTGACATGGTTTTCTGGAAGGGGGCAGGGAGGCAGCCTCAATCCATTTCCACCTGCCCCTTTGCGTTTAAAAGTCGCAAGTCGATTCCCTGATATTTAAAATATGTCTAGCATCAGTAAATCGTGGTCCGGGAAGGTCTTCGGGCATCCCCCGACTCCACCTGGCGTTTTACCGATGAGGTCTCTGGGGCAAGGGTCTTGACGCTGCAGATCTGGCTCCTGGACTGAGGTCTATATACCCCAGTCCCGTGCTGAATGAATACAGCTTCTTGGAAACAGGGTCACGAGGACAGGCAGGAAGGCCATCAGCACAGGCCAGGCAAGAACAGGTGAGGCCTGAACCAAGGTGATAGCTGTAGGGAAAGATAGGAAGTGATTGCTGGTTTCTCCTCTGTCCTTCCAGATCCACTCACCACCCTGTTCTGTGACTCAGGACTGACTTTTATGGACGACATCAACTGTCCTCTGGCTTTGCCTGTTTTTGGCCAATGGGAGGCATGTGCAGGAGGGCCATCACAGGGCAGAATGTTGATCACAGGGCAGGATGTTATTCAGGACCTCTCCCCTGCATTCTCAGAGGGCCATTCTATTAGCAGTGGCTGCATTCTTTATCTGAACGCCATTACTCCAATCGTGTGGCCCTCTCCTACAGTTCATTCTTAGTCCTGTTTACCACTTGCTGCCCTTGCCTCTGCAGGCCTGGCTCCCAGATGTTTCCTTTAACCCTGCCCACAACTTTTTAAATAGTCTCTTCCTTAAATTCTCAACTATCTCCTGGATGTGCCATGCCATCTTTATCCCACCACCTTTTTCCTACCATTCCAGGACACTCTAATACTTCACTGTGGTTGGGAAGATTCATAAGAAAAAAAAAAAGGTGTCAAAGGAAGATGAGACTTTTGGGACTTCCTTGGTGGTCCATGCTCCCAGTGCAGGGGGCCCTGGTCAGGGAACTAGATCCCGCATGCTGCAACTAAGAGCCTGCATGGTGCAATTAAACTATCCTGCATGCCCCAACTAAAGACCCTGCATGCTGCTACGAAGATTCCACATGCCACAACTAAGACCTGGTGCAGCCAAATAAATAAATAAGTAAATGTTGGAAGGAAGGAAGGAAGGAAGAAGGGACTTTTAAAAGGTGAGGTGTCTCCCAGAGCCATCTTGACAGCGCCCAGGCTCCAGGCAGCCATCATGCTACGTGATCTCCCCACCACGTCCCCGAGCCTGAGGGCATCAAACACAGTTCGAATAGACCCAAGAATGGGATGCAGACTACTCAGACTCAATGTGTTCCACAAAAGGGCTGGGGGTCATCTAAGTGCCCAGCACAATAGAACTTTTGGGTGCCTCTTGATGGGAAGAGACAATCTAGATCTTTATGGAGCAAGTGCTGGTGCTCTCCCAGCTGCAGCTGGGCTGCTTTTGAATGAGTTGATATCCTTAGGACACTTAAAAGAGTCTTGGGCACAGCGTCTGAAAAATGTGTTTATGAAGGAGCTGCTGAGTGACGCAGTTGTTGATGAGAGTCTCCGGCTGTTTCAGTAGAAAACCCAAAGAATGTTCCCAAAGAGGGAGGAAATAAAAGGCAATAGAGTGAGTAACGATTGCCCCTAGCACTCCATGTCAGCTGGGTCTGAATCCAAGGCCTGACCATCTCTCTGCCTTGTAAAAAAACGATCAAACTGGTTTAATTCTTTCCCCATCCCACCCCTTCAAAAACACACAGACAAAAACAAAACAAAACACCGAGGCACTATCTTGGCAAGACTTACACAAAGGTAACCCCAGGAGTAGCTGTTTGCAAACAGAATTAATATCTCCCCTATGTGTACTGAATACAAATGAGACCAGAACAGAAAATTAACAAGTATCTTTGGCCTTTCATCGTTTTGAAGAGGAAGGATCCTTTGTTTTTCAGAAAGCAACCTGGGCATGAATTGTGCCGATCTAAGTAAGGAGTAGGGGAACAGAAGCAAAAGGAGCCTCAGAAGGCCAGACTCATCCACAAAGCTCAGCTAGATTGTATGTTTCTCCTGGAGGAAGTGGGGGAGGAAAAGAGCCAGAAAAGTTTTGAGGATGGGAGTGAGAAAAATGAAGATGTACAGTGATCTGAGTTTGAGAGGTTTGAGGCTAGAAATTCAGCACAGCTGCCATTCTGAATTATACTGAGAGACACTGAGAAACAGGAAGAAGGATGTTTAGATGTTTTGTTATGTGTAATAAATGGAATTCTTCTTTTGTGCTGTAATATTGAGGACTCTTTCTGACAGTTGTCAAAAACACAAACTGATTTAACTGAAAAAAATCTATAAATAGATAGCTTCAGGTATGGCTGGATCCAGGGTGCAAACACTGTCATCAGGATATGCTCACTCCTTCTCTCTCTGTGGACTTCAAAGAGTTTATTCTCATGTAGTGATTTTTCCCCACCTCCCCACCTTTCCCCAGTGTTGAAACTACATCATCCTTATAGCTAATCATTCCAGTAGAAACAAAGCACATATTTCCAAGTAGTTCCAATAAAATCTTATTACGTCTCATTAGCAAATTCTGGATCATATACCCAACCGTATGCTTTAGTCTGGGGACAAAGAATGAGGGAAGAGTCGTTCTCCAAAGAAAACTCAAGGTTCTATTATCAGAAAAAAACCCATAAAGTGATGGGCAAATTTGGGTGTCACAAACTGTGATAACAATATGAAACAATTTCTAAGAATATACTGTTAAGATAGGAAATACACAAACAAACAACAACAAAAAAACAGGTACAGACCAGTGTGGAATGTAAGTTGTTGTTTGTGTAAAAGAGGGGGACTAGAGAATGAGAAATGGACAAACAGACCAATAGTCAGGTAGAAACATAGAAATGTATAGGGACATACAAATATACATGTCTAGACAGAATATCTCCAAAAGGATACACAAGAAAAAAAAAAAGTGATGGGCAGATGAAAAAAGAACATGTCCATTACAGGTACCTCTCAAAGAAACTTCAGTTAAGATTTATACTGCTTTTCAATTTTTTAATACTAGAGTAGTGTTTCTTTGGGAAATGACATCATGTTGACATGGAGAGCAAGGCAGCTGAAATTCTTTCAACCTAAAAAATAAAGTGAAATATTTTGCTCTTCCTACAGAAAGAGGTGCCAGAAAAGATTTTTTAAATATATTTTGTTTTGAGTTTCCATATACATACAGCCTTTATTTAAGAGGCCTGTTTTCTGATCCCAAAAAATGATTCAAATTCCTCAAAGCCTGAAGAAGTTACTAGAGTTCCTGATTACCATTGTGAAAATACGTGTTTCCCCGTCAGCACCACCACCACTTCACTCTTGCAGTTAGACACAAAGCTCAGTTCTTGTAGCACTCTGGGCCAAACAACTAAGAACTGGTTTGTATATCCACACAGGGAGGCACACAGTAACACCCCATTTTAGGAACATTCAGACTTTTATCAACCTCAAAAACCTGGCACACCACAAATCTTGAAATAAGTGAGGCAACTTGCTGTCACAAAATTCAAGCACTTGTCTTAGTCTTCAAATTGTGTACAAAACAAAGGGCACCAACAATAAGCACAGTTATCTATTTTCCCCCAATCAATTCTTTCTTCATTATCATTTACTACTCTATTACCACATTTGCTCACTTCACCAATTACTAGTTCTGAGTTTCAGATTCCTTATCAGAAAAGGGGAAAATAATAACCTACTATACAGGGCTGTTATGAGGATTAAATTAACTAATACATGTAAAGGGCTTAGGACAGTGTTGGGCACCCAGTAAGCACTAAATTAATGTTTGCTATTATGATTACAGGGGCCCAAAAGTAAATCCCTCTAGATAAGTAAAATGAGTAAAACGTCTGTATGGAGATCATGTCTGAATAGAATGCCGTATAAGGAGAGTAGCTGTTCATTCAGCTTCAGAGACCATAAGGAAATGTGAATCCAGTGTTGAAAGATATTCTGTTTTCTAAATATGGGATAGAAATCTTGATTTTTTTTTTTTTGATTCTTTCTGGGATGGATTTTTTTTTTTTTTTTGGCTGCGTTGGGTCCTTGTTGCTGTGCAGGCTTTCTTTAGTTTTGGCGAGTCGGGGCTACTCTTCGTTGCGGTGCGCAGGCTTCTCATTGCAGTGGCTTCTCTTGTTTTGGAGCACGGGCTCTAGGCACACGGACTTCAGTAGTTGTGGCACACAGGCTCAGTAGTTGTGGCTCACGGACTCTAGAGCACAGGCTCAGTAGCTGTGGCACACGGGCTTAGTTGCTCCACAGCATGTGGAATCTTCCTGGACCAGGGCTCAAACCCATGTCCCCTGCATTGGCAGGCAGATTCTTTTTTTTTTTTTTTTTTTTTGCGGTATGCGGGCCTCTCACTGTTGTGGCCTCTCCCATTGTGGAGCACAGGCTCTGGATGCGCAGGCTCAGCGGCCGTGGCTCACGGGTCCAGCCACTCCATGGCACATGGGATCTTCCCAGACTGGGGCACAAACCCGTGTCCCCTGCATCGGCAGGCGGACTCTCAACCACTGCGCCACCAGGGAAGCCCGGCAGGCAGATTCTTAATCACTGCACCACCAGGGAAACCCTGGCTTGTGGGATCTTATTTCCCGGACCAAGGATCGAACCTGGGCCCACAGCACTGAAAGCACCAAGTCCTACCACTGGACCGCCAGGGAATTCCCAGAAATCTTGATTTTTAAATGAAATTTTCTGGTTATTAAAAATGCAAATGCATTCATAACTTTTAAAAACTCAACAAACTAAGAATAGAAGAAACTAACTCACCATAATAAAGGCTATATATGAAAAACCCACAGTTAACGTTACACAATGGTGAAAGACTAAAAGCTTTTCCTCAGGAGTAAGACAAGGATGCCCACTCTCACCACTTCTATTCAACATAGTACTACAGGTTCTAGCCAGAGCAAATAGGCAAGAAAAAGAAATAAATGGTATTGAAATAGGAAAGGAAGAAGTAAAATGATTTCTGTTCACAGATGACATGAGTTTATATGTAGAAAACCCTAAATACTCAAAAAAAGACTGTTAATAAATTAATTCAGCAAAATTGAAGGATACAAAACCAATGCTCAAAAATCAGCTGCATTTCTGTACGCTAACAATGAACACTCTTAAAAGGGAATTAAGAAAAAAATCCATTTACAATAGCATCCAAAAGAATAAAATACTTAGGAATAAACTTAACCAAGGGGATAAAAGACTTGTACAATGAAAACCAAAAAACTTGGCTGAAAGAAATTCAGACAAAAATAAACAGAAAGATACCTTGTGTTCATGGACTGTATGACTTTAAATGACTAAGATGTCAGTACAGCCCAAAGTGATCTACAGGTTCCATGTAATCCCTGTCAAACCTCCAATGATGTTTTTTGCAGAAATGGAAAAATCCATCCCAAAACTCATACAGAACCTTAAAGCCAAAACATCTTGAAAACAAAGAACAAGTTTGGAGGTCTCACACTTCCTGGTTTCAAAACTTACTGTAAAGCTAATCAAAATAGTGTGGTATAGCACAAAGACAGCCATACAGACCAAAAGTGTAGAACAGAGAGCCCAGAAACAAACACATATATGGTCAAATGATTTTTGACAAGGGTGCCAAGACCATGCAGTAGGTAAAGGACAGTCTTTTCAACATTTAATGTTGGGAAAACAGAATAGCCACATGCAAAAGAATGAAGTTCGATCCTGCCCTTACACCATATACAAAAATTAACTCAAAATTGATCAAAGACATAAATGTAAGAGATAAAACTATAAAACTCTTAGAAGAAAACATATGGCAAAACTCCATGACATTGGATCTGGCAATAATGTTTTGGATGTAACACCAGAGGAACAAGCAAAAAGAGAAAAGATAGCTAAGTTGAACTTTATCAAAATTAAGTGTCTTTTGTGTGTCAAAAACACTATCAACTGAGTGAAAAGGCAACCCATAGAATGGAAGAAAATATTTGCAAATCACGTATCTGATAAAGGATTGATATCCAGAATATATAAAGAATGCCTACAACTCAACAACAACTACAAAAGCAACTGATTGAAAAGTTATCAAGGACTTCCCCGGCAGTCCAGTGGTTAAGACTCCCCACTTCCACTGCAGGGGGCGTGAAGGTAGGAAGCCGGGATGAGCCCCCTCTACCCCTAGTACTTCTTTGGACCTGGTTCTCCCAGAAGACCCCCTTCTTTTTCTTTGTGAGCATTTTCACAGTCACATTGAAGCAGAAAGTTCCCCTGGTCGGGGAACTAAGGTCCCACATGTTGTGCAGTGCGGCCAAAAAAAAAAAGTTATCAAAAGCCTTGAATAGACATTTCTCCAAGGAAAATATACAAATGGCTAATAAGCACATGAAAAGATGTTCAGTATCACTAACCATTAAGGTAATGCTAATCAAAACCACAATGAGATATCACTTCACACCTATTAGGGAGATTATTATCAAAAACAAAAACAGAAAATAATAAATGTTGGTGAGGATGTGGAGAAACTGGAACACTTTTGCATTCCTGGTAGGAATGTAAAATGGAATACTCACTACAGAAAACAGTATGGCAATTCCTTCAAAAAATTAAAAATAGAATTACCATATGATCTAGCAATTCTACTTCTGGGTATTAAATGTAGTGAAAGCAGGGACTTGAACAAACATTTGTAAACTCATGTTTGTAGCAGCCTTACTCACAATAGCCAAAAGGTGGAAGCAATGCAAGTGTTGTCAGATGAATAAACAAAATATAGAATGTACATAAAATGGCATATTATTCAGCCTTTAAAAAGAAGGAAATTCTGTCATATGATACAGCATGGATGAACCCTAAGGATATTAGGCTAAGAGAAGTAAGCCAGTAACAAAACAATTAATGTCCTATGATTTATATGAGGTACCTAGAGTAGTCAAATTCATAGAGAAAGTAGAATAGTTGTACCTGGGACTGGGGGTGGGTGGGGGCTGAGGAAGAGAGGATGGGGACTTAGTGTTTAATAGGTACAGAGTTTCAGTTGGAGAAGATGAAAAAATTCTGGAAATGGATGGTAGTGATGGTTGCACAACAATGTGAATACACTTCAGAACTTTATACTTTAAAATAGTTAAAATGGTAAATGTATACTATGTATATTTGCCATAATTTTTAAAAAGTTAACTTAAAAAATGCAAATTCATAAACACTGTCAAGCACATCCACAACCACAAGTCATAGTACTCACAGAGGAAAATATGGGCTTACAAAAAAAAAATTAAAAATCACATGAGGAATCACCAATAGAGAGAGTCAAGGAGATGCAGCAGGGAAGATTAACTCTGGTCCTGGTTGCTTCTTACTGGCACTATGGATCCCCCGATGTCTGGCTGTGACTCCCAGAGGATTCCCAGCCCAAGTAATTTGCAAGCGTCTTTTGGCTGCGAAGTCACTTTGCTGCCTCTATGGTGACAGACCAGCTAGCACCATCAGCTACTTTCTATATCCCTCACAGTGCAGGCAGGAGCCTCTGGATCCCTTCCATGCTACACAAGAGTATGAGTAGAATGAGGAGAGTCACCTCGACCGCTCCTTGTCTATGCCACCCTGCACTTTGCCTCTGCTTTAGTCATCCTGTGTTGGTGCAGAGGCACCTTGGGGGGCTTCCTCCTCCCACATTCCCGACAGGGAGTAGAACAGAAGCCCCTTCTACTCTCAGCTTCCTCCACAGTCTATTCAATAGCCTTGGAATTTCTGCCTGGAAGGTTAAAGTCACAATACAAGCGTCTACCTCTTTACTCCCAATCTCTCTCACTTTCTTCTCCTTTCTTCACTCAAATAGCAAAATGAACTTTGACTCTTTTTTTTCTCATCAAACTCCTTTTTTAGGAGTCCTAATCCTCCCCACCTTCATGGTTAGTAGGTACCTTTGGCTGACCTGAGAGAAAGTCATATACATGGAAATGCAAAAGAGATGAGCATGTTGTATATTATTTTAAATTAAGTAAAATGGCCAATGGCAGTAAAGGGATATAATGGCTCGTATAACTGAACAGTCCAGAGTTTTAGGCCAGGCTTTTAAGCAAATGCTTAAATGATGGGATGAGGACTCAGTTTCTCAAATCCACTTCTTCCTTGTTGGCTCCATTCTTGGCAGGCTTCTCCCCTCGTGGTTTCACAAGGACTGTCAGAGGCTCCAGGACCCACATGTTTTCTTGTTCACATAAAAGGAAGAAGAACACTTTCCCTCTTCCACTTTCTGAACCAAAGTCCTGGCTTAGCCTGGTTGGATTTGTCCTTCCCTGATCCAATCATTGTGGTGATTGAGACGATGCCTGTTAGCTTAAGTTAAACACCACATCCCATCTGACATATTCCATTCCTAAAGCAGAAGAGGGGTATCAAGTTCCCCTGAAACCCATGGATCTTGAGAATAAACAGTAGATACCATTACCAGGAAAAAGGTGAATGTGTGTTGGGTGACCAAAGCTAGTGATGTCTACCACCTCCAATGTCTACCAGATCTGATTTGACTTCCTGCTCAACAAGACTTTATTAAACTAAACACTGAAAAGAAAATGCAAAACAGAATCAAGTTAATCTTAGCAACTCTTCCCCACAGTACATGTCCCTTCTGACTCCTGATTCCTGTTCTGTGAAATTTCTTTTAAAATAATATCCCAGTGTCTGCACTTGACACACCAAAATTTGCCTATCTCCTGGGTGTCCTGGACCACTTCTCTCATCAGTGTCTGTCCTTGCCCTAGGACTTGGTTTGAACCCTAGGGGCTTTACGAGGAACAAGAGCCCACCCATGTGGGCAGGCTGCCAGTCTATGTGTCCACACCTCCTTAAAGATCATTAAAGTGGTTCATAAACCACCTAACAGCCGAAGTAGGGTTTGCTCTAATTTTTATCACATTCATTATTATTATTTATTTTTATATTTAATATTATCTGTAATATATGGATCCTTCTGCTTCAATTTGACTGTGAAAATGCTCACAAAGAAAAAGAAGGGGGTCTTCTGGGAGGTGGGGGGGTCACCAGAACCAGGTCCAAAGAAGTACTAGGGGTAGAGGGGGCTCATCCCGGCTTCCTACCTTTGCGCCTCCGCCATTTCATTTTTTTTCCTCCTCTGTGCCCTCTCTAAACATAGGTGAAGAACAATAACCAGCCTGCCACCGAATTTTCTATATGCAAAATAACCTCTCTCTTCTCGCTCCATTAATCCTCAAAGACTTTTCCACTTTAGAACTTGAGATGTGATTGCTCACACTGGGTATTTAATATCATTTGTAGTAATCAGTGTGAAAAAATTAGAGCAAACTCTGCTTCAGCTGTGAGGTAGTTTATGAACCACTTTAGTGATCTTTAAGGAGACATGGTCGCGCAGATGAGCAGCCTGTCCGCGCAGCAGGTGGCATTAGGCAGGTCTCCTGACTGCGGGGTGGGGGGTGGGGGGGAAGCCTGAAGGTGAAGGCCTGAGCTCTATTGTTAGCTCTGCTGCTCTGCAACTGTGTGACCTTGAGCAAATCAATTAACCTCTCTGGACCTACGAGTTCCTCAGCTCTAAATAGCAGGATTAAACTTGATGTTCTCTAAGCTCTTTTCACCTGCAGCATTCTAAAATGTTCAAAGAAATTGATTTTGTTTTGTTTTATTTTGTTTTTGGCTGTGTTGGGTCTTCGTTGCTGTGCGTGGGCTTTCTCTAGTTGCTCCGAGCAGGGGCTACTCTTCATTGTGGTGCGTGGGCTTCTCATTGCGGTGGCTTGTCTTGTTACGGAGCAAACATATAGGTACACAGGCGTCAGTAGTTGTGGCACGCGGGCTCAGTAGTTGTAGCTCACGGGCTCTTTAGAGTGCAGGCTCAGTCATTGTGGCACATAGGCTTAGTTGCTCCACGGCATGTGGGATCTTCCCAGACCAGGGCTCGGACCCATGTCCCCTGCACTGGCAGGCAGATTCTTAGCCGCTGTGCTGCCAGGGAAGTCCCTGATTTTTTTTTTAACAGTTCACAAATGAGAAGTTACCAGTAAAGAGTTCTTCTCTTTTCTAGAACTAGAAAGATCGCCAAGAGACACTCATTCAGGCTGAAAGGGGTTAAGGAAGAGGTGGAGTGTAAACAGTGAATTACAGGGTGATCAGATGGTGGAGGACAAGCTCCTGTGTGGGTCCTGACCCCCCTCTGAGTCTCCAGTGAGCCCCAGAGAGCACCCGCACAGCCTCGGGGGCTGTGTGCACTTAACCGCAAGAATCCCCATGCTCTTTGGCCTGGGGAGAGGTTGAATATTCTAGATTCATAGGATTCCCTTCTTCTGAAGCTCCTCCAGGGACTCAGTCCTCTCTCCCACTACCTCTGTTTCCCAGAGGAGGGCCCTAACTAGGGGGAATATCCAAAGTGTTGTCCCATGACACCTAAATTAGGATGACAGTTGGAAAGCTTGAAGTAACCTCTGCTCTTGCTCAAAAATCTCACTAAAACAACTAGGAAGGGTTTTTTTTTAAAGACATGTATCTACAAGGACCAAGAGAAAAGGAGACAGCAACAACGGAATTTTGGAGGTTAGAAAATGCTTGAACACGCAGTAACTGGCTTAGCAGACTCTAGTAAATGGAATCCACAGTCAGTGATGGTGGAAGGTAAGAAACAGCCCGATTTACACTGCAAAACTGAAAAGGTCATGAATTGGCAGCACCAGATACCACTGGAAGTGAGGTTGAGGTAAGGGATAGGGATAAAAGGGATGGACTGAATGTTCTTTTAAGAAGCTGTCAGTTCCCCAGATGTCCCTCCCAATCCACAGAGCAAGGAAACGACCTCACCCCCACTCTCGTAGGAGACTGGAGGCCTTCCCTCTGAGAGCAAAGAGGACTGCTCTCTGGAGAAGGAAAATCTGAGGGTCTCTGCACTGGGGGACATCAGGCCCAACTGGGGCTAGGGAGATCCACATGGAAAACAGGAGAGTGTGAATGTTCACATACTGAATGTTAAAACCACTAGTTCTCTTCTACCTCTTATCCCAGAATAATGGCAGCCAGGCATATACTCTCCAAGAGCCTGGAGGATTCTTCTCTGAGTATTCTAACAAGCTCAAGAGAGAGACTTCAAAATTCTGACATAGGGATTCGCTAACCACTGGCCCTGCTAGACCACTGTACAGTGAAATCCACAACTGACAAGCCCCAACCCATGCTCTCAGAGCTCCCAATCAGCTTTTTATGCCCTATCTTTAAATATTAGCAGAGGCCAAAAATCACCACACATCTGAGGAAAGCCTCAGAGAGACCAAAGCAAACAAAGATAATTTTGAGGAAACAGAGCCTAACCTGGGAGAAAAAAAAATTTTTTGTAATAACCAAAATTCTCAGAGAGTGTGATATTACATCAGTGAAAGAGGAAAAGTGTATATTTATAAAAAGGAATATTCAGAGAGCACAAAGGGAGACTTGAAAATTTAAAACATGATAGTAGAAAGTTTTTTAGAGGTAGTAAAAAGATGGAAAGGGACAGTTTCCCATGATGTGAAACAAAAGGACAAAAAGATGGAACACTGAACAGAAAAAGTAAGACAATTAGAACACCTACTCAGGAAATCCAAATAAAGAGTCCAGAAAGATAGAAAAGAGAGAACAGAAGGGAGGAAATAATCCTTGAAATAATTCAGGACAATATCTTAGAGTTTGCAGATCAAAAGGGCCTATAACCCCACATGATTCTCAAAAACAGGCCCACTTCAAGGCATATCTTAGTGAAATTTCAGAATCCTAGGGGCAAGCAGAACATCTTCAAGCTTCTAGAAAGAAAATAAACAAAAACAAAAAAAAATTTTAATAGGACATATAAAAAATTAAAGACAACACAAAAAGATGGAAAGATATACCATGTTCTTGGATTGGAAGGATTAATATTGTTAAAATGACCATAGTACCCAAGGCAATCTACAGATTCAATGCAATCCCTATCAAAATATGAATGACATTTTTCACAAAAGTAGAACAAACAATTTTAAAATTTGTATGGAAACACCAAAGACCCCAAATAGCCAAAGCAATCTTGAGAAAGAAAAACAGAGCTGGAGGAATCAGGCTTCCTGACTTCAGACTGTACTACAAAGCTACAGTAATCAAAACAGTATGGTACTGGTACAAAAACAGAGACAGATCAATAGAACAGAATAGAGAGCCCAGAAATAAACCCATACACTTATGGTCACCTAATCTATGACAGAGGAGGCAAGAATATACAATAGAGAAAAGACAGTCTCTTTAATAAGTGGTGCTGGGAAAACTGGACAGCTACATGTAAAAGAATGAAATTAGAACACTAGCACCACATACAAAAAGAAACTCAAAGTGGATTAAAGACCTAAATGTAAGACCAGGGCTTCCCTGGTGGTGCAGTGGTTGGGAGTCCGCCTGCCGATGCAGGGGATGCGGGTTCATGCCCCAGTCCAGGAGGATCCCACATGCTGCGGTGTGGCTGGGCCCATGAGCCACGGCCTCTGAGCCTGGGTGTCCAGAGCCTGTGCTCCACAACAGGAGAGGCCACAACAGTGAGAAGCCTGCGTACAGCAAAAGAAAAAAAAAAAAGTAAGACCAGAAACCATGTTTCCTAGAGGAAAACATAGGCAGAACACTTGTTGACATAAATCATAGCAATATTTTTTGGATCCATCTCCTAAAGCAAAGGAAATAAAAACAAAAATAAGTAAAGGGGACCTAATTAAACTTAAAAGGTTTTGCACAGCTAAGGAAACCATTAACAAAACAAAAAGACAACCTACTGAATGGGAGAAATTATTTGCAACTGATATGACAGGTAGGGGTT
Source organism: Mesoplodon mirus (assembly GCF_964341445.2). Classification (NCBI taxonomy): domain Eukaryota; kingdom Metazoa; phylum Chordata; class Mammalia; order Artiodactyla; family Ziphiidae; genus Mesoplodon; species Mesoplodon mirus. Next base: position 3,715,731 of record NC_138982.1, on the reverse strand, counting down.
AATATCCATCATATATAAATAGCTCATACAACGCAACATCAAAAAAACAACCTGATTTTAAAAATAGGTAGAAGAAGTGAATAGACATTTTTCGAAAAAGGAAATGCAGATGGCCAACAGGCACATGAAAAGATGCTCAAGATCACTAAGCATCAGGGAAATGCAAATCAAAACCACAATGAGATGTCACACCTGTCAGAATGGCTATCATCAAAAAGAACACAAATAACAAATGTTGGTGAGGATGTGGAGAAAAGGGAACACTATTGTACACTGTTCGTGGGGATGTAAATTGGTGCAGCCACTGTGAAAAACCTTCATACTGGGGCTTCCCTGGTGGCGCAGTGGTTGAGAGTCTGCCTGACGATGAAGGGGACACAGGTTCGTGCCCCGGTCTGGGAGGATCCCACATGCCACGGAGCAGCTGGGCCCGTGAGCCATGGTCACTAAGCCTGCACGTCCGGAGCCTGTGCTCCGCAACGGGAGAGGCCACAACAGTGAGAGGCCCGCGTACCGCAAAAAAACAAAAAAACAAAAAACCTTCATACTTTTTTTCACAGTGGCTGCACCAATTTACATTCCCACCAATAGAACTACCGTATGACTCAGCAATTCCACTCCTGTGTATATATCTGAAAAAAAGAAAAACACTAATTTGAAAAGATACATGCACCCCAGTGTTCAGAGCAGCATTATTTACAATTGCCAATATATGGAAGAAACCCAAGTGTCATCAACAAATGAACGGATAAAGAAGATATCGTACACACACACATACACACACACACCACACACACACATACATGTATACAATGGAATACTACTCAGCCATAAACAAGAATGAAATTTTGACATTTGCAGCAACGTGGATGGACTTGGAGGGAATTATGCTAAGTGAAATAAGTCAGATAGAGAAAGACAAATGTTGTATGATATCACTTATGTGTGGAATCTAAAAAATACAGCAAACTAGTGAATAAAAAATGAAGCAGACACAGGTATAGAGAACAAACTAGTGGTTACCAGTGGGAAGAGGGAAGGGGGGAGGGGCAATATAGGGGTAGGGGAGTAAGAGGTTCAAACTATTATGTATAAAATAAGCTACAAGGGGGCTTCCCTGGTGGCACAGTGGTTGAGAGTCCGCCTGTTAATGCAGGGGACACAGGTTCGTGCCCCGGTCCGGGAAGATCCCACATGCCGCGGAGCGGCTGGGTCCATGAGCCATGGCCGCTGAGCCTGTGCGTCCGGAGCCTGTGCTCCACAACGGGAGAGGCCACAACAGTGAGAGGCCCGTGTACCGCAAAAAAAAAACAATAATAATAATAAAATAAAATAAGCTACAAGGATATATTGTACAACATGGGGAATATAAGCCAATATTTTATAATAACTATAAATGGAGTGTAACCTTTAAAAATTGTGAATCACTCTTTTGTACACCTGTAACATGTAATATTGCACATGGACTATACTTTAATAATCAATCAGTCAGTCAGGAATTAGAATTCTTAGGGCTTCTTGACAAAGCCCCTGCCATGTATGTGCTCCAGGCAAATTTTCAGGGCTCTACTTGTCTCTCTCTCTCTCTTTTTCTTTCTTTTTTTTTTCTGGCCATGTTGCACAGCTTGTAGGATCTCAGTTCCCTGACCAGGGATTGAACTCAGGCCATGGCTGTGAAAGCCCAGAATCCTAACCATTAGGCCACCAGGGAACTCCCTTCATTGCTCTACTCTTAAATATGAGTCAAAGACAGAGGCCAAGGAAAATTATAAACGATGGTGGTAGAAGACTAAGTCCTGTTTAAAACTTTAAAACTCCCTCCCCTCTCCACTACTCCCTGAGCAGCCAGTGGGATGGATAGAGCCAGAGCCAAGGACCTGCCTGCAAGCCATCTGTTTACTTTTCCCTCACACTTCACCTCTGTCACCCAGCCCTTCACTGTTCACTGCCTCCACCTCTCTCTCTCTCTCTCACTCTCTCTCACACGCATACACACACATGCACGCATGCTGGCTTGATTTGAGAACATGCATCATGCTGCTTTTCTTGATAGCAAACATTGTTAACTATGGCTCTGCCTAGGAAATAGGCAAAGATCCCAAGAGCTCAGGCCTTGACAGTAGGGAACTGCACTTCTTTCTGGACAAAGAGTCAGACTAGATTTAGTGACAAATTCTAAATTGCTATGAGACTTTCCCATTTCCTTGAAGCATAATGCTCCATCGATTGATTGCAAGCTGAGTCGTATACTGAGTCTGCTTCTCACACTGTCAGCGGGAAGTGTAATTCCTGAATGACTCCCAGCAGACATTTATAGATTTTTCAGTCTGTTGAGTTATAAAAGATACCCAAAGCCTTTTTTTTCTGAAGACCTTTAAATAAATCTTGATCTCAACAGCTAAGTCATTGAACATAATTACATTCAACACACTGGGAGTAATCTGCATAGAAGCAAGAGTTAAGTTAATGAGGATAGAAAAACAAGTAAGTGTGTGAAAAACAAAGAACAGAGGACTGAAGGTTGGAGTTCTGCCTTGCAGTTTGCTCTTGTTTAAGAGGTAGAAGAAAGAAAAATAACTATTTCAGGAGATAGGGCAAAGATGGGAATAGGGACTTGGTTAGGGTACCAGTACAGAAATCAAAGATAAAGAATACTTCAGGAAAGTGCTGGGGAATTAGGGCTTCCCCATCCTCACTACAATGCAACAGCCCTTAATCAATGACTCACTGAAGTGGGTGTATAAATATCCCGGATCCCACACTCCTTAGGATAACTCTGAGCCCATGTTCTACACTGACTCCCAGAGTTCCCCAGAAGCATTACGTTCTAGTCACTCACATTGGTAATTGACTTGATAGGGTGCCATTTATTGGCTTTCTTCCTTTTTCTTTCTCAGTTTCCTACACCCCTACTGTTGCTTCCTGGCACCATCTCCAAAAGACTGGGATGAGAAAAGGCCACTGTTAAGATAGCCTAAAGATTCTTGAGAGATCAAGATCTGTAGAATGGAAAAGACAGAAGCCATACTGCTGGATTCTAAGGGGAGAGTTAGAGATGAGGATTAAGAGACAGGAATGGAAAACTCTTTCCAGAAGTTTAGCATTTAGAGGAAGGAAAGAAATGTGGGGGAGATATTAATGGGGCAATGGGACTGGGCGACTGGGCAAAATTTTTTTGTTTACATCTATCTAGGAGAGGTCCAATGCACATTTTTAGACATTTGACTCTAGGACCATTTATGTCTTTCTGGAAGCGCCCCTCCCTCTTTAGGTTCACCTTCTACCTCTCTCCTGTTTTTATCACCTCTTTGGCTAGCTTCTCTTCTTTACCCAGACTTGAGTGTTTGTTTTTCTGAGGATTCTGCACTTGGCCTTCTCCTCATCTTTTTCTATACCCTCTTTCTGGGTAATCTAACCCTCTCCCACGACTTGAACTTCCACCTATATACTACTGATTTCTAAATTTGTATCTTCAACTAAGACTCCTTTCCTGGACTCTACACCCAACTGCCTACTTTATCTATCTAGCAAGCAGCTCAAAATAATCATGCAAAAATTGAACTTCCCATCTCCTCAAATTCACTTTTTCTTTGTATTTGATTGGTGAGTGGTACCCATTCATCCAGTTACCCATATTGGAAAAGTGGAACTCATCCTGAACCCCACCCTCTCTTTCATCACCTTCATTCAGTCAGTAATTAAGTTGAATAAGTCCTTTCCTTTTCTTTAACATTTCCCAAGTCCACCCATTCCTTCCATCTCCGCTGTTCCTGCCTGAGTTCAGGCCATTAGCATCTCGTCCATGAACCATAAAGGTCTGTTAAGTGGTCTCACTGCGTTCAGTCTTAACCCATTCAAAATATTCTTCACACTCCTGCCAGATAGATTGCCTGCTGTTTAAAACATCTCCAGTCTTTGTCACATGCATGTGTTGGGAGGGTGGGGTGGGGCAGGGGGCTTTGTATGAGAAAGAGAGAGAAAAAGACTCTACAAGAATGTTCACGGTCAGAGTTGGGGAAAATTGTGTCAAGGACCCCAGAATTCTGGGTCCGTTCCCATCTCCCTTTCTCTAGGTTCAAAACAAGATAACAACTCTACCAAAGGTAATTACTCCATTGGAATCTTTTTCTGGGTTTAGCCCCTGTGAATCAGGATAAAGATAGGAAAGACATGCCCTGGTATTTTTTATCTATGGATGATAGCCACCAGTGGAGGGCCCAAGGTTAAGAAGCAGAGCTGAAGGAAGGTCATGATACAGAGACAGAAAGCTCAAGGTACAGGAGCCCTCCTAACACAAGCATCTTCCAGGCAAAGGCCAACATAGCAAGACACAAGAAGGGGATTTCTCTTTTCTTACAAAACTCCCGTTTAGAAAGTTGGTTGTGGACTGGGGAGGGCGACATTCCCTCCCTAGATCCCACATGGATCGGCAACAACATCTCCTAAGACACTGACCTTCAACCTGAAGCCCGTGCAGCACTAAAGGTACATGAAGACTTTATTTCTTTTTTTGCTAAATGATTGACGTGGGTTTGTATCCTGCAGGTTCTCCTATCCTACCTACTATTTTACAGTTATGCTTCTCTCACTTTACAAAAGAAAGTCAGACCTGAATCTTACTGTGGTGCACCAAGGAAGGGTGTGCGTGTATTGGGGTAAAGGGGGTGCATGTTTCGGTGTTGGTGCTGAGAAAGTAAATCAATGGATAACAAAACCTTTTGTAAGCCAGGTATTTCCTATTCTTTCTTCAATAAAATTGAAGGAGGATCTAAGCAAGTTATCAGCTGACAGCTCAAAGAAAATAAATTTTTATAATATATCATTCTGTTATTTTGTGGTGTATAACTTAAGAGGAGTTTGAAGCATTGAATGCATTTGTTTATAACAAAATGCCTTCCATTTCCATCATCTTATTTATATAAATAAGATTTTCGGGCTTCCCTGGTGGCGCAGTGGTTGAGAGTCCGCCTGCCGATGCAGGGGACACGGGTTCAAGCCCCGGTCCGGGAAGATCCCACATGCCGCGGAGCGGCTAGGCCTGTGAGCTATGGCTGCTGAGCCTGCGCGTCTGGAGCCTGTGCTCCGCAACGGGAGAGGCCACAACAGTGAGAGGCCCGCGTACCGCAAAAAAAAAAAAAAAAAGTCATTCATAACTGGCCCTTAATTTAGCATGACCAACCATGCCAGTTTTCCCAGGACTGACAGGTTTCCTCGGGGGACTTCCCTGGAAGTCCAGTAGTTAAGACTTCGCCTTCCAGTGCAGGGGGTGTGGGTTCAATCCCTGTTTGGGGAGCTAAGATCCCACATGGCTCATGGCCAAAAAACCAAAACATAAAACAGAAGCAATATTGTAACAAATTCAATAAAGACTTTAAAAATGGTCCACATCAAAAAAAAAAAAATCTTAAAAAAAAAAAGAGAAAGATTTCCTTGGGATGAGGGACTTGCAGTGCTAAAACCAAAATAGTCCCAGGCCAACCAGGATGGTTGGTCACCTCACTGTTCTACGTTCAAGGGACTCACAATTTGGCTTGGGAAAGGTGACCCCAACTTTAGGGTGTTAACTTCTGTCTTCTTCCTACTGACCACCTTTCACCTGTGGAAGACAATCAGTCTTCCATGCTCTGAGAGCACATTCTTAGGATAATACAATTCAAATGCTTTAAGCATTTAAGTCACTGTATTCCCAATTACCAGCTCACACTTCAAAGAGCAGTTACTCCATGATCTTAAAAGAAACACTCTCTTCTAATTAATTAAACTCATTAAGCTTGCATATTCAACTCCTGCCAGTGCATGCCTTAGATTATCACTCCAAAATAATTTATCTACAAAGATTGGGGCTCTTAATCTCCTAAAAATAACTTTGGGAGAGGCATTATAAATTTCCTGTGACTGTATGAATGTGCGTTGGGGGACGTGGAAGATGGAAGGTTGATTCTAAACCACTGAAGAGTTTCCAGAATTTCCCAAGTTAGAATGTGGTCAGAAGGGAAGAAGCCATAGAGACATGTTACCTGACTGAACCTCAGTATCCAATCCAATAAGCCTAACAACACCTGTTTTTATTAAATTATTGAAAGGATGAAAAGAGGCAGTGTAGCAACTTAGTTAGGAGCACAGATTCTGGAGTCAGGCAGCCTGGGTTTGAATGTTGTCTCTGTAGCTTACTAGCTATGTGACCTTGGGCAAGTCACTTAACATTTCTGTACCTCAATTTCATCATCTGTAAAGTGGGGAATAACAATAGAAGATGCCTCGTAAGCTTGTTATGAGCATTAAATGAATTAATATGTGCAAAGTGCTTAGAGCAGTGCGAGGCACATAGTAAGTGATATATGTGTTTGTCAACTAAGTGCACGGAAAGTGCCTGCAACATTAATAGGAACCCAGGAAATGGAAGCTATTATTGTTTTTATAGACATTCTTTCTTAGTGGCATCTCTAAACTTTCAGAGAATAACTGGATTCAACAGAAGTTCAACAAATTACTGAACCATGAGAATAGATTTTCTAACTCTGTACTGAGAGTCCTTTGTTCAAATTACTTAGGGCTCCCTGAGAAAAGATTTTGAGAGAAGAGGTTTTTTTGCATTGATAAGAAAGTCTGACAATTGACAACATAATTATTTTAAATAAATTGTGTTATATTAGCAAGGGTATTGCTGAGGTTTTCATTCCAAGTATTTTATTTCCATCAGTGTTCTGCCTGTCTGGGAAGGGAAGCCAGCATTTGCAGCACGGTTCAGAGTCCAGGTCAGCAGGCAGCCTTCCTCAGCAGGGCTCCCTTTGGTACGCAGGACTGTGAAACCAATTTGGGGTTACCATGGTGACTAAGGGAGCTTCCGGAAATTTTTCGAAATGAAACATTCATTCAGGACATCAACAGTCATGGCCTGGAGGGAGGAACAAAAATGCGCTGTCCCTGACCCCACCAAGTTCACAAGTCTACTGGAGAGCAAGAGTATTTTTTCAAAAATCATTATCCTAAAAAGATGATTTTAAAACATTTTAAAGCTTCTGAAATCAGATGTGTCAATGGATGAGCTCATTTAACGTTATGGGTTCCCCTGACCCAGATATCTATTGCTAAGTTAATAGATTAAAAGATGTCTTACAATCTGTAACTTTTTGGAACTGAAGAAATTTGGTATACTAATGTGCCCTTTGCTATGACTGAAGCACATACGAAGGACAGAAGGGGTCGAGCATTAGAGGGCGGGAGAAGCAGCACGAGTGTAGCTGAGCTCCCCAGGAAGCTTTCTGCAAACTTCTACCTTGGTTCTTTCTTTTCTTTTTTTAATACATTTATTTATTTATTTATTTTTGGCTGCTTTGGGTCTTTGTTACATGGGCTTTCTCTAGTTGCAGCGAGCGAGGGCTACTCTTCGTTGCGATGTGCGGGCTTCTCTCTGCAGTGGCTTCTCTTGTGAAGCATGAGCTCTAGGCGCACGGGCTTCAGTAGTTGTGGCACGCAGGCTCAGTAGTTGTGGCTCCCGGGCTCTAGAGCACAGACTCAGTAGTTGTGGTGCACAGGCTTAGTTGCTCCGCGGCATGTGGGATCTTCCCAGACCAGGGCTCGAACCCATGTCCCCTGCATTGGCAGGCGGAGTCTTAACCACTGTGCCACCAGGGAAGTCCTACTGCCTTGGTTCTGAATTATTTGGATACAGAAAAAGATACAAGACTCTACCAGCAGGATGCAAATCAAATTGCCATCTCTCTCTCTCTCCCTCTCTCTCTCTCAACATGGCATACCAGTCTTACCTTATGACAGAAAGATGAGAGGAACAGGGCTTGGTGGTGGCATGGCTTGTGCCCACAGATGGCCAGCCTGTGAGCACTCATCCCTGGCTCTTGCAGCCCAGGCAGCAAGGAGCAGACCTCCTTGAGGAGACTCTGTAGCATCAGCTTTTAGCGTGCTGATCAGGGACACCTCCAATCACGCTAATAAGGAGCTCTACAATTAAGGCCCTACATATACCACAAAGTGCCAGCACTGTACTCTTTCTTGTGGACTGGAGGGATAGTACTGTCCAAAACCAAAAATAGCAAACACTTATATAGCCCTTCCTACGTAAAAACTCTGACACTGTTCTAAGAGCCTTACATAGCTAATTCATCTAATCTACACAACAACTTTATAGGTAGATACTATTACTATCCCCATTTTACCGATGAGAAGATAAAGGCATAGATAAAGGTGAAGAAACCTGCTGGCAGCCCCACATTCTACAAGGTGCTGAGATTTGAACTTGGTCTGACTTTAGAGTCCAAGTTCTCTACCTTCTGCTGCCTCTCAGCCTTGCTGTGAGTTAGACAAGCACACATGGGGAGTCCAGGACCACGCACAGACAGCTCTTTACTTTGACTTTCGTGGTATAGTCCCACACTTAGTGAGTAGAGAGCAGGGAGAAGGAGTCAAGGTGGGAAAAGCTTCTACTGAACTTCAATGTTTAGTAACCCCCACAGGTGTGGGATGAGGCGGGGTGAGGGTTCCTGACTCTCAGACCACCCCATGTGGCCAACTCCTCATAGCTGAAAAAGGAACTTCTCCCCTTTGCATCCTTCCAGCCCTCCATCCACAGCCCTTTCATTCATTTACCCAGAGGCCTTCAGGGGCCAGGAATGTTAACATAAATAGAGAACTAAAGAACAAATTCTCAAATTTAAAAACATTAAAACCTATGCCTGACCAAAAAAACACTTCTGGAGAGAGACTGTAGACTGGGAAAGTTGCCACGTTGCAATCGCTGGTCTATTTCTTTGTTTCCTACTCATAGCCAGAGCCTCACGCCTTTCTGGTGCTCAGCCTCCAAGGAACTGCCACCTAGTCATCCTGCCCCATCCTAATCCCTTGCAGGATAGGCCAGATGAGGCTTCGTTGATCTGGGTCTTAAAGGATGGGTAGGAGTTTGCCAGGGAGGAGTCTGACAATGAAGAAAATGTAGAAAGAAATAGCAAGACCAAAGGCTGAGAGGTAGAAAACCTAAGAGACTGCTTGAGGGTCTGTGGGTATTTTATGTGACTGGAGAGTGTGGGCTTCACATGAGGCTGGAGAGGGAGGCAAGGCCAGGTGTCAGCAGGATTCCAGCATCTACTGAAGGAACTTAGCTTTTACCCTGGAGTCGGTGAGAAGTCCTCAGAGATTTTAAGTTAGAAAGCCAGATGCTCTGATTTCTGTTTAGAACCGTCACCCTGACAGCTGGGAGCTGCAAGCAGGCCAGGCTGTTTGAACCAAAGCAGAGGCTCTCCCGATAGAGTGCAGAGGTGCCAAAGATATTTAGCTTGTAGGAATGAGAGTGTTCAGTGATAGGGGAGGAGAAGGGGAGAGAAAATTGCAGTGTGGATAAGGTTAGAGCTGGCTCAGGAAAACAATCCAGAACATGATACTTGAATGTCTTTGTACAATCCGTACCATTTTGACTTAAACTTACCCTTGAATTGTCTCAACCTACTATGAGTAAATCCCTGTAGAACTGCTTAAAAAGCTCATTCTTTTTCAGTCCAGTTGTAATTGAGATGTCTAGTAGAGGAAACAAACACAGAACCGGTTTGTGAAGAAATGTGGAGGTCACACAGGCAGTAACATGGTAGCAGCAGGTGGGCACGTAGCCTGTGTGACCTCCATGATTCCTGGTGGCTCCCACGCTGTCTTGGTTTCTCTCTCTCTCTCTCTTTCAGAGCTTCCAACTGGCACTGCCCCTCTTCAGTCCTCCAGCCTTTAATTAACTGGATCCTCAGGGGCAGGCACCTCTGGACTATTTAGTCAATGCCCTGAAAGGGCGGAACAACACCTAGTCAGGAGGACTCCAATACCTCCAGATTCAGGACAATTATCAGAAGAGTGAAGGGCCAACGGGTAACAGGGAAAACTGCTCTTTGAATCGAGGTCCCCCTGGGGAGATGAGCTGTGGGTGACTCAGGACTCAAAGGTTGTGTTCAGAATGAACCATAAGGATTGGGAGGCATGATGGTCAGCTTTAAGCTACTTCACAAGGGACAGTGCCTGGGCACCAGAGAGATGAAATTCAGCAAATAAGAAAAGACTGTGGCCTTTAGCTGCAGGGGTAGCGAATCCAACTGCCTACAGGGACCATGCAAGAGTGGAATGGGCTAGGGAAGACTGTGGCACCCTGCAGCAGGGGTGCTTCATCTAGAAGGGCCAACTCCTACTCAGATCCAGCCAAGACCATGTGGGAATGTGGGCCCAAGAAGGGAGAGCTGCCAACTTCTCAAGAGGAGGGAGAACTTCAGAGTTTTATGAGCCGTCTCCTGATTGGGGGATGCTGGCAATTAATTCAAAGTTTAAAAACATTGAGCAGACCAAACAAAGCTCACTTGTGGGACAGATTTGGCCCAGCAGCTACCAAGTTGCAACCTCTGTTCAGAAACTTGGACATTAAGCTCTGAATTCCAACAATCTGGAGCTAGAGCAGGAAAGACGATGGAGCTATTAGGAAGTTAGAATGAGGCAAATGGTTCATCAGACCTTAGGAGTCATTAGACCAATTCCTAATTGCATAGATGGGGAAACTGAGGCTTGAGGAGACAAGTGCTGAAGGGCACACAGTTTCAGGCAACCTATGGTATTTGCAGCAAGAACAAGGAGACTCAGATCAGGTTCCAGAAAAGCAGCACTGAGCCAGCCGGACTGGCATTTGCTCCTCTCCCCTCAGTCTCCTGTTTGCTTATTTGTTTCTGTTGCCTACTTTGCAGCTGTGGCTGATACATATGTCCTCTCCTGAACTCTGCATTCTCCCCATTGGACTCCCGGAGACTGTCTTGAGCTTCATCTGGAGCCCTGCCAAGACCTCTCGGCCTGGAGCTGGTGCTATTTCTGAGTCTGTTGGCACTGTGGGCGCCACCCCCCACTGTCCCTGGGCTCCTCCCTGGGCCTGTGTGAGCCCCACCTGTGCTGGCTGTGACACACAGCTAGAAAGGGGCAAAAATATGGCTTGATCGCAGTCTGCCTGAGTCCTATGTTCTATCCACTCAGACACACTGCTTCCCAGGCTTACTATCTCCCTGCAGAATGGAAAGGCAGGTTTGAATATCACTTTTGTGTGTGAACTATAAAGTGAGTTTGAGTACATTTCAGTTTTGCTATTTCTTGCCCATTTTGCCCTCTCATAGTCAGGGACAACTTCCTCGTTAGACACAGCAAGCACAGTATCGAGGGTCCATGGTACTCTAAAGGGACCACAAAATGTTTTCACCTTAATTTCTTTAAAACTCATAGTAAAAACAAATACAATGAATATATAAAACCGAATCCAGTGTACTTAATGCCAGTGAACTGTACACTTCAAATGGTAAATTTTCTGTTATGCATATTTTAACACAATAAAAAAAAAAGTGAATGCAACCTGGATTGTATTCATCTTTATACCAACACAGTCATAAAATACAATTTTTAATATTTTTTATGGAAAAAGGGTCCACAAATTCAAAATTCTAGGGCCCATGAAAGTCATAATTCAGCTCTTGCTAATAGTGAGTATTTGGCTAATTCATATCAAAAATAAGTTTCATACTTATGGACCAAACCATATGGACTGCCACTTGTCCATGGCCTTGAGAGCCTAAGGTTACATGTGTGAAGGTTACACACCATGATCCAGGCTCCTAGCACCTGTCACCTGGTGGCAGCTACAGAGATTGTTCAGGTGAGATGCTGAGGACAGTGGCTATGAGAACTTTGTTAGTTCCAGTCTCCACAGTACAGGTTCCCCTTTCACACGGTGAAGCCAGATCCTTGGAGGTGATCAATTTTATTCCAGAGTTGTTTTTTTTTTGGTTTTTTTTTTGGCCACACTGTGCAGGATGTGGGATCTTAGTTCCCACACCAGGGATCGAGCCCGTGCCCCATACAGTGGAAGCATGGAGTCCTAACCACTGGACCGCCAGGGATGTCCCCCAAACTGCATTTTTGACGCTTTTTTAAAATTAGCAAATCTTTCTCTTGGTTTAGCAAAATAGCCTTCTGGTGGCTCTCCCTGACTTGACTTTTGCTCCCATCCAACCCACTATGACCTTTGTAAACTTTTATCTCCCTAAAATAAGATTATTCAGTGACTCCCAAAATTTTCATTATTTCAAAAGCTTGATGGAAACCCCACTTTTACTCATGGTAAGTAAAATGAACTAACTCAAAGTTGCTTGAGTTTGGGCTAGAATTGTACCAGCACACTTGGTATAATTAATAAATTTTGAGAAAACAAATGGATTTTTTTCTTTCACACATGGGCCCTTGGGGAAAAGTTCATGAATGGGTCCTGGGAAGTGCAAAGGCCTGGGGTTTCCTGGAAATGTCTCAGCAGAGCTGGCATGACCCTTCTGGGAGGGCAGCTGCTACTCCAGCCACAGAGAAATTACTGACTAGCTGACTACAGGAGAGGGGGAGGGGATGATGAGGAAACATCACATTAAAATTCAATGCAAAGTGAAAGCTTGTCTTGAGCAAGAGTGAATGACTCAGCAAGAAACCTTTTTCCAGGATTTGGTTACTGCTCTCTGCAATTCCTATATTAAATAACAAGCACATACTTATTATTTACTTGAAGTAATTTCATTACTCACCAGATGGCAAATAAGCAACAAACACATTTCCTAGAACGTTTTTTAAATCCTAAAGTGAAAGGACTGCTTAGGGTCACAAATACTTGGCGCATCTGGTCATTGAGGGGAACTTGGCCTTTGGCATTGTGAAAGAGGTTTTGGTTTTTAAGCCTAGTTCTGCTTGTTTGTCTCTATAGTATATAGTTATCATCTCCCCCTCCCAATTTTGGGGGGAAATAATAAATACATCCTTACTCAGTTCACTCTTTTCTTTATTTAAGTAATACTTATTAGATATCTTCATTGTGCTATTCTGGACCTAGGGGCTGCAGCAGTGAACAAAATCAAGGTCCTTGATGAAACAAATTCAGGAATTCAGTTTTATGCGGTATAGGTGGGCATGTGACCTTGGTTATTCCTTAGCATAATCTCTCTCCTTAACCATCATTCAGTAACGGACTCAGAAATGTGCACGTGTCTCTGATGAGGTTCCCTAGAAGCAGAGCCTGAGGCGAGGATTCAGATGTAAGGAAGACAGGTGTGCTCTTAGGAGAAACATGTAAGGGAGTGAGGGAAGCAAGATGGAGAAGAGGAAGGAGACGAGAAGAGAACTGGTGTCAGGTAAAGTCCAGATTTGACCTGTTTTTGTTTCTGGAAGGAGAAGCTTGCCTCTGGAGCACAAATTGCACTACAGAGTTGTTTCTGCCTGGAGGCAAGGGGCTGCCCTTTTCTACCTCCTTGTCTGTCAGTCACTGGTCTAGAGATAGAGGCAGTGTGACCTTCCAGGCATCCTTGGGTTAGGAGGCTCTTATTAACCAAGGGCAACTCTCGTAAGTCAAGGTCACAGGTTTAAGCTGCTATAGCCACAGCCTCAAAACAGCTGTGGGTGGTGGGAAGAGGGATAAGGATGGGAAGAGTGCAACAGCTGATAGAGGGGATCTGGGTGGAGCACCAAAAACATCTACTACTCCGTGTGTCTCAACCAGGCTAATCTTAGACTGTGAGATTCACTTCTGCAACTTCTGTGGGAACCACTGGGAAAATAACCACTCCTTTTGCTCATTGTGAAATTAGTAGGATGCATGCCTGCAGCTGCTGAAGCCCAGGAAGAGTCAACTGAAAGGAAATAAGTACAGAGAAATGTAGAGAGACAGAGTCCTGACGACACTGAGTCTCACAACCAGCTGTACAAACAGGCACGTGGCCTTGGCCGCGAGTGATGTCCAGCTGGGCAGAGTGTAAAAGCTGAGTCCCAGGGGCACAAATATTTAAAGAGAGAACCAAAGAAGAAGCACTCATGGAGGATACTGGGGTGTCGGAGAAATGGGAACCTAAACTTGAAGAAGACGTTTTGAGCCTGTGTCAGTAAGGTTTTGCATGAATTCCTTTAGGGAATTAGTTTAGTAGAATATTTCTGGGTGGCACATTCCCCCTTTTTCTAGATCTCCTGCGACTGCGAAATGAACATCTTCCTTTTTGCCTCAACACCCCCTCTTGGAAATGATCCCTTGCGTAGCTCCTGCTCAGCCTGGGATCCTGCCTCCTCTGGCCACATTTTATTAGAACCTATGGAAACCAATCCACAGGCAACCAAATTCCCTGATTAAGCTAAGCTGAAAAGCCCAGTGATTGTCTCTGATGGATATTTTAATTAAGAAAACATACAGTGTGAGCCTAAATCAGCACAGGGACAAGCCAGCCACACAGCTAGTAGGAAGTTAAAATAATGAGAGAAGAGTCACCTTGGGAAGAAAAAAGAAACTGGTCCTCACAGAGAAACAGATTAATAAAGCAAATGCAAAAGAAGTGGGAACAAGAGCCATGCGACTTCGTGAGAACTGGAGGGGTAGCATCGCATCCTGACTTTCGGTTTTGAGTCCCACGTCACCAGCACAGTCTCATTTCCTGACCTCAGATGCTTAAGACACTGTCCATTGACCTCTTATAATAATGTATGCTTCACATAAGGTAACTCAAGTGACCTTCTGTTCTGTGACCAGTCCTCTCTGAATTATGAGACAAAATGCCTATCACATCTATGTGGCCCATTAAACAGATGTGTATTACATTTAGACAGTATGGTGGATGGATTTATTGGCATCAGTTCTTCACCTTTGTCTGCATCCACGCCCTTTGCCATGTGACTTTACAGTTCCTCTCCTTAGAGGCAGGATATAGTTCTCCTTACTGTGTGCAAAGTTTTGTGATTCTCTTTGGTCAGAAGGATATTATCGGACACTGTGCAAGGGAAAGCTTGAAATCTGCTTGTGCAATTGGGCTTGCCCTCTCGCCTCTGCTATCACTACGAGAAGAACTGTCCCCAGGTAGCTACTGCCCGATCAGCCCGAGCCTTAGAATGAACACATATGAAACATATGTGAGCCGTACTCTTAATGAAGACCCAAGCACAGGTGAACCCACAGCTTGAAGCAGAACCATCCAACCAAATCCAGCCTAGATCAGCCAACTCTCAGATACACAAGCAAGAATAAATGAGTTTGGGATTATTGTTACACAGAATTATTGCAACTATAGCTCACTGACGCATCCACTAACAATTCCTGGAATATTACAGCCAAGCAATGCTATTACCACCTTTCTACACTTACTGAAATATCCTCAGCCTTACCCTCAGTTCATAGGGGGATGGTGTGGTGGGCTCAGCTTTGTGCATCAGGCCTCATAGTATCCCAGCTCTCATGAGGCTCCACTGGACACAAGAACTTTCATTCTTTGCAGGGTCCACACTACAATCATCTTCTTCAAGCTCATGGCTCAATCCTAGCAAGGCTGGCGGATCTTACCTATAGCGGGTGCTGGGTTTTGGAGCCTAACAGCAAAGCAGTGCTGACTATCTTCTTTCTGCCACAACCAGACCATGAGAGAGTTAAATAAGAAGGCCACCAGACACTGGTAGGTAATGTACATAAATTCTTTTGTTTAATCCTCATAGTAAATCTTGACGTATTATTATAAAATGTTATGCTATCTCCACTTTCCTTTGGAGATTGAGAGAGTTTGAGTGATGTGCCCAAGGTCACCAGCTGGTTAATGGAAGAATGAATCATGTCTCTGGTCTCCTAAATCCTAGTTGGTGTTTTTCCCTCTGCATACCAAGGTGTCCTCCACCCCAATGTGTCCAGTTCCCTTCAGCCCACATCAGCTTAACCCAGCTGGGAGAGGACTCAGTAGTCATGGAGTCAAATTCTCTTACTTCAGAGGAGAGATTAAGTGAGATTAAGGTGGCAGAAGACTGGGGATTAGAATTCAACCTCGTGACTGAAATTGAGGGCATGTTCAGGGCACTAAGCTGTCCCAGTTCTTGGAAGGGACTAAAATTCTTTTGCCAAGGAAAGAGTATTTACTTTACAAAGTCAAACTGTAAGAGGAAAACAAGCACAAACTCTGCCTGGTGATTGTCCAGTGTATTCCAGTTTATGGAGCATTTTCACATCTAAGATATCCCTTGAGACTCCCACCAGCCCTGGAGGTCACCAAGTCCTATGCCCTCTGCCATGTCTCCCTGGAAACTCAGAGTGATCGAGTGTTCCACTCAAAACAGAACTGGGACAGGATGAGGGTCAGCTTCTGTTCTGCCTCCTGGCTACATGCAAGCTGAGAGAGGCCTTTCCTGGAAGCAGCAGCTGCACACTGTGAATGCAGGCTGGCTGCACTCACCCTCAGCCTCTGTTGGCTCTGTATTTCTTGCATTGAAAGGTGCCAGCAGGCTGAGGGCCAGAAGAAGATCTCATTAAGGAGTATGAAACATATGCTTCACTGCTCCTTTGTTGCTGTCAGACAAGAAGACTGAAGAATTAAGCATGGATGAATTTCTGGAAGTGAACAAGGATAGTGCCAGAATCAAGAGTACAAGAGAAAATACCAACTTTTTTAAAATTACAAAATCCAAACTTGAAGAGACTGTCCGGTTTCAAGCTGCTGGCTAGTTGTCTACCTTGGGGCGATTCCTCGGCCTTTCTCCGTACTCCAAAGCTATGTTACTTCTGAAAAATATCCTCCAAGGATTAGCAATGCTTTTGTGGGACGAGCTAGTGATCAGAAATTAGAATAGAACTTTTAAAACTTGAAGTTAGGATTCTCCACCTGCATTTGTACTTTTCTGAAATACAGTGTCGAAGGCTACCTCCTTCCATCTGGACGGCTGGGCCATCTGGCTCTGGTGCGTTTCTCCTTGGTGAAGGTCATGGACATGGTAATCTGCCACTCAGGTTCCCTTCACTGCAGGATTGCTGCCCCAGCTACTAAGAGTGCTGTTAGCAGACAGCCCTTGGTCATCAGGTCCTTCAGGGGTTGTCTCGTCTGTAGAGATTAGCTTCGCCTAAGGTTAGTCTTTCAGGGCTGGCCATTCACCCACGGTCAGTCTCAGGACTGGCCATAGCCAATGAAGAAAGATGCAGGAGATAAAGACCTAGCCACCTCAACCCGACTTGGGAAAACGTTGAAGGGCCATTCTCACCCTGAAACTCCATTTGAGGGAGCCAAGCCTACCGCTGGGCTTGCATAACAGCTTGATTTCACTCTGTCAACTCCTGCTTCTTTCCCCTTCATTCAGCAAGAGTCGATCCCGAGGGTACTTCCCCATAAATATCCAGCACACTAAACTCCATCTCAGATCTGTTTCCTGGAGAACATACTGTGAGATACGTGGTTTCAATATTTTTTTCAACTTTTAGATGATTTTTAGAACAGGTTTAGGGTCACGGCAAAACTGAGCAGAAGGTACAGAGATTTCTCATGTCACTTCCTGCCCACCACACACACAGCCTCCCCCAGTATCAAACTCCCACACCAGGGTGACTCATTTCTTACAATTGATAAACCTACTCTGACACGTCATGATCACCCAAAGTTCATAGTTTATATTAGAGTTTTATAGGTTTTGACAAATGCATTATGATATGTGTCAACGATTATGGTGTCATACAGAGCAGTGTCATCGCTCTAAAAACCCTCTGTGCTCTGCCTGTTCATCCCTCCCTCCTTCCTTTATTCCTGGCAACTGGTGATCTTTTACTGTTTCCATAGTTTTGCCTTTTCTAGACTGTCATATGGTTGGAATCATACAGTAGGTAGACTTTTCAGATTGGCTTCTCTCACTTAGTAATATGCATTTAAGCCTCTTCCATGTCTTTTCATGGCCTGATGGCTCATTTCTTTATAGTGAATAACAATGCATTGCCCAGATGGACCACAGTTTATTTACCAATTCACCTACTGAGGGACATGTTGGTTGCTTCCAAGTTTTGGCAATTATGAATAAAGCTGCTGTAAACATTCCCATGCAGGTCTTTGTGTAGACATAAGTTTTCAGCTCCTTTGGGTAAATACTGAGGAGTGTGATTGCTGGATTATATAGTAAGAGTATTTTTAGTTTTGTAAAACACTGCCAAATTGTCTTCCAAAGTGGCTGTACTCTTTTACATTCCCACCAGCAATGTAAGAGAGTTCCTGTTGCTCCACATCCTCATCAGCATTTGGTGGTGTCAGTGTTCCAGATTCTGGCCATCCTAATAGGTATATAGTGGTATCTCATTGTTGTTTTAATCTGCACTTCTCTGATGGCTTGTGCTGTACAGCATCTTTTCATATGCATATTTGCCATTGTATATCTTCTTTGGTGAGATGTCTGTTAAGGTCTTTGGTCCATTTATTTGGGTTGTTTATTTTCTTATGGTTAAGTTTTAAAAGTTCTTTGTATATTTTGGATAACAGTCCTTTATCAGATGTGTCTTTTGCAAATATTTTCTCCCAGTCTGTGGCTTGTCTTCTGATTCTCTTGACACTGTCTTTTGCAGAGCAGAAGATTTTAATTTTACTGAAATCTGGCTTATCAATTATTTCTTTCATGGATTGTATCTTTGTCATAGTGAACTGTATCTTTGTCATAGCTAAAAAGGTATCACCTTACCCAAGGGCATCTAGGTTTTCTCCTATATTATCACCTAGGAGTTTTATAATAAGTTTTGCATTTTACATTTAGGTCTATGATCTATTTTGAGTTAATTTTTTTGTGACGAATGTAAGATCTATGTCTAGATTCTTTTTTTTTCTGCATGTGTATGTCCAGTTGTTCCAGCATCATTTGTTGAAAATATATTTTTTCCATTGTATCATCTTTGCTCCTTTGTCAAAGATTAGTTGATTATATTTATTAGGGTCTATTTCTGTGCTCTCAGTTCTGTGCCATTAATCTATTTGCCTATTCTTTTGCCAATATTGCACCATCTTGATTACTGTGGCTTTATAGTAAGTCTTGAATCTGAGTTATGTAAATCTTCTAACTTTGTTCTGCTCCTTCAATATTATATTTATCACTCTGGATTTTTTGCCTTTCTACGTAAACTTTGTTTATTGTTTAAAATTCTTAATTTTATTTTTCCCAGCTTTATTGTGATATAATTGATATACAAGGTTGTGTAAGTGTAAGGTGTAGAGTGACAATTTGTTATATGTACATATTGTGAAATGTTTGCCACAATAAGGTTAGTTAACACATCCTTCACCTCACATAATTACCATTTTTGTTGTTCTTCTTTGTATGGTGAGAGCATTTAAGATCTACTCTCATAACAACTTTCAAGTATACAATAAGGTATTGTTATTGATAGTCACCATGCTGTGCATTAGATCCCTGAAACTTATTCACATTATAATTGAAAGTTTGTAAACTTTGGCCAACATTTTCCCTTTTTCCCTACTCCCTATTCCCTGGTAACCATCAATCTGCTCTCTATTTCTATGACGTTAATGTTTTTAGATTCCACATATAAGTGAGATCATATGCTATTAGTCTTTCTCTGTCTCATTTTACTTAGCATAATGTCCTCCAGATTCATCCATGTTGTTGCGAATGGCAAGACTTTGTGACAGAATAATATCCCATGCAGTTATATATATATATATATATATATATATACAATCACATTTACATATAAACAATCACATTTTCTTTACCCATTCATCCATGGATGGACACTTTGTTTTCTTGTCTTGGCTACTGTGAATAATGCTGCAATGAACACGGAAGTGCAGATATCTCTTCAAAATAGTGATATCAGTTCCATTGGATATATACCCAGAAGTGGGAATGCTGCATCATATGTAGTTCTATTTTCAATTTTTTAAGGAACCTCCATACTGTTTTCCATAGTGGCTGCACCAATTTACATTCTCACCAACAGTTCACGAGGGTTCCCTTTTCTCCACATCCTTGCCAGCCTTTGTTATTTATCTCTTTTCTTTTTGATAATAGCCTTTCTAACAGGTGTGAGGTGATATCACGTTGCCCCCAGACATGCAGAAGGGCCAATCCAGAAGAGTGATGCAGAAGCATGAACCAGGACAGTGACAAGGGGAATAGAGAGGAGTAGTGCGTAGGAAGAGTAGGAAGCAGGACCAGCTAGATTTTATCAACTGGATGGTGGGGGATTCGGAGGAGGAGGCGACCTGGGCTTCCAGGGGGAGGATGGGGCTATTCACTAAGGAGTGGTATACGAAGGATGAGGCGATGGGGAGACGGTTTTGCATATCATGATCTGTTCTCAAACTACAAAAAAAAGTTTAGTTTCAGACTTCTTTGATCTGCTTAAAAGCAAATCTGTTGGGAAAATGTGTAGGGGTATATACACTGTATTTTTGAAGCTGGGTCATGGATATATGAAGGTATACTCTTCATTTTACAGTTTCCTCAAAATTTGTACATGTTTGAAATTTTCCATAGTAAAAAAAATTTAATGGAAAAGGTTAATAGCTAGATGGATCACCTAAGTCTATCTAAAGGAAAAATGAAGAGAGAGAATGTATATTAAAGATAACAGGCAGAAGAAGAAAAACCAAATAAAAACAAGACAAGCAGCCTGGTGGGAATTCCCTGGTGGTTCAGTGGTTAGGGCTCCCCACTTTCACTGCTGAGGAAACGGGTTCAATCCCTGAGCAGGAAACTAAGATCCCACAAGGTGCACGGCACAGCCAAATTTAAAAAAATAAAAAAAATAAAGCAGCCTGAGAAGTTCACTCAGCTCTAGAGGACAGTAGCTAGAGCTTTTAAGGGGACCTTATGACCTTGGCCTCTGAAGGCCCTGAGTCAGCCTGACTCTGAGCTGCAAAAACAGTCCCACCCTTGGGCTTCCCTGGTGGCACAGCGGTTACGAATCCGCCTGCCAATGCAGGGGACATGGATTTGAGCCCCGATCTAGGAAGATCCCACATGCCGTGGAGCAACTAAGCCCGTGCCCCACAACTACTGAGCCTGCGCTCTAGAACCTGCAAGCCACAACTACTGAAGCCAGTGTGCCTAGAGCCCGTGCTCCACAACAAGAGAAGCTACCGCAGTGAGAAGCCCGTGCACCAAAACAAAGAGTAGCCCCCACTCACCGCAACTAGAGAAAGCCCGTGGGCAGCTACAAAGACCCAACGCAGCCAAAAGTAAATAAAATTTTAAAAGTTTTAAAAACGTATATATATAAAAAAGAATGTTTTAACAGTAAAAACTAAAAATAACCTAAATGTCCGCATAATACATTGAAATGCTATTCAGCCATTAGAAAGAAAGTAGATGTATATAGATAAATAATCCCCAAACTCAGTTGTTAGAGAAAAAGGATGATGTAGGACAATGTTAATATTGATAGTATGCTCTCATCTGTGTAAAAAATGTAAAGATGTAAAAAGGGCAATATGGACACAAAATATTTCTTATGTCTGGATGCAGACATAAGAGATCTGTGAAAATGTTTCCTCTGGGGAGGGATCTGGGGGATCTGGAATGTGAGGAAAGTTTAGTTTCCCTTGCATATACCTTTTTGCAATGTAATTTTCTATTTTAATAATCATGGGCATGTATATTACTTTATTCTTTTTTTATTTTTTTATTTTTTTTGCAGTACGTGGCCCTCTCACTGCTGTGGCCTCACCCGTTGCGGAGCACAGGCTCCGGACGCGCAAGCTCAGCGGCCGTGGCTCACGGACCCAGCCTCTCCGCGGCATGCGGGATCTTCCCAGACTGGGGCACGAACCCGTGTTCCCTGCATCGGCAGGCAGACTCTCAACCACTGCACCACCAGGGAAGCCCTATATTACTTTTTTTTTTTTTTTTACATCTTTATTGGAGTATAATTGCTTTACAATGGTGTGTTAGTTTCTCCTTTATAACAAAGTGAATCAGTTATACGTATACATATGTTCCCATATCTCTTCCCTCTTGCATCTCCCTCCCTCCCACCCTCCCTATCCCACCCCTCTAGGTGGTCACAAAGCACCAAGCTGATCTCCCTGTGCTATGCAGCTGCTTCCCACTAGCTATCTTATTTTACACCTGGTAGTGGATATATGTCCATGCCTCTCTCTCGCTTTGTCACAGCTTATCCTTGCCCCTCCCCATATCCTCAAGTCCATTCTCTAGTAGGTCTGTATCTTTATTCCTCTCTTACCCCTAGGTTCTTCATGACATTTTTTTTTCTTAAATTCTATATATATGTGTTAGCATACAGTATTTGTCTTTCTCTTTCTGACTTACTTCACTCTGTAAGACAGACTCTAGGTCCATCCACCTCACTACAAATAGCTCAACTTCATATCTTTTTATGGCTGAGTAATATTCCATTGTATATATGTGCCACATCTTCTTTATCCATTCATCTGATGATGGACACTTAGATTGTTTCCATCTCCTGGCTATTGTAAATAGAGCTGCAATGAATATTTTGGTACATGACTCTTTTTGAATTGTGGTTTTCTCAGGGTATATGCCCAGTAGTGGGATTGCTGGGTCATATGATAGTTCTATTTTTATTTTTTTAAGGAACCTCCATACTGTTCTCCATAGTGGCTGTATCAATTTACATTCCCACCAACAGTGTAAGAGGGTTCCCTTTTCTCCACACCCTCTCCAGCATTTATTGTTTGTAGATTTTTTGATGATGGCCATTCTGACAGGTGTGAGGTGATACCTCATTGTGGTTTGAGTTGCATTTCTCTAATGATTAGTGATGCTGAGCGTCCTTTCATGTGTTTGTTGGCCATTTGTATATCTTCTTTGGAGAATTGTCTATTTAGGTCTTCTGCCTATTTTTGGGTTGGGATGTTTGTTTTTTTGATATTGAACTGCATGAGCTGCTTGTATATTTTGGAGATTAATCCTCTGTCATTTGCTTTGTTTGCAAATATTTTCTCCCATTTTGAGGGTTGTCTTTTCGTCTTGTTTATGGTTTCCTTTGCTGTTCAAAAACTTAGAAGTTTCATTACATCCCATTTGTTTATTTTTGTTTTTATTTCCATTTCTCTAGGAGGTGGGTCAAAAAGGATCTTGCTGTGATTTATGTCATAGAGTGTTCTGCCTATGTTTTCCTCTAAGAGTTTGATAGTGCTTGGCCTTACATTTAGGTCTTGAATCCATTATGAGTTTATTTTTGTGTATGGTGTTAGGGAGTGTTCTAGTTTCATTCTTTTACATGTAGCTTTCCAGTTTTCCCAGCACCACTTATTGAAGAGGCTGTCTTTTCTCCATTGTATATTCTTGCCTCCTTTGTCAAAGATAAGGTGACCATATATGCATAGGTTTATCTCTGGGCTTTCTATTCTGTTCCACTGATCTATATTTCTGTTTTTGTGCCAGTACCATACTGCCTTGATTACTGTAGCTTTGTAGTATAGTCTGAAGTCAGGGAGCCTGATTCCTCCAGCTCCATTTTTTTTCCTCAAGATTGTTTTGCCTATTCAGGGTCTTTTGTGTTTCCATACAAATTGTGAAATTTTTTGTTCTAATTCTGTGAAGAATGCCATTGATAGTTTGATAGGGATTGCTTTGAATGTGTAGATTGCTCTGAGTAGTATAGTCATTTTCACAAGATTGATTCTTCCAATCCAGGAACATGGTATATCTTTCCATCTGTCTCTGTCATCTTTGATTTCTTTCATCAGTGTCTTATAGTTTTCTGAGTACAGGTTTTTTACCTCCTTAGGGAGGTTTATTCCTAGGTATTTGATTCTTTTTGTTGCAGTGGTAAATGAGAGTGTTTCCTTAATTTCTCTTTCAGATTTTTCATCATTAGTGTATAGGAATGCTAGAGATTTCTGTGCATTAATTTTGTATCCTGCTACTTTACCAAATTCATTGATTAGCTCTAGTAGCTTTCTGGTAACATCTTTAGGATTCTCCATGTATAGTATCATGCCATCTGCAAATAGTGACAGTTTTATTTTCTTTTCCAATTTGGATTCCTTTTATTTCTTTTTCTTCTCTGATTGCTGTGGCTAAAACTTCCAAAACTATGTTGAATAATAGTGGTGAAAATGGGCAACCTTGTCTTGCTCCTGATCTTAGAGGAAATGGTTTCAGTTTTTCACTATTAAGAATGATGTTGGCTGTGGGTTTGTCATATATGGCCTTTATTATGTTGAGGTAGGTTCCCTCTATGCCCACTTTCTAGAGAGTTTTGTTTTTTTTACCATAAATGGGTGTTGAATTTTGTCAAAAGCTTTTTCTGCATCTATTGAGATTATCATGGTTTTTATCCCTCAATTTGTTAATATGGTGTATCACACTGATTGATTTGTGTATATTGAAGAATCCTTGCATTCCTGGGATAAACCTCACTTGATCATGGTGTATGATCTTTTAATGTGTTGTTGGGTTCCATTTGCTAGTATTTTGTGGAGGATTTTTGTATCTATGTTCATCAGTTATTTTGCCTGTAGTTTTCTATTTTTGTGACATCTTTGTCTGGTTTTGGTATCAGGGTGATGGTGGTCTCATAGAATGAGTTTGGGTGTGTTCCTCCCTCTGCTACATTTTTGCAAGAGTTTGAGAAGGATAGGTATTAGCTCTTCTCTAAATGTTTGATAGAATTCACATGTGAAGCCATCTGGTCCTGGGATTTTGTTTGTTGGAAGATTTTTAATCACAGTTTCAATTTCAGTGCTTGTGATTGGCCTGTTCATATTTTCTGTTTCTTCCTGGTTCAGTCTTGGAAGGTTGTGCTTTTCTAAGAATTTGTCCATTTCTTCCAGGTTGTCCATTTTATTGGAATATAGTTGCTTGTAGTAGTCTCACATGATCTTTGAATTTCCTTTTTAAAAAAATTAATTAATTTATTTATTTATTTTTGGCTGTGTTGGGTCTTTGTTGTTGCGTGTGAGCTTTCTCAAGTTGCGGCCAGAGGTGGCTACTCTTTGTTGCGGTGCATGAGCTTCTTATTGCGTTGGCTTCTCTTGTTGTGGAGCATGGGCTCTAGGTGCACAGGCTTCAGTAGTTGTGGCATGTGGGCTTAGTAGTTGTGGCTTGTGGGCTCTAGAGCACAGTCTCAGTAGTTGTGGCACACAGGCTTAGTTGCTCTGCAGCATGTGGGATCTTCCCAGACCAGGGATTGAACCCATATCCCCTGCACTGGCAGGCAGATTCTTAATCACTACACCACCAGGAAAGTCCCCAATCCTTTGTATTTCTGCAGTGTCAGTTGTTATTTCTCCTTTTCCATTTCTCATTCTGTTGATTTGAGTCTTCTCCCTTTTTTCCTTGATGAGTCTGGCTAAAGGTTTATCAATTTTGTTTATCTTCTCAGAGAATCAGCTTTTAGTTTTATTGATGTTTGCTACTGTGTCCTTCATTTCTTTTTCATTTATTTCTGATCTGATCTTTATGATTTCTTACCTTCTGCTAACTTTAGGTTTATTTGTTCTTCTTTCTCTAATTGCTTTAGGGGTAAGGTTAGGTTGTTTATTAGAGATTTTTCTTGTTTCTTGAGGTAGGATTTTATTGTGATAAACTTCCATCTTAGAACTGCTTTTGCTGCATCCCATGGCTTTTGGGTCATCATGTTTTCATTGTCATTTGCTTCTAGCTA
Source organism: Mesoplodon mirus (assembly GCF_964341445.2). NCBI lineage: Eukaryota > Metazoa > Chordata > Mammalia > Artiodactyla > Ziphiidae > Mesoplodon > Mesoplodon mirus. The sequence goes on along the minus strand of NC_138982.1, from coordinate 3,690,311 downwards.
TTTTTTTGTTTCTTCTTTGATTTCTTCAGTGATCTCTTGGTTATTTAGTAGCATATTATTTAGCCTTCCTGTGTTTCTATTTTTTACATTTTTTCCTGTAATTGATTTCTAGTCTCATAGCATTGTGGTTGGAACAGACACTTGATACGATTTCAATTTTCTTAAATTTACCAAGGCTTGATTTGTGACCCAAGATATGATCTATCCTGGAGAATGTTCAATGAGCACTTGAGAAGAAAGTGTATTCTGTTGTTTTTGCATGGAATGCCCTATAAATAGCAATTAAGTCCATCTGCTCTAATGTGTCATTTAAAGCTTGTGTTTCCTTATTTATTTTCATTTTGGATGATCTGTCCATTGGTGAACCTGGGGGTTTTAAAGCTCCCTACTATTATCGTGTTACTGTCAATTTCCCCTTTTATGGCTGTTAACATTTGCCTTATGTATTGAGGTGCTCCTATGTTGGGTGCATAAATATGTACAATTGTTATATCTTCTTGGATTGATCCATTGATCATTATGTAGTATCCTTCTTTGTCTCTTGTAATAGTCTTTATTTTAAGTCTATTTTGTCTGATATGAGGATTGCTACTCCAGCTTTCTTTTGATTTCCATTTGCATGGAATATCTTTTTCCATCCCCTCACTTTCAGTCTGTATGTGCCCCTAGGACTGAAGTGGGTCTATTTTAGACAGCATATATATCAGTCTTGTTTTTGTATCCATTCAGCCAGTCTATGTCTTTTGATTGGAGCATTTAGTCCATTTACACTTAAGGTAATTATCGATATGTATGTTCCTATTACCATTTTCTTAACTGTTTTGTGTTTGTTTTTGTAGGTCTTTTCCTTCTCTAGTGTTTCCTGCCTAGAGAAGTTCCTTTAGCATTTGTTGTAAAGCTGGTTTGGTGATGCTGAATTCTCTTAACTTTTGCTTGTCTGTAGAGGTTTTAATTTTTCTGTCATATCTGAAGGAGATCCTTGCTGGGTAAAGTAATCTTGGTTGTAGGTTTTCCCCTTTCATCACTTTAAACATGTCCTGCCAATCCCCTCTGATTTGCAGAATTTCTGCTGAAAGATCAGCTGTTAAACTTATGGGGATTCTCTTGTATGTTACTTGTTGCTTTTCCCTTGCTGCTTTTAATATTTTTCCTCTGTATTTAGTTTTTGATAGTTTCATTAATATGTGTCTTGGCATGTTTCTCCTTGAATTTATCCTGTATGGGACTCTCTGCACTTCCTGGACTTGATTGACTATTTCCTTTCCCCTGTTAGGGAAATTTTCTACTATAATCTCTTCAAATATTTTCTCAGACCTTTTCTTTTTCTCTTCTTCTTCTGGGACCCCTATAATGTGAATGTTGTGCATTTAATGTTGTCCCAGAGGCCTCTGAGACTGTTCTCAATTCTTTTTCTTTTTTCTTTATTCTGCTCCCTGGCAGTTATTTCCACTATTTTATCTTCTAGGTCACTTGACCATTCTTCTGCCTCAGTTATTCTGCTATTGATTCCTTCTAGTGTATTTTTAATTTCATTTATTGTGTTATTCATCATTGTTTGTTTGCTCCTTAGTTCTCCTAGGTCCTTGTTAAACGTTTCTTGTATTTTCTCCATTCTATTTCTGAGATTTTGGATCATCTTTACTATCATTACTTTTAATTCTTTTTCAGGTAGACTGCCTATTTCATCTTCATTTGTTTGGGTGTGGTGGGTTTTTTCCTTGCTCCTTCATCTGCTGCATATTTCTGTATCTTCTCATTTTGTTTAATTTACTGTGTTTGGGGTCTCCTTTTCACAGGCTGAAGGTTCGTAGTTCCCATTATTTTTGTGTCTGCTCCCAGTGGGTGAAATTTGTTCAGTGGCTTGTGCAGGCTTCATCGTGGAGGGGACTTGTGCCTGTGTTCTGGTGGGTGGAGCTGGATCTTGTCCTTCTGGTGGGCAGGGCCACATCTGGTGGTGTGTTTTGGGGTGTATGTAAACTTAGTATGACTTTAGGCAGCCTCTCTGCTAATGCGTGGGGTTGTGTTCCTGTCTCGCTAGTTGTTTGGTATGGGGCATCCAGCACTGGAACTTGCTGGCTGTTGGGTAGAGCTGGGTCTTAGCGTTGAGACAGAGGTCTCTGGGAGAGCTCTTGCCTATTGGTGTCACATGGGGCTGGGAGGCCTCTGGTGGTCCAATGTCCTGGACTTGGCTCTCGCACCTTGGAGGCTCAGGCCCGATGCCCGGCTGGAGCACCAAGACCCTGCCAGTCACACAGCTTGGAAGAAAAGCAAGGAAAAATAAAAAAACACGAACAGATAGAACCCCAAACCAAATGGTAAAAGCAAAACTAAACAGACAAAATCACACAAAGAAACATACACACACACATTCATAAAAAGAAAACAAACAAACAACAACAAACAAAAGAAAACAAAACAGGCAGACCAGTAGGACAAATGGTAAAAGCAAACTTAAACAGACAATATCACACAAAGAAACATACACATACATACTTACAAAAAGAGAAAAAAGGAAAAAAATTTAAAAATTAAAATAAATAATAAAAAAATAAAAAATTTAAAAATGGAAGAGAGCAACCAAACCAATAAACAAATCCACCAGTTATAACAAGCACTAAAAACTAAACTAAGATAAACATAAAACTAGAAAAATATCAGATGCAGAAAGCAAACCCCAAGTCTACAGTTGCTCTCAAAGTCCACCACCTCAATTTTGGGAACATTCGTTGTCTATTCAGGTATTCCACAGTTGCAGGGTTTATCAAGTTGATTGTGGGGATATAATCTGCTGCTCCTGAGGCTGCACAGAGAAATTTCCCTTTGTTTTCTTTGCTTGCACAGCTTCTGGGATTCAGATTGGGTTTTGGCCTCCCCTCTGTGTGTACACCACCCTCAGGAGTCTGTTCCCCGTCCAGACAGGAGGGGTTTAAGCAACAGCTGATTAGGGCTCTCTTGCTCACTCAGGCCAGGGAGAGTGAGGGGTATGGTAGTCATAATCGGAATGCGGGGTGAGCCTGTGGTGGTAGAGGCCAGCTTGACATTGCCACAGCCTGATGCACGCAGTGTGTTCTCTCAGGGAAGTTGTCCCTGGATCACGGGACCCTGGCCATGGTGGGCTGCTCAGGTTCTTGGTCGGGGGGGTGGTGTGGGTAGTGACCTGTGCTTGCACACAGGATTCTTGGTGACAGCGGCTGCAGCATTAGTGGTTCATGCCCATCTCGGGAGTGCGATGGCTAGCCGCAGCTTACACCAGGCTCTGGAGCTCACTTAGGTGGTGTTCTGCCTTCTGTGGGTACACAGAGCAGGAATCACCTCTCCTTGCGTACCCCAGAACAATGGTCACTTGCCTCTTAGGCAGGTCCAGACATTTTCCCAGACTCCCTCCTGGCCAGCTGTGGCACACTAGCCCCTTTCAGGCTGTGTTCATGCAGCTAACCCAAGTCCTCTTCCTGGGATCTGACCTCCGAAGCCGGAGCCTCAGCTCCCAGCCCCACCCACCCCGGCGGGTGAGCAGACAAGCCTCTCAGGTTGGTGAGTGCTGGTTGGCACCGATCCTCTGTGTGGCAATCTCTCCGCTTTGCCCTCTGCACCCTATTGCTGCACTCTCCTCTGTGGCTCCGAAGTTTCCCCCCTGCCCACCCCGTCTCCCCCAGTGAAGGGGCTTCCTAGCGTGTGGAAACTTTTCCTCCTTCACAGCTCCCTCCCAGAGGTGCAGGTTTCATCCCTGTTCTTTTCTCTCTGTTTTTTATTTTTTTCTGTTGCCCTACCCAGGTATGTGGGGAGTTTCTTGCCTTTTGGGAAGTCTGAGGTCTTCTGACAGCATTCAGTAGGTGTTCTGTAGGAGCTGTGCCACATGTAGATGTATTTTTGGTATACGTGTGGGGAGGAAGGTGATCTCCATGTCTTACTCCTCTGCCATCTTGAAGGTCCCTCTCTATTTTTTTTTTTGACTAATATAAGTAAAGCTGTAATAAATATCTTTGTATATATTCAATTCCATTAATTTATTTAATTCCATTTTAAATTAGTTTCTAAGAATAAATTCCTCAAAGTAGAATTACTGGGACTTAAGGGCCTTTATACATATGGTTAAATTATTTTCCAGAATGTTTACACCAGTTTACTGCCCCAGCTGTGGAAGAGATTGTCTATTTATGACAAAGTTGATTTTCCAAAATGAAAGTAGCTTTGTTGCACTTTCTGATTATAAAATCAACATATAATAAATAGAGAAATTCAGAAAATATGGGAAAGTAATAAAAAGGAAAATAAAAATCACTATCCAGAGATACTCACCGTTAATACTAAGGCATACATCCAGATTTTTTCCTACTATATATTATCTTGATTTTGTTTAACTTAATGTTTCTTTCCAAGCTAATTGATCATATGGAGGTACAGTATCTTTTTAATAGGTACACTGTAATCTATTAGGAAGATATACTATAAATGGCTGTGTCAGAATGTGTCCCCTGGGAAGCAGACTCTGAGGTGAATTTTATTTTATTTTATTTTATTTTATTTATTTATTTTTTTTTTTTTTTGCGGTATGCGGGCCTCTCACTGTTGTGGCCTCCCCCGTTGCGGAGCACAGGCTCCGGACGCGCAGGCCCAGCAGCCATGGCTCACGGGCCCAGCTGCTCCGCGGCATATGGGATCCTCCCAGACCGGGGCACGAACCCGTATCCCCTGCATCGGCAGGCGGACTCTCAACCACTGCGCCACCAGGGAGGCCCTCTGAGGTGAATTTTAATAGGCAGGATATTTATTACAGAGTGCCCTTGGTATCAAAATCTGTGGAAGGAAGGGGAAAGAAGCAAAATTGAACAGAGGGAAAAGTTAAACTGGGATGGAAACCAATGAGAGCCTCAGCTGACCTCCCAAGGAATTCTGGCACAGAGTTATCCCAGATTAGACTGAGATGACCAGGACTCTGGCACTAACTGGTCATTGGATATGGGCCATCCTGGGAAGGGACATGCATCTCCACAGCGGAGGCAATCCCCAAAGGAGCTAATAGAATTCCTGGAAGTCGGGGTAACAAATCCTTCACTGAACATGGATCTGGGCAGCATATCACATTGCCCACTGCAGTTGAAACCAAGCAGGACCTTGCAGGGCCTTACTGGAGATGGGCCCCCATATCCCCCACCTCTTATTCATAGAAAAACTTTAGCCTCCTAAGCCTTCCCCAAGTTCCAAAGAGCAAGTTTAATCAGAAAAGGAAGAAGATGCAGAAAGGAAGGAAAAAGTCAAGCAAGACAAAATAATAATAGTTTAGCCATAAAGCAAAGCTAAGGACCTTTGGTTCCTCCTGAAGGGCCATAGATATTATCTTGACCCATATCCTTGAGTTGTTTTGTTGATTGTGGGTATAAATTGGTACTATCTTTTTGAAGGGCAATTAAAATTAATGATACAATTTAAAATCCATATACCCATTGACCCAGCAATTCTACTTATCTTCCAGATGGAAGAAGTTAACTGCATAGTGACTGCTAGCACATAGACCCTAGATCAGTCAGAACCAAACCAGAAGGTTGATGATTGAGATTCCCAAAATACCACCCGGTCACCTCACCAGCAACAATCAGAAGAATGTCCCCTGGCTGATCAGGCATCATGGGACTCTCTCCCTCACCTTGCCTTTAAAAAAGTTTCCCCCAAAACCATCAGAGAGTTCGAGTCTTTTGAGCATGAGCTGCCCATTCTCCTTGCATGGCCCCATGTTGGGCATCTTGCAGTAAATACTATACTTTCCCTCACTACAGCCCAGTGTCCGTAGATTGGCTTTGCTGTGCATTGGGCAACTGAACCCAAGTTTGGTTAGGTAACACAGTCTACCCGTTGTTCTATTCAGATATACTTATTCATTTATGTTCTTGGAGCAGAAACACCATAATTAGGATGGGCCTCTTTTTCTGTGGGAAATACTAAAAAGGAAGGTTAATGGCACAAACTAAAACCCCTAACTGAAGCCAGTTAGTCTGTGGCTTCAACTGATACTCATTGTCTCCTTCTATCTCTATCCATTCTGGGTTCCCCTTACCCTAAACTATCATACCTGCTGGGCTGGTGGCATGACCCAGACCCTCAACCTTGAATGGTATGAACCCTGTCACTATGTCCCTCTTGCTCTGAGTTTGCTACACTAGTCCACTTATGGTCAAAACTGGACAAGAGTTCACCAAGAGATGTGCACTTGGATCACCTGAATGCCAAACATGTTCCTCTCTACCTCCATGTGTAATCTTCTGATGCCAGAATAAGTGACTCCTCTTTTTGTCCAGCGGTCCCTGGAGTCAAAGAACACAAAGAAGTTGGGTTAGCAGCCATAGCTTGTAGCTCACTGGGAGTCTTGCTGTGTTCCCTGGTGAAACTGTGTTGCCTTTGGAGACCTATACCTCCAATTCTGCAGAATTGGGAGACAATTTTCCATGGATCTCTTGTGTTTCTGCTCATCTTACATGCAGACACCAACAGCTTTTGTTCTGAACTATTTTTTCAAGGATGTTTGTATAGGAACAACCTTATAAGATAGAGATAGTATCTCTCTTCAGAACAAAAGACAACTTGTTTTTAAAAAAATTTGAAATATAGCAGGGACTTCTGTAGCAGTCCAGTGGTTAAGACTCAACACTTCCACTGCAGAGGGTGTGGGTTCGATCCCTAGTTGGGGAACTAAGATCCTGCATACTGCACAGCACAGTGGAAAAAATAATTAAAAATAAAAATAAAATTAAGTAAAAAATTGAAATATAGTTGATTTACAATATTGTTTCTAGTGCACAGCAAAGTGATTCAGTTACATATATTTTATTTCAGATTATTTTCCATTATAGGTTATTACAAGATATTGAATATAGTTCCCTGTGCTATACAGTAGATCCTTGTTGTTTATCATTTTTATATCTAGTAGTGTGTATCTGTTACTCCCAAATTCCTAATTTATCCCTCCCCCGCTTTCCCCTTTGGTAACCATAAGTTTATTTTCTATGTCTGTGAGTCTGGTTTTATTTTGTAAATAAGTTCATTGGTGTCATTTTTCTGATTCCACTTATAAGTGATATCTTATGATTTTGCAAAGGACAGCTTTGTTTGGTGTTTGGTATAATAAAGATAATACCTCTGTCTGGGGAAAAGTGTGGGCAGGTTTTTTGACCAAAGTTTCTCTAAACTCAAGAGCGTCTCAGCCATGAAGCAAACCCACTGCATGTACAGCTCTATCTAGACCACCCCACACCTTCCTCATGGTTCTTGGGGAACAAGGGAAACTAGTGCAAATGGAAGCTCCATGCTGCTTGCTGTGCTGTGAACGGTAAAGTCCACTGACAGACCCAGGAGTCTCATGTCTTCTGCCAGCATCCACAGTGGTGGCAGGCTAACTTGTCAGCTTGCAAACTGGGTAAAATCTCAGACCCCTCACAGTTCTCGACAACTATGTTATTACTAAGGGTGGGGAAATTAACAGCCCTGGGGCAGAAATGTTATCCATTACATGTATAGGAGAACTGTTTCTGATTCTCTTTTCTGAGATAGATGGAAAAGAACATACTTGTCAGTTTAATGGTCACATACCATGTACCTGCGTCTGTGTTATTCTGCTTTAGCAGAGAATTGTATCTTGTATTTTTCTCCAGAATCAGTCTTTTTTTTTTTTTTTTTGCGGTACACGGGCCTCTCACTGTTGTGGCCTCTCCCGTTGTGGAGCACAGGCTCCGGACATGCAGGCTCAGTGGCCATGGCTCACAGTCCCAGGCGCTCCGCGGCATGTGGGATCTTCCCGGACCGGGACACGAACCCGTGTCCCCTGAATCGGCAGGCGGACTCTCAACCACTGCGCCACCAGGGAAGCCCTCAGTCTGGTTTTTGAAGAGACCAGACTGGTGAATAAAATGGAGGTATGGGGAATTCCCTGGCAGTCCAGTGGTTAGGACTCCATGCTGCCACCATCGGGGCCTCGGTTCAATCCCTGGTGAGGGAATGACAAGCCTTGTGGAGTGGTCTAAATAAATAAGTAAATAAATAAAATTCATCTTAAAAAATGGAGGTATAATGGGGATCACCAACTTTGCATCCTGTAGATCTTTAGAAGTGGCAATAATTTCCATCATTCTCCCTAGCAATATTTTTTAAAATTTATGTCTACTAAGGGAGGGGGAAGTTTCAGAGGCTTCCAGTTGGCTTTCTCCATTATGATAGCTGTTACTTCGTAGAGCAAGGACCCAATGTGGGAGTCGTGCCAACTGTGAAGTATATCTATTCTGCTTGTATATGTGATGACTGAAGAAATGACTAACATGTGAATCTATAGGCCATTTGGGCTCACTGTGAACTGGACCTTGTATAGGACTTCATTTTACCTGGTCCCCATGTGCACCTACTCTGAAAAGGAGACCATGATGATTCTCTGGATCTCCAAGTATCAATGTCAATTCAGACTCTATGATCAACAGGCCTTGAAATGTTATGTATTCTCATTTTCCCAGTGCACAGTTATCTGAGTAAATGGCCTTAGGTCCAAGGGTTCTGGAACAACCTTTGGTGAAAAACTGAGGAAATCATTACTGAGTACATTTGCATGGTGTTACAGGTTTCCTTCCTCCTGGGGATCTGATCTCTTTTTAAGTTAGTGAGCTCCAGGTCTAAACACAGATTCATGTTTGGAAACTTGGCAAGGAATCATGATTTTAACTGGGGCAATTACCTCAGTCTCCTGACTATGCAGTTTTGAATTCAACTGATGATACAAACTGAGTGGTACCCTTATTGACTGCCCATTTATTTTTCCCGTAGGGACATCATATTCTATTAATTGTCTGCATAATTCTGTGTAGGTCACTTCCCACTGGCTGCTCCTCTGAATTTATATTACAGTAATTGTCCAACTTGGCTTCTGACCATTAAACAACATAACCTGACCTCTATCATTGGGGGGTCCTATTATCCCTGTTGCTATCAATAAACCTAGTTCCTTAATGGCTTCCTTTACCATCAGCTCTGGCTTATAGACAGTCACCATGGAGCTTCTTAATGAGACTGGTGTCCCTCACAACAGTACATTTCTTATGTCCTTACATATGGTGTAGCCTCCTGGCCTTCAGTAATTTGATCATCTGGTGGGTTTTCATCTTTACATAGTATATGGTCTGTAGCATGACCAATTGTCAGATTCTTTGAATTCTTTCTTCCACTGTCTGTCATGGCAATTATGGCATTTTAACCCAACTTCCTATGAGCCATCACTTTTTCCATGCTTCTAGAAATCATCCTAGCAAATTCACAGTCTCCTGGGTTTTTTTAAGTATGTTTTTTATTCTTCAATTTGTTAATATGGTGTATCACACTGATTGATTTGTGTATATTTAAGAGTCCTTGCATCCCTGGGATAAATCCTACTTGATCATGGTGTTTTATCCTTTTAATGTGTTGTTGGATTCTGTTTGCTAGTATTTTGTTGAGGATTTTTGCATCTATGTTCATCAGTGATATCAGTCTGTAATTTTCTTTTTTTGTAGTATTTTTGTCTGGTTTTGGTATCAGGGTGATGGTGGCCTTGTAGAAAGAGTTTGGCAGTATTCCTTCCTCTGCAATTTTTTGGAAGAGTTTGAGAAGTATGGGTGTTAGCTCTTCTTTAAATTGTAGAATTCACCTGTGAAGCCATCTGGTCCTGGACTTTTGTTTGTTGGAAGATTTTTAATCACAGTTTCAATTTCATTACTTGTGATTCGTTTGTTCATATTTTCTATTTCTTCCTGGTTCAGTCTTGGCAGGTTATACCTTTCTGAGAATTTGTCCATTTCCTTCAGGTTGTCCATTTTATTGGCATAGAGTTGCTTATAGTAGTCTCTTATGATGTTTTGAATTTCTGTGGTGTCTGTTGTAACTTCTCCTTTTTCATCTCTAATTTTATTGATTTGAGCCCTCTCCCTCGTTTTCTTGATGAGTCTGGCTAAAGGTTTATCAACTTTGCCTATCTTCTCAAAGAACCAGCTTTTAGTTTTATTGATCTTTGTTATTGTTTTCTTTGTTTCTATTTCATTTATTTCTGCTCTGATCTTTATGATTTCTTTCCTTTTACTAACTTTGGGTTTTGTTTGTTCTTCTTTCTCTAGTTCCTTTAGGTGTAAGGTTAGATTGTTTATTTGAGATTTTTCTTGTTTCTTGAGGTAGGATTGTATTGCTATAAACTTCCTTCTTAGAACTGCTTTTGCTGCATCCCATAGGTTTTGGATCATCATATTTTCATTGTCATTTGTTTCTAGGTATTTTTTGATTTCCTCTTTGATTTCTTTAGTGATCTCTTGGTTATGTAGTCATGTATTGTTTAGCCTCTATGTGTTTTTTATGTGTTTTTCCCTGTAATTGACTCCTAATCTCATAGCTCTGTGGTTGGAAAAGATGCTTGATGTGATTAATTTTCTTAAATTTACTGAGGCTTGATTTGTGACCCAAGATGTGATCTACCTTGGAGAATGTTCTGTGTGCCCTTGAGAAGAAAGTGTAATCTGCTGTTTTCAGATGGAATGTCCTATAAATAGCAATTAAATCTATCTGGTCTATTGTGCCATTTAAAGCTTGTGTTTCCCTATTAATTTTCTGTCTGGATGATCTATCTGTCCATTGGTATAAGTGAGGTGTTAAAGTCTCCCACTATTATTGTGTTACTGTTGATTTCCTCTTTATAGCTGTTAGCAGTTTCCTTATGTATTGAGGTGCTCCTATGTTGGATGCATATATACTTATAATTGTTATATCTTCTTCTTGGATTGATCTCTTGATCATTATGTAGTGTCCTTCCTTGTCTCTTGCAACATTCTTTATTTTAAAATCTATTTTATGTGATATGAGTATTGCTGCTCCAGCTTACTTTTGATTTCCATTTGCATGGAATATCTTTTTCCATCCCCTCACTTTCAGTCTGTATGTGTCCCTAGGTCTGATGTGGGTCTCTTGTAGACAGCATATATATGGGTCTTGTTTTTGTATCCATTCAGCGAGGCTGTGTCTTTTGGTTGGAGCATTTAATCCATTCACACTTAAGGTGATTATTGATATGTATGTTCCTATGACCATTTTCTTAATTGTTTTGGGTTTGTTTTTGTAGGTCCTTTTCTTCTCTTGTGTTTCCCACTTAGAGAAGTTCCTTTAGCATTTGTTGTAGAGCTGGTTTGGTGGTGCTGAATTCTCTTAGCTTTGGCTTGTCTGTAAAACTTTTGATTCCTCTGCCGAATCTGAATGAGATCCTTGCCAGGTAGAGTACTCTTTGTTGTAGGTTCTTCCCTTTCATCACTTTAAATACTTCATGCCACTCCCTTCTGGCTTGTAGAGTTTCTGCTGAGAAATCAGCTGTTAACCTTATGGGAGTTGCTTTTATGTTGTTTGTCATTTTTCCCTTGTTGCTTTTAATAATTTGTCTTTAATTTTTGTCAGTTTGATTACTATGTGTCTCAGTGTGTTTCTCCTTGGGTTTATCCTGCCTGGGACTCTCTGTGCTTCCTGGTCTTGGGTGGCTATTTCCTTCTCCATGTTAGGGAAATTTTCGACTATAATCTCTTCAAATATTTTCTCAGGTCATTCTCTCTCATCTCCTTCTGGGACCCCTATAATGCAAATGTTGGTGAGTTTAATGTTGTCCCAGAGGTCTCTTAGCCTGTCCTCATTTCTTTTCATTCTTTTTTCTTTATTCTGTTCCACAGCAGTGATTCCACCATTCTGTCTTCCAGGTCACTTATCCGTTCTTCTGCCTCAGTCATTCTGCTACTGATTCCTTCTAGGGTATTTTTCATTTCAGTTATTGTATTGTTCATCTCTGTTTGTTTGTTCTTTAATTCTTCTAGGTCTTTGTTAAACATTTCTTGCATCGTCTTGATCTTTGCCTCCATTCTTTTTCCGAGGTCCTGGATTATCTTCACTCTCATTATTCTGAATTCTTTTTCTGGAAGGTTACCTGTCTCCCTTCATTTAGTTGTTTTTCTGGGGTTTTATCTTGTTCCTCCAGCTGGTACATAGTCCTCTGCCTTTTCATTTTGTCTATCTTTCTGTGAATGTGGTTTTCATTCCAGAAGCTGCAGGATTGTAGTTCTTCTTGCTCTGCTATCTGCCCTTTGGTGGATGAGGCTATCTAAGAGGCTTGTGCAAGCTTTCTGATGGGAGGGACCCTTGGTTTTTTTTTTTTATGATTTTAAATCCTTAGTACTAGGAGAGTGCTCCCAAATCTAATTTCTCCCTTATCCAACTTTATATTCCCTTTTTGTTCATCAAGCACTCTCAAAATTCAATCCTACATATAGTCTCACAAGTTATGCTGACTGGATATTAAAGCTCCTTTCGGGTATAGTTCCTTTCTTACATTATTATATCCAGCACATTGAGGCTTATCATCAGTTAAGGCCTACGGGACAGGAGGCAACCTGAAAACAAATCTTGAGAGGGAGAGCAGTTGTTGTCTTGATGCAAAGAGGTCTTTTCACCATCTCTGAACAATGGGGGGAAGTGATAGATCTTAGTAGAGGAGGGCAGGCTTCTTCTGGGAATATCCTCATCTACTGTGTCAAGCCCCATTCTTTTCCAACCAGGGCCCTGACCTTGGCTTAGTATATCTGTCTTGGCTAAAAGTTTAATCTTTAGAGCTTAGCTACCCTGAGTTTATTCTGGTCTCCCCCTGCAGGAGATGAGAGCCACTTTATACACTACCAAAGAGACCCTGAAGTCTTCATTTCAGCTTTCAATTGGTGGTTAATCACTTAGCTTTTCATTATCTTTTTACAGTGCATTAATCTGGCTAAGGAATAGTCACCTGTTTTAGTCAGCTTGGACTGCCAAAACAATATACCATAGACTGGGTGACTTAAACACTAGAAATTTATTTTTCAGATTTCTGGGAAGAAATCAAGGTGCCAGCCAATTCAGTTCCCAATAAAAACTCCCTTCCTGGTGTGCAGACAGCAGCCTTCTGGCTATATCTTCACATGACCTTTCCTTCCCTGTGTGTGGTGGGGAGAGAGGGGAAGAGGAGGGGGAGAGGAGAGGAAAAGGAAGGAGAGAGGGAGGGAGAGAGAGAGAGAAAGAGAGGTGTCTTCCTCTTCTTATAAGACCACCAATCCTCTCAGATCAGGATCCTACTCATAAGACTTCATTTAACTTTAATTACCTCCTAAAAGCCCTATCTTTAAATGCAATCTCATAGGGGGTTAGGACTTCAACATATGAATTTGAGGGGAGGGGGACACAGTTCAGTCTACAGGACCAGTTAATTTCATTGTCCTTATAGTTACTATTTTCCCCATTTGTCTCAAGTACCTGATACATCATATCCGTTAATACATAGCCTTCCACTAATGTACCAACCTGATTTACCACCCATGAAAGTTTTAACAATTGGACTGTAATCGTGTGATGGGGTCCTTATTGCCAGGTGGGCAGCTAATGATCAAACTCCAAGACCCCATCTTAGGACCTCCTTTCTCAGATCTCACTCCTGACACTAATTGTCACACTTCCACTAATGTACCAACCTGATTTACCATCCATGAAAGTTTTAACAATTGGACTGTAATCGTATGATGGGGTCCTTATTGTGAGGTGGGCAGCTAATGATCAAACTCCAAGACCTCATCTTAGGGCCTCCTTTCTCAGATCTCAGTCCTGACACTAACCATCACAGGTTGGTTCCTGGGAAGCAGAGTATGAGATAGAGTTTAACAGACAGGATATTTATTAAGGAATGCCCTTGGAACTAACACTTGTGAACCAGAGAAGAAGGAAGCAGGATTGGGCAGGGGGAGAACTGAGCTGTATGCAGGTCCCATAGTGAGGTCAGGAGATTAGAATTGACCTTCAGAGTTGACACAAGTTGGCTAAGATGGTCAGGCTCTTATACCCCAACTTTGTTCAGTAATTGAATGTGGGGCAACCTGGGAAGGGGCCTAACCTCGAGCGATGTAGCTTTCTGCAAATGTAGCAATCCTGAAGGTTCCAAAGACTCTGCCAACAGCACCCAGTACCTGGGACAAGTCTTTATAGTAGGGGGATCTGGGCAGTGCAACAAAACGCCCACCACAGGGGTGAAGCATTTACATTTCTCATTCCTTTTGTTTTCATAGAGGGAAGACATTTTCTACTCCCCAGGAGGAAAAAGAATGAGAAGAATTCAGCATCTTTCTCTTCCCAGAGAAGTAGGAATGACTTCTCTGATAGATGAGATTAGAAGGAATCAAGCTTAAAAGACTAAACCTTTTCTGGGCTTCCTCTGTTTCTGATTCTGTCTAACTTCCTTTCTGTTTCTCTTTATCCCCTGGCTTGTCAGTAGGATTCAACAAATTCTCTACTCCTCAATGTTATAAGCTTATGGGGAAGGCCTGAATCTCACGAGAAAGCCTGAGGTTGTCCAGTTTTGCTTATGACTGGGTGATGAATGTATTCCGTTGCATGAGGGGACCATTAGCAAGCCCATTTGCCAACCCAAAGGTCTTTCTCTAATTAGCTTTATCCAAGCTAATTTTTCTTTTCTTTTCTTTTCTTTTTTTTTTTGTGGTACGCAGGCCTCTCACTGCCGCGGCCTCTCCCGTTGCTATACACCACCATATGGATGAATCTCAAAATAATTGTACTAAGTAAAGAAATAAAACAAAAACGAAAGTATTATTCCATTTATGTAAAATTCTAGAAAATGCAGTTAACCTTTAGTGACAGAAAGCAGATCAGTGGTTGCCTGAATGGATGAATAAAGGCAGGGAGGGATGGATTACAAAGGGCTATGAGGCAACTTTTGGAGTTGATGGATATATTTATTATCTTGATTATGGTGATGGCTCCATAGGTTTATATAGGATACAGATCATTAAATCATACACTTTAAATATGTGTAGTTTATTATATGTCAATCACACCTCAATACAACTGTAGTAAAAGAAAACTAAGCCCTCAAAACAAAACAAAAAACAAAACACCAAGTATCTGCCATATATACTAGTAAGTGCTCAATGCATGTCTCCCTAAATACCATTGACAGAAGATGCTTATATTCACTAATTGTTTACATGGATTCAGAAAAAAAATTTCAGTTCTGGTCCTGGTAACTTGTTATTAAATTTTGATCCATAGAAATGTCATAACACTAAGATTAAAGAGAAAGTCCAAAAGCTTCTGGAAATGGATAACAGTGGCTGCTTCTTGAGAGGAGAACTAAGAGGGTAGGGGAAAATGATAGGTAAGTAACTTTTTAAACTGGTCACATGCATGTAATATTTATGTTAAAAAAGTTCTTTTTCTCAATGTAATAACAAGGGTTCTTATATGGGGAAAGTCAGAGAGGAGAGAGGATGTGAACACAGAAGCAGAAGCTGGAGTGATCTGAGGAAGCAGCCATGAGCCAAGGAACGCGAGCAGCCTCTAGAAGCTGAAAAAGGCAAGGAAGTGGATTCTCACGTAGAGCCTCCAAAAGAACTCAGTCCTGTGGACACTATTTAGAGCTTCCGACCTCCAGAACTGTAAGATAATAAACTTGTGTTGCTGTAAAGACACTAAGTTTGTGGCAGTGTGTTACAACAGCAATAGGAAACTAATATTAGACCCCAGTTCATCTCACAGTCCGGATATCACTTATGTAAGTCTGATTAATTTAGTATGAAACATGCAAAAAAAAAGTTCTTTTTAAGAAATAATGATTTTCTTTAGGCTTCCCTGGTGGCGCAGTGGTTAAGAATCCTCCTGCCAATGCAGGGGACATGGGTTTGAGCCCTGGTCTGGGAAGATCCCACATGCCGCAGAGCAGCTAAGCCAGAGCGCCATAACTACTGAAGCCCGCGTGCCTAGAGACCGTGCTCTGCAATGGCAATTTGAAACTCTACGAGAAATAAAGCCAAACAAAGCAGCTTACCGCCCAAGTGTGAAGCACAAATATTTGGGCAGGGGATAATAAGGGAAGAGAATCCATTTGATCCTGATACTCTGCACATTTTCCTTTGAGTGGCTTTCTAGTGGATGTGACAGATGTCTTGAAGAGAAGAAAATGTAATCCTGGCACTCTCCATAGCCTGGAAGTTGGCTGTTAATTTTGAGTCAACTAATAGACAAAACACAAAAGATATTGACTGTGTTTAAGGGAGGTGAGTAGAAAGTGGGAAGAAAGAATGGTGGTATTAATATTAGAGAGTCAAAATACTATCTAAGGTTGAAATATTATGTAGAGTTTCACAGTACTACTAAAAGTTACAAAGATAACCAACAAAAGAGCTAAAATTAATGTAACTCTTAAATATCGGAAGGCTGGATGTTAACATAATCCTTATCTTTTGTACCAGGGAGTTGTTAGATATTATCTAAAGCTAATATAAGCATATTTAGAAATACTGAAGTAATCACAAACAAAAACATGCAAAAGAGGTTGTCCCTGGGGACTGGTCCTAGAACTAGAAAGGATTAGCATGATATTTGTTGCTTTTCATCATAAATTCTTTTGTGCTATCTGATTTGTTACAATTTAATTTGTTTCCTTTTATTTGTTGCCATATGTGCATTTCTTTGACTGAAAATAGAAATTAGAGGCTGGTTGCTCTGTTTATATGGAAACAATATTTCAGACATCTACCTTTATCAAGGTTGACTCCCTAAAATATGTCAGGCATTATTCTAGATCTTTTAAAATGAAATTCCACGGACACCAAGACACTTGGACTAAGCAAATCGTTGTTCTACTGATACTTTATTCTCTACCCTAAATGATATTTAAGAGCTCTTAACTCTACCTTCACTAGTTCCAGCCCTCTGCTTATGAGATTTCTTTTTTAAAGTGTTTGAGTAGTTCTGTTCCTCCATTTTGGGGGGATAGCATTTTGCCTGAACCCAGGTTACTGATTCTGAAAGGGGAGGTCTTCTGGCTCTGTCTTATTACCAATCTTGGGACAGAATTAATTGCTCATGTTTAGAAGGAATTGAAAAAAATGGTATGGAAAAATCATGGTTTAATCTGATAGGTAGGACACTATGGCACATTACTGCCACCAGTTGGCAGCACACCTTAATTGCAAGAGTAGAAAAGAAGGGAAAACCATTTCTGATTTTTGCAAAATTCTGGCTGATAAATAACAGTAAATATCCTGTAGCCAAGTGAAAAATGCAAAAGAATAATACTTGATTTTGGGAGAGTAAAATGGGACAGTGGTCATGATCCCCAAAATACTATGTTTTAGATATTCACGTGGTATGTGGAAGTAGTCAAAGTGAAGTGTGAGAAAGCATAATCAGAAGACTTTTCTGTAGTCTAAATATCCAGTAGCTGTGTCTAGAACTCTGTAAAAGGCATGGAAAAGGGAAGAATCATGAATCAAATGTTACTTTGAAAAGTTTTTCTTACAAGATCTATATGAGGAAAACTACAAAACTCTGATGAATGCAAACAGAAAAGAACTAAATAAATGAGGAGATGGATAGGAAGACTCAATATCATCAAGATGTCAGTTCTTCCTAACTTGATCAATAGATTCAATGCAACCCAAATCAAGATCCCAGCAAGTTATTTTATGGATATCAACAAACTGATTCTTAAGTTTATATAGAGAGGCAAATGACCCAGAATAGCCCTATAATACTGAAGGAGAAGAACAAAGGTGGAGGAATAATGCTACCCAACTTCAAGACTTACTATTAAGCTACAGTAATCAAAACAGTTGTGATATTGGCAAAAGAATAGACAAATAAATCAATGGAAGAGAATAGAGAGCCCAGAAGTAGACCACCATAAATATAATCAATTGATCTTTGACAAAGGAGCAAAGGCAATACAGTGGAGTAAAGATAGTCTTTTCAATAAATGTTGCTGGAAGAACTGGACACACACATCCAAAAAAAAAAAAAAGGAGAATCTAGACATAGATCTAACATCCTTCACAAAAATTAACTCAAAATGGATCATAGACCTAAATGTAAAGTGAAAAACTATGAAACTCCTGGATGATAACTTAGGAGAAAACCTGGATTACCTTGGGTAGGGTGATACCTTTTTAGGTATCACCCAACACCAAAGACATAATCCATGAAAGAAATAATTGATCAGCTGGACTTCAGTAAAATTAAAAACTTCTGCTCAGCAAAAGACAATGTTAAGAGAATCAGAAGACAAGCCACAGACTGGGAGAAAATATTTGCAAAAGACACATCTGATAAAGGACTGTTATCCAAGATAGACAAAGAGCACTTAAAACTCAACGGTAAGAAAACAAACAACCCAATTTAAAAATGGGCCAAAGACATTAACAGACATCTCACCAAAGAAGATATACAATGGCAAATATGCAGATGAAAAGATGCTGTACAGCACAAGCCATCAGAGAAGTGCAGATTAAAACAACAATGAGATACCACTATATGCATATTAGAATGGCCAGAAACTGGAATACTTTCAACACCAAATGCTGATGAGGATGTGGAGCAACAGAAACTCTCATAATTGTCGGTGGGAATGCAAAATGGTACAGCCACTTTGGAAGACAATTTGGCAGTGTCTTAGAAAACTAAAGATACTCTTACCATATGATCCAGCAATCACACTCCTTGGTATTTACTCAAAGGGGTTGAAAACTTATGTCTGCACAAAAACATGTATAGGAATGTTTATAGCAGCTTTATTTATAATTGCCAAAACTTGGAAGCAACCAACATGTCCCTCAGTAGGTGAATGGATAAATAAACTGTGGTACATCTGGACAATGCATTATTATTCACTATAAAGAAATGAGCCATCAAGCCATGAAAAGACATGAAAGAGGCTTAAATGCATATTACTAAGTGAGAGAAGCCAGTCTGAAAAGCCTAACTACCATACGACAATTAAAAAAATCAGTGGTTGCCAGGGGTGAGGGAGGAGGAGGGAAGAATACACAGAGCACGGAGGATTTTTAGGGCAATGAAAAAACTATTATGATATTATAATGATGGATGTATGTCATTATACATTTGTTCAAACCCATAGAATGTACAATACTAAGAGTGAACCCTAAGGAATCACCTATGGACTTTGGGTGATTATGATGTGTTAATATAAGTTCTTCCTCAGTAACAACTGTATCATTTTGGTGAGTGATGTTGATTACAGCGGAGGAGGCTATAATGTATGTAGGTAGAGGGTATATGGGAAATCTTGGTTCCTTCCTCTCAATTTTGTTGTGAACCTAAAACTGCTCTAAAAAAATAAAGTCATTAAAAAAAAAAGGTTCTGTGAAAGGAATGCCATCATTATTGTCATGAAACAAGTTGACTGATCGTCTTTCACTTTAAGCAGGACTCTAAGGTCAATGGAATAACTTTGAAATCTTCTTCATGCTAAAATTATCCAGAAGGGAAAAAGACGTAAGTCCAGCCAAATTTTTAAAGGAGTTCTGCCATCTAAATAGTCACAAACTAGTTTTTTATGTTATAAGGCAAAGATCTTCACGTTATTGGTTAATAAATGTTAGCCGTTTAGTCTGTAAAGCATTTATATTATATTTACATTAATGTGTAATCCTGTAAATGCAATTTTAAGTTTATAATATTAAATTTAATATTTAATATTATATTTTTGGACCAGGTTGGCTAAAAGATTGAGTTGAAATAAAAGTTTAATGGGCATGTGCTTCTTTAGACATCTAACCTATCAACCTGAATCTTCAAAGTGGGCCAGGTCTCATTTCACATAATTTGAAACGAACAATGAGGTAGAAATTCCAAAGGGCACCAAGAAACTTGGACTAAGCAAATGTTTGTTCTATTGATACTTTATTCCCTATCCCAAATAATACTTAAGAACCCTTAGCACCTACCTACACTAGTTCCAGGTATTCCTTCTGACATTTTGTTCATACCTCTGACCTGAAGCTGTTAACGAAAACTGTGGTGTTTGAAAATCTTTGCCAAGAACTTTGGAATCTTAAGAACTTCATGAAAGCAGAGGCTCCTGGGAAATGTGTGATTCTGCAACAAAGTTAACTTGTTATAGGACCTATTACTTTATCTTACCAAATAGCTAAAGCTTGAATGTATCTGAAATTACAATGCTATTAAGAGAAATCAGGAAACTTGAATAAGAAAGATGCATTATTTTAAATGTTGAATTTTGGGCTGGAGCTGAATTTTGGGCAAGAAAGCTGAATATGAGGAATGTTAGTTAAGAGAAAATCAGGAACAGATAGTAATTTAAAGAGACTTTTGAAGAGAAAGGATAGTAGAGGAGAACAGAGAGCTAGGAGTTGAACTATGGATTGGAAAAAAGAGGAGGCGCTAGCCAAGGAATCAGAAGACCAGGAAACCAGGTAGGTTGTAGATCCCAGGAATTGTCTTAAAAAGGGGGGAAATAAATAGGGTTTCAAGGAGGGTATAGGATTGGGTGTGCCAAGAAAAAGAGGATGAGAAAATGGTTGTGACCTGAAAGTGTAAATTCAGTTTGTTGTTATCAGTTAGATTGATAAAAGCTAAGGAATAAGGTGGAAATGAAGGTGGGAGACTGCTTCTTTTGAGAAATGTGACAGTGAAAAGAAGGTTGATAGTACTGTAACTGGAGGGAGTAGTAGTACTGAAATTTTTTAAATGACCATGGAAACTGCTGAAAAACAGAAGTCAGTGGCAAGATGTTAAAGATATAAGACCCTAGGAAAGTGGTGGAAGGAGGAAATGGGAAGGAACGGCATACGTAGTCCAGGAAGAAAGACTAGCTTTGCAGAGAAGGGGAGAATGGGTTAATTTGGTGAGAATTTGAGAGGTCATGAACAGGGTGTGGTTACAGATATTTTAATACGGAGAGAATATCAAACCGGAATTGGAATTCCATAGCTTTGATCCCTGGAAACTAGATGATTTTATCTATTAGTATGGATTGGGACTGTCACCTTAACAAGGAAAGCTTCAATAGTCCTTGGGGAGAATACGGTAGGAAGTCAACCAAAGATGAGTGAAAAAAATTGTAAGCGGGAGTGCAGTCACAAATTCATACCAAGCAGGTAGAATTGTGACTTCCTCCAGTGAAAACCCACACACCTGTGACCCTTGGGAGAGAAATCAGAAATACGGGTAATCTACTGGAGACTGGCCGTTAAGATTATTAAAAAAGAGTTGAGCGATTCTAAGGCAAGACAGAAATAGAGCTGGGTATAGTAACAGAGATTTAGTCATAAATGGGGCTGATGACCTGGGAGACTAAGGATTCACTTTTGTATTGAAAGTTGTGAGTGGGTGAAAGGTAGAAGCCACGGCCACAGAGACGCGGGCGGAGAGTACAGAAAGGCGACATTCGGCGGCATATTTTGGTCATGATCTCACGTTAGTCAACTTTCCCTTTTGGCAGCTAAAAGGCTAGGATTTTCACGTCCATTTCACAGCTACTGACAGTAGTCCTAGGCTGTGGAAGGTGAAATCTGATTCCAAAGCAGAGGCTATATTTTCCCAGTCTACCTACATTCTTTACTCACTAACTAGCCAATGCTGCCGCCTTATGCAAAGCCGGCACCACGGAGAGGATCTGCTTTACAGAGGCAGGGACGACGCCAATCGGCCTGCGGCGAGCAGTGTTGGGTCTAGATCGGCGGCGAGGGAGGTCCCAAACAATTCTCGAAACCTTTTCACCCGCGCCGGGGGAAGCGCCTCGTCAACAGTCAACAATAAATCGCTAGTACAATGCTAAACTCTGAGGCCCTCGTCAAACCCAAGAGAGGCGGGAGCACAGTTTTGTGTCGCCACCCCTTCGCGTTTCCGCAGAGCTCGTCCCGGGCGGGGGATGGGGGTTGCAAGAGCCGGGCGGGGCTCTGGGGAAGCGCCAGTCCCGCGACACGGGGAGGGGCCTCGGTGGAGGGGCCGGGGGCGGGTTTCCCTCCCAGGTCTCGGAAAAGCTCCAAAAATGGCGGGCAGCAGCTCAGCTAGCGGGGCGCGCAAGCGCCGCCGCGGTCATCCTTTCCGCCCGCCTCGGGCGGCCACGAACCGTCCACAGGGCCCTCACGGAGAGGTATCCGCCGCTCGCGATTGGCTGAGCTGGGCCAGCGCTCCGTGCGGGGGCCGGGCCGCCACGCAGCGGCCACGTTTCCCGCCCCGCTGGCGCGCGTGCGCGTAATCCCCACAGGAAAGCGTTTGCGCGCGTCCCCGCCGCGGCCTCCAGCTCGCGCCTCAGCTCCCTCCCCTTTCCGGGCAGGTCCGTCCCGTCAGCGAGGCAGTAAGCACGGCGGCCAGCAGAGGGCGGTCCGGACCCAAGTCTGCAGCGGCGCCATTGGCGTGTGGAAAATGCCACCAGATGGCGGGTTAGGATTGCAGCTCCGTTGAAGGCGCGGCCCCCGCTCCCGAACCCCCGGCGACCACCCCGTAACAACCCCCCCACATCGGGAATAACACACCGGAGACTTTTGGGGGGAAACTAGGTCGACGGCCGGCTGCGCCCGGATGGGCAGCTGAGGTGAGTGCGGGCGGCGGCGACGGCAGCGGGGGGCGGGAAAGAGGGGGAATGCGGCGGCAGCGGCGCGGGGGCTGGAAGCGCCGATCCAAGATGGAGGCCGGGAGAGAGCGAGAGAGCGCGAGCGGGGAGCGGGCGGGCCGGGCGCGGGCCCCGCGCGGGGGAGGGAGGCCGCGCGGGCCTGTGCGGGGCGCGGCGGTCGCCGGCCGTCCGGGAGCCGGGGGAAACGACTGTGGGCGCGGCGGGCGACCCGGAGCCCTGGTCACCTCGCACCCCTCTCGCGGGCCCCGAAAATTGTGCCCCCGCCCGTTCAGGCACTACGGCGACGGGCGCGGAAGCCTTTGTGGCGCGCTCGGGCCCGCCGCCAAGCCCGCCCTCCGCCCCCCCGCCTGGACTCTCGGGACTCGCCCGCGCCCGGCGGGGCCGGGCCGAGGCGGGCTGGTGCGAATGCCGCCCGCCGCCCTGCGTTTCTGCGGTGTTTTAGCGGCGGTGGCGGCGTCACATGACAACGAGCTCGCCTCGGCGGAGGGGCCGGGGGGTCGCTCGGCGTGGCGGCCGGCCCAGGCCTCTTCTCGGTGGGGTGGAGCGGGGGGCTGGCGCTTGGGGCAGAGGGGACATCGAAGCCGGGCTTTCCCGCTATCTGCCCTCCCCGCCCCCGACGGAGGCCTCCTTGTGAAACGTGTCCAGGCCGGAGCACTGCCCCGCTAGTTTGCCAGCCCCCCGGGAGACGAGGCCAATAAAAGTTGTTTTCCCTCCTTTCTCGGGGTGGGGGTGGTGGTGAAGAGCTGGGAAACTGGAGTGCCTGGAGTTGGACCTGGGCCTCGATTGGAGAGTCCAAACTGGGTGCTGCTTGTGTGTGTAGGGACTAAGAAATTTTCAGGTTTTAGGATTGTCACGTCAACCCTTACACCAACATTTGAAATTTTATCGATTTTCTTCACATTGCAGAGAATCGTGCCCCGGGCGTATAAATCATGGGATGGTTTTGGACGCTTATAGACTCAAAACGATGCTGTTTGTATGTGACGACAGCGAATTATTTGCTGTTAAAGTCGATGTTAAGATGATGAATATATAGTTTATTCCTTCTCGTGGTTGTGACTAGAAAGGACTTTATTTTGCATCTCTTAGCAAACATAGTGTTTATGAAAGTATTTGACTTGGCATAAAGAAAGTTGAGTGATTTGTAACTTACGTGGAATTTGACTTCACCTTTTAGATTTTCCTGTATCTTTTTAAGAAAATTGCAAATTCTGATGGTGAAGCACTTAGGAAAATACATATAACAGTGAAAATAAAAACAACCTGTGTATTGTATGATATATTGTACCACGTTCTCATATTTATAACGTACGAAATATTAAGGCTAAAAAAATTTGTCCGAGGGGGGAAATAGTGAAAGATTCGGAAAGGTTGTTTACTTGCTTTGGATTTTTGAGAATAGTTATAACACAGATTGTTTGCTATCTAAATAAAGTACTAAAAAACCGACAAGCGTTTTGCTAAAGCTTTTTCATTACATTTCAAAATGTACATTTTTTTCAGATGGTCTACCCATGGTCATTTTTACAACCAAACTACTTTTGATTGGAAAATTTTCAGTATCCACTTTAGTTTTGACATCCTGACAAAGCTAAGGGGTATATAAATAGATGTGAAATACGGGAAATTGTTATGTTACTAGGAATGCTTCCCTTGAAGACAGTATACAGGTACTGTTGATTTGAATGGCTCTTTTAAAGGCTTAAGGGGGCTGTGGTAGGGGAGAGAGAGCCCTGGACTGAAGTTACTTTAAACATACCCTAGGTTTGTGATCTTTGGGGTGTCACTCTTCCAGCCTTTCTTTCCTCATCACTAAAATGAAGGTAATAAATTATATGATAGTTGTATAACAAGCTGTGTGTGGAAAAGCCCTTCTTACTTATTAAAGCTGTACAAATTTATGTAATTTTATAGTTTTAATCTTTTTCCTTGATTCTGGATCTGTATATCTTCATAATCAGTGCTGTGAGGAGATACAGTGCACTCTGGAGAAAAAGATGTCTCTTCCCCCTTTTTATCCTTTTCTGTTTTGTCCTATGTTGATGGAGTGTAGTAGTTTTCTCTTTATGTACAGCGAAGTACCACAAATTTACTAGCTTAAACAACACCCATTTATTAGCTCACAGTTTCTGTAGGTGAGAAATCTGGGTACTTTGGGCTCTCTTTTCAGCATCTCACCAGGCTAAAATCAAGGTGTTAGCTGTGGCTGCCGTTCTTATCTGAGGCTCATGACCTTCTTCCGTGCTCACTACGTGTTGGCAGAATTTCCTTGTGGCTGTATGACTGATGTTGCCATCTTCTTTCTAGCTGTTGGCCAAGGACCTTTCTCAGTTCCTTACCACATGTTCACGTAGGCCTTTCACATCATGGCTGTTTGCTTTCACCCAGGCAAGCAGAAGTCAGTTGCTCTGGCTTACTCTGTCTCTGTCCTTTGGACTCCCTTTTAAGACCCCTTTTTAAAGCTGATCTGATTTGGTCAGACCCACTCAGGAAGGTCTCCTTTTTGGTGAACTCAACTGATTAGGGAACTTAAATACCTATGCAAAAATCTATTTGCCATGTAACAATCACAAGAGTGATGTTCCATTATATTTACAAGTCTCTCCCACACTCAAGGGGAGGGCTATATACTAAGGTGTGGGTCATTGTGGATTGTTAGAATTTTGCTTGCCATGGGGAAAGAAGTATTTTTACAGTTGCTTCTTTAGAATCTGGATGTACAAGAAGAGCACATAGGCAGAGCAGTATAACCCCACCTGGTAAGTTTACTCATACTGGTTTTGTCTTCATGCTTTTTCCTTTTTATATTTCATGGTAGCTCAGTTGAAGTGCGTCCCTCTATAAAAGCATTTTATTGCATTTAGAGGAAATTAAAAATAAAAGTTAAAAAGTTAAGTAAAAAGAAAAAAGGCAATAGAGATTATCTAATTCTCATTACTGCTTGATACCTATTGTTTTACTAATTTTAGGGATGAGATTGAATCTCAGGGAAGTTAATAAATTTAAATGCCTAAGATCACACTCTTATTAAGTGACAGGTAGATTCATAAACTCATTACACCAGACATTTGCTGTGGTGTGATTGGTCCAGCAACTTTTGAAGAAGGGATTATGAAAAAGAATAGTTATTTAAAATAGAGTAGGGATATTATTGGTGGACAAAGAGGGTAGCAGAAATTGGTCATGGTATGCGGGAGGTTTAACAGTCCAAGAAGCAAAACACCTTCAAGAGGAGGCAATTAGGACAGTTTTAGTTAAGAATAACAAGATTTAGAGACTATAACCAGGAGTTAAAATTGTTCGGGAGATACAGCTTAATTTCTTAATAGAGAGGTGATATAGTAAGCGCTTGGAAAATCTTTGCTAGCTGAATTAAAATATGAATCTCTAGAATTTAGATGATTCTTGGTACTGTGATGCTCTGTAGGGAAAAGTAGGAAGCAGAGACCTAACAGGATGCTCTTGCATAAGCCCAAGAAAGATGATTCTTGAGGTGGGAATTAGGATGTGTCTACAGAGGAGGAGGGATCAGTTTTCTGTCATTTTGGTAGTCAAGAGGATAGGATCCCAACTTCCTGTGTTTTAGTGCTGAGAGAAACCTTGTCTATTGACAAATGTGATTCTTTTTAAGTGAGCTTTAAGTAGGTCATAGACCACTTCGTTTTATAGAATCCTTTTTCTGTTTCACTCCTTATTTCTTCCTTCAGGTTTCTTCTCCCTCTTGTAATTCTTTAAGCCAGTTAGTGCTTAAAGGACATCTCAATCCTACCTTCTTTATAAGATACATCCTTAGTACCATGGGCCTAAATGATGTACCAGTTGGTTGCCCAAATTTCTCTAAGGAGTTTTGCTATAATTAAACAGCTCTAGAGATGGCTTTTAACTTGCTAGAAGCTCCAAGTTACAAAAACATTTTATGTTGTGACCCAGTACAAACACACACACCATGGAAATAATGTCTAACCTTTATGTGGTACACGCTGATTTTTTAATTTTTTCTTTCTTTTAAATTAAGAATGCTGGTTGCAACTCACCTATGTGATATCATGACTTACAGCAACCCACAGCCGAATTATAATCTCATTGGTAATTGGGAGAGTGCAAAGTAGAACCATAAGAAGAAATCATTTCACTTCTATCAGATTGGCAAACATTAAAAATTCTGATAATATCAAGTGTTAATGAGAATGTGGGGAAATTAGACTCCCACTTTTGGAGGGACATAGTCATTTTGCAAAAGAAAATGACTTTTAGTAAGTTGAAGAATACATGTACCATAAACCTAGCAATTATACTTATGTCTTTATATTTCTGATGAGAGATATTCTTGTATGTTGGGGTAGGTGAACAAAAATATTTGCAGTAGCCAAATTTAGCAACAGAGTGCTCATCATTCTACCACAGGTTTTCAAACACCAGTGGTGGTTTTCAAATGTTAATTTTGGTGCCTAGGATAACCTCACTTGATCACAGCGTATTATCCTTTTTATGTTTAATATTTTGTTAGGGCTTGAGGATATTTCTTCCTCAGGGATATTATTTTGTAGTTTTCTTTGGTTGTAATTTTTTTTTCAGGTTTCAGTATTAGGATTATGATGGCCTCATAAGATAACCCGGGGAGGTGTTCCCTCTACTGACTGAAAGACTTTGTGCAATATTCCTTGACTGTTTGATAGAATTCCTCAGTGATACCTTTTGAACTTAAAATTTTTTTTTTTTTTTTGTGGGAAGACTTTTGGTAAATTCAAATTTAATTTTTACTAGACATAGGGTTATTCAGATTTTGTTTCATCTTATGTTAGTTTTGTTGTATTTTTAAAGGAATTTGTTGACATTAGTTGTTTATATGATTCCCTTGTTATCCTTTGACTGCTTGTAGGATTTGTAGTGATATCTCTTTAATTTCTGGTGTTGTTAATGTGTTCTTTCTTTTTTTTCTTGGCCAGTCTAATTCTTGGTTTATCTATTTGTATCTCTTTTCAAAAATAACATTGCTAATTTTCTCCATTTGTCTTTTCTCTCTCATTTGTTTCTGTTCTTTATAATTTTCTTTCCCCCATGTATTTTGCTTTTCTTTTTCTAGCTTCTTAAAGTGGTCATAGATTTCAGACATTTCTTGTTTTCTAATGTAAGCATTCAAAGCTATAGATTTTCCTCCAAGCACTGCAATATCCTGCAGATTTTGATATTTTTATTATCTTTTAGTTTGAAATAGCTGCTGATTGCTTTGTGATTTCTTTGTTGACCCATGGATTATTTAAAAGCGTGTTGTTTAATTTTCATGTATTTGGGATTATTTTAGATATCTTGTTATTGATTTCTAACTTAATTTTATTTTGAGGTCTTGAGATATATTCTGTATGATTTTAATCTTTTTAAGTGTACTGAACCTTGTTTTATGGTTCATCATATGGTTTATCTTGGTAAATGTCCCTTTCACACTTGAAAGACTATTCTGCAGCTGTTGGGTGTACTATTCTGTAAATATCAATTAGATTAAGGTGCTTTGGTAGCATTTTTCAAATCATTTATGTCTTGGGTTTTGTTTTATTTGTTTCATTTTTTTTAGTCTAGTTCTATTCAGTTGCTGAGAGGGATGTTAAAATATCCAACTATGACTGTGGAATTATCTGTTTCTCCCTTAATTCTGTTAATTTTTGCCTCATGTATTTTGAAGCTCTGTTATTAGGCACATACAATTTATGATTATTAGGTCTTTCTGATGAATTGGGCTTTATGAAATGTCCCTCTTTATCCCTGGTAATAGTCTTTGTCTTAAAATCTGCTTTTCCTGATATTAATATAGCCACTCCAACTTTCTTGAGCTTACTGTTTCTGTAGTGTATTTTCTTCCATCCATTTACTTGAAACTCTTTTTTCCTTTATATTTACAATGTGCCTCTTGAAGGCAGCGTATAGTTGAGTTTTGCATTTTTTATCCTTTCTGACAGTATGGAAGTGGAATCTATCAGTTATAATAAACATGGATTATGTGCGAATGCCTGTCAAGAACTGTGAAAGTTCGGAGATTTTGCCCTACTTGCAGGCTAAGTTAACCTGCTACAGTTTAATGGAGTCTTGAGACTCCTTGGTCAGAGATGAAGAACAGTGCGTTACAGCAATAGCACTAGCCACGGCTATTAGTGTCAGGTCTTGGAGCCCCAGTTTGTACGTGGTAGAAGGAAGGTGTGACGCTCGCACATGCATTGGGTTGTGTTAGCGGAGGGGAGTCCCAAGCTCAGAGAAACTGGAATCTTTATAATGGGTTTAAGCTTACCTCTCCATTTCTCTGAGGGAGATGCTATTTCTTTTTCCCAAGATTCTACAAATATACTTGAAAAGATTGGATCAAAGGCAGTCGGTGCCTCTGCTTTCAAGACAGGCAGAAAAATAAGAGACTCATGGAGGATTGTCTTTCAAAACTGCTCAGTGAATTTTCCCAATTTCCTCTATGTTATTAGCTTCGATTTTTCTTTTATTTCGTACATGGCCCCAACCTAGCTTTCCAGCTCTGTCTCTGCGCTGTACTTCTCTGTAGGTTTTATGCTCTCACCAATTTGATTACATACTTATATTCCCCCCCCCCCATGTCTTTGTTCTGGGGTATAATGTGTGTGTAAGAAACACTCATTGAGTGTTTACTGTATACCAGTAAATATTTTACAGTAACCCTGTGAGGAAGTTATTATTATGTTGCTGCTATCTGTTTTACAGGTTAAACTTATTTAATCTTAAATTAACTAAATTAAGTTTATTAGATTTGCTTAAACCTCTCAAGTTTGTGATGAGGGAGGGACACATTGTAGAGACGTTTTTTGGAGTATTCTATTTCTTGATGTTAGTAGTAGTTACGTGGAGTGTTCACTTGATAATTCTTTAAACTGTTATCTAGATTTTATGTATTATGCCGTATAGTTGATATAGCTCACAAAGAAAGGAAAAACAGAAAAAACAAACACTGAGCTGTAGAATCTGTGTAAAATCTTTCCTGATAACTTCAGCCAACAGTTATCACCGTCTTTGTATTTTCATTTACTGCAAATGCATTATTGCATTTATTGTTGGCACTTTAAGACTTGGTAAGTGGTGGTGTTCATAAGACACGGTATTTTGTAGACTAATTGTTGCAAGGCCAGACAACTAATAAATGAGAGAGCCAGGATTTAAACCCAGACTTACTTTCAGAACCCACACTCTAAATCTGTTAAAAGGGCATTTTAATCTCAGCCTTATTTATGCTTTTTGTAATCTTTTGAAGTTTATTTTACAAAGATTTGGTTTTCTTTCTTTTTCTATCATATAACAGTCATGAGGTCTTGAGTAGAACATTTAATTTCTAGAGGCCTCAGTTGTCTTATTTCTGTGATGGGAATCCAGTTAAGATTCTTTCAGCAAATATTAATATGAGTGCTTACTCCATGACTAGTAGTGAGTATACAAAGTTGTTAAATACATAGACTTTGCTTTTAAAGAGCTTCTGTTTTATGGGGAGAGATTATAAACCGAAACCGAAACCAAACCCCAAAGCAACAAAACAAATAGGGATACTACCTGAAATGTTGTGAGGGCGTTAGGTTCAGGATACTTTGGAAGCATAAAGTGCAGAGGTAAGAGGACAAGCCCTTCTCCTTGTCAGGTCTCCCCAAATGATAGATTATTTTTAATGGGTCAGGAAGAGTCGGAAGAGTTTTTCAGGGTAGTCCTTTTATTTTCTAATTGAGATAACAATACTTAACTATTACCTGTATTGTCTTTAGGCTCTCTGACAAGATTTCTCTTCATAATTGTTGAGTTGGTTTAAAGGTTCAGGTAGAGGTTTGAGACACCACTGCTTGTCTCCTCAATCTTAGGCAGAAAAAAAGTTTTATACATAGTCAAGCATGAACATGACCTGATTGTCTCTTTTGAGGTACCTGATTCCCTCTGTTATTCTAAAGCTCTGTCGATTCTATTATATCATGTTATTATTTTTTCTTATCTCATTTAGAGTACTGAGAGGTAGGCTTTCTCTGTTCTCTAGTAGAGATAGTACAAGGTAGCATATGTGCAGAAATTCTTATGACAGAATGCAAGATACAAAAGCTAAAGAATGTCTTAAGCTGTGTTCTGCTTTATTTTTAAAGCGTAAATTAACTTTCAGGAAGAAAATGCCTTACTTACCTTGTACTGTTAGGGATAGTTAAAAAGTTTGTATGTTCACAGATGAAGGAAGCATTATCACATGATTAAAGGCTAAGAAAGCCATTATATATTGTCCAAGAGAGTTCCTGACACCTGAGTTAACACAGCCTATGTCAAATTCTAACTCATCTCCTTCCTAGGCATGTAAACTTGGGCAAATTCTTTAACCTCTCTAAATCTCAGTTTTCTCACCGGTATAATGGAAGTAATAAAAGCATGTCTCGTGGATTGCTGTGTCAGTTAAAAAGTTAACTCTTAACTATTAGACTATGTTGCATTGTATATAAATCCAAAAGACATTAATCTTAAATTTAAAAGGTGAATAAAATTATAATCCAGATAAGTCATAAGATTACTTTCCAGAAGCAGAGTTTTAATTAATTGGTTCTTACTAGCACATAAAGCTAGTTTAATAAACTATTAATGAGAGAGGTCAGAGGATGAGGTACTCAGGTTAATAGAGAGGTGAGAGTTATAGCCAGAGTTTTCTGCTTATTGTTAAACGTATTTTAAAAATAAGGCTCTTTTTTTCTTTAGAAAGTACTGTATCTTGGAAAGCCATTGTAATGCTTCCTTGGTAATTGAGAAAATTTGAAGACTGTATCAGGATTTTTATTTATGAATATTAGCTTTGCATGTATAATTTTGCAAACAAAGAGACTTAAGAATGAATCTTTACCAAAAGCAAAACATAATCTTGAAAGTTACCTCTTTAAGTTCCTAGACAAAGTAAGATGGTTAGATGGCTGCTTTTCCTCTCATAAAAATGGGGTAGAGGGAACAAAACCTGGGTTAATCTGAGTTTTTAAAAAAAGTTTTGGATATTTAATATTTTATTTTATAAATGCAAAGGGAGTGTGATACAGGAGAGAGAAAACTAGTATAGGGCCAGTGACTTGAGTTTTAATTACAGCTTTACCACTAACTGGCTGTGTGTCTTTGAGTCACTACTTCTCGGAGCCTCAATTTCTTCATTGTAAAATTAGTTTCCAAGATTCCTGTAAATTTTTTAGTCCATGTTGAAATAATCAAGAAATCAATTCTGAATCAGGTAATGCAAAGTTTTTGATTTTAAAGACTTTAGTTTTGAAAAACCTAAGTGTGTTATCAGCAGGCCCTTTTGTCTCATCTTCCAACAGGTTATTAGAATAATTCATGCTTCCCCCTAGCTGAGTAGTGTACAGGCCAAATACGTTAATATTTAGATAGTATTTATGGCTTTTGGTTCCAGCTGTGGGTGTGTGTTTGCTTCTTTATTTGGTGAGAAAGAGATAGATTAGCAAGTGTCTTCATATAATTTTAGTCATTGTGAGTCATTCAAACATGTATTGAACATCTACAGTGAGCCATACACTGTGGGTATAAAAACATTAAAGCACAGCTCTTCCTGATGTATAGAGAAGGCAATTCAAGACTCAGAACTTAGGTGTGATATAACCTTCTCCAAAAATCCTTTCCAGACAGCCTTATTGCCCCTTCCTCCCATCGTCTCTCCCTTTCTCAAGTCCGGGGTTGATCTAAGGGCTCTTGCTTTGTGTTTTAGTGGTAGGGTGTGCCAGGGCTGCCATGACTGGTTGGGAATTGGTGGTGCTCTGTATAAAGGTGCCATGGCCAAGGGGCTAGGTGGGGACTGGAATCCAGGTTTCACTCTGCTTGACCAACTGTCCGTTTGCCTTTTCAGCATTTTCTAATTCGCCTGCCCAAAGGAGGCCTTTTCCCCCAATTCTTGCAAAACAGCCTGTATATGGTAGCAGATATCTAACCCGTGCGTTAGTATACCATTAAGAATATTCTGTAGTGTGTTTTTTTTTTGGCAGATAAGTATTATAGTAGGTAATAAATGCCTTGAGGTGGTTTGTTGAAGTGAGCAAATGCTTCCTGAAGGCAAATTCTTATATAAGTTTTGAAAGAAAAGTGAAAGCCAAGCAAGAATGGGATGATGGAGATGGGAATGGCATTCCAGGTGAATATACAGGGACAATGTAGTGATGTAGTCTAGAACCCAGTGGTTCTTAAATTGTGCTCCGTGCCTCAGCAGTATTAACATTACCCGAGAACTTGTTAGAAATACAAGTTCTTGGTCCTCACCCCAGTCCAATTGAATCAGAAATTCTTGAGATAGAGACCAGCAATTTGTGTTTTGAGAGCCACTACTATAGCCCACTTCTTGAGGAAGCATTATTTGAGTGTGTGTGAAGAGCTTGGGGTTACCTATAGAGGAGTGATTAAAATATAGAGCCGTAAGCAGTGACCAGAGTGCCTAGTGTGCCAAACTAGAGTTTGAACTTTGTCCTTAGGCCAGTGGCTGCACATTAGAATCACCTGGGAGCTTTAAAAATATACCAAAGAATGAGTGGGATCTACCCCAGACCAACTGACATCAAATCTCTGATTTTCTGATGCACAGAGGGTTCTGAAGTACATAACTGTCAGAACTTGGTTACTGATTATAATAGTACACATGTTTATTGAGAATGTGGCAAATACTATGTTGAGTAGCATGATAATAAACACAGTTATCTTACATAGGTATTACTCACATTTCACAGAGGAGGTAAAGTACCTTTTCCCAATATTATCTAGCTAGGAAGCAGCGGGTTTGAGTCCAGGTTTTTATAACTCTGAAGTCTAATCTCTTAAGCAACTTTTTTTTTAAACCTGGAGTTCCTAAACTTAGATGGGAAAATAATATTTTCATTTTCCCTAACCTCTAAGTGAGATTAGCATTTTCTTCAGCTTTGAATGTAGGCAACAAATCACAGTTGTATGAGCAATGCTGTAACTTTGTTACCAATAGAAATCAGAAATATTTTCATATTAAATTACAGATGTTGCAGATATCTCAAAATATCTTTTATCCTAATCAGTGCTTTAAAATTGGGCTGTTAGACCCACCTCTAGATCTTTTATTTACTGTGTTAAAGAAGCACATACAATACTGTATCACAAGTTTTTTTTGATATGTTGATAATTATATTTGAATATAATTAATAACAAGTTCCTTTTCTAAGTATGGTAGCCTTTGCAGAGAGTGTTTAGTAGGGTAAGGTAGACAGGAAATAAAAAATTCATTTGTTTTGTTATCTTGTTGAATAGAGATCCTTAAAAAAGTCTCTCTTTCCTTCACCACTTCTCTTTTATTTGACTTGTTAAATAGACCAAAACCCAAGTTCTTTGTTACCTGTCAAAGTTATTAGATGAAAAACTACTTTGGGTTTAGAGTGCTTTTTTCCTAAGTACTTCTTAAAAAATTAGAGAAGATAAGCATTATCTTATCAGGCATTCTAACTCTCCTGTAGTCTGTTACAGTGCTGTTTAATAGAACTTTCTGCAGTGATGGAAATGTTTTGTATATGTGCTATCCAGTATGGCAGCTGTTAACCATAATGATGCAAAGAAACAAAATAACAATAACATTAATAGTTAACAGTTTTGGTAACCTTAATAGTTAACAGTATTTCCTATATACCAGGCACTGTTTAAGCATTTTACATACATTAACTTATGTGATCCTTACAACAAGCCCATGAGGTGGGTAGTGTTGTAAAGTCTTAGTTTACAGATGAGGAAACTGAGGCATGGAGAAGTTAAGTGATTTTCCAGAGTTCACATAGCTAGTAATTAGCAGAACTGGGATTCAGACCCTGGCAGTCTGGCTGCCTTTATGTTTCCTTTATAATATATTGCTTTACTACTTTCCACAGAACCCCCCCCCCCAATGCATGTACAGAATGCTGTCAGAAACAGTATATTAAAAAGGAATTTAAGATAAATCATTTTGTTCTAATTATTAGCTAAAAGTTGTGGAGTTTTCTATAAGTAGACTTGTATTTGTATTAGACATATTAGGTATTTTTAGTAACCAACACTGATATTGTTAAACAGTAACTTATATTTTTCCTGAATTTAAAGCTGTGTTCAGAAATTGAATATTCATATGGTTATTTTGTTTACTGAGCTAACTGAAGTATAATTCTGAAGTCATTTTATGATAAACTGGCTTTGGTTAACGGATATTTTGCTTTCCTCAGTCAACATACATATATGAATGAGTAACCTGTGTTACACCTAGTATGGTATGTTATGTTCCTGGAGGCCTGGAAGGGGAGAGGTATCTCCTAGGTACAAAATTACATTTTTACTGTATTCAGGGCGAGCTGGTGGTAGAGTGATATTAAAAGGGTCAAGAGAACTGTCACTTTTCAGTTATCTGTATAGGTGTTGTGCTTGGTGCTTTACATACAGAGCCATCAGTTATTGGATACAGGTTGTTTATCACACCCATCCAAGTGCTTTAGATTCATTACATATGTCATTTAATCTGCACCCAGTGCTTCAGAGAACATGATGATGACAAAGATACTTTATGGATGAGGGCTTTGTTAGTCTCTTCCTCTCCCCTCCACTCTCCTCCCTCCACTTCAAGGGAATGATCATAAATATAGGTGGGGAATGAGAGGGGGGTGGAGTTGAAGTTATTGATACCAACTTATCTAGTACTTAAGGTTCTCGAGTTAATAAATTTGTTCATTTCATTTTGCCTAGATGCTGGAAATAAGGCAGACAAGGTATTTGTCCTCATGTGAGAGACAGTCAGTAATGAGGTAAACAAAATAACTACACTGCGTTAAAAGCTGTAAAGGGAGTAAGTGAGGTACTGTGATGGGTAATAGTGAGATGCATAAACAGTCTGGAAAGGCATCTTCGAGGATGTTAAATTTAAGCTGAGCTTGCACATAACCTGGCAAGAATGGTTCAGGCACAAGGAAGAGCAAAGGCAAAATCTCTATAGCAGAAATGGCTGTGGTATTTTAGGGACTGAAAGGTCATTATGGAGGGAGCATAATGCAGGAAGAATGTAGTGGCTTCACCTGAGTTTGGAGGGGTAGGCTAGAATCTGGATTACATAGGATACGTTTGGATGAGCAAGGCTCTAAGGAGCGCAGATTTTATTATAAGTAAAATGAGAAACCACTGGAGAGTTTTAAGCAGAGAAATGTTTAAAAAACGTCCCTCTAGCTCGGTGATTCTCAACTGTGGGTTGTATTTTGCTTTCAAGGGGACATTTGGCAATCTGCAGACATTTTCAGTTGCCACAGCTGGGGGTGATGATGTTCGCTACTGGCATTAGTGGGTAGAGATCAGGGATATGGCTAAATATTCTGCAATAGTACAGGACAAGCTCCCTCCAGCGAAGTATTGTTGGCCCAAAATATCAACGGTGCCAAGGTTGAGACACCTCTAGCTGAGGTGTGAATGTTGGATTGTGCTGGGGGTGGAATGGAAGAGGGGAGTGTTAGGTCGTTGCAGTGTTCAGGTGATGGTGCCTGGGCTATGGTTGCAATAGAGGTAATAATGAGAAGTGTTGTGATCCTTTATGTGTTTTGGAAATGACGAGTCAAGAATGATCTCCAGGTTTCTAACTTTAATAACTGAGTGAATGGTGGTGCCATCCTAAGATGGTAAAGAGCAAGAATGAAGGGTTCTAATTTTTAAAATCTTATTTCATGGAGCCTGAGTTGCCGTTAAGAGACGACACAGCACCATTTTATGTACAATAAGAAGAAACATGCCGTATGCCTGTGCGGTCTATAATTGGTCATACCAGCCACTCATTGCTTTGAAATCTTCTATCCCCAGAGACTTGACAATTTCTTCTGTCTTCATTTGCATTGCTTGGCATGTGATAGGTTGTCCTTTGGCATGTATCTCAGTAACAAAGCATAATACAGCTTCATCTACTTCTGGCTGTTCTCATATCCCATAAATCACTTTATCGTTGCTTTGTGAGAAAACATGGAATTGGGATTATTACTAGCAACAATGAAATTTGATTTGCTAATATCAATTTTTGTACCTTTGTACACAGTAACTTTTCAGTGTCAAGACATTTTAAAGGTAGTTAAACTCAACATGAATGAAACTAACAATGCAGATAACACAGTTTATGACAAGGTGAACAGCTATGTCTGAGTTATGGATGAACAATGACAGCTAAGTTTAATTACTCTGTCCAGCACAATTAGAAACTGTGATTGATTGTGAGATGCATCTTTACCTCAGAAATGTTAAAATAGGGGAAAATGTATATATTAGAGTGGGTACAATACAGTAGATGGTGAGAAGCATCCCCTACCAGCCCATCAAACGTATGATGTGGGTTGACATGGATTGACAGCACCGGTGATGGTCCTCGTGTTAATGTGAGTGGTCGCTGTGTATGGACGCTCACCTTTTACAGGTCACTGGCAGGTGCACATCTGCATTTGCAAGCAGCTGTTGAGACAGTGGTAGAACTTGTTGGAAGAATGGATACAGAGGATGGCAGGTAAGACATAGTTCTTAGGCACCACTGTGGAGACTGAGTGCTGACATTGACGCAGTGCGCCTCCATCACGTGTGTGTGTGTTTGAGGCTGTGTGCCAGTACCAGCAACACAGCTGTACAGAGTAGAGGTTCAGGCAAACACGTCTCAAGTTTGGCTACAGAGCCTACTGCCGTTTTGTCCACATGGCACTGTGGTGTCTAGTTTAACTTACAGAGCTTTGGAAAACAGTTTGCTAACGGTTTTGCTGCACCATATAAAGAGGACAGTAACCGTCACCTACAACAGATACTGAAAGTTTATCAACCAAAACAAAGTTCCTGTGTGTATAAGTGATGTGTGCATAGGTATGTTAGTAATGCTTCTTTGACAGGCAAAAACCAGATCTCTTAGTACCACCACGCTTCATGAAAACAGCTGTGGCTCTTTAGTCCAAACCATAGCCAGGCATCTCAGAAACATCAGGTATTCCTGTGAGGTCTGATAGTGATTCCGCTCCCCCCCCCCCCAGCTAATAACCATATTGGTTAAGTTGCAAATACCCTACTATGACTTTATCTTACTTGTTTGGCACTTAATTAAATACTGTTTGTATTGTGAGAAACTGTGATAATTCACATGTGGGTTTCTTTTCTATACTATGAAGTGTCTTCAGGGTAGGCACATGTTGCTTTTGTGTGCTCCGTAGCAGCAGAGCAAGCACATTGCTGGGCAAAATAATAGACACTCAATAAATGGTACTTAAATTCAGCCAAATTAAATAATTTAGATTCATATCATATACTAAGCTTGACTGTTATACTTTAAACCTTTTTATTAGAGATTATTTCATTACAGCTTCAGATGTGCTGAAAACATCATTCTTTGCTGAGATTAATGCCTTTACTACGCTGTTTGTTCGTAAATCTTTCCAGCCACCTTTTTCCTGTTGACTTTGTTACTCCATTCACTCATTATATATTGTTACTGACCAGTTTTACTTTAAGGTCAAGCTAGACAGAGCTTGGAAATAGAAAATAATTCTTTTGTCATATGACCTCACTTTAAACAGATACACACACTATTAAAGGGTGGTATACTGATGTATGGGGTGAGCGATTTGCTTACAGTAAGATTTTGGATAAAGGTTCATTGATTCACTAAGAAATTTGGAAACTTCCTTAGTTAAATCAAAATATCATTGGAAAAAAAATCTTTGGATTTACATAGAAATGTTGAGGAACATATAAATTTGCAATTATAATACTTTAAGCATTTGACCTTTTCCATTTGGAACCTTTCTAGTTCCTCTAAAAAAGGAAATTTGAATTGTTAGACAGGAGCATTCCATTTTCTAAACTAATAAGGAAAAATGGTACTTTGCTGTAAAAGACCTATTCATGAATTTCTGCATATGTTGTTGAATTTTTTGATTTCTTTTTGAACATAGACATTGACAGTTTCAATCTTATAGAGCCTTCTAGTCCTTTGACACCTCTTTTGTCCCCTTCCTGCCTTAATTTTCTTAAGTAGCTTGGAACCTTATATAACTTTTGGAATATGCTGAGCTGCTTTGCTCTTTTATCTCTTCATTGCATCTGTCTAACCCATACTCAGCCACAGATCAGTTAATCTTTTTCATTTCTATGTACCTGGCTCTGACCTGCTGAGCACATCTGGAGAAAACCTTAACTTTGCACACTGGAGCCACTAAATATTCATGCTCACCAATCTTAATTGGACCCTCAACATTACCCAGTAATTCTTCTTTTTTCCTAGTTAGTTCTTTTTCATTTCTCATAGCAGTTATTTAAAAATTTCTACTCTCTTGTAGCCCCCTTAACCACTTACCCTCTCTTTCTCAGTAGACGGCCTTATCTATTCATTGATAAACTTGGACTTAATTACTATTTTATTTTTGGAAGATGTTGAAATGATTGAAACGAGGCTAGGATAGAGATTACTCTGACATTTGCTAGGCCCAACCCTTGAAGGCACACAGCAAACTAAGAAATTTTAGAACAAAATTTGAAATACGTATCTGTAATAATTTTGGTTGAATCTACTGTGGGCTAATTTTAGTATAAAATCACTTTTCCAGTTATACTTACATTCTTGGAGTAGTCTTATGTTTTGAAATTTAAGATTAAAAGACGTTCTTCTGTGTTGTGTTAAAGGTTCCAAATAAATATGCCAGCTTTTAAAATTGCCATATAACATGTTAATACATAAAGTACACTGCTCGTAAGTTTGATGAATTTTTACCATGTAACCACCTCCCAGATCAAGATCTAAAACATTTCTAGCACCCCCAAAAGGTTCTCTTCTCAGTTATTTCTCCCTCCCCTCCCCCAACCTATTCCAGCTTTTGTAGCCATCAGTTAATTGTACTTTGGCTTCTTTTGCTCAACGTGATGTTTGTGAGATTCATCCATATTGTGGCATGTACCCACAGTTCCTTTTTTATTGCTATGTAGTATTCTGCTCTATGAATATACCAAAACATATATCCTTTTTTTTTTTTGGTGCATGGACAATTGGGTTCTTTTCAGTTTTGGGCTGTTATGATAAAGCTACTGTGAACAATCTTGTACAAGTCTCTTGGTGAACACATGCCCTTATTTTTTTGGATACATATACCTAGAGTGGAATTGCTGGGTCATAGTATACTTCGCAATACCTCTTTTGTAATGGAACCAAATCATTAACTGCACACTCGTGTATCTATAAGCGATTTCATTTCTTTTGGTAAAGAATACAAAAAGAGCGTTAGGTTTTCTAACAAGATTCTAATAGAAGGCACTTCCTAGTTTTTATTTACATATAAAATTAAAATTCTTCATTTGGTTCCAAATGGAACTGTTTTTGTGTCTGTTAGTACTTGCTTCAGTATTGTTTTAAAGTCTTTAATTCATTTAATTTGTTTATTTTTGGCTGCATTGGGTCTTCATTGCTGCACGCGGGCTTCCTCTAGTTGCAGCGAGCGGGGGCTACTTCTTCTCGTTGCGCCGTGTGAACTTCTCATTGCAGTGGCTTCTCTTTCTGCAGGGCATGGGCTCTTGGTGTGCGGACTTCCGTAGTTGTGGCACATGGGCTCAGTAGTTGTGGCTCGTGGGCTCTAGAGTGCAGGCTCAGTAGTTGTGGCACATGGGCTTAGTTGCTCCACGGCATGTGAGATCTTCCTAGACCAGAGCTCGAACCATGTCCCCTGCATTGGCAGGCAGATTCTTAACCACTGCACCACCAGGGAAGTCTTTGTTTATAAGCCTTTGTTCAAATTAGAGCATTTCTCTCTACTATAGTTTATCTTGATCTCTGTAAGATTATGTATCTTATTTATTAAAGGATTTCTGACTGCTTTTAAGACTGCAGAAAATAATCATTGATTTTTCTTTCTGGTAGAAGCACAGGTTTTCTTGCTTTTGTTGGGTTGGCCTTTTAGACACTTGCAGTGTCTAAAGTGGAAGTAACAGCTGGATTTGGAGACTGGAGATCTGGATTCTAATCCAGGTTCGTCTGTTTATCAGCAGCATGTCTTTTTGTGAATAACTCTTTAACTCATGGACTCACTAGTACTGGGAACAAGCATGTATGTCCTGGTCATCTCAGAGGATGCTGGATTAGTAACTGGGCTGCCGTAACAGTGCTCTATGAACTATGAGATATGAATATAAGCAGTTGTCTTTTGGGGGGACATTTTGTATGTTTGCAGATTTCTGAGCAGCATTCATCTAGTTTGTAAAACAAAATACAAATTGCAGTTTTCGGAGGCATGCAGCAGGGCAGAAGAGTGTCTCTAGGGAAGGCTGACTGCCTGATGAGTCAGTTCTTAAGTGTGGCGGGAACTGATGAACTATGTAGCAGACTCTGGTTCTCAGAATTGATAATGGTTAGAAGTTCAATTTATGATTTAAATGTAGGAGTGACTTAGGTTTCAGGTGAAGTCGGAGGTATGAATTAGGGTGTCAGGTTATTGATACACATTGAGAAATGTAAATTTTCAAATGAAATGGACTGTCCGTGTTCATCAGTCATTTCGTTTTCCTCCTGTCGGAAGACCTGTATCAGACACAGATTATAATCTGAAGATTGACCAGTAAACCTGGAATTAACCCAAAGTGAGTTAGATCATCTTAGTTGTCAGTATTATTGAGCTGTGATAGCCTGATACATATGTCTGAACTACAGCAGATCCGGGTCAGAACACTATCCAGAGACAGTGTTGGAGACAAACTGCGAGATTTAATGTTTCAACACTCTTCACTCTTCAGCTAATTTGGTTTCAGCTTTCATATAGTCATGGACAAGAGCTAGGTCCTGATTCCCATGTCACCTTGTTTGTATTTTGTGTATTTACTTTTTCATTCTACAGGTGATTTATCTCTTGATGTTTGATTCTCTAATTTAATTCTCACTGTGACTTAGTACCTCAGTTTTAAAGGAGTCTTTTTCTGTGTGTCCCATATACTGCTTCACTAGGGGATTTAATCTATCCTTGCAAAGTTGAGTAAGACATACGTTGCTTCTAGTGCCACCTTACTTCTGGGTGTAGGAAGAATAAGGATTTTGTAGTCAAGCCTGGATTTCAGTATTGGCTCTGACATCTATTTAGCTAAGATTTTGGTCAGGTTACTTCTTAAAGATCAATCTTTCTATTCATTCATCATCTCAGAGGCACTGGAGTCCCCCTGCTCCTCCTTCCCATCTTTTCCCTTCTCCTTTACAGTTATATTGAGGTATAATTTACATAATATAAAATACTCTTGTTTTTAAGTATATAATTCAGTGATTTTTAGTTAATTTACAAAGCTGTGCAACCATCACCACAGTCTAATTTTAGAATATTTCTTTTTTTTTTGAACATCTTTATTGGAGTATAA
Source organism: Mesoplodon mirus (assembly GCF_964341445.2). Taxonomy (NCBI): domain Eukaryota; kingdom Metazoa; phylum Chordata; class Mammalia; order Artiodactyla; family Ziphiidae; genus Mesoplodon; species Mesoplodon mirus. The sequence continues at coordinate 3,648,496 of NC_138982.1, read as the reverse complement.
TTGCTTTACAATGGTGTGTTAGTTTCTGCTTTATAACAAAGTGAATCAGCTATACATATACCTATATCCTCATATCCCCTCCCTCTTGCGTCTCCCTCCCACCCTCCCTATCCCACCCCTCTTAAGTGGTCACAAAGCACTGAGCTGATCTCCCTGTGCTATGCGGCTGCTTCCCACTAGCTCTATTTTACATTTGGTAGTATATATAAGTCCATGCCACTCTCTCACTTCATCCCAGCTTACCCTTTCCCCTCCCCATGTCCTCACATCCATTCTCTACGCCTGCGTCCTTATTCCTGTCCTGCCCCTAGGTTCTTTGGAACCTTTTTTTTTGTAGATTCCATGTATATGTGTTAGCATATGGTATTTGTTTTTCTCTTTCTGACTGACTTCGCTGTGTATGACAGCCTCTAGGTCCATCCACCTCACTATAAATCAATTTCGTTTCTTTTTATGGCTGAGTAATATTCCATTGTATATGTGCCACATCTTCTTTATCCATTCATCTGTCAATGGACACTTAGGTTAGATTAGAATATTCCTATCATCCCCAAAGGAAACTCCATAACCATTTGTAGTCACTTCCCATTTTCATCTCTAAACCTAGGAAACTACTAATTATTTTCTGTATCTATAAATTTGCCATTTTTGGATAATTCATATAAGTGGAATCTTAAAATATGTGGTCTTCTGTGTTTGGCTTTTTACATTTAAGTGGTTTTGAAGGATGATCCATATTATAGCATTTCAGTACTTGCCTTTTTATTGTTGAAGAGTATTTTTTCCATTTTGTTTATCCATTCACCAGTTGACGGTCATTTGGGTTGTTTCCGCTTTTTGGCTGTTGTGACCAATGCTGTTGTGAAATTTGTGTACAAGTCTTGGTGTAGACATTTTCATTTCTCTTCCACTGATACCTTAGAGTAGAATTGTTGGGTCATATAGTAAATTTATATTTAACATTTAAAGAGATTGGCAAACTGTTTTCCAAAATGGCTATACCATTTTGCATTTCTGCTTATCAGTGTATGAGGATTTCTGAATGTTTTGGATGTCTTTTTGATTAGATTTTTTTTCTTTTTTTTGCGATATGTGGGCCACTCACTGTTGTGGCCTCTCCCATTGCAGAGCACAGGCTCCGGACACGTAGGCCCAGCGGCCATGGCTCATGGGCCCAGCCACTCCGCGGCATGGGGGATCCTCTCAGACCAGGGCATGAACCCGTGTCCCCTGCATCGGCAGGCGGACTCTCAACCACTGCGCCACCACCAGGGAGAAGCTCCTTTGATTAGATTTTAATATAACATGATATTAGCTGCCATCAGCAAACAAGAATCGGAGCATCACGGGATTTTACTACTCTAGCTAGAAAAAAATATTAAAATTACACTTACATTAAATGCAAAAATATAGTGCCGAATGTTTAAAAGCCTAGGCTTTACTAGGTGAATGTAATTATTTGAAAAATTTCAACACAGCAAGACAAAGCATTCTGTAGAACTGTGGCCAAAATTTATTACTTTCTTAAAATAACTTTTAATTATGGAAAAACCTAAAACATGCAGATGAAGACAGATTAGTTCAGTGAATCCTCACATACTCATCACCCAGCTTGAAAATTGTTTTCTTGTCCAGTCTTTTTTCGTCTATACCCATAGCTGTTCCCTTCTCCCCCATGTTACTTTGAAGCAAACCATAGGCATCTTAAAGATAAAGCCACTGTCATACCTAAAGCCATTAGTAATAACTCTTTACCAAGAATTTATTGCTTTAGAAGAGTGAGATGCAGAAAGAAAAATTTAAATATGTCTACATTTAAAAATGGAAATACTTAAAAATAGATTTCCAACTCAGGAATTGGAGAGAGAGAGAGAGAGAGAGAGAGTGAGTGAGTGTGTGTGTGTGTTTTAAAGAAATGTCTCCCTTTTTAGGGGTTTTTCAGTCCTATGTTTTCCTCTCCTCCCCCCTAGAAAAAAGTCATAACCAAGTTTTGAGGGTGTAGAGACTGGGGTTATGTTTTCATTTGGTCCATTTACATGAGGATAAGTATCTTTAGAACATAGGGTTAGGTTAGAAGGAATTTGCCACTTCTCATTGTATTCACTTTATTGAAGCTTTAGGGAAATTGTTTTTGTCATTTACATTCAAAATTGAATTCCTAAGTTTTAACTTTCTGTATTATGATTTCTGACTAAGATTATAGATCCACTAGGTACTCCCAGATTCATAGCCTGTTTTTTGTTTTGTTTTCTGAAAAGACTACAATTTTTCTTTTCCTGGTACATAGAATTTTTTTCTCATTAGTACTGAAATACCTGTAACATCAAAGTCAGTGGTAACTTTATGATAAGTGTGGGCTTTAAGATTGTCTAAGGGATAAAATGAGGTTAAGTAAGTGCATGTGGATTTTTTGGGGAGTGTGGGTGTTGGGTAGGGTTAACAAGACTGTGGCATTATACTCCATGCATTTACAAAGGAGAGCAAGGAGAAAGGGAAAAACAGAGGGCAACTATTTTATTAAGTGCCTGTTATATACAATTCATTGTGATAATCCATTTACATAAATTCCTGCTTAATCCTTAGGACAATACTGGAAGGGTTGTATGTATTATTATCTTCATTCCGAACCAAGGCTCAGAAATGTGAAGTGTTTGGCAAAAGATATAGATTGTTATCCTTACTTTATAAGTGAGGCAACGAAGGCTTGCGAAAGTGTAGTAATTTGCAGAAAGTCTTAGAACCTAGTTAGTGTTAGAATTTGAGTCTAGGGCAGTCTTAATTTGAAAGTTTATGCTTCTTTCTACTGTGGGCAGTTGTATACCAGGGAGAGAATGCACAGACGTTTTTACTCTTTTTTTGTGTTAAGCGTTATAATGTTAAGAGCTGCTTTGGCCAATTAGTTAATTAGAATATTGTTGTAATACAGCCATGTTTGTGGGTTTGCTTAGTAATTTATTTAGGCTTTACAAAAAAGTAGAACTTGAGTTATTTTTTTATCTGCATGACTAAATTGGGTTTGTGGAATACGCATCCCAGAAGCACATGGTCAAAGCAGTGGGGTCATCGAGTTGTTTTCAGAACTTCACTTATTCAGGTACAAATGTCAGCAGTTTTTCCATTTGACAGTTTTAGATTAAAAACTTTTGTTTAGTGTTGCACCTGGAACTATTCCTTAGCCACTGGTGGTTTGCATATCACTCATTGGAAAACTCAGATTTGGAAGATTTAACCCTAAGGGTTTTATATTTTTCAAGATAAAATAAGCTGATAGAGAAAGATTGAGCTAAGGAAGGTACAGGCATTCATACTAAGCAAGACCAGAGCAGAAACCATGAGACCAGGCCCAAAGTGACTTCTTTATCTAAGCGATACGATTCTTATCAATTTATGTATACCTTTTATACCTTTTTTAGCTACAGTAATTGTCTAAGATGTCTAGTAGATTTTTGCCATTTATTTGCCTTTTGAAAAGAGCTTTCAATTGTGAAATAAAACACATAAAGTGCATCAAACATAAATGTACTGTCTAGTTATTATAAAGTAAACATTGTGAAACTGATTTGGTCAAGACCCAGAACATTGTCCACACTGGAGAAGCTCCTCCACTGCATGCCCATTTGCATTACAGCTCCATCCCTTTATCCTAAATGAACAATTACCCTGATTTTTTTGGTTATAATTTTCTTGTTTTAAAAAATATTTCTACCTCCTAAGTCTTTATCCCTAAATGTTACAGCTTGGCTTTGTCTATTTTATAGAGATTCACATGGACAGAATCACACTATTTTTTTGTCTTGCTTCTTTCAGTCGATAGTGCATTTGTGAAATTCCTCCAGGTCGTGCGGACCTATAGTTCATTTTTTAAAAAATTAATTTATTTTTGGCTGCGTTGGGTTTCGTTGCTGCACGCAGTCTTTCTCTAGTTGCGTTGAGCGGGGGCTACTCTTTATTGTGGTGCGCGGGCTTCTCATTGCAGTGGCTTCTCTTGTTGTGGAGCACGGGCTCTAGGCACGCGGGCTTCAGTAGTTGTGGCACGCGGGCTCTAGAGCGCAAGCTTAGTAGTTGTGGCGCACGGGCTTAGTTGCTCTGCGGCATGTGGGACCTTCCCTGGACCAGGGATTGAACCCACGTCCCCTGCATTGGCAGGTGGATTCTTAACCACTGTGCCACAAGGGAAGCCCTGTAGTTCATTTTTATTCAGTATTCAATTGTGTGATTATGCCACAATTTATCCATTCTACTGTTGATGTACATTAGATTATTTTCAGTTTGGGGCCATTACAAATAACCAATAACGCTTCTAGGAACACTCCTGTATATATTTTTAATGCACACGTGTTACCATTTCTGTTGTATCTATAGCTAGGAGTGAAATCTCCTGGTCCTAATGTATGTAATCAGAAAATGCCAAGTTGTTTTCCAGAGTGGTTTTACCATACTTTATTTCTGCCAGCAGTATATGGGAATTCCCTGTCCTTTATTTTTCTCCCCAGCGCTTACTGCAGTCTTTTAAAGTTTTAGCCATTTTTGAGGGTTTTAATTTGTATTTTCACTGGGTACTAATGCTGTTAAGCACCTCAGTTTTGGCTCTTTTTACAAGCTATTTTGTGAAGTGATTGTTCTTGTCACTTGTCCGTTTTTCTATTGGATTGACTCTGTTTTGATTCATAGGGGTTCTTTATATATTCTGAATATTGAGTCCTTTGTCAGTTTAAATAGATCCCTAGTATCTTCCATTCTGTAGTTGCCTAAGGTGCCGTTTAAAATGGTATCTTTTGGTGCCAAGAAGTTCTTATATAGTTACATTTATCAGTGTTTTCCTTTATGCTTAGTGCTTTTTGTGTCCTGTTTAGAAAAACCTTTCCTTGCTTAGAGGTTATGAAGTTACTTTTCTAAATCATCTAGAAGCTTTATTTACTTTTCTTACTTAGGCATATACTTTGACTGGAAATGATTTTTGTGTGTGTATTAGGTTAAGTTTTAATTTTTTTTTTTTTTTTTTTTTTTCGGTACGCGGCCTCTCACTGTTGTGGCCTCTCCCGTTGCGGAGCACAGGCTCCGGACGCGCAGGCTCAACGGCCATGGCTCACGGGCCCAGCCGCTCCGCGGCATGTGGGATCTTCCCGAACCGGGGCATGAACCCGTGTCCCCTGCATCGGCAGGCGGACTCTCAACCACTGCGTCACCAGGGAAGCCCCTAATGTTTTGTAATATGGATATTCAGTTGTCCTGTCACCACTTAGGAACAATCAAAAAAAATCAGAAACCTTTCTTATTGCTCTGCAGTCATCTTTTCATAATTCATGTTTGTATATGCATGCTTTGTGTCTGGGCCTCCATCCTGAATCTGTTTGTCTATCTTTGCCTTAATATCATTGCCTTATTTATTGAGTTTAATGTTGATTCAGAATACTCTACAAAGCAAGTCTTCCCACTTTTTTTTCCCCAAGACTTCTTAGTCTATTTCTTTACATTTCATGTGTATTTCAGAACGATCCTGTCAGTTTCTCCCTCCCCCCCAGCCCCCCCAACAACAACAACAAGAATAAAACCCCCAGCCAAACCATAAAACCTGCTGGAATTTTGATAGGGATTTCATTGTTGCTTTAGATAAGTTTTGGGGTGGGGAGAATTGACATCCTTTATAGCTTTCTGGACAGAAGTTATGCATATCCTTTGTTAGATTTATTATTAGGTATTTGAAATTTTTTTTTTAAATACATTTAATTAATTTATTTATTTATTTGGCTGCGTTGGGTCTTCGTTTCTGTGTGAGGGCTTTCTCTGGTTGTGGCGAGCAGGGGCCACTCTTCATCGCGGTGCGCGGGCCTCTCACTGTCGCGGCCTCTCCTGTTGCGGAGCACAGGGTCCAGATGTGCAGGCTCAGTAATTGTGGCTCATGGGCCCAGTTGCTCCGTGGCATGTGGGATCTTCCCAGACCAGGGCTCGAACCCGTGTCCCCTGCATTGGCAGGCAGATTCTCAACCACTGCGCCACCAGGGAAGCACTGTATTTGAATTTTTTAATGCTATTATAAGTATGGTCTTTAATTTTGTTTTCTTTTAGGTGGAATCACAGAAATTGGGATACTTTAATCAGGAGGTTTTTTTTTTTTTTTACATCTTTATTGGAGCATAATTCCTTTACAATGGTGTGTTAGTTTTTGATTTACAACAAAGTGAATCAGTTATACATATACATATCTTCCCATATTTCTTTCTTCCCTCATGCGTCTCCCTCCCTCCCACCCTCCCTATCCCACCCCTCTAGGTGGTCACAAAGCACCGAGCTGATCTCCCTGTGCTATGCGGCTGCTTCTCACTATCTACTTTATATCGGGTCATGTATATATGTGAATGCTACTCTCTCACTTCATCCCAGCTTAACTTTTGCCCTCCCCGTGTCCTCAAGTCCATTCTCTACGTCTGCATCTGTATTTCTGTCCTGCCCCTAGGTTCTTCAGAACCATTTTTTTTTAATATGTGTTAGCATATGGTATTTGTTTTTCTCTTTCTGAGTTACTTCACTCTATAGGACAGACTCTAGGTCCATCCACCTTACTACAAATAACTCCATTTTGTTTCTTTTTATGGCTGAGTAATATTCCATTGTGTATATGTGCCACATCTTTATCCATTCATCTGTTGATGGGCACTTAGGTTGCTTCCATGTCCTGGCTATTGTAAATAGAGCTGCAGTGAACATTTTGGTACATGACTCTTTGAATTGTGTTTTTCTCAGGGTATGTGCCCAGTAGTGGGATTGCTGGGTCGTATGGTAGTTCTAGTTTTAGTTTTTTAAGGAACCTCCATACTGTTCTCCATAGTGGCTGTATCAATTTACATTCTCACCAACAGTGCAAGAGGGTTCCCTTTTCTCCACACTCTCTCCAGCCTTTATTGTTTGTAGATATTTTGATGATGGCCATTCTGGCCAGTGTGAGATGATATCTCATTGTAGTTTTGATTTGCATTTCTCTAATGATTAATGATGTTGAGCATTCCTTCATGTGTTTGTTAGCAATCTGTACATCTTCTTTGGAGAAATGTCTATTTAGGTCTTCTGCCCATTTTTGTATTGGGTTGTGTGTTTGTTTGCTATTGAGCTGCATGAGCTGCTTGTAAATTTTGGAGATTAATTCTTTGTCCGCTCCTTCATTTGCAAATATGTTCTCCCACTCTGAGGGTTGTCTTTTCATCTTGTTTATGGTTTCCTTTGCTGTTCAAAAGCTTTTAAGTTCCATTAGGTCCCATTTGTTTATTTTTGCTTTTACTTCCATTTTTCTAGGAAGTGGTTCAAAAAGGATCTTGCTGTGATTTATGTCATAGAGTGTTCTGCCTTTGTTTTCCTCTAAGAGTTTGATAGTGTCTGGCCTTACATTTAGGTCTTTAATACACTTTGAGTTTATTTTTGTGTATGGTGTTAGGGAGTGTTCTAATTTCATACTTTTACATGTCCCTGTCCAGTTTTCCCAGCACCACTTATTGAAGAGTCTGTCTTCTCTCCACCGTATATTCTTGCCTCCTTTATCGAAGATAAACTGACCATATGTGTGTGGGTTTACCTCTGGGCTGTCTATCCTGTTCCATTGATCTATATTTCTGTTCTTATGCCAGTACCATACTGTCTTGATTACTGTAGCTTTGTAGTATGGTCTGAAGTCAGGGAGCCTGATTCCTCCAGCTCCATTTTTCGTTCTCAAGATTGCTTTGGCTATTTGGGGTCTTTTGTGTTTCCATACAAATTGTGAATTTTTAAATTCTAGTTCTGTGAAAAATGCCATTGGTAGTTCAATAGGGATTGCCTTGAATCTGTAAATTGCTTTGGGTAGTAGAGTCATTTTCACAATGTTGATTCTTCCAATCCAAGAACATGGTATATCTCTCCATCTGTTTGGGTCGTCTTTAATTTCTTTCATCAGTGTCTTATAATTTTCTGCATACAGGTCTTTTGTTTGTCTCCTTAGGTAAGATTATTCCTAGATATCTTATTCTTTTTGTTGCTATGGTAAATGGGAGTGTTTTCTTAATTCCCCTTTCAGATTTTTCATCATTAGTGTATAGGAATGCAAGAGATTTCTGTGCATTAATTTTGTATCCTGCTACTTTACCAGATTCATTGATTAGCTCTAGTAGTTTTCTTTAGGATTCTTTATGTATAGTATCATTTCATCTGCAAACAGTGACAGCTTTAATTCTTCTTTTCCGATTTGGATTCTTTTTATTTCTTTTTCTTCTCTGATTGTTGTGGCTAAAACTTCCAAAACTATGTTGAATATAGTGGTGAGAGTGGGCAGCCTTGTCTTTTTCCTGATCTTAGTGGAAATGGTTTCAGTTTTTCACCATTGAGGATGATCTTGGCTGTGGATTTGTCATATATGGCCTTTATTATGTTGAGGAAAATTTCCTGTATGCCTCCTTTCTGGAGAGTTTTAATCATAAATGGATGTTGAGTTTTGTCAAAAGCTCTCTGCATCTATTGAGATAATCATATGGTTTTTCTCCTTCAGTTTGTTAATATGTTCTATCACATTGATTGATTTGTATATACTGAAGAATCCTTGCATTCCTGGGATAAACCCCACTTGATTATGGTGTATGATCCTTTTTATGTGCTGTTGGATTCTGTTTGGTAGTATTTTGTTGAGGATTTTTGCATCTATGTTTATTAGTGATATTGGCCTGTAGTTTCCTTTCTTTGTGACATCTTTGTCTGGTTTTGCTATCAGGGTGATGGTGGCCTTGTAGAATGAGTTTGGAAGTGTTCCTCCCTCTGCTATATTTTGGAAGAGTTTGAGAAGGATAGGTGTTAGCTCTTTTCTAAATGTTTGATAGAATTCGCCTGTGAAGCTATCTGGTCCTGGGCTTTTGTCTGTTGGAAGATTTTTAATCACAGTCTCAATTTCAGTGCTTGTGTTTGGTCTGTTCATATTTTCTATTTCTTCCTGGTTCAGTCTTGGAAGGTGTGCATTTCTAAGAATTTTTTCTTCCAGGTTGTCCATTTTATTGGTGTAGAGTTGCTTGTAGTAATTTCTCATGATCCTTTGTATTTCTGCAGTGTCAGTTGTTACTTCTCCTTTTCATTTCTAATTGTATCGAAGAGTCTTTTCCCTTTTTTTTTGATGACTCTGGCTAATGGTTTATCAATTTTGTTTATCTTCTCAAAGAACTAGCTTTCAGTTTTATTGCTTTGCTATCGTTTCCTTCTTTTCTTTTTCATTTATTTCTGATCTGATTTTTATGATTTCTTTCCTTCTGCTAAGTTTGGGTTATTTTGTGTGTTTCTTTTTCTAATTGCTTTAGATGTAAGGTTAGGTTGTTTATTTGAGTTGCTTTTTGTTTCTTAATGTAGGATTGTATTGCTATAAACTTCCCTCTTAGAACTGCTTTTGCTGCGCCCCATAGGTTTTGGGTCATAATCAGGAGTTTTATAGTAAATTTTTTTTTAAGTACTTTTTAAAAAAAAATATTTTTTTAGTTTTGGCTGCATTGGGTCTTCGTTGCTGCGTGCAGGCTTTCTCTAGTTGTGAGGCGCATGGGCTGCTATTCGTTGCGGTGCGTGAGCTTCTCATTGCAGTGGTTTCTCTTGTTGTGGAGCACGGGCTCTAGGCATGAGGGCTTTAGTAGTTGTGGCTCATGGGCTTAGTTGCTCCATGGCATGTGGGATCTTCCCGGGCCAGGGATCGAACCTGTGTCCCTGCATTGGCAGGTGGATTCTGAACCACTGTGCCACCAGCGAAGTCCCTAGTACAATTTTTTGTGAACAGAATTTCATTCGAGTTTTTTTTGTTCGTTTGTTTGTTTTTTTTTAAGCGGTATGCGGGCCCCTCACTGTTGTGGCCTCTCCCGTTGCGGAGCACAGGCTCCGGACGCGCAGGCTCAGCGGCCATGGCTCACGGGCCCCGCCGCTCTGCAGCATGTGGGATCTTCCTGGACCAGGACACAAACCCATGTCCCCTGCATCGGCAGGCGGACTCTCAAGCACTGTGCCGCCAGAGAAGCCGTCATTCTAGTTTTTTTTTTTTTTTTTTGCAGTACGCGAACCTCTCACTGTTGTGGCCTCTCCCACTGCGGAGCACAGGCTCCGGACACGCAGGCTCAGCGGCCATGGCCCACAGGCCCAGCCACTCCACGGCATGCGGGATCCTCCCGGACCAGGGCACGAACCCGTGTTCCCTGCATCGGCAGGCAGACTCCCAACCACTGCGCCACGAGGGAAGCCCCGTCATTCTAGTTTTAAGTCGAAATTTCCAAAGCATCTCTAGCATTTTTAAAGCCTGAGAGGGTTCCAGATGCTACCCAAAATAATTGCTTCTGATAATGACATTTTCCTTTTGTTTTCAAAGAAGCTGAACAAAGTGATTATTGTGTGTTGTGGTAAAAATATACTTCACATGACCATTTCACTTAACTCAGTTTGAGTAGATTGTATTTTTTTTTGTATTTGGCTTTTAGTTGCATTTACAGTTTTAAGCTATTTGTAAAAATAGCTGCTTAAATAAAATGGTTTATTTACTGTTAAACAAATACATTTATTTATTTATTTATGGCTGCATTGGGTCTTCGTTGTTGTTCGTGGGATTTTTCTAGTTGCGGCCTGCAGGGGCTACTCTTCTTTGTGGTGCGTGGGCTTCTCATTGCAGTGGCTTCTCTTGTTGTGGAGCACGGGCTCTAGGCACGAGGGCTTCAGTAGTTGTGGCCAGCGAGCTCTAGAGCACAGGCTCAGTAGCTGTGGCACATGGGCTTAGTTGCTCCATGGCATGTGGGATCTTCCTGGACCAGGGCTCAAACCCATGTCCCGTGCATTGGCAGGCGGTTCTTAAGCACTGCACCACCAGGGAAGCCCTTTACCATTTTTTAGTTGTAGATTTTTCTTCTTGGCAAACTTTACTTTGCATTAAATAGTTTCTTCTCGTCTCTGGTTATAATGGGGTAGGGGCTGTAACCAAAATAAACATTAAAGTGAAGTCATTATGCAAATAACAACCTTGTTGTAATGAATATGAAGTATAAAAAGACTTTTTGAAATTTTAGGACTGTGGAAAGGGAACAAAATACAGTGTAGGTTTAATTTTGCATTGTGGTGTGTGAGAGAGAAAAAATTAGACAGGAACCCTGGAATTGGAACACTGGAATAGAGTGTAAGAGAGAAAAGTATCAGAGAATAAAGGTGTAAAATAAAATATCTTGCAGAAGGGAATGGTAAAATAATATTTTAACAGCTTATACATTTTTGGAAAACCATTATGAATTCAGACTTCAATACTGTGGGAAAACTTCTTCAGAAATAAACATTTTGATAAAAACTTATATTTTGGAATTTTGTGTGGGTGCACTTTGCAAAACCCAGCATATTTCTAGGGGTAAATAGGCCAAAAATGTTGTATTACATTTTATGAAAAAATTCTGTGAAACTTATATGGAATTCTCAAACTCTTCCTTAATTAAGGCAAAGTTGATTTAAGCTGACAGAAATAACCATAGATCGTTTATGTAAATCATACTGTAATCTGACTTTCCCAGATCATAAATTCTCCATCAGGGTTGGTTATAAAGTAGGTAATTGTAAACATACACATACCTAAAATAATTGTAAGAATTTACCACACATTTAAAAGATTCTGTGACTCTTTACTACACATTATTTTTTGGGGGGTTGGAGGATTGAGCTAGGCACCTAACAATGGTATAAATACCAATATAGTAAGCAGTGAAACTGTTAATTTCAAATTAGTGTTTCATAGTTCATATTGGTTTCCCATTATCCTTTACTTTTTTTAAAAATTGAAGAGAAATTCATATAACATACAATTAACTATTTTAAAGTGTGCAATCCAGTGACATTTAGTGCAGTCATACTGTTGTACAGCCACACCTCTCTAGTTTCAAAACAGTTTCATAACACGAGAACACTCCCCATATCCATTAAGTAATCACTCCCCACTCCCCCCGACACCTGTTAAAAATCAATCCCCCCGTAAGCCCTTATCTGCTTTCTTTCTCTATGGATTTGTTTATGCATGGTATTTCATATAAATGGAATCATTTACTATATGTCTGGTTTTCACTTAGCATAATGTTTCAAAGTTCATTCAAGTTGTAGCTTGTATCAGTACTTATTCCTTTTCATGGTTGAATGATAATTCCATTTTGTGTGTGCCATTTTATATAAGGGACTTTATCTGTGGATTTTGGTATCTGTGGTGGGGTTCTGGAACCAATCCCCTGAGGATACCAAGGGACAGCTGTACCTCAGTTTGTTCATCTGATGCACATTTTGGCTAATTTGTCAATAATGCTGCTATAAATATTTGTGTACAAATTTCTGCGTGAACCTATGTTTTCCTTTCTCCTGGGTATATACCTAGGAGCGAAATTGCTGGATCATGTGGTTATATCTGTGTTTAGCTTTCTGAGGAACTGCCAAACTGTTCTTGATTGTGGCTGCATCATTTGACATTTTCACCAGCAAGGTAGACTTCCTATTAGTCCACATCTTTGTCAGTACCTGTTATTTTTATTCTTACTGTTTTGATTTAAAAAATCAGTTTTGATTACTGTAGCTTTGTAGAAGTTTTGAAATTGAGGTGTGGGAGCCCTCCTACTTGTTTTTCCTTTTCAATATTGTTTGACTATTTGGGGCCCTTGCAATTCCATATGAATCGGAGGACTGGATTTTCCATTTCCGTATCCTACTAGGTGTGAAGTAGTATCTCATTGTAGCTTTGGCTTGAATTTTCTTTTTCTTTTTTTTTTTTTTTTTTGAAGATGTTGGGGGTAGGAGTTTAGTAATTTATTTATTTTTGCTGTGTTGGGTCTTCGTTTCTGTGCGAGGGCTTTCTCTAGTTGTGGCAAGCGGGGGGCACTCTTCATCGTGGTGCGCGGGCCTCTCACTATCGCGGCCTCTCTTGTTGCGGAGCACAGGCTCCAGACGCGCAGGCTCAGTAGCTGTGGCTCACGGGCCTAGTTGCTCCGTGGCATGTGGGATCTTCCCAGACCAGGGCTCGAACCCGTGTCCCCTGCATTAGCAGGCAGATTCTCAACCACTGCGCCACCAGGGAAGCCCCTGAATTTTCTTATTGACCAGTGAAGTTTTTTTTTTTTTCCCCAATATGCTCGTTGGCCAGTTGTGTATTATCTTTGGAAAAATGTCTTTTCAAGTCCATTGTTGATTTTAAAAAATTAGGTTGTCTTTTTGTTGTTATAAGAATTTTTTATATATTCTGAATGCTAGACCTTCATTAGATGTATGACTTGCACATATTTTCTTTCAGTCTGTGAACTGTCTTTTAACACACCTGATAGTGTCCAGAGTTTTTAAGTTTGAAGAAGTACAATTTATTCTTTCCCTGAAGTACTTGTGCTTTTGGTGTTACCTCTAAGAAACCATTGCCAACTGCAAGGTCATAGGTTACCTCTGTGTTTTCTTTTGAAAGTTTTATAGTTTTAGCCTTTATATTTAGGTCTTTGAACCATATTTAGTTAACTTTTGTATGGTGTTAGTTAAGAGTGTAACTTCAGTCTGTTTCATGTGGCTATCAAATTATCCCAATATCTTTTGTTGAAGAGACTGTTTCTCCTTTATTGAATTGTTTTGCATCCTTGTCAAAAATCATTTGACCATAGAAGAAGTATGTTTATTTCTAGATTCTCATTGTTTTTTTCTCTTGGTTTATGTATCTATCCTGGTAGCAGTACCGCACTGCTTTGATTACAGTAGCTTTGTGGGAAGTTTTGAAATTAGGAGGTGTGAGCTGTCCAACTTTGTTTTTCTTTTTCAGTATTGTTTTGACTATTCAGGGCCCCTTGCAATTTCATAATTAATTTCATATTAATTAATGTTTTCCATTTCTGCAAAAAAGGCCGTGGGAATTTTGAAAGGGATTGCACTGAGTCTGTAGATCACTTTGGGCAGTAGTGCCACGTTAGCAATTTTAAACAGTCTTTCAGTCTGTGAATATGGGATGCCCTTCCACTTAATTAGGTCTTATTAATTTCTTTCAGCAGTGTTTTGTAGTTTTTAGTTTACAGGTCTTTAACCCCCTTGGTTAAATTTACTTTGGGATGTTTTATTTTTTGGATGTTATTGTAAATGGAATTGTTTCTTAATTTTCTTTTTGGATTGTTCTTTGTGAGTAGAAACACAGTTGATTTTTGTATGTTGATCTTGTACCCTGCCCTTGGCTCAGTTTGTTTATTAGCTTAGTAATTTTTTTGTGGATTCTTTGGTATAGTCTATCTATTTATATCTGTCTGATGATGTTATGTACAACTACATAGGTGTATGTGGTTATATGTGATGTTATATACATAGGTATGAGGTGGTTATACTTCTTCCTTTCCAATATGGATGCCTTTTAATTCTTTTTCTTGCCTAATTGCTGTAGTTAAGACTTCCAGTACAATGTTGAATAGCAGTGGGCTTCCTTGTCTTGTTTCTGATCTTAAGGGGAAAGCTTTCATGTTAACTGTGGGTTTTTCATAAATTTCTTTTATCATGTTAGGGAAGCTCCCTTCTATTCCTAGTTTTCTGGGTGTTGTTTTTAGCATGAAAGGGTGTTGAACTTTGTCAAATGCTTTTTGTGTGTGTCTGTTGAAATGATTGTGTGTTTTTTCCCTCCTAAGTTCTATTAATATGATTTATTACATTGATGAAATTATGTGAGCCACCCTTGTGCATTCCTGGGAAAATTCTCACGTGGTCATGGTGTACAGTACTTTTAATGTGCTGTTGTATTTGGTTTGCTGATATTTTGTGATGGTTTTTGCATGTATATTCATAAAGAATATTGGCGTGCAGTTTTTTTTTCCTTGTGGTATCTTTGTCTAGCTTTGGTGTTAGGGTAATATTGCGCTCATAGAATGTGTTAGGAAGTATTACTTCTTGTAATTTTTGGAAGAGTTTGATAGTATTGGTGTTAATTCTTAAAAAATGTTTGGTAGAATTCACCAGTGAAGCTATCTGGTTTAGGCTTTTCTTTGTCTGGAGGTTTTTGGTGATGGATTCTCTTGTTATAAATATATTGATTTTCTTCTTGAGTTAGTTTTGGATTGTTCCATTTACATTATCTGATTTGTTGGCATACAGTTGTTCACAGTGTTCTCTTATAGTCCTTTTATTTTCTGTGAGATTGGTAGTACTGTCATTTTAATTTCTGAATTTAGTTATTTGCATTTTGTTTTTTGTTTCTAATCTAGGTAAAGATTGGTCAGGTTTGTTGACTTTAATTGTTTTTCTAGTCTCTGTTTCATTTATCTCTGTTCTAGTCTTTATTATTTCCTTTCTGCTGGCTTTGGGTTTTGTTTTACTCTTCTTTTTCTAGTTCCTTAAGGTATAAAGTTAGGTTACTGATTTGGAATATTGCTTTTTAATGTAGGTGTTTTTAGGTGCTATAAATTACCTTCTGAGCACTGCTTTTGCTGTATACAAGGTTTTGGTAACTTGTATTTTCATTTTCATTAGTCTCAAGTTATTCTCTAACTTTCCTTGTGATCTTTTCTTTGACTTGTTTCTTGTTTAAGGGTGGGTTTATATTGCTGATTTTCCAGTTTTCCTTCTGTTATAGATTTGTAGTTTCATTCCATTGTGGTCCAAGAAAATATGTTGTAGGTTTCAGTCTGTTTAAATTTACTGAGGATTGTTTGGGTACCTAACGTGTGGCCTATCCCAGAGAATATTCCATGTGTATTTGAGAAGAGTGTATGTTTTTCTGTTAGATGGAGTGTTCTGTATATGTCTGTTACATCTAGTTGATTTATGGTGTTACTCAGATCCTCTATTTTCTTAATGATCTTCTGTCTAGATGTTCCAGCCGTTGTTTGAAAGTAGGATTTTTAGAGTCTCCAACTATTATTATTCAACTGCCTGTTTCTCCTTTCAGTTCTCAGTGTTTGCATGTGTATTTTGGGGCTTTTTTGCTTGCTTATAATCATTTTCAATTTTTTTTACCTAGAATCAGTAACTGAACCTGGATAAATGAAGTGAATTATAAGTGAATTGGTAGTTGAATTTGTAAGTTATACCTGCTAATTTAATTTAATAATTTAATTTAATTTAATGTTGGTCATTATTGGTTGTAAGTAATTTTAACAATTAGTGATTTTTATTTAAAAAGATGTAGGGCTTCCCTGGTGGCGCAGTGGTTGAGAGTCCGCCTGCCGATGCAGGGGACACTGGTTCGTGCCTTGTCCAGGAAGACCCCACATGCAGCGGAGCGGCTAGGCCCGTGAGCCATGGCTGCTGAGCCTGCGCATCCGGAGCCTGTGCTCCGCAATGGGAGAGGCCACAACAGTGAGAGGCCTGCGTACCGCAAAAAAAAAAAAAAAAAGATGTAAAAGAGTAGTTAAATTAGGTTTGAATCACTAATTAAAATCTAATTAATTTGTATAGTGAAACTGGGGGCAAAGAAACAGCTCTTCATAATTTACGATGTTAATTAGTAGACTTCATTTGAAGTTTCAATGGGTAGAAAGAATGGATTTGTTAAGTGATTCTCACAAAAGTAATAGCTACCTTTTGCTGAGTGATTGCTATATTCCTAGGGCACTGAAAGGTGCATTATATGATCTGTTTTAATCCTCAGAGCATCCCCACAAGATAGGTATTTTCTTTATCTTTTCAGTTGGGAAAATTGATGCTCAGAGAGGCTAGGTATATTTACACAGTGGGATGGCTAGTACCAGTTATTAAGTGGCAGAGGTAGGAAGCAAGCTCAGGTCCTTCTGGGTCTGTTTCACTGAGCTGCTTTGGATTATGGGATACAGTGACTTCTAGGACTTCTCTGAAACAAGGTAGGAAGAACACTACTTATTGTAGAGAGGTAATTTTCCTATAGTGAGGTATTGGTTACTGATGTTTTCACTGAAGAAGGGGTTCTTTTTTAATAAGATTTTTTATAATTGTATACACATGTAGATATTTGAGGATAGAATAGTGGTGGTGGTGTGTCAGCTAGGAGTTAAGTTTTAATCAGGAACCAAAATATTCAAGGATAAAAGTTTTTTTTTTTAAAGTCCATTTTAATATATTGCAGGCAAATTGGATATTTTAAAAATAAAGTATATTTAAAGGTTTTTGAAGATTCAGTAATTCAAGATAGGGATTGTTAAATCTATTTAAAATAGTTGAGAAAGCACATAAAATGTTCTTTTAAATTGTTCTTGAGAGACCTTGTGTTAATTTCTTTCTAGCAACCCCATTATAAGTAACAGAATCATTGAATCATACATCCTGTAACTGGAAGGGACTTTTGAAATAACTACTTCGGTATGTCCATTTAGTAGATGAGAAAACTGAGTTGGAAAGTTTCTAAGGTAAGAAACCCAGTTTAGTGATCCTTTTTCTTTAAGTCCCCTTGGTGCTTAGTTGCTCAGGATTAGGAATGGAGACTAGCATGAGCATCCAGAAATCATTTTCTACAATTACCAGTTCTAGACAAAGCTTTCTAGACAGGGAGGAAGAAATAATTTGGGAGGTATGGCAAAAAGGAGAGAAGCTGGAAGGACATTGTCACATTTTAGGAGTGTAGGAGAACGTAGCACATCAAAGGGAGGAATAAACTGTTCCTGTTCAACAATTGGGGTGTTTTGAATATTCTAAAATAAATTTATAGGCATTAGCAGGCCAAAGGAAAAATTGGGGGCATGTAACATGGTAACAAGCTTAGAATTTTGAAGGTGGTAATATGTAGACATGATGTGGCTACTTGGTAGGGCCCTCCTTATTTCTTAGGATTAATCAAATCTATTGATTAATCTGTTAATTAACTATTAACTTCTTGTCCCTCAAAGTATTTTTCTTTTAGAGAAACATGGATGTGAAGACTTAAAGATTATGAATCACAACCTGTAGTATTTATTTTTTATATTTTAATTCATTGGTTGTCAATATAGTGATTGGACTTATATAACATCAGAAGTGTCTAGGGAGGTTTTTTGGAAAGCATATATCAATTTATGACTCCCCCTGATAAATCAGAATGTGCAAATGTAGGGTCAGAGTAGAGAGGAAGATACTATTTATATTTTGGAAAAAACTACCCAAGTGATTATTCTGCATCAGCCTCCTACCTGCTCTCCCAAAAGAGGGTTTGAAAAGTCTAACTAGGGCTTCCCTGGTGGCACAGTGGTTAAGAATCTGCCTGCCAATGCAGGGGAAACAGGTTTGTGCCCTGGTCCGGGAAGATCCCAAATGCCGTGGAGCAACGAAGCCGGTGTGCCACAACTACTGAGCCTGTGCTCTAGAGCCCACGAGCCACAACTACTGAGCCCGCACGCTACAACTACTGAAGCCTGTGCACATAGAGCCCCGTGCTCGGCAACAAGAGAAGCCACTGCAATGAGAAGCCAGCTCACCGCAACGAAGAGTAGCCCCCACTCGCTGCAACTAGAGAAAGCTCGCACGCAGCAACAAAGACCCAATGCAACCAAAAATAAATTAAAAAAAAAAAAGTCAAACTAAAATCTTGTGTCAAAGACAGGAATTTGGAGGAGTCTGAATTTGGAGTTGATCAAGAGAACTTTAAAATAAGGATAAGTTTTAAAATATGTTTATTTAACTGAGGATGTTAAAACTGAAACTGAATTGATGTTTTGGATAGGAGATGTGACACAGAATGATGTGTCATAGAGGAGGACTTGTTCAGTTATCTTTAGAAATAAAACTAGAAGAGGTCAGAGGTAGATCATAAGTAGACAGAAGTGAAATTTTGGTAGCAAATCAACTACAAATGAAAGCAGAATGAGGAACGGCTTTCTTATTTAAATTTTTTTTAAGTTAAAAAATCAGTTTAGCAAGTATGTGAGTGTTCACCATGTGACAGGCTGTATTCTAGATAAATCAGTGAACAAAGAAGGCAAAGACCCCTATCCTAATGGAAGTTACATTTCAATTTGAGGAGGGCACAGTATAAACAATAGCTAAACATAAGTAAATAAAGTGGTAAGTACTCTTGTAAAAGAAAAACGTAGAGCAAAGTAAGAGCGTTGAGAGTGTTGAGAGGTAGAAGGTTGCAATTTTTATTAGAATGGTAAGAATAGAGCTATTGAGAACCGAAGACCTGAAGAAGTAAATATCTGCTGTAGATATTTGATGGTAGGGAAAGTTAGCTTCACGGATTACCTGGTGGTGATGTCAGTGTGGGGAGTCGCATAATACAAACCAAGAGCTTGGGAAAGATTTTTAGACTAAAGATAAAAAATTGAGATTATTAGTTTAGATGATCTTTAAAACTGTAAGATGACATGTTGTCATCTTCAGGGACTGGGTATAGATAGAGAAGAGCCCATTGGGGTGTTTTGCACTGGGGTGTGTACTCAACTCTTAAAATGGTTGGGGAGGAGAGGAGGATCCAGTGAAGTTGTTACCAGCAAAGGGGGACAGGTAGAAGAGTAAGGTATTCTGGAAGACAACAAATGTTTTTAATTTTGACTGTGCTGCTGATGGGTCAAGTTGAGGACTGAGTATTGACCATTGGGTTTACCAGAAGGAGTTAATGGTGACCTTGACCAGCTGTTTTGGTGGCATAGTGGGGATAAAGTCTTATAGGAGTGAGTTTAAGAAAGAATGGGATGAGAGATGTTGGAAATAGCAAGTATAGACAGTTAAAATGGGTTCCAGAGAAGACTTTTAAAAGAAATTGAGGGGGACTTCCCTGGTGGCGCTGTGGTTAAGAATCCGCCTGCCAATGCAGGGGACATGGGTTCAAGCCCTGGTCCGGGAAAGTCCCAGATGCCACGGAGCAGCTAAGCCCGTGAGCCACAGCTACTGAGCCCGTGTGCCACAACTACTGAAGCCCGTGTGCCTAGAGCCCATGCTCTGCAACAAGAGAAGCCACTGCAGTGGGAAGCCTGTACACCGCAAGGAAGAGTAACCCCGACTTGCCGCAACTAGAGAAAGCCCGTGCACAGCATCGACGATCCAACGCAAAGATTAAATAAATAAATAAATACATTTATAATAACATTTATAAAAAAAGAAATTGAAAATGTTTTTCTCTGCTAAGGTGAATGATCAATTCGTGTGTGAAAAATTGATGTAGGAAAAAAATTGAGGAATTGTGGGAATATAACCTTGACAAGTTCACTGAAGGGAGGTAAAGTATGTGGGTGCAGGTGCCGATGAGTGGGTAAACGTAGGGTTTTTAGTTTGTGGAAGTTTTGTGACAGTTTGTCTTTTCAGAGAAGGGGGAAGGTGAGCAAAGATGGGAAAAGATTTGTTGTAGGATTGAAGAAAGACTTAATGTGGGTGTGTGTGAAATGGTTGTCTAGGGCAGTGGGAAAGCAAAGTGCTCATTATTTAATTTTTTTTCAGAACTATATAAAGTAGAATATGAGAATTCCCATTCACTTTATTATCTGCCTCCCCTTCCTGAGAGGTAATTACTGTTAATGGTTTTCTCTGTATTCTTTTGTTACCCCTTTTTTTCTAGCTACTTAAAAATGTATGCTCATACATGTATACAATTAACAAAATGTAATTGGGCTGGATAACGTTGAATAGACCCCCATAAATGTCCATGTCTTAATCTCTGGAACCTGTGAATGTGACTTTTGGAGAAAGGGTCTTTGCAGATATAATTAAGGATCTTGAGGTAAGGTCATCTTGGATTAGGGTGGGATTTAAATCCAATCACAAATCTCCTTAGAAGAGAAGACAAGACACAGAGAAGCAGACCATGTGAAGTAACAGATATGGGGAGAAGGTGATGTGAAGGTGGAAGCAGAGATTTGAATCCACAAGCCAAGGAACACTTGGAGCCAACAAAAACTGGAAGAGGCAAGGAAGGACTTTTCTCTAGAGCCTTTGTGTGGAGTAGGGCCCTGCCTACACCTTGAGGACTTCTGGCCTCTAGAACTGTGAAGAATAAATTTCTGTTGTTTTAAGTGATCAAATTTGTGATAATTTGTTATGGCAGCCCAAAGGAAACAACTATAATTCATATTATACATCTTTTTTTATAGCTTTTAACTTTTTATTGTGAGCATCTTTCATATTACTGTGTAAGGATAGATTTTGTTCTTTTATAGCAACTGCCTTGTATTTCCATAGGATGAATCTACTATGCGTAGCATGTCCATGCATGATAGTATGGACATTTAGCTTATTTCTAATTTCTAGTCCTTTAGTAAACAAATTTGTTTTTAGATCTTTGTTAAGTATATTTCTGTCAAATTCCTACAAGATCTGTCAAATATGCCCTCCTAAAAGATTGTTTTAATTTATATTCTCATCTTCAGTTTGTTGCTAACACCGAATATGATGCATCTTTAATTTCTCTTGTCTGGTGGGTAAAAAATAGTGTATTATTGTTTTGTTTTGCTTTCCTCTAATTGCTAGTGAAATTAAATATTTTATCATGCTTGACCATTTGTAAAGCTGCCTAAAAATGATACTTGTTGTTTAGAAGAAAATATCAAAGTATAATAAACTTTAAGTATATTTTCAAGAGACAAATGTATAATTTTCTTTGCAGTTGACAGTTATCTTCCTTTATTAGTTTAATCAAATTTAAGAATAAGCCTAGGGCTTCCCTGGTGGCGCAGTGGTTGAGAGTCTGCCTGCCGATGCAGGGGACACAGGTTCGTGCCCCGGTCCGGGAAGATCCCACATGCCGCGGAGCGGCTAGGCCCGTGAGCCACGGCCGCTGAGCCTGTGCGTCCGGAGCCTGTGCTCCGCAACGGGAGAGATCACAACAGTGAGAGGCCCGCATACCGTAAAAGAAAAAAAAAAAAAAAAAGAATAAGCCTACCCTAACATAAAATGTTAAAAAAGGATGGGAGGGCGGGGGGGTGCTTTGTAACCTTTGAAGACAAAAGTAGAATCTTGTGAATGTAGTTTGACATGTTGAACTTGTATAAAATACAGGTAAGCCTGCATAATATGAAATTATTCAACTCACAAAAAACTGTAACTATTAGAATAGTTAGAATAGTTAGAATTGTAACTATTAGAAAACTATTTTTTTTTGTGTGTGTGCGGTTCGCGGGCCTCTCACTGTTGTGGCCTCTCTCGTTGGAGAGCACAGGCTCTGGATGCGCAGGCTCAGCGGCTGTGGCTCACAGGCCCAGCTGCTCCGCGGCATGTGGGATCTTCCCGGACCGGGGCACGAACCCGTGTCCCCTGCATCGGCAGGCGGACTCTCAACCACTGCGCCACCAGGGAAGCCCCTCACAGCATTCTTCTTTAAACGCTATGCCTAGATTTATTTTCTCTTCTCTCCTCCCCTCCCCTCTTCGTTTCTTTTTTTTTTTTTTCATGTAAACCATGACATAGACCTTTCATAGTAAAAAATTTTGGTATCTTGTGAAAATCAAAGAAATCATCATAATCTTAATTACTGAAATTAAATATATTGAGAGCATCTTAGGTTATTTTAAATGAAGATAATCAAAGAAGAAAGGTTTATTGCTCCTATTGTCATAAACAGAAAATATGGCTAGTGAATTAAATTGCAACTTGATCCCCAGTCTGAAGTTAAAAAATGAATTACTTAATCAGGAAACTCCTATGTAAACTACCTCTTCCAACACTGAGGATTTGATTCATCCCTTGGCTCTTCCTTTAACTGAGTCTCCTACTGTTATGATAGACTGGTGTCTTTTGTCATAGGTCTGGGAGAGATGGCCCAGATTCAGTATGCTCTGTCTTAAGTTACTGTTATAATATATTCATTTAATTCAGAATACTCTATAAATTCTGTGAATTTTGTTCAAATTTTGAAAAAAATTTGATCTTTATTTTTCTTTACTTTTTGCATTTGGCCAGAGGTTGTTACTTGTCTTTCTGACCAACTGGCTGTAAATGGAGGTTCCCACGACTTCCTCCTTGGATTCAGTTAATTTACTAGAGTGGCTCATGGAACTCAGGAAAACAGTTTATTTGCTAGACTATAGGTTTATTATAAAAAGGATACAACTCGGGAACAGTCAGATGGAAGAGAGGCATAGAGCCAGGTGTGGGGGAAGGGGCGTGGCACCCCCACCTCCACGAGTTCATCAACCCAGAAGCTCTCTGAATTTCTTCCTTTTGGGTTTTTATGGAGACTTCATTGCACAGGCATGATTGATTAAATCATTGATCATTGGTGATTAATTCAATCTTCATCCCTTTTTCTCTCCCCTCCCTGGAGGTCAGGGGATGGGGTTGAAAGGTCTGATCCTCTAACTACGTGGTTGGTTCCCTGGCAACCAGCCCCCATCCTTAGAGGCTTTCTAAAAATCATCTCATTAACATAAACTCAGGTGTGTGAAAGGGGCTTGTTACAAATAACAAAAGACATTATCGCTCTGATCCCTTAGGAAATTACACAGGTTTTAGGAGCTCTGTGCCAGGAGGACCAAATATATATTTCTTATAAATTACAACAATGGATAAACAGTCAAACACAGAATCCTTAAGTGTATGAATAAAGCAGTTATCTCAGCAGAGGCATTGTCTCCCTATAAAATTAAGTAGGCTGGTGGGACCTTAAAGGGAGATATTTTTAGTAGGAGCAAAAAGGTGGTTTGATCTCTCCAGTAAGACAGCTGGCTAGCAAATAGCACTAGTATCAAAGTACTTTCTAATGTGAGCAAAATAGGAAACTGTTTTGATTCTTGACTGTAAAGCAAGTGTGGTTGAATTGTTACATACAGAAACTCAGGAATGAAGATTTTTGCTTAAGAGTCTCTATGGGAACAGCATTCTGCCCTCATTTATTATTCTCATACCTTCTAAAATGATTTATCATCACAGGAGATTTTTAGAAAGAGGAACCCCAGTTTTATAGGAAATCCTACATTACTGAAGCAGTGATTTCCCATGCTTTTAAATATATAGATTAAAATAAAAAGAAAAGAAGAAAGTGTGTTCTCCACAAACTTGTTTACTATTTTATGATGTGAAATAGGATTCTAAGAAGAGAAAATGATACATTCAGGAAGTAAGGGATCATCTTAAGGAGAATTACTTTACACCTATTGTTTCAGGAATCAGTGGGTCTTAAGGTGGGGGTCAATCACTGGTCTTTAGCAATTAATCTAATAAAATGGCATTGAGAAGCAGAAGAATATAGGTTTATGTCTTGGATTCTTATTTGATTTTTTGGGGTAAGTCATATATCTCCTTTAGTCACAGTTTCCTGTTCTGTAAATTGATAATGATGCCTGTTAATGGGGCTGAGAGAATGTATCTGAAAGTGATTTGTAAACTGTCAGGTGATATATATATCTATATATCTATATGTTTTGTTATATATATTCTGCTTTTAAAGATTGTAAATGGGAAGCCAGGGGAAGATGGGGGAAAAAAAGAAATGTCAAAAGTGGAGTCTTATAATATTAAAACTCAAATAAAATTTTATCTTAGTTTTTAAGTTTTACAGAGAGTATTTAATACTAAAATGAGTTTTTAATAGCAAAAGTAGACAGTTGGCTCACCTATCATTTACTTTTCTTCAACAAATGTTTAAAAATAATCCAAAACAAACAGAACCTGTGTTAGTGCTAAAGTTTGATAATCATCGGATTTTCTATAGTTGTAATGTGTATTTCAATAAAAAAAATGATTGTCTGTCTCACTTGCACCAAATATACCTCATGTTTATTTATTTAAACATTTGCTGTGTAGTCCAGTTTCTATAAATATATGCTCTAACTTCTCTATTAAGATACAGATCTAAGGAATGCAGTCAGGCTGAGGAAATTTTGGTTTCTTCATTTTCTATTCCTCTTAGTTGCATAAGTCCAGATTTTAAAATGTCTGGGTTGTATCTAACTTCAAAATGTTTAAGTAGATGAGTTTTACCAGTAATAAAAAAGTACAGTACATTGTGGTAGTAGGTTGTAGTCATTATTTGTGATTGCATGATTTTTTTTTTAAATCAGAGATCCTTGGGCTACTGACATTAGAAATGACTGGGGTGCTTGTTAAAAATCTGACCTCTGATGCCAACCCAAGACTTACTGAATCAAAATAAACCTTGATTACACATTAGAATTATCTGGGGAATTAAAAAAATACTGATGGCTGGACCCCACCCCAGAAAATCTGATTTAATTGATCTGGAGTTGTGGCTAGGGGTTCTTAAAACGGGTTAGGCTCTTCTGGGATTGCTGGGCCTCAAACTGAGAGTCTGTGATTTATTTGGTCATGTTTGGGGCCTCATACTTTGCAGTACTAATACGTTCCCAGGCAATGCTGATGTCAGTCCAGAGACCACACTTTGAGAACTGTACTCTGGTTGAAGTTATGAACCACCTGGAGGTGGTTTGGAGGATATGTAATATTAAATGAGGAAATTTAGTCCCTAAGGAGCATAGGAATTATAATAGATTTCAAAGTAAAAAGTGTTGTGTGGTAAGCTCTAAATTTTAATTTGTAAAGCAGAAAGGTTATTACTGTATTCATTATATTTATAAGTCTAAAACCTTTAAAGCTTATTTACAATGAAAAAATCCCAAACGTTATAAATAATAACTTATCAAAAAGAATATCCTTAGAGATGTTGAAGAAAGCAAAGTTTTCTCTCATGTCAGGTTTATTGAGGTGTAGTTTACATATAGTAGAAATTACTCTTTCATGAGTTTTGACAAATGCATCGGTTGTGAAGCTATCAACAGAATCAAAATATAGACGAGTTCTAACAGTTCTCTCATGCCCCTGTGTGGTCAGCTCTTCCTCCAACCCCATATAGTTCTGCCTCTTTCAGAATGTCATATAAATGAAATCATCCAGCATGCAACCTTTCGATTCTGGTTTCTTTCACTAAGAATGCATTTGAGATTAATCCATGTTGTTGCATTTATCAATACTTCATTTCTTTCTTTCCTTTTTTTTTTTTCTTGGTAAGAGCATTTTAGGTTTACAGCAAAATTAAGCTGAAAGTGTAGAGTTCTTGTATAGCCCTACCCCGCGCCGCCCCCCCCCCCACCTTTCCCAGCCTCCCTCACTAGCAACAGAGTGGTTCAGTAGTTACAATTAGTGAACCTGCGTTGACACGTCATTATCACCCAAAGTCCATAGTTTACATAGGGTTCATTTTATTGTATGGTTTTTGAGTTTGACCAAAGTATAATGACATGTATCAGCCATTATAGTATTATACAAAATAGTTTAACTGCCCTAAAAAATATCTGTGCTTTGCCTGTTTATCCTTCCCATCCTCTTAACCCCTGGCAACCACTTTTTACTCCATAGCTTAGCCTTTTCCAGAATGCCATTAGTTGAAATCATACAGTATGTAGTGTTTTCAGATTGGCTACATCACTTTAAAATATGCATTTGCTGTCATTTCCTGACTTGATAGCTCATTTCTTTTTATTGAGGAATAATACCACAGTTTATTCATTGACATGCTGAAGGACATCTTGGTTGCTTCTCAGTTTTAGCAATTATGAATAGTGCTGCTATAAACATCTGTGTGTATGTTCTTATGTGAACACAGGTTTTCAGCTCATTTGGGTAACTTTCAAGGAGTGCAGTTGCTGGATTTTATGGTAGGGGTATGTTAGTTTTATAAGAACCCCCCCCCCACTGTCTTCCAGGTGGCTGTACCATTTTGTATTCCTGCCAGCAATATAAGAGAGCTCTTGATGTTCTACATCCTCATCAGAATTGGATATTGTCCGTGTTCCAGACTTTGGCCATTTTGATAGATGTGTCTTCTTGAGTATCTTTTCATATGCTAATATGCCATTTGAATATCTTCTTTGGTGAGGTGTTCAAATGTTTTGCCCATTTTTAGATTGGATTGTTTGTCTATTTTACTGTTGAGTTTTAAGAGTCCTTTGTATATTTTAGGTAACAGTCCTTTATCAGATACATTATTTGCATATATTTTTTCCCAGTCTGTGACTTTGCTTATTCTCTTGGGAGTGTATTTTGCAGAGGAGAAGTTTTTAATTTATCAAAGTCCAACTTACAATTTTTTCCTTTTATGAATTGTGCCTTTGGTGTGGTATCTAAAAAGTTCTCTCCAAATGCAAGATCATCTAGATTTTCTCCTATGTTATCTTCCAAGAGTTTTATACTTTGGCATTTTAGATATAGGCCTGTGATCTATTTTGAGTTAATTTTTGTGAAGAACATAAGATCTGTGTCTAGATTTATTTTTTATTTATTTTTAATTTTTAATTTGGCATGTGGAAGTCCATTTGTTCCAGCACCATTTGTTGAAAAGATTTACGTTTTTCTCCATTGTGTCACCTTTGCTCCTTTGTCAAAGATCAGTTGTGACTATATTGGTGTGGGTCTATTTTTGGGCTCTCTGTAATATTTTCTTAATCTAGCTGTCTGTTCTTTTGCCAGTATCATACTATCTTGATTACTGTAGATTTAAAGCAGGTCTTAAGGTTGGGTGGTGTCAGTCACCCTGACTTTGTTCTTCTCCTTTAATACTGTGTTGGTTCTTCTGGGTCTTTTGCCTACCTGTTTAAGCTTTAGAATGAGTTTGTGATATACATAGAGTAACTTGTTGATTCTGATTGGGGCTGTGTTGAATCTAGCTCAAGTTGGGAAGAATTGACATCTTGACAGTATTGAGTCTTCCTATCCATGAACATGGAATAGCTCTCCATTTATTTAGTTCTTGGATTTCTATCATCAGTTTCATCATGATTAGTTTTCCCCAAATAGATCTTGTGTATAGCTTTTTAGGTTTGTGCCTAAGTATTTCATTTTTTGGTGCTGATATAAATGGCATTATGTTTTTAATTTAAAATTCAACTTGTTCAGTGCTGGAATATAGGAAAGCAATTGACTTGTATATTAACCTTGTATCCTGCAACCTTGCTATAATTGCTTATTATACAGGAGTTTTTTGTCTGTTCTTTCAGATTTTCTGCATAGACAATCGTTTCATCTGTGAATAAAGGCAGTTCTGTTTCTTCTTTCCCAATCCATATACCTTTTATTTCCTTTCCACGTTTTATTGCATTAGCCAGGGTTTCTAGAACAGTGTTAAAAAAGAGTA
Organism: Mesoplodon mirus; assembly: GCF_964341445.2. Classification (NCBI taxonomy): domain Eukaryota; kingdom Metazoa; phylum Chordata; class Mammalia; order Artiodactyla; family Ziphiidae; genus Mesoplodon; species Mesoplodon mirus. Next base: position 3,620,547 of record NC_138982.1, on the reverse strand, counting down.
ATGACAGGACATCTTTGCCTTGTTCCTGATCTTAGTGGGAAAGCTTCTGCTTTCTCAACATTAAGTATGAGATTAGCTGTAGGTTTCTTAAAAAAAATTGTGTTAAAGTACACATAATGTAAAATTTACCATCTTAATTTTTTTTTTTTTTTGCAGTACGTGGGCCTCTCACCGTTGTGGCCTCTCCTGCTGCGGAGCACAGGCTCCGGACGCACAGGCTCAGTGGCCATGGCTCACGGGTCCATCTTGCAAAACTGAAACTCCATATTGGTTAAACAATAACCTCGATTTCTCACTCTCCGCAGCCCTTGGCAGCCACTGTTTTACTTTCTGTCTCTATGAATTTGACTACCTTAGGTATCTTATATAAGTGGAATCGTATGCTATTTGTCTTTTTGTGACTCGTCTATTTCACTTGGCATAATGTCCTCAGGGTTCATCCATGTTATAACGTGTCAGAATTTTCTTCCTTTTTAAGGCTGAATAATATTCCATTGCATGTATATATTGTACATTATCCATTCACCCATCAATGGACACTTGGATTGCTTCCAAGTGCTATTGTGAGTAATGCTGCTCTGAATGTGGGTATACATGTATCTCTTTGATAGCCTGCTTTTGTTTTTGGTGTATACTCAGAAGTAGAATTGCTGGATTGTTCATTTCTTCTTTAATTTCTTTCAACAACTTTTTGTAGTTTTTAGTATATAAGGCTTTTGCTTTTTTTGTTACATTTGTTCTTAAGTATTTTATTTATTTTTCAGTTTGCCAATTTTATTTTTTATTTAAAATTTTTTTTTTTTTTTTTTTTTTAGATGTTGGGGGTAGGAGTTTTTATTAATTAATTTTTATTTTTGCTGTGTTGCGTCTTCATTTCTGTGTGAGGGCTTTCTCTAGTTGTGGCAAGCGGGGGCCACTCTTCATCGCGGTGCGTGGGCCTCTCACTATCGCGGCCTCTTGTTGCGGAGCACAGGCTCCAGACGCGCAGGCTCAGTAGTCGTGGCTCACGGGCCTAGTTGCTCCGCGGCATGTGGGATCCTCCCAGACCAGGGCTCAAACCCGTGTCCCCTGCATTAGCAGGCAGATTCTCAACCACTGCGCCACCAGGGAAGCCCTAAAAATTTTTTTTATTGAGGGACTTCCCTGGTGGTGCAGTGGTTAAGAATCCTCCTACCAATTCAGGGGACACGGGTTTGAGCCATGGTCCCACATGCCATGGAACACCTAAGCCCGTGTGTCACAACTACTGAGCCTGCACTCTAGAGCCCGCAAGCCACAACTACTAAAGCCCGCATGCCTAGAGCCCGTGCTCCGCAACAGGAAAAGCCACCGCACTGAGAAGCCCACACACCTCAACAAAGACTAGCCCCCACTTACCACAACTAGAGAAAGCCTGCACACAGCAATGAAGACCCAATGCAGCCAAAAGTAAATAAATAAATTAATTAAAAAAATTTTTTTATTGTAATATGGTTGATTTACAATGTTGTGTTAATTACTGGTGTACAGCAGAGTGATTCAGTTATACATATATAAATATATATATTCATTTTTTACATTCTCTTCCATTATAGGTTATTACAAGATATTGAGTATAGTTCCCTGTGCTATACAGTAGGTCCTTGTTGGTTATCTACTTTATTTATAGAAGTGTGTATATTTTAATCCCAAACTCCTAATTTATCCATCCCCCCTTCCCCTTTGGTAACCATAAGTTTGTTTTCTATGTCTGTGAGTCTATTTCTGTTTTGTAAATTAGTTCATTTGTATCATTATTTTTAGATTCCACATGTAAGCAATATCATATGACATTTGCCTTTCTCTTTCTGGCTTACTTCACTTAGTATGATAATCTCTAGGTTCATCCATGTTGCTGCAAATGGCATTATTTCATTCTTTTTTTATGGCCGAGTAATATTCCATTGTGTGTGTGTGTGTGTGTGTGTGTGTGTGTGTGTGCGTGCGTGCGCACCCCCCCCCCCCACGTCTTCTTTATGCATTCATCTGTCAGTGGGCACTTAGGTTGCTTCCTGTCTTGGCTATTATAAGTAGTGCTGCAGTGGACATTGGGGTGCATGTATCTTTTCAAATTATGTTTTTCTCCAGATATATGCCCAGGAGTGGTATTGGAGGTAGCTCTGATATTAGTTTTTTAAGGATTATTTTATTTTTGATGATACTGTAAATGGAATTGTTCATTTTCAAATTGTTCATACTCAGTATATGGAAACACAGCTTATATTTGTGTGTTTATTTTGTATCATGTAAGTTTGCTAATTTTTTTTTTTTTTTTTTTTTTTTTTGTGGTACACGGGCTTCTCACTGTTGTGGCCTCTCCCGCTGCGGAGCACAGGCTCCGGACGCGCAGGCTCAGTGGCCATGGCCCACGGGCCCAGCTGCTCTGCAGCGTGTGGGATCTTCCCGGACCGGGGCACGAACCCATGTCCCCTGCATCGGCAGGCAGACTCTCAACCACTGTGCCACCAGGGAAGCCCTAAATCTTTTTTTTTTTTTTTTTGTGGTATGTGGACCTCTCACTGCTGTGGCCTCTCCCATTGTGGAGCACAGGCTCCGGACGCGCAGGCCCAGCGGCCATGGCTCACGGGCCCAGCCGCTCCGCGGCATGTGGGATCCTCCCAGACTGGGGCACGAACCCGCGTCCCCTGCATTGGCAGGCGGACTCTCAACCACTGCGCCACCAGGGAAGCCCAGCCCTAAATCTTTAAAATTAGTACTGAAAGCTTTTTTTTGTGTGTGGAATCTTTAGGATTTTCTACATATAATATTATGTGATGTACAGACAGTTTTACCTCTTTTCCTATTTGGATGCCATTTATTTCTTTTTCTTGCCTAATTGCTGTGGTTTCTAGTACTGTGTTGAATAGAAGTGGTGAAAGTAGGGATCCTTAACTCCTTCCAGATTTTAGAGAAAAGCTTTCAGCCTTTCACTATTAAGTATGATATTAGCTGTGGGTTTTTCATATATGGCCTTTATCATATTAAGATATTTCCATCTATTCCTAGTTTGTTGAGTGTTTCTAATCTGAAATGGTGTTGAAATTTGTCAAGTGTTTTTTTTTTCTATATCATTTGAGATCATCATGTAATTTTTCCCTTTCATTTGTTAATGTGGTGTATTACATTGATTTTTTAAAATAAATTTTTAAATTTATATTTATTTTTAGCTGCATTGGGTCTTCGTTGCCGCGCATGGGCTTTCTCTAGTTGCAGCAAGCGGGGGCTACTCTTCATTGCAGTGTGTGGGCTTCTCATTGCAGTGGCTTCTCTTGTTGTGGAGCATGGGCTCTAGGCATGCTGGCTGCAGTAGCTGTGGCACATGGGCTCAGCAATTGTGGCTCACGGGCTCTAGGGCTCAGGCTCAGTAGTTGTGGTGCATGGGCTTAGTTGCTCTGTGGCATCTTCCCGGACCAGGGCTTGAACCCATGTCCACTTCATTGGCAGGCAGATTCTTAACCACTGTGCTACCAGAGAAGTTCCACATTGATTGATTTTAATATGTTGATCCATCCTTGCTTTCTAGGAATAAATCCCATTTGGTTAAGGGTTATAATTCTTTCAGTATGCCATTGTTCAGCTGAGTCTTAAAACATTTTAAAAGATGAAGTTATCTTTGTTTATATAGTGCCAGTGTTAGTAAATGACAGAGGCTATATTAATTTTATAGAAAGTTTGTATAACCTGGTATTTCAGTTCATATTTATGACCTCATGCCTATATACTGCCTTGCTTGGATTATGCCTGATTTAAGGGAGTATACTGTTCCCCTAAGGCTAAAGGCAGATCCATAGTTTAACTGAATGGCTTAATTTCACATATGAAAGCTGCTCATTTAAATCATACAATTAAATATTGGTGAGTTTGATACACTTTTCAGTTCTAGCATAAAAGAGGCATATTTTGCAAGTAGGGCATGGGTAAAGTTGTCATTTTGTAGCATTTTGAACTATAATTCCCAGATTAATATATTTTTAGTCAGAGAGATTACAACTTTAAATGATTTTATTTTCCTCTATATAATTCAATTGATAGTTCTTATTCATATATTTTTACCATGTATAAATTAAATTATTGTGTGTGTTACAACAAGCAATGCTTAGTTTTCTTTATTATATGTAAGTGTAATTCTTTAATCCTTATATTGGACAAAATTTGTATCTTGACATACCTGCTTAAAATAAAAAATACTTTATAATTTTTACATAAAGACAAATGAGAATTTATCCTCCTGTGCCATTCTTTTTGGCTTAGCTCTAAACTTTCCCTTCTAACTGCATCAGAACTACTTCCATTCTCTGTATATAGCACAGTATAATATATTGCTCCATATTTATGTCTCTCTTCATATAGCTTATACAGATATTTGTATTCCCAATTACATATATAGGCTTGCTGTGATGATGAGTTTAAAAAGGTGGGATCATTATTTATACTTTTCTGCATCTTTCCATTTTCCTTAATAGTACCTTAGAGAAAGCCCCCATCTAAGGAATAACTCTGCTGTTTGTCCGTAACTTTTATTCATTATTTCCATGATGCCAAAAGACTGCTTCATGGTGTGTTATATAAAATTTATTTAGCCATTCCCACATTTATCCAATATTGTCTTTCTAGTTTTTTGCCACTTTAAACAGTGTTGTATCTTTGAATATATGTCCTTACTTCCAGATGCTTTTATTTGTGTGGGATAGATTTCCAGAAGTAGAATTGCTGGGTTTAAGGGTTTTTATATTTTTTATTTAAGTAGATGTTGCCAAATTGCTTTCTACCAAAATTTTCCACTAGCAGTGTGTGAGAATACTTCCTCCTACTTCATTGCCAGGAATTGGGCTATAGCTTTTTAAACATTTGCCAGCCCAATAGGTGTAATGTTTATCTCATTGTTATTTTTAATTTGAATTTCCCTGGGTACTAATGAGATTGGGCATCTTTTCTTACATGGGTGGACATGTAATTTTCCTCTTTTGTGAATTGTTGTTTTGATATCCTTTGCCCAAATTCTGTTTGGGTTGTTTGTCTTTTACAGATTGTAAGAGCTCACTGTGTGTTAAAACATTAATACTTCATTACCTCTGTTGCAAATGTTTTTATTTTTCCCCACGTGCAAAAACTTTTTTATGCGAACCCCTTTATACTTTTTAGTTTTGAATTGTGAATGTTTCCCAGCTTTTTTTCCTGCAAGATTTTTATTTTTATTTTTTACACTTCACATTTGTCTTGAGTTTATTTTTGTATGTCTTATAACATTAGGGCACCCAGTTTTTCTTCAGTATTACCAGCACTTTAAAAATATTTAATTAAGCCATCCATTTCCCACTGACTTGAGTGATTGCCCTTATTTTATTCAAAATTTTCATTTTTATGGCACTCTTTCTCAGTTTATTATTTTATTGATACTGTTGTTTCTATATTAATACTTTATTGAGTTGTTTTCTGTGACAATAATGTTTTCATATTGAAGCACGTTCCAAGTTACCCTTGTTTTTCATCTTTGTCTGGTTTGCAGCATTAGTTCTTATATATAAATGTAATTTCTTCCTTAAAAATATAATAATATTAAAATCATTTGGATTCTAATTTGAATTGCATGAAATTCATTACTTAATATAGGGGACAACTGACATGCCTATGATAGTGCTTTCTAAATATATGGTAGTGCTTATGATTTTGATAAGAATGTATAGTTTCCTTAAATTTATATTTAGTGCCAAATTATTTAATTCATTCAAAAGTATTGTATAGGTCTTGCTGCTGTTGTAATGAGAACATTTTAATCTCATTTCCGTTTCTTTCTCCAGCACAAAAACTATTGCTTTTTGTGTATTGCTTTTGTCTCCAACCATCAGGTGGTAAATGGATAAACAAAATGTGGTATACAACAAAACATTATTTAGCCATAAAAAAGAATGAAGTACTGATTCATGCTTTAGTTAATATAGATTAACCTTGAAAACATTATGCTAAGTAAAAAGAGCCAAACCCAGAAATTCGCATAGTGTATGATTCCATTTATATGAAAATGTTCAGAATAGGCAAATCCAGAGAGGCAGAACGTAGATTAATGATTGTCAGGGGCTATGGATAGGAGAAGTTACTGCTAATGGATGTAGGGTATCTTTTGCAGATGATGAAAATGTTCTGGAATTAGATAGTGGTGATGGTTATACAACCTGGTGAATAAACTAAAAACTACTGAATTGTGTGTTTAAAGTATACAAGGGTGAATTTTATGATGTGTCAGTTATATCTCAGTGTTTAAAAAGAAATGGTGACTATTTATTTGTATCAGTTAGCATTGAATTTGGTATTAGGTAACAGAAAACCAGACTACCCTGGCTTGATAAAATAAGGCTTCATTTTTCTTACATAATTGGCTTGTATTGCTTCATTGGTACAGTGATATTAGAACAGGTATCTCCATGATTAATTTTTGGCTTCTTTTTCATGTTTGCATATGGTTGTTATGGCTCCAAGCACTGGAAGATAGAGGAGGGGGAAGCAACAGTGATTGTATCAGTACCTCCAAAGTAGTCTTCAGATCTCAAGGCTGGACCTTGTTAAATGGTCACTCTTGACTGGAAGTTGGTTGGGGAAAAGGAGGTGGTGGGGAGTGAGATTTGGGTCAGAAAGTTTCTGGCACGTGAGCTTTCCCATCTAGATCCTTATTTAAACTAATATCATTTAGCGTTTCACAGTTGAAAAAGACATTTGTTGTTGCTTTCGTAGTCTCAATTATATTCAAGTTGTTTTCCCGGTTCACTTAGTTTTTTTCTTTTAAAGTAGTCTACATTTTCAGGGGTTGTTTGTAGCATTTGTTTATTATGGAAAGGGGAAGAGGGAACTAGTTATTCAAGACTCCATGTAGCTTTGTTTTTAACAGCTTTATTGAATTAGAATTGACATACAATAAAGTGTACATATTAAATTGTACAATTTATTAAATTTTGACTTAAGTGTACACCTGTGAAAACATCAATCACTGCAATTAAGAAAGTATTTTTTATTAGTGCTCCCTTTATTGAGATGTAATTGATGTGTAACATTATATTAGTTTCAGATATACAACATAATGATTTGATATTTGTATATATTGCACAAAATAAGTCTAATAAACATCTATCAACACAAATAGTTACAATTTTTTTCTTGTGATAAGAACTTTAAAAATTTTCAGTAACTTTCAAATATATAATACATTATTAACTGTAGTCACCATGCTGTATATTAAATCCCCTGGACTGACTTATTTTATAACTGGAAGTTTGTACCTTTTGGTGACCTTCATCCATTTGCCCACCCTGACCCCCTGCCTCTGACAACCACCAATCCCCTCTCTGTATTTATGAGTTTGGTGTTGTTTTGTTTTGTTTTTAATTTTTTAGATTCCACATTTAAGAGATAGTGTAGTATTTGTCTTTCTCTGTCTGACTTACAGTGCCCCCACGGTCCATCCATTTTTCACAAATGACAAGATTTTCTTCTTTTTTATAGGTGAATAATATTTAATTGCATATATATAGATGTATATGTGTGTGCACATATATACATGTACACTCATATCTATCTATATATAATATATCATGTTTTCTTTATGTAACGTGCAACCTAAGTTGCTTCCTCCCATATCTTGGCTATTCTAAATAATGCTGCAGTGAACATGGGAATGCAGATCGATCTCTTCGAGACAGTGTTTTCATTTCCTTTGGACAGATACCCAGAAGTGGAAGTGCTGGATCATGTGGTAGTTCTATTTTTAATTTTTTGAGGAACCTTTGTACTGTTTTCCATAGTGGTTGCACCAATTTATATACCTACCAACAGTATACAAGAGTTCCTTTTTCTCTACATTCTCACCAAGACTTATTTTTTCTTTTTGATAATAGCCGTTCTAACAGATGTGAAGTGATATCTCATTTTGGTTTGATTTGCATTTCCCTGATGGTTAGTTATGTTGAGTGTCTTTTCATGTACCTGTTGGCCATGTGTATGTCTTTGGAAAAATATCTAATTCAGATCTTCTGCCCATTTTTAAATTGGATTTTTTTTTTTTTTTTTTTTTGCTATTGAGTGGTATGAATTCTTTATATATTTTGGATATTAACCCCTTATCAAGTATATGGTTTACAAATATTTTCTCCCATACAATAGGTTGCCTTTTTATTTTGTTGATGGTTTCCTTTGCTGTATAGAAGGTTTTTAGTTTGATATTGTCCCACTTGTTTGTTTTTGCTTTTGTTGCCTTTGCTTGTGGTATCAAATCCAAAAAAATCATTGCCAAGACTAATGTCAAGGATCTTACCACCTTTATTTTCTTCTAGGAGTTTTACGGTTGCAGGTCTTACATTCAATTCTTTAATCATTTTGAGCTAATTTTTGTGAATGATGTGAGATGGTGGTCCAGTTTCATTCTTTTGCATGTGGCTGTCCAGTTTTCTCAACACTATTTATTGAGATTGTTCTTTCCTCATTGCATATTTTTGGCTCCTTTGTCATAAATTAATTGACCGTATATTCCTCAGTTTATTTCTGGGCTGTATATTCTGTTTCGTTGATTTGTGTGTGTGTTTTGATGCCAGTGTCATACTGTTTTGAAATTAGGGAGTGTGATGCCTCCAGCTTTGTTATACTTTCTCAAGATTGCTCTGGCTCTTCATGGTGTCCTATGGCTCCATACAAATTTTAGGATTGTTTCTTCTATTTCTGTGAAAAATGCCATTGGAATTTTGATAGGGATTGCACTGAATCTGTAGATTGCGTTGAGTAGTATGGACTTTTTAACAGTATTAATTCTTTTAATTCATGAGCATGGTATATCTTTCCATTTATTTGTGTCATCTTCCATTTCTCTCATCAGTGTCTTGTAGTTTAAAATGTACAAGTCTTTTTCCTCTGTTAAATTTATTTCTTGGTATTTTATTCTTTTTGTTGCAATTGTGAATAGGATTTTTTTGGTTGTTACTTATTTCTTAAAATCAACTTTATTGTGGATAGTGTTTATAAATGTTTGAATTTTAAGCGCATGGTTTTAGTTTTGACAAATGTATAGGTTTTTGTAACCACCACCACCACAATCAAGATGAAAAACATTTTTAGCCCTCCAGAAAGTTTTGTCATGTTCCCTCCCAATCATTTATGCCACCACTCTTATCTCAGGCATCTACAGTTCAGCTTTCTGTCAGTATATGCGACAGAATTTTTAAATAGAATATATAGAATCATAAGTGTATATACTTTTGCTTCTGGTTTCTTTTGGTGAGGAATTGTCTTTTAAAAGTCATGCATGTTGTTGCATGTATCAGTGGTTCTCTCTTTTTTATTGGTGCATAGCATTCTGTTGTATGGATGTATTCAGTACATCTATTCACCTGTTGTTGGACACTTAGGTTGTTACTGATTTTTGGCTATTAGAAATAAACTTCTTGAAAATTTGTCTAGAAGTCTTTGTGTGGACATAAGTTTTCACTGCCATAAATATGTCAGCCTACATTGCCTAAAAATGTCATTTTTGTATATGACTATACCATTATCATGTCTAAGAAAAATAAGAGTGATATTTTACTATGATACTTAGTTCGTGTTCAGATTTACCCAGTTGATTCCAAAAGTCTTTCATAGTGTCTTTTCCTCCCCTTGTATGTATGGGTAATGGACCACGTCAAGGCCCATGGTTGTTATGTCTTTGTTCTCTTGTAATCTAGAATACCTCATGCTCTTTTCCCTCTAAGATATTGACTTCTTTACTAGACAAGGCTGCTTATTTTTAAAACATCCCAACCATTTTTTTCTTTAATTGTTTCAGAGATGTTCTTTAACTTGATCCTCGCTTTTCTGTATTCCTTGTGAACTGAAAACATTGAATGACTGTGTTTGTTGAAAATCTTTAGTTATAATTAGTTTATACCATAAAGTCTCTTCATCCTCTGATAATGTCGAGTATATTCTGAGCCCAGGATGAATAGACATTTCATTTCTTATTTCATTTTTGGGAGGAAAAACGGTGCTAATTATAATACATTATAGTTATATAATTATTAGATAATACATTTTATAATACATTAGAACACATGTGGTAAGATCTAAAAGGAGTAGAGGTTAAACAAAGATGAACTTAGGTCGTCAGGAATGACTGCTTGATGTAGGATTTAGAACATTGTAATGTAATTGGGTCCCACAGCCCCTATTATAAGTTGTATGTACATGCTACAGTGTCACTACCTCAATAGTTTAATCTCTTTTCATAACTAATATCGAAGGAGAAAGGGGGAAATTTTCCACTTCAAAGCCTGCCCATTAGATGACACAGTTCTTGGTCTCCAATTTTGTTTTCCCTGGGCATGAAAAAAACCCACTGGGTAAATTTGGAACAATTTTAACATCAAAAAGAATAACTAATTGATTATAGAAAATCTGTGGATCCACAGGGCTACTCGGAAAGACAGAAAGAGAGAGAAACTGACTTGCTATTCTAGGAATGTACGTAGGAGAAACTCCTTATTCTGAAAAAACGGTTAAATAAAGGTAAAGAATTAAGCATTTCTGCTGCATTTTTAGGCAGAGTTATAGTTTATCCTTGCTTGTAAGTGGAAGTTTTTTTTTTTTAAATAGAAAAATGCCAGTGAATAAATGGCAAAGAAATAAAAAAGAATTAGAAAATTACCATTTTACAATCACTAATGAAATAACTGATTCAGATAAGGATCATCAGTGGATTCTAACACCATTACATGAAAGATATTTTGGGCAACAATATTATTCCACAAATTGTAAAGGGAAAGATCTGGTAAATCTTACCATCTTATTAACTAAATGATCAGATTCATCATCACTAACAGTGGAAAAAAATTGAATTTATGTTCCCACTTCAGCGGGAACATATAAAGTACACAACATTGCTTATAAACTATCTGTGCAAAAAATGTTTAACCATAAATTAATGAAGCATTTAAGACAATTTTCATTTCACAAGACCTGAATACTCCATGTTGGTATGCTTTGTGTAGTCTGTTTTTCCTTTTATCGGAATTACTAGTTTAGGCAGCCTCTTCACTGTGGCCTTTGTCTAACAGTGCTCTTGTATTCAAAATCTGAAGTTTATCTGCTATACTAATTCTCTTTGTTTCTTCTTTTGCCTAGGCGGGTGTGTATGTATGTTTTGGGGTGGAGTGGAGTGGTTGGTACACTTGCTCAGTGCTTACCTTGTTCCAGGTTCTCCAGTTGTTGATTTTTACATCTTGGTGATAACATTTTGTTAATTTCTATGTGTTGTGGTAAAGTTTTAACGGAAGTATGTGGATGTCAAAAATACAAAATAGCAAAATTTTGTCATAATTTTTTTCTTTCTCTAAATTGCAGTGCTTAAAAAAAGTACACCTAATATATACATATATGTCTGTTTAGGCATATAATGCATCTGAAAAGATACTGACACAATTGGTTACAGTTGTGGGTCCAGTTGCCTCTGGGCTAAGGGGTTGTAGGAGTCTTACTTTTCATTATGTATCCTTATTTACTTTTTAATCCCCACTCCCCTAATTTAAGATATTCCTTTGTATTGAAACACACATCTGTGTGTGCACATACATCCATTAAAAATGCTGTTTCCGTCTTAACGGATACGTTTAGCAGGAGCAATAATTTTCAGTTTGTGGGCTTCATTTTTGTGGGCTAATCTGAATTCTCATGACATTTCTATTATTCTAGTTAGGCTCATGTATGTTGGCTAGAATGCCAGCTCCAGGTCAGGGAAATCTTTGCTTTGGTAAGCAGTAACCAAAAAAAAAACAAAAAAAAACCTGTTTCTGCATATTTATTTGAGTGAAATTATAGAAATGTGTTTTGTTTGAATGGGTTATGTGAATCAGCTCTTGTTTCAGCAGCTCAACTTCCTACCAGTTCATAAAGCACTGGAGATGAGAATATTAATTCATTCCTTTATCTCGTTTGTTCTGCACTTAATATCATTTGTATCTGTTCACCATTTCAGTATATTACTTTCTCATTAAAATTCGTCTTTAATAGCCCTTCTATTTTTCAAGTATTTCTTAGTTTATCATTACATTTTTCTTAGTGCTTTCAAAGGAGTTATCTAGAGATATGTTGGGTCCAGACGTTAGCTTTGTCCTTTACTTCATATCCATCTGCATCAGTGAAGATAATAGTAGGCTGTATTGAGAACCAAATAGAGTATGAGATATAGTACCTGTCATAGATATATAAAGCATCTGGAAGAGAAAAAATATGAGCTATAAGGTATTTACACATTTTTGGTAATTTATTTTAAAGAGAAAAAAATCCCATTAAAAACTTGAGCCTCTTTGTTTTTGTGCTGTTTCTGGCATAGTCTTTATATGCAAAACAAAAATAAACAGTTCACCAAGAGCTGGAAAATCCATCCATTATTGAAACTTTTTGTGGTGTCAGTTAACATTTATCCCAACATGTATTGGGATACATGATTTTTCTTCAAAGTACAAGTTGATGAAAAAAAAAGAAAAGAAAATCTAGAGTTGTAGTTTTTTTCTTTAAAGTGAATGTATTTTTATTTGGGTAAATTAGAGTATGGGAGGAATGCGTGAATTTTGCAAGAGCCTTACCAGTGTAGTCTAAAAATCAATTACGAATCAGTGTTTTCCCCTGGCATTGCCACTTGATTGCTTGGTGACCTTGGCCTCATACACCAAATTCTGCATTTATTAAATGGGAATACTAGAATCTTTTTTGGCTACAGGGGTGGAAAAACCAAGAGAGTAATGTGAAATTATGTGCTTTTTACTACATATATTGCTGCTAATGTTGAATGAATCTGTAAAATTGAAATGATTAGTGAATAATTTTACTGTAAATTGTTGCTGACACATATATTCAAATCATTGAAAATACTGAAAATTATGTAATATGTTTTAGTTATTTGTGTGCTACCAATAAGTGCTATGATTTCACTAGTTGAACATAAAGATGTTATTTGGAATAATTAAATGCATGTGTTGTTCCTTAATGGGTAGAGTGCTCTTTGAAGTGAATGTTATAATTTTGTAAATGTGATATTTTTGGGGGGATAAGCATATTGCTTTCTTTTTTTTTTAATTGAAGTATAGTTGATTTACAATATTGTGTTAGTTTTAGGTGTACAGAAGAGTGATTCAGTTAATATATCTATTTTTTCAGATTCTTTTCCCGTATTCGTTAAATATTGGTAAATATTTAAAATATTGAGTATAGTTCCCTGTGCTATATAGTAGGTCCTTGTTGGTTATCTATTTTATATATAGTATTGAGTTGGCCAAAATGTTTGATTTTTTTTCTGTAAGATGGCTCTAGTAGAGCTTAGTTGTTTTTAACTTCATTTGAAACAATTTCGTTAGATTGTATGTGACAGCTGTCATATCAATGTGCATTTAAAAAAAGACTAATCAAAATTGGTGAATTTTTGTGTAGCCATTTTAATATTGAAGATGGAAGAAAAAACATTTGCAGCATATTATGCTGTATTATTTCAAGAAAGGTAAAAAAACACAACTGAAACAAAAAAAGGTTTGTGCAGTGTATGGAGAAGGTGCTGTGACTGATCGAACGTGTCAAAAGTGGTTTGTGAAGTTTCGTGCTGGAGATTTCTTGCTGGACAATGCTCCAAGGTTGGGTAGACCAGTTGAAGTTGATAGCGATCAAATCAAGACATTAATTGAGAGCAGTCAGTGTTATACCACGCGGGAGATAGCCGACATACTCAAAACATCCAAGTCAAGCGTTGAAAATCACTTGCACCAGCTTGGTTTTGTGAATCACTTTGATGTTTGGGTTCCACATAAGTTAAGTGAAAAAAATCTTCTTGACCGTATTTCCCCATGCAATTCTCTACTGACATGTGAACGTTCCATTTTTAAAACAAATAGTAATGGGCGATGAAGAGTGGATACTGTGCAATAATGTGGAATGGGAGAGATTGTGGGGCAAGCAAAATGAACCACCACCAGCCACACCAAAGGCTTGTCTTCATCCAAAGAAGGTGATGTTTTGTATATGGTGGGATTGGAAAGGAGTCCTCTATTATGAGCTCCTTCCAGAAAACCAAACAATTAATTCCAACAAGTCCTGCTCCCAATTAGACCAGCTGAAAACAGCACTTGACGAAAAGCATCCAGAATTAGTCAACAGAAAATGCATAATCTTCCATCAGGATAATGCAAGACTCTGTGTTTCTTTGATGACCGGTCAAAAACTGTTACAGCTGGGCTGGGAAGTTCTGATTCATGTGCCATATTCACCAGATGTTACACCTTTGGATTTGCATTTATTTCGGTCTTTACAAAATTCTCTTAATGGAAAAAATTTCAGTTCCCTGGAAGACTGTAAAAGGCACCTGGAACAGTTCTTTGCTCAAAAAGTTAAAAAGTTCTGGGAAGATGGAATTACAGAGTTGCCTGAAAAATGGCAGAAGGTAGTGGAACAAAACCGTGAATATATTGTTCAATAAAATTCTTGGTGAAAACGAAAAATGTGTCTTTATTTTTACATAAAAACCGAAGGAACTTTTTGGCCAACCCAATATCGTGTATATGTTAATCCCAAACTCCTACTTTATCTACCGCACCCCACCCCCCCGCCCCTGCCCTTTCTCTTTGGTAACCATAAGTTTATTTTCTAGGTCTGTGGGTCTACTTCTTTTTTTGTATAGAGGTTCATTTGTTTTTTGTTTCTTGTTTGTTTGGTTTTTTCCCCCAGATTCCACATATAAGCGATTTTGTCTTTCTCTGTCTGGCCTTGTAAATGTGATTTTTTTTTTTGTTATTAATTAGTAAGAGGCCAAATAATTTTTTGTAGTAATATAGATCTGAAGTTGTGGGAAGAGACAAGTTTTCAGTTCAGGGCTTTTTTTTAAACAAATTTTTAAGAGAGCTTACTTTTCCTGATTACCAAGATCTTGTAATGGGAATCATAAAAAGTATAGAAAATACAAGTAAGCAAAAAAGGAAAAAGTTATAATCTCACTATCCAGTAGGTAACTTCTGTTATAACATTTTGATGTTTATCCTTGTAGTCTTTTTTGTTTGTGTTACAGGTTTACACACAAACACAAGAGTTAATTCTAAACACACATTGGTTATTTTTCAATTAAGTTACTTTTTGTGACAGGCTTTTTTTTTTTTTTTTTTGGCTGCTTTGGGTCTTTGTTGCTGCGTGCCGGCTTTCTCTAGTTGTGGCTACTCTTCATTGCGGTGCATGGGCTTCTCATTGTGGTGGCTTCTTTTGTTACGGAGCATGGGCTCCAGGCATATAGGCTTCAGTAATTGCAGCATGTGGGCTCAGTAGTTGCAGCACGCGGGCTCTAGGGTGCATGGGCTTCAGTAGTTGTGGCGCACAGGCTCAGTAGTTGGAGCTCGCAGGCTCAGTAGTTGTGGTGCACGGGCTTTGTTGCTCCGCAGCATGTGGGATCTTCCCGGACCAGGTATTGAACCTGTGTCCCCTGCACTGGCAGGCGGATTCTTAACCACTGCACCACCAGGGAAGTCCCAGAGATGTTTTTTGAATTTTTTGGTTTTTTTGAATTCTTTTTAGCATTGTAGTCATTTGTTCAAACTGATTTTAGGGAGAAATGTAGTAAATAAAACAGATAAAAGTGGAGCTGCTTTGTTGAAAGTGTGATGGAAATACAAAACTTTAGTATTTGGCTTTCTTCACTAGCCTGAGCAATCTGCCTTTGAGATACCTCTGAAGAACTCTAGGGCTTCTTATAGGAAGTGTAATGGAAAATTAGCACTCGCTAACATTTTTAACGGCTGCAGAGTATTCCCTTATATGGCGTTTGTGACAGCCCTATAGGTGTTCTGCTTAGATCTCCCTTGGAAGAAACCTACCTTTAAGGAATGTTGTTAACTGACAGCCTCCAGGCCACAGAGCCTTTGGGATATGCTGCAGCATTGAGCCATGGCCGCATTCTTCCTGGGCAGCTCCCTGCCAGTAACTGAGCACAGCAGGATACTAGGGTCTAGCTGTTTCTTCCCAACGTGGGACTTCTCTAAGGCAGTCTTTGCACCTAAGCTCCCTGTTGGGCTGGCAGACTGGAGCTGCACTGGTCTGAGGCTCAAACACTATAGTCAGACCTGCATTGCAGCCTGAAGGCTTTGCCTGTTCAGCTCCTGCTCATTCTCCCCTTAATTCTTTTTTTTTTTTTTTTTTGACTGCACAGCATGTGGGATCTTACTTCCCGGACCAGGGATCCAACCCGCACCCCCTGCATTGGAAGTGCAGAGTCTTAACCACTGGACTGCCAGAGAAGTCCCTCCCCTTCATACTTAATAGGCATTTTTCATGATGAATTTCTTCACCTTCTAACTCAATCTTGGGTCTGATTCCCAGAGAACCTGACCTGACGCACATCCAGCCGTGTGTTTACTAAATATATTTAAGAGTTATAGATGTAATACATGTCCATGGTTTTAAAAAAAGCAGAGAAATGCACAAAATGAAAAGTAAAATATCTACCCCTTTCCAAAATCCTCAGAAAACCATCTTTACAAGTTAATTTTTATACCAATGTCATTTTCTCACTTATATCATTATTTCTTGATTTATCAACTTTAGGTAGTATCTGTATCTTGCTGTTTTCAAAGATCAGGGAATTAGTGTATATAACATTCCTTTTATCTTTCCTCCATCTTTTAATTTTTGTTAACTCGTGATGTTATTATTTTTACCTCATCAAAGCTTTGTTTATACTTAGTTATATATCTATAATCTAGACTGTTTTGACTATAAATTGATTTTAAAAGTGATTTTAAACAATAGCATCTGCTATATTATAATTATATAATTTAGTTGTGAACCAAGTGGTTTGTTGAAACTATAAAGGAGGAATGTTGTTCTGTGTATTTTAGCTTCTGCCAAAGAAAGTCTTCATGTTTCCTTCTAGATGCTCAGCTATCTCTGTTCCTTCTTGATCATGTTGTCTTCTTTATGGTTAAGAATGCAAACCACACTACTTGGGGTTGAATCTCAGCATCCGTAGTTACTGGTAATGTGATCTTGAGCAAGTTACTTAAGCTCTCTGTGCTTAAGATTTCTGATCTGCAAAATTGGTGTAGCAGTTCTTATGTTGGCGTTTTATTGCCAATTAAGAAATTACCACGGGCTTAGCATCTTACAGTTTCCATAGGTCAGAAATTCAGTGGGCTAGGCCGAGTCTGTGCAGAGTCTCACAAGGCCAAAATCTATTGGCAGGGCTGGGTCCTTTCTGGAAGCTTTAGGAGAGAAACCATTTCCTGATCATGCATATTGTTGGCAGAATTGATTTCCAAGTGGTTGTAAGGACTGAGGTCCCTTTTCCTCCTGGCTGTTGACTTGGGAGAGGGGAGTCATTCTCAGCTTTTAGAGGCCACTCACATTCTTCCGGTTATGGTCCACTTCATATCAGAAACAGCAATGGAAGGTCGAGTCCCTCTCAAGCTTTAAATCTCTCCTGCCTCTTCTGCTGATCCTTGATCTTCTGTCTTCCTCTTTTTTAAGGGCCCATGTGATTTGCATTTGTGCCTACCATATAATCTATGATAATCTCCCTGTTTTAAAGTTCCTAACTCATTTCCCATGTAGTGAGATGTGTACAGGAGTAACTGCAGGGAGTAGAGAGGATGGGGGCCAAAATCTTGCCTACTAGAGTCCTCGCTCTGGCCTCTGTGATCCGTATGCATCTCACATGTAAAATACATGAACTCCACCTCAAGGTCCCCAAAGGTCTCATCCTTCTTAGAGTATCAATTCAGAGTTCAGTCTCATCTAAATCTCATCAGTTCAGAAGTCCCATATTTCATATCTATTGATAAATTATATACATCAAGTATGGATGAAGCTCTCTTATTGTGGACCTGTGAAGCCAAAAAATTAGTTATCCCCAAAATACAGTGGTGGAACAGCCTTAGGATGACAGTTATTAGTCATTTCAGTTCCAGAGGGAGAAAATAGAAAGAAAAGAAAGCAGTCACAGGTCCCAAGTAACTTTAAAAACCAGCTAGGGAAATAGCATTAGATTTTAATACCTGGGAATAATCCTCTGTGGTTGGGACCTTTACCCTCTGGGCTTGCATCTCTGCCCTCTCTTTGGTTATTTTTGTTGTTTGTTTTTTCATCTTTTGTGTTCCCTTAGATTAGTTGATTTTTGGCTGTCTATCCATACTCATGAAAGAAAGATTAAGTTGGTCAGTGATGTTCTCTCCTGTAGGTTTGTTTCATTCATAGGTTCCTTCCTTAGACTGTGGCATGTGGTAGGCTTCTTTATTTACTCTATGGCATGAGTTCTCAAAGGGGTAAAAATTGATTATAGGGGTAAAAAAAAAGTGGACCCTTTTAAGTATATATCACAGATATACATATAATATACAAACAGATAGATCCACAGTATATCTGTGGTACTAAAATTTCATAGAGGGGGTGATCGGGGGAAATGTTTAAAAAGCTCCTTAGTGGGTTGATAATGGAAAGAAAGGTGGGAAAAGTGCTTTAAGGTATATATGGTTGAGGAGGAGGCAGACTGTTAGGTAGCCACAATTGCCAAACTCATCATAGCTTATGTGAGGAGTGGAATGCTTTAGTGTTTCAACTGCTTCTCCGCTTTTTTTTTTTCAGGCTTCAACACCCACCCTAGGAGCCCTCCACAGACCTGCACACTTAATTTCGAGTAACAGCCTTCTGATTTTAAAAACTGTGATTCATAGTATAATTTACATGGAAACTTAGTACACACACACACACACATATATATATATATATAAATTTATAAATATATAACTGAGTAAAAGTTCCATGAAATGGTATATACTCTCACTTTGTATTTTCTGTTCTATTCATTATTGACTGTTAAAAATTGCTAGTTGTGGGCTTCCCTGGTGGTGCAGTGGTTGAGAGTCCGCCTGCCAATGCAGGGGATACAGGTTCGTGCCCTGGTCCGGGAAGATCCCACATGCCGCGGAGCGGCTGGGCCCGTGAGCCATGGCCGCTGAGCCTGCGCGTCTGGAGCCTGTGCTCCGCAACGGGAGAGGCCACAACAGTGAGAGGCCGCGTACAGCAAAAAAAAAAAAAAAAAAATTGCTAGCTGTAACCTAGCAAAATTATTTCAAACCTATTTGAAGAGCACTTTAGTGCCTGGGCTTAATCCTGAGGCTAACAGCCATTGCTCTCAGCTTTTTCTTTAAGCAGGGAGAGTTGACTAAATCATTTGGAATGCAGTTCTTTAATTACTGATATACTGATTTATATTCTGGATGATATCCCACCTTCACCTCCTGCTCTTTGTGTTTTAAGCTTGGAGCCTCTCTTTGACTTCATTGGAAAGATGCAAACTACTTATCTTGGTTGTGGTTCCCTTTGCTCACTTTTTATTAATCTGATTTTTTTATTTTCCAGGACACCCCAAATTTCTGATATGATGATGGAATACTTTTTCTTCCATACGTTTGTGATTTGATTTATATTCTTAAGGCACATTTGTGTGCTCAGTCTGCCATCTTGAATTGGAAGTCCTTTAGTTTATTTAACAGGCCTCAAATGTTATATTTTGGTGTTTTCTAATATTTCTAAAAGTTTATGATTGTTAAATCTGCGTGCATAGCCACGATTATTTTTAAGAATGTTTATAACATGTTGACTGCCTGTGTGACAGATCTACTTACCTGTAAAATCTTTAATTCCCCCTTTAACTGATGCTAACTGGTTGAGTCATGGATAAGATAGGTTGTCACTGGTGAAGCTGCCAGAGGTTTTTGAATTCCAGTTCTGTCACTTATTAAGCTCTCTTCCTTTGGACAAACTACCTCATTTCTCTTTACCTGTTTGCTTATTCTAAAGCAAGGTTAGTAATATGTACCTCTTAGGGTGTTGTGATAATTAAATGTTAGGGCATATTTAAAAAAAAACCTTCTAAGACAGTGCTTGGCATGTAGTAAGCATTTAATAATTGTTACTTGTCTATATCATCACATAACCATACTCATCTATACATATGTGTCTTTTTGCATAAGAAGAAAGAAACGGCAATTTATTTTATCCTCTTGAACAGTTTTTATCTAAGTTTCATAGATGAACAAGTTCCTCCTTTTTTGGGGGGGTTGTTTTCAACCTACTTGATTTTTATTAAACAAAATCTAATTCTTTTTGTTTTGCTTGAATTATTAAGCTGGGAAATTGACATAGCTAAGAATGAGTTAACTAAACTTAGGAGAGAAAGGGTGAGAGGTGACTAGAGAAATATCAGTTAGGATGAAGGGTTGGAGATTGTAAACCATATTCAGTTACTTGGGCATTGTGGATAATAGAAAAAGGTAGGGGATATAGAGTTGGATTGTCTGGGTTAGAACATTGATTCCACAACTTACTGGCCATGTGACTTGGGGTGAGTTGCTTAACTTTTCGGTGCCTCAGTTTCATCATCTGTGAAGTGGAGATAATAAGGGATATTATGAAGATCTTATGAATTAACACATATAAATTGCTTAGAAGAGTTAAGCTGTTAGTAGTTTTAATATGTTGCTGGGATTTTGAGTTGTGTTTGGTGTTCAGGGTTTGTGTAAGTGTAAGAAATACAGGGTTGAAATAAGGGTGAGATTTTTATATTGAAAGGAGAAATGTACTATGTTTTCTACTCTTTAGAGATGGAATAGCATTTGGAACAAAGGAATTACCTAAGTTAATGAATATTTCATTAATACAATAATACTTCAATCATTGGGCCTTCTAGGGTTGTTCTTAGGTGTCTGGGGCCACACCTGGTCACTGCTATGGTGACTTGTTGCTAGTTGTCTCATTTAATAGCTATTAAAACATTTCTTTTTCATTTTTGTTTTGCCTTATATTTTGAATTTCTGCTTTAGTAATTAACAATAATCAGCCCATTTATTTATTTAGATTTTATTGATGTATAGTTGATTTACAATGTTGTGTTAATTTCTTCTGTACAGCAGAGGGGCTCAGTTATACATATATATATATATTTTTATTGGAGTATAATTGCTTTACAACGTTGTGTTAGTTTCTGCTGTACAACGAAGTGAATCAGCTATATGTATACATATATCCCCACCCTCTTGAGCCTCCCTCCCACCCCCCCCTCCCAATCCCACTCATCTAGGTCATCACAGAGCATGGAGCTGAGCTCCCTGTGCTATATATACCCAGGTTCCCACTAGCCATCTCTTTTACACACGGTCGTGTATTTACGTCAAACCTAATCTCCCAATTCATCCTGCCCTTCCCTTCCCACCCTGTGTCCATACCTTCGTTCTCTACACCTGCGTTTCTATTCCTGCCCTGGAAGTAGGTTCATCTGTACTATTTCTCTAGGTTCCACATATATGCATTAATACACGATATTTGCTTTTCTCTTTCTGACTTACTTCACTCTGTATGACAGACTCTAGGTCCATCCACATCTCTACAAATGACCCAATTTCGTTCCTTTTTATGGCCGAGTAATATTCCATTGTATATGTGTACCACATCTTCTTTGTCCATTCATCTGTCAATGGGCATTTAGGTTATTTCCATGACCTGGCTATTGTAAATAGTGCTGCAGCAAACATTGGGGTACATAAACATGGGGTACATAATCCAAAAGATTTTGGATTATGGTTTTCTCCAGGTATATGCCCAGTAGTGGCATTGCTGGGTCATATGGTGGTTCTATTTTCAATTTTTTAAGGAACTATTCTCCCTAGTGGCTGTATCAATTTACATTCTCACCAACAGCACAAGAAGGTTCCCTTTTCTCCACACCCTCTCCAGCATTTATTGTTTGTAGCTTTAAAAAAATTTTTTTTGGCGCTACGCGGGCCTCTCTCTGTTGCGGCCTCTCCCGTTGCGGAGCACAGGCTCCAGACGCGCAGGCTCAGCGGCCATGGCTCACGGGCCCAGCCGCTCCGCGGCATGTGGGATCTTCCCGGACCGGGGCACAAACCTGTGTCCCCTGCATTGGCAGGCGGACTCCCAACCACTGCGCCACCAGGAAAGCCCTGTAGATTTTTTGATGATGGCCGTTCTTACTGGTGTGAGGTGGTACCTCACTGTAGTTTTTTTTGTTTTGTTTTGTTTTGTTTTGCGGTACGTGGGCCTCTCACTGTTGCGGCCCCTCCCATTGCGGAGCACAGGCTCCGGATGCGCAGGGTCAGCGGCCATGGCTCACGGGCCCAGCCGCTCCGTGGCATGTGGGATCTTCCTGGACTGGGGCACGAACCTGTGTCCCCTGCATCGGCAGGCGGACTCTCAACCACTGCGCCACCAGGGAAGCCCTCATTGTAGTTTTTTTTTTTTTTTTCTTTTTTTGCGGTATGCGGGCCTCTCACTGTTGTGGCCTCTCCCGTTGCGGAGCACAGGCTCCGGACGCACAGGCCCAGCGGCCATGGCTCACGGGCCCAGCCGCTCCGCGGCATATGGGATCCTCCCAGACCGGGGCACGAACCCGTATCCCCTGCATCGGCAGGCGGACTCTCAACCACTGCGCCACCAGGGAGGCCCTCATTGTAGTTTTGATTTGCATTTCTCAGTAATTAATTATATTGAGTATCCTTTCATGTGCCTCTTGGCCATCTGTATGTCTTCTTTGGAGAAATGTCTATTTAGGTCTTCCACCATTTTTTGATTGGGTTGTTGGTTCTTTTTGATATTGAGTTGCATGAGCTGTTTTTATATTTTGGAGATTAATCTTTTGTCTGTTGCTTTGTTTGCAAATATTTTCTCCCATTCTGAGGGTTGTCTTTTGTCTTTTTCATGGTTTCCTTTGCTGTGCAAAAGCTTTTAAGTTTCATTAGGTCCCATTTGTTTATTTTTGTTTTTATTTCCATTACTCTTGGGAGGTGGGTCAAAAACGATCTTGCTGTGATTTATGTCAAAGAGCATTCTTGCTGTGTTTTCCTCTAAGAGTTTTGTAGTGTCCGGTCTTATATTTAGGTGTTTAATCTATTTTGAGTTTATCTTTGTGTATGATGTTAGGTAGTGTTCTAATTTCATTCTTTTACACGTAGCTGTCCAGTTTTCCTAGCACCACTTATTGAAGAGGCTCTCTTTTCTCCGTTGTATATTCTTTTTCATATTCTCTTCCATTATGATTTGTCACAGGATATTGAATATAGTTCCCTGTGGTATACAGTAGGACCTTGTTGTTTATTTATCCAATACTTAATAGTTTGCCTCTGCTAATGCCAGACTCCCATTCCTTCCCTCCCCTAGTCCCTGGACTTTTAGTAATTTCAGTATGTTTTACCTAGTTATCCTATTTGTAGCAACTTTTTCCTGATTAAAAACGCTTTGGGTAATACTTTTTATGCATTCTGTTTATTTACGTGAATTAGATGTTTGAGTATAGTTTTAGAAATAGGTTTTTCAAGACTGCTAAGTTTTGTGTCCTATTTTTTCCTTTAGTCATGTACATTCATTAAATATCAACTTTGAAGTTACTTTGCAGATACAAGTTTGTTTTTGAAAGTTTTTTATTGCAGAATTGCACACTATTCCATGATTTCGCTGGTTAACCCTGGCTAGCTGTGCATCTCTTCATGAGAATGAATTTCCCCAATATAGTCTTTGAAGAAAAGATGTCTATCTCTGATGAATTGCCAAAAGAATGATTTTTCTTAAAAACAGTAGAATGTCTTTTGTATTTACTGTGCCTGCACATCTTTATGTAGTGTGTGTGACACATACACACATGCATGTACCATATGTGCATTGAAAAATGTTTTAATCTACCACATTTAGGGTCAACTTTTTCGTTAGTAAAATTGTGTGAAAATTTGGCAGTTTTTATTATAGCATATAATGTTCATTCATTACCCTTGATGGCCCATTGCTAAATGTAGTTCTGATTATTCTTATTTCCTTTCCTGTATCAGTTTTGTGCATTAATAAACAAGCTGTGCATCTATTCTTTGTATTCTGTATTATTAATTATAAGCTTGATTTTGACATTTATAGAACACAATAACATTTTGATTAAAGAATATCAAATATTCCTTTAGTTACAGAGTAGTTACCCTATTAAAGGTAGGTGAGTTTTTCATTTCATTTGGGTAATGTGCTCTGTTGAGCTTAGGTTGTTAATTGATAGATGTGGTATCCTCTCTGTGAGAGCTTTTAAAATGCATGACACGTATTTCGGAAAGCAGCTGTTGCTATGGCAACTCTCGGGTCACTTGCAGCTCAGCTTACATGATTGGCTGTTAATGGAGTCTAATATGCTTGAGAAGAGAATTGAGCAAATGAAAGAGGGTTTTGAAGGAATCCTCTTAAACCTCTTGAAGTTTAACAGACTAGCACACAAAAATTTAACACTTATATTACTGTTAAACAATTTACTGGAAGTAGTTTTATGAATAATGAAAATGAGACAGGAAAAGTATTTGAAAAAATAATTTTCCAAACCCTTTTAAAAAGCATGTTGGAAGCTTTTGTTGTCACTTTTCCTAATTTTACTATTGTTTAAAGAAACACTCTCAAAGCTATCAGTTACATTCTGTATTCTACCCTCTGTAGCACCTATCTCAGAGGAGTTAATTAGATTGAGACATGGAAAGGTTGTTAATTGTGCAGGGTCAGAAAGAATAGTAAAACCAGGAATAAAGACTAAATTGACTCTGGTTAGATTAGAGGCTGCTCTCACTTGGATTCTTAAGGTAGTCCCATGAACCTGCCTCTCTTAGGGTTATAGGAAAGGTGTGAAAAGGGAGGTGGTGGTGTGTACTTTGGATTTTGAGGCCTGTAAAGTAAGTAAAATCAAGTCTAATTAAGAACTACCATAATAAAAATTAATAGAGCCATGCAAATTGGCACAATAATATCTGTCTTGTTACATGATGGAATTTTCATCAGTATCTACTTAACCACCTCTTTTGTAACTGTGGTGTTAGAATGAGGGCAGTTTTACTAATTTAAGTATCTGCTGTTTCTACTTTATGTTAGGGTTTTAAAAATTTTTGATTATGGTGGTAGTGCTGAAATTGATACACTAAATAAGTTATAGCTATGTTGGTTTGTATAGTTAGATTTTCTAATTTTGCTAGCAAAAAATAACTCATGATAAAAATTAATTAGCACTTAATAAATCAAAGGTAATTTAGGGTATTACTGTTTCCTTTATTAAGGAAATACTTTGGGATATTAAAAACTTTTCCTAATAGATTACATAGAAATGTAGGGTACCCCCATTAATTTTTTGACAAAACACTTTGGAAGTTCAATAAATGAGTTCTAAATACTAAAATCTGTATGTCCATCATCAGTATGACCTTTGGAAATATTTTTAAAAATCATTTGTTTTTAAATGATAGTGACCATGTGACCTGATGACCATAGGTCCTGGTCTGCTTTGGGCTGTTCTGGTAGTACTGAATTATCCTGTTACCTAATGAAAATATTAATAACAGTCCTATTTTATGTTTAATACAAGGAAATATAAAGAAAAGTACTGGAAATCACATGTAAATCCGTAGCTCATAGATAGCCATTATTAACATTTTAGTGCATTTCCTTTTCAGTCTTTTTCTGTGTACATGACTGTATATAAAACGTGCATAGTAGAGGCCATCCTTCATATATTGTCCTTCCATATAATATCATTAACATTTCATGTTTAATATTGTATAATCATTGTTTTAGTGGTATATAAAATATTTCATGAGTAACTGCTCTCCATTTATAGGGCATTGTTGTTTCCAGTTTTATGTTTATTTTTTTATATTATAAATGGTTCAGGACAAGTGAACAGCTTTACGTCTAAAAATAGTTACATTTATTTTTATATTAGGATAGATTCAGAGAATAAGAAATACTAAATCAAAGATTATTGATATTTTAAAGGTCTGAATATATGTTAGTTGCTTTCTAGAAGAATTTTTAAGTTTTTTGTCTTTTGAAGTTATTTTAAATATACTTGTTGAACCCCAAGTGCAGAGTATTGAATTAATCCTGTCCTCAGTTCATGGCACATGATAATTATTGACTCATTTAAGGTCTTGCTGTCATTTTATTTATTTATTTCCTTTTATCTGCATTATCCATTCTTTTCCCTCTCTTCTCACAGGCGTTGATCTAACATGAGTGATATATATACATCTATTTGTGTGCATTCTTTTTTTAAAATTAATTAATTTATTTTTGGCTGCTTTGGGTCTTCGTTGCTGCACGCGGGCTTTCTCTAGTTGCGTCAAGCGGGGGCTACTCTTCATTGTGGTGCACGGGCTTCTCATTGCGGTGGCTTATCTTGTTGTGGAGCACGGGCTCTAGGCCTGCGGGCTTCAGTAGTTGTGGCACGCAGGCTCAGTAGTTGTGGTGCTCGGGCTGAGTTGCTCCGCGGCATGTGGTGTCTTCCTAGAGCAGGGCTCGAACCCGTGTCCCCTGCATTGGCAGGTGGATTCTTAACCACTGTGCCACCAGGGAAGTCCCTTGTGTGCATTCTTGTGAAACCTACATTGCTGTCTTGTGTGGGTTTTTTCCAAGTCAGACATAAAGCAGAATTGGCATCATTTTATTCTTCGCTATTTTTCCCACCACTCAGTTTTTTTTTTTTTTTTTTTTTTTTTTTGTGGTATGCGGGCCCCTCACTGTTGTGGCCTCTCCCACTGCGGAGCACAGGCTCCGGATGTGCAGGCTCAGCGGTCATGGCTCACAGACCCAGCCGCTCTGCGGCATGTGGGATCTTCCCAGACCGAGGCACGAACCCGTGTCCCCTGCATCGGCAGGCGGACTCTCAACCACTGCGCCACCAGGGAAGCCCAATATTCATTATTCTTTATGACTAATTTTTAATCAGGGTCATTTTGTGTCCCCCAGGGACCATTTGCATTGTCTGAAGACATTTTTGGTTGTCTTGGAGACAACTTGGGAGTGTCTACTGCATCTCGTGGGTAGAAGACAGGGATGCTGCTGAACATTGTACAATGCACAGACTAGCCCCCACAACAAAGTATCTAGCTCTATATGTCAGTAAATGCTGAGGTTGAGAAACCCTGTTTAGATATAATGTTTTTTGTTGTTGCCATTGTGAATTGTGTATTTTATTTTCTAATTGGAAATGTTATGAATTTTCTGTTACCTTGTATCTGGCAATACTGCTGGACTCTTTAGTTCTGTAGATTCTGGTTATTTGTCGGTGTAGATGATCTGGTCTCTTCCTTTCTCTTTCTCTTTCCCCACTGCTCCCTCTCTCCCTTTTCTCCTTTTCTTTTTTCTTGTAGCATTGGCCAGTACCTTTACTATGGTTAAATGGTATCAGTGATAGTGGGCATCTTTGTAGTGTTCCCAACTTTGTAGAATGAGTTTAAAATTTCTTAACCTTAAGTAACACCAGAAATATAAGAGGGTGTTAGTCTCATTTTACGATGCCATTATTGAGTAGTACCACTTAAAATATGTTTTTGAGGGGAGAATGCTTAACTTCACTATTGATCAAAGAAATATAATTTAAAGCAATAATGAAATGATGTTTTGTATTTCACTAGTGATGTCAAGAATTTTTCTACAAGTGCATTAGCCAGTTTTCCTCTGTATCTTTGTCCTTTACCAATTTGCTTGCTTATTACTGGTTTCACTGTTTCTGTAAGTTACCACTTTTTCAGATGTTAATATTAACACTTTGTCTTTTTGTGGTTAGTTTTGTAGCTTGCTTGTTTGTTTTGATGTTTGAGTTTTCATTTTTATGAAGTCAAATCTACTTATCTTTCCTTATTAAGATCTTTTACTGCTTTGATGCACAAGATGACCTTTAATTTCCTGAAACTTTCTTCTGAGACCTTCCTGTGATCTTTCCACTTACATCTGTGATAGTTTCCTGGTTAAACAGGGGTATTCTTATCAGTCCTTTCCCTTTTGTTCTGAATCACTCAACTGACTTCAGGTATTACTTCTCCTGAAGTGCCAGAATTGAAGGTGATCGTAAATATTCACTGTCCCCCTCACATGCTCTTTCCCCTCCTCATTGGTTTCCATAGAGGTCAGCATTTTATGGAGGTATCTCAGGGGCCATTGGAACTTTGCACTGAGATGTGAGCTTGATAAATGGGCAGGGTTCAAGGCTCAGATGTATACATATATATATATGTATACATCTGAAGCACTTTGCTGTACACTTGAAGCTAACACAATGTTGTAAATTAACTATGTTATAATGTTAAAAAATCTTAGAGTTATCTTTTATTGCATGTGTAACAGTTGTTCATAGTAAGTATAGAGAAGCAAAAACAAGGAATAAACATTGTTCATAACTTCACTATTGAGAGATATTCATTAGTCACATCTTTTAAAATGAACTTCATAAGAGTCAACTATTTATTTTCATATTTATCCTGTGTATGTTTTGGTAAGTTTATACATAACTTTTAATTTTTGTGTTGTTATTATGAACTTTGGAATCTTTATTTTCTGTTATTTTTATTCAGGTTTTTTTTTTTTTGTATAAAAAGACGTTCATTTTTCTCTGTTTTATTGGCTTCCTTACTGAAGTCTTATATTAACTCAAACTGGAGTCTTTCAATAATACACAAACAAAATGAATACGATGTTTGAGGGAGGAAATAGCATGAGCAAAGTCATGAAAATGTAAAACAGAAAGGTGTTTGTAGTGAATGACAAGTAGTTTGGTATTACCAGAGACATAAATTAAAATGTCAGGGAGAGATTGGAAGTGAATCTAGGGAGGAGCCAGATCATTAAGATTTTTGTTTGCTATGCTTAGGAACTTGAGTTTCATCCTAGAAATGATAGGGAGTTATTTGAAACTGATATGGTGTGATTAAGTTAATATTAAAAAAAAACCGGTCTGGCTCTAGGATGGTGTATTGAATTGAGGGAAACAAGAAGAGTAGGAGACTATTGTGATATTCATGGGGACAGTGGGGGGCCTTTATTAGGGCAGTGTGAGAAGGATTAGAGAGGAAGAGGTGGATTTAAAATATATTTTGCTGGTAAAATGGGCAAGATTTTAAGGAGGAGTCAAGACTGATTTCTGGGTTTCTGATTTTCCAGCTTGGGTGACAAGATGATTCCATTAGATGAGATGAATAATTTGGAGGAAAAACAGAATTTTAAAATTTAATTTTACTAAGTTAATTTCTTTTTTTGAAAGACTGGAAGGTGGGGGTACTCTTGAGAAGAGAAGCTCAGTTTATGGACTGTCGTGACAAAAGTCACAATTTTGCAGCTAAGAAAATGTATACAGGAAGAAGTAGTAAAATCAAATCTGAAATAAGATTTTGGAGTCATCAGGTACTTTAAAAATTGGCATAAACAACATTTAAACCTGTCCAACA
This sequence comes from Mesoplodon mirus, assembly GCF_964341445.2. NCBI lineage: Eukaryota > Metazoa > Chordata > Mammalia > Artiodactyla > Ziphiidae > Mesoplodon > Mesoplodon mirus. The sequence continues at coordinate 3,591,256 of NC_138982.1, read as the reverse complement.
TGTCTAAAGGATGCATCACATTCCATAGGTTATTTCATTTGTTGTTGCATTTTGTCAAGGATTGGGGAATTTTGGGGAGGTTGTGGGAGGGGAATACTCCCCCAACCCAGGTGACTCAGTGACTTCTGTGGTAGTTAAAAATTATGCTCTAGTTGGAAAGGATACTATAATGTAGACCTGTGTTCTTTATTATTATGAACCTTTTATTAAGGAAGATTTCAAGCATATACAAAAGTAAATGGAATTGTATAATGCACCATATGTAACTGTTACCCAGCCTCAGCAGTTGTAAACTCATGGCTAATAGTGTTTCATCTGTGTATCTCCAATCCTATATTCATTTGAAGCAAATCCCTGACATATTTCACCTGTAAATATTTTAGGATGCACTTATAAAAGATAATAACCTGAAGGGGCTTCCCTGGTGGCGCAGTGGTTGAGGGTCCGCCTGCCGATGCAGGGGACACGGGTTCGTGCCCCGGTCCGGGAGGATCCCACATGCTGCGGAGCGGCTGGGCCCGTGAGCCATGGCCGCTGAGCCTGTGCGTCCAGAGCCTGTGCTCCGCAACGGGAGAGGCCACAACAGTGAGAGGCCCTCGTACTGCAAAAAAAAAAAAAAGATAATAACCTGAAGAAACATTTAAAATATTGATAATTTCATAATATCCTAGTGATTTTTTTGAAAGAGTAATTCAGCAGAGAATTAGGGCTAAAATAAGATTAAGAAAAAAACAAAACGAGAGGGGAATGAGAAGCAAGGAGATGGGAGCAGTGAATATAAGCTGCTTTTCTAGGAAGGAAAACAGAGACTGTGGTACCTACCAAGGATAGGGAGCTGCAGTCTTTCTGTTTTAAGTGATAAGGGGACACTTGAATGGTTTGTAGGCTTAGGGAAAGATAGTAGAGAATGAAATAATGATATGAGGGGATAGAGCAAGAACAAGAAGAAGGATACCTTATTTTCTGAGATAATATTAAAGAAGAGACAATGAGTAAGGGAGAGGCAAAAAGAGCAGATTGTTCATTACTAATGACTGAATCTTTTTTTTTTTTTTAATGAACTTCAGGGAGGGTGCAGGTTGGCCATGGGAAAGGGTCTAAAGATTAAAATTTGGAGTAGTTGTTGAAGAGAATAAGAGAGGGAGTCTATCATGGACAAATAAAAACATTGCTTTAGTGGAATGAAGATTCCACCAGGAATTGTAGACCACAGTTTAGAGTGGTATTAATTTTCATGTCTCTGACCCTTTTTCCAACACTGCTCAATAGCTTGGATGTTTAAGAGAAGATTGTTTGTGGGATTGTTTTAGGCTTAGATTTTTCCATGACAGGTCCTACAGAAGGACCAGTGGTAAAAGGTGTTGGTAAGGAATTGGACTAGGAGATCATTCACATGTAGGCTTATCAAGGAAAGAAGATGACAAAGGGACCAGGTAGACAATGGTTGGTACTAGGTTGTGTGTGTGAAGTTGAGCAGATATAAGGAAAGTGTGGGCATGAGAGAGCTGTGAATATTGGAAGATTGGGTCAGATTAATTGTTTGGCTGTGAAAATTGGTAGATAAAGTCCGAAGGCTGTGTGTGAAGGTCTTTGGAATTGAAAAGGTTCAGGAATCTTGAGACTTGGGTTTTAGATAGATGTTGCCCATGCTGGTAGGACATATAAGGGCAGAATTCTGACCAAGATGTAAACATCTTCAGTGAATGTGAACAGCAGTGGTAGGTGATCAGGAAGTGAGTAGATGACACTGATGAGGAAGATTAGAGCCTTTACACACTTGGAGGGCAGGAGTGATAATGGTTTTGGAGAGACAGTGGGTAACTAAGAGAATTCAGATTGTGGGAGAATATTTGTCCTAGTTTTCAGCTGAGTTCTAGACAGCTAAGATATCTCTATACGAAGATATCCAAGATCTTGGCCTTACCATAAATTTCAAAATAGTCATGTATAAATATAAAACAAGGCAGTTTTATGAATAGGTGCCATGAATGGCATGGGCAGTAATATTCTAGGAAACTTTCGAAATAAAGATTTATCACTTCATTCTGTGAATGCAACATTTGAGATGTTAAGAGATATAGAAATATGGAAAAGGGGGTGGTGGGGTGGTGGTGGTGTAGGTGAAATGGAGGTGGAGAGTGGTATGAGCACAGGCAATTGGGGCTGAAGACAACAAAACTTAACATTTTACCTATAATAGATCATGGGGGTAGGGGTAGTTGGAGAGGAAAGGTAGTAGGTTTAGCACCAAAAAAATCCCACCTTCATATGTTTAGCCTTTTCACCAGATTCTCACAACTAAAACCTAGTTCTTCTGTAAGAATATTCCTTATAGTCCTTTTGGGCATAGGGAGAAGAAAAGATACAGCTCTGAGCAGCGATATCAAGGGAGTGTTCAGTATAATTTATGTTTGCCATTCAACATGCTCAATAATTTTGGGATTTAATGCAAAACATTATTTGTCCAGATATGTGTCCCAGACATGAAATCATTCATACTGTATAGGTGCTAGTTAGTAAAGATTTTGCTGTAGTCTCTTTAGTACCCAGTGTAATAAGAGCATATGACAGAAATACTGCATGTTTGTGAGAACTGAGACATAAGAAATGAGTCTAGTAAACTGTTAATTAAATGTAACAGTCTGCATTAAACCTGATCATTGTATTAAACTGTATTAAGCTACCACAAAGATAATACCTTAGAATTTTGTACTTAGTACAGTAGTTTCTGCCTCTTTACTAATTCCCTGAATCACTACCATTGAAGATAGTGAGCTTGGCAGTGGGGAACACTAGAGAAATAAAGAGGAGAAACCTGATCAGAGGCATTCCTGGAGTATATTTAATCCAGGTGATTGCCTGGGGTAGCTGGCAGGCTTGGTGCAGTGAGCAGTGATAAAAAGGTATGGTTATGATTATTCTGGGACTTTTATACATATACTTCACCTTACTTTTTGCTTCACCCCTTGTTTCAGTGGAATACCGAGAAGCCTTCTACTGGGGGAGTACTCTAGTCTGTTCTTCAATCTCTGCTGAAGTGTTTTCCTTCTTAATTTTCTCCTAATTGTGGAGCGTAGTATTTATTAACAGTAAATATACAACTGTATAGGGCTTCCCTGGTGGTGCAATGGTTAAGAATCCGCCTGACAGTGCAGGGGACACAGGTTCGAGCCCTGATCCGGGAAGATCCCACATGCCGCCGAGCAACTAAGCCCATGTGCCACGACTACTGAGCCTGCTCTCTAGAGCCCGCAAGCCCCAACGACTGAGCCTGTGAGCCACAACTACTGAAGCCCGTGTGACTAGAGCCTGTGCTCCACAACAAGAGAAGCTACCACAATGAGAAGCCCACGCACCGCAACGAAGACTAGCCCCCTCTCACCGCAACTAGAGAAAGCCTGCACACAGCAACGAAGACCCAACGCAGCCAAAAATAAAGTAATTAATTTAAAAAAATACAACTGTATAACCTATAATTTTGCATTAAAACAACACGGCATCTTGACTTAACCTACAATTATTAAGTTAAATGTCCTTTGAAACTCACTATTTGTGATCATCAAACTCTCATGGTATGGTTGCGGGCTACGCAAATTTAAATTATCCAAAATTGAAATAGCATAATCTAAAAAATTAAGTGTCTGACTTTTTTTTTTTTTTTTTTTGCGGTACGCGGGCCTCTCACTGTTGTGGCCTCTCCCGTTGCGGAGCACAGGCTCCGGACGCGCAGGCTCAGTGGCCATGGCTCACGGGCCCAGCCGCTCCACGGCATGTGGGATCTTCCCGGACCGGGGCACGAACCCGCGTCCCCCGCATCGGCAGGCGGACTCTCAACCACTGCGCCACCAGGGAAGCCCAGTGTCTGACATTTTGATGTACAGAATTTGATAGAAGATTCTATTAAAGTAAGGATCATAATTTCAAAGTTGGTATGCCTAACAAATTGTAAACTGTCTGCACCATTGCCATATGGCCATAACACTTCAGTAAAGAAATACCTTCCCTCCGTTGTCAAGAATAGTCACTCTGCTCCAACCTTTTCCGTTGGCCATTACACTTGCACATCCTTCAAGTCTTTGCTCAAATGTTATCCCCTCAGGAAGTCTAAAACCATCCTCTTAAAGTACTTTATCATCTCCTATCACTTTGCACAATCTGAAGTTATGTTTATTTCTTTTATTGTCTGATTCTATGAACTGGAAATACCAGCTTCTTAAAGAAAGGGATTTCATTTAATTTATTTACGCCTCTATGTTCAGCACTTACTTGGAGCATAAGGAGTTTGCATAGAATATAGGAGTTGCTCAGTAAACATTTACTAAAACGGTGTTCCATGAGTAACTTCTAAATGATACTTTTATGGAATAGAGGGGTGTTGTGGGCTGATTTGTGTCCCCCCTCCAAAGATACGTTGAGTTCCTAACCCCTACCTGGGAATGTGGCCTTAGTATTTAGAAATAGGGTCTTTGCAGATTTAATTCAGTTAACATGGGGTCATAATCAATTAGGATGAGTCGTGATCCAGTTTGACCGGTGTCCTTATTAGAAGAGAGAACAGAGACAGAGGAAGGAGAATGCCATATGAAGGCACAAAGACTCATGGACACAGTGAAGAGAACCATGTGAAGATGGAGGCAGAGATTGGAGTTATACTGTAATAAGCCAAGGAATGCCTGGGGCTACCAGAAGCTGGAAGAGGCAAGGAAGGATCCTCACCTAGAGGCTTTGGAAGGGAGCATGGCCCTGTCAACATCTTGATTGTGGACTTCTTGCCTCAAGAACAGTGAGAGAATAAATTTCTGTTGCTTATAGCCACCCAGTTTATGGCACTTTGTTATAGCAGCCGTAGCTATATTAGGGCTGCTATATTAGGAAACTAATACAAGGGAAGAGCCTTGGAAGTGCAAAATATAAGCACAAAAGATAAAAGAACTTACTACCATTGTTGTAACCTCTGGCTTTTAGCATTCTTTGGTTAGTAATTTTCTTAATGGGATTGAACATATATGGCATTTTGAGGCATGTAAAAATATCATTGGTTTTATCAGAAAGTTTTTTTTCCCCTTTAAGGATTTATTGAAATTCCATTTGTTGCACAGTACAGTCCCATGGAACTCTATGGGATATGCAAATAGTTTAAGTGCAATTTGATTATAATGAGTTAGAATAGTTACCGTTGTCTCAATCTTCAAGAGACAGATTATGTTGAGTAGGGGGAGGGGAGGGAGAACCTACGTAGCACTCATGCTCAGCTTTTGTAAGTGAATTATTAAGAATGAAGGAATGTTTTGAACCCTTGGGAGAAAGTGGGAAGATTGAGAAAATACCTCACCGGTTTTTTCCTTCATGTTCTTAGGTCTTTTAATGAGGTGTATTTTAGTGTACAGTTTGGGAGTTATTTTGGAATTTTCTCCTTCCCTCCTGAAATAATTTCAGTTAAGTTCCAAAAGTAATGCAGAGGTTTATTCTCTATATCCTTCACCTAGCTTCTCCAAATGCCAATATCTTACATAATCACAGCACAATTATCAGAATTGGAAAATTAACTGATACCATATTATTAACTAATATGCAGACCTTATTCATATCTCATTAGTTGTCCCGCTAATGTCCATTTTCTGATCTAGGATCCAATCTAGGATCACACGTTGCATTTAGTTGTCATGCCTCTTCTCGACTGTGGCAGTTTCTCAACCTTTTAAAGTCTTTGATGACTTTGACACTTTTGAAGAATACTGGCCAGTTATTTTGTAGAATGTTCTTCAGTTTGGGTTTATGTGATTATCCTTATGATTAAATTCAAGTTTTTCTTTTTTGGGAAGAATATGGCGGAACTGAAATGGTACCCTTCTTTGTTCCTCATGTCAGGAGACCCCTGTTGAAATGTCTCATTATTAGCGGTGATAACTATGATCCCCTGGTTAAGGAGGGGCTTGCCTGGTTTCTCCACTATAATATTACTGTTTTCCTCTTTGTAATTAATTAGTATCAATATCTTGTGGGGAGATACTTTGAGCCTATACATAAGTTTCTCACTGTACTTTTGCCTACCAGTTTTGGTATCCATTGATTCCTGCCTGAAAAAATAATTATGTTTATTAAGTGGTGATTTTTCTCCTTTTATCATTCCTTATACATTTATTTATTCTACTGTAAAGAAAAGCTTTCCCTTTCCCCTTATTTACTTTTTCATTCAATTTTTGTTTATATCATTATAGACTCTTAGATGATTGCCTTATTTTTTGGGTTGTAATCCATTATAGTTCAGGTTTTTCTAATTATACCGGTGTTCAAGATGTAAAGAATTTTTCAGAATTTAAGACAAAATGTTACTTGTTACTGGTAGAGTAGTAGATTTGAGGAGAACTCACACATAGCTCTCTCTGGATTTAAAGTAACACAAAATTAGATACTTTAATTATTGTTCAATAAACAATGTTCAGATTTTCCAGTTATAAAAGAACTTTTCCTAAACCAACCCACAAAGCAACGAACCACTACAATTTTATATCTTTTATCTGGTTTGGACCTCATTCTTCTTTTTTTTTTTTTTTAATTGAAGTATAGTTGATTTAAAATACTGTGTTAGTTTCAGGTGTACAGCATAGTGATTCAGTATTTTTGCAGATTATATTCCATTATAGGTTATTACAAGATGATGGGTATAATTCACTGTGCTATACAGTATATCCTTGTTGCTTATCTATTTTATATACATAGTAGTTTGTATCTGTTAATCCTAAACCCCTAATGACCCTCCCCCCTTCCATCTCCCTTGTGGTAACCACAAGTTTTCTGTATTTGTGAGACTGTTTTACATATACATTCACTTGTATTCGTTTTTAGATTCCACATATAAGTGATGTATAGTATTTATCTTTATCTTACTTAATTCACTAAGCATAATATTCTCTAGGTCCATCCATGTTGCTGCAGATGGCAGTAATTCGTTCTTTTTTTGTGGCTGAGTAATATGCCATTGTACATTTATACCACATCTTCTTAACCTAGTGTCTGTTGATAGGCACTTGGGTTGCTTCCATGTCTTGGCTATTATAAATAGTGCTGCTGTGACCACTGGAGTGCCTGCATCGTTTCAAGTTCAAGTTTTCCTTTTTTTCCAGATATATACCCAGGAGTGGAATTGTTGGGTCATTTGGTAGTTCCTGTTTTTAGTTTTTTAAGGAACGGCCATACTGTTTTCATAGTGGTTGCACTGATTTACATTCCTCCCAGCAGTGTACGAGGGTTCCGTTTTCTCTACATCTTCTCCAACTTTTGTTATTTATAGACTTTTTTGCACAGGCTCCGGACGCGCAGGCTCAGCGGCCATGGCTCACGGGCCCAGCCGTTCTGCGGCATGTGGGATCTTCCCGGACTGGGGCACGAACCTGCACCCCCTGCATCGGCAGGCAGACTCTCAACCACTGCGCCACCAGGGAAGCCCTATTTATAGACTTTTTGATGACAGCCATTCTGACAGGTGGAAGGTGATACCACATTGTGGTTTTGATTTGCATTTCTCTAATAATTAGCCGTGTTGAACATCTTTTCATGTTCCTGTTGCCATCTGCATGTCGTCTTTGGAAAAATTGGACCTCATTCTTTAAAGTTTATTTAGTCATAAGTATTTATTAAGAACCCATTTCTTCCTGATCATGGTCCCATAGAATCTTATTTTTCACTGCTTCATCAAACTTAATAGGCACATATTCTTCCCTCAAAAAACTAAGAACCTGTCATGGATCCTGTGTATTTTTTCTGTCTGACTGAATTTTAAGTTCCTTAAGAGTAGGCACCATAATTTAAACATTTTTGGATACCAACGTTGTCTCACATTGCCTTGCATTTAGTAGATTTTAAATACCAGTGGGGGTATGGAATGGGGGGCTCCAGAAGACGATGGTCTTGGCTTTTTAAGTTTGTGGGGTTTTTTCCCTTGTGAAACTAAGCATATAGAAAACTATTCTAGAATGCCTCCTGGAGACTACAGATTCATCCCTAACCCAGAGAACAGAAGTGTGCATGCTGCAGTGAGAAAAGTTTATGTTGTTCTTGTTTTGAAAATTAGAATTAGTATTAGAAAGCCAGTTTTGCAAATTAATATTGTATAAGCTGAGTTAGTGAAAGTTGGAACAGTGATTAATGTGGAAAGTGAGTTGATTAAATAATACTTTAAACTTGAGCTATAAATTATGCATAAATTAAAATTTTTTGTTTATGAAAAGCTTTAATAATGGAGTAATACACATATTTTAAGGGGAATTGAAAAAAAGGTTGCCCTTTAGTGATGTTTTCTTAACCAGGTTAAAAAAAAATTACCCTATATGTTTTTGTTAAATTCCATAAATTTTTTCTTAGGATGGTGGTAAGGTGTGGTTGTTGCTTCCACACTTTTGAAATAATTTTTACATGAAAATCATAGGACTGTATTCCCATAAGTATTTTTATTTTTTCAGAAACTCTTTTAACAGTAGATGTTTATTTACTTTAGCCAAAGGACATATTTGGAATGTTTTTATTAATCCTCATGTGCAGTTACTAAACTGGTGATCTGTTTTTCTTAATGAAGCTGTTAGTTGCCAGATGATTCTTATCTGTGTGAGTAAGTATATCCATTAGGAAAATATTTAAAAGAATGTAACGTTTAGCTAGGGAGAAGTTAAATGGTGGTGGTATTTGAATTTTGGGAAATTTTTAGTTTTTAAAAATCACAATGTATTTTTCATATAAAGCACATGGGAACATAAATTCCTGTAATTTTGATAGGTCAGTTATCTATTTGTAAGCATATTCTCTATTGTATATTTAGTGCAGGATGATTCAGTGTAAGGGACTTAATTTCCTTGGGGTTCATTTTTACTTGTTGGCTATCTTAAAGGCCGATGGCATTTTTTTTAAACTTGATCTATTTTTTTAATTTTTTTTTTTTTTTTTTTTTTTTTTTTTTGCATTACGCGGGGCTCTCACTGTTGTGGCCTCTCCCGTTGCGGAGCACAGGCTCTGGACGCGCAGGCCCAGCGGCCATGGCTCACGGGCCCAGCCGCTCCGCGGCATGTGGGATCCTCCCGGACAGGGGCACGAACCCGCGTCCCCTGCATCGGCAGGCGGACTCTCAACCACTGCGCCACCAGGGAAGCCCCTAAATTTTATTTTTAAAAATTTATTTTGGCTGCATTGGGTCTTCGTTGCTGTACACAGGCTTTCTCTAGTTGCAGCGAGCGGGAGCTGCTCTTTGTTGTGGTGTGCGGGCTTCTCATTACAGTGGCTTCTCTTGTGGAGCACGGGCTCTAGGCGCACGGGCTTCAGTAGTTGTGGCACGCGGGCTCAGTAGTTGTGGCTCATGGGCTTAGTTGTTCCACGGCATGTGGGATCTTCCCAGACCAGGGATTGAACCCGTGTCCCCTGTGTTGGCAGGCAGATCCTTAACCACTGCCACCAGGGAAGTCCCTGCTGGCATTTTTAATGCTATTTAAATTTAGAGCAGTCCAATTAATAACATATTTATTTATAGTCATTTAGTTGTATAATTTAATATGGTTTAAGATCATTTTGGAGGACTTTGTATTTAACTAAATTTATTTGAATTTAATTTTTTCTTAAAAATGATAATGGATACGTATCTGTAATGCTTTCTTAAATTTTGATTAAGTTAGATTAATAATAAAGATGAGTGAATGTCTTGATTCTGCCACAAATCCACGTATTATATCCCTGCAGTCTTTGAAGTTTTATTGTTTGTTTCTCATCTGCTTTGGTCTTGATATAGTACTTTATATAAGATTCTTTTCTCTTGGTTCCACTTTGTGTGTATAATTTTACTCCTGTTTCTTAGATTTGTTATTTTGCATCTGACTTCGGATTCTGATCCCTTATCAAAGCTCTAGTTTGGATATGTTCAATTGATGCTTTTTGATTTTTCTACATTTTTCTCATAGTACACCTGCCTGTTGAACTCTTGAAACCTAACTCAGGAGGCCTCATTCTTCTCTAGAGAGGAACCAGGGGTGGAGCTTGCTGTAATCTTCCTTTCATAGCTCCAGTGCTGTACAGATTTCCAGAAATGAGAAATTTCAGTTAGACTAAAAGGTAATTTATATGTTAACCAGTTCTATGTAACTGGTTAGAAATTATAATGAGAAAAAGATCCCATGCACAATAGCATTAAAAACAAACTTACTAATGAATTAGCTATTTATTTACCAGTTTATTAATGTTACATCAGTGTCATGGTATATATTTATTTTTTACACGTGCTATATTTATGTTTTCCACCCTTTATGGGTGCCAGGTACAGACATTTCCTTAGGAATAGAAAGAGAAGACAGTTCTTCCTAAAAGAAGATAAATTCTCCTAAAGAACTAGAAATGCAAATGAATCACTTAAATTATTTGGCAAATTGCTGTGAACTTAAAACTGCCCTAAAAAATGAAGTTTATTAATTAAAAAAAAAGACCAACATAGAGTGGGGTGACAAAAATACGGAGCTGAAAGAAATTTGTGACACTTATAATTTACAAAATAATACATGAACACACAGACACACAGACACACACACACACAGTACAAGCAAAAGGTACTCTCAGCGGTATGTACAAGGTGGTGTGAAGCTTATTACATCAGTAAGTGTGAGACCTAACCCTGCCTAGATTTCAAGAAGGTTAGAGCTTTCCAGTTTGCTCTAGGAAGAGTGGGGTATTGGTCATGAGGTAGTATTTGCACATACACAGAAGCAGAAGAGAATTGGTTTTATAAAAGAAATAACAAGCACTTTGGAATTAGGGGTAGAGTAATGGGAGAGGAGCAGTGGAAGTTGCGATTATGATTATAGGAGAGCGTTCAGATTCTTGGTGTTATCTCTTGGTTTTGGAATATAAGAACATAAGGTAATGGGAATACTAAAAGTAAAGGGAAAGTGTGACTAGATGTGAAGAAGATATGGAGGCAGCGTTTTGGGAAATAGTTTGCGGAGGTTTATTATGGAATTGCATTTTCAGAGGTTAACATGTAAAGCTTTGGCAGAGATTGGTAAAAACAGAAAAAGTTCAAAGTTCTCTGGATGTGACAAGAGTCTTATTTAGGCTTGTCATTTTCCTTTAGTTTAAGGACATTCATCTGTGTTGTATGTGCGTATAAGATCATTTTTGGGGGTTTTTTCAAACAACTTTCTTCCATTCCTCATATACTCTGTTCCTCCATCTTATCCCTTAACTCCTTGCTTGGCTTCCCACCTTCCCCCTCCAACCGTCTTAATGTTTAATGTCACTGCTGAATAAGTCACAGTTACTGAGAATGCAGTCCTCAACTATTTTTGTGTTTTCTTTTAAAGAAAAAGCTGCTGATTTTGGTGTGTTAGCTCAGAGAATTCTCCTCATGTTCAGTTTTGCATCATCTGCTTTCAATTATATTTACATAATGTATATGCATACACACATACATTGTTAATTCAACAAATGTTTACTAGGTTTCAGGCATTAAGAATATAGCAGTGAGCAAAAAGAACAAATACTTGCCCTCGCAGAGCTGACATTCCTTTATATTTTTATCTGCTCCTTCTTTCCGTAGCTAGTTGTTAATATTTATTAAAGAGTTACAGGCATTCTTCCAGTTACTCTTCTCAGCAACCATATGAAGTATGCTTTTTTTTAATGTTATTCCTGTTTGAGAGGTGGGAATACTGAGGCATAGTAAGCTGCAGAGTTAGAAAGCATATCATTCTAAAGGCCCCGACAGTCTGGCTCCAGAGCCCAAACTCTTAAAGCCCTCTGCTATATTTCTTTTTGATTTTAAGGCTCTGTTACCTAGCGATAGTAAAAGAAGGGGATAGTTTTTTTAGAATACTTTATTAGAAGAGAAAAGAGGAATAATGAGCCAATTTGCTGTTACCAATGAACTTTTTATCTCTGTCCCATTGAGCATGTAATTCAGTTTTGGTGTAAATTATCTTGTCTCTAATATTTGAGATTTTCAGGATTAATGTTTTCTGAAGTTTATTACTTCCCCATTTCTTGTGTCATAACGTTGCCTATTTCCTATTTGGGTCATCTTGTAGTAGGAATTGCTATGTAACTTGGAGGCTTGAATTCTATTTGGCATTCTTTTTATTCACTGAAAGAACTGGAAAATCTTTCTCATTTGTAGGCTAAATTTTACTGGGAAGAGAGATTGGTACTTTGTTTTCTTGATTGAAATCTACTTAAATTCTCTATATTATGAAGTATACATTTATGTAGTATTGGACAAAATTTTTTCTCTTAATATCTTTTATTTGCTATTATAAACATAGGTAACACAATTCTGGTAAAAAGAGTAAATGAATGTAATACTTGTATGTAGTTACAGAGTAGTACTTATCAAAATTGTTAAAAAGCAGTTTTAGAAATATTATCATTTTAATCATTGTTTTGCTTTGCAAATCATGTTGCGCCCCACTACAACCTACCCATGTGTGTATGTGTGTACACATTAACTGCTAAGAGATTCTTTAAGACAACTGAGGTAAAATTTTAGGAATGATAAAAGAGGGGCCTGAGTTAATTAGATTGTATTATATAAGTCTACCTAGAGAGTGAATTCCTCTGATTAAAGAATAGGACTTTGTACTCCACAGGTGATACTGCATATAATTGGAAATTATGCATTACATTTGGCTCTTTAACCCTTGTTCTTGTTTCAGTTAACGAGAATTTATAAAACAGGGTGTTATTTGGGAAAGGTACAGGCTGGGAGTTATATTCTGCATTTTATTTTTCTTCCTCTCATCATTGTGGCACAGTGCATGGCAAAAAGATAGGGGTACTGCATGTTTAAGTAGATGGGGCACTGTGCCTCGGTATCTGTTGTGTACACATGCACTCTTGCACGGATGTGCTTAAATCCACATGGGATCATAAAATTGACCAAGGATATGAATTAACATCTGTGGAAAGCTTTAATCTGCTAATAAATTATTTACTGTTTCTTTAAAAAAGACTTTACTTTTAAGAGCAGTTTTAGGATCACAGCAAAATTGAGCAGAAGATACGGAGACTTCCCGTATATTCCTTGTCCCCATGTACATACACATTCTCTCCCACTATCAACATCTTGCACCACAGAGGTACATACATGTGTTTAATTGATGAACCTACACTGACATGTTCTTATCACCCAAAGTCCATAGTTGTATGTTACTGCTCAGTTTTGGTGTTGTATATTCTATGGGTTTTGATAAATGTATAATGATATGTGTCCATCATTACAGTATCATACAGAAAAGTTTTACTGCCCTACAAACCCTCTGTGCTCCACCTATTATCTTTCCTGCCCGCTAACTCCTGGCAACCACTGATATTTTTCCTGTCTCATAGTCTTGCCTTTTCCAGAATACTTTGTAGTTGAAATCATATAGTATGTAGCAGTTTCAGATTGGCCTCTTTCAGTTAGTAATATGCATTTGAGTTTCTTCTATGTCTTTTCATGTTTTTTTTTTTTTTTGGATTAGTGTTATCATACTATATTTTTTCTACTCTTTTACTTTTTTATTTTTTACTTTTTATTTATTTATTTTAAAATTTTTATTTTTGTCACATACACACACTGTATTTTATTTTATTTTATTTTATTTATTTTTATTTATTTTTTTGAGGTACGCGAGCCTCTCACTGTTGTGGCCTCTCCCGTTGCGGAGCACAGGCTCCGGACGCGCAGGCTCAGCGGCCATGGCTCACGGGCCCAGCCGCTCTGCGGCATGTGGGATCTTCCCAGACCAGAGCACGAACCCATGTCCCCTGCATTGGCAGGCGGACTCTCAAACACCAGGGAAGCCCTGTATTTTATTTTTACAAGAGATAAATAAACTGACACCAAGTATTGTAAATGGATGACCACAACAAAAGCAACAATGATCGCAATTACCAAACACGAAACACACTCACACTCTGTCATAATATTGACATTCAGTCCAGGAATCCTCCACTGTAACAGCTCCTTTACTTTGCAGTGAAAATTGATTTGTATATTTTTTGCCTCTGAGTCCTTGTGGGATTTTTTTTTTTTAATTCAAACAGAAAGTCACAAAAATTATAATCATGCTCATCAGTTCACTCAGTCCCATGTAATTAATTTTTTGTTTCATCTTGATCTTCTGTTAGCACTTTTATGAATTCATCAGTTTTCCATTAGAGTTCTGAAAATGCTTATTCATTCAGTTCAGCTGTACAGTCAATTACCAGAAACCTGTACTTGTCAGAGGCTTTTCCATGAATTCCTTGAAGATGAAACCCTTTCATAGGAACATTTTTGCAAAAGCATCAGAGTACACCCAGAACTCTGTAAATGACAAAAGACTTAAAAATGACCATGGTTAAAGATTTGATGAAAGTTCATAATAATGCAATTGACAAGGAAATTTAGTTATTTCTGAGATATACATTTTAAAGTAATAACTAGCATTATGACTTATACCAGAACATATAAGATTTTTAGAAATTTCATCTAATGTCTGAAACATTTATATTAACATATTTCCGTACAAATAACCCAAAGAAAGTTTAGTATTAGTTGTTTTTGTTTGTTTTATACTGCAGGTTCTTATTAGTCATCAGTTTGATACACATCAGTGTATACATGTCAATCCCAATCGCCCAATTCAGCAAACCACCATCCCCACCCCACCACAGTTTTCCCCCCCTTGGTGTCCATACGTTTGTTCTCTACATCTGTGTCTCAGCTTCTGCCCTGCAAACCTGTTCGTCTGTACCATTTTTCTAGGTTCCACATACATGCATTAATGTACGATATTTGTTTTTCTCTTTCTGACTTACTTCACTCTGTATGACAGTCTCTAGATCCATCCACGTCTCACAAATGACTCAATTTCGTTCCTTTTTATGGCTGAGTAATATTCCATTGTATATATGTACCACAACTTCTTTATCCATTCATCTGTTGATGGGCATTTAGGTTGCTTCCATGACCTGGCTATTGTAAGTACTGCTGCAGTGAACATTGGGGTGCATGTGTCTTTTTGAATTATGATTTTCTCTGGGTATATGCCCAGTAGTGGGATTGCTGGATCATATGGTAATTCTATTTTTAGTTTATTAAGGAATCTCCATACTGTTCTCCATAGTGGCTTTACCAATTTACATTCCCATCAACAGTGCACGAGGGTTCCCTTTTCTCCACACCCTCTCCAGCATTTGTTGTTTGTAGATTTTCTGATGATGCCCATTCTGACTGGTGTGAGGTGATACCCCATTGTAGTTTTGATGTGAATTTCTCTAATAATTAGTGATGTTGAGCAGCTTTTCATGTGCTTCTTAGCCATCTGTATGTCTTCTTTGGGGAAATGTCTATTTAGGTCTTCTGCCCATTTTTGGATTGGGTTGTTTGTTTCTTTAATATTGAGCTGCATGAGCTGTTTATATATTTTGGAGATTAATCCTTTGTCCGTTGATTCATTTGCAAATGTTTTCTCCCATTCTGAGGGTTGTCTTTTCATCTTATTTATGGTTTCCTTTGCTGTGCAAAAGTTTCTTTAGGTCCCATTTATTTATTTTTGTTTTTATTTCCATTACTCTAGGCAGTGGATCAAAAAAGATCTTGCTGTGATTTATGTCAAAGAGTGTTCTTCCTATGTTTTCCCCTAAGAGTTTTGTAGTGTCCGGTTTTACATTTAGGTCTTGAATCCATTTTGAGTTTATTTTTGTGTATGGTGTTAGGGAGTGTTCTAATTTAATTCTTTTACATGTAGCTGTCCAGTCTTCCCAGCACCACTTATTGAAGAGACTGTCTTTTCTCCATTGTATATCTTTGCCTCCTTTGTCATAGATTAGTTGACCATAGGTGCGTGGGTTTACCTCTGGGCTTTCTATGTTGTTCCATTAACCTATGTTTCTCTTTTTGTGCCAGTACCATATTATCTTCATTACTGTACTTTGTAATATAGACTGAAGTCAGGGAGTCTGATTCCTGCAGCTCCCTTTTTTTTTCCCCTCAAGACTGCTTTGGCTATTCGGGGTCTTTTGTGTCTCCATACAAATTTTAAGATTTTTTTGTTCTAGTTCTGTAAAAAATGCCACTGGTAATTTTATAGGGATTGCATTGAATCTGTAGATTGCTTTGGGTAGTATAGTCATTTTCACAATATCGATTCTTCCAATCCAAGAACATGGTATATCTCTCCATCTGTTGGCATCATCTTTAATTTCTTTCATCAGTGTCTTATAGTTTTCTGCATACAGGTCTTTTGTCTCCTTAGGTAGGTTTATTCCTAGGTATTTCATTCTTTTTGTTGCAGTGGTAAATGGGATTGTTTCCTTAATTTCTCTTTTCAGATTTTTCATCATTAGTGTATAGGAATGCAAGAGATTTCTGTGCATTGATTTTGTATCCTGCAACTTTACCAAATTCATTGATTAGCTCTAGTA
Organism: Mesoplodon mirus; assembly: GCF_964341445.2. Taxonomy (NCBI): domain Eukaryota; kingdom Metazoa; phylum Chordata; class Mammalia; order Artiodactyla; family Ziphiidae; genus Mesoplodon; species Mesoplodon mirus. The sequence goes on along the minus strand of NC_138982.1, from coordinate 3,574,843 downwards.
GTTTTCTGGTGGCATTTTTAGGATTCTCTATGTATAGTATCATGTCATCTGCCAACAGTGACAGTTTTACTTCTTTTTTTTCCAATTTGTATTCCTTTTATTTATTTTTCTTCTCTGATTGCCATGGTTAGGACTTCCAAAACTATGCTGAATAATAGTGGTGAGAGTGGACATCCTTGTCTCGTTCCTGATCTTAGAGGAAATGCTTTCAGTTTTTCACCATTGAGAATGATGTTTCCTGTGGGTTTGTCGTATATGGCCTTTATTATGTTGAGGTAGGTTCCCTCTATGCCCACTTTGTGGAGAGTTTTTATCATAAATGGTGTTGAATTTTGTTAAAAGTTTTTTCTGCATCTATTGAGATGTTCATATGGGTTTTATTCTTCAATTTGTTAATATGGTGTATCACATTGATTTGCGTATATTGAAGAGTCCTTTAATCCCTGGGATAAATCCCACTTAATCATGTTGTATGATCCTTTTAATGTGTTGTTGGATTCTGTTTGCTAGTATTTTGTTGAGGATTTTTGCATCTATACTCATCAGTGAGAATGGTCTGTAATTTTCTTTTTTTGTAGTATCTTTGTCTGGTTTTGGTATCAGGGTGATGGTGGCCTCATAGAATGAGTTTGGGAGTGTTCCTTCCTCTGCAATTTTGTAGTGAGCATGAGAAGGATGGGTGTTAGCTCTTCTCTAAATGTTTGGTAGAGTTCACCTGTGAAGCCATCTGGTTCTGGACTTTTGTTTGTTGGAAGATTTCTAATCACAGTTTCAATTTCATTACTTGTGATTGGTCTGTTCATATTTTCTATTTCTTCCTGGTTCACTCTTGGAAGGTTATAACTTTCTAAGAATTTGTCCATTTCTTCCAGGTTGTCCATTTTATTGGCATAGAGTTGCTTGTAGTAGTCTCTTAGGATGGTTTGTATTTCTGTGGTGTCTGTTGTCACTTCTTTTTCATTTCTAATTTTATTGATTTGAGTTCTCTCCCTCTTTTTCTTGATGAGTCTGGCTAATGGTTTATCAGTTTTTTTTTATTGATCTTTGCCATTGTTTTCTTTGTTTCTATTTCATTTATTTCTGCTCTGATCTTTATGATTTCTTTCCTTTTACTAACTTTGGGTTTTGTTTGTTCTTCTTTCTCTAGTTCTTTTAGGTGTAAGGTTAGATTGTTTACTTGAGATTTTTCTTGTTTCTTGAGGTAGGCTTGTATAGCTATAAACTTCCTGCTTAGAACTGCTTTTGCTGCATCCCATAGATTTTGGATCGTCGTGTTTTCATTATCATTTGTCTCTAGGTATTTTTTGATTTCCTCTTTGATTTCTTCAGTGATCTCTTGGTTATTTAGTAACGTATTGTTTAACCTCCATGTGTTTGTGTTTTTTATGTTTCTTTTCCCTGTAATTCATTTCTAATCTCATAGCGTTGTGTCAGAAAAGATGCTTGATATGATTTCATTTGCTTAAATTTACTGAGGCTTGATTTGTGCCCCAAGATGTGATCTATCCTGGAGAATGTTCCGTGCGCACTTGAGAAGAAAATATAATCTGCTGGTTTTGGATGGAATGTCCTATAAATATTAACTAAATCTATCTGGTCTGTTGTGTCATTTAAAGCATCTGTTTCCTTATTTATTTTCATTTTGGGTGATCTGTCCATTGGTGTAAGTGAGGTGTTAAAGTCCTCCACTATTATTGAGTTACTGTCGATTTCCTCTTTTATAGCTGTTAGCAGTTGCCTTATGTATTGAGGTGCTCCTATGTTGGGTGCATATATATTTATAGTTGTTGTATCTTCTTCTTGGATTGATCCCTTGATCATTATATAGTGTCCTTCCTTGTCTCTTGTACTATTCTTTATTTTAAAGTCTATTTTATCTGATATGAGTATAGCTACTCCAGCTTTCTTTTGATTTCCATTTGCATGGAATATCTTTTTCCATACCTTCACTTTCAGTCTGTATGTGTCCCTAGGTCTGAAGTGCGTCTCTTGAAGACAGCATATATATGGGTCTTGTTTTTGTATCCATTCAGCAAGCCTGTGTCTTTTGGTTGGAGCATTTAATCCATTCACGTTTAAGGTAATTATCGATTTGTATCTTCCGATGACCATTGTCTTAATTGTTTTGGGTTTGTTTTTGTAGGTCCTTTTCTTCTCTTGTGTTTCCCACTTAGAGAAGTTCCTTTAGCATTTGTTGTGGAGCTGGTTTGGTTGTGCTGAATTCTCTTAACTTTTGCTTGTCTGTAAAGCTTTTGATTTCTCCATCGAATCTGAATGAGATCGTTGCCGGGTAGAGTAATCTTGGTTGTAGGTTCTTCCCTTTCACCACTTTAAATACTTCATGCCACTCCCTTCTGGCTTGTAGAGTTTCTGCTGATAAATTAGCTGTTAACCTTATGGGAGTTCCCTTGTATGTTATTTTTTGTTTTTCCCTTGCTGCTTTCAATAATTTTTCTTTGTCTTTAATATTTGCCAATTTGATTACTACGTGTCTCGGCATGTTTCTCCTTGGGTTTATCCTGTATGGATTCGCTGTTCTTCCTGGACTTGGGTGGGTATTTCCTTTCCCATGTGAGGGAAATTTTCGACTATAATCTCTTCAGGTATTTTCTCGGGTCCTTTTGTCTCTCTGTTCTCCTTGTGGGACCCTATAATGCGAATATTATTGCGTTTAATATTGTCCCAGAGGTCTCTTAGGCTGTCTTCATTTCTTTTCATTCTTTTTTCTTTATTCTGTTCTGCAGCAATGAATTCCATCATTCTGTCTTCCAGGTCACTTATCTGTTCTTCTGCCTGAGTCATTCTGCTATTTATTCCTTCTAGTGTAGTTTTCATTTCAGTTATTGTATTGTTCATCTCTGTTTGTTTGTTCTTTATTTCTTCTAGGTCTTTGTTAAACATTTCTTGCATCCTCTCGATCTTTTCCTCCATTCATTTTCCGAGGTCCTGGATCATCTTCACTATCATTATTCTGAATTCTTTTTCTGGAAGGTTGCCTATCTCCACTTCATTTAGTTGTTTTTATGGGGTTTTATCTTGTTCCTTCATCTGGTACATAGCCCTCTGCCTTTTCATCTTGTCTGTCTTTCTGTGAATGTGGTTCTTGTTCCACAGGCTGCAGGATTGTAGTTCTTCTTGCTTCTGCTCTCTGCCCTCTGGTGGATGAGGCTATCTAAGAGGCTTGATGGGAGGGACTGGTGGTGGGTAGAGCTGACTTTTGCTCTGGTGGGCAGAGCTCAGTAAAACTTTAATCCACTTGAGTGTTTATGGGTGGGGCTGGGTTCTCTCCCTGTTGGTTGTTTGGCCTGAGGCAGCCCAACACTGGAGCCTACCTGGGCTCTTTGGTGGGGCTGATGACAGACTCTGGGAGGGCTCCTGCCAAGGAGTACTTCCCAGAACTTCTGCTGCCAGCATCCTTGTCCCCGCGGTGCAACAGAGCCACCCCCGCCTCTGCAGGAGACCCTGCAACACTAGCAGGTAGGTCTGGTTCCGTCTCGTCCGGGGTCACTGCCCCTTCCCCTGGGTCCCGATGCACACACTACTTTGTGTGTGCCCTCCAAGAGTGGAGTCTCTGTTTCCCCCAGTCCTGTCGAAGTCTTGGAGTCAAATCCCACTAGGCTTCAAAGTCTGATTATCTAGGAATTCCTCCTCCCCTTGCCATATCCCCAGGTTGGGAAGCCTGACGTGGGGCTCAGAACCTTCACTCCAGTGGGTGGACTTCTGTGGTATAAGTGTTCACCAGTCTGTGAGTCACCCACCCATCAGTTATGGGATTTGATTCTACTGTGATTGTGCCCCTCTTACCATCTCATTGTGGCTTCCCCTTTGTTTTTTGATGTGGGGTATCTTCTTTGGTGAGTTCCAGTGTCTTCCTGTTGATGATTGTCCAGCAGCTAGTTGTGATTCTGGTGTTCTTGGAAGAGGGAGTGAGAGCATGTCCTTCTACTCCGCCATCTTGGTTCCTCCTGTGTTTTTTCATGTTTTGGTAACTCACTCTTTTTAGTTTTGAGTAATATTACATAGTCTGCATGTAACACAGTTTATTTATCCATTCACCTCCTGAAGAACATCTTGGTTCCTTCCAGGTTTTAGCAATTTTGAATAAAGGTACTATAAACATTTATAAGCAGGTTTTTGTGTGGAGATCAGTTTTCACCTCCTTTGGTTATATACTTAGGAGCATGATTGCTGGATCATATGGTAAGAGTATGTTGAGTTTGTAGGAAACTGCCAAACTCATCCAAAGTTGCTATACCATTTTACCTTCCCACCAGCAGTGCATGAGAGTCCTTGTTGCTTCACATCCTCGTCAGCATTTGGTTTTGTCAGTCGTCTGGATTTTCACCATTCTAATGGGTGTGTAGAGGTATCTTACTGTTTTTTTAATTTGCAATTCCCTAATGACATATGATGTTAGGTATCTTTTCATATGCTTATATGCCAGCTGTGTATCTTCTTTTGTGAGGTGTTGGTTCAAGTCTTACACCCACATTTTAAGCAGGTTGTTTGTTTTCTTACTGAGTTTTAAGAATTCTTTGTGTATTTTGGATACTTCAAATATTAGAAAGACAAAAATATCTTGAAAATATTAGAAAGACAGAAATGTCTGGAAAGATATTATTTCCCAGTCTGTGACTTGTCTTTTCATTCTCTTGACAGTCTTTTGTTGAGCAGAAATTTTTAACTCTAGTGAGTCCAGTTTATCAATCATTTTTCCCCATTGCTTGTGCCTTTGAGGTTGTCTCTAAAAAGTCATCACCAGGGCTTCCCTGGTGGCGCAGTGGTTGAGAGTCCGCCTGCCGATGCAGGGAACATGGGTTCGTGCCCTGGTCTGGGAAGATCCCACATGCCGCGGAGCGGCTGGGCTCGTGAGCCATGGCTGCTGAGCCTGTGCGTCCGGAGCCTGTGCTCCGCAACGGGAGAGGCCACAACAGTGAGAGGCCCGCGTACCAAAAAAAAAAAAAAAAAAAGTCATCACCATACCCAAGGTCATCTAGATTTTCTCCTGTGTTATCTTAAAAGTTTTACTTCTGAGTGTACCTTTTGGTCTTTGATCCATATTGAGTTAATTTTGTGAAGAGTGTAAGATCTGTGTTTAGATTCTCCTCCTTTTTTTTTTTTCCCCCACATGGATATCCAGTTTCAGCACTGTATTTTGAAAAGGCTATTTCCTCCATTGTATCACCTTTGCTCCTTTGTCAAAGATCAGTTGACTGTATTTGTGTGGGTCTACTTCTGGGCTCTGTATTATTTTATTAATCTAGTTGTCTATTCTTTTGCCACTATCACAGTCTGCTTTACTATAGACTTAAAGCAAGTCTTATATTCAGATAATGTCAGTCATCCAACTTTGTTCTTGTTTATCAATAGTGTTTTGGCTATTCTGGGTCTTTTCTCTTCCATATCAACTTTAGCATCAGTTTTTGATATACAGAAAATAACTTGTTAGGAAATTGATAGGGATTGTGTTGAATCTATAGACCAAGTTGGGAAGGACTGACATCTTGACAAGATTGAGTCTTCCTATCTGTGTACATGAAATAGCTATCCACTTATTTAGTTCTTGGATTTCTTTCATTGAAGTTTTGGAGTTTTCCTTGTCTAGATCTTGTCCATATTTTGTTGGAATTATATCCAAATATTTCTCTTTTTTGTGGTGCTAATGTAAATGGTGTTGTATTAATTTCAAGTTTCACTTGTTCATTGTTTGTATATATGAAAGTTCATGATTTTTCTATTCTTTCAGATTTTCTTATAGAGAGTCATGTAATTTGCATACAGAGAAATTTTGATTTCTTCCTTTCCAGTCTGTATACCTTTTATTTCCTTTTTAGCTTGGACTTCTAGTACAGTGTTGAAAAGCAGTTGCAAGAAGAGACATCCTTGCTTTGTTCTTCTTCTTAGAGGGCTAGGGTTTCACCATTATGTATGTTGTTAGGTTTAGGAATTTTGTAGATGTTCTTTATCAAGTTGAGGCAGTTCCCCTTTGTTTTAGTTTGCTGAGAGTTCTTTTAAAAATTATGAATGGGTGTTGGATTTTATAAAATGTTTTTCCTGAATTTATTGATATGACCATGTGGTTTTACTTTGCCTCTTGATGTGATGGGTTCCATTATTTGATTTTCAACTTTTAAGTAGCCGTGCATACCTGAGATAAATCCCACTTGCTTGTGGTGCATAATTCTTTTAATACATTAAAAATTTTTGATTTTCTAGTATTTTGTGAGGATTTTTACATCTGGGTTGATGGGAGATATTGGTCTGCAATTTTCTTGCTATGTCTTTATCTAGTTTTAGTGTTAGGGCAATACTGTTCTCCTAGAATGAGGTAGGAAGTATTCACTCTACTTCTTTCCATCTTCTGGAAGACACTGTAGACAATTAGTATAACTTCTTCCTTAAACGTTTGGTACAATTTACTAGTAAACCCATTTGGGTCTGGTGCTTCCTGTCTTGGAAGGTTTTAAAATATTGATTCAATTTATTTTATAGATAATAGGCCTGTTTAGATTGTCTGTTTCATCTTGTGAGTTTTGGCACATTGTATCTTTCAAAGAATTGGTTCATTTCATCTAGGTTATCAAATTTGTGAGCATATTCATAGTGTTCTTTTATTATCCTTTTAATGTCATGGTATTCTGTACTGATATTCTCTTTTTCGTTTCTGGTATCAGTAATTTGAGTCCTTTTTTCTTAGTTAGCCTGGCTAGAGGTTTATTGATTTTATTGATCTTTTCAAAAAACCATCTTTTGGTTTTAGTCATTCCAATCATGTTGTTGACTTACTGTTTTTCAGCTTCTCTAGTTTTTATTATTTGTTTTCTAATACTTAGTTTTTGTTTAATTTGCTCTTTTTTTAAAATAAATTTATTTTATTTATTTATTTGGCTGCGTTGGGTCCCCGTTTCTGTGCGAGGGCTTTCCCTAGTTGCGGCGAGCGGGGGCCACCCCTCATCGCGCTGCGCGGGCCTCTCACCGTCGCGGCCTCTCCCGTTGTGGAGCACGGGCTCCAGATGCGCAGGCTCAGCAGCCGTGGCCCACGGGCCCAGTCGCTCCGCAGCATGCGGGATCCTCCCAGACCAGGGCTCGAACCCGTGTCCCCTGCACCGGCAGGCAGACTCTCAACCACTGCGCCACCAGGGAAGCCCTAATTTGCTCTTTTTTTTCCAGTTTCATAAGATGGAAGCTTAGATGATGGATTTTAGATTTTCTTCTTTTCTAATGTATGCAGTCAATGCTATAAATTTCTAAGTGTTACTTTTGCTGCATCTTATTACAAAGTCTGATAAGTTGTATTTTCATATTCATTTAGTTGGAAATGTTTTTAAATTTCTATTGAGATTTCTTCTTTGACTTGTGTTATTTAGAAGTGTGTTGTTTAATCTCCAGGTGTTTTGGGATTTTCCAGCCATCTTTCTATTAATGATTTCTAGCTTAATTCCATTGTAGTCTGAGAGCTTACACTGTATGATTTCTGCTTTTTCAGATTTGTTAAGGAATGTATTATGGTCCAGAATGTGATCTGTCCTGATGAATGTTCCATGTGATCTTGAGAGGAATGTGAATTCTGCTATTGTTGGATGAAGTAGTTTATACATGTCAATTATGTGCAGTTGATTGATGGTGTTATTTAGTTCACCTGTGTTTTTATTGATTTTCTGCTTGCTTTTTACTAGTTTTGTTGCCATTTTTTACCCATCAGAAGTTTGACAAAATGAGGGAAACAGCTCTTTTGCATTTTATTTTGAGTGTGAGAACTGATGGGAGAAATGGAAGAGTCAGGAGCCCTGAGAAGTAATCAGGTCAGCTTAGAAGACAACATTGGTGATGATGAGAGGTGTACCTTAGGTATTAGAAAAACTTTCAGAGTGAGTGAGAGACATATATGTTCTTTTAGGTAGAGTATCTTCAAAAGCAACATAACTCAAAGAATGGGGAGTTTTCATTCTTGAAAGTGAAAATTAGCACAATGTCTAGCATGTAGGCAGTACTTGGTAGATACTTATTTAATGAATATTGGATGTTTTCAATAAAGAAAAAAAAAGCAAGAGCAACTTGGTTACAGAGTGATACCAGTTTATGGAAGACTGCCTATAAAAATGGAATAGATAGATGTATGACCAATGATGAATTCCAAGATTGCTAGAACTATATGAACAATGTTCAGGATGGCTTATGAAAAATACACTAAGTACAAACAAGACTTTTAAAGCTGTGATTAAGAACAAAAATAAAGGCTATGGGATGGTAAAATGTTAAGTGAAAGATTGGTACTCATCATTTATACCTCCTCCACCAAGGGAAACATTTTTAAAGCTGTAGAGAGTACTCAGAGCAAAATGTACAGGTTTTTAAGACAAAGTTGGATGTGCTTATTAATAAAATGAGACTCAATTAAGAGGAAGAAAAGCAAATTGAAGGCACCAGATTATTTTATTTAAGTAAAATATCCATGAACTGAGATTCTCGAAATTTTGCAAGTGTCGTGAAACCATCTCTAGACATCTTGGTATATGAGCCAAAAACCTGGCAGTGGATTTTATTTTCAAAGCAAGAGAGATAGAGGCAGGAAGGGTAAGCTGATGTGTTCTGCCTTTTAAAGTTGTACTGGAATAAAACTAAAACTGTACTAGTTTAAATAAGTTTAAATACATAATTATGTTTTTATATTTAATACAACATATATTAGTAAAGAGAGTATAATTAGATAGTACAGTATTTTTAGAGGGTAATTTGTCACATTGCATGAATGTGTTAAAAGTGTTCATTACAAGGAGTCCGTCCTACAAATATGTTTGTCTGATTGAGGAAGAATACATGACGGCATTGTTTACAGCAGTCAAAAATTAGAGACAGGCTAAATGTAACCCAAGGAATAGATTAAATATACTTATGACACAAGTATTAAGAGATGATATAGAATGTCCATAGTGCTTTTCCAAGTGAAAAATGTAAATTGCTTATGAATATGTAAAACATTTCATATTTGTGTTTCTTATTAAACGTGTGTAAGTTTGTATATAGGAATTAGGTATTATGAGTCTTCTAACTTTTTTCTTTTTCAAAATTGTTTTGGCTATTCTAGTTCCTTTTTGTTTCCATATTTATTTGAGAATCATCTCAATTTCTGAAACAGATCCTGGTTGGATTTGAAAGAAGAGTTTTACTTCGCACACATAGTCCACCCGCCAGATTCTATTATGCTGCCTCTTTGTGGTCAGTCCTTTTCCCCAACCTCTAACAGCCACTGATCTGTTCTTTGTCTCTCTGGTTTTCCAGAATTACCTCATAAAGGGAACTCTACAGTAAGTACGTGGTTTGTGTACTTGAGACTCATCTATATTGTGGCATATATCAATAGTCCATGCCTTTTAATTGTTGAGTAGTATCCATTTTGTGGATATGCCAATTGTATATTTATACAGTCATTCAATTAAGGACGGTTTTGGGCATGTTTCCAGTGTTTGGCAATTATGAATAAGGCTGCTATGAACATTTGAGTACATGTTTTTTGTAAGAACATAAGCTTCTTTGTACCTGGTAAATATCTAGGAGTGGCATTACTCAGTCATATGGTTGGTGTGTGGTTAACTTTTAAAAGGATTGCCAAAATGTTTTTCAAAGGGATTGTGCTATTTTTGTATTCCCTCCAGCTATGTATGAGGTTTCCAGTTGTTCTGACTCCTCACCAACACTTGAAATGGTCTTTTTAATTTTAGTCATTCTAATAAGTATGTAGCAGTGTCTCATTGTGGTTCTAATTTCCATTTCCCTAATGGTAAAGAGCATGCATTGGAATATTTGTCACCCTTTTATCTTCTTTGGTGAAGTGTCTGTTCAAATCTTTCACCCATTAAAAAAAAAAAAAGGAACTGTTTTCTTTCTTATATCTGAGTTTTGAGAGGTCTTTAAATATTCTTCCTACAAGTTCTTTGTCAGATTTGTGATTTGGAAGCGTTTTCTCTCAGTGTATGACTTGTTCTTTCAGTCTCTTAACATTGTCTTTTGCAGAGAAAAAAGATGAAGTCCAGTTAATGTTTTTTGTTTGTGTTTTTATGGATAATGCTTTTGGTGTCATATTTAAGAACTCATTACCTAACCCAAGATGACAGAGATTTTCTTAGGTTTATCTTCCATTTTGTGATTATAGCCATCCTAATGAGTGCAAAATGGTATCATATTGTTATTTTCATTTGCATTTCTCTAATGATGTTGAGCCTCAACCCTTTTTATGTGCTTCTTGGCCAATAATGTATCTTCTTTGGAGAAGTGTCTGAGTCCTTTGACCATTTTTTTAATGGGAATATTTTGTCTTGTTGGATCGTAAGAAATTACAGTTGACCCTTGAACAACGTGGGTTTGAACTGTGTGAGTCCACTTAAACACGGAATTTTTTCAGTAAATACATACTACAGTACTACACAATCTACAGTTGATTGAGTCTGTGGCTGCAGAACTGTGGATATGGAAGGCCATCTGTAAAGTTATACGTGGATTTTCAATGGTGTCGGGGGTTGGCGCTCCTAACCCCTATGTTGTTCAAGGGTCAACTGTGTATCCTGGATACTAGATTCTTGTCATATATATGATATGCAGATTTTATTTTCTCCCATTCCTTGGTTGCCTTTTGACTCCATTGATAATGTTGTTGGATGCAGAGAAGCTTTCAGTTTTGATGAAGTCCAACTTACTTTTTCTTCTGTTGCCTGTACTTTTCGTGTTATATCCAAGAAATCATTGCCAAATCTAGTGTCGTGAAGCTTTTGCCCTAGTTTTTCTTTAAAGGGTTTTATAGTTTTAGCTCTTACACTTAGGTGTTTGATACATTTTCAGTTGATTTTTGTGTATGGTGTAAGGTTAGGGTTTAACTTCATTCTTTTATATGTGAATATCCATTTTTCCCAGCACCATTTTTTTGAGAAGACAGTCTTGCCCCTATTGCATGATTTTGGCTCCCTTGCCAAAATTCATTTGACCAAATATGTGAGGATTTATTTCTGGGCTCTCTATTCTTTAGGTCTGTATATTTGTCTTTATGCTAGTATCACACTGTTGTGATAAATTTTGAACTCAGGAAGTCTGAGACATCCAACTTTGGTTCCTTTTTTCACGATTGTTCAGGTGTCTTGAGATTCCATAAGAATTTCGGATGGAATTTTCTGTTTCTACAAAAAACTAATTGAGATTTTGATGATGATTGTATTGAGTCTGTAGATTGTTTTGGATAGTATTGACATCCTTATAATATTAAGTCTTCCCATCCATGAACAAATCTTTACCTTGGTTAAGTTTCTTTTTAAGTATTTCATTTATTCTGATACAATTGTAAATGTAATTTTTTCCCTTCCTTTTTGGTTTCTTTATTGTCACTGTACAAAAATAGAGCCGTTTTTTTGTGTGTTGATTTTGTATCCTGTAACATTGTAAACTTATTCTAAAAAAGAAACACAATTGATTTTTGTATGTTATGTTGTTATCTTGCACCTGCAACTTTTTTCTACTAGTATTTGGTTGTTGTTGATTCTTTGATATTTTTGAAATGTAAAGTATTATGTTGTCTGTGAATGGTTTTATTTCTTTATTTGGATGCAGTTTATGTCTCTTTACTGCCTAATTCTGCTTTAACACACAGTAATTTGTTGAAAGCTGTGGTGAAAATGGACATTGTTGACTTCTTGATTTTAGGGGGGAAGCTTTTATTTTAGTCATTCAACATTGAGTGTGAAGTTACTTACGTGTTTTTCATAAATGCCCTTTATTATAGTAAGAAAGTTCCCTTCTATTCGTAGTTTTTTGCATGTTTTTGTCAGGAAAGAGTGTTTTGGCTCTCTGCTGTCCCTTGAGATTTTGTCAAATGCTATTTGTCGTAATTTGAGATGATTATTAGAAAGAAGGAAAAAAGAACCATGTAATGTATTTTATTACATTGATTGATTTTCTAATGTTGAACCACTGCCATGGTATACATATTAACGTTTACTATGTAGTTGATTCTGTTTGCTAATATATGTATGTGTGTGTGTATATATATATATATATATATAATATATATATTAGAGGATTTTTGCATTTATATTTATAGGGAAAATTGGTTTCTGTTTTTTTTTCTTTTGATGTGGTGTCTTTGGCTTTTGTATAAAAGAAATGCTTCATAGATTGAGTTACAAAGTTTTTCTTCCTCATGTATTTTTAGGAAGACTTTGAGAAGGATCAGTGTTATTTCTTCTTTAAATTGCTTATAGAATTCACCAGTGAAGCCATCTGGTTCTGGACTTTTTTGTTGGGAGACTTTTAATAACTGATTCAATCTCTTTGCATGTTATAGGTTTGTTCTGATTTTTTTATTTTTGCTTGAGCCATTTAATACAGATTATGCAATTTATTGGCATGCAATTTTCTGTCCTATTCTTCCCATCTTTTTATTTCTGTAAGGTTGATAGTAATATTCCTGCTTTCATATATGATTGCAGTTATGTGCATTTTTCTATCCGTTTTACTTACTGAGTCTATCTAAAAGTTTGTCAATACTGTTGATACATTAAAAAAAACAATTTTTGGTCTTACTAATTCTGTTGTTTCTCTAGTCTCTTGTTTATTTCTTTTATTTTTATTATTTCTTAAATTTTGCTGCCTTTACATTTAGTTTGCTCTTCTTTTTCCTATTAAGGTATAGAGTTAGGTTGTTGAATTTATTTAAAAAATTTTTCTTTTAACATCTTTATTGGTGTATAATTGCTTCACAGTGGTGTGTCAGCCTGTGCTCTACAACAAAGTGAATCAGCTATACATATACATACATCCCCATATCTCCTCCCTCTTACGTCTCCCTCCCACCCTCCCCATTCCCCACCTCTAGGTGGTCACAAAGTACTGAGCTAATCTCCCTGTGCTATGCAGCTGCTTCCCACTAGTTATCTGTTTTACATTTGGTAGTGTGTATGAGTCCATGCCACTCTCTCACTTCGTCCCAGTTTACCCTTCCCCGTCCCTGTGTCTTCAACTCCATTCTCTAGGTCTGCGTCTTTATTCATGTCCTGCCCCTAGGTTCTTCAGAACCATTTTTTTTTAAAGATTTCCTATATATGTGTTAGCATATGGTATTTGTTTTTCTCTTTCTGACTTGATTCACTCTGTGTGACAAACTCTAGGTCCATCTGCCTCACTACAAATAACTCAATTTCGTTTCTTTATATGGCTGAGTAATATTCCATTGTATATATGTGCCACATCTTCTTTATCCATTCATCTGTCGATGGACACATAGGTTGCTTCCATGTCCTGGCTATTGTAAATAGAGCTGCAGTGAATGTTGTGGTACAAGATTCTTTTTGAATTATGGTTTTCTCAGGGTATATACCCAGTAGTGGGATTGCTGGGTTGTATGGTAGTTCTATTTTTAGTTTTTGTTTTTTGGTGGTACGTGGGCCGCTCACTGTTGTGGCCTTTCCCGGAGCACAGGCTCAGCAGCCCTGGCTCACAGGCCTAACCGCTCCGCGGCATGTGGAATCTTCCCAGACCAGGGCACGAACCTGTGTCCCCTGCATTGGCAGGCAGACTCTCAACCACTGCGCCACCAGGGAAACCCTATTTTTAGTTTTTTAAGGAAGCTCCATACTGTTCTCCATAGTGGCTGTATCGATTTACATTCCCACTAACAGTGCAAGAGGGTTCCTTTTTCTCCACACCCTCTCCAGCATTTATTGTTTGTAGATTTTTTTTTTTTTTTGCGGCTTCTCCCGTTGCGGAGCACAGGCTCCGTATGAGCAGGCTCAGCGGCCATGGCTCACGGGCCTTGCCGCTCCGCGGCATGTGGGATCCTCCCGGACCGGGGCATGAACCTGTGTCCCCTGCATAGGCAGGCGGACTCTCAACCACTGCGCCACCAGGGAAGCCCTGTTTGTAGATTTTTTGATGATGGCCATTAACTGGTGTGAGGTGATACCTCATTGTAGTTTTGAATTGCATTTCTCTACTGATTAATGATGTTGAGCATTCTTTCATGTGTTTGTTGGCAATCTGTATATCTTCTTTGGAGAAAGGTCTGTTTAGGTCTTCTGCCCATTTTTGGATTGGGTTTGTTTTTTGATATTGAGCTGCTTGTAAATTATGGGCATTAATCCTTTGTCAGTTGCTTCATTTGCAAATATTTACTCCCATTCTGAGGGTTGTCTTTTCGTCTTGTTTATGGTTTCCTTTGCTGTGCAAAAGCTTTGAAGTTTCATTAGGTCCCCTTTGTTTATTTTTGTTTTTATTTCCATTTCTCTAGAAGGTGGGTCAAAAAGGATCTCGCTGCGATTTATGTCAGAGAGTGTTCTGTCTATGTTTTCCTTTAAGGGTTTAATAGTGTCTGGCCTTACATTTAGCTCTTTAATCCATTTCAAGCTTATTTTTGGTGTTAGGGAGTGTTCTAATTTCATTCTTTTGCATGTAGCTGTGCAGTTTTACCAGCACCGATTACTGAAGAGTCTGCCTTTTCTCCAATGTATATTTTTGCCTCCTTTATCAAAAATAAGGTGACCGTATGTGCATGGGTTTATCTCTGGGCTTTCTATCCTGTTACACTGATCTGTATTTCTGTTTTTGTGCCAGTACCATACTGTCCTGATTGCTGTAGCTTCATAGTATAGTCTGAAGTCAGGGAGCCTGATTCCTCCAGCTCCTTTTTTCTTTCTCAAGATTGCTTTGGCTGTTCAAGGTCCTTTGTGTTTCCATACAAATTGTGAAATTTTTTATTCTAGTTCTGTGAAAAATGCCATTGGTAGTTTGATAGGGATGCATTGAATCTGTAGATTGCTTTGGGTAGTATAGTCACTTTCACAGTGTTGATTCTTCCAATCCAAGAACATGGTACATCTCTCCATCTGTTGGTATCATCTTTAATTTTTTTCATCAGTGTCTTATAGTTTTCTGCATACAGGTCTTTTGTCTCCTTAGGCAGGTTTATTCCTAGGTATTTTATTCTTTTTGTTTCAGTGGTAAATGGGATTGTTTCCTTAATTTCTCTTTTCAGATTTTTCTTCATTAGTGTATAGGAATGCAAGAGATTTCTGTATGCTAATTTTGTATCCTGCTACTTTACCAAATTCATTGATTAGCTCTAGTAGTTTTCTGGTAGCATCTTTAGGATTCTCTGTGTATAGTATCTTGTTATCTGCAAACAGTGATAGCTTTACTTCTTGTTTTCCAGTTTGTATTCCTTTTATTTCTTTTTCTTCTCTGATTGCTGTGGCTAAAATTTCCAAAACAATGTTGAATAATAGTGGTGAGAGTGGGCAACCTTGTCTTGTTCCTGATCTTAGAGGAAATGGTTTTAGTTTTTCACCATTGAGAATGATGTTGGCTGTGGGTTTGTCATATATGGCCTTTATAATGTTGAGATAGGTTGCCTCTATGCCTACGTTTTGGAGAGTTTTTATCATAAATGGGTGTTGAATTTTGTTCAAAGCTTTTTCTGCAGCTATTGAGAGAATCATATGGTTTTTATTCTTCAATTTGTTAATATGGTGTATCACATTGATTGATTTGCATACAGTGAAGAATCCATGCATTCCTGTGATAAACCCCACTTGATCATTTTAATGTAGTGTTGGATTCTGTTTGCTAGTATCGTGTTGAGGATTTTTTCATCTTTGTTTATCAGTGATATTGGCCTGTAATTTTGCGGGGTTTTTTGTGTGATATCTTTATCTGGTTTTGATATCAGGGTGAAAGTGGCCTCGTAGAATGAGTTTAGGAGTGATCCTGCCTCTACTATATTTTGGAGGAGTTTGAGAAGGATAGATGCTAGGTCTTCTCTAAATGTTTGATAGAATTTGCCTGTGAAGCCATCTGGTCTTGGGCTTTTGTTTGTTGGAAGATTTTAAATCACAGTATCAGTTTCAGTGCTTGTGATTCGTCTGTTTATATTTTCTGTTTCTTCTTGTTTGAGTGTCGGAGGTTGTGCGTTTCTTAGAATGTGTTCATTTCTTCCAGGTTGTTCATTGTATTCGCATGTAGTTGCTTATAGTAATCTCTCATGATCCTTTGTATTTCAGCAGTGTCAGTTGTTACTTCTCCTTTTTCATTTCTAATTCTGTTGATTTGAGTTTTCTCCCTTTTTTTCTTGATGAGTCTAGCTAGTGGTTTATCAATTTTGTTTATCTTCTCAAAGAGCCAGCTTTTAGTTTTATTGATCTTTGCTATTGTTTCCTTCATTTCCTTTTCATTTACTTCTGATCTGATCTTTAAGATTTCTTTTGCTAACTTTGGGCTTTTTTTGTTTTTGTTTTTCTAGTTGTGCTGGGTGTAATGTTAGGTTGTTTATTTGAGATGTTTCTTGTTTCTTAAGGTATGGTTGTATTGCTATAAACTTCCCACTTAGAATTGCTTTTGTTGCATCCCACAGGTTTTGGGTGGTCATGTTTTCATTGTCATTTGTTTCTAGATATGTTTTGATTTCCTCTTTGATTTCTTCAGTGATCTCTTGGTTATTAAGTAGTGTATTGTTTAGCCTCCATGTGTTTATATTTTTTACTGATTTTTTCTTGTAACTGATAATCTAGTCTGATCACGTTGTGGTCGGAAAAGATACTGAATACGATTTCAATTTTCTTAAGTTTACCAAGGCTTGATTTGTGACCCAAGATATGATCTATGCTGGAGAATGTTCCATGCGCACTTGAGAAGAAAGTGTATTCTGTTGTTTTTGGATGTGATGTCCTATAAATATCAATTAAGTCCACCTTGTTTAATGTATCACTTAAAGCTTGTGTTTCCTTATTTATTTTCGTTTTGGATGATCTGTTCATTGGTGAAAGTGGAGTGTTAAAGTCCCCTACTATGATTGTGTTATTGTCGATTTCCCCTTCTGTGGCTGTAAGCATTTGCCTTACGGACTGAGGTGCTCCTGTGTTCGGTGCATAAATATTTATAATTGTTACCTCTTCTTGGATTGATCCCTTCATCATTACGTAGTGTCCTTCTTTGTTTCTTGTATTAGTCTTTATTTTAAAGTCCATTTTGTCTGATATGAGAATTGCTACTCCAGCTTTCTTTTGACTTCCATTTGCATGGAATATCTTTTCCATCCCCTCACTTTCAGTCTCTATGTGTTCCTAGGTCTGAAGTGGGTCTCTTGTAGACAGCATATATACAGGTCTTGCTTTTGTATCCATTCAGCCAGTCTTTGTCTTTTGGTGGGAGCATTTAATCCATTTACATTTAAGGTAATTATCGATATGTATCTTCCTATTACCATTTTCTTAATTGTTTTGGGTTTGTTACTGTAGGTCTTTTCCTTCTCTTGTGTTCCCTGCCTAGAGAAGTTCCTTTAGTATTTGTTGTAAAGCTGGTTTGGTGGTGCTGAATTCTCTTAGTTTTTGCGTGTCTGTAAAGGTTTTAATTTCTCCGTCAAATCTGAGTGAGATACTTGTTGGGTACAGTAGTCTTAGTTGTAGGTTTTTCCTTTTCATCACTTTAAATATGTCTTGCCACTCCCTTCTGGCTTTCAGAGTTTTTGCTGAAAGGTCAACTGTTAACCTTATGCAGATTCAGTTATATGTTATTTGTTGTTTTTCTTTTGCTGCTTTTAATATTTTTTCTTTGTATTTAATTTTTGATAGTTTGATTAATATGTGTCTTGGCGTTGTTCTCCTTGGATTTATCCTATATGGGGCCCTCTGTGCTTCCTGGACTTGACTGTTTCTTTTCTCATATTAGGGAAGTTTTCAACTATAATCTCGTGAAATATTTTCTCAGACCCTTTTTTTCTGTCCTTCTGGGACCACTATAATTCGAATGTTGGTGCATTTAACGTTGTCCTGGAGGTCTCTGAGACTGTCCTCAATTCTTTTCATTCTTTATTCTGCTCTGCAGTAGTTATTTCCACTATTTTATCTTCCAGGTCACTTAGCCATTCTTCTGCCTCAGTTATTCTGCTATTGATTCCTTCCAGAGCATTTTAAAATTCATTTTTTGTGTTGTTTATCACTGTTTGTTTGCTCTTTAGTTCTTCTAGGCCCTTTTAAAATATTTCTTGTATTTTTCCATTCTCTTTCCAAGATTTTGATCATCTTTACTATCATTACTCTGAATTCTTTCTCAGGTAGACTGTCTATTTCCTCTTCATTTGGCCTGGTGGGTTTTTACCTTGCTCCTTCAGCTGCGTGTGTTTCTCTGTCTTCTCATTTTGCTTAACTTACTGTGTTTGGGGTCTTCTTTTCACAGGCTGCAGGTTCGTAGTTCCCGTTGTTTTTTGGTGTCTGCCCCCAGTGGCTAAGGTTGGTTCAGTGGGTGTGTATGCTTCCCGGTGGAGGGGACTGGTGCCTGTGTTCTGGTGGATGAGGCTGCATGTTGTCTTTCTCTTGGGCAGGTCCATGTCCGGTGGTGTGTTTTGGTGTGTCTGTGAACCTTATTATGATTTTAGGCAGCCTCTCTGCTTATGGGTGGGGTTGTGTTCCTGTCTTGCTAGTTGTTAGGCCTAAGGTGTCCAGCACTGTAGCTTGCTGGTCATTTAGTGGAGCTGGATCGTAGCATTGAGAATGAGATGTCTGCGAGAGCTTTCTCTATTTGATATTATGTGGAGGTGGGAGGTCTCTGGTGGACCAATGTCCTGAACTTGGCTCTCCCATCTCAGAGGCACAGGCCTGATACCCTGTTGGAGCACCAAGACCCTGTCAGCCACACAGCTCAGAAGGAAAGGGGAAAAAAAAAAAGAAAGAAAGAAAGAAGAAAATAAAAGTTATTTTAAAAAAATGAAGAATAATTATTAAAAATAAAAAAATGAAAAAGTCACAAAAAAATGAGGAGAGCAACCAAACCAAAAAAAAAAAAAAAAAATGCACCAAAGGTAGCAAGCCGTAAAAACTATACCAAAAAAAAAAAAAATACGGACAGACAGAACTGTAGGTCAAATGGCAAAAGCAAAGCTATACAGACAAAATCACGCAGAGAAGTATACACATACAAACATACAAAAGGAGAAAAAGAAAAAAAATATATATCGTTGCTCCCAAAGTCCACTGCCTCAGTTTTGTGATGATTTGTTGTCTATTCAGGTATTCCACAGATGCAGGGTACATCAAGTTTGTTTCGGAGATTTAATCCGCTGCTCCTGAGACTGCTAGGGGAGAATTCCTTTTCTCTTCTTTGTCCGCATAGGTCCTGGGATTCAGCTTTGGATTTGTCCCCACCTGTGCGTGTTGGTTGCCTGAGGGTGTCTGTTCTTTGCTTAGACGGGACGGGGTTAAAGTAGCAGCTCATTAGTGGACTCTGGCTCACTCAGGCAGGGGGAGGGAGGGGTACGGAATGTGGGGCCAGCCTGCAGTGGCAGAGGCCAGCATGACGGTGCAACACCCTGAGGTGCACTGTGTGTCCCCCCCGGGAAGTTTTCCCTGCATCACGGGACCCTGGCAGTGGTGTGCTGCACAGGTTCCTGGGAGGGGGTATGGGTAGCGACCTGTGCTTGCACACAGGATTCTTGGTGGCAGTGGTTGCAGCATTTGCGGTTTATGCCCGTCTCTGGGGTGCGAGGTGATAGCCGCAGTTCGCGCCCATTTCTGGAGCTCGCTTAGGTGGTGCTCTCTCTGCCTTCTGTGGGTACATGGAACAGGAATCGCCTCTCCTCACGTACCCCAGAACAATGGTCTCTTGCCTCTTCGGCAGGTCCAGACTTTTTCCTGGACTCCCTCCTGGCCAACTGTGGCGCACTAGCCCCCTTCAGGCTGTGTTCTCGCAGCCAACTCCAGTTCTCTCCTTGGGATTTGACCTCCGAAGCCTGAGCCTCAGCTCCCAGCCCCCACCCGCCCCGGCAGGTGAGCAGACAAGCGTCTCAGGCTGATGAGTGCTGGTTGGCACCGATCCTCTCTGCGGGAATCTCTCCACTTTGCCCTCTTCACCCCTGTTGCTGCACTCTCCTCAGTGATTCCGATGCTCCCCCCTGCCTCTGCCAGTGAAGAGGCTTCCTAGTGTGTGGAAACTTTTCCTCTTTCACAGCTCCCTCCACTGGTGCAGGTTCCATCCCTATTCTTTTTTCTCTGTTTTTTCTTTTTTCTTTTGCCCTACCCAGGGACGTGGGGAGTTTTTTGCCTTTGGGGAGGTCTGAGGTCTTCTGCCAGCGTTCAGTAGGTGTTCTGTAGGAGTTGTTCCACATGTAGATGTATTTCTGATGTATTTGTGGGGAGGAAGGTGATGTCCGCGTCTTACTCTTCCACCATCTTGAAGGGCTCCCTCATTGTTTTTTAATGTAAATATTTACAGCTGTATTTCCCTTTGAGCACTGCTTTTGTTGAGTGTCGTCAATTTTGGTCTGTGTTGTTGTTGTTTTCACTGCCCTCAAAGTATTCTAATTTGTCTTGTAATTTTTTCTTTAACTCATTAGTAATTTAAGAGTGTGTTGTTTAATTTCCACGTATTTTCAAATTTTCCAGTTTTCCCTCCTTTTATTCATTTCCACTTCCTTTCCGTTGTGCTCAAAGAAGACAGTTTCTATGACTCCAGTCTTTTAAAAAAGTTACTGAGACTTTTGTGTGGCCTAGTCAGCTATCCTGGAGAATGTCATATGTGCACTTGAGAATAATGTGTATATTGTTGTTGGGTGTAGTGTTCCATATATGTCTATTACGTCTGTTTGGTTTATGGTATTCAAGTCCTCTGTTTACTTATTGATCTTCTGGCTGGATCTTCTGTGTTTTTTTGGAAGTGGTATATTGAAATCATCAACTATTACTATAGTGATTATCTGTTTCTGTCTTTGATTCTGTTAGTGTTTGTGTCATATATTTTGGGACTCTGCTGTCTGATGTGTATATCTTTTTTTGTTTGTTTGTTTTTTTGTGGTACGTGGGCCTCTCACTGTTGTGGCCTCTCCCGTTGCGGAGCACAGGCTCTGGACGCGCAGGCTCAGTGGCCATGGCTCACGGGCCCAGCCTCTCTGCGACATGTGGGATCTTCCCGGACTGGGGCACGAACCCGCGTTCTCTGTATTGGCAGGTGGACTCTCAACCACTGCGCCACCAGGGAAGCCCGTGTATATCTTTTTGATTGTTATATTTTCCTGATGAATTGATCATTTTTACTCAGTGTATTATGTCTCACATAATAAATGTGACAAAATTTATTTTGTCTGATATTAGCATAGCCACTCCAGCTTTCTTTTGGTTACCTTTTGTATATAATATCTTTTTGTATCTTCTTGTTTTCAATCTCTTTGTGTATTTAAATTTAAAATGAATTTCTTGTAGACAGTGTGTCACTGGATCATTTTATTTTATTTTTTTCAAAATTTATTTATTTATTTTTGGCTGCGTTGGGTCTTCTTTGCTGCATGTGGGCTATCTCCAGTTGCAGCGAGAGGTGCAGAGTTGCGGTGCACGGGCCTCTCATTGCAGTGACTTTTCTCTTGTTGTGGAGTACGGGCTCTAGGCTCACGGGTTTCAGTAGTTGTGGTATGTGGGCTCAGTAGTTGTGGCTCGTGGGCTCTAGAGCGCAAGCTCAGTAGTTGTGGCGCACGGGCTTAGTTGCTCCGTGGCATGTGGGATCTTCCTGGACCAGGGCTTGAACCCATGCCCCTGCACTGGCAGGTGAATTCTTAACCACTGCACCACCAGGGAAGTCCCTGGATCATTTTAAAACATTCCATTGTGCCAGTCTGTCTCTTAATTGATTAGTTTAATACATTTATATTTAAGGACATTGTTGATAAGGAAGGACTTATGCCATTTTGCTGTTTTTCTTCTAGTTGTCTTATATCTTTGTTGCTCAATTTCTCTATCACTGCTTTCGTTTGTGTTTGAATTTTTTCTAGTGTACCATTTTCATGTTTTAAATATTTTAAATTATTTTCTTACTAATCATCCTGGTGATCAGAATTAATATCTTAACGTTTATACCAATTTAGTTTGAAATGATAGTAACTTGGCTTTTTATTCGTATATTCAGGCATACCTCAAATGCATTGCGGGTTTGGTTCTAGACCACCGCAGTAAAGCAAACATCACAGCAAAGGGAGTCACTTGAGTTACTGTAGTCTGTTAAGTATTCATTAGCATTATGTCTTAACAATCTATGTACATACCTTTATGTACATACATAAAAAACACTTTATTGCTAAGACGTGCTAACCATCATCTGAGCCTTCATTGACTTGTAATCTTTTTGCTGGAGGAGGGTCATGCCTCATTGTTGATGGCTGCTGAATGTTGGTGGTTGCTGAAGGCTGGAGTGATTGTGACAATTTCTTAAAATAAGACAACAGTGAAGATTGCCACATTGGTGGACTCTTTCATTCATGAATAAATTTCCTGTAGCATACAATGCTGTTTGAGATCATTTTACCCATAATAGAGCTTTTTTCAAAATTGGAGTCAGTCCTCTTAAACCCTGCCACTGCTTTATCAATTAGGTTTGCATAATACTCTAAACTGTTTGTTGTCATTTTAGCAGTCTTGTCAGCATCTTCGCCAGGAGTAGATTTCATCTCAAGAAACTACTCTCTTTGCTCATACATACTCATTTGTAAACTCATTTGGAAAAGTTTTTATCATGAGAATTGTAGTAATGCTGTCACATGTTCAGACTGCACTTTTAATTCTAGTTCATTGCTATTTCACTACACCCACAGTTCTTTCCCCCACTGAAAACTTGAATCCCTCAAAGTCATCCATGAGAGTTGGAATCAGCTTCTTGCAAACCCCTGTTTATGTTCATGTTTTGACCTCTTTCCATGAATCACAAACGTTACTAATGGCATCTAGAATGCTGAATCTTTTCCATGTTTTCAACTGACCTTGTCCAGGTTCATCAGAGGAATCACTAGCTATGACAGCTACAGCCTTATGAAATGTATTTCTTAACTAATGAAAGTTGAACAGTGAAATGACTCCTTGTGGGGTGCAGGATGGATGCCGTGTCAGGAGGTGTGAAAACAGCGTAGCTCTCACTGTGCACGGTTACCAGAGCTCTTGGGTGATCAGGTGCATTGTCAATGAGCAGTAATATTTTGAAAGGGATCTTCTGAGCAGTAGATCTCAAGAGTAGGCTTAA
This sequence comes from Mesoplodon mirus, assembly GCF_964341445.2. Lineage (NCBI taxonomy): Eukaryota > Metazoa > Chordata > Mammalia > Artiodactyla > Ziphiidae > Mesoplodon > Mesoplodon mirus. The sequence continues at coordinate 3,551,824 of NC_138982.1, read as the reverse complement.
AATATTCACTAAACCATGTTGTAAACAAATGTTTTGTCATCCAGGCTTTGTTTTTCCATTTCTGGAGCACAGGCAGAATAGATACAGTGTAATTCTTAAGGGCCCTAGGATTTTTGGAATAATAAATGAGCACTGGCTTCAGTTTAAAGTCACTAGCCACCTTAGACCCTATAAAGAAAGTATGCTTGTTTTTTGAAGCTTTGAAGCCAGGCACGGACTTCTTCTCTCTACCTATGAAAGTCCTAGGTGTCATCTTCTTCCAAAATAATGCTGTTTTGTCTACATTGAAAATCTTTTGTTTAGTGTAGGCACCTTAATTACTTATTTTAGCTAGATCTTCTGCATAATTTGCTTCAGTTTCTACATCACCATTTGCTGCTTTACCTTGCACTTTTATGTTATGGAGACAGCTTCTTTCCTTAAGCCTCACAAACTAGCCTCTCCTAGTTTCATACTTTTTTTCTGCAGCTTCCTCATTTGTCTTAGCCTTTTTAGGGTCTTGCTCTGGATTAGACTTGGACTTAAGGGAATGTTGTAACTGATTTGATCTTCTATCTAGATTCCTAAGACTTCCTCATATCAGCAATAGGATGTTTTGCTTTCTTAGCATTCACATGTTCACTGGAGTAGCATTCTCAATTTTCTTTAAGAACTTTTTCTTTGCAGTTACAACTTGCTTGGTGCAAGAGGCCTTGCTTTTTATCTGTCAGCTTTTGACATGCCTTCTTCGCTAAGCTTAATCATGTCTAGTTTTTGATTGAAAGTGAGAGACATACAATTCTTCCTTTGACTTGAACACGTAGCGGCCATTGTGGGTTTATTAATAGGCCTAATTTCAATATTGTTATGTATCCAGGAATAGGGAGGGCCACGGAGAGGGAGAGAGACAGAGGAATGGCCAATCAGTGGAGCAGTCATAACACACACAACATTTATCAGTTATGTTTGCTGGCTTATGGGGGTGTCATTCATGGCATCCTAAAACAATTATGATAGTAACATTGCTGATCACAGATTGCCATAGGACACATAATAATAATAATGAAAAGTTTGAAATATTGGGAGAATTACCAAAATGTGACAGAGGGACATGAAATGAGCAAGTGCTGTTGGAAGAATGACAGTGATAGACTAGCAGGGTTGCCACAAAACCTTAAATTTGTAAAAAATGCAGTATCTTTGAAGCTCATAAAGCAAAGTGCAATAAAATGAGGTGTACCTGTAATAACTTGTAAAATTTTGCTCCCATCCGCATCCCTCACTTATATTATTGTTATAAATTACATCTTTTGATTCAAAGAAATGGAAAGATGTCCCATACTTTGGGATTGGAAGAATTAATATTGTTAAAATGCCCATACATTTTGGACAAAGGAATCTACAGATTTAATGCAATTCGTATCAAAATATCCATGACATTTTTCATAGAACTAGAACAGATAGTCCTAAAATTTATATGGAACTGCAGAAGACCCAGAATTGCCAAAGCAATCCTGAGGAAAAAGAACAAAGCATAACCCTTCCAGACTTCAGACTATACTACAAAGCTACAATATCTTATAATAACGTATAATGAAAAATAATTTGAAAAAATGGTATAACTGAATCACTTTGCTGTACACCTGAAGCAAACACAATATTGTAAATCAACTATACTTCAATTAAAAGCTAAACTATATCTTTATACATTGTGTATTCATTAACATAGGTATATAAATACTATTTTATTATTTTTCTCTTAAATCATAAAGGAAACAAATACAGGAATTACCAAAAATAAAATAGTACTGGCTTCTGTATTTACCTGTGTAGTTAATTTTTCCAATGTTCTCCTTTTTTTCTGTGGCTTCAAGTTTTGTTTATTCTTTATTTCTGCATGAAGGAGTTCCTTTAGTGTTTCTTGTAGGGCAGGGCAGGTCTAGCAACAAACTTCCTCAGTTTTTATTTTTCTAGGAATGTTTTAATTTCTCTGCCATTTTTGAGTGATAGTCTGCTGGGTATGGAATTGTTATTTGACAGTTTTCTTTCAGCATTTTAGATATGTCATCCTACTGTTTTCTGGCTTCTATGATATTTAATGAGAAATTGGCTGTTAGTCTTACTGTGGATTCTGTGGATTACTTGTATATGATGAGGTGGATTGTTTTTGTTCTTCCTTCAAGATTCTTTCATCTCTGGCTTTTACAGTTTAACTATACAGTTGACTTTTGAATCACACAGGTTTGAACTGCACCTGTCCACTCTTACACAGGTGTTTTTCAGAAAAAACTAAAATATTACACAGTCTGTGGTTAGTTGAGCACTGATGTGGAACCACAAATACGGAGGGCTGACTATAAAGTTATATGCAGATTTTTGACCGTGCAGGGAGTCAGTGCCCCTAACCCTGGTGTTGTTCAAGGGTAAACTGTAGTTTATATCTGTGTGACTCTTTAAAATTTTTTTTAAATTTTGTATACAATTTTTAAAGATTACCTTCCATTTACAGTATTACAAAATGTTAGCTATGTTCCTCATGTTGTATGATACATCCTTGAGCCTATCTTACACCCAATAGTTTGTACCTCCCACTCCCCCACCTCTATGTTACCGACCCAAACCCCACCCCCATCCCCCCCACCCCCGCCCACTGGTAACCACTAGCTTGTTCTCTATATCTCTGTGTGTGACTCACTTTTGAGTTTCTCCTACTTGGAGTTCATTTACCTTCTTGATTGTATAGATTTCTGTATTTAACTTCAAATTGGTAAGTTTTTTGCCATTGTGTCTTCAGATATTCTTTCTATCTCTTTCTGTTGATATACTTTTGGAAGTCTGTTTTCTCTGGAAGTCAGACTTCAATATCTGGGCTTATGTAGAGATGATTTATGTGAAATTCTTTTTTTGTTGTTGTTGTTAATGGGTCATATTTTCACATTTCTTTGTATGCCTTTTGATTTTTTTTTTTAAAAACTGGACATTTTGAATATTACAGTTTTGTAACACTATATTCTCCTCTCCTCCCCATGCTTTACTGTTGTTGTCTTTTCAAGGGCTGCAGTCATTTCTTTATTTACTTTTTCCTAAACTTTTTTCAAGGACTGTATTCCTTGTCATGTGTGGTTACTGAAATTTTGTTGTCTGGGTGTTTAGCAGTGATCTTCCAGATTTCCTTAGTTAATGGGAGTTGGAAAAATGTAATTTCTTGTTTTATGCAGATTGTTTGTTAGCTGAGGTACTTCTTCAGAGGTTAGGCAGGCTACCTACAGCTTTGCCTTAGTAGTCACCTTGTGCTTGCACAGAGAGCAAAGATCAGCTAGAGTTGCAAGCCTGTGCTCCTCACGTCTTCTGTAAGAATTCATCCAGCCCTGGGCATTCACGTAGCAGTCTACACTTCCTAGTATGTGCAATATCCCTTTGAAGTACTTATTCTTCAAATATCTTACTCCTCTGCCTTTTTATTTTGAGGCTTTTTAGATTGTCTGATATTTATGTAATCCACTGTCTTGCCCCTGGCAGCTACTTTTATTGTATGTCTTTAAATCTTTTTGAAAGGTGATACTCTTTCAAGGAAAAGGGAAGCCCTTCAAAACACTCTGCCACAGTTTTTGAGAACGGGTCCATGGTGTTCTCTTTGGCACCAGCAAGCCATACTAGTAACTGTGTCTGCTGTCCCTGTGGGCACCATAGAGTTGGGGGAGGGGAGATGGCATACAGGTAAGCAAAAATACTACTGTGCTCTTTTATCAAATAAAATAGACGGTTAGGCACTTCTCTGTTGGTCATACGTTTTTATTAGATTACAGATGTCCATAAAAGATGTCTTGTCATTGTTTTTTCCAAGCTAAGAGTTGCTTCATTGGAGGGCCTAATTGTTGAGGTTTCTTACTCCTCCATTTTCCATGACATCATTTCTTTTTTTCATTTTTGAAAGATTGATAATTCAGTGTTCATGGTTTTACCTCTCCACTCATCAGTTTTATTCCATTGTCTTTCACCTTACACAGTTTCTACCAAAAAGTCTGATAAAATTTTTTGTTTTTCTGTGTGTGAGGAATTATGTTTTTTTAGCTTCCTTTTGAATTTTCTTTCATTTTTAGCAGTATTATATTTTAGGGTATTCTTCTTGGGAATTCTCTGACCTTCCGTCTGTGTTTTATTGTCTTAAATTATTTTGGGGACGTTCTCCTCTGTTATCTCTTCAAATATTTATTTTGCTTTGATCTTTCTCTCTCCTTCTGGAATTCTAGTTATACCTATGTTATTCTATTAGGTATTGTGTCATGGCCTGTCTTGGATGCTCTCTTTTGTCCCACTTCCTCTGCTTTTTTTTTTTTTTTAATAAACTTTATTTTTTAGAGAAGTTTTACGTTCACAGTAGAATTGAACAGAAGGTAGAGAGATTCCCCCTATAACCCCTGTTCCCACATACATATAGCCTCTCCCACTGTTAACATCCCACATTACAGTGGTATGTCTGTTACAATCAATGAACCTATGTTGACATGTCATTATCACCCAGTGTCTGTAATTTACATTAGGGTTCACTCTTTGTGTTATATATTCTATGGGTTTTGATAAATGTACAGTTAGATGTACCCACCATATCTTCTCTGCCCTAAAAATCTTCTGTGCCCACTTAGTCATCTCTCCTACCCCATAACTTCTGGCAGTCACTGATATTTTTACTGTTTCCATAGTTTTGCCTTTTCCAGAATGCCATATTGTTCAAATCATATAGTATGTAGTGGTTCCAGATTGGCTTCTTTTAGTTAGTAATGTGCATTTGAGCTTTCTCTGTGTCTTTTCCTGGCTTGATAGCTCATTGCTTTTAAGTGTTAAATAGTATTCCATTGTCTGCATGTACCACAGTTTATCCATTCACCTCTTAAAGGACACCTTTCTTTCCTGTTTTGGCAGTTTTGAATAAAACCGCTATAAACATCTTTGTGCAGGCTTTTATGTAGACATAAATTTTCAATTCATTTGGGTAAATACCAAGGAGTGTGCTTGTTGGTAGTGCTGGTTGATTGTAGTCTGTGTAGTCTGGTATATTCATTTTATTCTAAAGTAATTTTCAAAAGACCTGAATAGACATTTTTCTGAAGAAGGTATATAAATGACCAAAAGCTACATGAAAAGGTATTCAACATCACTAGTCTTCAGGGAAATGAAAATCAGAGCCATGATGTATCCCTTCACACCTCTGTTAGGCTGGCTTTTATCAAAAAGATAAGAGATATATTCTGGTTGAGGATGTGGGCAAAATGGAGCCCCTTCACTATTCGTGCAAATGTAAACTGGTAAAGCCTCTGGAAAACAGTATGGAGGTTTCTCAGGTAATTAAAAACTACCATATTACACAGCAATTCCACTTCTGGGTATATATCCAAAAGAAATGAAACCATTATCCCAAAGAGATGGATGTACTTCCATGCTCGTAGTACCATTATTCACCATAACCAAAATATGGAAACAACCTTATGTGTCCATGGACGTATGAGTAAAGAAAACTTGTGTATATGTGTGTGGAATCACTTATATGTGGAATCTTGAAGCGGGGGTGGGGAATTTGTAGAAAAGTGGTTGCCAGGGGCCAAGTGGTAGGGGAAATAGGGAGAGGTTGGTGAAAGGTTGCAAACTTTGTTATAAATGAATATGGTCTGAGGATCTAATGTATAATATAGTGACTATAGTTGATAACACTGTTTTGTATAATTGAAATTTGCTAAGAGAGTAGAACTTACTGAATGTTGGGACCAAAAAAAAAAAAAAGGAAAAGTAAATTATGTGAGGTGGTGGATTTGTTAATTAGCTCAATGGGGGAAACCCTTCATAATGTATCCATATATCAAATCGTCCTGCTGTAAGTAACAGTTTTATTTGTCAACTGTACCTCAGTAAAGCTGGAAAAAATAATTTCTTTCTTTCTTTCTTCTTTTTAATTAACAGGATTACCTTTGAGGTTATTTTGAAAATTTTGAGTTGTACAGCACTTGATTCTTTGCTCCATTGTGGAAAGATCTTTACAGCAATGATTACTTCAGAGTTACCAGTGTTACAGTAAGTATTATAGCTTTCTTTTTTTTTTAAATGCATGTAACACTTTTCTGTATCAAAATGCTCTCATTAATAAGACACATCAAATATATTCTCTGATAGTTGGGTAATATGTTTGAAGTAAAAGAACTATTAGAGGGTGTAGTTACTATATCCATCTATAGCCCTTGCATCATAATGTCAGCATGTTCTGTGTTACTGAACGAAAAACATGTTACACTGTCTTATATTAGGAGTCAGCAAACTATGAACATGGGCCAATCTGGCATGCTGACTGTTTTTGTAAATAAAGTGTCATTGGAATAGAGTCACACTGATTCCTTTGAAGACTGTTTATGACTGTAAGTTGTAATAGAGAATGAATTAATCTGCAGAGCATAAATATTTTGTTTGGTTATTTACAGAGAAAGTTTGTAGACCTCTATCCTGTATCACACTGTGTGTCTAACCCTCTCACCCCCATGCCAGAGCTTCTTTTCCCTGAGATTGAGATTGTGATTGGTGAGTCCTTGGCATTTCTGGTGGCATCTCATTATTAGATTTTGTTAGGGTTGTAGGACAGATCTAGAATTTGATCTTATTATGAATTCTCTGGGAGATGTGATCAGGGTAACAGCAGATACTTTTCTTTCTATAGGTGTCATTAAGCTACAAATTAGGAATCTGCATACTGTGATCCTATATGATAACAGTGCTTTAGATATAATGAAAGTGACCAACAGTATATGTAATTATTTATATGTTTTTATAGTGTCAGATCATTTATATGTGTCTTCTCCAAGAGACTGTAGTCACCTTCCAGTTGGTCTCCTGGCCTACTGTTTTTCCTCTGGAGCTCTAAGACAAAAAGCTATCCAAATTACTTTACGTGCTGAAAACCCATCAATGCCTACCCTCCTTTGTTTGTCCAAATATAGGAGATACAAGCCCTTTTTATTTACTTAACTTCAAGCCTCTTTATTAGCCTTAACTTGAACATAATACCAAGTTTGGATGTCTCCATATAGTATTTGTTCTTTGTACTTTTGTTTTTCTTAATTCTGCCTGCAATGCCTATGTGTATCTTTCCTTACCTGGCCATCTTGGTAGTCCTGTGGGTCTTGGCTAAAGTATGCCTCCAGCAAAGCTCCTCTGACTCCTCAAAGTTGGGTAGGTTCCCTCCTGTGCTCCTGTCATACTCTACCCTTTTTTTTTAATAACATCATACTTAACGTAATGTTTTATAACACTTTCTTATTGTTTTTGCCTGAACTTTGTGCTCTTTTTTTTTCTTTTCTTTTCTTTTTTTTTGCGGTACGCGGGCCTCTCACTGCTGTGGCCTTTCCCGTTGCGGAGCACAGGCTCCGGATGCGTGGTCTCAGCGGCCATGGCTCACGGGCCCAGCCGCACTGCGGCATGTGGAATCTTCCCGGACCGGGGCATGAACCCATGTCCCCTGCATCGGCAGGCGGACTCTCAACTACTGCGCCACCAGGGAAGCCCCTGTGCTTTATTTTTGTATGGCCAGCTCCTAGCACACTGCTGGGTATTAGGCACACCCTTTGTAAAATATCTCTCTGATTAAATATGAAACATAGGTTGTATTTAAATAGATTATATTTAACAAGCGATTACATGGGCATGATATTATTTAACATGCTTTGTGGATAACTGTATTTTTCATAAAAATGTAAACTTTTAATACGATAATGGATAGTAGTGATCTGCGAGATGGGTAAATGAAATTTGCTTTTAATCTGTCAGCAGGAGATGTACTCTTGGTCAAGTTGAGATCTAAGCATTTATTGAGCACGTAAAACAATTTTTTGAGGATATTATCTTCATCCATCCATCTAAATATACCATGTCTACATTGTAGAGGAAAGGAAACATGATATGTCTCTTAGTATTGGTAAACTTCAGTTTCTGTCATTTGTAAAGTGAAGATAATATATTGGAAATTAATTTCTAAAGTCTCTTCAAAAACAGAGAAATCTTTTGATCCCGTGATTGTTAATGTTCAGTTCAGTAGTGATTTTTCTAATGGAGACACTAGAAAGGTCACTCTAGTGAATGACCTTATTATTTCTTGGCTTGCTTAGTCATTATAAGGACAAATGAATTTGTTACCTTAGTGTGTTTACTGTTGGGTTGGCCAAAAAGTTCGTTCACGTTTTTCCATTACATCGTTGGAAAAACCCGAATGAACTTTTTGGCCAGCCCAATATTAAGCATCATCAAATATTGTCAATTACCACATATTATATATTCCACCAAATGTTGTAGTACAAGGAACTGTGTTAAGCTCTGGGGAGAAAGAGCAAGTGGAAGACTCAGTCCTTGTTGCCATGAAGCTTATATAGATAGATATTAATCAAATAACCACAAATGTATAGATTTAAAGTGCCCTTGGTGCTATGAAGGTAAGCTAGAGGATTTTATTAGAATTTTAACACATGCCTTGATTTAGTCTACTTTTCTAAGGAAGAGACATTCTTAAACCTGAAGTGGAGGGAATTTGGGGGAAGAAGAAGGGATCAGGGTACTAATTCCAGACTGAAGGAATGGCATGTGCAAAGACCCTGAGGTAGGAAGAATCATGGTATGTTTGAGGGACTGAAATAAAGCTGTTTTTTTTCTTTTTTCAGGATTGTGGATGGAAAGTGGTGTGAAATAAGGATTGCAAGTAGGGTAGGGCTGTATCATACAGGGACCTGCTAGGTCTTATATTAAGAATTTTGAGGTTTTTATCTCCTAGAAGCAGAAGGAAACCACTGTAGGGTTTTAAGCATGGGATATACATAATAAGATATATACTATGAAAGTCACTCTTAGTACAGTATAGTGATTAGATTGGAAGTGGCAACAGAATAAGCAGGGAGTCCTATTAGGTGAAAGGTGTTGCAGTGTCCAGGCCAGAGATGATAACAACTTGAACTAAAATGATTACAGAGGAGATGGAGAGAGGAAGACAGAATTTAGAGAGTTTTAGGGAGCAAAAAAAATCATTTATAAGGTTTGATCTGATTCTTCCGTTCTCTTCATTTATGTCCGATAGTCTTATAAATGTGCTTTTTGTAGAGCAGTTGGTTGACGTTTGAATTTGCATACTCCTTGATCCAGCATCCTCTGTCTATTCTAGGGAGATATTTGTTGATGTGTAATAAGAATTAATGTGCAAGGACAGTTGTTACAGCTCTGTTTGTAATAACTTAAAAGCAGAGACAATCTAAGTGCTCATAGGTAGGGAACGTATTATGGAGTACCATTCAGGAATCCTATGTATTTGTGTGGAAAATTCCTATTAATTTAAATTTTAAAAATTAAAATATATTGTTTTGTATTTATGTATATATATACCAGAACATAAATATTTATGACAGAGTATTGATGAAACTGTTAAAAATCTTGTTCTGCAGATTGAGGTTCAGAGTTAGGGTATGGTGAAGTGAAACTCTTCCTTGTATTCTTATATCTTCTCTTGCTTGAAATTAAAAAACAAATTTATGTATCATATTCTAATAAGCGAATGTACATATATATACTAATTGGAGTATGTTAGTTATCTGTTGGTAATAGCTATCACCTTCTAAGCTGGCTGAAGTTTGCGGAATTAGAAAACAATTGTACTTTTTTCTTTTGTCAGTAAACTATATTGCTCAAGGTTAAATTAATTTCACTGATGGGTCACATATGATGGAACCAACCTGCTTTTGTAGTTGCCTGGAGATTTCAGGAGGCATCAAAAGCACTAGTGTATTCAGTCCACGTAAGAGAAATACAAAATGTATTATTTGCATTCTAGTATCCTGCTGTGGAGATAGAGAATTCACGTTTACCTTGAGATCTAAGTGGACCCTGCCACTTGCTAGTTGTGTAAATATGGACAAGATGATCAGGTTTCCAGATCTTTTGTTTCCTCATCTGTAAAATTGGGACAGCAGTATGTTTTCTTACAAGCTTTTGTGCATATTTATTCTAGATAATGTATATAAACTGGCACACAGTATATGCTAAACAGTCTATTTGGACTGTAGTGAGGAGAAAAAGCAGAATGATTTATTGTTCTTTAGTAGAAATGAATAAGATCAACTAGATCAGTGATTGAAAAACTTACTGATAGTGGCTCAGAAGCTTGTTTTTATAAATATTATTGGAGCACAGCAACATCCATTCATTTACGTATTATCTATGGCTGCATTCATGCTATGGTCCCAGAGTTGAGTAGTAGATAGAGACCTTAAGACCCCTAAGCCTAAAATATTTATTATATAGCCTTTTGAGAAAATGTTTGCTGACCCTTGGACTAGATCAATATTACTTATAGTTTTAAATACCAGATTACCTTTGAAGATTTGCAAGCAGAGAAGGAACATGGTATGAGAATATTCGTGACAGTAATGTGTAGAGTGGCTTGGACAAGGGGAATAGTAGAAGCAGGGAGATAAGTTGTGATTAATTCAGGAAGTTGTGATTATGGTAATAATCATGAAAAGAATGAGAGACAGCGTTAGTATACTGAGGACAGCTCAGGAGGACTTTAACTGAGGGCACAAAAGGAAGACTCATGGGATTATAGGAATTTGAGTAAGACAATAACAAATTTATACAACAAAGCACACTTGGGCATTAACTTACTAAATCAGTTAACCAATGGTATTGCCATGAGCAGAGAGCTAGAAATAGTCAGAATTGGACTTAATTTTATATGTGTTATTTGGTGAATTTGAGGTGGCATGCAAAGAAGCATGTTACACATGCAGTTGAAAATCTTGAATTATAGATAGTCAGGTCTATGATAATATACTGAAGTCATTTGCATAAAAGTTACACATCAAGTGGATGAGCTCTCCAAGAGAGGGTAGTTTAAAGGGGGAAGAGCAAACAGTAATGAAATGAGCTTTGAGGAATCAACACAAGGAGGGAATGGAACTAAGAGCCTTCAGTGGCGCAGTTTCAGTAAGTTGTGAGTTGAGCTTTACCCTTCCTTCCATTTGCTTTGTACCCTTCCTGCTATTTGCAGTTTTATGCAGATCCTTTATACAGTTAATAATGTAGAATTCAGTGAGGATGTTTTTGTTAATACTATCTATACCTTTTTAGTGCCATGCTGGGGCCAGCCTGTACTGGCCTGGAGAGCTGAATATTAAATTTCCAGGAATTTTGTGACCTCATTCAATATAACATAGCTATTATAAAAAGTTAAATTATGCAAACTTAAAATTAATTAAATCATGTTAAAAACAAAAGTAATAAATACTCAAAACTCATCATTTCCTAATTATTTTACATCCTACTATTTTCTGTGCTCTTGAGGTTTTTATTTACACCTATTATTGTATGTATGGTGGAAATACTTTTTAGTAGTGTACTGCTACTGTTAATTACTTCTCAACTCTGTATTTGGTGATGTCACTTTGGTAGTTTGAATTTGGCTGCGGGGGGAGCATTCACATTATTAAAATCAGCAAACACTACACATCAGGGCTCAGCTTATTGTTTTGTTGTTTGCGGACTCAGTAAAGTGATGGAGAAATTGTTAATAACAGATTAAACTTAAAGGTGTATCCAGTCTATAGTCATTACATTATGATACCACAAAAAATTGAGGACGTATCCTTCTAGTGTTTGAGAACTATTATGTATTCCGTTCAGTAAAAAAGTTGCTCCCAACATTGACCAATTAGTGAAGTTCCCACAAATGTCTTTGTCATTTCATTTGCATTCTGTTCATCAAAGTGAACAAAGATATCAATTGTCTTTCATGTCAAAACCCTATTTGTTCATCAGTTGCAACCATAGGTCAGCTAGGGATACAAGAGTTTGGCAAAATTATCAAAATCATTTTATATGAATCAATTAGCTGGATAGAATTTACAATAAAGAATATTGTGCATTTTATTATTCTTTGTAAGTTGCATGCTATGCATCCTTTATATTGTTAACATTTCTAATAATTTATGCATATATTTTTTGAAGAGCCAGTTGTTAAACATTTACCAGCACACTTTTATTATTTTATAAAATGAATAAAATTTCTCCCAAGCTTTTATCTTTTTTATATTGAAGAATTAGTCTTTTGCATTTATATGTTGTATAGCAGCTGCCATTTCCACAGTCATTTCCTCGTCTGTATTTCTCTATTTGGGGTATCATTTTATTCAGTGTTATGTGATATTAGCAGGGAGGGTAACATTTTCAATTTGCTAAAGATTTTTTCTGAAAGTGGAAGTATAAACCGCTTCTAATCAGCCAGATGTGTACATACAGCAGGAGGTAAGGAAACCAGTGGAACAGAGCTACATTGTATTATAAATAGGTATGTATAATTAATTTGTTCACTAAAACAATATATCCTATTTTCTAGGGATTCAACTAATGAAACTACTGCCCATTCTGATGCTGGCAGCGAACTTGAAGAAACAGAGGTCAAAGGAAAAAGAAAAAGGGGTCGACCTGGCCGGCCTCCAGTATGTATATACTTGTCCTCTTTGTTCCTTTAACGGTTACCAAATAAAGGGGCTTGATATGAGCTATTTGTTAATTCTAGTATTGTTAACACTTTTTCAAATCTCACTGACACATCAGAAATTCTTGGAAACTTTGCTTCATAAATTGGCTTAGTAGTGGTTAGAAAAAGGAAATTAATTATAGTATCTTTTTTGCTTTCCATGCTTCTCTTGTAAATAAATGGTGGTCCATGTGAAGGCATTGAGAAGATGATCAACATGGAATGAGGTGTAGTTAGTTATGATTTCTTTGCCTTTTATTTTTAGATGCAACTCTGATTTCTTGTGAGCTCCTAAGTATGCATTTTGATAGTATTTGGGTCCAGTCTCAGAATATATTCTCATTTATACATGATTGAGAAATTTAGAAAAGCTCTAGGTATCCTTACTTTGAGGTATATCTTTATGTAGTCTGAGTACACAAGTCACTTAATTGAAGGTGGTATAAACTGTCAGAGACAGTAAAATCAATGTGTCATTGGGTTAAGGCTTGTACTATTGTACACTCACCTTTATGATGGGATTTGCTATTCATAGTTTTAAAATTTTATTTTATAAAATTTATTATGGAAAATTTTAGCCTCCTTCTCTAGGAGGCATAATAGTATAATAAACCCTCCATATAACTCTTACCTAGCAGTTACCAAGTCATGGCCAGTCTTTCTTTCCCATGTTATTTTGAAGGTCATTCTAGACATAATTCCATCTTTAAATATTTCAGAATGTATCTCTAAAAGATAAGGGCTTGCTTTCTCTCTCTCTTTTTTCAACATCACCCCAATATCATTATCATAATGCAAGATCACAGTATTTTAGTAACACCACTGATTAACACATTCAAAGTTTATAATCATTTCATAAATATTATCTTTTAAACAATACAGTTTGTTGTTTGAATCATGATCTACTTATTGCAATTGATGGTTATGTTATTTAACCAGTTATTATATATGTATGTCCTTTGTAGTGACTTAAAAATTTTTTTTATGTTATTGCTGTTCTATCAGTATTTATGTTTGCCACAGTTTTTAATTAGCTTCGGTGAAACTCCATAACTTTTACTTTTCCAGGACAATCTAACAACAACAAAAAAACGGATAGAAGGATGACTTCTGCAGTTTTCTCTACACTTGCTTTTATCCTCCACCTTTACTTAAAGGGAGAAAAATAGTGGAGGAAAAGACATATATTATAGTCACTCTTTATAATCCTTCTTAATTTTTAGAAGTATTTGGTGGTACAGTGTTCCTTAAAAAAACATTTTGGGAAAAGTGAAAAAGTCTTGTACTTAGAAGCTGGAGACTATTTTAGTTCCCCTTACTAGTATATGATTTTTCTAAGACTGTAGGTGAGTTGCATTGCTTTCTCTAGGATTCATAGGTTATAGGTACCAAATTCGAAATAAGACTAAAGTTGCTTGAAGGTTGTAGAATAAACTGCCTACATGATTGCTTACTTGAATTTGTTCCCCTCCAATTAAAATTCTTTACTTGAAGATTCAGATTAAGTGCTGTCTTCTTGAAGAAAACTGTTTTTTTCCCTTAAAGAGAATTTATTACCCCTTCAGCAGGCTATTGTATTATTTTTTATAACCTATTTAATTTTGACTTGTCTACAGCTGTATCCTTGTAATATTTTGCTTTCCTGATGAAAAGGAGTCTGTGTATCCAAATGCTTAGCTCTTTTGTGGTTAGAAATTAGATTTTATTTTTAGTGAAATTGCTACTACATAATCTAGAAGGTAAATAGTACATGTTCATCCCATGTTTACAAATTGAAAAAATGTCAGCCAGCATCTGATAGTAGCATTCTAGAGACTTGTGTTAGACTTTAGTCCGTATTTTCACACTCATTAGTTCACATGGCTAGCTATACTTCCACCTGACTCGGACCCATTTCTTGATCTTGCAAACAACAGAACTTCCTGAGTTTCTGCTCTGGGGTTTGTACTGAGCTGAAGCTTTTTATGTCATTTAATCTTCACACCAATACTAGGAAATAGGTCTTATATGCAGTTTACAAAGTAGAAAACAAAAATAGAAAGTGGTATTTTTCATAAGGTCACAACATTGCCTAAGTAGCAAAGCTAGGATTTCAATTCATAACCTACCTCCCAAACTCTTTTCCTCAAGAATGCCAAAATGCCAAGCTGTTAATTAAAATTGAGAGGTATAATTGTCAGAATGATCATATTTGAGTTATTCCACAGTACCTGTTCTGAAGATTGCTTGGACATTTTCTATCAACTGGCTCCATTTTGAACAATTCTAAGTTTTGACTGATATACTCTTTGTTTAGCTTTTTTTTTTTTTTTTGCGGTACGCGGGCCTCTCACTGTTGTGGCCTCTCCCGTTGCGGAGCACAGGCTCCGGACGCGCAGGCTCCGGACGCGCAGGCTCAGCGGCCATGGCTCACGGGCCCAGCCGCTCCGCGGCATATGGGATCCTCCCAGACCGGGGCACGAACCCGTATCCCCTGCATCGGCAGGCGGACTCTCAACCACTGCGCCACCAGGGAGGCCCTGTTTAGCTATTTTAATACTGTTCATACTTGTTAAGACGACTTCATGGACCTCTGGTTTTATTAATTTACTCAGTCAAATGAAAACAAATAATATAAGGACCTCTCTTTTGGACAGTATTATTTTCTTTATTTCTAAATTCTTAGGAGACATCTCAACTTTGGTATCTCTTTTCAGTATACTGTTACTTCAGAGATGTTTGTTTCTTATTAAACCACTCTTATTTTGCAGATGTCCTAATTCATATTTGTTATTATTGTGGCTCTCTATCCAAATGATTATTGATCTCTAAACAAACACTATATAGTATCATGTTTATTCTACCCCTGTGATTGTATTAGCAAATAATGGACATTATTTTCTCTGTCTACACAGTACTCCCTTGGTGATGTCCAATCTCATGACTTTAAATACCATCTCTAAGCTTATGTCACCCAGATATTGTATCCAGCTTGGACTTTACCCCTGGACTCCAGACTCATATTTAGTGCCCATTGAGAATCTTCATTTAGATATTTAATGGGCCCAGGATGTTAAAAAAACCAAACTTTCAAGCTTCCTATCCCCTGCTCACCCCTTTTCCATAATGGCAGTTTCGTGCTTCTGGCTGTTCAGCTATAAATCTTCTAGTCATCTTTGAGTCTTTCTTTCTCAGCCTATTTCTAGACTATCAGCACATCCTGTCTAATTGATTTGCAAATTGCATCAGTCATTTTTTACTACAACACTGGATTCAGCCACCATCATGTGCCTTTGCTGAAACTTATGAGGTGTGCTCCTTGTCTCAAGGCCCCGTGTCATCTTCCCACTGGGGTCTCCCTATGGATGGTATCTAGAATTGCGTATCTTCCCTCCTACCCAAAGGGACTTACTGTCCCCTTCTTCCGTGTGTGTGTGTGTGTTTTCCCCTTTCTCTATAGTACTTATTGCCATCTAACATAGTATATACCCTTTACTTATTTGCTTTTTGTCTGTCTCCCCCGACTAGATGGTAAGCTGCATGAAGGCAGGGATTTTTATCTGGTTTGTTTACTGCTGTATAGTAGTGTTCGACTTTCAGTAAGTGTTTATTGAATGAATGAATGGTGTTTAATTTTGTTAAATCATCACTCTTTTTTCCCTCAAGTGTTTAAATTCTTTTTATTTTGAAATAATTTCAGACACAGAAGAATTCCAAGAATTTTGCAAAGAATTCCTATGCAGATTCTTCATGCAGATTGTCCAAATGTTAGCATGTTACTACATTTGCTTTATCATATTTTTTTCTATGTATACACAGACACATAAATATAAATATATATTTATATATAAAAATTTATATTTGATACAAATTATTATTTTTGAAAGTTGCAGACATGAAGCCACTTTACTCTTAATGCTTTAGTATGCATTTTCATAAAATCAAAGATATTCTACACAACAATAGTACATGTTTGAAAATCAGGAAAATAATATTGATATAATACTGACCTTATGTACATATACTTCATTCAGATTTTGCCTGATGTCCTAATAATGCCCTGAGCAAAAGAAAAAATATTTTTTTCCCTTGGTTTAGGATCCAGTCCAGGATTTCATGTTGCATTTAGTTGCCATGCAAATCAGCACATCTGTAAGCTAACCCATCTTTAGTCTCTTGTTTAATGTTTTATTAAGGGTTTTGTTCTCTTTTTTCTACTTAAGTGAGAATCAGCACTTATATTCTCAGCATTATTTAATTTTCATATTTACCTAGGCTGAGTAGGAAGGGTAAATAAAAAGATACAATTTTTACTTTTATGTCTATATATTCATACACATAGAGAGAAGATGGAGCATAGCATACACAACAAAATATTAACAATGAGTATCAGAAGGAGAGGTTAACAGGTGAATTTATTTATAAAAATTGGATATTCTAGATTACTTGGTGCTTTTGTTTATAATCTTATGAATTTCATGATATCATTTATATATTTTACATAATTTTAATGGCTACATTGTATTCTGTGTGAAATTATTTATTTAAATAGTCCCCATTGTTGAACATTTATGTTAAAAATTCTTCACTGATTTAAACCATGCTGACATAAATTTATATCTCAAAAATAAATTTTGCTCTAGAGCCATAGATACTTTTTATCCTGAATTCTTAAAAGTAGAATTGATTACTCAAAAGATATGCCATATGTTTTGAAAGTTTTTGATGTGTATTGTTGGGTTGCCTATCATGCAGCAAAATATATGGCATTACCTGTCTTATAGTAAGTTGAATTGAGTATACTGATTGTTAAATATTTTCTAATTTTTAAGTACTGTAACATTTCATCAGTATGTTCTGAAATATTGGTCATTTTCCATACCACTTTTTCTATTTTTATTTTTCTAAGAAATAGAAATCTCTTCTTAAAGTAATTTTTGTGGCTTAAGCCTACATACTTTTATGATCCCTTTTGGAAATGTATTTATCAGTTGGACTTGTATCTGCTCTTACCTGTCAAATTAGCTTTGTTTTATGTTGAAAATTTTTCATTTAACTAGAGTTTAGTTCTGACTTCCTTAATTTTGCTAAAAGATACCATAATTTTTCCAGGAATCTAGAATTAAACTGTGAGTCACCATTTAATTTCCTCATCCCAAGTCCCTTCCCCTCTCTCCTATATGTAATGAGATTCCGAATCTCATGAATTTTTATTTCACAGTGTCTTGTACATCACTCCCTTTTACATTTCCCAAGTTCCTTTCTTTAGGCCTCACTTTATAGGAGTCTGTATTATTATCTTCCTGCTTTTTAGTCTTTTCCTTTTTCCATCCTATCCTTTTTAATACTGCCAGGTTGACCCTTTTTTTTTTAACTTGTTCAAATAGCAAGAAGCACCTTTTTGTTTTGGGGCATGTTCTTCTGTTTTTTTATTGTGTTTCCCAACTCATAACCTTTTATTCAGTCATATACACCTCTTTTGTCCTTCTCTATGTGGCTTGTGCTTTTCCACTTCTATACTTTAGCTCATGGTGTTTTTTTCTTTCTGGAATCCTTGTTTCCTAAATTCTATTTATGCTCATCTTACTAATTTTACTAATCTTACTTAATTCACTAAGTCCCAACTTGCAGTTCATCTCTTTTGTGAAACTTTCCACGGTTACGACTCACGGGAATTTATTTTTCCTTTCATAGAACCCTTCCACCACTTATCTGAAACCAAATTTCCATGAAAAGTCTTTTTTTAATGTAATTTAGTTCACTGTAGTTATCTGTGTTTCTCTTTTGATTGTATGTTTCTAAAGATTTTACATTAAACTAGCCCAGATATGTTGATGTACATTATTTGTGAAAGGATAGAGGTTACTTTACATTCACAGCTTATGAATAAATTCAGGTAAGGCACAAAGGATTTAAAAAAAGTTGGTATATCTCTGTCTCTTAAAGTTTGTAGAAAAGTTATTGCACATTTAGACTGCAGCTTATCCTATATAGAGCTTTTGGGATAGAGTAATTTTGGATAATCTTCCTGTAGAGCTATGCCAATTTTTACTTTAAAAAGTTTACCAGAAGTATAGATACACATTTAAATTAAGTAGTATATAGTTGTAGTAAAGCATTTGTCCTAAAGATTGTTCTGAACTCTGACATTAAATTGCATCATTTTCACAAAGTGAAGGTTGTATAGCTTTTTGAAACTCTGAGCGTATTTTCCATAAAATTCATAACTTGATACGTTGAGGCAGGGTTTGTTTCAGGTAGTTTTTTTTTTTTTTCCCCTGCAGATACTTGTTCACGGCTTCTTTTCTTTCCCCCCACTATGTCCCTTGAATTAGCTGCAGCAATGAATACCTGAACCCTAGTTTCTTTATTACAACCCTGTGGACCATAGATATCTCACTTACACTGTAGTTTACGGGATTTGAAGCATGAGTGTTCATCCTCCACCACCAACTGACAAAATTGTATTAGGATGTTGAAAAATAACATCTATCTTAAACACTTTGAGTTCTTTGAAAGGTATGTGTGGTCCTATATAGAAGGATCAACTTTTTTAATATTTTTGGTACATAGTAACTGTATGATGAATGTAGAAATAAAAGAAAAGTTGTGTTGAATGAGTGAAAAAATTGTTTCCTAATATATTCTGTAGACTGAATCAATTTGATTTTGTTTGCTAATGATTAGATTAAGGTTATGCATATTTGACAGTAATACCACATATTGTCACTTGGGCTGTTAAGCATGAATTCTTAAAGGTGGAATAAATGAGACTCCATGAGATAAGACATTAGAAGCTAGACATGCACCCTAGGTTGAGGCACATATTAGGGAAGAGATCCACTTTCTATTAGTGGAAGAAAGATTTCCTAGGTAGGTAGTAGTTGGGGTAGATGGAGTAAGCTGATCATGTTCTACCAGGGAGACTATATCTCTAGGATGCGTGAGCATGTAAAGATCTGTGCTGAGCTACATCTGGGCTAGAGCTAGCATCTGTGTGGTCTGGCAGCCTGTTGTGGGGGTCCCACCTAATGGCCTGGGATTCAAGGATAGGACTTCTGTCCCTGAGACAAACTAATAATGGACAGAACTCTAGCTCCAGAGGAACTGGGTTACTGGCTAGGTTACTAAGGCATTAGTAACCTACCAATTAAGGCAAAGCCTCAGCTTTTCTGTTTTTTTTTGTTTTTTTGCTATTAATTTATTTAAATTGGAGCATAGTTGATCTATACTATTGTGTTAGTTTCAGGTGTACAGCAAAGTGATTCAGATTATATATTTCAGATTATTTTCCATTATAGGTTATTATGAGATATTAAATATGGTTCCTTGTGCTGTGCAGTAAATCCTTGTTGTTTATCTGTTTTAGTAGTTTGTATCTGTTAATTCCATACTCCTAATTTATCCTTTCCCCGCTCCCTTTCCCCTTTGGTAACCATGTTTGTTTTCTATGTCTGTTAGTCTCTTTCTGTTTTGTATATTGATGCATTTGTATTATTTTTTAGATTCCACATAGAAGTGATATCATATAATATTTGTCTTTGTCTGACTTATTTCACTAAATTTAATATTCTCTGGGTCCATCCATGTTGCTGCAAATGACAATATTTCATTCTTTGTATGGCTGAGTAATATTCCATGGTATATGTATACTACATCTTCTTAAGCCAGTCTGACTGTTGATGGATACTTGAGTTGTTTGCATGTCTTGGCTATTGTAAATAGTGCTGTTGTGAACATTGGGGTGCACGTATCTTTTCGAATTGGAGTTTTCATTTTTTCTGGATATATACCCAGGAGTGGGATTGCTGGATCATATGGTAGCTGTATTTTTAATTTTCTTAAGGAACCTCCATACTGTTTTCCGTGGTGGCTGTACTGATTTACATTCCCATTAACAGTGTAGGAACGTTCTCTTTTCTCTAGACCCTCTCCAGCATTTATTATTTCTAGACTTTTTGATGATAGCCATTCTGACCAGTGTGAGGTGTTGTGTTGCATTTCTTTACACTAAGAATGAAATGTCAGAAAGAGAAAGTAAAAAAAAAATCCCATTTAAAATTGCGTCAAAAAATACCTAGGAGTAAACTTAACCAAGGAGTTGAAAGACCTATATGCTGAAAATGATAAGACATTTATGAAGGAAATTGAAGATGATTCAAAGAAATTGAAAGATATCCATGCTTTTAGATTGGAAGAATTAATACTGTTAAAATGTCCATACTACCCAAAGCAATCTACAGATTTAATGTAATCCATATCAGAATGCCCATAACATTTTCATAGAACTAGAACAAGTAGTCCTGAAATTTATATGGAACCACAAAAGGCCCACAATCGCCAAAGCAGTCCTGAGGAAAAAGAAGAAAGCTGGAGGCATAACCCTTTCAGACTTCAGACTATACTACAAAGCTACAGCAACCAAAACAGTGTGGTATTGGCACAAAAACCAGTTTTATAGATCAATGGAACAGAATAGAGAGCCCAAAAATAAATCCACATGCTTATGGTCAAGGAATCTATGACAAAGGAGGCAAGAATATACAACGGAAAAAAGATAAACACCACCTCTTCAACAAGTGGTGTTGGGAAAGCTGGACAGCTATGTAAATCAGTGAAATTAGAACACTCTCTTACACTGTGTGCAAGAATAAACTAAAAACTGTTTTAAAGACCTAAATATAAGACATGACACCATAAATCTCCTAGAAGAGAACACAGGCAAGACATTCTCTGACATAAATTGTAACAATGTTTTCTTAGATCAGTCCCCCAAGGCAAAAGAAATAAAAGGAAAGATAAACAAATGGGGCCTAATCAAACTTAAATGCTTTTGCACAGCAAAGGAAACCATCAACAAAGTGAAAAGACAACCTAGAAACAAGAGAAAATATTTGCAAATGATGTGACCAACAAGGGGTTAATACCCAAAATATACAAGCAGCTCATACAACTCAATATTGTAAAAACACACAGCTCAGTCAAAAAAATGGACAGAAGACTTGAATAGATATTTTTCCAAAGAAAACATACAGATGGCCAACAGGCACATGAAAAGATGTTCAACATCGCTAATTGTTAGAGAAATGCAAATCAAAACCACAAATGAGTTAGTATTTCACACCGGTCACTGTGACTCAGTTCTTAAGATGGCATAAACTCAAAACTGGTCAAACATGCAAGTTTGATACAGAACATCACCCATTTCTTTCATTTGAGAGCACCATAGTTCCTTTGTCCAGGAAGGAGACTACATCTACAGGTGTCCTGACCTTTGTAGCACAAAAAGTGTAGCAAAGGGAGCCTGGAAAATCACAAGTAACTAAAGAGTAATGTATATATTTTTACCCTTTGAAATAACTGTCACAGTTCTTAGTTTTCAAATCCCCCTTACAGCACTGCCCCCAATCTCTATACAAATGTGTTATTTTATTTAATGGAATAAGTATACCTGTGTTCTGAGAGAAGAATTATTATCAGGACTGAAAAATTGTGCCCCTTGGGTATAAGCTAAAGATTGCATGTATCCTATTATGCTGTGACCTTTCCTCTTCCTTACTCTTTTATTGGGCACAGTTTTTCTGAACATCAGCTTTTTGGTTTATCTTTTGGCATCTTTACTGTATATTACTGTATGGGTCTGTAATAGGAAAAATCATTCTTGGATAATGGGGTAAGATAAGATCAAGTGGATTTTTTTACCTTCTTATTCACCCTTTATAACCAGTGCTAATAAGCTCCCAGGTTTGAGAATTATGGTTTATTTTCTCTTTATTCATGGAGTTTAGTTCTTGCTATATATGTACTAAATATGTGTAATAATGTATGTGTGTATGACACATGCAAACATTCCTACATGTGCACAAGCTTATTTGTTGCAGCATTATTTGTAATAGTAAATGATCCAAAACGAAATAAATGTTCAATAGGTTAATGGCTAAATCAGTTAATGTATATCTATGTAATGGAACACTGCAGCTTTTGGAAAAGTCGAAGACATTCTGTAGGTCTTCGCTATAGATTAAGTATAAAATATGTTGATAGTGAAAATAGAATGGTGCATAACTGTGCATACATAACATAAAATATAATAGATACATGGAAATATATATGCATTTTTTTCAAAATATTTTTTTAATTCGGTGAAATACACGTGTGATTTACCAAGTTACGTTTTTAAGTGTACAGTTCAATGGCATTAAATATATTCATCTGCAGTCCTCACCACCACCCATCTCCATAACTTTCTTCATCTTTTAAAACTGAAACTGTACACACATTAAACAGTAACTACTCATTCTCCACTCCCCGCAGCCCCTGGCAATCACCGTTCTAGTTTCTGTCCCTTATGATTTTGACTAAGTACTTCATGTAAGTGGAATCATACAGTATTTGTCTTTTTTGTGACTAGCTTATTTCACTTAGCATAATGTTCTCGAGATCCATTCACATTGCGGCATTTGTCAGAATTTCCTTCCTTTTTAAGGCTAAATGATATTCCATTGTATCTATATTCCACATTTGCTTATTCATTCATCCACCGATGGACACTTGGGTTGCTACCAAGTTTTAGCTATTGTGAACAGTGTTGCTGTGAATAAGGGTGTGCAAATATCTTTGAGATCCTGCTTTCAATTCTTTTGGGTAATATCTAGATGTGTTATTGGTGGTCATATGGTTAATTCTATTTTTAATTTTTGAGGAACTGCCATAATGTTTTATACAACAGCTGTACCATTTACATTCCTATCAACAGTGGATAAGAGTTCCAGTTTCTCCACAACCTTACCTAGAGTTTCCTCTTTCTTTTTGATAGTAGTCACCCTAATAGGTGTGAGACGGCATCTCGTAGTTTTGATTTGCATTTCTCCTCATTATTAGATGTTTAGTATCTTTTCACATGCTTATTGGCCATTTGCATATCTTCTTTGTAGAAATGTCTATTCAAGTCCTTTGCCCATTTAAAAAAATGTTTATTTATTTTTGGCTTCATTGGGTCTTCGTTGCTGTGTGCGGGCTTTCTCTAGTTGCAGTGAGTGGGGGCTACTCTCTGTTGTGGTGTGTGGGCTTCTCACTGCGGTGGTTTCTCTTGTTGCAGAGTATGGACTCTAGGCACGTGGGCTTCAGTAGTTCCAGCGTGTGAGCTCTAGGGTGCATGAGATTCAGTAGTTGTGGTGCATGGTCTCAGTAGATGTGGCGCACAGGCTTAGTTGCCCCGTGGCATGTGGGATCTTCCCGGGCCAGGGATCGAGCCCATGTCCCCTGCGTTGGCAGGCAGATTTTTAACCACTGCACCACCAGGGAAGTCCTCTTTGCCCATTTTTAATTTTTTTATTTTTTTTTGCGGTATGCGGGCCTCTCACTGTTGTGGCCTCTCCCGTTGTGGAGCACAGGCTCTGGATGCACAGGCTCAGCGGCCATGGCTCACGAGCCCAGCCGCTCTGCGGCATGTGGGAATCTTCCTGGACCGGGGCACGAACCCGTGTCCCCTGCATCGGCAGGCGGACTCTCAACCACTGCGCCACCAGGGAAGCCCCTCTTTGCCCATTTTTGAATCGGGTTGTTTTTGTTGTGTTTTAGTTCTCTATGTATTCTGGATATTAACATCTTATCAGATATATGATTTACAAATATTTTCTCTCATTCTGTGGGTTGCATTTTTACTCTTTCCCCATTGAATGGTCTTGGTACCTTTGTCAAAAATTATTTAATCATATATGTGAGGGTTTATTTCTGGGCTCTCTATTCTGTTCCGTTGATCTGTGTATCTTTATGCCAGCACCACACTGTTTTGATTACTCTAGCTTTGTAGTAAGATTTGGAATCAGGAAGTGTGAGTCCTCCAGCGTTGTTCTTTTTTCAAGATTATTTGGCTATTTGGAGTCCTTTGATATTCCCTATGAATTACAGAATGGATTTTTCTGTTTCTGAAGAAATGGTCATATGCATTTTGATAGAGATTGCATTGAATCTGTAGAAAGATCACTTTAGGTAGTATTAACATCTTAATGATATTAAGTCTTCCAACCCATGAACATGGGATGGGTTTCTCTTTATCTACATCTTCTTTAATTTCTTTCATGTGTATTTTTAAAATATGTTTAAATGTCTCTGGAATGACATATAGGAATGAATAATTTTGGTTGAAAGAACCAATCTTCTTTCCTAAGGCTTGAGGGTAAGACTGGGCAAGTTTTCATTGTGTAACTTTAATCACGTTTTGAATTTTTAGCCGTGGGAATGCGTTACTCAATAAAGAAAAATAACATTCCCCCCTCCCCTCTTCATATGCACACACAAGTGCTCATGCACATACCTGCCATAGGGAAGACACCTATTTTTCCAAAGAGTGAGCACAGAAACAAGACTTGTTAGGAGGAGCCAGGATCTATCAGCTAAACAGTATGAATGCATGAAATAATGATATTTTCAAGCAATTTTAAATTGGTCAGTATGGGAAGATAGTAGCCTATAAATAGGGATCTGGTGTGGTAGATGACCGAACAGGTAATAATTGATAGCATTACTTGCTGTGCTGAGGACTTTGGACTTTAACTTGATGGTTATGAGAGTCATTGGAGATTAGAGATCAAATAAAGAAGAAAATAAGAAAATAAGTGTTGGAGTAAATTTGTAATATAAGGATTACTGTGGTATTAGAATAGAATGGCATTGTCTAACAAGTGTGATTTGAGCTACACCTGTAATTTAATATTTTCTAGTAAGTTATAAGAAGTGGGTGAAATTAACTTTAATAATATAATTTATTTATATTTATATAATTTTATATAATTTATTTAACCTAGCATACCTAAAATATTATAATTTCATCATGTAATCAATATATGAATGAGATATTTTATATGCTGTTTTTCATACTAAATCTTCACAACCTTGTGGATAGTCAAAACATTGCTCATCTAAGTTTTGAGTAGCCATATTTCAAGTGCTCACTTAGCTATGTGAGGCTAGAGGCCATGATATTGGATAATGCAAGTATGGATATTTTAATCAGGAGACAAATTCTCATCAGTAATTCAAACAGAAAAATTTACTGTGAAGAATTATTATTTATTGAAAAGTCTTTTAATCATTTATCGCTCAGGAATTGCAAATTAATACAACAAGGAGATATCACTATATGCCTGTTAGAGTGGCTGAAATCTAAAAACCTGACAGTACCAATTTCCTGGCAAGAATGTGAAGCAGCAGAAGCTCTCATTCATTGCTGGTCAGAATGCAAATGGTATTGCCACTTTGGAAGACAGTTTGTACAAAGCTAAACATAGTTTTACCATATGATCCAGTAATCCTAGGTGTTTACACAACTGATTTAGAAGTTTTGTCCACACAAAACCTTGCATGTGAATGCCTATGCAGCTTTATTCCTAAATGTCAAAAATGGTGGCCAAGATGTCCATCGTTAGGTAAATGGATGACAAAACATGGTACATCCATACAATGAAATATTGTTTAGAGATGAACAGAAATGAACTCTTCAACCACTAAAAGACACGGATCCATCTTAAATGCATTTTGTTAAAATGAAAGATACCAGTATGAAAACACTATATGCTGTGCGATTCCAATTACATGACTCCCTGTAAAAGACAAAATTGTAGTGGTGATTAAAAAAAATTTGGTGTTTGCCAAGGCGAAGTGGGAGGGTTGAATGGATGTGAAGCACAGGCATTTTTTAAGGTAGTGAAACTTTTCTCTGTGATACATAGTTGTGCATACATGACAGTATGCGTTTGTCAAAGCCCACCAAACTTTTCAAAAAAAGAGTGAATTTTATTAATACTGATGTTTAAAAAATCATTTATAAGGTAGGGGGAATACCAGGATGGAATGTAGAGTGTAACAACGTAATCTCTTTTGCAGTGAAGGGAGTGGGGAGAGAGTTGCTGACTTAGGTAACTTTGGAAATGAGTCTGTAAGACTAAAGTCAGAGAAATTGTACACAGTGTATATAAGAACTGCAGTCTAGTTCATAAAGTTGTTTCCCATGGGGTAGGGCTTAAAATACTGCTCTACGTGAATACTGAGGAGAGCCAGATTTCTCATTGTTGGAGTGGGAGTTCGTCGATGAGCAAGGAGAAGAAGCATCCATGTGGTAATGGATTAGAGTTGGAAATACCAGTTCCAACTTACGTTTAGCTTAATATAGATAACAGATCATTGCATACAGAAACATTTATAGGTATGTGTATATATATGGAACATACATTTCTTTGTTTTGTCTGCTTAAGGGCCTAGAAGCAAGGGCACTTAGTATCAAGGAGCCAAACCTAGTGCCCAGATCTTCATCTCTAGTAAAATTCTCTAATAAAAGGAACCAGGGCTCCTTGGAGTATTATCTGATTCTAAAACTGGAAAAGAGAATATACAGTATGAGCCTGGAGAATGATGTGCTGCCAGAAAGTAACCAAGTGCTAAAAAAAATAAAAAAAACCACACAGAATGATGGGAATATGCCAAATGGACACAGGAACCAACTAAAAGATCTCTTAATGGCCAAAGCTGAAGCGAGTTGAGCAACAAAATAAAATAGTATTGAATTATAATCCAAAAATATAAAATAAATGTTGATGAGTCTACATTAGTACAAATGATTGAGTGAATGAGTGAGAATAGACAAATCTCTCATACTGAAGAATTTCAAATGGTATGCGTAAATACTCTGCCTTCAAGGAGGTGGATCAAGGAGGTGGAGCATAACTCCCCACCCCTTAAATGTGGGATGCACATAGTGACATTCTTACAAAGGGTACAGTTTGGAAAGGAGAGGAAAAGTAACTTTACAGTGGAGAAACCTGACAAATAACCACCTCAGCCAACTGATTAACGGGTCAACATTAAGAGTGATAAATCATATTGTTAGTATATACCCTTGATATGAGGTGACAAAAATGATACTTTGTCTCTCACATCTTCCTCTCCAAACCCATAATCCCAGTCTAGTCATTAGAAAAACATCAGACAAACCCCAGTTGAGGAACATTGTATAAAATATCTGTACAGTACAAAATCCCTGTACAAAATTCTTCAAAATTGTCAAGGTCACCAAAACCCAGGGAAGTATAAAAACTTGGAGCCAAGAGGAGCTTAAGGAGACATGATGTGAGTATGTCTAGGTGCCCTGATGGGCTCCTAGAACAGAAGAGGTCATTAGACAAAAACTAAGAAAATCTGAATTAAGTATGGACTTCTGTTAATGTATCAATTTTGGTTCATTAATTATAACAAATGTACCATACAAATAGTAAGGTGTTAATAATAGGTGTAATTAGACGTGATATATGTGGGAATTCCTTGTACTATCTTCACATTTTTTTTGGTAAATCTAACTGTTCTAAAAATAATTTATTTAAAAATAAGCAGTAAATTCATTATATATTAATCCACACACACAAATGGTTGCCAGGCTGTAAACTATTAAGAGGAGTGAAAGGGTACTGTGAAGAAATACAGTAATAGAGAATGAAGGGAGCAGGTCGTGTGAGCAGGGAGAAAAGCCCCTCCATGTTATGCTTTGTAGTGTTCCTCCAGGGCCCTCTAGTTATAAGCCTACCAGTGCAGCATATGACAAAAGAGAGATGTTTACAGAGTGGGGCAAACTAGAATACATTTGGAGATGAGGAACAGTAAATTGATAACTGAAACAGGCTATTATGAAAGTGAAGTAAATCACTCAAGAGAGACTATAAAGGTTGAGAAGATGCTCAGGAGAGACCTAAGGTAACACTGACGGGTAAGGCGTATAGGGAGGGAAAAGATATCTGAAAGACAAGGGGGATAACATGGCCTGTTGAGAGAGTTTCAAAAAATGTCTATTACGTTTAGCAACATTACTTTTACTGGTGGGCTTGGTGAAGCAGCAACCCTGATGAGTTTATATATGAATGAAATTTATGGGAATAATAACAGTGACTGCAAGCAATTCTATCTTGACTCTAAAGGTGAGACACAGATAAGGTGATAACTAGTGTTGACTTTTTAAAAAATATTGGGGGCGTGGGATGGGTTGTTAATGGAAGAATGTAAACTCTTGTCAGGGCGGAAATGTTTCCTGTATTTCTAGTATCTAGAATGGTTCCAAATATGTTCAATATATATTTGTTGCATGACTGGATAAGAAATATTTGAGCACTTAAGTCGAGGGAGAAGTTGAATATGCAGCTTTTTCCAAGTAATGTTTTATTGAACAAGGTTTCTGAGGAAATAGAATATTGAGGAAGATAGGAAGAAGAAAATGTCAAGAGGGGGGCATGGTTGGGGCATGGTTAAAATGTTCAGCATTGGCATTATTGTACAAAGTATTAAATCTTTTTCTTTTAACTTTATTTTCATGCCTTGTATAAATTAACTTGTACTTTGCTGTTTGCACTTTGTTTTTATCAATGAAAACATTGTAAAGCTTCCTTTGGGATTATGTCTCTTATCTATAACAGTGCTAACTTCCCTTTTACAAGATCAAACATAATTTGAGATCATTCTGCATAAAGCAAAGTATGCCTGCATTTAATTTAACTTTTCCTCATCTTTTTATTCAGTCTACAAATAAGAAACCTCGAAAATCTCCAGGAGAGAAGAGTAGAATTGAAGCTGGAGTTAGAGGAACAGGCCGTGGAAGAGCTAATGGGCATCCTCAACAGAATGGTGAAGGGGAGCCTGTCACATTATTTGAAGTGGTGAAACTGGGGAAAAGTGCAATGCAGGTAAATTTTAAGTGTTTTTATCTTATTAATAAAGCAATACAGTCAATAACGTGGAAACTATTCGTGTATATATTGACATTTTATATACTCTTGTTGATTGTGTAATCAAGAAGTTTATTAACTTAAAAGTTTTTCTTTGCTTGTTTTGTAAAAAAGTGTCAGGAAAGACATTTTGTTTAATAGTGAGTTTAAGATTACAAACTTTAGATTACACTGTGCTGAATAAAATAACTTGCATGTAACAGGAACTGCCTAAGAATTTTTATTGCCTTAATAATATGTATTTTTTAAAAAAATTTGAGTTAATATAACTAACAGATGTGTATTGAAGAATATTTGAAAGAAGAAAGGGTATAAAAAACATTCCTAAGAGTGAATTAGGAATAACCACAGTTAATATTTTGTGATTGTGTGTGTGTGTGTGTGTGTGTGTGTGTGAGAGAGAGAGAGAGAGGGGGGGGGGAGAGAGAGAGATCTTTTATAACCTTCTTACTCTTTTCTCTCTCCTCATTGACTCAACAAATATCATTAAATAGTTTAGAAGAGCATATATTCATTGGCTTCTTACTATTTCATTACAAGGATAAACCATGATTATGTGTGTCTTTACATTTTTTCCACTATTTTAAAACTTATCATTTGTATTTACTTCCCCACATCATTTTTTCATTATAAAGTACTAGAGGTAAAATTATTTCATTAAAGAATATTTCTTAACTGTGTGGTAATAAATACCATTTTTCTCTCCAAAAAGTTGTACTAGTTTAGCTTTCACCAGAAGTGTAGCTAGCAGTTGGATATTTTATATTTAAGAATTATTTGACAACATAGGCAAAGATGGTAATTCATTATTTTAATTTGCATTTTTTGATTACTGATGATTATATGTTAAATCTTTTAATTTGGTATCTTCTCATTTTTGATACTTCATTTTCAATTTAAGTTTGAAATTTAGGTAATTGATGAAACAGATTTATTTTTAGACCTAAAAGCAGGCAAGTTTTCATTAGTATACCTTCTATTTTTTAACCTGTATTTCCCTTTGAATTCCTTAAGGGAGTTTAGTGTTTACTGCTTTTTATATATGTTACCAGATTGATGTGTTCAGGAATCCTGGAATTTGTATGGGAAGGGAAGGAGGTGGAGTGGTGGGATGATGCTAAATAGTAAAAGAAATACTGAATTCCCAGTTACCCAAAGCAATGGACAACCTTAGGTTACATAAGTATAATTTTAAAATATATTAAGTGACTTGTAGCCATTAAGCTTGACAGTTTCTTTATTATCCTGTAATAGAAAAATTGTTAACAAGCTACAGAAATACTATTTTTGATTTCTGTTTATTGCCTCCCACCCTTACATGGAAACACAAGCAGAAAGATGAAGGAAATTAAATTTAAAAATTGCATTTCAGTATTTTGCTTTTCTTTTTTTGTGCAAAACTTTATTTTTCCAACTTTTACTTAATATGAACAAAATCTTCAGTATTTAATATGAATAAAATCTAGTCATCTGTATTTGATACACACCTGTGAGTAGTGTACGTTTTTTCTTTTTTGCCCAGTATCTTCTATATTCTTCATCCACATTACTCTTCCCTGTTGCTGTTTCCATACTTTACTCTCTGCTTAAATTCTTTTGGATTCATGTTTTATGAAAGGTAAAGATTAGTAGTCAGAGCCTACTGCTACTTGCATAATTTGGTTTTAAGTCACTTTTTCAACTTTTTCTCACTGTTCTTCTATTGAAGTTGACCCTAAGCATTTTCTACTTTGCTGTAATTTTTTATTATTCTTTTATGTTTTTCTTTCCTAGCTATATTCAAATTAATCTACAAACTTCTGTAATTTTTTTTTACTCAGCATTCTATTGTGGGCATTTTTTCCCATGAATTAACCTTATAATTTTTAATAGTTATATACTATTCCCTAACATGGCTGGGCTGTGATTTATTTAACCAGTTTTCATTTGGACTACTTTATTGTTAAAGAAGAATAAGTATATTTAAGATAACTATTTAAGAGTAGTTTTATTCTATTAAACATAGTACTTCTTTGAATATCCTTATATATCCCTCTGAAATGTGCACGTGGGAATCCTTTGTAACATAAATTCCTGAAAGTGGTTGCTGAGCAAAAGGAATGCATGTTTAAAAAACTCTGATGCAGGTCTTTTATTGAAGCTGGCACACTAATTTAAGTGTTTATTACCCCTTCACTTCAAACATAAAGTAAAGAAAGATAAAATATTAAAAAGAGGGTAGACATTAATGAGTTTAGAAACTAAATGTTTCCGTGGTATATATAGAAGAAAAACTACCTGGTGATCAGGATTGGGCTTAAGGTAGCAGAAGCAGGCACTTGTAGCCAAGAGTTTGGCTCTTGTGTGTTAAAAAGATGAAAGGTGCTTCATGAACGGTAGAGGAATAGAGTTAGGCTTAAAATACATGAAGCCAGGGCCTAACACGAGACTCCATACTCGTAAAGGAGACTGAAGAAAGCCGCTGAGAACTGCTGCATAGGCTAAGGCTTATGTTTAGGGGGATTGTATATCTCAGGTTACCCTTCAGACTCTAGTTTATGCTTATCATCCATGTAGTTATTAATAGAGACTCCTTTAATACTCAGGAGGGTCCTAGTTTGGATAATAACTTATACTAAAACTCCACTTTTAGAAAATCATGGGCTGAAGGAAGGGAGAGGAGAGACATAGTCCTTATAACCAGGCCCTGAATTAAAATGACTTTCTGGGTTGGAGACTGGGTCTGTAAAAATCCCCTGTATCATCTTAGACCAGGAAGTTCTTTCTAAGCCCACTATATGATCTAGTTGTGCAGTGGAGTGAGTAGAATGAGCAGAGATAATCACAAAAACATTGGCTAGGGAGAGATGAATAATAAAAGAAAGAAGTATATTTAAGATTCTAGAGAGATGAAAGAAGAAATTCTATCTAATACCAAAAAGGAAATAAACTTAGTAAATTGGTTTGACTGAGGATAAAAAGCTACATTAGATGCCATCAAAGGGAGAATTGAGGAATTGGCATTCATTAGGCATTCGTTTAGAATGTAGCCCAGAGAAATAAAAAAGTAAATATGAAAGAGCAGTTGAGTGACTTTGGTGTGGATTGAAAGGGTTCCAAAATATGCAGGGGAAGAATCCTGAGGGAATAGAAGAGACATAGTTTTTGAAGAGGTGGTTTTGTGGAAATTTACAGTCACATTTCCTCGGATCTAGAGTTTGTTCTCAGGAGTCGACAAGATAAGTGAAAATCATTACACAGCTAGTAATCGTACAGGCATTCCTTGTGTTTTTTTGTTTTTTGTGTTTTCCTGCGCTTCACAGATACTGCATTGTTTACAAATGGAAGGTTTGTGGCAACCCTTTGGCAAACAGGTCTATCAGCACCATTTTTCCAACAGCATTATTTTTTAATTAAGGATGTACAGTGTTTTTTTAGGCATGATGTTATTGCACACTTAATGCATAACTTTTATATGCACTGGGAAACCAAACAGTCATGTGACTCTCTGTATTGCGATGTCTGCTCTATTGCAGTGGTCTGAAACCAAACCTGCAATATGTCTAAGGTATGCCTGTATAGTATAACTGTAAAATATTGGGGATTGAAAGAAAGTTTTGAAATATTTCATTAAAGAATGCTTGACCCTTTCCTCTGACTACAGTGCAATAAGGTTGAAATACACAAAATAAATTCCCCTTCTACATTACATTATGCTCACAAGTGTGGAAAGGCACTTTTAAATAATTCATGTGGTAAAGAGGAAATAAACAGAGTTGAAATGTGAATGTTAGTGAAAGTAATGTTAGTGAAAAGTTGAGGCCAGCTAAAGCACTACTTGAGTAAATATACAGTCTTAAATGTATTACTATCAGCAAAAGTAGTACAGACTTAGAGAAAGAAAAATAGGAAAACTAAAGTAATTAGGAAGAAAGGCATAATAGAAGTAGAAATGGAAATTAAATAGAAAAAGAAATGGTAGAAAAGGTCAACTAATTCAAAATATTGGCAATTTCAGTTCAGTACATTTTTAAGACTTAGAGGTTTTATCTTAGGAATGCAAGGGTGGCTTAATATTAGAAAATCTTTTACTGTTACGTAGCAGATAATCCTGGGGGAAACTTGATATAGAATGTTTTGAAAAATCATTTGATAAAATATAGCTGATATTCATAATGAACAATAACTCTTCATGAATAAACGAACAAGAGGGAAGTTCCTTAGCTTGATAAAGTTATCACACAAAAACCTTATAGCTCACATCACGTCACTTTTTAATTTTTTATTTTTGGCTGCATTGGGTCATTGTTGCTACCTGTGGGGTTTCTCTAGTTGTGGCAAGCGGGGGCTACTCTTTGTTGTGGTGCGCGGGCTTCTCATTGCAGTGGCTTCTCTTTGTTGTGGAGCATGGGCTCTAGACACATGAGCTTCAGTAGTTGTGGCACTTGGGCTCCATAGTTGTGGCTTGCGGGCTCTAGAGCACAGGGTCAGTAGTTGTGGCACTTGGACTCCATAGTTGTGGCTTGCGGGCTCTAGAGCACAGGCTCAGTAGTTGTGGCGCACAGGCTTAGTTGCTCCGCGGCATGTAGGATCCTCCCAGACCGTCCCCTGTATTGGCAGGTGGATTCTTAACCACTGCGCCACCAGGGAAGTCCCTCATATCACGGCATTTTAAAAAGGGAAATTTAGATGAATTCCCAGGAATAAGCAC
This sequence comes from Mesoplodon mirus, assembly GCF_964341445.2. Classification (NCBI taxonomy): domain Eukaryota; kingdom Metazoa; phylum Chordata; class Mammalia; order Artiodactyla; family Ziphiidae; genus Mesoplodon; species Mesoplodon mirus. The sequence goes on along the minus strand of NC_138982.1, from coordinate 3,517,863 downwards.
TAGAGTATAACAATTGAAAAAGAAAATACAAAATTTTCCATATTTGCAGAATATACAATTGTCTGTAGGAATTTCAACGTAAACTAGGGTATTAGAACTAATGAGTGATCAGCAAAACTCCTAGAGAGAAAATTAACACTAAAAAATAAAAATCAGCATTCTGAACGTGTTAGAGGAAACAATAGCCCATGTAAGAAAACAGTAAGGAAAAATGAATAAAATTTTGAGTGGAATAGAATAAAATTCTGTTTCATACTCTTCATATTGAGTGACATAAAAATGTCTGGAGGATAGTGAGAGTCAGTAAGGATGTAGAATAACAACTAGTGGGAGTACAAATCTGTGTAACCCCTTTGGAGAAAAATTTGACAGTATTAAGAAAAATTGAATGACCTATTCATTTTTCATTCATTTAGCAAATATTTAATGAGTGCCTACACTGTGGGCAACACCTTGTCCTCTTTTTTATGTCTTTCTTTTTTTAACTGAGATACTTTGAAGAAAGGGAATTCAATTCCTAGATGTAACCTTTAGAGAAATTTTTGTGTATTTTTTATAAATGAGGCAAATACAGGAATTTTTATTGCTACTTTGTAAAAGCAAAAAGAAAAAAAAGGAAGTAAAAAAAGTCTATGAACAGGACAATTGATAAATAAAATGTGGTATATTCAAACACTTCAAATGAGTGAGCTAGAGCTCTAGGTACCATTATAGATAAATTTCAGAAATGCATTTTAAGGGACAAAGCAAGCTACAGAATGATACATAATATATTGTACTGCTTATATAAACACATATCTAAATTTATTTAACATCAAGTTTATGTTATTGGTTACTTACTGAGGAGATAGGAGAAGGGGAATGGGATCAGATGGGTGTATATGGGGTACTACGGCAGTTACTGAAAAAGAAGCAGAAAGAAACAAATATGGCTGTAAAGTATTAAATGTTGTTGAAGCTGGATACCTTCTTGTCTGTCTTGTTTATTTTATTATTTGAAATAAAAATGGATAGCATTTCGGAAATGCCCCCCAAAAGGAGGGCTTATAATGTCCATATATTTGGAAAATGACTGTATCCCTTCCCCTTTGGAGAGGTATGAAATGTGAAGGCTTTGATAAGATTTGTGTTAAAGAACCTGGCTTCTTTTATTTATCCAGCATTCCGGAAACCTTTGATTCCTACAACTATTTATGACCATTTTCTCTTTTAAGTCTTTTCTCCTTATCAGAATTGTAAAGGATCAGTTTTACTAGCTTAATAGATACTTGTTACACACCTCCTGTAATCAGATGCTGTGCTAGATAGTTCCTGAATGTACAGAAAAACAACTACAGTTTTGCCCTCATGGGAAACAGGTGTTACAGAATACTTTAATAAAACAGATATACTGAGTGGGTTGAAAACTCTGAAAATTCACTTGGGCACGTCTAGAGGACAGAGTTGTGGAAGGTTTGCCTGTATAGCTAAAACTTGACCTGAGACTTGAAAGATGAGTAGGAGTTAGCTAGGTAGTAGCAGAGGGCACTTCTTACAGCAGAAACAGGGCATGCAAAAATGAAATCTCTGCCCCTACAAAGAGGGCATAGATGTCCAGTAAAAAATAGAGCTGAGGGAAGCTAGATTCTGAACATGGAACGTTTTGACTTTTTGTGAAATTGATGGCATTTTAGAAAGAAAATAACATCATATTTAGCGTTTTTAGAAATACCTTTCTGGAAGCAGTACAGGTAGTGATTTGGGGTGTGTAGGGCTGGAAGAAAGACCAATTAGGAGGCTTTTTTTTTTTTTCTCCCCCTCTAGTGATCCAGTTGGGAAGTAATGAGAGTTTGCATTTATAGTGTCAGTGAGGGTGAAAAGGAAGAGGAGGTGACCGAATCTATAAATATTAAGGCTGTAGGATGCTTCTGAAGGATGAGAAAGAGGACAGAATCTAAGGTAATTCCTAGTTGTTTGACTTGGGGATATTCACTGAAAGGAAATTTTTAAGAGTATAGGTGTTAGTAAATGGGTATGGGAATAGTTTGGTTTGGACATTTTGACTTTTAGGTGCATGACACTGACTATATGTTGAATTTTGGAACATTCAAACTATTGATCTGGTATTTGTTGCTTTAGTAGTTATGAGTTAGCATTTAAGTGAATTTCTGTAATCCATTGGCATTTGCATTTTGTACCTCCAGACTTCAACTAAAAATGTTGGCCTACAAGTTGCTTCATTCAACAAAAATTCACTGAGAGCTCTTGTTTCAGGCATTGGGTTAGGTACAAGAGATAGAATATGAACTAAACTTGCCTGACTCTTCCCTTCATAGACTTGCTAATCATAGAAGGGAAAGGAAATTCTCCATACTAATCAAATGATCTCTTAATATACTATTACAAACTGTTGATTAATGCTAAGAAAACTCCATTTGGTCTTAATGTACTGATAATAATAACTTATGTGAATGAGGAATTGGATTCAGCCTATAAATGAAGTATACTTAATAGCACAGTTTGGTCTCCTGTTCGCTTTTGACAGGTGACTATGTGGGTAAAACTGATTTTGTCCATTGAAGTTATGATTGGGAAAGACATAGGTATCTTAGCAGGATAGTCTGTGATTAGTCATTCTCTCTCTTTTAGGGAGGAAACTTTGTTCTTATGTTAAAGAAAAGTATAAACCTTTATAGGACATTCATTTCTTCTAGTTCCCAACTTACAAATGGGTTAGATGCCAAATCTCAAGGTATCAAATGCAGAGGAGTTCTCCCCTAAGATTTGTGTAGGTGAATTTTAATTACTTTATGTTGACACCAAGGAAAGTGAAAAAGCACTAGTGAGTTTACTAAAATCTCACCTGTTAACTTGTGTTTGAACTGACAGTTTATTTAGTGACTGTATGAGAATTGAATGCTTTTCTGAGCTATTAATAGAATGGATAAATGTGTTTATAATAAGTTTTGAATTTCTGAATGTTCATTGAAAAGCTTAAAAGTTTCAAGAAGTATTAAAATGGCTGAAGAATGTCTTAAGAAGTTTAATTATAGAAGAAATGGTACTGAAACGTTAGAGGGGAGAGCAAATGTACTATTGACTGAAATGAAACTTTATAACAAAGATGGTCAAGAAATATTGAAGGAAGGAAATACTACAATGAAGATGAGTAAAACCTTATAGAACTAAGCAAATATAAGTACTTGAATAGAATCAATATATGAGTGTAATACAAGAAATATGTGCTTATAGCTGCAACCACTACAGTGCAGGATATTGGGTACAGGACTTAAAATCATGAAAAAAAAAAGAAAACATTTATTCTGATTTTTAACAACATCATAATAAAAAATTTAAATTTAACATAAAAACATATAGATTAAGTTTAGCTGAAGGTAAATGTGGAAAACTGAAAATAACAGTAGTTTAAACAAGATAGTTTATTTAGCTCATACATAAAAGATCTTATAGATAGATGATCTTTTCCATGGCAGCAGGTAGACTGTCAAAGGATTGAAATTGTTAATACCTTAATATTTTAATAATCATTAAGGTATACACAATCATAACTTTAGCAGCTGTACATTTTGATGTTTATCAGAAATGAATTTTACATAACAAAAAGGAAGAAGCTGCCAGGGCAGCACAATTGCGGTCTCTACCCCAGGCAGCAGACACTGGGTTCTGTTTTAAGCCCTATGAATATCTTTCTATCCTGTGTATTTCTCATTCCTCTGTCTTGACCCTTGTGGGAAGTCTGGGCCTAATGTTGCACTTCACATTGTCCCGTGAATAAGTTGATGATTTAAGGGTGGGAGTGCTGCTGGTGCCAGGCACTGGGCTCTTGAGGCGAACTGCTTCATTTTAGACTCCTTAGTTCCTGCAAGCCATGCACGAATGGCCACAGAAGTGGTCAAAGCCTGGTGAAGCCTAGCAAACATACCTTTGTGGACGTTGATTGCCTACAGAGCCCCAGATGTGATAGAAATGGTGTTTGAAGGCCCACGGGTGCAGCATAGATGTCATAGTGCTGGTGAGTGAACCTCACGGGCATCCATCGTGGCATCCATGATTTGGAAAAAGAAGACCGGAGTCTTCCACACAACACCCTTGTTGCAAAAGCATCACCGCCAGGATGCCCGTGCCTGTTAAACTCGGATTGGGAAGCTGAGCTGCAGTGCCTCCTTGTGACTGCTGCTGGCTCCACTCCAGGTACATGCCAGCGCTACAAGCCGCCCACCATCTATATTAGGCAGTAACAGAACACCCCTTGGAAGACCCTAGATGAGAGGACATCGCTAGCTCTACCTACATTGAGAGGAGGGTAGGGTTGAGTTACTCTTCTGTGGCCGTAGCAGTCTCAGTATGCTCTTCTGTGGAAGTCTCCTGCTGGTAATCTCTGCATGGATAAGAAATCCACCCCAACCCCCATGAAGCTTTGACAGCTAGTTCCAGCATTGTCACTGTGGTGGTCCTGGTGGCCATTGTTGTTGGCATTGCAATCCTGGTGATCACCATCAGCTGGACGTTGGGGAAGTACAAGAAGGCAGGAATGAAGGACCAGGGGAATTGAATCTACAACCCAGCATAGGTCTATAGTGCGGAGGGTCAGAGGACAGTGTCCAGGACCACTTCAGCGTGAAACTTAATTCTTGACTCAAGACAGATACTTTCTCCACCACCATCCCCTTCTGCTCTCCCTCCTCCCTCCATCCTAACAATTCTTGTCCTAGGGCTCCCTTTCTTTCTGACTTTATCTACCAACCTCTCTTGAAGAGCTGTTTCTATTATTATTCCTTCTTCCTCTTGGTCCATGGATAAGAAATCTCATTCTGTAAATGCAGACACAAGAATGTCATCTTTGATTATGTTTAAAATAAAAGGTTAAAATGACATCCTGGGATCATTTAAAAGTGGTGGAATACCTTTTGAAGGCTTAAATGACTTTAGGTGAGCAACAGTTCTATCTCATTATAAAGGAAAGAGTAGCATCTTCATCCTGAACTACCTACTAGTTTATCTACTGCTTATCGATGAGAAGGAAATTTGGCTGTATTTTGGCTTGCATAATGGCCATATCACTGGCTGTTACACTATGAACACTTATGCTTCTCACTTAAAAGCTAATCTTATTTTGGTTGCCTAAACACATTTTTATTTTTTTGAGAAGAGACTGTCCAGATACTTTTGGGGTTTGTTCTTCAGCTCACCTCTATTATAGCTGATATTAGTAATGTTTTATTATGTAAAAATGTTTGTATATACTTTGTCATTGGTAATTTTTGTGACTTTCTTAATATTACAAACGGTGAAATTTAATAAAATATGAGGGAGACATAAAGCAAGAGAGAATTTGAATTTGTCAGAATTATGCCAATTAAAAATAAAAAACCTTAACTTTTTTTTTTTTTTGGATCCTGTGGGAGGTTATACATAAGACGAAGGTGAAATAAATAGAACTTTACAAACACCAGGGCACTGTATCTTAGAATCACAGTATCTTTTTTTTTTTAAACATCTTTATTGGGGTATAATTGCTTTACAATGTTGTGTTAGTTTCTGCTGTATAACAAAGTGAATCAGCTATACATATATCCCCATATCTCCTCCCTCTTGCATCTCCCTCCCACCCTCCCTACCCCACCCTCTAGGTGGTCGCAAAGCACAGAGCTGATCTCCCTGTGCTATGAGGCTGCTTCCCACTAGCTAGCTATTTTATACTTGGTAGTGTATATATGTCAATGCCACTCTCTCACTTCGTCCCAGCTTACCCTTCCCCATCCTCAAGAATCACAGTATCTTAATTTGAACTTCAGAAATGTTCAGATTTTATAGCCCAAGGTTTTCCCCACAAATGATTATATTTTATAATAATCATTGTTGGTCCCTTTTAGAGATTCAGCTGGATTACCTTTGAACATCTTCATTGTTTAAGCCTCATGGTCACATCTCATCATCTTTTGCATCTCTTAAACTGACATGTGCAACTGGTCCAGACTATTTCATTATCAGTTTAGTGCCTTAAAATTCTTAGGTTTTTGAGAACAGTTGTAAGAAAGTTCTAAACATGAACTGTATTTCTTGCAGTTTTTGTGTTTAGTTATGCAGTATTTGAATTATTAAGTTATTTACTGTTTCTCAAAGATATATGTACATTTACATTTATCTACTGTTTACCAACCCCAGTAGAAAAATGAGCAAGTGAAGAGAGTCTTGTTTTGCTATTTGTTGAGCAATGTCAGTATTTTTGTGATAAAAGACGTTAACATTAAAATGTTAAGTTTCTGATTCTTCCCTGAGTCTATCTTTTTTGTTTGTTTGTTTGTTTTGCGGTACGCGGGCCTGTCACTGTTGCGGCCTCTCTCGTTGCGGAGCACAGGCTCCGGACGCGCAGGCTCAGCGGCCATGGCTCACGGGCCCAGCCTCTCCGCGGCATGTGGGATCTTCCCAGACCGGGGCCCGAACCCGTGTCCCCTGCATCGACAGGCGGACTCTCAACCACTGCACCACCAGGGAAGCCCCCCTGAGTCTATCTTTAACTCTTGCTTTAACCTAATAACATGTGTGATTAACTGTAAGCTATTTTTTTAAAGTGCTTTAGTCCTGATATCCCCCATTTTCCTAGAATGAAAAGTAATATGTAAAATATACAGAATGTTTTAGGGAGAAGATATAAATTGCTTTTTTCATTTCATAGGTATTTGAAAATCCTCAAATGATAGCTTATTATTTACTTAAGAGTGAGTTTTTGATTTTTTGTTTAGTTAGAATGACTCTCTGAAATTTGTGGATGTTTTAACCTGTCCCCAACAATTCTAGCATCTACATAGTTAGAGTAATATACATACTGTAAAAAATAAACCTCAGATATTGGTGGCATATCATGATAGACATTAATTTCTCATATATGTAACCATTCTTATATATGTAATATAAGAATTAGTGGTAGGTGTCTCTCCTTCATATGGTGACTTAAGGATCCATGCTCCGTCCATTTTCTGGCTCCTCTTTCCCTTAGAGCCTCAATGTTGTTTGCATTCAGTGGCTGGAAGGGGAAAGAGAATGGAGCACTACCTACTTCTTAGACGCTTTTGGTCCCCCTGTTTACATTCCATTGATGGAAACTTACCATTACTACAGTGAGCCAGGTAATGGAGTCAGTGGCTGGGTAGTTATTACCCAGTTTGGTATACACTGTGAAAGGGAGAACACATAATTGTCATACTCTGGTTACTTTTAGATAATTAGAGGGAAGGTATACAGTAAATATTTTGATTTTGTTTAATTTCTTCAATACAGAGATTATAAAAGCTGCTGATCAGTGCTAAGATAAGAGAATTAACTCCTTATGAGTTATTTAGAACTAAAGTCCTAAGTTGAAGTTAGGGACTCTAGGAATTTTCACAGCCTCTATTCAGTTACATCCAAAGATACCTACTATTTTTCATGTACTTAGCTTCAGTAAGCACATTGCTGTTGTTATTTTTTGTGTTGTTGCTGATGTCAAGCTTGTGGCTTTAACTTAGGTGTTTCAGATATTATTAGTCTTCTTCATGATATCCCCTGACCTTCCAAAGGTATCATCCACAGGTATATCACATTTTATATGGATGGTCTAGGACATATCAAGTAAATAGAGATACGACTGTTGCTGTATTTGTGATTATGATAGTGAAATATTTATAAAAGATTATGTATATAATGGGTTTACTTTATGAAGTCATTTTAAGGAAAAATAGCCTTTATTTTACATATTTATTTGTATTTATAAATTGTTTATAGATATTTGAATATATGGAATATGGTGCTTTCTACTAGCTTTATTTTCACAGAGAGGACCTAACTTATTTTAATGCTTCTGGTCAAAATTCCTTACTTATAGCTTCAGTAAGAATTGAAATACAGAAAATATTATATGAATAAAGACATATTGAAGTATGAGACTTTTTTAGAATTTCTTCTTTTGTCCACCTCAGTAAATTTGGATTGAGTGTGCTTGTGCAGTTTCTTACCCTGCCCAGTAACTTTAATCATGTATAAAGCAGAACCCTTCAGAAATTTTTTTTCATGATTTGTGTCCAAACTGCTGAAGAAAACTATATATATGTTGATATAATTCCTTATCATTTCCTGGGCTTTGGTCCTAAGCCTTTGAGATGGGAAGACAAAAAGGATTATCCTCCCGGTGAGGACTTTTGATCTAGTACAGGATTTCTTAACCTGGAGTCTGTGCTAGACTTTTTGATAAGCATGAACAGAAATGAGGAGAGTGGTAAAAAAATTTGGAATTGATTTTAAAAAAATAAGTGCAGAGAGAAAACTGATCTGGGATATTTAAAAGGATTGTTAATGGCATTGAAGACTAAATTTTTAGCAGTATGACTTCATATAATTGTTTGATTTTCCTCCTGCAGCCCTGTAACCAGATATTAGAAATGTGAATTTACTGTTTACTAGAAAGAACAAAAATCTAGGTTTTGATCTATGCCAGGAACTCCTTTTCAGTAGTTAGAGTCCTTTGAAGGTTCTGAATTGCTTGAAACAAGACAGACTAATCTGACATGCACAGTCTTAGAAAGTGTATATAGATATTGTGTTGTTTGCAGCGTTATTGGGCTAGGATATGAATGTTTCCTAACTGGCTGTGGAAATTCTGGACTATGTGAACACACATTTTCAAGAAAGTTAAAAACTACGTATCCTCTATTAAAACTCCAACTTTCACTCTTCACTCAGAGATACGTGCCTTGGTGTGTTTCTTGCTAGCTTCTCCTTGTGAACTCTGTTGTCTTATGACATTAAACTTGATTGTGCTTAGGTCTTTTCTTCCTGTCCGTTTTAAGTAGGTCTGACAAATATTAATCTATTTTTACTAAGATCCTGTATTTTAACTGAGAAGAGTATGATTAACTGGACTAGACAGGGTTATTCTGGGCGATATGATAGGAAATCATTTACCTATAATATCCACAAGCCTAACTTTGTTTATGAAACACCATTATTTCATAATTTAGGTATCTTGATTTTAGAAGACACATTAGAGACAAATATTCTGTACTTTGAAAGAGTTGTTGCCAACTTTATGACAACTCATGCATTAACAGCAAAGCAGGTGTATTTTCACTACAGTTCTCTGTCTTAATAATCCATGTCATCATGTCCACCCATGTATCTTAGATTTGTATGCTATGATATCACTTCCTGGTCATTCAGAACCGGCCATTTCACACCTTTTCCCCACACTGCATACAATAGCAGATTATTCTTCAGTTATATTAAGCACTGAGAAGGTTTTTTTTTTAAAGATGTTATTTTAGAAATCCTTTTAGAACTATTTGGCTTATAAAATGTTTCTGATATTTAGTCATTTCATAAATTACAGAAGGAATTGATGAATCCCAGAGTAAAATGGAAGAGAGAAACAATAACTAGGATGACTTTAACTCCACTTTTCTGCTGCTTGTGCAAAATTCCAGAATAACCTTCTATTAGTAGTTGAAGCCATCGTCAACACAAAGCAGCTCTGAGAGTCCTGGCAAGAGATTCAAAGGATGTATAATAGGATTTAGGACAGACTTCTAGCATAATTATTAATAGCACCCTCTTTCACCCTGTAAGTGTTCTAGTTTGTATGATAAATTGTAATGACAGTGTAAGAATTGGTAAAGAAGTGAATGCAAGATAAAGACGTTAGAGGACTAAAGTTCTTGATGAGGCTCAAAAGGCAAAGTGTGAGTGTAAGACGTTCTATACTAAATGGACAGAGATCATACCAGGTAGTATGGGGATTTAATGATTTCAAAGATGGAGTAGTTCTTAGATGTCTAGGATGTGAATGGAGAGTTTGAAGTAAAAACATTGATGGTCTTTTAGACCAACAGAAGTAAAAATTGTGTATCTTAAGATATCAGATATATCTTTATTAACATTGTTGAAATGGCTCTGGATGGCTTCATTGGGGGTAGAAGGGAAGACTTTGAACCAAGAAACAAAGGTTCAGTGACTGGGGGTGGAGAGAGGGGTGACTCTAGAGGCTACTTAACGTATCACAAAAAGGAAGGTGGTGGTAGGACGGTAAGACCCATCTGGGTCTTAACGGCTGATGAGTTTTGAATGCTGATAGATACAGGGCGGCTCGGATATGACAGTAGCTAGGAGAGGCAGTTATCATACAGCACAAAAAAGGAAGTACTGTAGTATTCTGAGGCCATAGGGAAAACAGCCAAATTTCAGGTTGGGCCAAGGAGGGAGAGACAGATTTTGTGAACTGATTGAATGTGTAGAGGAATTGTACGGTGAACGGCTAGTTCCGGATGCTTCCAGAGGAAGTAGTTGGGAAGGAAAATCAGTGGAAGAGTGAAGTAAGAGAAAGAAACCAAGAACTGTGTAGTATTCTAGAGCAGGAGAAAAATGGGATAACTGTGTTCTTAATGGTTGTAGATGATACAGATTACATAGTCATTTAAAGAGATGTACTGACTTCAGAGTTCAGAATAAACTTGGCTTAAGATGGTTTGAAAATTCAGTGTATGCTGTCCAGGGGTTTTTAGCTTTGATTGACCTAAAATGGACCCCTATTATTTAATAGTGGGGAAAATACTGCACTGTTAGAAGACAAAGTTGTCATTATTTAGCTGGGGTCGTCTTGGGAAAGTCACCAAACATCTTTCACCTGTAGTTTCCTTATCAGTAATTGATGTTCTGCCCTTGAGGCTTCTTGTGAGAATCAAATGAGGCTGATTTATGTCAGTGTATTGTGATACAAAATATTTTAGTCATGCTTGGTTTATGATAAAATTCAAAGCTCACCTTTCAGTGAGGCTTAATGTGGTTTTGAATCTGTATTTTGTGTTTGTATTTTGTATTTGTAGATATTGTATGGAATTCTAGAATACATCATGTTAAAATATAGGTTAAGGCTGGAGAAAGTTATAAGGAGAAGGATTCTGAGAGGTCATGTTTTGAGCCAAGAAAGACCTTGCCAAGCATATGTAATGTCCCTTACCACAAATTAATCATGTTCTTTTAAAATGTGTGTTAGAGAACTTACCATAAGAAAACGCTGCTTAGAATAAAATGCTGAGGTTAATAAAAATAACTCATTTGGACATTTTTAGTTGATTTCTTTTGATACCAGTATCTCTTCTAGCTGGGGAGTGGTATGACCATACAAAGAAGCATAGCAGTTCAGAATAGTTCCACATATTCTCTGACACTAATTCACGCAAAAGAGAAAAATAAAGGCATGTAATGAGTGTCTCTTTCTCTTTTTTTGTTGTTTCTTTTTTTACTATTAAATTGTTGGCAACTCTTTGCTTATCTCTCAAATTATATATTTATATTTGCTGGCTCATGAAATACAAACCTCTTGAATCACTAATTTAACTTAAAGTCTGACATCATTAGGAAGTAGCAGACCACATTTGCTCTTCAGTTTTCCATTATCAGCTCCTGCTGATGGCTTACTGAAAAACAGGTGGTCAAAGTTAACTATTATTTGAAAAACATCTGTTCAATGTGAGGCAAACTCCCTTAGCTTTCCTTAAAGTATGTACAGCTTCTTCCAGTCACGTTTAATGCAGGAACTTCTCTCATACGAGATACTAGCTAGTTACTTATGATAGGCTTGTGTCGCTCCCTGTCCCGTCCCCCCTTATGATAGGCTTGTGTCCCTCCCTGTCCCGTCCCCCCCCCACCAACACCCCCCCCAAGATTAAATGTTTTTGGATATCAGGAACTATGGCAAGCACTTTTTGTATCCACTATACCACTGTCCACAGTAAAATGCATATGTTCAACATTTAGTAAATAGTTGACAAATAATCACCTCACATCAGTCAGAATAGCTATCCTTGGAAAGTCTACAAATAACAAGTCTTGGAGAGGATGTGGAGAAAAGGGAACCCTTGTACACTGTTGGTGGGAATGTAAATTGGTGCAGCCACTATGAGAAACAGTTTGGAGTTCCTTAAAAAACTAAAAATAGAACTACCATATGATCCAGCAGTTCCACTTCTGGGTATATATGTGGAAAAAATGGAAACACTAATTTGAAAAGATACATGCCCCCCAGTGTTCTTAGCAGCAGTGTTTAAAATAGCCAAGATATGAAAGCAACCCAAATGCCCAATGGACGAATAGATAAAGAAGATGGGGTGTATATACACAGTGGAATGTTACTCGGCCACAAAAAAGTGAAATCCTGCCATTTGCAGTAACGTGGATGGACCCAGAGAATACTCTGCTTAGTGAAATAAGTCAGACAAAGAAAGACAGTACTGTATGATATCACTTGTAATGTGGAATCTAAACAGTAATACAAATGAATGTATATGCAAAACAGAAACAGACTCACAGATATAGAAAACAAACTAGTGCTTACCAAGGGGGGAGGGGCAAAGTAGGGCTATGGGATTAAGAGATACAAACTACTATGTCTAAAATAGATAAGCAAGAAGGATATATTGTATAGCGCAGGGAATTATAGCCATTATCTTGTAATGACTTTTAATGGAGACTTATCTGTAAAAATACTGAATCACTATGCTGTACACCTGAAACTAATGTAATACTGTAAATCAACTATATTTCAATAAAATTTTTAAATAATACAAATGAATCTATATACAAAACAGAAACAGATTCACAGACAGAAAACAAACTTATGGTTACCAAAGGAGAGAAGGAGTCGGGGAGGGACAGATTGGGAGTTTGCAACTAACAGATGCAAACCATTATACTGTATATACAATAGATAAGCAACAAGGATTTACTGTATAGCACAAGGAATTATATCAAATATCTTGTACTAACCTATAATAGAATATAATCTGAAAAAGAAAAACTGAATTACTATGCTGTACACCTGAAACTAATACAATATTGTAAATCAACTCTACTTCAATTAGAAAAAAAATTTTTTTTAATGGTGGAATTTTGAATCCCCAGGATTTTGTTCCTTTGATTAGAAATCAGTATTTTTCTGAAATATTTATGTTCATTAGTATTTCCTTTAAAAGTCTTAAAATTCGTTTATGTATATAATGCAACACCATTCAAAATCTTAGGGATTGATTTTGAAATTGCTGAAGTGATTGAGAAGAACAAATTACACTTAGAAAGTTCTGAAAATGAAAAGTAACAAGGGACTCACTCTACCAATTAATAGACGGTACGTAAAGCTACAGAAAATTTTAATGCACGTGATTGGTTGGCTCAGCAACTGGCAAATGGATCAGTTGAACACAGACAGACCTAAGTATATATGATAATTTAATTTGTTAAAAAACGTGTCGTGCCTGTTTCTTTCTCTTCATAATTGTCACTTGATTAACAACTTGAAAAAAATGCAGAACTTTAACTCCTATCATGCACCGAAGTCTAAATGTAGTAGAAAATTAAATATAAACAATGATGTCATAAAACTATTAGAAAAAATTATATGAAAAATTACTGGATTTGAGAATTACAAAAGTTAAAAAGCAAACTTAAAGCAAATATTTCACTTATTTAAAAGCCTTTAGTATTTAGCCTTTTACCCATTATATAATATCTATTTTCTGTTTATTGCTTTTAATCTTAAATGCCAGTTTTATGTTAATATTGCCATTTCATCATTTCTGGTTTTGTTTATTCACCTAGTATTTTCTTGATCCATATCTTTATTTTCTTCTTTTTTGAAGCCAAATTTTATTTAAGTAATATATGTACATGATTTTTTAGAAAAATCAAAGAGTACAGTGACCAAAATTGCAGTCGGTCATGTCTTTCCCTACGCATTCCCGGTCCTGCTCCTCAGAGTAATGTTTTTATTTCTTTTAGCTTTTTCTTCTGATATTTATTCTACATAATTATTTAGTGTTATTTTTGACAGCATTGTGCTAATGGAATATGATGAACAGAAAGTATTAAGTACAAGCAAACTTTAGAAAGACATATACAAAATAGAGGGCAGTAAGTAACTCCCTAAAAACATTAGGGGCCCCATGGCCACCTCAGTTAAGTATTTGGGCATTCAGTGGTTGGGGCATGTCATCAAAATAGTGAACTAGTGTGATGTTTGATGGAATATAAAGATGATCAAGATATCTGTGCACTGTTTTGGTGGTCAGACTCAGGTGTTGCCCCTGGTGGCCCCCACCTCCTGCTATTCATGTTCTTGACCCATCCCTTTGAGTGTGTTGAGACCTGTGACTTTCTTCTAACCACCAATTACAGCAAAGGTGATGGGAGGGCAATTCTGTGATTACACTGTGTTATGCAAGACACTATCTTGCTAGCAGGTTTGCTCTCAGGATTCTCCTTGTTGGCTTGACACGTAATTGATCATGTTGGAGAAGCCCATGTAGCAAGGAACTTCTTGGCCCTGAGAGTTGTTTCCAGCCAGTAGCCAGCAGGAGGTCAGGGCCCTCCGTCGACAACCAACGGCAAGGAAAGAAATTCTCCCCACAACATAAGTGAGCTTAGAAGTAGATCCTTTCCCATTTGAGCCTCCAAATGAGAATGTATCGTAGTGAATATCTTGATTGCAGCCCTGTGAGACCCTAAGCAGAAGATTCAGCTGAGCTGTATCTAGATTCCTGACTCTCACAGATGGTGAGATGTAGATAACCAAGACAACTGTTTATGACAGAAAGCAGGGAAATTAACATAGTGCTGAAGCAACACTGTGAAAGTTATGCTTTTGTCCATTCCAGGTAAAAACAACTTACTTTGAGTGGTCCTTGTTAATTGGAGAAAAAGGCATTAGCCAGGTTAGTAGCTGCTTATCAAGTGCCAGGGTCTGCAACTGCCGTGAAGGTCACCACGTGATTAAGCTTATGATGATCCATAGTTGTTCTCCAGGATCCATCTGACTTCTCTGTTGGCCAAACTGGTGAGTTTAATAGGGGTATGATAGGTTTCACTGCCTTTGCCTCTTTGAGGTCTTTGATTAAATTCTGTAATTCCCCTGGGGATGTAGTATTGCTTCTAGTTTATTATCTTGGTAAGGAGAAGAAGTTCCATGAACTTTGCTTTAGACATTCCTACCATAATGTCTCTTATCCCATGGGTCAGAAAGTTAATGTGGGGTCCTTTCAGTTGCCAGGTATGTCTCTTCCAAGTATATATTCAGGAACCAGGGAAATAACCACAGGGTGAGTCCCTGGACCATTTGGGCTCACTTTCAGTCAGACTGGAGTTAAAACCCCATGTATCACCTGACCCATGTATCATGTATCACCATAAGCCTCTAATTTAACTTGTGGACCACAATGCCAGGAAATAAGGGCGATTCAGAGACAGTGTCTATTAATGAGAGTGCGTGTTTCCTTTTTACAGTACATAGTACCTCTGATTAATGGCTGCAAGTCTCTGGGGAAGGATTAGAGGAGGGTGTATGGTGTGACTTGCAGTAGCTGTGCAGGGTCCTTTTTCAAGAGACCTGGCTTCCACTTTGTTCAGCTGACTCTGGATCTGTGAGCTAACCCAGGTTTAGTAACTGGTGAGAAGGCTATAACTCTCCAATGTGTTGGAGACAAAGTTAGACTTCTGGCTACCAGACCCAGAGTTTTTCCTGTTATATAAATTAAACAGTATTCTACTAGGCTGCTCACCTATTTTGTTCCTAGGGGCACTGTAATCAGTTAGCTGCTGCCCAAAATTTCTGTGGGCCAAATCATTCTGGTGACAAGTACATCCCTGCCTCCCTTTACAGGTAATGTACCCACCTTGTCTTTGATGATTAAGTATAGCCGCTTGGGCTGTATTAGCTTGGCTTTCATCATCTCCATTGATGATCTTCTTAATGACCACATCCCCTACACTCATACCAGGCTCACAAAGGAGAGTAACCACAGACCTTTCTAAGAATGGGAGATGTAGCTCCTCCCTTCACTAATTGCTTTCTGGGCCCTCTTGTATAACATAGTTGAGGAATAGCAGTATGAAATTCTTGCGTGATAAATCCAGTCCAACTCCCTAAGTCATTAGATTCTTTCCTCCCTCCATCCATATCCATGCCAGGAAAGCTCTGGCATCTCAACCTTTAAATCCAACTTTTAGTGCACCAACTAGATAATTAATAATTAGAGCCATTTTCAGGTACATGGACTAATGTAGTAAATCTGTTATCTCTACTGAGTGCACCCATGTCAATTAATTTGCCCTGATGTAGCATTATATTTCATCCTGTTTGGTCAAATACTTCAGGAATCTACTCCACACATGGTTCTCCAGTTTCTCTTGGGTATTGTAAGCTATTTCCTCTTGGGTCATAGTGTGTACCTGTCCCCCTGGAGCATGCTGAGATTTGACCCTAGTTATGGATCTAATGGCAAAAGGAGTTGGTTGTGGTGGGTCTTCAGGAGAATGAGCATCCCCCTTCAAGGCCTCTGCCCATGTGAGATCATCAGAAGGTTTTCAAGCCATGGAAGGCTAGTGTTCTTAGACGCTGGAAAGCAAGCTACTTCCACTGGTATGGGAGGCTCCCAGTTAGTGGTGAGTGGGAAAGAGGTCAAAATTGTTAGTTTCATCTAAGACCAACTAGATATCTCCATTCTAATTTCAGGATCTCATTCTTTCCCGATCAAGGTTTTAATTTTCAAATGAGAAACTTGATGAGATTGAATTCAGCTGTTTTTGTAATTCAGCAACCTACACAATTAAATTTTTAGCTTGACCTTCGGCAATATCAGCCCCATACGTATAAGAAGGAAGAGATTCTTCCAGGGGAATCATGGAGGCTCTCTGGTTCTCACACTGTGACTTAAGCTGAGAGTTAGTGGACTTGAGCTTGTCATTTTCTAAGTGCTCAGTTGTGCACACAAGTATCTCATACTTCTGTCCTCGCAGTTATCACTACTGCTGTGCTAGCAAACAGAGCAGCCACTTAAGTCCCCAAGGCATGTGCTTGAGTTGACACTTCATCACAATGTACCACAGGTGTTAGCCTCACTGATTGTCTGAAACTACTGTATGCCATAGATTACTAGCATCCCAGTTCCTTGGCGAGCAGCTCAGCCCTGTGCTTAATCCCAAGGGCATGACCAAATCAGTCCGCAAACCTTATCTTTACTGGTTTATCATTTGGAACCACTCCTGGGACTAATTCTGTACCAGTCTGGATTCGATCAGGAGTCAAAACTACAGAGTCATTTGAATTGGTAAAATGCATTATACATAATTGCTAAACTATGATAGAAGAGTTAACTATAAAGATGTAAAAATAACACTTCTCCTAGGGCTGAAGGAGATTTCTCAAGGAAAGACAGCCTTGGAAGAGAGGGGTTCCCTTCCCCAGGCGGGGGTTCAGACCTTGTTGGAGAAAGTGGAGTTACAGCCTGTTGAATGACAGAGACGTTCCCTGGATTGCCTTAAGCAGAGCTGGTTCACAGTTTCTGGGCAGCAGGAATCAATGTTCTGAGGCCCAGTCATGTTCAGCATGCTAGACCGTTGTACAGAGAAAGATGTGGCACTGCTGCCAGCATGAGACCCGAAGCATGCCAGTGTCCCTGTCAGTAGGGCTGCAGGAGGAGGGCACTCACTGACCCCAGGCTGGAGTACAAGGTTGCCAAAGGACTGCAGACTCTTGGCATGAGCCTGGGACAAACACCACTGGATTTCCTTTTATGCACTTGTAGCAAGAGCAAGAAAAGCTAGACTCTGACATACCGAAACCAGGAAGAGAAAACCCCTTTCCTTCTGCAGTGTTCTTCCAGAGCTCTGTGCTAATAAAGCTTAAATAGTGCTTACTGTGAAAGAGAAATGCTTGTAAAGTCCCATTCATTATTATAGAGCAGATACTGAAGGGGAGCTTTGGAGCCGAGGCACAGTAAATTGATAACCGATGAAGAGGCTTTCCTTAAATGTCTGGTTTGGGCAGCTATTTCCTTTCTTAAGAGAGAGGCATTGAATGCAGATTGGATGCTCTGTATGTAGAGGTGGAGTTTGTATAGATTATCTGACTTTAACTGTTGGTCCTGACATTTATGAGATTTTCTCTTTTTTCCTTGGAATTTATGAATTTTATCTTGACTTGCTTATATGTTTCATTTTCCCATTAATTCTGGCAACAACTAGATAAGCTATGTTAATGTACAGATATAAAACTTTCACTGATCAGGTGGTTTTTCCTCTTAAAATGATCAGTTTAATTGTATTCTCTTTTTTCCCCTCTCAGACATCTGTACTTGTTAGTCTTAGACATATCTATCAAATCTTTTACCCCTTATCTCATGAATTCCATTTCTGTATTTTTATTTTGTGTTGAGATTTTTTTTCCCCATTCAACTTCCAGGATGTTAAATTCATTCTCTATAGTGATTATTCTTAGGTTGATCCAATGAATATTTAAATTTGATAGTCTTTTTTTTTTAGACTTCCAGAAAGTCTTTTTATGCTTTGAATCTCCCATCTGTTTCATATATACCCAATTTACTTTTTCTTTTCTCCTTCTTGATTGCTGAGTCTTTTAGGCATATTATTTTGCTTTGACTTCTTAAGGCTCTTTTCAATTTGGGTGGTCAAATCCAAATTATTAGGATCCCTCCACTGGCACAAATTCATATATAATAGGTGTTGCCATGGTCTCCATTCCTGTGAGTATCACACTAACCAACAGTTCTGTTAATTGGATAATGTTTTCCCAGGCTTAGGAGTAGGAGGCAACTCATCTTATTGTAATAGTCCCCTGCAATTCCTCTGAGGCCAAGAATATAAAAACTTTAAGAGAATTGATATTTAAAATGTCATTTTAATTTATCTGTACCATTTTATTTAGACATCACTATTACAGTACTCAGCTTCAGACCTAGTTAGGTTATCAGATTAAACTGAAAAGTATACTTGTTGACAGAAGCTTTCTATTTCACAGCCTGAATAATACAAAACAAAAGAAAAACAAAACTAAGATTAGCATCAAGTAAAAGTATGAAATGGGAGTTATTTTTCTGAAAATGGCATTGAAATGATATTACAATCTGTGATTCCATTCGTAACTCTGGAATAAAATCTGGCCTGTCATGTGATGTCACACCATTTATCTGAGCTTAAAAACAAATTTCTTTAAGTTTAGGCGATAATATAGTTGTGTAAAAGGACAGTGATATAATCAGATTGGCCAGAAACTGCAGTTAGTTAAAACACAAAAATCAACAAGAAGAAAAAGCAGCCTTTAGAGAACTCTGAAAACCAAGAACATTTTAGCTCATATCTGAGGGTAAAATAACAGTCTAGTTTCATGGAGTAATAAAGAACTCTTAGTCTACCTATGTAGTATTTATTTTTTTATTTGCATTCACAGAAAACATGTATATGATATTACTAAGGGCTATGGTGAAAAAATCATCTAAATATTAATTTATTATATAGTGATTCTTGGTTGGGAAGAGGGAGGGCCCTTTATTCATTTAAGATTCCTAGTTAGGGTCTTTAGTTTATGAAGTAACAATATTGCCATCTGCTTGTCTTTCTCCAAAGCAAATGAATCTACTCTTAAGCAACAATATAGAATACTAATTCTCTATGACCTTGTCTGTTTAACCAAGGTCCTGTCAAATGGTCTGCTGAAAGAAGTATATTTATCTAATAGAGTTTGAAGAATGTGAACTCAGTGTACTGTGTAGATATCCATATTGAATTGATTATCTTTTTTTTACGTTTAGTTTATAAGAAGCTTAGAGGCAGATTTAAAACTCATTTTTAACCATGACATAGACTGTTCTGTTTCACATATTTCTATTTCCTCTTCTTATCCTTGACATTTTCTTTTGCTTTCTCTTTAGTTTTTCTTTCTCAGTTTTTAAAATATTATACTTCTAACTACTACACATTTCTTCTTATACTGT
Organism: Mesoplodon mirus; assembly: GCF_964341445.2. Classification (NCBI taxonomy): domain Eukaryota; kingdom Metazoa; phylum Chordata; class Mammalia; order Artiodactyla; family Ziphiidae; genus Mesoplodon; species Mesoplodon mirus. The sequence goes on along the minus strand of NC_138982.1, from coordinate 3,498,058 downwards.
AATATGATAAAATCGTATAGCAGATGTCATGATATTTATCATTTGACTGTTGTCTGTGATTCAGATGCTGGCTTATGGCTTCCCTTTAAGGATCTGTGGCTAAGTTCTCAGAGATTTTCATTTTAGTAAAGTCTTAGATTTAAACTTCTTGGAATGAATCAAGGCAAGCCCGTCAGTGTCACAGTTTGAACTTTTGCATATCTGTTTGTATGCTACTATGCATGTGTGTGATACCATTTACTTTAAAAGTAGAATCATACATCTCTCTGTTTACTTAATATGTCACAAATAACTTACTGTATCATTAGTGCTAACGTATCAGTACAGCTCATTTGTATAGTTACATTTTATTCTAGTTTGGTGAAACCTTCTTTTATAGACATTTAAATTGATAGTATTTTTGCCCCAGTAAACAGTGCTTACAGTATCCATGCAGGTGAGTAGTATTTCTGTGTAGGAAGAAGGCTGCATATAAATATTTATAGCCAGAGGGGCAGATTTTGGCAGAGATGACTGGCCACTTACCAAAAATTTATTTTTCTTTTTTCATTGTGGAGAAAGTTCCAGGAGGGTACTGGCCAAAACAGACTTCATGTTTCTGCTCCCCTTTTATCTAGATGTAGCTAGTTTACAAGTTCTTGCCAATGAAGTATTAGAGAGAGTGATATGTACTACTTCCAAAGCTGAATTACAGAAATCTGCCATGCTCTTCTGTGTTTACTTCTTCATCAGCTGGATATTGACTTTTCAGGATCAACCTTAGAAACGTCTTAGAGAGGATAATAGAGCCTCTGTCAGCTTAGGTCCCAGAATGATTGTGTGACTATACCTCGTATTTTAGATGTTCTAAGGCTATGACCTTCTCTTTGAGAGGCTGTATGTTATTAGAAATGTTTCTTCTTGTAATCTTGGAGTAGTATCTTTCCCTGCTCCCTAATTGAGGACAATCAACATTTAAGTATAATGTGTGTTTCTTAAGGTGGAAGCTTAAATCATTGATTTAGAACTTCTTTTATTATAAAGTATGTGAAGCTATAAATTTCCCTCTAAGCACTGTTTTACCTGCATTTTACAAATTTTGAAATGTTGTATTTTCATTATCATTCACTTCAAAATATTCCCTAATTACCAAAACATTTGGGGATATTTTAGGTAATGTTTTTGTTCCTGATGTCTAATTTAAATCTATAATTGTCCGAGAATGTGCCCTGTGTTTTTTCCATCCTTAAAAACTCATAAAGACGTGCTTTTTGGTCTTTTGGTGACTGTTCAGTGTGTACCTGAAATGAATGTGTATTCTCTAATTGTTGGTGTTGTAATTATACATGTTGATTAGGCCATGTTTATTAGCAGTGATGTTCAAATCTTCTATATGTTTGCTATTTTTTGTTTGCGTGTTTGCTTCTTTTATCAGTTACCAATAGACATACAGTAAAAATCTCAACTGTGGTTATCGCTTTGCATATTTTTCCTTTCAGTTCAATTTTTGCTTTATGTATTTTGGGACTCTTGTTATTTGGTATACAAAAATTATAATTGTTTTATCTTTCTGATAAATTTAGCACTTTATTATTATAAAGTATGTTTTTTTAATAATGTAAACACTGGCATTAATTAATTAATTAATTAATTAATTAATTTATGGCTGCATTGGGTCTTCGTTGCTGCGCGCAAACTTTCTCTAGTTGCAGCGAGCGGGGGGCTACTCTACCTTGTGATGTGTGGGCTTCTCATTGAGGTGGCTTCTCTTGTTGTGGAGCATGGGCTCTAGGTGCGGGCTTCAGTAGTTGTGGCTCGTGGGCCCTAGAGCACAGGCTCAGTAGTTGTGGCGCACGGGCTTAGTTGCTCCATGGCATGTGGGATCTTCCCAGATCAGGGCTCAAACCTGTGTCCCCTGCATTGGCAGGCAGATTCTTAACCACTGTGCCACCAGGGAAGTCCCATAAAATATGTTTTTTTTTTTATGTTTGTAATTCCTTGTTTTGATTTCTTTGCTGTAAACATAGTCATAACAGCTTTTTTTATAGTTAATGTTTGCATGGTATACATTTTTTCTCCCTTTTAGTGCAACCTATCTGTGCTATTATATTTAAAATGTGTCTCTTGTAAATATCATGTGATTGATTTTTATTCAGTCTGGGTAGTTTTCTTTCAAGAGGAGTGTTTATTAGTCTATCTGCTTGGTTTTGTTTTAGTTTTCTTTGAGAAGTTTTTATGTTGCTTTAACTTGAAAGGTACCTTTTGGCCAGATACAAAATTCTAGATGGGCAGTTTTTTCTTTTTTATTTCTTCTACCTTTATGGAGATAAAATTGACTATAAGATTGTGTAAGTTTAAGGTATACAGTGTGTTGATTTGATACATTTGTATGTTGCAAAATAATTACCACCATAGCTTTAACTGACATCTCCATCTCTTCACGTTATTACCATTTGTTTTTTCCGGTGAGAACATTTAAGATGTACTCTTTTAGCAACATTCAAGTATATAATACAGTATTATTAGCTATAGTCACTGTTCTGTATGTTACATCTCCAGAATTTGTTAATCTTTCAACTGGAAGTTTGTACCCTTTGACCAACTTCTCACCATTTCCCTTACCCCCAAGCCCTGGTAAATACTACTACTCTGTGTCTGTTTCTCTCAGTTTGGCTTTTTTTCTTAGATTCCACATATAAGTGTTATCATATAGTATTTGTCTTTCTCTGACTTACTTCACCTAGTACAGTGCCTTCAAGGTTCATCCAAGTTGTTGCAAGTGGCAGGATTTCCTTCTTTCTCATGGACGAATTAGTATTCTATTGTGTATATACATATACCACATTTTCCTTATCCATTCATCTTTTAACAGACACTGAGGTTGTTTCCATATTTTGGCTATTGTGAATGCAGTGAACATGGAAGTGCAGATATTTTAATAAAATCCTGATTTTAATTCCTCTGCATATATACCCAGAAGTGGGATTTCTGGATCATATGGTAGTTATATTTTTTTAATTTTTTGAGGAACATCTGTACTGTGATGTAGTGGCTGTACCAGTTGGCATTCCCACCAACAGTGCACACCCTCACCAACACTTGTTATCTCTTATCTTTTTAATAGCTGTTCCAAACAGGTGTGACATTAATATCTCATTGTGGTTTTGATTTTCCTGATGATTAGTGATGTTGAGAGTCTTTTCACATATTTCTTGGCCATTTGTATTCCTTCTATGGAAAACTATTCAGTTTCTCTGCCAACTTTTAAATTGGATTTTTTGCTATTAAATTTAGTGATTTATTAAATTTAATTTAATATAGAAATGCAACTGTTTTCTGTATGTTGATTTTGTATCCTGCAACTTAATAAGTTTATTTTTTCTAACAGTGTTTTGATGGAGTCTTTAAGATTTTCTGTATGGAAGGTCATACCATCTGAAAAAAAAAAAAAGTTTTACTTCTTCCTTTTCTATTTGGATACCTTTTATTTTTCTTGACTGATTCCTCTGGCTAGGACTTATGTTGACTAGGAGTGATGAGCGTGTTTGTTCACTCTGGTCTTTCCTGATCTCAGAGAAAATCTTTTCAGCCTTACACTATTGAGTAATGTTGGCTGTGGGTGTTATATATGGCCTTTATTGTGTTGAGGTTTGTTCCTTCTATACCCAGTTTGTTTTAGAGTTTTTATCATGAATGAATACTGTATTGTGTCAGAAGCTTTTCCTGCACTTATTGATATGATCATGCAGTTTTTATCTTTTATTCTATTAATGTGGTGTATCACATTTATTTTTGCATCTTGAACCATCCTTGCATCACAGGACTAAATCCTGCTCATTCATGGTATATGATCCTATTAATGCATCGTCGAATTTGATTTGCTAATATTTGTTGAGGATTTTTGCATCTATGTTTATCAGGAATATTGGCCTTTTCTTGTGGCATTTTTTATCTGGTTTTGGTATCAGGATAGTACTGGCCTCATAAAATGTGTTTGGAAGACTTCCACTCTCTTCCTTTTTTTGAAAGAGTTTGAGAAGGACTGGCATTAATTCTTAGAATGTTTGTTAGAAGTCACCAGTGAAGCCTTCTGGTCCTGGACTTCTGTTTGTTGGGAGGTTTTTAATTACTGATTCAAAATCCTTGCTAGTAATTGGTCAGTTTAGATTTTCCATTTCATCGTGATATAGTATTACTAGGTTGTATGTTTCTAGGAATTTACTCATTTTTTTCCCTAGGTTGTCCAATTTGTTGGCATATGATTGTTCATAGTAGTCTCTTATGACCCTTCGCATTTTTGTGGAATCAATTTTAACATCTCTTTCATTTCTGATTTTATTTTTTTGAGTTCTCTTTTTTTCTTGGTGAGTCTAGGTAGAGGTTTGTCAATTTTGTTTATTTTTTCAAAGAACCAGCTTTTAGTTTCATTGATCTTTTTTCTTGGCTTTTTAGTGTCTATTTCATTTATTTCTGCTCTAATCTTTATTATTTCCTTCCTGCCACTAACTTTGGGCTTCATTTGTTCTTTTTTTTTTTTTTTTCAAGTTCCTTGAGGTGTAAAGTTAGGTTGTTTATTTGAGATTTTTCTTGTTTCTTGAGGTAGGTATTTATCACAGTGAACTTCTCTCTTAGAACTGCTTTTGCTGCATCCCATAAATTTTGGTATGTTACATTGCCATTTTCATTTCTTGCAAGGGAAGAAGAAAGGAATAGAGACAAACTACAAAAACAGCTTGAAAACAATTAACAAAATGGCAATAAGCACATACCTATCAACGGTTACTTTAAATGTAAATTCACTAAGTTCTCTAATCAAAAGATACAGAATGGTCGAATGGGTAAATAAATAATAAATACATTCTGTATTGAATTCTTCACTACAGTCATTGTGTTCTTGTTTCAGAATTTCTGTTTGGTTCTTTCTTTTGTTTTCTGTCTCTTTGTTGAACTTCTCATTTTGTTCTTGTCTTTTTTTCCCTGATACATTAATCTTTTATATGTGTTCTCTTATAGCTCTCTGACTATCTGCAGAACAATTATTTTGAATTCTTTGTCAGGCAGTTCCTAGATCTTCGTTTCTTTGGGCCAGTTACTATAGGCTTACTGTATTGTTTGTTAGAGATATATTTCCCAAATTCTTCGTAATCCCTATTGCTTTGTTTTCCTGTTCATGCATCTGAAGAAGCTGTTACCTCTTCCAGACTTTATAGACTGAATTTGATAAGGGGAGGCCTTTTACCTGTGGGTGAGAGGACACTGGATCATGCTGTGACACTGGGTATAGTGATGCAGGGTGGCAAATGTGGGGGCATGTGGCAGCTTGGTTCCATGTGGGCATGATGTGTCTTTAGCTCAGGCCACTGGGGTCCACACCATTGACAACTGTGTGGTTCTTGATAAGCACTGTGGGGGATCTACAGTAGTTCTAAGCAATGCCTCTAGATTTGTCAGCTAGGGACCAAGGCAGGCTGTGGTAGAGGCCAGTCACAGGCACCCTTGTAGTGATGAGGACCACTGCAGAGAGCAAGGATTGGGGCCACCTCTGGTCTCATTGGCTGAAGTGGAGTCCCTAGCCATCAGCTTCCTCTCCTATGGTTTTTTACATTCTCCCCACAGGTGTGCACACTGCATTGGAGGCTGGTGGTGGGCATTGGGCAGGGGTATGCAATGCACAGCTTGGAGTGGCTAACTTTAGGTGGGCATGCTGGTGCTGGCCAGTGACAGGAGGCAGGACCTCATCTGGGCCCACAAGAAGCTGTGGGGTGCCTTGGTTTTAGGTGGCGCTCACTGGTGGCTGCATATCCCTCCCTTCCGCCACATGCATGCTCATTGCAGTGGAGGCCAATGATGGATGTCAGGCTGGTAGTGCACAGTTGGAGGGGCAATCCTGAGCATGGGCACAGTGGTGGGGTTCAGTGTGGGTGGGTGGTGTTAGGCTGGTATCTTGCATTTGTGCAGCTGCATCAGCCCTAGTTGGCTGCAAGTGTGGCTCCATGGCTCTGCTGTGGGTGGATAGGGATTCAGGTGGCTCGCGTCTTATACTCTCACAGCTGTAGAGAGCTATAATGTATATATTCTCTCTTTCTCTTTCTCTTTCTGTATTTATTTATAGAAGAGCATATAGTGGCTTATAGTGTAGGTCTTGGTATTGGTGGGGGAAGGGTGCAGAGAGGGACTCAGGAAATTGGCATCAGTGAACACAAACACAAATGCCTGTGGGGGAAAAGCTGGCAACATCTGTTGGGGTCTGCGGTGTCCTTTGGCTTCCTCGTTGGTGAAATTTGCTGAGTTTGTCTGAAGAGCAGGTCTCTGTGAACTGTGATCCCTCTGGCAGCTTGTCTGCTAATAATAGCTTGTGCTTTTTATTCCTTGTTCCTAGCCAGCTCAGTACATCTCAGGTTTGCTGGTCTAGGTGGGGCGAAACCAAAGCAGGACCACTGTACATTGCACTGTGAAGCTGGAGAAGCTGGTCAGTCACCCCACACTTCTTTTCTTGGCAAGAGGAACTCTTTCTAACTGGAAAGTTCCTTCTGAGTACTGAACAGTGCCAGTTTGGGGAATGGGATGATGCAGACAAAATGGAGTTACCTTCCTTTTCTTCTAATGTGATTATTCTCAGTTCTGTTGTTCTTAAAACTTCATAAGTGGACTATAGAGGTCTTCTGGATCTGGTTTTGTTCTTGGATGGCTGTTCAGACGTTGATTTTTATGGGACAGTTGAGAAGCTGGGTTTTCTCCCCAACTGATGGACAATTTTTTCTTTCTTTCTTTAAATATGCCATCCCATTATCCACTGGCTTTTATTATTTTTAATGAGAAGTGTGCCATATATCTTATCCTTTTGTCTCCTGTATGTATCCTATGGATGCTTTAAATGTTTTCCTTTTTATTGAAGATTCCCAGCTATTTAGTTTTGATGTACCTTCTGTAGTTTTTTGTTTTATCCTCTTCTTTTCCCCATCAACCAAGGCCCTGTATATTATGACAGGTTGTATCATCCATCCACCTATGCCCATACTTGGCAGTGCCTCTAACACTCATCAGTCTCTGCCAGTCTAAGAAGGGCATATCTCTCTGGAGTTAGTTGTTTAGATTCCTTTGCCCGTACACGTCTCTAATAGCTTTTAAAAGGTATAACTTTGTTTCCTTCCAGGTGAATAACCAATTATATCAGTATTATTTATTAAATAAACCACACTTTTCCATCTGAAATTGAAATATCTCCTCGTTATAGCTTGTTTTAAATATACCTGGATCCTTTTCTGTGCTCTACTGTCTTGTATTATTTTTCTAGGCCTACATTACTTTCAACCTATATTATTTTCAGTATTTTTGATTGTTTTAATATTTCTAATGCAAGTCCCTCCTCATTGGTCTTATTTATTCAGAATGTTTTGTGCTCTTCATATATAACTGGTGGGATTATAAATTAATATTTGTGCTTTGGGAGCTAAAGAAAAATTTGGTCACCATGTTCAGAGTGCGTCCACAATGCTGGGCCCCATATAGAAGTGGGGAAATGGCTTCCTTCTCTGCTTTGTGCCATACTGCGTTACCTGGGTCACAAAGCATTTCTGCTTTGCTCCTGAGTCTCAAGGTCACTGTTAACCTGCTCTATCCATTCTTAGGCCTCACCACCATTTTTAGCCAAGAGGGCCTGAACACATTATGCAACAGAGGTGAACCCTGAACAGATACCATGCCGTTCTTTCTTTTTCTTTTTAGCCTCTCTTACCACCGTTGTATTTTCTTTATACTTTTAAAACAAAATCTTCCAGACACTAATGTGATGAGACAGAGAAACAGTGTTATATACATCAGCAGTTAATAATAAAGTCTTCCCTTTCATATTAGAGAAGGAAATACGATTGCTCCTCAGTAGAAGAGATCATTAAAGACGGGAAAGGGGTACGCTCCAGCAGAATGGGTTAAAATAAAAGGGCTGACAACACCTGGTATTGGTGAGGATGTGGAGCACCTAATATCATACATTGCTGGAGGATGTATAATTTAATACATCTGTTTTGGAAAATTGGATGACATTGTGTACTGGCCCTCAATATATATGTATTCTGTTTGTTTGTAAGTCTGCTACTAGGTGTATATACAGCAGAAGAAATGTTTATGTCAAACAGTGTGTACAGGTATGTTCATAACAATTTTATTTGTGATAGCCCTAAAATGGAAACGACTCTCATGTACATCAGTAGTAAAATGGGTTATAAAATATGCTATATTAATACAATGAAATACTATCCAGCAGTACAAACAAGGAATTACTGATAACACATAATATAACATGACTGAATCTCACTGGTAAAACATCAACTGGAAGAAATCAAACACAAAGCACAGTATTATATGAATTTCAAAAACATATCTACTGTAAAGGAATAAATAGTTAAACTATTGACATTTGTGATGGTTAGTAACTGCCTGGAAGGGAACATGAGGCAGCCTGTTTCAGTTCTGGAAATTTTTTAATATTTTCATTTTGGTTATGGTTATACAGGTGTATGTATATGTAAACTTTCATCGAGGAGTAACTTAAGATTTATGCATTTACTGTATATAATTATACCTAAGTACAAAACTAAAAATTTATTTAAAATTTTTTTAAAAATTATTTTTATTGGTTTCCTGTGCTTTCCCCACCTCCCACCCCCAGAAAGACCCGCAGCGATTCTGCCTGGTAGTATGCTAAGTGGATTCACATTAAATTTATGTAGCAATTTGGAAAGACTTTATTGATACAGCACTAAACCTTTTTTTAAAAAAATTCAGTATACAACTTATTTAGGTCATTTTCTATATCCTGTTTTTTATAATTTTCATCATTAAAATTTATACAGTCTTTGAGTTTGTTTTTAGATGATTTTCATTGTGAACAGCCTTCTCAATCTATTTATATTTCTTATATATTGCCAATATTAAAATTTTATTTTGTACATTTATCTTTTGTCAGTTGTCTTGTCAAATTTTTTTATTAATCTTTCAAGTCAGTTTGGTAGAGACTCAAATCAACTATAGGAAAGGAGAATTGTGTTTACTGATATTTTACTAATTTTTGCACAAACTAAAAACTTATAAAATCTGTGTTGAATGCTTAGGGATGCATCCTTGCCTCATTCTTTTTTAGAGCTGAAAAGTGTTAAGGATTTCAACAACAAATATGTTGTAGTCTTTGTCTTTATGTTGTTTACCAACATATCACATAACACTAGTTTTTCTAGACATTTTTTATTAAGCTTGGCTGCAGGATTTTTATCAGATACCTTTTTGAGATCTAGTATTAAAATCATTTATTTTTCTTCTTTACATTGTTGATAAATTGAATTTTTTGAGTTCCTAATATTGAGTTATCCTTGTATTTCTGGGAAAAAAATGTATTTTATTATATATGGTGTGTATTCTTTTTATTCTCTGCTGGGTTTTCTGATACTCAGAAAGCTTATATCTATGTATAAGTGAAGTTACTTTTTGTGCTATTTTCACAATGTGGTTTGAATATTAGTATCTATAGTTGTTTAATAATTATTGGACTTAATGTGACTGGTAAAGTCAGGCTTATATTGTGCTCTATTTTGCACAAATTTCTGAAACTTAGTAATTTACCTTTGAATCGCCTTTCAACATGAGGGAATCTCTACTTTTATTTGGCTACAGAGATAATTTTAGGTAAGTAGTTTTCTTGTTTAAATAGATACACGTGGAAAAACAGGAATTTTTTGAAAATTTATTTGCTATAATATACATTTTTTAATTTTTAATTTTATGGTTTTTTTCCCCCACAGTCTGTGGTCGATGACTGGATTGAATCATATAAACAAGACAGGGACATCGCACTTCTGGATTTAATCAACTTTTTTATCCAGTGTTCAGGATGTCGAGGTACAGAATGTTGGAATAAATGATGTACATTAAGACTGTCAGTCCAGCAGTGTTGAATTTACTTTACCTTGTGTTAGTCATTTTATAATTCATCCTGGAATTACGTGCTCATCTTTTTCTGATAAAATTATTTTTATTTAAGTATATTTCTCTTTTTTTTCTGGTTCAGTTTTACTCAGCAGACTTATGAATTTTTTAATATTTTGAAGGAAATCTCAAATTAATGAATTGGCTTTTTAGATCATGAGATTTTATAATTAATATTTACTGATATTATTTGTATCTGTGTTCCATATTATAAACTGTGCTAGTTGCTAAAATTCATTATTTTGAGTCCTCATGTTATAGATGAAATGCTTGAAGCTTAAATAATTCAAGGTAACATAAGTATGAAAATCATTTTTCTTAAGTTTACAGTCATTCGGAATCCATAGACAATTTGTTAAAAGTAAAGTTTTATTTTTATCATATTAGGAGATAACTGATAGATACTTTTCTTCTCTAGAATAAATATTAACAGGTTAAATGTGCTACATGGGGAAAATCAGTTGGTAAAGACCGTTCTTTACTTATTAATACAGAAAGAATGGTTGTCTTTTTTTTTTTTTTTTTGCGGTACGCGGGCCTCTCCCTGTTGTGGCCTCTCCCGTTGTGGAGCACAGGCTCTGGACGCGCAGGCTCAGCAGCCATGGCTCACGGGCCCAGCCGCTCCACGGCATGTGGCATCTTCCCAGACCGGGGCCCGAACCCGTCACCCCTGCATCGGCAGGCGGACTCTCAGCCACTGCGCCACCAGGGAAGCCCAGAATGGTTGTCTTTTATTGAGATCACTGACCAAATTGATTTCTTGAAGGTTTTCTTATTTCTGACTAAGTTATCACTCACCATATTGACATAAGAAGTTTATCAAATATTTACAGAGGACCTAAGTTATACTAAGCACTGTTCCAAAGTATACAGATATTATCAAGACAGCCTCTGCCCCAGTATTAAGAGGAAGTTTAATTTTTAAAGAAGGCTTTATCGCAAAGAAAAAGAGGGAAATATACCAATAGTTTACTAAAGTGCTCAGTGCCGTGAAAGTAATAATAATAAAACTGGTTACAGTTTAATGACTAGTATGTGCCAAGCTGTGTGCTTTACATACATTAGCTCATTTAATATTGGTTTGACCCTTCTATCAGTCAGCTGTGATTTTTATTCTATAGTTCAGGAAAGTGAGAATACAGGGTTTAGGTTAGTGTTTGGACATCATACAGTTTGTAAGTGCCAAATTCACTGTTTAGATTCAGGCTTGTCTCAATCTGAAGTCTGTATGTCTAACCAGAGGGTAGTGTGGGAATAACAAGGAGGGGCTTCTGATCCAACTTAGGCTGTGTGTTTCTATGTATGTGTGAATGTGGGGATATTTGTGAGAAAATGCATCTCAGAGGAAGAAACTCTACCCTGGGACTGAGGTTGAGTAAGGGAAAATTAAGGAGGAGGAGAAAGGCCAAAGTTAACAGATTGTGTAAAAATTCTGGAAGACAAGAAAATACAGCACACTCTAGGACATAAAGAGAGTTTATGGCTGAATCCTAGAGCATAGAGACAGGTGAGGATTGGCAAGAGATTAGTTTATTTGAAGGAAAGTGAGTTTGTTAATTTTACAGTCTTAAAATGGGAAAGGCAAGCACTGAGTGATGTGCTTTACATATGTTATCTTGTCTAAACTGTGTAATTGTCCTGTTAGATTGAGTTTTGATTTTAAAACAACTGGTAGTCTTAAAAATCTTTCCTTTTGTAATTCATTCCCATGGTTCAAAAAACCAAAAAAAAAAAAAGAGAGAGATTTGTAAAGCAAATACCACTTCTTGCCTTCCTGTCTATGTCCACAGAGTTAATTGCTCTTAACTACTTTGTTGTATATTCATCTGTCTATATAAATAGGAAATATATGCTCTTTCCGCTCCCCCCCCACCAAAGATACTGGTGTATAGAGAGCTTTCTTGGTTTCCTTCCTTCCCTCCCTTCTCCCCTCCCCTCCCCTCCCCTCCCTTCTTTTCCAGCATCATAGCATTCATTTCTTTGTGTGTATGTACAACAATTTATTTAACTAGTCTTCTATTAACAGACCATTGCATTATCTGTAGTCTTTTGCTGTTACAGTGAGTAATTTTGTGCGTACCTTACTTGCTCCTGCTGGAAGAATGTCTGTAGGTTAATATATTTGTAATTATATTAGATATTGCCAAATTTCCTGATATGGGAATTATACCCATTTTTACTCCTATCAGTAATATATGAAAATGTCTGTTTCTTCTTGGTCTTTTCAACAAAGCGTTTTTATCAAATTTTTGTATTGCTCTTAGGAATGATTTAAAAATATGTCAGTATGATATTTTTAAATTGAGGTGAAATTCACTTAAACAATTAACAACCATTTTAAAGTGGGCAGTTCAGTAGTTTTTAGCACATTAACAGTGTTGTGCAGCCACCTCTCTCTAGTATCAAAACTTTCCTTTTTATCACCCCAGAAGAATACCTAATATTCATTACATAGTCATTCCTCATTCCCTTCTTCCCTGCAACCCTTGGCAACCACTGATCTGCTTTCTACTCCTATGGATTTGCCTGTTTTAGTCATTTTATGTAAAAGGAATTGTCCAATATGTGACCTTTTGTTTCTGATGTCTTTCATTTATCATAATGTCTTCGAGGTTTATCCAAGTAGTAGCATGTATTGATAATTTATTTCATTTTATGTATATGTTACAATTTGTTTATCCATTCATCTGTCAATGGACATTGGGTTGTTTTCACTTTTTGGTTGCTGTGAATATTGCTGTGAACATTCGTGGACAGATATCTTCTTGAGTACTTATTTTTTAATTCTTTGGTGTAAACACCTAGGAGTGAAATTGCTGGATCATATGGTAATTCTATTTTAACTTTTTGAGGAACTGCCAAACTGTTTTCACAGCAGCTGCACCATCTTAAATTCCAGAAATGTATGAAGATTCTTATTTCTCCACATCCTCTAAAACACTTTTATTTTCCGATTTTTAAATTTTACTGACCTAGGGGGTATGAAGTGATATCTTATTATGGTTTTGATTTGCATTTTCTTAATCACCAGTGATCTTGAGCATCTTTTCATGTACTTTTGGCAATTTGTATATCTTTCTTGAACAAATGTGTATTGGATCCTGTGCTTATCTTAAAATTAGATGGTTTTTATTTTTGTTGTGAGTTATTAGAGTTCTTTATATATTCTGGATATTAAACCCTTATCAGACATACAACATGCAACTGTTTATAACTTGCAGCTATTGGCTTCCCGCTCTGTAGGTTGTCTCTTCACTTTCTTAAAGATATTCTTTGATGAACAAAAGTTTTAAATTTTTATGAAGTCCAACTTACCTATTTTTTCATTTTTTTGCTCATGCTTGTGGTGTCAAATCTCAGAATCCATTGCAAATTCTAAGAGCCTGAATATTTATCTCTATGTTTTCTTCTAATAGTTTTATCATTTTAGATCTTATATGTAGGTCATTGATCCATGGTTAATTTTTGTATTTGGATGATTTAATTTGTATTTCTCTTACAAGTGTGGCTTAAGAGCCATTTCTGTTTCTTTGTCTTGAATTCTCTGTTCTTATCCCTTGCCACTTCCTTTCAGCTGTTTTCATAGTTCCTGAAAAAACATTTGACAAAATGGATTTTAAAACATTCTAATAAAACAGACATAGACGCATATTTTCTTAATATGTTTAAGAGAGAAAACTTACTGTCTCTCACATCAGTGCAGTATAGTAAAAATCTAAAATAAACCCAAGTACCTGCGAAACTGTGGTAAGCAGATATTAAAACATATGAAAGAAGAGAACTACAAAATACAGCTACACCAAGATACCATTTTCACCTATCAGATTGATAAAACTTAAAAGTTATAACAACACTCTGTTTTTTAGGCTGTGAGGAAACAGACACTATTACATTGTTTGTTGGAAGACAAATTGATACAATGCTCATGGAAAGAAATTTGACATTATCTACCAAAATTACATATGTTTTTATCTTTTGACCTAGCCATCCTGTTTCTGGAATTTTGCCATGAAGATATACCTCCAGTTTTATGAAAACATTCACAGGGTTACTCAATACCATATTGTTTGTACTTGTAAAATATTGGAAACAACCTAAATGCTGAGATATAGGACAGTGATTGAATAAACTGTGGTACAACTTATACAATGGATTTTTTTTGTCATTGCAAAAAATTATGAGGAAGATCTCTGTGGACTAATGCAGGGAGATTTTCAGGATACATTTTTTAAGTGCAAAGTGCAAAAGAGTGTCTAAAAGTATTCGAGTTTTTTTTAGAAGAAAGAAAGGGAAATAATAGAATATACACATGTATCTGGTCATTTGACCAAAAAGAAACAAAAAAGATAAGATAGAATGATTGGCTACCCGTTGGGTGTGTGTGTATGTAAATGAAGTGGAAAGCTTAGAGGGAATTGAGGTAAAGGGATGATACTTACTGGAATATACTTTTTGAATAGTCTTGACCTTGGAGTTATCTTCATGTTTCACATACTCAGAAAGAAAAAAAAAGAAAAATCAATAAAGATGGAGGGAAAATCCTAAAACTGGATGCTATCAGAACAGATGAACCAGGCCATGCCGTAGCATAAATAACATAACCACACTGACGAGTGTAAAAAGTATAAACTAAAGTAAATTTTGAACTCAGTGCTCACACTGTAAAACTAGTGGGGGAAAGTGAAGAACACAGTATTTACCTCCTCAAATTGTCTGCTTACAAGATATCTATTATGGGTAAAATGGTATTGATACTTTACCTGTACAGACTTGGTAGACACCACCATAAACAAATGATGAAAGCGAACACTGCCAGTTATAGAACTAGTTAATAGCATGTACTTCGTGTTATGCACCTAGAAGAAGAACTCAGCCTCACTTTTGTAGTATTCTTGCCAAAAGTTCAGAGTCTGAATCTACTCATGAGGAAACGTTGGACGAACTCAAATTGAGATATATTTTTCACAATAACTATACTGTACTCTTTAGAAGTGTCAGTATCATGAAATACAAAGAAATGACTAGAGAACTGTTCCAGATTGGATACTAAAGGAACTGAATGCGTTGCACGATCTTAGATTTTTTTTTGGTAGAAAGAACATTGAGACAAATCCTGAAATCCGAAATCAGTTCTGTGGGTTTGAACATAAATTGTTAATTTCATCATTCTGATCATTGTACTGTAGTTGTATAAGAGTTTTGTTTTTTGGGGGAAATATACACAGGAGTATTGATTAATAAAGGAATATGTAAAGAGTGAAAGAAGGATAAAACAAATGTTTACATCTGAGAATTTGGTGGATATTCAGAAATCCCTTGTACTTTTCTTACAACTTTTCTGTAGTCTGGAAAGTAGAAAATGGAAGGAAAAAAAGCCTTTTAACCCCAAAGCCAACATAATGCTCAAGGGAAACTAGTAGAGTCATTTTCACTGAAGTGAAACAAGGCAGGGATGTCCACCCTCACAACTCCTATTTAATATTGGCAATATAAGCTGACACATTTGGATAATAAAATGAAGTAAGATTACTATTTGGGAGTAATATTGAAAGTTGAGAAATTTCAAGAGAAACAGTTTACAAAACTAATAAAGGCAATATAATAATTCTGAAAGAGGGAGATCAAAATGGCAGAATATGAGGACACTGAGCTCCCTTCTCCCCATGAACACCTCAGAAATACAGTACATGTGTACCTACTGTCGTTGAAACAAAATGTAGGCTGGGAGAAAGGCTTTTCTATAACCAAGACTAAAGAAAGAGCCACATGGAGTTGGATAGGAAGGGAGGAGAAATGATCGGGTCTGGACTTGCGCCCTAGTGAGGAGAGAATGTCAGATGCTCAGGGACCAGGGGAATAAGACGTTTGAACCACATACTGGTCTAGAGCTGGCTCTGACCTGGCCTTACTTCTGAACAGGGCAATTGTGGTCCAGGACTGGATGGCTTCACAGGGGAATTCTACCAAACATATGAAGAATAGCTACTACCTATCCTTCTCAAACTTTTCCAAAAAATTGAAGAGGAGGGAACATCCCCAAATTCATTCTACGAGGCCACTATCACACAGATACCAAAACCAGACAAAGACTACCAAAAAAAAAAAAAAAAAGAAATTACAGACCAATGTCTCTGATGCATATAGCTGCAGAAAACCTCAAGAAAATATTAGTAAACCAGGGCTCCCCTGGTGGCGCAGTGGTTGAGAGTCTGCCTGCCAATGCAGGGGACACAGGTTCGTGCCCCGGTCTGGGAAGATCCCACATGCTGTGGAGTGGCTGGGCCCGTGAGCCATGGCCGCTGAGCCTGCACATCCGGAGCCTGTGCTCCGCAACGGGAGAGGCCACAGCAGTGAGAGGCCCGCGTACCACAAAAAAAAAAAAAAAAAAAATTAGTAAGCCAAATTCAGCAATATATAAAAAGGACCATACACCATGATCAAGTTGGGTTTAATATAGGGACACAAGGATGGTTCAACATTTGTAAATCAATCAGTGTGATATGCCACATTCACAAAAAATAAAAATCACACAATCATTTCAATTGACAAAATTCAGCATTCATTTGTGATAAAAACTCTCATCAAAGTTGGTATAGAGGAAACATGGCAACATAATAAAGTCTGTTTCTGACAGACTCATAGCTAACATCATACTCAATAGTGGAAACCTGAAAGCTTTTCTTCTAAAATCAGGAATAAGACAAGTATGCCCAGTCTCACCACTTCTATTTAACATAGTATTGGAAGTCTTAGCCACAGCGATCAGAGAAGAAAAAGAAATAAAGGAATCCAGATTTGAAGGGAAGAAATAAAACTGTCACTATTTGCAGATGATATGATACTATATATGGAAAACCCTGAAGTCTCCACCAAAATATTGTTAGAACTAATAAATGAATTTAGTAACATTACGGGATACAAGATTAATATACAGAAATTTGATGCTTTTCTAAACACTAGTAATGAACTGTCAGAGAAGAAAACAATTCCATTTAAAATCTCATTGAAAAGAATAAAATGCCTAGGAATAAACTTAACCAAGGAGGTGGAAAATCTATACTCATAAAACATTGTTGAAGGAAACTAAAGATGATACAGAAAACCAGACATCCCATGTTCATAGATTGAAAGGATAAATACTGTTAAAATGTCCGTAATACTCAAAGCTATCTACAGATTTACTAGAATCCATATGAAAATACCCGTGACGATTTTTACAGAATAAGAATAATTCTAAAAAGTATATGGAACCACAGAAGACCTTTAATGGCCAAAGCAATCTTGATTAAAAAGATTAAAGCTGGAGGAATCTTGCTCCCAGGTTTCAGACTATGCTACAAAGCTGTGGTAATCAAAACAGTATGGTACTGGCACAAAAACAGACAGATAGATCACTGGAACAGAACAGAGACCAGAAAGAAACCGACCCACATGTGGTCAATTAATCTACAGCAAAGGAAGCAAGAATATATGATAGGAAAAAGACAGTCTCTTCAAAAAGTAGTGCTGGGAAAACTGGACAGATACATGCAGAAGAATCAAACTGGACTGCTTTCTCACACCATATACAGAAACAAACTCAAAATGGATTAAACACTTAAATGTTAAGACCTGAAACCATAAAACTTCTGGAAGAAGTCACAGTCCTCTCTTTGACATCAGTCTTAGTAATATTTTTTTGGATGTTTCTCTTCAGGCAAGGGAAACTAAAAGCAAAAATAAACAAATGGGACTACATCAAATTCAAAAGCTTTTGCACAACAAAGGAAACTGTCAACAAAATGAAAAGGATGCCTACTGAATGGGAGAAATACTTGCAAATAATATATTTGACAAGGGGTTAATATCCAAACTACATAAAGAACTCATAAAACTCAACATTGAAGAAACAAACAATCCAATTAAAATTGGACAGAGGACCTGAGTAGGCATGTTTGCAAAGAAGACTTACAGATGGCCAACAGCCACATGAAAAGATGCTCAGCATCACTAATCATCATGGAAATGCCAATCAGAAGCACAGTGAGATATCACTGAACACCTGTCAGAATGGTTATCATTAAAAAGACCCACATCCATGGGAATGTACTTCGGTGTAGCCATTATGGAAAACTGTATGCAGATTCTTCAAAAGAGTGAAAATAGAACTACCATATGACTTAGCAATTCTACTCCTGGGTATATGTCCAAAGAAAATGAAAACACTATTTTAAAAAGATATATGTACCCCAGTGTTCACAGCAGCATTATTTACAATGGCCAAGATACGGAAGCAACCTAAGTGTCCAATAATAGAGGAATGGATAAAGAAGAGGTGGTATATATACACAGTATGGTATTACTGAGTCATAAAAAAGAATGAAATTTTGCCATTTGCCAGAACATGGATGGAACCAGGATTTATTTTGTTTAGTGAAATCATTCAGGTGGAGACAGAAATCTGTTCTATGTTATCAATGATATATGGACTCTAAAAAATAAATGAATACATATAACAAAACAAACTGACTCATAGAGAACAAACTCAAGTTTACTAGCTGGAAGAGGGGTGGAGGAGGGGCAAAATAGGGGTAAGAGGTTAGATACACAAACTACAATGTATAAAATAGATAAGATGCAACAATATATTGTACAGCACAGGGAGTATAGCTAATATTTTATAACTTTAAATTCATAAAAATATTAAACACGATATTGTACATTTGAAAGTAATATAATATTGTAAACTACTATACTTTAATAAAAGTGTCACAAAACAGTAATTTGGTAAGTTATTGAGATGGAGATGCTATAGATGAGTTTTTTATTAGAATAGGCAGTTAGAAGAGATAGAATAAAAGATCTTCTTTTTAAGGGGCTTCCCTGTGGTGCAGTGGTTAAGAATCCGCCTGCCAATGCAGGGGACACGGGTTCAAGCCCTGGTCCAGGAAGATCCCATATGCTGCGGAGCAGCTAAGCCCGTGGACCACAACTGCCGAGCCTGTGCTCTAGAGCCCGCGAGCCACAACTACTGAGCCCACGTGCCACAATGACTCAAGCCCGCGTGCCTAGAGCCCATGCTCCACAACGAAGAGCAGCCCCCTCTCGCCGCAGCTAGAGAAAGCCTGCACACAACAATGAAAACCCAACACAGCCAAAAATAAATAAAATTAAATCTTTAAAAAAAAAAAGATGTTTTTAAGATAAAAATGTGGAAAATGTTGGAAATTATTTCAGATCTACACCTTACTTGATAATGTGCACCAAGATAAATTCCCAGTGCATCAGGAGTTTAAATATAAAAACAACAATAAATAGCAGAAACAAACTAAATAAAAAAAAAACCAAATAAATACCAGAAAGAAATAAATAATAAAAGCACTAGAAGAAAACATGGAATAAATTTTTTTATTACCTTGGAGTGGTAATAAAATGTGACTCAAAATTAAGTGTAAGTCAAAATCTGTAAGTTATAAAAGAAATGATTGATGACTTATACTACAATTCAAACTATATTGGAAACATTTGCATGGTGGCACATTACAGGGAAAGTTCAGAAGGCGAAGGACACGTGGGGAAATTTTTTTATATTATTTATTGAGATAAGATTTGCATTTTATAAGGACTCCTTGTGTTGCAAAGTAATTTCCAATATCCACATTGGTGTTCTTTCATATCAGCCCAGTTACCTCTAACACTACATAAGAATCAAGAACAAAAAGGTGTTAAAAAATTTGGCTAAAGTTAGATGAGAACCAAGTAAGGGAGGAAAAAGTTGCAAAACTTATTTTCCTACTTTTTGACTAGAAGGGACATCCCTCAAATGACACGACAAATTGGAACACCATGTTGTGAGTAGAGTTTCAGCAGCCCCTCTTCTATTTTGCTCTCTTATTACTATTTTCTCATCTCGATCCTTGAGTCTGGAGTATGGTATTGGTTTCCTGCGTTAGCTATTTTAAGTTGCATCAGCAGCCCTAGCTGTTTCCTTAACCTTGCTCACACATCTGTGTTCTCCTCATTAAAATCTCTTTATTTAAGCCATCTGGAATGAATTCTTTTTACTTCTGGAACCCTTACTTAAAATATACTACTGACTAAATCAATGTGTGATAATAGGGTATATTCAGTATCAAGTAGGAAAGATTCAAAGGAGAAGTTCATTCAAACACTGTTCACTTACAGTTATTCATTTTAAAAGCTATGTAACTTCATAAATTTTCATAGAAATAAATTCTGAGGAAACTAAGAACACAATGATAATATTTATGATATTATGTATAACAAAATAAAGATATGTTATCTCTATATTCAAAGTATTATCATTGTTTAAAACACCACTGGTAAAGGCATACATATTTGGGTATATTCTAGCACCAGTATATAACAGATTTAAGAAATATATATCAGAGGTATTGATAAATAGTTTTCAATGACAATGTGATTTTTTTAGTTATTATAAGGATGTGTTTCTTAAGTTTGTTTATTATAGGTTAGAAATACCTTCTTAGTTGGTTATAACAAGTGATGGTTCTGTGTTGCAGTGCTTGTTCCTAACAGTGGATTTCCAAACGCATGAGGGCTTTCTAGGAGGTTAGGATTGCTAGAGAATTGATCTCACCCAGGAACAGTGACTTCAAGAGTTTCCTGAATTTCACATCTCGTGGGCTGATTACCATCTCAGTAATTTTTTCATGGTATCAATAGGCCAAAAAAAGCACCTAAAAGTTTCTTTTCGAAGTAGTTAATTCCAAACAGTTTAATTACGTCCTAACAACTTAGTAACTATAAGTCAAAATGATAAACATAGTTTTGGAAGAAAAATTAAAATTTCATTCTATTCTTAAATAATCACAATTATTTACTAATGGATATAGGTACCTGTTGGGCACTGTCCAACCACCCCAACCTTCATTGTTCTATCTGGGTGGGGGTGGGGCAGAAGTTGAGAACCATTGCTGTACATCAGTGGGGGATGAATTTACATCTTTATAAAATCCACTCTTCCAGTTCATGATCATTGTATATATTGCTCCCTTTATTTAGGTCTTTATTTTCATTCAACATTTTAGAGGATAGTTTTGTGTATGAGTGAAAAGGTGTTATATATGTGTTACCAAAATTTTTATTTCTGGACTTTAGGCATTTAAAAAATTCCTTATAAATAGTATCTTTTTTTTTCTTAAGTAGACTTAATTTTTTTTGTAAACCGCAAACTCCTATTAAAAAATACAGCGAAAATTACAGAGTTCCCATATACCCTTCTTTCCTCCCCACAGTTTCCCCTATTAACATCTTGTACATTTGTTAAAATTGATGAACCAATATTGATACATTGTTATTAACTGAAGTTCATAGCTTACATTAGGGTTTGTCGACTGAAAAAAAATGCACAACTTAAAAGTTGAGAGTTATGTTTTATTTTGTGGACTTGCTGAGGACTTAAGCCCAGGAGACAGCCTCTCAGATAGCTCTGAGGGACTGCTTCGAAGAGGTAAGGAAGGAACCAGGGTATATAGGAGTTTTTGCAATAAAAACCAAGTAGTCAGAACATCAGAATATTACTGTTAATTAAAGAAAATCTAGACATCTCAAGTTAATGAATTTAGCACTTTTTTATCTATGGGAAGATGCAAGAGTCTAGGCTCCTTGAAATCATTCCTTTGATATGCACCTTAACTGTCTTAGGCCAGTATCCTGTTTTTTGTATATCTTGATTTCCCTCAGGGTGCACAGTGGGGAGCCATGGCAGCACCTCATGGCTTGATGGCCATAACATCTTTGTTTACTAATATTACAGGAGAATTTCTTAGTCTGCAGGTGCACTGTAAATTTCTGTGAGTTTGGACAAATGCATGAGGTATCTACTACAATGGTATTAATAGTTTCACTGTTCTAAAAATCCCTCCTATGCTCCTATTTATCCCTTGCCAACTCTCCACCCCTCATCCCTGGCTACCACTGATCCTTTTTAAAAAAATAATAATAAAATTTATTTATTTATTTATTTGCACCAGGACTTAGTTGCGCAGGCGGGCTCCTTATTTGCGACTCGTGGGCTCCTTAGTTGCAGCTCCAGGGCTCCTTTAGTTGCAGCTCACTGGCTCCTTAGATGCAGCATGTGGGATCCTTAGTTTCAGCAGACGGGCTTCTTAGTTGCAGCTCACCAGCTCCTTAGTTGTGGCACATGGCCTCCTTAGTTGTGGAATGTGAACTCTTAGTTGTGGCATGCATGTGGGATCTAGTTCCCTGACCAGGGATCAAACCCAGACCCCCTGCATTGGGAGTGTGGAGTCTTAGCCACTGCGCCAGTGAGGTCCCTGATCTTTTGATGTTACATCTAATATGCATACTTGAAAGGAATTTAATTTGATCATAGTGTATTATGTATATATTTTTTACATCTTTATTGGAGTAAAATTGCTTTACAATGTTGTGTTAGTTTCTGTTGTACAACAAAGTGAAACAGCTATATGTATACATATATCCCCATGTCCCCATATCCCCTCCCTCTGGAGCCTCTCTCCCACCCTGCCTATCCCACCCCTCTAGGTCATCACAGAGCATCGAAATGATCTTCCTGTGCTATGCACCAGCTTCCCACTAGCTATCTATTTTACATTTGGTCGTGTATATATGTCAGTGCCACTCTCTCACTTCATCCCAGCTTGCCCTTCCCCATTTGTGTCCTCAAGTCCGTTCTCTACATCTGTGTCTTTATTCCTGCCCTGCCACTAGATTCATCAGTACTGTTTTTTAAGATTCCATACATGTGCGTTAGCATACAGTATTTGTTTTTGTCTTTTTGACTTACTTCGCTCTGTGTGACGGCCTCTAGATCCA
The DNA here is from genome assembly GCF_964341445.2 of Mesoplodon mirus. Lineage (NCBI taxonomy): Eukaryota > Metazoa > Chordata > Mammalia > Artiodactyla > Ziphiidae > Mesoplodon > Mesoplodon mirus. Next base: position 3,475,279 of record NC_138982.1, on the reverse strand, counting down.
TCCACCTCACTACAGTATAACTCAGTTTTCATTTTTATGGCTGAGTAATATTCCATTGTATATATGTGCCACATCTTCTTTATCCATTCATCTATCATTGGACTTTTAGGTTGCTTCCATGACCTGGCTATTGTAAATAGTGCTGCAGTGAACACTGGGGTACATGTCTGTTTTTGAATTACAGTTTTCTCAGGGTATCTGCCCAGTAGTGGGATTCCTGAGTCATATTGTAGTTCTGTTTTTAGTTTTTTAAGGAACCTCCATACTGTTCTCCATAGTGGCTGTATCAGTTTACATTCCCACCAACAGTGCAAAAGGGTTCTCTTTTCTCCACACCCTCTCCAGCATTTACTGTTTGTAGATTTTTTGATGGTGGCCATTCTGACAGGTATGAGGTGATACCTGATTGTGGTTTTGATTTGCATTTCTCTAATGATTAGTGATGTTGAGCATCTTTTCATGTGTGTTTTGGCAATCTGTATGTCTTCTTTGGCAAAATGGCTATTTAGGTCTTCCACCCATTTTTGGATTGAGTTGTTTGCTTTTTTTTTATATTGAGTTCCATGAGCTGCTTGTATATTTTGGAGACTAATCTTTTGTCAGTTGCTTCGTTTGCAAATTTTTTCTCCCATTCTGAGGGTTGCCTTTTCATCTTGCTAATGGTTTCCTTTGCTGTGCAAAAGCTTTTAAGTTTCATTAGGTCCCATTTGTTTATTTTTGTTTTTATTTCCATTACTCTAGGAGGTGGGGCGAACAGGATCTTGGCTGTGAGTTATGTCATAGAGTGTTCTGCCTATGTTTTCCTCTAAGCGTTTTATAGTGTCTGGCCTTAAATTTAGCTCTTTAATACATTTTGAGTTATTTTTGTGTATGGTGTTATGTAGTGTTCTAATTTAGTTCTTTTACATGTAGCTGTCCAGTTTTCTCAGCACTGCTTATTGAAGGCACTGTCTTTTCTCCATTGTATATTCTTGCCTCCTTTATCAAAGATAAGTTGACCATATGTGCGTGGGTTTATCTCTGGGCTTTCTATCCTGTTCCATTGATCTGTATTTCTGTTTTTGTGCCAGTACCATGCTGTCTTGATTACTGTAGCTTTGTAGTATAGTCTGAAGTCAAGGAGCATGATTCCTCCAGCTCCTTTTTTTTTCTCAAGATTGCTTTGGCTCTTCGAGGTCTTTTGTGTTCCCATACAAATTGTAGTTTTTTGTTCTAGTTCTGTGAAAAATGCCAATGGCAATTTGATAGGGATTGCATTGAATCAGTAGATTGCTTTGGGTAGTATAGTCAATTTCACAATGTTGATTCTTCCAATCCAAGAACATGGTGTATATCTCCATCTCTTTGTATTCTTTTTGTTTTCTTTTATGAGTGTCTTATAGTTTTCTGCATACAGGTCTTTTGTCTCCTTAGGTAGTTTTATTCCTAGGTATTTTATACTTTTTGTTGCCGTGGTAAATGGGAGTGTTTCCTTAATTTCTCCTTTTTTTTGTTGTTGTTAGTGTATAGGAATGCAAGAGATTTCTGTGCATTAATTTTGTATCCTGCTACTTTACAAATTCATTGATTACTCTAGTAGTTTTCTGGTGGCATCTGTAGGATTTTCTATGTATAGTATCATGTCATCTGCAAACAGTGACAGTTTTACTTCTTTTCCAATTTGGATTCCTTTTATTTCTTTTTCTTCCCTGATTGCCATGGCTAAAACTTCCAGAATTATTTGAATAATAGTGGTGAGAGTGGGCACCCTTGTTTTGTTCCTGATCATAGAGGAAATGCTTTCAGTTTTTCACCATTGGGAATGATGTTGGCTGTGGGTTTGTCATATATGGCTTTTATTATGTTGAGGTAGGCTTCCTCTGTGCCCACTTTTCTGGAGAGTTTTTATCACAAATGGGTGTTGAATTTTGTTAGATGCTTTTTTCTGCATCTATTGAGATGATCATATGGTTTTTATCCTTCAGTTTGTTATTATAGTGTATCACATTGATTGATATGCATATATTAAAGAATCCTTGCATTCCTGGGATAGACCCCACTTGATCGTGGTGTGTGGTCCTTTTAATGTGTTGCTGGATTCTGTTTGCTAGTATTTTGTTGAGGAGTTTTACATCTATGTTCATCAGTGATATTGACTTGGAATTTTCTTTTTTTGTGAGATCTTTGTCTGGTTTTGGTATCAGGGTTATGGTGGCCTCGTAGAATGAGTTTGGGAGTGTTCTTCCCTCTGCTATATTTTAGAAGAGTGTAAGAAGGATGGATGTTAGCTCTTCTCTAAACGTTTAATAGAACTCGCCTGTGAAGTCATCTGGCCCTGGGCTTTTGTTTGTTGGAAGATTTTTAATCACAGTTTCAATTTCATTATTTGTCATTGGTATGTTCATATTTTCTATTTCTTCCTGGTTCAGTCTTCGAAAGTTATGCTTTTTTAAGAATTTGTCTGTTCCTTCCAGGTTGTCCATTTTTTGGCATATAGTTGTTTGTAGTAGTCTCTCATGATCCTTTGTATTTATGTGGTGTCAGTTGTTACTTCTCCTTTTTCATTTCTAATTACGTTGATTTGAGTCTTTTTTTCCTGATGAGTCTGGCTAATGGTTTATCAGTTCTGTTTATCTTGTCAGAGAACCTGCCTTTAGTTTTATTGATCTTTGCTGTTGTTTCCCTCATTTCTTTTTCATTTATTTCAGATCTGATCTTTATGACTTCTGCTAACTTTGGTTTTTTTTTTTTCTTCCTCTTTTTCTAATTGCTTTGTGTGTAAGGTTAGGTTGTTTATTTGCAATTTTTCTTGTTTCTTGAGGTAGGATTGTATTGCTATAAACATCCCTCTTAGAACTGCTTTTGCTGCATCCCATAGGTTTTGGGTGGTCATGTTTTCATTGCCATTTGTTTTTAGGTAATTTTTTGGTTTCCTCTTTGATTTCTTTAGTGATCTCTTGGTTATTTAGTAGCATATTGTTTAGTCTCCAGTCACGGTGTATTATATTTTTGAAATTATTTCTAGCTTTGGTTTGCTAATATCTTGTTCAGAATCTTTTACATTTGTATTCATCAATTAGATTGGCCTGCTATTTTCCCTTTTTATTCATTCCATTTCGGGTTATATTAAGGCTTTGCTAACTACAAAAAGTGAATTTTATGGAATATCTTCTTTTTCTGTTTTCTGGAAAACTAAATGAAGTTGGAATTGTTTACAGAACATTTGATAGAATTCACTATTGAAACGATATGGGCCTGAAATTTTTTTGTTGGAAGACTTTATTGATCCAATTTCTTTAACTGATTTAGCACTCTTCAGGTGTTTTATTATTTTGACAAGTTATATTTTTCTATAAAATTGCCCATTTCATCTAAATTTTCAAATTTATTTAATAAAGTTGTTTGCAATATTCCCTTATATTTTTAATGTTTATATCTTCTTGTGATGTTCACTTTCAGTAGTTTAATTCCTAATGTATTTTAATTTTCTTTTTCTTTGACTCACGGATTACTTAAAAGCATATTTCTTAATTTTCAAACATGAGATCTTCTGGTTAACTTTTGTTACTGCTTGCTTCTTGGCTTAATTGACTTGAGACCAGAGAAAATGTTCTGTATGATTTCAGTCCTTTCTTATTTGTGTAGTGTTGTTTTAAAGTTTTATGGTCAGTTTTTGCAAATATTCCATGTGTACTTTAAATTAACGTGTATTATGTATTTTCTAGGTACAGTTGTGTCCATTAAGTTAAGGTTGTTCAATAATAGTGTTAAAGTATTTTATACTTACTGTTCGCTCTTCTCAAAATCTCTGAGAGAGATATATTAAAATCCCACATCATGATTGTAGATTTATATATTTGTCCTTGAAGGCCTCCCCACTCCCTCACTCTCCCCTCCAGATCCTCTCCTTCACCCATCCTCATTATGTTTTTAGGCTCATACATATATTGAAATAATTCTTATAACTCAAATATTTTATATTTACTTTATGTTCTTCTTTATCTCTGGCAGTGCTTTTTTCTAAAAGTCTATTTATTTAAATTTTAATGAAGCCCACTACCTGTTATGGTTTTCTGGTCTAACCTTTTCTGCCTTTTTGATTTCATTGTTTCTGTGTATCTTTACCTCTTAGATACCTTTTGTAAACAACATAAACCTGAATTGTATGTCTTTATTCAGTCTAAAAACTGTTGTTGTTGTTTTTTTTTTTTTTTTTTTTTTTTTGGCGGTACACGGGCCTCTCACTGTTGTGGCCTCTCCCGTTGCGGAGCACCGGATGCTCAGGCTCAGTGGCCATGGCTCATGGGCCCAGCCACTCCGCGGCATGTGGGATCTTCCCGGATCAGGGCACGAACCCACATCTCCTGCATCGGCAGGTGGACTCTCAACCACTGCGCCACCAGGGAAGCCCTGTTTTTTTTTTTTTTTTTAATGCTATCACTTAATCCTTTTTTTACATTTAATATAATCACTGTATATTTGGTTTATTTCTTTATTTTTCTCTTCTTTGTTGCCTTTAGGTCTTTCAATCTAAAAGAATTCCTTTTTTATCCTCTACTACATTGGACAGTTTTTATGTTCTTCACATTCACTTAATGGTTACTCTAGAAATTATAGAAGTAATACTTAACATATGCCAATCTAACAGTAATTACCACCTTTATCCTTTTCCCAGATGGTAGAAGCACCTAGAATATCATAATTCTTTGATAAGAATTTCTTTCTTTCTTGTGTTTTAATTTAAATCTTAGTTTTCTGATTGTAATTATTTTTTTAAATAAAATTATTATTTATTTTGTTTTACCCATGTTCATGCCACTTCATATGTTTTTAATTTTTTCTTCATTTCATATGTATCTGGGATCACTTCTGCCTGATGGGCACCATTTAGAAATCCTTTTGAAGTTCTGTTGGAGATTTTGTAGACTCTGTTGAACTTTGTGTATATGTGTTTAAGTTGTCTTTAGTTTTTAAAATATATTTTGATGGGTATATAATTTAATATTAACAATTATTTCCTTTCAGCACATTGAAGACTTTCACTGTCTTCTGGCTTGTATTGTTGTTGAGAACTTGGGATAATCATTTTTCTCTTTTTCAGTATTTGTTTTTCCCAAAGCTTAAGATTTCTTCTTGTTTTTGGTATTCTGCAGTTTTAACTATATTATGTTCTAGGTATAGAATCTGTTTCTTTTGTTTGGTGATTTTCATCAGTTATCTCTTTAAATATTGCTTGTTCTTATTTTATTTCACTTTTTACCTAGTAACTCTGTTTGAACTTTGCATGCTGTCTTCTATTTACATTTCTGTATTTTAAAATTTCTGTGCTGATTTCTACGTAATTTTTCCCATCTTCCACTTCAGTTTACTCTTTTTTCATCTTTGCCAATCTATTTTAGTTACTCTGTTGCCAGTTTCTAGAAATTATAGCTACTTCCTTCTTTTTAAAGAAAAAGAAGTTCATGGAATTGTTCTCCATGTATATTCAGTCTTGTATTTTCCTTTTTTAACATGTAAATTTATTTCTTTTATAATTTGTATCTGATAATTCTAATATTTAAGTATAATTCTAACTTATAATCTGTATTTGATAATGTTACTGAACCAGGTTTGGCTGCTCACTGCTCATAAGCCAATAATTCGAGAGACAGGTATCAATAGAAAGGAAAGGTGCTTTAATCCAAAAAGCTGGCAATCTTGGGTGATGGTGGACTCGCCTCCAGAGACCAACTCCAGAGATTCTGCTCAGCCATGACAGTCTTTAAAGGGATAAATGGAGGCAGAAGACTCTCAGCGAATCATTGAGGCAGGAGGTTGGGTTCTGTATCATTCTCCATTGAGTGCAGGCTGGCTGACTCTTTCTTCAGATGTTATCTTGCCTGCTTCATCTGCATGCAGTATTCCTTAGGGGGCTATTTGGGATAGAGAGCTAATCATTCTTTAACTACTTAATTCTTTATTCTTACTACTTTTTATCTAGGAAAAGAATCAACAGGTTAGAAAAGGCATGATGTGCATTCAGGAGAGCGTAAGTCAGGAGTTTGTTTCAATTGCTTAGTGATCTCATTCCTATAATTAGGTTTTTAAGGTTAGAGGGGGCAGAAATGGTTAAACAGGAAAGTGGCAAAACAGCTGCTTTCAATAATTCTAATATTTAAGTCTTAATTCTAATATTTCAGTCTATTTCTGTGGGTTTTTTTGCTTTTCATTTTGTGTATTGCCCTTCTTCTTGATATGTTTAGTTACTTTTTATTTCAAACTCCATATTTTCTCTCAAATTTATTTAAGGCCTAGGGTAAAGGTACAATCCACTACCAAGGATTTATCACTTACTTGACAGAGCCCAGGAATACTACCAGTCTAGGACCATTTGTAACTAAGTACACTTTGCAGTTTCCTGATTCAGATTATGTGAATTCAGGATATTTGTGAGAGCACCAGTTTTTGATTACTACCTCCCAGGTACATTTACCTCCTTGTACTTAGAATGAAGAAAACAACCAAACACAAGAAAAACCTTTCTTTGTACTCCCCAGAGTGTTAGATTTACTGCTAATTTAACCTTAATCTAGAGGTGAAATTCTTTGAGCCCCCACTTCATGAAAGAGTTGTTTCTTCTAACCCTGCGCCTCAGAATTCCCAGTTTGTGCTTTGTAGGCTTAGTAAGTGTTATCAGAGAAAAGGTGATTTCAGTGCTCCTTCTGTATTTCGGGTTTCTACTTTTAGTTATTTATCCTAGTAATTTCGTGCAACTTCATAAGGTTTCAGATGCTTTTCAAATGTTTTACATATTTTCGTTAGCATTTCAGAAAGAAGATTTATATTATTAATATTGTTTACAGTATCACATAATCAGAACCTTTATATATCAATTTAAAGTGATTTCTTTCCTTGGATAATGATACGTGCATATGTGTATGCGTATGTGTATAAATGTAATGTGTAATTTTAATACTTTAACACTTGCATTTCACATTTTGCATATTTATCTTTTATATTGTTGTAAAGTAATTTCTACTTTTGTGGACTTTGAAATCTCTAAGGACTAATGAAAAATCTTAATTTCTTATTACTCTCAAGTTTTTGGAAGAGCTTTTGAATATAGATGTATACAGGTACTATTTTGGGTTGAGTGCATTGAAAACCACAGATAATTCGGACAGGTTTATCGTTTATGAGGAACTTGGATGTCCAGAGCACAGGATAAAACTTATTAAAATATGGAGAGAATGGAAAATGAAATATTTTGGTATATATTTATCTTTCTTTTTCCAATGGGTTCCTGGAGATAGATATCAAATTTGTATACCGGAAATTATTCTTTTAAAATATTACAGAAATCACACAAATATAGTCAGCTGATTTCTTTAAAATATATATAACGATGCAAAGGCAATTAAATGAAGAAATATCTTTTCAACAAATGGTGCTGGAACAATTGGATGTTTATATGGACAAAATGAACTTAAACACAGAGTCCTTTACACTAAAAGTGACTCAAAATAAATCCTGTAAAATACAAAACTGTAAACTTCTAAAAGAAAACAGAAGGAAGTCCACACGATCTTGGGTTTAGTGATGAGGTTTTTAGATATAACCACCAAGAACATGATCTGTGAAAGAAAATTTTGGCAGGTTGGACTTTATTAAAAATAAATTTTTTTTCTGATGCAAAAGATAATGGGAAGAAACTCAAAAGACAAGTCACAGAGTAGGAGGAAATATTTGCAAAACACATGTATGATAAATGATTTGTATCCAGAATATACAGAGACCTCTTAAAAAATCAACAATAACAAAATAAACAGTTCTTTAAAAAAGTGGGTAAAAGATCTGAACAGACATCTCACCAAAGAAAATATACAGATGGCAAATGAACATAAGAAAAGACACTCAACATCAGTTGTCATTAGGGCAATGCAAATTAAAGTATCACTATGCAAGAAAGGCTAAATTAAAAAAAAAACTGATAAAACCAATTACTGCCAAGAATGTGAAGCAACAGGAATTCATTATTGGTGGGAATACAAAATGGTATAGCCACTTTGGAAGACAGTCTAAGATTTTCTTACAAAACTAAACACAGCCTTCCAGCAATCATGCTCTTAGGTATTTTCCCAACTGATTTGAAACTTATGTCCATACAAACACCTGAATTTCAGTGTTTATAGTCATTATAATTGCTAAAAGACTAGAAGCGACCAAGATGTCCTTCAGTAGATGAAATGGATAAACTGTAGTACATCTGTACAAGGAATACTACTTGACGTACTTGACGATAAGAAGGAAATGACTTCTCAAGCCATGCAGAAACATAATGAAATCTTAATGGACATTGCCGAGTGAAAGAAGCCAGTCTGAAAAGGCTACATACTGTATAATTCCAGTTTATGTGACATTTTGGAAAAGGCAAACTATGGAGATGGTAAACAGATCAGTGCCAGGGTTTTGGGGAAGAGTGCGTGTTGAGTAGGGGAATTAGGTTGATGAAACTATTCTGTATGGTACTGTAATGGTGGATACGTGATATTATACCTTTTTCAAAACCTGTAGAACTTTATAGCACAAAGAATAAAAATCAGTGCTTGCAAATTAAAAAAAGTTACTTATTAGGTCATTCCAGGATGAATGCAGACTATGACAAAAGGATCTAACTGTATTAAAAATACACGAAATAACCTCACTAAAGGGGTTTGGGGAAAAGGTGTTGTCCTAAGTAACTAAAGAAATGAGTGGAGATTCATTACTAATGACAAAAGGAACTGTATATGATAAACAAGAAGGGCTTACTGTATAGCACAGGGAACTATAGTCACTGTCTTGCCATAAACTATAATGGAAAAGAATTGAGAAAAAAGAATTTAGACATATACATACATATGTATAACTGAAATCACTTCAGTGTACACCTGAAAGTATCACAGTACTGTAAATCAACTATACTTCAATTAAAAAAAAAAAGGGGAGTGTATGTAAGCACTGTACTCTAAATGGCAAAGTTGTTTCCCATGCGGGTATGAGTTACCAATTCTGAGGTCACTATACATGTATACTCAGGTTGGAAAATTAAGTAAATAGATGGTTAATGGTGGGAACTGGATTTTTCACTGTTGGAGGAGGAGATTTTATGGATAAGCAAGGGGAGGACGCTAGAATAATCCATTTGGTAATGCTGTTGAAGGCATTAGTATAACTCATATATAGCTTAGTGTATATATGTTCTTTCAGCTAAGAGGGCCTAAGGGAAATGACATCCCACTAGTAATGAGCCAGTACCAACGAATACACCTAGAGCCAAATCTCGGTTTTTAATTCCATTCTCCATTAAAATAAACCAGGGCTCCTTAAAGAAATGTTAGATTCTAGGACTGGGACAGGGAATATGTAAGATAAGCCTGGAACATTTCATAGTGTCAGAAAGTAAACAAGTGCTCAAAGAAAACAAAACAACGGTGAGGGTATGTCAGAAGGACATATTAGCCAACTGTGAGAGAGCCCTCAACACCAAACCTGGAACAGTTTGAGCAATAAAATAAATATCATAGAATTGGATTATAACTCAAACTATAAAATGTTCATGAGTCCATGCTGATAATGATTGACTAATGAAACAAACAGGTGTGAATAAACAAATATTCTTCATAGAAGAATTTAAAGTAGTTACTTACATAAACCTCAAGGAAATGGAGCATAATTCCCCACCCTTTAATGTAGGCTGTACATAGTAACTTTCTCCCAAAGAGTACGGTATGAAAAAAGGAAAAATGTGTAACTTTTACAGTAGGAAAACCTGACAGATACTACCTCAGCTAGATGATCATGATTTGTTAATCAGTATTGTTTGGTCATGTTGATAGCATGTACACTAGTTTTGATGTGATGAGTATGACACATTATCTCTTTGTTCTTCCTTTTAAAAACCCATAAACCAAATCTAACCATGAGGAAAACATCAGACAAACCCAAAGTAAAAGATACTTCATAAGATATCTGACCATTGCTCCTTAAAACCATGAAAATCTCAAAAGTCTGAGAAAGTGTCACGGTGTTGAGGAACCTAAGTAGATACGACAGCCACCATCTTTTGTGGTATTCTGGATAAGATCCTGGAACACAAAAAGGATATTAGGTAAAAACTAAAAAAATCTGGATAAAGTATGAGTTTAGTTAATAATAATGTTATCATGGTAGGTGGAGAGGAAATCTGAGGAAGCTGATGAAAAGGAACAAATTTTCATAAAGATAAGATAAATACTAGCAATGTAGTGTACAACATGATCAATATACTTAACGCTGCTGTGTGATACATAGGAAACTTGTTAAGAGAGTAGATCCTAAGAGTTCTCATCATAAGGAGAATTTTTTTTCTTTTTTTTGTATCTATATGAGATGATGGATTTTAACTAACCCTATTGTGGTAATCATTTCACAATATATATATGTCAAACCATCATGCTCTATGCCTTAAACTTATATACAGTGATGTATGTCAATTATTTCTCAATAAAATAATAATCTTATCATTAATGGGAAAATAATGTTATCAATATTGGCTCATTAGTTGTTTCAGATGTACCATACTAATGTCAGATATTAACAATAGTAGAAACTGGTTGAGGTGTATATGGGAACCTCTGTACTATGTTTGTAACTTTACTGTCAGCCTAAAGCTATTCTGAAATAAAAGGTATATTTAAAAAAAAATACTGGGGAATTTAGTTTAAGAAAAATTCTTTGAGGCTCTTTTATTAAGACCAGTTAGTTTTTTTTTCTCTTTGATCACATACATAAAAGTTAGATAAAATAGAAAAAAAGACATTTTAGACAAAGATGGGTTGAGAAAGTCTTAGTGGCACATAAAAAAATTATAAGAGGATTTCACAAAACTAAACTTGAGATTATTTAGGACCTTCTGTTGACACAGCTTTGCAAAACAGGTTAAAGAAACAGGACTTGGTCATTTACATGCAGTTTGATAAGGAACTGCCAAATAATCCTAAATAATCTCAAATATTTAAATCCTAAGTTATCTTACATATATTATATAACTGGAGTGAAATGTATCATGTTGTCTGTAAATAGGATGCTTGATAAATAAAAATTTTCATCAAGTAATTTATAGGTTCCTGTAACGTTATGGGTAAGTTCACTTGTGCTTTTTTCTTTGCCATTTAGAGATGAAACCTGGTTCTCCTTAAACGATACCATTTCACTCATGGCCTGATTTATTAGGATGGGAAAGAGTTCAGCCTTTTCTTCTCCCCATTTCCAAGTCCAGTCTTTGCTTTTCCATAGCATGCTCTGAAGGATGAATCTTCTCTAGAGCTATAATTTACTGTCGCAATTTTATTTCTCCCTTTATTTCCCTAAGATGAAAAATCTTTGGTTGCTATTTTTCCTATAATGTGTTATTTTTACCTTTTGGGGTTCTCAAATTCCTTTAATAATGTCCTGAAAATTTGGGGCCTTTCTCCACAAAAGTACATAAACCCAAATTTTCATACAGTTTGAGAAAGTTCGTAGATACTTAGGAATCCATGTGCCACAGATTAAGAAACCCTGCATTATATGAACAACAGTAAGAGAGCCTGAGGTAGCAGGCAGGCATTTTAAAAAACAAGTGTATTTTCCTTACTATCCTATCCTTTCCTCTAATTCTTGTCTGTGTGAACAGCATTAGCACTGAAGATGAGGTTTTTATAATATTGATGAAGATTTGCTGAAAATAGTTTGAAAAGTTATAGCTCTCGGACATTGCTTGCTTTGGCCCTGGGCTATTCTAGCATGGCTCAACCAAGCTCCAAAATTTGAAACTCTAGTATTTAGTAAATAAACGCTATGCAGTTTTGAAAGACTTGGTACTCAAAAATCAAATGTGTGATTTTTCTTTTTGAGCATTTAGTTTGATGTTTCATTTACCTTTTATCTTTACAGAGGAAGAAGTATATTAGCTTTTTTTTTTTTTTAAACAAGGAATGTTACAAAGTACAGTCTGCCATCTAGAGACAGACTTGTTACTGGAGATATAATCACAACAATTTTTATATTTAAGGAATTCTAAAGGATTTATAAGTTTCTGAAACTATATGTTTTTAGTAACATGTGAGGTCATTTTTTTTCCATTTTTGCATGTATTACCTAGACAGAACAAATACATCCAAAGATATTTATAATTAAGCTTGAAATGCTCATTAAAAGGCAAGCAAAGTGTCTGTCTCTCTTTACCTTTTTCCCACTCCCTCTCCTTAAATCTTGAGAAAGACTTTACATATGGTCACTGGAATCCTAGGTAACTGTTAAGTTCTACATTTCTGATATGCAGATGTTTCTTTAGTGAATCTTTCTTCGTTTTAGTAGCCTCAGCATTACTTACCCTCTTTTGACTCAGATTTTCTCTACTAATTTATCCACATTTATGTTCAGTCTTTCTCCATTTCATTTTGATTTACAACCTGCTGTCTATTACAGCAGAAATGAAACAAAAAATAAAAGACAACCAAAACATCCTGTTATGTGCCTGGATTCTTTCTGGTCCATCACCAGATCAGATTTTATTTATTTAGACTCCATAATTCACTCTTTAAAAGAAAAGTCTTAAAATTAAAAGTTTTTCAATATATGGAACAGTTACTTAGAAAACATCTACTGTTTGGAAGGCTGTCTGTTAAGTGCTCTCAGGCAGTGTTAGTGTCCTACTCCGAGGAAATCCCAACACCCAGGTTTAATTTTGATTGAACCAGAAAGTTACTATGTCATAAAAGCTATAAATCTTTAGTTGTATTTAGGTAAATTGTTTTTCTCCTAAGTTCTTGCCTGCCTTCAGTCTTCTCTTCCACCTGCTTCTGTACCTTGTTGGAAGGATACAAAGAAGGCTAGGGTTTCTGCTGTGGCTGGCATTATAGAAAAGAAGAGGGGTTGAATTGAAAAGGACTGAAGAATATAAGGTGAGACAGTTCTCAAAGCCATGGGTTCATATATATGAAAATAAGACAGTGTGCTGGTTCCTGCTTGACTTCTCTAGGAATGACTTCTTTACTGCCTTAACTCATCCCTGTCGTTGGTTTAGGCTTTGGGGGCCCAAATGTCTAGTGCTGTTGTATTTTATCAGTTCCACTCTGGAGGTGGAGGCTAGAAGTCTGGGTGATGGGAAAATTGCTGGAATGAAAGAGGTGACTGATCTCATTCTCCAAAGAGCATTAACCTGGCAGCATGCACAAGTAGGAATCTGGCGTCCATTAGGAATTAGAGCTTTTGGCTTGCCTCCAAAATGGGCAGAATAATATATCCAAACATGAATGCTAAAAGTAGGAGAGCTTAATGTTGGGGTGGCCAAAAAGTGCCTTCGGTTTTAAAGTAAAAAAGACACAGTTTTCATTTTCACTAACAACTCAATTGAACAACGGACTCACCATTTTGTTCCACTACTTTCTGCCATTTTTTCAGGCAACTTCATAATTCCATCTTACCAAAACTTTTTATCTTTGTGACCAAAGAACTGTTCCAGGTGCCTTTTACAGTCTTCCAGGAGATTAAAATGTTTTCCATTAAGAGAATTTTGTAAAGACCAAAATAAATGGAAATCCAAAGGTACAATGTCTGGTGAATACTGCAGGTGAATCAGAACTTCCCAGCCAAGCTGTAACAGTTTTTGCCTGGTCATCAAAGAAACTCGCAGTCTTGTGGAAGATTATGTGTTTTCTGTTGACTGGTTCTGGACGCTTTTCATCGAATGCTGCTTTCAGTTGGTCTCATTGGGAGTAGTACTTGTTGGAATTAATTGTTTGGTTTTCTGGAAGGAGCTCATAATAGAGGACTCCTTTCCAGTCCCACCATATACAAAACATGACCTTCTTTGGATGAAGACCAGCCTTTGGTGTGGTTGTTGATGGTTTATTTCACTTGCCCCACCATCTCTTCCACTCCACATTGTTGTCCAGTATCCACTTTTCATTGCCTGTCAAAAATAGTTTTGGGTTTCCCTGGTGGCGCGGTGGTTGAGAGTCCGCCTGCCGATGCAGGGGACACGGGTTTGTGCCCCGGTCCGGGAAGATCCCACATGCCGCGGAGCGGCTAGGCCCGTGAGCCATGGCCGCTGAGCCTGCGCGTCCGGAGCCTGTGCTCCGCAACGGGAGAGGCCACAACAGTGAGAGGTCCGCGTACTGAAAAAAAAAAAAAAGTTTTAAAAACGAAACATTTTCATTACGTTTCAGTAAAGAAGCGCATGGGGAAATATGGTCAAGAAGGTTTTTTTCCCTTATGTGGAACCCAAACATCAAAACCATTCACATAACCAAGCTGGTGCAAATGATTTTCACCACTTGATTTGGATATTTTGAGTATGTCGGCGATCTCCCGTGTGGTATACCATTGATTGTTCTCATTTAATATCTCAATTTGATCGCTATCAACTTCAACTGGTCTACCTGACCATGGAGCATCGTCCAGCGAGAAACCTCCAGCACGAAACTTCGCAAACTGTTTTTGACATTTTCAATCAGTCACAGTACTGTCTCCATACACTGCAGAAATCTTTTTTTGTTTCAGTTGCATTTTTATCTTTCTTGAAATAATGAAGCATAATATGCCAGAAATGTTGCTTTTTCCCTTCCATCTTCAGTATTAAAAGGGCTACCAAAAATTGGCCAGTTTTGATAAGTTTTTTTAGGATGCACACTGATATGACAGCTGTCATCTACAATCTAACAAAGTTGTTTCGAATGAAGTTAAAGACATCTAAGCGCGGGCCTCCCTGGTGGCGCAGTGGTTGAGAGTCCGCCTGCCGATGCAGGGGACACGGGTTCGTGCCCCGGTCCGGGAGGATCCCACATGCCGCGGAGCGGCTGGGCCCGTGAGCCATGGCCACTGAGCCTGCATGTCCGGAGCCTGTGCTCCGCAGCGGGAGAGGCCACAACAGTGAGAGGCCCGCGTACCGCAAAAAAAAAAAAAAAAAAAAAAAAAAAAAAAAAAAAAAAAAGTCATCTAAGCGCTACTAGAGCCACCGTATGGGAAAAAAGCGAATGAACCTTTTGGCCAACCCAGCACTAACTGAATATCTTATAGGCTACAGGTTCTATACTAACTACTTTATATTTAATATCTCCTATCAGCCTTAGTTGTTCGTTCAACAGTTTTTGAATTTGTTTAGTAGTTCTAACAGTTTTTTGGGGTGGGGGAAGTCTTTAAGTAGTTCTGTATATCAGATCATGTCATCTGCAAACAGTGACAGTTTTACTTTGAGTTTGGATACATTTTAATTTGTTTATTTATTTACTTTTGATTAATTGATCCTGGTAGGACTTCCAGTACTATGTTAAAGTGGCAATAGGAGGCCTTGTTGTCTTTTCCTGATCATAGAGAAAAGCTTTCAGCTGTGCACTGTTGAGTATAATGGTAGCTGTAGTGTTGTCATCGATGGCCTTTATTATGTTGAGATAAGTTCCCTCTGTGCCTGCTAAGTTGAGAGTTTTTATCATAAATGAATGTTGAATTTCATCAGATGCTTTTTCTGCATCTCTTGAGATCATCATGTGATTTTTATCCTTCATTTCGTTAATGTGGTGTATCACATTGACTGATTTAACTATGTTGAACCATTTCTTGCATCCCTAGAATAATTCCCACTTGATTATGGTGTATGATCCTTTTAATGTATTGTTGCATTTGTTTTGCTGTTGTTTGACCATTTTTGCATATGTGTTCGTCAGGGATATTGGCCTGTAATTTTCTCTTTTTGTGGCATCCTTGTCTGCTTTTGGTATGAGAGTAATGTTGGCCTTGTAAAATGTGTTTGGAATAGTTCCCTGCTCCCCTCACCCCAGTTCTGTTTTTTGAAAGAGTTTGAGGAGGTTTGGCATTAATTCTTCTTTGAATGGTTGGTAGAATTCACCAGTGAAGCATTTCGTTCTGGATTTTGTTTGTTGAGAGGTCTTTGATTACTTGTATCTCTTTACTCTAGTAATCTATCTATTCAGATTTTCTGTTTTGTCATGATTGACTCTAATTAGATACTATGTTTCTAGGAATTTATCCATTTCTTCTAGGTCAGCAGTCCCCCAACCTTTTTGGTACAAGGGAACGGTTTCGTGGAAGACAACTTTTCCATTGATGGGGAGCGGTGAGGGGGGATGGTTCAGGCGGTAATGTGAGTGATGGGGAGTGATGGCGAGCAGCAGAAGCTTTGCTCCCTTGCCACTGCTCACCTCCTGCTGTGTGGGCCGTTCCTAACAGGCCAAGGATTGGTACTGGTCTGCGACCTGGGGGTTAGGGACCCCTGTTCTAGGTTGTCCAATTTGTTGGCGTATCTTTGGCCATAGTAGTTTCTTATGATCCTTTATATTTTTGTAGAATCAGATATAACATCTCCTTTTGTTTCTTTTTTTAAAATTTGAGTTCTGTGTCCTTTTTTTTTGGTGAGTCTAGCTGAAGGCTTGTCAATTTTGTTTATTTTTTCAAAGAATCAGCTCTTAGTTTCATTAATCTTTCCTATTGTCTTTTTAGTATCTGTTTCATTAATTTCTGCCCCAATCTTTATTACTTCCTTCCTTCTACTAACTTTTGGCTTCATTTGTTTCTACTCTTTCTGTTTCATTGAGGTGTAAAGTTAGGTTGTTTGAGGTTTTTCTTCTTTCTTGAGGTAGGCATTTATCACAATGAACTTCCCTCTTAGAACTGCTTTTGCTGTATCCCATAAATTTTGGTATGTTACATTTCCATTTTCACTTGCCTCAGGTATTTTTAATTTCTTTTTAAATTTCTTCTTTGACCCATTGGTTGTTCAGGAGCATATGTTATTTAATCTCTGCATATTTGTGAATTGTCCAGTTTTCTTCATGTAACTAATTAATACTTTTATACCATCGTGGTCTCAAAATATGCTTAATATGATTTCTGTCCTCTCAAATTTTTTTTAATTTTTATTTTATATTAGAGCATAGTTGTTAACAATGTTGTATTAGTTTCAGTTGTACAGCAAAGTGATTCAGTTATGTGTGTGTGTATGCATATTTATATGCATACACACACACGTATCTATTCTTTTTCAAATTCTTTTCCATTTAGATTATTACAGAATATTGAGCAGCATTCCCTGTGCTATACAGTAGATCTTTGTTAGTTATCTATTTTAAATGTAGCAGTGTGTGCATGTCAGTCTCAAACTCCTGATATGTCCCTCCCCCGACCCTTCCCCCGGGGAAGCAGAAGTTCGTTCTCTAAGTCTGTGAGTCTGTTCTCTTTTGTAAATAAGTTCATTTGTATCATTTTTTAAAGATTCGAGTTATAAGTGATATTGTATATTTCTCTTTCTCTGTCTGACTTCCTTCACTCATATGGTAATCTCGCGTCTATCCATGTTGCTGCAAGCAGCATTATTTCGTTCTTTTAAATGGCTGAGTAATGTTCCATGGTACGTATGTACCACATTTTCTGTATCCATTCCTCTTTCGATGGACATTTAGGTTGCTTCCATGTCTTGGATATTGTAAACAGTGCTTCAGTGAACATTTGGGTGCATGTACCCTTTTGAACCATGTTTTTCTCCAGATATATGCCCAGGAGTGGGATTGCTGAATCATATGGTAGTTCTATTTTTAGTTTCTTAAAGAACCTTCATACCGTTCTGCATAATGGCTGTATCAATTTACCTTCCCACCAGCAGTGCAGGAGGGTTCCCTTTTCTCCACACCCTCTCCACCATTTATTGTTTGTAGATTTTTTGATGATGGCCATTCTGACTGGTGTGAGGTGATATCTCCTTGTAGTTTTGATATGCATTTCTCTAATAATTAGTGATGTTGAACATCTTTTCATGTGCCTGTTGGCCATCTGTATGTTTTCTTTGGAGAAAGAAATGTCTCTTTAGGTCTGCCCAGTTTTTGATTAGGTGGTTTTTTTGTTTGTTCATTTGTTGTTATTTTTGATGTTGAGCGTCATGAGCTATTTGTGAATTTTGGAGACTAATCCCTTGTCAGTCACATCATTTGTAAATATTTTCTCCCATTCTGTGGGTTGTCTTTTCATTTTGTTTATGGTTTCTTTTGCTGTGCAAAAGATTTTGAGTTTCATTAGGTCCCATTTGTTTATTTTTGTTTTATTTCCATTACTGTAGGAGACAGCTAGGAAAAGATGTAACTGTGATTTATGTCAGATAGTGTTCTGCCTGTCTTTTTTCTCTAGGAGTTTTATACTATCTGGTCTTAATTTAGGTCTCTAATCCTTTTTTTCCCCCCACGGCTTGGTATTTTTATCATTTATTTATTTATTTATTTTTGTAACTTTAAATACCTAAACAATTTATTTTTCTTTCTGTGTAGACAAAACTTAATCAATTTTCATGGCCTAAAACTTTCTTTTTTTTTTTTTTTTGCATCTGCTAACTCCAAACTCCCAATGCATCCCTCCCCTACCTGCCCTCCCCTCTGGCAACTACAAGTCTGTTCCCTATTTCCGTGAGTCTGTTTCTGTTTTGTAGATAGTTTCATTTGTGTCATATTTTAGGTGGTACATATAAACAAGAAAGTCCTACAGTATACCACAGGGAACTATATTCACTATCCTGTGATAAACATAATGGAAAAGAATATTTTAAAATGTATATGTATGTATAACTGAATTACTTTGCTGTACAGCAGAAATCAACACAACACTGTAAGTCAATTATACTTCCAACAAAAACTTAATTAAATTTTTTTTTCTGATATGGGTAGAAAAATTAAAACATTTCTGTAACCCTATTTTTTTTTTGCCTTGTGATTGTAAAGAATTTTTTTTCATCTCCAGAATTCTTTTTCTTCCCCCCATTGGACTAAAATTGCTTCACAATGTTCTGTTAGTCTCTGATGCATAACGAAGTAAATCAGCCATATGTATACCTATATGCCCTCCCTCTTGGAAATCCCTACTACCATCCCCACCCACCCACCCGTCTAGGTTGTCACAGAGCACTGAGCTGTGCTCCCTGTGCTATACAGCAGGTTCCCACTAGCTATCTGTTTTACATATGGTACTGTATTTATGTTAAACCTAATCTCCCAATTCGTCCCACCCTCCCCTTCCGCCCCGTGTCCACATATACATTCTCTACATCTACATCTCTGTTCCTGCCCTGGAAGTAGGTAAATCTGTGCCATTTTTGTAGATTCCACATATATGTGTTAATATACGGTATTTGTTTTTCTCTTTCTGGCTTACTTCACTCTGTATGACAGACTCTAGGTTCATCCACATCTCTACAAATGACCCAATTTCGTTCCTTTTTATGTCTGAGTAATATTCCATTGTGTGTGTGTGTGTGTTTATATACACACACACACACACACCACATCTTCTTTATCCATTCATCTGTGTCGACCGTTAGGTTGTTTCCACGACCTGGCTATTGTAAATAGTGCTGCAGTGAACGTTGGGGTACGTGTGTCTTTTTGGATTATGGTTTCCTCCAGGTATATGCCCAGTAGTGGGATTGCTGGGTCATATGGTAGTTCTATTTTTATTTTTTTAAGGAACCTCCATACTGTTCTCCATAGTGGCTGTATGAATTTACATTCCCACCAACAGTACAAAAGGGTTCCCTTTTCTCCACACTGTGTCCAGCATTTATTTTTGTAGATTTTTTTTTTTTTTTTTTTTGCGGTATGCGGGCCTCTCACTGTTGTGGCCTCCCCTGTTGCGGAGCACAGGCTCCGGATGCGCAGGCCCAGCGGCCATGGCTCACGGGCCCAGCCGCTCCGCGGCATATGGGATCCTCCCAGACCGGGGCACGAACCCGTATCCCCTGCATCGGCAGGCGGACTCTCAACCACTGCGCCACCAGGGAGGCCCTATTTTTGTAGATTTTTTTGATGATGCTGTTCTGACCTGTGTGAGGTGATACCTCATTGTAGTTTTCATTTGCATTTCTCTAATAATTAATGATGTTGAGCATCTTTTCATGTGCCTGTAGGCCATTTGTATGTCTTCTTTGGTGAAATGTCTGTTTTGTCTACTGCCCATTTTTTAATTGGGTTGTTTGGGTTTTTTTCATATTGAGCTCCATGAGCTGATTGCATATTTTGGAGACTAATCCTTTGTCTGTTGTTTCATTTGCAAATATTGTCTCCCATTCTGAGGGTTGTCTTTTCGTTTCATTTATCATTTCCTTTGCTGTGAAAAAGTTTTCAAGCTTAATTAGGTCCCATTTGTTTTTATTTCCGTTACTCCAGGAGGTGTGTCAAACAGGATCTTGGCTGTGGTTTATGTCAAAGAGTGTTTTTCCTGTGTTTTCCTCTAAGAGTTTTATGGTGTCTGGTCTTACATTTAGGTATTTAATCCATTTTGAGTTTATTTTTGTGTATGGTGTTAGGTAACATTCTAATTTCATTCTCTGACATGTAGCTGTCCAGTTTTCCCAGCACCACTTATTGAAGATGCCGTCTTTTCTCCATTGTATATTTTTGCCTCCTTTGTCAGTGATAAGGTGACCATACATACGTGGGTTTATCTGTGGGCTTTCTATCCTGTTGCACTGATTTATATTTCTGTTTTTGTGCCAGTACCATACTGTCTTTATTACTGTGGCTTGATAGTATAGTTTGTAGTTGGGGAGCCTGATTCCTCCAGCTCCGTTTTTCTTTCTCAAGATTGCTCTGGCTATTTGGGGTCTTTTGTGTTTCCATACAAACTGTAAAATTGTTTGTTCTAATTCCATGAAGAATAATGCCATTAGTAGTTTGATAGGAATTGCATTGAATCTGTAAATTGTTTTGGGTAGTATAGTCATTTTCACAATATTGATTCTTCCAGTCCAAGAACATGGTATATTTTTCCATCTGTTTATGTCATCTTTGATTTCTTTCATCAGTGTTTTATAGTTTTCTGAGTACAAGTCTTTTTCCTCCTTTGGTTATGTTTATTCCTAGGCATTTTACTCTTTTTATTGTGGTGGTAAATGGGATTGTTTCCTTAATTTCTCTTTCTCATTTTTCATTGTTAGTGTATAGGAATGTCAGAGATCTTTGTGCGTTGATTTTGTATCCTGTAATGTTACCAGATTCATTGATTAGCTTTAGTAGTTTTCTGTTGGCATCTTTACTGTTTTCTCTGTATATTATCATGTTATCTGCAGACAATGACAGTTTTATTTCTTCTTTTCCAGTTTGTATACCTTTTATTTCTTCTTATTCTCTGATTGCCGTGGCTAAAACTTCCAAAAGTATGTTGAACAAGAGTCGCAAGAGTGGACATCCTTGTTTTGTTCCTGATCTTAGTGAAAATGCTTTCATTTTTCCACCAATCAGTATGATGTTTGCTGTGGGTTTGTCATATATGGCCTTTATTATGTTAAGGTAGGTTCCCTCTATTCCCACTTTCTGGAGAGTTTTTATCACAAATATGGTCCCCCCCCAACCAGCTGCCTCACCTCCTCTTCCCCCCTCCTCCTTCCTTCCCACGACCCTAGGACCCACGAGGCTGGAGGGGCCCCCAGAGAACAGAGGACCAGGCCTGGGAGCCCAGCAGCCTTCCCGGGGCCCGAGTGGGTGGGGGAAATGCCCTTCTTGCGTCCCGTGATCCTCCGTTCCCAGAGGGCCCCTTCCACCTGCTTCTTCTCTTCTCCCCGCACCCCCCGTCTCCCTCCTATGCCCCTAGGACCGGCGCGATCCAGAAGGGGCCTTGGAGGGCAGAGGACCCAGCCCAGGAGCCCCACAGCCTTCCTGAGTCCCAGTTGGGCAGGTGAGACAGTAGGCGCTCTTCGCCCTGATCCTTCAAGCCCCCCAGGGGTCCTCCAGGCATGGGAACCCCTCCTCCCTCCCATCCACCCCTCAGGGGCACCAGGCTTTTTCAGCCTCTCCACCTCTCTTCCCCCCAAATTCCTCCCTGGTCCTACTCGGTCACTCGATGATTCCTCCCGTCTCCTTGGACGTCGAGGTCCCCCACCAGTGTCCTGCAGGTGCCCTAGTTGTGGGGAGATGCGAACTCCATGTCCCCCCCTGCTGCCATCTTGACTCCGCCCCCTGGCTTGGTATTTTTAAAAAGCAGCAAGATGTGAGACTGAAGTCAAAAATAACTTTGCTGTGGGCCTCTGATGCAAAACCACTGGCTGCCTGCCAGGCCCAGGCCCCTCTCTGATCCATTTTGAGTTTATTTTTGTGTATGGTGTTAAAGAATGTTGTAATTGCATTTATTTACATTTAGCTGTCCAGTTTTCCTAGCACCATTTATTGAAGATACTGTGTTTTCTCCATTGCTTAGTCTTGCCCCCTTTGTTGTAGGTTAATTGACCATAGGTGTGTAGTTTTATTTCTGGGTTTTCTATCCTGTTATCATTGATCTATATTTCTGTCTATCTGCCAGTACCATACTGTTTTCATGACTGTAGCTTTCTAATATAGTCTTAAGTCAGGGGACCTGATTTCTCTAGGTCCATTTTTCTTTCTCAAGATTGCTTTGGCTATTCAGGGTCTTTTGTGTCTCCATACAAATTTTAAGATTTTTTTTGTTCTAGTTTATGTGAAAAATGCCATGGGTGATTTGATAGGAATTGCACTGAATCTGTAGATTGCCTTGGGTCGTTTTGACAATATTGATTCTTCCAATCCAAGAACATGGTATATCTTTCCATCTGTTTGTGTCATCTTCAATTCTATCATCAGCGTCTTATAAGTTTCAGAATACAGGTCTTTTGTGTCCTTAGGTAGTTTTATTCCTAGGTATTTTATTATTTTTGATGCTGTGGTAAATGAGATTGTTTCTTTAATTTCTTTCTCTGGTCTTTCATTGTTAATGTATAGAAATGCAACAGATGTCTGCATATTAATTTTGTATACTACAACTTTACTGAATTCATTGATGACCTCTAATAGATTTCTGGTAGCATATTTAGCATATTGTATGTATAGGATCATGTCATCTGCAGACAGTTACATTTTAAGTCTTCTTTTCCAATATGGATTCCTTTTATTTATTTTTTCTTGTCCGATTGCCATGCCTAGGATGTCCAAAACTGTTGAATAAAAGTGACAAGAGTGGACATCCTTGTTCTGTTCCTGATCTTAGAGGAAATGCTTTTAGCTTTTTACCATTGAGTATGATGTTAGCTGTAGATTTGTCATATTTGGCCTTTATTATGTTGAGGTATGTTCCCTCTATGCCCCCTTTCTGGAGAGTTGGTGTTGAATTTTGTCAAAAGCTTTTTCTGCATCTATGGAGATGATCATATGGTTTTTATTCTTCAGTTTGTTGATGTAGTGTATCATGTTGATTGATTTGCCGAGATAACGAGAAATCCTTGCATTCCAGCTTTTAGTTTCATTGATCTTGTCTGTTGTTGTCTTCGTTTTTATTTTATTTATTTCGGCTCTGATCTTTATGATTTCTTTCCTTCTACTAACTCTGGATTTTGTTTGTTCTTTCTCTAGTTCCTTTAGGTATAAGATTAGGTTGTTTATCTGTGATTTTTCTTATTTTCTGAGGTAAGATTGTATTCTCTCTTAGAACTGCTTTTATGGCGTCCCATAGGTTTTGGATCATCGTGCTTTCATTATCATTTGTCTTTATGTATCTTTTTATTTCCTGTTTGATTCTTCATTGATCCAATGGTTCTTTAGTAGCATATTGTTTAGCCTCCATGTGTTTGTGTTTTTTACAGTTTTTTTCTTATAACTGATTTCTAATCTCATAATCGTTGTAGTCAGAAAAGATGCCTGATATGTTTTAAATTTTCTTAAATTTACCAAGGCTCGCCTTGTGACTTATCATGTGATCAGTCCTTGAGAATGTTCCATGTGCACTTGAGAAGAATGTGTATCTTGCTGCTTTTCGATGGAATACTCTATAAATATCAATTTGGTCTAATGTGAAATTTAAGGCCTGTGTTTCCTTGTTGATCTTCTGTGTGGATGATCTGTCCATTCATGAAAGTGGGGTCTTATAGTCCCCCAGTATTGTTGTGTTACAGTCGATTTCTCCTTTTATGGCTATTAGTATTTGCTTTGTATATTGTGGTGCTGCTGTGCTGGATGCATATATATTTACAATTGTTATATTTTCTTGAACTGATCCTCTGATCATGATGTAATATGCTTGTTTGTCTCTTGTAGTAGTCTTTATTTTAAAGTCTATTTTGTCTGATATGAGTATTGCTACTCCAGCTTTCTTTTGATTTTCATTTGCATGGAATACCTTTTTCCATCCCCTCACTTTTAGTCTGTATGTGTCCCTAGATTTGAAGTGGGTCTCTTGTAGACAGCATGTGTACAGGTCTTGTTTTTGTATCCATTCAGCTTGTCTGTGTCTTTTGCTTAGAGCATTTAATCCATTTACATTTAAGGTAATTATTGGTATGTATGTTCCTATTGCCATTTTCTTAAATATTCTGGATTTCTTTTTGTAGGTCTTTTTTTTTTTTTTTTACCCTTCCTCTTTTGTTGTCTTCTGTTACGATTTGATGACTAACTTCAGTGTTGTGTTTTGATTCTTTTTTCTTTTTTGTATGTGTATCTATTGTAGAGTTGCAGTTTGTGGTTACAATGAGGTTTTGATATAACAGCCTATATATAAACAAGATTGTTTTAAGTTGCTGGTCTTTTAATTTCAAGTGCATTTCCAGTATCCTACATTTGTGTTCTCTTCTCACAGCTGCTGGTTTTGATACCATATTTGTGTGCAGATGATTTCCTACCTTTATTTTATGTTTGCCTTTACCAGTGAGCTTTTCTATTAGTAGTTTCATTTGTAGTAGTGGCCTTTTCTTTTTCACTTTGAGAAATTCCTTTAGCATTTGTTGTAAAGGTGGTCTTGTGGTGCTGAATTCTCTTAGCTTTTGCTTGTCTGTAAAGCTTTTGATTTCTCCTTGGAAACTGAATGAGAGACTTGCAAGGTAGCATACTCTTGGTTGTAGGTTTTCCCCGTTCATCACTTTAAATATTGAGTTGGCCAAAAGGTTTGTTTAGTTTTTTCTGTAAGATGGCTCTAGTAGCACTTAGTTGGCTTTAACTTCATTCAAAACAGTTTTGTTAGATTGTATTTGACAGCTGTCATATCAGCGTGCATTTTAAAAAAGACAACAAAATTGGTGAATTTTTGTGTAGCATTTTAATATTGAAGATGGAAGAAAAAAAGCAACATTTTCTGCATATTATGATTTATTATTTCAAGAAAGGTAAAAACGCAACTGAAACACTCAAAAAATTTGTGCAGTGTATGGAGAAGATGCTGTGTTTGATTGAACATGTCAAAGGTGGTTTGCGAAGTTTTGTGCTGGAAATTTCAACGGTATACCATGCGGGAGGTCGCCGACATAGTCAATATATCCAAATCAAGCGTTGAAAATCATTTGCACCAGCTTGGTTATGTGAATCGCTTTGATATTTGGGTTCCACATAAGTTAAGTGAAAAAAATCTTCTTGACCCTATTTCCCTATGTGATTCTCTACAGCAATTTAATGAAAACGTTTCATTTTAAAAACTAATTTTGACGGGCAATGAAAATTGGTTACTGGATAATAATGTGGAGTGGAAGAGATTGTCGGGCAAGTGAAATAAACCACCACCAACCACACCAAAGGCTGGTCTTCATGCAAAGAAGGTGATATTGTGTATGTGGTGGGATTGGAGAGGAGTCCTGTATTATGAGCTCCTTCCAGAAAACCAAACAATTAATTCCAACAAGTACTACTCCCGATTAGACCAACTGAAAGCAGCACTCGATGAAAAGTGTTCAGAATTAGTCAACAGAAAACGCATAATCTTCCATCAGGGTAACGCAAGACTGTGCGTGTCTTTGATGACCAGGCAAAAACTATTACAGCTTGGATGGGAAGTTCTGATTCACCCACTGTATTCACCAGACATTGCACCTTTGGATTACTGCAAAATTCTCTTGATGGAAAAAAATTCAATTCCCTGGAAGACTGTAAAAGGCACCTGGAACAGTTCTTTGCTCAAAAAGACAAAAAGTTTTGGGAAGATGGAATTAAGTTGCCTGAAAAATGGCAGAAGGTAGTGGAACAAACGGATGAATCCGTTGTTCAATAGAGTTGTTGGTGAAAATGAAAAATGTGTCTTTCATTTTTACTTAAAATCCAAAGGCACTTTTTGGCCAACCTAATATATCATGCCACTCTCTTCTTGCCTGCAGAGCTTCTGCTGAGAAATCAGCTGATAACCTTATCAGAGTTCTTTTGTATGTTGTTTGTTGCTTTTCACATTTTGTTTTTGTCTTTAACTTTTGTCAGTTTGGTTACTTTGTTTCTTGGCATACTCCTCCTTGGGTTTATCTTGCCTGGCACTCTCTGTGTTTCCTGGATTTGGGTGACTGTTTCCTTTCCCTTGTTAGGGAAGTTTTCAGCTATTATCTCTTCAAATAGTTTCTCATGTCCTTTCTCTCTCTCTCCTCCTTCTGGGACTCCTATAATATAATGCCAAAGTTTGTGCGTTTAATGTTGTCCCAGAGGTCTCTGAGACTGTCCTCGTTTCTTTTCATTTTTTTAAAAAAATTCTGTTCCACAGCAGTGATTTCCACCATTCTGTCTTTCAGCTCACTTCTGCCTCACTCTCCTATTGATTTTTTCTATTGTATTTTTCATTTCACTTATTGTATAGTTCATCTGTTCTGTACTTCTAGGTTTTTGTTAAATATTTCTTATATCTTCTCAATCTGTGCCTCCATTCTTTTTTTGAGATCTTGGAGCATTTTCAGTCTCATTACTCTGAATTCTTTTTCTGGTAGATTGCATATCTCCACTTCACTTAATTGTTCTTCTGGGGTTTTATCTTGTTCCTTTCTCTGGGACATATTCCTCTACCATCTCATTTTGTCTAACTTTCTGTGATTGCTGTTTCTGTTTCGCATGCTGCAGGAATGTAGTTCTTTTTGCTTCTCCTGTCTGCCCCTGTGGTGGATGAGGCTAAGACACTTGTGCACGCATCCTTGTGGGCCTCCTGCCCACTGGTGGGTGGAGCTGGGTATTGTCCCTCTGGTGGGAAGGGCTGAGCTCAGAAAGACTTTATGCAGACTGTCTGTGGATGGGTGGGGCTGTGTTCCTGCCCTGTTGGTTGTTTGGCCTGAGGCCTCCCAGCAGTGGGGCCTATGGGCTTTTGGGTGGGGCTAGATCTTTGGGAGGAAATGGTATCCTCCAGGAGGGCTGACACCAATGAGTACTCACCAGAACCACCACTCCCAGTGTCTTTGTCCCAGCAGTGAGCCACAGCCTCACTTTTGACTCCACAGGAGACCATCTAATACTAACAGTTAGGTCTGGCCCAGTCTCTTATGAGGTCACTGCTTTTTTCCTTGGGTCCTGTTGCACACGGGACCTTGTGTGCACCCTCCAAGAGGAGTTTCTGTTTTCCCAGTATTATGGAATTTCTGCGATCAAACCCTGCTGGCCTTCAAAGCCAGATTCTCTGGGGGTTCCTCCTCTTTTTGCCAGGCACCAATACTGGGAAGTCTGACATGGGCTCAGGACTTTTACTCCTGTGAGAGAATTCTGTGGTATAATTATTTTCCAGTTTGTGGGTCGCCCACACAGCAGGTATGAGATTTGATTTTATTGTGATTGTGCCCTTCCTACTGTCCCTTTGTCTTTGGATGTAGGGTATCTTTTTTGGCAGCTTCCAGTGTTCTGGTTTTTTTGTTTGTTTGTTTTTTGTTTTCTGGTTTTTTGTCAATGGTTATTCAGCATTTAGTTGTTATCTTGGTGTTTTTGTCAGAAGGGGTGAGCTCATGTCCTTCTACTCTGCCATCTTTTCAGCCAAAACTGAGTCCTCTTAAATTTATTAAGACTGTTTTGTGGCCAAACATATGATCTATCTTAGAAAATGTTCCCTGTGCACTAGAGAAAAATACGTGTTTTGTTGATTTTGGATGGAATGTTTATAAATATCTGTTACGTCCATCTGGTCTAATGTCATTTAAGGCAGTTGTTTTCTTATTGATTTTCTGTCTGGATGATCTGTCTGTTGGTTTAAGTAGGGTATGAAAGTCTTCTATAATTGTATTGCTTTCTCTTTCTCCCTTTGGTTCTTTTAATATTTGCTTTATATGTTTGGTTCATAAATATTTTCAAATGTTATATATATCCTTCTGTTGGACAACTCCTTTACTATTATTTTTTATTATATCTATACCATTAATTTTCTCTTAAGTCTGCTATTTGTGGTATATATATATATATATATATATATATATATATATATCTGTATATCTACTGCAGCTTTCTTTTGGTTTCCGTTTGCATGGAATATCTTTTTTCCATCCCTTTACTTCAGTCTGTGTGTGTCCTTGCATCTAAAGTGTGCCTCATGTTGGCAGCGTATAGATAGGACTTGTGTTTTTATTCACTTATCCACTCCATGTCTTTTGATTGGAGAATTTAGTCCTCTTACATTTAAAGTAGTTGCTGATAGGTTTATGTTTATTACCATTTTGTTAATTGTTTCCTTGTTGTTTTTATAGTTACTCTTTGTTCCTTTTTTCTTCTTTGCCTCTCCTACTTTGTATTGGGTTCGCCAAAAAGTTCATTCAGGTTTTTCTGTAACATGTTAACATCTTCCATAACATTTTTCCGTAATGAACTTTTTGGCCAACCGAATAGTTTGATGACTTTCTTTAGCGATATGTATATACTTCTTTCTTTTTATCTTCTGTGTATTTATACTATAGGTTTTTGCTTTGGGTTGTCCTGACACTTACAACAGCATTTTGAGTTGGTAACAACTTAAGTTTCATCCATCCTGTTCTAAAGCTTAACGTTTTTACTCTCTTTGCACTGTCCACATTTTATATTTTTCATGTTACATTTTAAAAATCTTACGTATCCCTTAACTAATTATTGTCGTGCTTGTTTTTATTACTTTTGTCTTTTAACCTGCATATTAGCTTCAAAAGTCATCAAGAGGGAAGGGATATGGGAACAGATGTATATGTATAACTGATTCACTTTGTTATAGAGCAGAAAGTAATACACCATTGTGAAGCAATTATACTCCAATAAAGTTGTTAAAAAAGTCATTAATCCACTATTTTACTATGTGTTTACTTTTAAGTGGGATTTATTCTTTCATATGTGTTCTGATAACTAAGTAGTGCCCTTTCCTTTCAGCTTAAAGACATCCATTTAACATTTCTTGTAGGCTGGTTTAGTAGTGATGGACTCCTATAGCTTTTGCATCTCTGAAAAACTCTCCCTCCTTGAATTCTGAATGAGAACTCTGCCAGGTATAGTATTCTTGGTTGGAAGTTTTATTTCAGCACTTTGAATATATCATGCATTCCCTTCTGGCCTGCAGAGTTTTTGCTAAAAAGTGTGCTCATAGTGTCATGGGAGTTCCTTGTATATGGCTAGTTGTTTTTCTCGTTGTTTTAAATATTATCTTCTTGTCTTTAACTTTTGACATTTATAATGTGCCTTACTGTGAGCCATTTTCAGTTCGTCTCTTTTGGAGCTCTCTAGGCTTCATGGACTTGAATGTCTGTTTTCTGCCCCTTTCTCTCCCTCTTCTTCTTCTGGGAGACCTAAAATGTGAATATTAGTATGTTTGGTATCATTCCATGCGTCACTTAAGCTGTCTTTGACCTTTTTCTTTTTTGCTGCTGTGATTGGGTAAGTTCTAGTGCCTTGTCTTCAAGTTGATTGATTTTTTCTTTTGTTTCATTTAGTCTTGAACCCATCTAGTGTACTTTTCAATTCAGGTATTGTGTTCTTCATCTCTGTGAATTGTATTGGTGCTTTTTTATGATTCCCATCTCTTTGTTGAAGTTTTCACTGTATTTATCCATTACTCTCCCCACTTGGTGGATATCAAATGACCATTAGTTTATCAGGTAAAATATTTATCTCTATTACACTAAAGTTTTTTTTTTTTCCCCCCTGAAGTTTTGTTGTTCTTTCATTTGGAAAATATTCCTCGGTTTCTTCATTTTGCTTGACTCTCTCTATTGGTTTATATACAGTGGATGAAACAACCACCCCCTCCCAGTCTTGAAGGAGTGGCCTTGTGTAGGAGATGAACCTTTTTGTTCAGCCTTGCCCCAACTATTGGTCGTCTCTCAAACCTCTTTGCTTGTCCAAGCATCCTAATATATTTTTAATAGCTCCCAGTAGTTGAGGATGTGCCAAGGCCTGTCACTGTCCCAAGGTGGAAGATTTCAGCACCTAGATTCAGGCTGACTAGAAGCCAAGCCATCAGGTAGCCGTTTTTAAAAGTATGTAGATATAATATATGCAGTCCTGAAAGGCTGCAAGCGTAAGCCCCACTGGTTACCAGAGCCAGGCAATCTGGAAGTATACCTTGGGCAGCAGTCAGAAAAATCAGAGCTTCAGATGAGTGTATAACTTCTTTGTAGGAGATAACAGTGAGCTGGAGCAAGGCAAAAGGAGAGTGCCAGAGTGACATCCACAGTCTGTGCTCCTTTAGAGCCGCTCCATATGCCACTGCATGTGTGTCAAACCTGAATCCTGTTGACATATATACACTACCAAATGTAAAATAGATAGCTAGTGGGAAGCAGCCACATAGCACAGGGAGATCAGCTCAGTGCTTTGTGTCCACATAGAGGGGTGGGATAGGGAGAGTGGGAGGGAGATGCAAGAGGGAGGGGATATGAGGATATATATATATACATATAGCTGATTCACTTTGTTATACAGCAGCAACTAACAGAACAATGTAAAGCAGTTATACTCCAATAAAGATGTTAAAAAAAAACCCTGAAGCCTGCTTTTCTATCCAAAGCTGCAGGAGAAGCAAAGTGGCCTCTTTCATAGACGGGGAAATGTGCTTCAGCCAGCTGTCTGTGCAGTGGGCTACGTGTGGTAACCTTCCCAGAACCATCCCTCTAATTGCCACAGTCCCATGGAACCCAGGTACCCAAGCCCCTTTTGCAACCAGTTCCTGGCTGTCAGGGAGCCCTGGGCTCCAGTTGCAAAATGTCCCAGGTATTAGACACAAAAACCAGGGTACCAGATGCATGTAAAGCTTCTCACCAGGAGACACTGGTGCTCTGGAACACTGCAGAGAGTGAGTGTGAAGATAGTGCCCATCCTCTGAAATCTTTGAAAAGGATTACAGTCAACCCCTAGATGCGTGTTTAAAAAGAACCCTGCCCCTCAAGCCACAGTCATAATGTTTAGCTAATAGGTCTCTTTCACAGAAAGACTGAGTTCTTGGATCTGTTGCCTCTTGCTGTGCCCTGGAGGTGGTAGCTGGTTTAGAACTCTTTCTTCATTGGTTACAGTGTTGCAGTACCTACAAATGTCAGCCCCACTGGCCACCAAAGCCAGGTGAAGTAAAGGTGATCCCTGGTAGCAGTCACAAAAATCAGGGCACCAGATGGGTATGAGCTCCATTCTGGGTGACACTGATTATTACAGTTGCATGTGATCAGGAATGCAAGCTCCCCTGGCCTTTACAGCCAGGCGATCAAGAATTATATCCTGGATAGCAGCCGGAAAAATTAGGGCACCAGGCACATGTAGTCTTCTCCCTTTAGGGAAATATTGGTGCTCAGGAGCACAGCAAAGGGAAAGTGTGAGATGGTGCCTGCCATTCTCCATCCCCAGAGAGTGTTTCAGCAGGCTCCTAGATGTGTGTGTTAAATTGGATGCTTGCCCCTTAGGCCATGGTTTTAATGTAAGCAGGTGATCCAGATTCAGTTCAAGTTGAGTTGCCTTAGGCTGCCTCTGAGCTGGGCCCTGGGTGGATGAGTCCAAGTTGTGCAGGCCGTTTAAGAGCTTTCTACCAGATTGGTGTTGTCCTGTGGATCTCAGGATGTGAGGCTCCGTTGGTTTTCAAAATTAGATGTTTTGGCTGGGGTGGGGGGGTGGCTTATCTCTCAACTGCATGTCTTTAAAATGTTTGGTGCTTGATGTGGGGTTTGAGCCCTTTAGTCCTCAGGGAGAAGCTCCGATTTTGAGTTCCCTCCCGCTTGTGTTTCCCTGTGCTGTAGGTCGGGTTTATTTTGTGCCATATTTGGTGAAATTTTGTGCCAGCCTCTCTTACCTGCTTTGATGTGGTTTTCTTCTCGTTTGCCTGATGTATAATTGTCATTCAGCCAGCCTTTATGTTTTTTTAAGAGGAAAAATTTCCATATGTAACTAGACTAATTCTGTCCATGGGAGAAGATGAGTTCAGGGCCTTCCTACATCACCATCTTGAACTGGAACCTATCCCTTCTTTTTTCAGGTGTAAATGTATCCTGCAGGTCTTTTCGTATCAGTCATAGATAGCTTTGTTGTTTTTTGTCTCCATGGCTTCCATTGACTTTAAGAGCCAATTAAAAGTAGTGTGTTTTTGTTTGTTTGTGTGTGTGTTTGTTTTTGTGGTAAGCGGGCCTCTCACTGTTGTGGCCTCTCCCGTTGCGGAGCATGGGCTCCGGACGCGCAGGCTCAGCGGCCATGGCTCACAGGCCCAGCCGCTCCGCGGCATGTGGGATCCTCCCAGACTGGGGCACGAACCCGTGTCCCCTGCATCGGCAGGCGGACTCTCAACCACTGCACCACCAGGGAAGCCCAAAAGTAGTGGTTTTCATGGACCTATAGCCAGATTGCCTTCATGCAGGCCATGGATGTGCTGCTGGAAAACCTTTTTTACAAGTTGCTAAATCTTTAGGTGCCTCAATTTTATCATGTGTAAAATGGGAGAAAAATTGTATTCTGAATAAGGTTGTTTGGAAGTTTAAGCACTTATTTAGCACAATGCCTGGCAGATGGTGAGCACCCAGATGTAGGCTGCCACCACCATTGTCGTTACCATCACCATTTTTACTTATTTAATCAGATTCTTATTTATGGGCATATGGGGTTTTTTCCTGTTTTACTGTTACAGACAGTGCTTCAGGGAATAACCTTGTATATTCATTATTTTGCACATGTGTGATTTTATGGATACTTTGCAACAAGTACAATATCAAGACAAAAGAGGATGTAAATTTGTAATTTTGGTAGACATTTGCCGAATTGCATACCACAGGGATTGTATCAATTTCTGCTGTTACCAGCATTTGACATAGTTTAAATGATTAAGAACTTGATGGTAGTTTTCAGATGTTACTTCTATTTCTAAAATTACTCATAGTTTAAAATGACAATTTTGAAAGTTCTTCCTTTTGCTTTATTAAAAGTACAATCTTGTGAGGAGGGCCTGCTCAAGCGAACTTTTAGTTTTTAATATAAAATATGTATGTTGGCTTATTCTTTTAGGATTCTCATAGATAACTTGTTAGTATTTAAGAGAGTGGAAGATGATCTTTTCTCTCTTTTATTCTTTATTTTCAGATATTTATGTTTCCATGAATCTGAATCATTTCAGATTTATTTACCTTTACTATCTATAATCTTAGGATAATCTTCTATTAGAAATATGCATCTTTAAGAACCAAGAATCCAAAGATGAACTGAGATTAGCTTTTTAATTTATTTTGAACATTAGTGTTGAATTAGGGCAAGATTTTTTTCTTTGTCAAAGAAAGCTTAATAGGACAGAGGAGCTTAACATGTCGGGCATTTTTCAAGGTTCATGGGGGAATACAAAAATCAGTAAGTGGTGGTCTCTGCCATACTTCATTCTAGTGGGTGAGCTAGATAGGTAGGGACCATCTCCGGGTTAGAAAATGTAAAAGAAGGGCAAAGAAGAATGCTTGGATGGAGCTTTAGAAATTACCTGTATGTACTTCGGTTAAATGACTAAAAGTAACTGAAAGAAATAAAAATAAGTCATCAGAGAATATATTGTAAATACATACTGCTGCGGGAACCAATAAAATAAGCAAATTCTTTAAATACATTACATAGATTATTACTAAGGAAAAACTGTTTGATGTAGCAGTTCGGAGACAGTTGGTGTGAGGAAGCAGTTTCTGTAGAGTTGTGGTACCCAATTGGAGAAGAATGAACCGTTGGAAAATAAGTAAATAGGCTAATCTTTGGAATAGTCATGGTGGCAGGAGAAGGAATTTCTTCCTTAAAAGAAAAATCAGTAACAAGCTTCTGTTCATTTTCAAAATTATGGCTTTTAAACATCTGATTTTATTTTATTAGTAATTGATATTTGTATATTGTAGTCATCTTTAAAGATGCTAAGCATGAGGTTGTTTTTTTCATATTGCTTTTAATGCTAGTTACTGTTTTGTTGCCCTTCACTTTACTACATTAAATTGATGCAGTGAAATAGTCCTCTCTTTATGAACTAACATAGCTATTTTATTGAAAGTATAGTTAAGACTCCACTGAATATGAAAACTGCCATGTCAATCATGGATATAGAGTAGTTGAACATTATTTACACTGGGAGTATTTTAAGAGTGATATGTGCAACTTATTAATGAAGTAGTAGAATTAGTATTGTCCCTTTTCTTGAATTTTTAAAAAATCAACTTTACCAAGATCTAATTTCCATACATTAAAATTCACACACAGTATACAGATAGATGGCTTTTGACAAATGCATACAACCATGTAATGACATTCCATTCAAAATATAAAATATTTCCATCTCCCTAAGAAGAACAGTTAATTCTTCCCATGTTCAAAAATTTTAACACCTATTTTACTTCTTTTGCTTTTTTATTAGTACTTATGAATGTAATTTTACTTATCAAGAGTACCATGAATTAACCCATGAAATTACATGCTTTTTATCTATGGGAATCTTATTTCAGATTGACAGAATATTTCATGACCCAAACAAGGTTAAATAGAAACAATTTTGTTTGAGTGATTTTAATAATGTCTAACAGAAAGTTACTTTTATTTGAGATTAGTTACAGTTATCAGTTTAGCACATTTCTTTTTTATTTAATTTTTTAAAATCCTCTGAAAATAAAGGCTGTATTGTAGAACATAAACAACCTTCTTCAACACTGTTGAATACTCTCTACGTTACTGTTTTTCACATAAAAAAATAAAATCAGGATAAAAAGTTTCTCATTTTGTTTCAGAAATTGCATGTTGGGGAAGAACTCTTTAAAAATATTTTTCCTTTTCATCCACATTCCAGCCTAGACTGTCATCTCTAAAGTTGAATATTGGGAATATCCGTTGGTGGTACTTAATTCATCATCCAGAAAATGAATGAGAGCTATGTATCAGTAAATAAACTGTGCTTTTAAATGATTCTGATTAAAAGATAGGGCAGATAGGGCATTTTTCTCATTTTATAGATTTTAATTCAGTTAAATTGAGTTTAATAAGTGCCAAATGTTCCATTGTAGTTTTTGTTGGGACTCTGAATTAAGATCATACTTTGACTTTTAGTGGCTATCCTACTGCTCCATGGTCTTTTCTGTAAGAGTACAGTACATTTCAGAGACTCTTCCCACCTACATTCCTAATTGTGATTTGAGTTGGAGCTGGTAATCACTGGCAAGGAGCCTGTCAGAGGTTATACAGTAATTATTTTCTTACTGATTCATTGAGTGTTATTCTTGTGATTTTTAACTTGAGTATTTTACACTTATACAGTTGAAACTGAACCTCATTTAATTATTAGGCCGGAATTCTTTGTACCTAAGTTGATTTTGAACCTTATTTCAGTTTCTTTAAATGTTATTTTTAACACAGGTTTTCAATATAAATTACTCATTCTCATAAGAGTGATAATGTTTACATAACCGTATTTGAGATAAAACTAAAGTAAGGTAAAAGTAGTATGAACGAATGAGATGTTGAAAGAGGTTAACTTTTTCTTTGATTGTTTGATCCTTATGTAGAAGTTATTGAGCAGCTCTTCACGTTCAAAAAAACAGATTTAACTGAAATGTGTTGTTAGATTATGGGACGTTTAGTTTTAATTTATCAAAGGATATTCTGATGATTAAAAAATATCAGAGGGAGCCTTGAAGGGAGATAACACTTTCTGTACTTGGGTATTTTTCAGACTAAGGCAGCCAGCTATATGTCTGGTTAGCACCAGTATATATTTAAGTCAATCTTTAGGGGCTTCCCTACCGTATAAATTCATTGTTTTATGTCTTTGTCTTTTCCTTCTTCAACACTTCTCTCAATATTTTTCCTTATACTTTTCTAATTCATAGGATATTCAGGGTTTTTTTTTAATGTCTAAAGAACTTTTAAATTCTTAAACAAGGGATTCCTTTAGAATAGTTAGAAGTTTGGGGGAAGTAAGAAAAACCCAAACACTTCCATATAAAACTTTTCAAACAGTGCTCAGGTTAAATTTAATTTTTAGCATGGGATAGAAAAAGATTAACTATATAAAATCTGTTGTTCCACAGGTACTGTGAGAATAGAGATGTTTCGAAATATGCAGAATGCAGAAATCATCAGAAAAATGACTGAAGAATTTGATGAGGTATAGCATTTCAATATTTATACAAACTGCCTGCTTATACTTGTAAATGGTGAATATGTTATTTTAAGGTTTGTTTTGACTTGGTGTTTAGTATAGGAGAAGATCTGCTGTTTTCTCATTTATATGATAATCCATGCTATTAATTCCAAAATCAACGTCATGCATTTGGGAGTTTTATTACATCGCATGGAGGTGCTAGTGCTGAATAGGGACTGATAGTTGAGACGGGTAAGAAAATCTATGGCGTGAAGTAGAAGCTGACTCCTGACATGCATTCCTGAAGACCATCTAAAATTCCTGAATTTATAAATACATCTCCAGCAACTTCGTGTTCCGTGGAATACTAGTCTTGTTAAATGCTTTAAAGAAAAAAGGGTTTGGAGGTCAAGGAGGTGGGAGCAGGCTGCCTAGTATACCTACCTTAGAGACTGTGAAAGCATATGAACTTATTTAAAGTTCTTAGAAATCCTAATGGAGAAAAACCTCCTTAACTTAATTCAATCCAGAATTCCCAAAATTATTTTACATGGATCCCCACCACTGACATACCCACACACACACACCTCCACCACCACCCCCGCCCCTTTCCCATTTTCTGTGTGTGTGTGTGTGTGTGTGTGTGTGTGTGTGTGTGTGTGTGTGTGTAAAACTTGAACTTCTATTTGGGACACTCTACTTGAGATAATCTGATTTCCATTAAGAATACAAGTTTTCTTTACTAGTCTTCACAAATTAATCATGCAGAAACCATTTTTTCCTGCATGATTTTCCATTTTCACTAAAACATTCACTCAAGCAGTTTTACACTGTAAATGTTGAGATACTTTTACAGTTTTATTTCTTTATTTTATTTATGGTGAACTCAATTCATGTCATGCTTTAGGCCACCATCAATTCCAGTTTTAACGTTCTGCGTTTTGATTTAATTAAGATTTCTATTTTCTGAATTAGGTGTTCCTTTTTCTTGACTTTCAACACTGACAACAAAGATTGGTTTTCTTCTAGGTCCACTCTTTTAGTAAGATGGGGTTAGGCTTTTTATGAGTAGTAGCAGTAGTGTTTATTTTTAATTAAAAAAGTACTACAAACACATGTCAAAGCAAACATTCAAACACAGGCTGTTCAATATATGTCTTTCTCATCAGGTGTTCACCTCTACTCTAGCAGCAGTATGAAAACGTTTTACAGAAACATTCTGTCAGTGGCTTTCAGACTATTTATTCACATTTTATGGAAGGTAGGGGAGACCTTAAATTGTCACCTATGCAGATATACTCCATAATCACTTGTCTTCATTTCTGCAATCCCAAAAGCTCTGAAATTCCAAAACCTGGCCTAAAGTAACATGAGGCTACTTACAATTTTTATTTATCACAGTCAGTGTGAATATCTGTATGCATTGCTGTTACATGTTAACGTCCTTGGTTACAGGGGGCTGCCCCAGATTCTTTTGGGGTATGATGAAATATAAGCTATATGCACTGTATGAACTTCTAAAGTGCAAAAACGCCTAGATTCTGAAACATTTCTGTGGAACTACCGTTCACTAAAAAATAGTTTTGTCGTTGTTACTACATGTGTTTTTATATGTTGCAAATAGACGTTAAAGCCAGATAGGATATAAGTTAAGGTGCAAGTAGTAGTTTTACTCACCAGCTACTATACTAACTACTATGCCAGGCTTGCAATACAGGTGATTCAGTTGTAGATTTAAAGGTAGTATATATCTTGGACCTTCACAGCACTAACACGTGATGGAATGATTATTAAGAGTTTAAGACAGTAGTTTCCAAACATTGCTGCACATTAACATCTCATGGGGATACTGACGACGCCTGGCTCCCTTCCACATCCCACAGACGTTCTGATTTACTTTGTAAGGCATGTGACCTGGATATAGAGATTTTTTTAAAGCTCACCAGGTGATATTCTAATGTATAAGAACTATTGAGAACTATTGTTCTAAGGCAAATAAAAAGAGGAAACCAAGATTTGTTATAAAAACATTTCATATATGAAAACAGAATGAGGGGGAAACAACAATGAATAAAATGTAGCAAATGAAATTATTCAGAAGGCATTCATTTCATATTCCTAAACATTTTGTCCCAATATTTGAGATTATTGACCTAATTAAAGAAGACTTTTAAAATCATCATTCTGTTATTTTTTAGACAGTATATCTAATACAGTTTGGATTATTAGAATGTATTAATTTAAAGCAGAATTTGATATCTTCTAAGGCTACTTAGAAATAAATAAATATAAATATAATTGTGATGATTCAAAGTTTTAATAAATATTGTCAGTTTCAATTTTAAATATTTATATAATGCTTTTAATTAGGTGGCTTAAAACAGTGTCATAAATAGGATGCTTACTCACTTTGCTTGAGACTTTATTGCATAACTAATTTGAAAAGTAAAAGTTTAAACTCAAAATAAATAAATAAACATACAAACAAATAAATAAAAATTCCAGAGATGATGTTAGTGAGCAGGATGTGCCAGACCTGTTTGACACTGATAATTTAATTGTCTGCAAGTATGACAAGATTCATCGAAGCAAGAACAAGTGGAAATTCTATTTGAAAGATGGTATTACATGTTTTGGAGGGACAGACTATGTATTTGCAAAAGCTATCGTTGATACAGAGTGGTAAAACTTATGGGCTGAATACATCATAAACATATACTGGGACTGTGTCACATATTGTTCACTGTATTGAATTTAATGAAATAATAATTCAGATGCAGATACAAAAAATTTATCTTAAACTCTTTAGCAAGATATTGATCTTTTGCTACTCTGTGTATACTCAGGAATGCATTTAAATGCTTTCATATTGTTAAATGTACAGTATTTTATGTTTTCTTCAAAATACTGTATAGGTTATTTAGTTCCTTGGGAGTGTGAGGAGGTTAGTTTTGGTGAATTATATTTTGTGATAAAATTCTGAAATATCAAAGAACCATTAGATCCCAAGATCCTAGAAAAATGCCTAGTTAACAGGGAGTAGCCATTAAAAGTCTTTTGAATGAATGAATATATTGTATTATAACAAACTAAAGTAAAGGTGAGATGAGTTAGAAGTCATTTCAGTTGAAAGTGTTTAAATTGAATAGGGTAGTCCAAGAATATGTTATTGCCTGAAAAAGTAGTATACTGTAGCTTCTATTCCTTATTACAAATTGGTTATAACTACAAATCTGCACCTGGCCACATGTCCTTTGTAATTGTAATATCAGCCTAATTTAGGAATATAATATGTTAATTCCCAGAGCAGCCTGTAGCTTTTCAAAGTCAATAGATTTACTTGGTTCCTGTTGGAGCCAGTTGCCAGGAGATAAAGCACACTGTAATTGTATTTCTTCCCCAGATTATTACAATCAGATCTCCATGTATCAATTCTTAGATATGTTTCCAAAGGTCAATTTGTGTAGTTTTCATATATTTCAGTATGACATCTATGTAGGGAAGCCTTTGCAACACAACACATTTAATATTCAGCTGACCCTTGAACAACACGGGTGTTAGGTACTCTCAGCCCCTGTAGCTGAAAATCCTCATATAATTTTTGACGCCCCCAAAACTTAACTACTAATACCCTACTGTTGACTGGAAGCCTTACCAATAACATTAACAGTCGATTAACACACATTTTGTATTTTATATGTATTATATGCTGTGTTCTTACAATAAAGTAAGCTAGAGAAAAAATGTTATTAAGAAAAGCATAAAAAGGGGAGAGTACATTTACAGTACTGTACTGTATCATTACTGTAAGTTTATGTCATCTGTTTATAAGCTAAATCATCTGTCTGTTAGTACCTATATCAATATTGTCTTATATGATGCAAAACACCATAGATCTTATATGTATTATTAACACTAGACATCAGAAATGAAAAGATAATGTGAATAATTCATATTTTCTTACAGTTACGATGATTTATGCATTGATAATGAAGAAACCAGCAATCTGATTGCTTTTTGCTACCCTAGTGTAACTGATACAATTGTTTCATGGTAGCCTAGCCTTTATACTAGTGAATGAATTGTTATAAAATTTTTATGGCATACAGTATTACTGTCATATTCATAATACAATATTGGAAGCACTGTTACTTTTTTTAAGAAAAATCACTTACCTGTGGTGATAAGCTGATATGCAGTTTCTCCAACTATGAGAGTGAGAGCGTGTCATACTGTACAGTAACGTAATTCTTTGAAAGCAAAGTTATAGAACAGTATATATTAAATATCACTCACCTTATGCCTATGTATGGGTAGGCTATCCACTTCAATACAAGTCTTGCACACGAAGCTCTACACAATGAATAGTTAGGCAATGACGATGATGACACGAGTGTCTCATACAGTTCTTGCCATACAGTTACTATATTTTCACATGGAGACACTCACACACATATACAACAGATATGTTTATTAAGTGTATGGCATGGTGATTATTTACTGTTCATTAAGTGGAAGTGGATCATCACAAAGGTCTTTGTCCTCATCGTCTTCACATTGAGTAGGCTGAGGAAGAGGAGGGGTTTGTCTTGCTGTCTCGGGGATGGCAGAGGTGGAGGAGGTGGAAGGGTAGGCAGGAGAAGCAGGCATATTTGGTGTAATTTTATGGAAATACATCATAATTTCTGTTTGAATTTTGCTTTTTCATTTCTCTTAACATAGTACCAGTCCTTCTTCCGCCATTTGCTACAGTTTGAATGCCCGTATCACAGAAGGGTTCATGTTGTAAAAGATGTTAAAAGCAGTGTTGAATAAGCAGAACCCTTCTACCAGATTGCCTTATGTCATTTGTTTTCTGGCAATGCTTCTTCTATGTCTTCTTCCTCATTGTATGGCCCTGGTTAGGAAGCACTCATCTCCATCAAGTCATCTTCTCGTAATTCCTTTGGTGTAGTGTCTATTAGCTCTTGAATTTCTTGAATTTCTTCAAGATTCATATCTTAAAACTCTTCACTGCCTCCCCACCCCGCCCCGACCGTTTTTGCCACATCCACAGTCTCTTTCATGATTTCTTTGATTGGCTCTGTCCTTAGTCCTGTGAGGTCACACACAACATCTGGGCAAAATTCATTATTTCGGGCCTGGTAGCTTTCGTGGCTTTTTCTCTAGCAACAATGGCATCTTCAGCTTCAGTGGTGTAGTCTTTGCAGACTTTCATGATGTTCTCTCTATGGGGGTTCTCTTCCATAGCCCTGACAATCCTTTCCATAGAGTACTGTGTGTAATGAGCCTTAAAGGCCCTTATGACTCCCTGATCTAGAGACTGAATTAGAAATACTGTGTTTGGGAGCAAGTTGATCACTTTGACACTTTTGGTGTTGAACTCATAGGGTTCTGGGTGGCCAGGGGCATTGTTCATTATAAAAAGAATTTTAAAAGTCAGTTCCTTACTGGCAAGGTACTTCCCAACTTCAAGGTCAAAGCATCAATGGAACCAGTCCAGAAAAGGGTTCTCATTGTCCATGCATTCTTGTTCTACAACCAAAAGACTGGTAGCTGGTGTTATATTTTCCTTTCAAGGCCTGGGAGTTTGTAGCTTTACAGATAAGAGCAGTCCTGATCATAAACCTGACTTGCATGTGCACAAAAAGTAGAGTTAGCCTGTGCCTTCTTACCTAAGTCCTGGTGCTCGCTTATCTTCCTTACTAATAATGTTGTTTGTGATGATTTTTTCCCGAGTAGGGTGCTTTCTTCTGCATTAAAAACCTGTTGAGGCAGACTTAGCTATCACTGAGCAACTCCCACATGCAAGTGTAAATGTCTCTTCTCCAGTAAGTTTGTCAGTTGTCAGTTAATTTGTAGGCTCTCTCTGCAGGACCCAAGCTGGAAGAGAAAAAAGTTTTTCTTTTCAGCAGTTTTGTTGACTAGGATGGGATGTTTGGGACTCCCAGCTCACATCAGAGACTGAGGCTGCAACTGAGATCACCAGTCCAGCAAAGCTGAGCTCCTTGCCTGCTACCAGGATTTGTATAAAAACACCTGGCTACAGGCAGCGAGGGATCTGCCATGCTCCTGGAGAGCAGCTGCTGGCACTGCTGATGCCAAGCTGGGTGCTGCAGCTCTGCCTAGTCCCAGCCAACACCCCATTCTGATCGGGCCAGGAGAGAAAACAAGATGGCAGAGTAGAAGACCTTGAGGTCATGTCCTCCCATGAGAACACCAAAATCATAACTAATTGCTGTATAACCATCAATAAAAAATACTGGAGCCTACGAAAAAGATATTCTACATTCAAAGACAGAGAAGACGAGTTGGTAGGAAGGGTGCACTCATGATATAATCAAATCCCATACGCTCTGGATGGGTGACCCAGAAGCTGGAGAATAATTATATCACAAAAGTTCTCCCACAGGAGTGAGAGTTCTGAGCCCCACATGAGGCTCCCCAGCTGGGGGGTCTGGCATCAGGAGGAGGAGCCGCCAGAGCATTTGGCTTTAAAGGCTAGCATCTCTTGACCACAGGAGCTCCACAGAACTCGGGAAACCAGACTCCACTCTTGGATGATGCACACGAGGTCTTTTGATCACCAAGACACAGGGAAAAAGCAGTGACTTCAAAGGAACCTGGGCCGGAACTGCCCGCTGGTCTTGGAGGGCCTGTTGGGGAGACAGGGGGTGGCTGTGGCTCTCTCTTGGGGCATAAAAGTTGGTGGCGAACATATCCGGGAAAAATCATCTGAAGGCTGACCTCTTTCTTGGGGCATAAAAGTTGGTGGCGAACATATCCGGGAAAAATCATCTGAAGGCTGACCTCTTGCTTGGGACATTAGTGCCAAGACCTGGCCCCACCCAACAGCCTCTAGGCTCCAGTGCTGGGACACGTCAGGCCAGATAACCAACAGGGCTGGAACACAGTCCCACCCATCAACAGACAGGCTTCCTGAAGACTTCCTGAGCCCATAGCCACCACTAGGCATGCCATTTGACATGGCCCTGCTCACCAGAGGGCCAAGACCCAACTCTACCTACCAGGGGGCAGACACCGGCCCCTCCCACCAGGAAGCCCCCACAAGCCTCTAGACTAGCCTCACCCACCAGGGGGCAGACAATAGAAGCAAGAAATGCACAGTCCCCAAACCTGTGGAGATGAGTCCACAAGCAGGTCAGAACCTACCGTGGGACCAGCTGATAACTGGCCATCGAGTTACGAGAGGAGCTGTACTACTGGGACACATAGGACATCCCCTACAGAGGGCTACTTCTTCAAGGTCAAGACACATAACTAACCTTCCACATACATAAAAATACAAACAGAAGTTTAGACAAAATGAGACAGCGAAGGAATATGTTCCAGATGAAGGAATGAGGTAAAACCCCAAAACAATGAAATGATAGGGATTTAGGCAATCTACCTGAGAAGGAGTTCAGAGTAATGATTGGAAAGATGATTGAGGAATTCGGGAAAAGAATGGAAGCACAGAGTGAGAGGTTACAAGAAGTTTTTAACAAAGGATTAGAAAAGATAAGGAACAACTAAACACAGTTAAAGAATACAATAACTGGGGCTTTCCTGGCGGCACAGTGGTTAAGAATCCGCCTGCCAATGCAGAAGACACAGGTTCAAGCCCTGGTCTGGGAAGATCCCACATGCCGCGGAGCAGCTGAGCCCATGCGCCACAGCTGCTGAGCCTGCGCTCTGGAGCCCATGAGCTGCAACTACTGAAGCCTGCACACCTAGAGCCCGTGCTCCCAACAAGAGAAGCCACCACAATGAGAAGCTTGCGCACCATGGCAAAGAGTGGCCCCCGCTTGCTGCAACTAGAGAAAGCCCACACACAGCAACGAAGACCCAATGCAGCCAAAAATAAAAATAAATTAAAAAAATACAATAACTGAAATGAAAAATACACTAGAAGTAATCAATAGAATAAATGAGGCAAAAGAACAAATAAGCGAACTGGTAGAATGGTGGAAATCACTGCTGCGAAACAGAATAAGGAAAAAAAATGGAAGGAAAAAACGATAGTTTAAGAGACCTCTGGGACAACGTCAAATCTACCAACATTCGCCTTATAGGAGTCCCAGAAGGAGAAAAAAGAGAGAAAGGGCCTGAGAAGATATTTGAAGAGATAATAGCTGAAAACTTCCCTAACATGGGAAAGAAAGCAGTAACCCAAGTCTAGGAAGCAGAGAGTACCATACAGGATCAACCCAAGGAGGAACACAACCAAGATACACTGTATCAAATTGACAAAAATTAAAGATAAAGAGAAAATATTAAAAAACAATGAGGGGAAAGCAACAAGTAACACACAAGGGAACCCCCATAAGGTTATCAGCTGATTTTCC
This sequence comes from Mesoplodon mirus, assembly GCF_964341445.2. Classification (NCBI taxonomy): domain Eukaryota; kingdom Metazoa; phylum Chordata; class Mammalia; order Artiodactyla; family Ziphiidae; genus Mesoplodon; species Mesoplodon mirus. The sequence continues at coordinate 3,430,694 of NC_138982.1, read as the reverse complement.
AGCAGAAACTCTGCAGACCAGAAGGGAGTGGCATAATATATTTAAAGTGATGAACAGGAAAAACCTACAACCAAGAATATGCTACCCAGAAAGGCTCTTGTTCAGATTCAATGAAGAAATCAAAAGCTTTACAGTCAAGCAAAAGCTAAGAGAGTTCAGCACCACCAAACCAGATTTACAACAAATGCTAACTGAGTTCTCTAGGCAGAAAAGAACAGTCCACAAGTAGAAGAAAGAAAATTATGAAATGGGAAAGCTCACCAATAAAGGCATACAGTAAAGGTAGGAAATCATACACACACACACACAAATATGATATCTAAACCAATAATTGTGAAAGGAGGATAGTGTAAATGCAGGATATTTCAAATGCATTAGAAATTAAGAGATCAACAACCTAAAACAATCATTATATGTATAGATTGCTATATCAAAGTTTCATGATAAACCAAAAATCTATAGTAGATCTACACAGAAATAAGGAAAAGGAATCCAAACACCAACACTAAAGAAAGTCATCAAATCACAAGAGAAGAGAACAAAAGACAAAAGGAGGAAAAAAATCCAAAACAAAACAAATCCAAAAAACCCTCAAAAAAGCCCAAAACAAAACAAAAACAAATCCAAAACAATGAACAAAAAGGCAATAAGAACATACATATGGATATTTGCCTTAAAGGTAAATGGATTAAATGCTCCAACCGAAAGACATAGGCTGGCTGAATGGATACAAAAACAAGACCCATATATATGCTGCCAACAAGACAACCACATCAGATCTATAGGCACATACAGATTGAAAGTGAGGGGATGGAAAAAGGTATTCCATGGAAATGGAAATCAAAAGAAAGCTGGAGTAGCAATACTTATATCAGACAAAATCAACCTTAAAGACTGTTAAAGAGACAAACAAGGATACCACATAATGATCAGAGGATCAATCCAAGATGATATAACAATTGTAAATATATGCACCCAAAATAAGAGCACCTCAATGTATAAGGCAAATATTAACAGACATAAAAGGAAAAATTGAGAGTAACACAATAATAGTGGGATCCTCTAATAGCCCACTAACGTCAGTGGACAGATTATCCAGACAGAAAATCAGTAAAGAAACACAGGTCTTAAATGGCACCTTAGACTACATAGATTTGATTGAAATTCATAAAGCCATTCCATCCAAAAGCAGTAGAATACACATTTTTTTCAAGTGTACATGGAACATTCACCAGGGTAGGTCACATGCTGGGCCACAAAGCAAGCCTTAGTAAATGTAAGAAAATTGTAATTTTATCAAGCATCTTTTCTGACCATAACGCTATGAGGCTAGAAACCAACTACAAGAAAAAGAACTACAAAAAACACAAACACATGGAGGTTAAACATATTGTAGTAAGCAACCAATGGATCACTGAAGATGTAAAAAAGGAAATCAGAAAATATACCTAAAGACAAATGAAAACAAAAACAGGACAATGCAAAACTTACGGGACACAGCAAAAGCAGTTCTAAGAGGGAAGTTTATAGCTATACAAACTTACCTCAGGAAACGAGAACAATCTCAAATAAACAACCTGACTTTCACACCTAAAGCAACCAGAGGAAGAAGAACAAACAAAATCCAAAGTTAGTAGAAGGAAAGTAAGTATAAAGGGCAGAGCAGAAATAAATGAAATAGAGACTATAAAAACAATAGAAAGGATCAACAAAACTAAAAGCTGATTCCTTGAAAATATGTTTAAAAATTGATAAAACTTTAGCCAAACTCATCAAGAAAAAAAGGGGGAGGACCCAGATCAATAAAATTAGAAATTAAAAAGGAGAAGTTACAACTGACACCATAGAAATAAAGGACCGTAAGAGACTACTACAAGCAGCTATATGCCAAAGAACTGGACAACCTAGAAGAAATGGGGAAATCCTTAGAAAGGTACAATCTCCCAAGCCTGAACCAGGAAGAAACAGAAAATAGGAACAGACCAATTACAAGTACTGAAATTGAATCTGTGATTTAAAAATTACCAATAAACAAAAGTCTAGGACCAGATAACTTCACAGGCAAATTCTGTCAGACACTTAAAGGAGAGTTAACACCTATCCTTTTGAAACTATTTCAAAAAATTGCAGAGGAAGGAATACTTAAAAGCTCATTCTATGAAGCCACCATCAGCTTGAAGCCAGACAAAGATGCCACAAAAAAGAAATTTGCAGGCCTATATCACTGATGAACACAGACACAAAATTCCTCAAGAAAATACATGCAAACTGAATCCAACAATACGTTAAAAAGATCATACACCATGATCAAGTGGGATTTATCCCAGCGTTGCAAGGATTTTCCTATATCTGCAAGTCAATCAGTGTGGTACACCACATTAACAAATTGAACAATAAAATCTATAATCATCTCAATAGATGCAGAAAAAGCTTTTGATAAAATTCAACATTTATGATAAAAACTCCAAAAAGTGAGCAGAGAGGGAACATACCTCAACATAATAAACTCCATATATGACAAACACATAGCTACTGTCATACTCAGTGGTGAAAAGCTGAAAGCGTTTCCTCTAAGATCAGGAACAGGAGAAGGATGTCCACTCTCACCACTTTTATTCAACATAGTTTTGAAGTCCTAGCCAAGGTAATCAGAGAAGAAAAAGAAATAAAAGTAATCCAACTTGGAAAAGCAGATGTAAAACTGTAACTGTTTGCAGATGACATGCTACTATACATAGAAAATCCTAAAGACATAACCAGAAATCTATTAGAGCTCATCAATGAACCTGGTAAAGTTGCAGTATACAAAATTAATACACAGAAATCTGTTGTATTTCTGTACATTAACAATGAAAATTTAGAAAGAGAAAGCACAATCCCATTTACCATTGCATCAAAAAAAACCCAAGAAACAAAAAACCTAGGAATAAACCTAGAAAAGGAGGCTGTACTCCAAAAACTATAAAACGCTGATGGAAGAAATCGAAGATGACACAAATAGATGGAAAGCTATATCATGTTTTTGGATCGGAGGAATCAACATTGTCAAAATGACTATTTGCCCAAGGCAGTCTGCAGATTCAGTGCAATTCCTATTAAGTTACCAATGGCATTTTTCACAGAACTAGAATAAACAAATTTTTAATTTGTATGGAAGCACAGAAGACCCCAAATAGCCAAAGCAATCTTGAGAAAGAACACCAGAGCTGGAGGAATCGGGTTCCCTGTCTTCATACTATACTACAAAGCTACAGTTATCAAAACAGTATGGTACTCACACAAAAAGAGACATACAGATCAATGGAACACGATAGAAAGACCAAAAATAAAACCACGCACCTATGGTCAGTTAATCTACGACAAAGGATGCAGAAATATACAGTGGAGAAAGGACAGTCTCTTCATAAGTGGTGCTGGGGAAACTGGACAGCTATATGTAAATAACTAAAATTAGATCATTCTTTAACACCATACACAAAAATAATCTCAAAATGGATTAAAGACCAAAATGTAGGACCACTGGTGGTTAAGAATCCTCCTGCCTATGCAGGGGACATGGGTTGGAGCCCTGGTCTGGGAAGATCCCACATGCTGTGGAGCAACTAAGCCTGTGCGCCACAACTACTGAGCCTGCACTTTAGAGCCTGCAAGCCACAACTACTGAAGCCCACGCGCCTACAGCCCGTGCTCCGCAACAAGAGGCCACCACAATGAGAAGCCCATGCACTGCAGCGAAGAGTAGCCCCCACTCACCGCAACTAGAGAAAGCCCACGCACAGCAATGAAGACCCAATGGAGCCAAAAATAAAATAAATTAATTTAAAGACCAAAATGTAACACTGGATACTGTAAAACTCCTAGATGAAAACATAAGCGGAACACTCTTTGACATAAATCATAGCAATATCTTTTTGGATCCATCTCCTAGAGTCATGGAAATAAAAACAAAAATTAAAAAATGGGACCTAATTAAACTTAAAAGCTTTTACACAGCAAGGGAAACCATAAACAAAACAAAAAGACAACCTACAGAATGGTAGAAAATTGCAAATGATGCAACTGACAAGGGATTAATTCTCAAAATATACAAAGATCTCATACAGCTCAAGTTCAAAAAAACAAAACAACCAAATCAAAAAATGGGCAGAAGATGTAAAAAGCCATGTCTGCAAAGAAGACATACACTTGGCACATGACAAGATGCTCAATATTGCTAATTATTAGAGAAATGCAAATCAGAACTATAATAAGGTATCAGCTCATACCAGTCAGAATGGCCAATATCAAAAAGTCTATAAATAATAAATGCTGGAGAAGGTATGGAGAAAAGGGAATCCTCCTACACTGTTGGTGGTAATGTAAATTGGTACAGCCACTATGGTGAACAGTATGGAGGTTCCTTAAAAAACTAAAAATAGAGCTAACGGTATGATCCTGCAATCCCACTCCTGGGATTATATCCAGAGGAAAACATAATTTGAAAAGATAAATGCACCCCAGTGTTAACAGCAACACTATTTATAATAGCCAAGACATGGAAGCTACATAAGTCTACATTGACAAATGAATGGGTCAAGAAGAGTGGGGTGTGTGTGTGTGTGTGTGTGTGTGTGTGTGTGAGAGAGAGAGAGATGGAATATTACTCAGCCATAAAAAAGAATGAAATAATGCCATTTGCAGCAACATGGATGAACCTAGAGATTATCATACTAAGGTGAAGTAAGCCAAAGACAAATATCATATGATATCACTTATATTTGAAACCTAAAAAAAATGATACAAATGAACTTGTGTACAAAACAGAAATAGACTCACAGACATAGAAAACAAACTTATGGTTACCAAAGGGAAAGGGGGGATGAATAAATTAGGGGTTTGGTATTAAAATATACACACTACTATATATAAAATAGATAACCAAGAAGGACCTTGTGTATAGCAAAGGCAGCCATACTCAATATCTTGTAATAACCTGTAATGGAAGAGAATGTAAAAAAGAAACATATATATAACTAATAAATGCAGGTATATTTACATATATATAAATATATATAAATATGTATATATATAAATATATATACTGGAATCATTTTGCTGTATACCTGAAACTAACACAACATTGGAAATCAAGTATATTTCAATAAAAAATATAAAAAGTAAAAGCCTTTTTCGGCAGATATCCTTTCTACTCAATGATTTTCTTAATGGTGACTTGGAAGTTGTCTGCTGCCTCTTGGTCAGCAGAATTTTCTTTGCCCGTTATCTTGACATTTTTTAAAGCAAACCCTTTTACTAAAATTATCAAACCATCCTTTGCAGGCATTAAATTCTCCAGCTTTAGACCCTTTATCTTGCTTTTGCTTTAAGTTTTCATATAATGACTGCGTTTCCTCCACTCATATTAGAGTCTATAGGTATGCCTTTCTTCAAGCAGTCCAGCACCAACATAAGAACTGGATTTAATATGAAATAAAAAGATATATCATAAAAGTGCAAGGTTTTCATGCCTGCTGGTGTAGCTACAGTGATGACTTCACAAGTTTTCTTTTTTTTTTTTAATTGTTGTTATGTGGATTCATTTATTTTGAAATGGTGGACAGCCACAGCTGCAGACCTCAATCTATGGCACATATCAAGCAACTCGACTTTTTCTTGTAATGTTATGACTTTTCTCTGCTTTGGGGGAGCACTTTCATCATCATTAGTAGCACTTCATGTGGGTCCCATGGTATTATTTAAGGTTTATGGTATTGCACTAAATATGATGTTAAATATGCAGGAACCTCAAGAGATCACTTTTTACTGCAATTATGCAATTTACTGAAGAAATAAACTGCTTACATGGAGATGATTAGTCTCACATAGCATTGTAAGCCTGTGCTCACTAAAAATAGGAACGGGAAGTGACTACAAAATTATGACAGCAATACAGTATGTACTGTAGTTAATTTTACACAGTTATGTTTTAATATTGCATTTTTACATTTGTTTACATTTCTCCCAACTGCAAATGGCGCCATGTGACAGTCTGTAAGTGTTTGTGTGGGTAAGTTTTGATACATTTTAACTTTTTTATAATTTATGTATATTTTATGGTTGTGATAAAATAAGTGGTATTCATGACATTCCTATTTTTCTTAATTTTTTTTTATTAGGCAGGCTGTGGTTTGCGAGTTTTTTCAAATCTTCACAAATCTACAAAAACTTTCCCAATATATTTATTGAAAAAATATGTGTGGATTTGCACAGTTCAAACCTGTATTGTTCACGAGTCAGCTGTATTCACTTAGTGCCTTTCACTCTTGTCTGTTATTTTGTTTTGCTCTGCTCACAATTATAAATAGAAATTTTGTTTATTGTGTTCTTTTATAATGATATGACTTAATCTTGTAGCTTTTTTCTCTTCTCATTTCTAATCATACATGCTTCTGTGAATTTGTTTATTTAACCTTAAGTATAGAACTTTTCATTTGTTTATCCATTTGAGCAGTTATTAATCAAAGGATTAAAAATATTATGAAATGTAAAAATGGTTAAATAGTACAAACTGAGAAAATGTAAAGAGATGCCAAAATGTGGTAGAGTAAAGCTGAATTTACTTCTAGTCCCAAATTAAAGTCTCTAAATATTTTTGATTGTATATTCCATCAGTAAAGCATTTTTAGCCTAAATTCCTAATAGTGAAAACTTATGAAAAGGCTAAATTATTCTGTCCATGTCTCCCTCTTCCCCATACTTTTTCTCAAAAGGCTTGATTTCTTATCTTGTAAGGAAAGTGCTTAAGAAGTTGCTGCCTGGCGATTGTTGCAGACTTTCTTAGTTCTGAACTAAGTTTATTTCCTAAATACCTAATAAATAAAAATAAAGTTTTATTTTCTTTTCATCCTTTTATCAGTAGACTGAGCGTGTAGTCCTTTTTGATTAATGTTTGTGTTTGTTGAAGCATATATATATATTTATAGAATTAATTGCACGTATGAGTAAGTCAGTTTCTAATGACGAATGTCATTAGCTCGTCAACAGTGGTCTAAGAAGAGCTTGTGCAAGAAGTGTCAGTGCCTCCTCATCTCTGTTATTCACTTGTGATTACATATTCAGATATTTGTTTTTGTATCTGTTTTCTCTAGAAATCTGTGCATTTCCATTTTGTGAAGAGTTAAAAATAAATAGTATAAATCATAACTCTATTGCAGTGGTCATAAGTAACTTACAAAATGAACAAAACAGTGAAGAGTTCTATTTCTAATGTCAGTCAATCCTTTAGAGCAGTGATCTATTCTTATTCTCCTGGGATACCTCAAACACCATCTGTGACATAAAACAATCTGAAATATGAACCTAGTGAGGGCATACCAAACTTATTCTCTATATTTAAATATCTTGTTTCTGATTTTTAGATAAAAATAGAAGGTCTAATATTTTTTGCAGTGCACCTCTCAGTTTGTGTTGTCTGTATCACTTTGGAGACTACTCCAAGTTGAGGAAGGTAAACAGAATGTTAAAGAAAGGAAGCAAAGTTGGATATGAAAAATGCCAAGACAGAGGAGTAATCATGTAGAAAACTAATGAAAACTCAAGAAATTGTAGCCAATTTGTAATGTGAAAAGGTGTAAGACAGGAAATAGTATTACAGCTGTGAAGCTTGCAATGTAATGTATTGGAGCCAGGAGGAAATATGTTGAACAGTAATAGTAGCAAATACAGATAGCATATTTACTATGTGCCATGCACCATTGTAAGTACTTTACATATATGTAATTCTCAACATTTTTATGAGGTATGTCTTCTATATTATTGTTACCGCCTTTTCACAGATGAGAAAATTGAGGCAAAAAGAGTTAAGAAACTTGCCTGAGGTCACACAACTAGTAAATGGCAAAGCCAGGAATTGTACCCAGATCATCTAGCTCCTAAATTCATACTGATAGCCACTACTGTATTCTGCCTGGTATATAACTCTTAAGTGTATAATCTGAAGTAGCTGGGGAAGGGTACTCAAGTAACAGTTGTGCTCTTTCCACTCACACCTTCAGTCATATAATAAATTTCTGGTGGTTTTTATTACCAGTGTCTTAGGACTGACTGAATGAGTTATGAAATTAAACTAGTATTTTTTAAAGGACCAGTTATATTCTATTGATTAATATTAAATCTTTTTAGATTGAGTTTTCTGAGGCATTACTCTTATTATGAGAAATGCTTAAATGAGATAGTCATAAACCCAAGTATAACTCAACAATAAGATTTGTATCAGTGGGGAGTAGATTAACTCCCCATCTGGATTAGTCATGATCAACTGTATATTGAGGTTATAATTACCTCATGGTAATTTCAAGCATTGGTATCCTTCAGTTTTAAAACATACCTACAAAAACATTATTTTACTGTGACATAAATGATACACATTTATTGCACTTTCTTTTTTAACAAGTGTTAAATAAATGAACTGTTTGATCTTTCAAACTTATATGGGATTCATTTTTTTATTATTTGTTCAGTATACATTTTTTAAAGAAAATGTTGGGGGTAGGAGTTTATTTATTTATTTTTGCTGTGTTGGGTCTTCGTTTCTGTGCAAGGGCTTTCTCTAGCTGTGCCAAGCGGGGGCCACTCTTCATCGCAGTGCACGGGCCTCTCACTATCGTGGCCTCTCTTGTTGCGGAGCACAGGCTCCAGACGCACAGGCTCAGTAGTTGTGGCTCACGGGCCTAGTTGCTCCGCGGCATGTGGGATCCTCCCAGCCCAGGGCTCGAACCCGTGTCCCCTGCATTAGCAGGCAGATTCTCAACCACTGTGCCACCAGGGAAGCCCCTGTTCAGTATACATTTATTGAATACTTAATGTATGTCCAGTTTTTAGTTAGGAACTATATATTTAGAGATCAACAAGGTTATAGCTCTAGACAGTGAGTTCATGTTCTAAATGAGGAAAGAACTTCGTAAACTAATAGCAGTAATACCTTGACAAGTTCAGTAGTTAAGAAATATAAGACCCATTGAGAACCCAAAGGATGAGTTCGTTATCTGAGGTGTGAGTGCTTCACAGATTATTTAGGTGTGAAATTAGATTTTCAAAGATAAATCGAAGTTCAGCAGTAAAACCAGGAAGGAGCTTATAGAGAAGATGGAGTTTTGGATGTGTAGAAGGAACAGCAAGATACATAGCTGGAGAGAGTGAATAATAGCCTTGTAGCCTAGACTAAGGAGATTGGATTTAATACTAATAAACGAGCCATGTCCAAAAACATTGTTTTCCTCCTAAGCACATGAGACAGTGTCCTAGATAAATGCTAGAGATACAGAGATAAGATTATAGTGACATTTTTGTTGAATTGATTTGTAAAATTGTTCTTTCCAAATGTATTTTTATATTGTTTCTTAATTGGTGTACATATGTCTCTGTGGGCCAAGTGAATTTCCTGATACTTTAAAAAAAGTCTTAGGTTTTGCCAAAATGGGAAATTAGTTTGGGCTTAATTCGCAGAGGTGTGATAGTAAAGAGCAGTTTTTCTTTAAGTGCATCATGGCAGTCAGCCAAAATAATCTATCTAAATAATTAATCTTTATAGTTATTTTTTGGTTGTTTTTAAATATACAATAGGACTTATTTTAGACGTTCAAAGGATATATTTAATGATAAAATTTATGTAAGCCACTCAGTTTTGTTTCATAAAAATGTTTTCTACTAGATCTTTCCAAAAATAAGAAGTATATCCTTTTCTTTGTTCCCCTGACACACAGTTATTATGCATTCTCACTTTCTGAGGAAAAATTAAAATGAAAAACTCTACTAATCACTGTGATATGTAAATTAACAGATGTTAAACAAGGACTGTAACACTGTGATAATTCAGATAATTGTACTCCAGAATTTGGGATTTCTTCTAGTGATTTCAGGAACTCGAAGATATTAATGTGGATAATTTCAAATACTTTAATGCACCCATTTAAAAAAATTATATGTCATTTGCTACACATAAAAGAATGTATGTAATATGTAATATATGTAAATCTCCCACCCCCCTGCTTAAGAACTGAAATATTACTAATACTACTAAAATGCTTCACCTCAGAGGTAATCAGTGTCTTGAATTTTGTAAACATTTTTTTCTTATAAACCCATTAATCATTTACCACTCTTCATGAAATGTTTGTGAAGATGCATGGTTGAGAGTAGAGACCAGACATTTGGTAACACTTCATGTAAATAATTGATGTCAATTAGGAGTAGGACATATTTAAAAGGAGTGATATTGGTAGTCCTATTGCTGGTTTGACTTTACCTATTTTCCTCATTTCTGTCTGTGCTTAAAGAAACACAGATTGTCAGGATTTATGATTAAGGAAAAAAATATCTGTAGGGATCATTTAGATATGCTTTTACCATTATTTTAGGCCCATTTTGACAGTATTGTTTTTGTGGTGATTCATTCATTTGACCAAGAAATACTTGATTGTCTGTTAACCATTCCAAGCATGGAGGGTATAGCACTGAATAAACCAAGCGAAAATCCCAGCCCTCCTGGACTTTACATTTTAGTTTGGGGGAAAAGCTAATGAATAACATACATAGGCAAACTATTATAGTATGACAAATAACAAATGCTATGCCGAATAATAAAATAGAGAAGAATGAAGAAATTGGGAAGAGAAGGATTATTTTAAATAGGATGGTCAGGAAAACCCTGTAAGAATGTGACCTTAAATAAAGACTTGAAGGAGGTGATGGAGCATCCATGCATATATCCGGGGGAAGAGAAGACAACAAAGGCAAATGGTCCTTTGGTAGAAGCATACCTAGGATATTAGACAACAGAGAAGTAAAGCACACCGATTTACATATTGCATTTTTAAAAATTAATTAATTTATTTTTTGGCTGCTTTGGGTTTTCGCTGCCGCACCTGCACGTTCTCTAGTTGCAGTGAGCAGGGACTGCTCTTCTTTGCGGTGCACAGACTTCTCATTGCGGTGGCTTCTCGTTGCAGAGCACAGGCTCTAGAGCGCAGGCTTAGTAGTTGTGGCGCACGGGCTTAGTTGCTCTGTGGCATGTGGGATCTTCACAGCCCAGGGATCAAACCCGTTTCCCCTGCATTAGCAGGAGGATCCTTAACCACTGCGCCACCAGGGAAGTCCCTACATATCGCATTTGATTGTTGTGTTTTCAGGACTTTTTTGAAATATGAAACAGTTCCCCCACTTTTTTGGGGTGTTTATTTGTATCACATTAACTTTTGTTGACAAACTAGTTGTCTTAAAAAATACCTCACATTTTTATTTATCTAATTTTTTTTTCCCCTCATGGTATCATTTAACTTATCCCTATATCTCCTGTATTTTGTACCTGAAAGTTAGGTCTAATGACTTCATTAGGTTACATTTACATTTTTTAGCAAGATAATCTCGTAGGTGATGCTGTGTACTTTATATTTTGTCACAGTAGCTAGCTCATAATGTCAGGTTGTCCACTTATTAGTGATGCTAAGATTGATCAATTGTTGAAGGTGATAACTATTGAATTTTTGTAAAACTACTTTTCCCTTTTCAAGTCTCAAGTAATTTGACATTTTATTAACATTCTGCTTATGTCAACTTGCCACTTAAAGGTTTTCGTATTTGTTGACGATGTGTTCCTGAAATTTTGTATTTATTTTGAATGTAGATACCACTGTGGCCTGAGGTCTGGAAATAGGATATTCTGTATCAATCATTTATGAATTAAAGGACGTCAGTCTCTTCTAATGGGACATACTAATTAGGCATTCTTTTATTCATTCATTCATTCATTCATTCATTTATTTATGGCTGCATTGGGTCTTCATTGCTGCGCAGGCTTTCTCGTTGTGGCGAGTGGGGCTACGCTTCATTGCAGTGCGCGGGCCTCTCATTGTGTTGGCTTCTCTTGTTGTGGAGCACGGGCTCTAGGCACGTGGGCTTCATAGTTGCAGTGCATGGACTCAGTAGTTGTGGCTCTCGGGCTCTAGGCCACAGGCTCAGTAGTTGTGGCACACGGGCTTAGTTGCTCTGCGGCATGTGGGATCTTCCCGGACCAGGCTCGAACCCGTGTCCCCTGCATTGGCAGGCAGATTCTTAATCACTGCACCACCAGAGAAGTCCTAATTAGGCATTCTTAAACAAAAGAGTTATGCCTCCTACAGGAGTCAGGGGAAAAGAATTCTTTGCTTCCTGTTGTGAATAAACCCACCCAGATGACCACACCAGAAACAGAAGTCATTTTTGTCCATCAGTCACTTACTTCAGTAGATTTTATTTCTTTAACATTTGAATATTTATCACGTCCCTGCCATTTCATCTATCATTATTGTTACTATCTTAAACTGTCGCTGCCCTCACCCTTCTGTTTTTGGATTGACTGCAGTGGTAAGTCACCTTTGCTCCATTTCTTTCACCTTTTCTTCTGACTATTTTCCATATTGGAACCAGAAATATTTTTTTAAAACTCATAGCTGTTGATGAAAATCCTTCAGTGACCATCTCCTGTCTCTAGAATAAAGTTTGGCTTCCTAAGCCTTTTTTAATCCAGCCCCATCTTTCTTCTTGGTTACAAAATCTGTTTTAGATTCCAAACTTAAAGTAGCTCTGTGCTCCCATTGTTGTACCTTTGTTTATAGGCCTTCGCTAATGTTACTGCCTAGAATGCTGTTGACCCTGTTTCCCCTTCCCAGTTGCTTCTGCAGAGAATTGACACTCCTTTCTAAGTAGTATATACGCTTGTCAAGTTCCTATCATTGTATTTAATTCACTTACTATTTTTTTACATGTTCATCTTCTCAATTAAAATAGAGTTTCTTTAGGGGATGGGAGAAATGGGGATAAGTTGGTCAAAGAATATAAATTTCCATTTATAAGATGAATAAGTTCTGGTGATCTAATGTACAGCAGTAGTACGTATTACATACTTGAAACTTGCTAAGAGAGTAGACCTTAAATGTTCTCACCCAAAAAAGAAAAAAAAAAAGCAATGTGATGGGATGGAGGTGTTAGCTAATGCAATGATGGTAATCAGTTTGCAATACATATGTATTAAATTGACATGTTGTATACCTTAAGCTTACACAATGTCATATATCAATTATATCTCAGTAAAGCTGGAAAAAAAATAGAGATTCTTAGAAGAAGACCCTTGTTCTGTTCAACTTTATGTGCCCAAGGACCTGGTGTAGTGCCAGAGCATATTTGTTGCTTAATAAATGTATGAATAGATAAATGGGCGGGTAGATGTTTGGGTGGATGTATAGTTTCTTCAAAGAAGTTTTGCAAATTACTGTTTTAAGCAATAGTGGTATATATCTTTGGGTAAGTCTATATTGAAATTAGGGAACCAAAAGCCATGTTTCACCAAAAATAGGTAACTTTTTTTGTGACATTGCCCATCAGCTGGGTTAAAAATCAAGCCTCTTGGATTTATTCCTAGAGAGTGTTTTATCTCTTTAGATATCTACGGTTTGTGACCACATTGGGTTCCCAAATACCAAATGCTTAGGGATTAGGCAGTTAGCCTTCTACCTCTGTTAGCTGCTTGAGCTCTGCCTTGCAGTGGACCTCTTATAAGATGGTTATTCTAATCCCAGTCAGAGGCTCTCAGTCTTCTAGTTTTTTTTGTTGGCTCTTGTCTCTGAAGCTTGACACCCTTTATCCCACCCCCCATCAGTGTTCCCAAAACTTCCAAAATAGACTTCTTCATTAGTTTCTTGTCTCTCGTTTGGGAGCAGAAACAAAGTGTTCCTCCCATGGAAGAATATTCACTAGACAACCTTTCTGTCCTCCAGGGTTACTGGAGTAAACCAGGTGAAGCTCCATTGTAGAGTAGAGAATACATGGATTTTACAATCCCAGAACCAGAACCCTGTAGCTCTATGATGTAGGACAGGTTCTTTAGAACTTATTTTTCTCATCTTTATACATACTAAGAGTCACCACAGTGTATGGATAGTAGAAGATCATATATGTGAAAAGCACATACCATATGAATACTAGCTATATTATATTATATTTTGCTGTAGATTTCTCCCCTTCTATTCTTCTGAACTATTCTTCTGAACATACTTAGAGGAATTGCTTTTTTACTGGACCTTTTTGGTTTGCTCTGTGTTATCCTCCTTGCATGTTTCTGCCTGATATTCTTCCTAACCTAAGTTTCTTTCTGCTTTTCTATACCTGTTACTTATTTGGTATGGTTTACCTTTTCATTAGTTTATCAATAAATTTCTTATGCAAAGCATTATAATGAGACTGTCCTCAAAGAACCTAAATATTAGTGTGGATAAGCCATTTAGGCTACTTGATTATTGTCTTCATTTTATTATTGTTATTTCATTTTCTTAGCTATATTGAAAAAGAAATTACTGCTTTGTGAAGGATGCTAGTTTTCATTATCCTACTGCCCATCATTAACTAGACTGTTCTTTTTACATGGCATGTATAAAGTGTATATAACAGGAAGAAATTTATAACTAGTATCAGAGTAAGGCAAGAAACTGCCTTTTGAAGTAGATATGGGAGATTTTCCTTTTCCCAAAATGTTTTTCCTTTTAATCACAATATTTGCACATGATATAAAAATTAAAAGGGACAAAACAGTATACATTTTCAGTGTGGTTAGGAATTGAGCTAGGTTTGTGTTCTATTATTGCCATCATTATCTTTTTTTTTTTTTTTTTTTGCTGTACGCGGGCCTCTCACTGTTGTGGCCTCTCCCGTTGCGGAGCACAGGCTCCGGACGCACAGGCTCAGCGGCCATGGCTCACGGGCCCAGCCGCTCCGCGGCATATGGGATCCTCCCAGACCGGGGCACGAACCCGTATCCCCTGCATCGGCAGGCGGACTCTCAACCACTGCGCCACCAGGGAGGCCCCCATCATTATCTTTAGTATACCACAGGCTTCAGATTTTTCTAGCTGTAGGCTGCTGTTGCCTTGTGCTTAGGATACCAGAGGTGTTTTTTCTCAGCGGTTATCCTGCACCCTCAGCTTTCACCTCTCTCTACACTCCTGTGCCACAGAGTACTCCTGCTTTACACTCTTGAGTGGTGTGGCTTGTTGCCTGGTGCTATGATGAGGGCATGGGGATTCCCTTTTGTCCTAGTCCTGCCTAAATCTTTTTTTTGTGGTACGCGGGCCTCTCACTGTTGTGGCCTCTCCCGTTGCGGAGCACAGGCTCCGGACGCGCAGGCTCAGTGCGTCCCATGTGGGATCTTCCCGGACCAGGGCACGAACCCATGTCCCCTGCATCGGCAGGCGGACTCTCAACCACTGCGCCACCAGGGAAGCCCCTGCCTAAATCTTAAGCAGGTGTTCTGTACCTGGAGCTACTTAAGGACCTTCTCTGCTTTCCTGACCCTCCTTCCTATGGCAGTTAAACTTTGCCTGTTTCTGTGGTTGGCCTTGGGTGGGAATTTCCTATCCATCTCCCAATGCCAGCAGACCTCTGTTTGGTATTGGTATAGGATTCAGGGTCCAGAACAGTGTTTTGTCTCCCTCTCTCCCAGAGTTAAATGATTTTTTCTTCTACCCTTCTCCTAGCTCTGGTAGGTCTTTGCTGTGCCATAGTGGTGACTCAGTGTACTGATCCTCCCCCATCAGATTAAGGTTTCTGGCTTTTAGGAGAGAAAGGTCTGGAGAAGTGACCTGAGTTTTTTACCTTTCCCCCAGCAATTGAGGATCATCCCTGTAGGCCTGCATTAATAAAGGTTTTGTCTTTTCTTCTGTCTCAGGCTTTAATTACCTAGTTGAAACCTGTGGTCACCTCAAAAAAGAGCTTTGGAGCGAGTGCAAATTCCTTGTTATTCCACACTGACACTGGATCTTTGACAGTTTGTTAACATTTTGCCTGATTCCTCCTTACCTTTTTCTTCTTTGGTTCTGCCGCAGATGACAGTTTGTATGACTCATCTTTTCTTGCAAGGCTTATCATTCTTTGGAATTCAGGATACTTCAGTTCAAGATGGGCTTAAGAAACACTATGATTTTTTTATGTTGATTCAGCTTAGTTTCATTGTTTGTAGCCTTCTATATTCTAACTGGAAGCCAAACCCTGTTGTTACTTCTGTGACTTTGTTTTTAGTGTTGTTGTGTTTTTTTATTTTTATTTATTTATTTATTTTATTATATTATTATTTTTTTTTTTGCGGTACGCGGGCCTCTCAGTGTTGTGGCCTCTCCCGTTGCGGAGCACAGGCTTCGGACGCACAGGCTCAGCGGCCATAGCTCATGGGCCCGGCCGCTCCGCGGCATGTGGGATCTTCCAGGACCGGGGCACGAACCCGTGTCCCCTGCATCTGCAGGCGGACTCTCAACCACTGCGCCACCAGGGAAGCCCTGTTGTGTTTTTTTTATATAAAAAATTACTTTTATGTTGATTGAATTTGTTCATGCTTTATGACTTCTGAGTTTTTTATTATATTTGGAAAAAAGACTTCCCCACTCTGAGACAATTCTTCCTTTTTTTTTTTTTTTTTTACTTATTTCTGAGATATACGTTTTAAAGTAATAACTAGAATTATGACGTATAACATTATACCACAACATATAAGTTTTTTAGAAATTTCATGTAATGTCTGAAACATTTATATTAACATATTTCCATACAAATAACCCCAAAAAAGTTTAGTATTAGTTGTTTTTTGTTTGTTTTTTTATACTACAGATTCTAATTACTCATCAGTTTTATATACATCAGTGTATATATTTCAATCCCAATCACCCAACTCAGCACACCACCATCACCACCCCACCGCGGTTCCCCCCCCCTTGGTGTCCGTACGTTTGTTCTCTACATCTGTGTCTCAACTTCTGCCCTGCAAATCGGTTCATCTGTACCATTTTTCTAGGTTCCACATACATGCGTTAATATATGTTATTTGTTTTTCTCTTTCTGACTTACTTCACTCTGTATGACAGTCTCTAGATCCATCCACATCTCAACAAATGACTCAATTTCATTCCCTTTTATGGCTGAGTAATATTCCATTGTATATATGTACCACAACTTCTTTATCCATTCGTCTGTCAATGGGCATTTAGGTTGCTTCCATGACCTGGCTATTGTAAATAGTGCTGCAGTGAACACTGGGGTGCATGTGTCTTTTTGAATTATGGTTTTCTCTGGGTATATGCCCAGTGGTGGGATTGGTGGATCATATGGTAATTCTATTTTTAGTTTATTAAGAAACCTCCTTATTGTTCTCCATAGTGGCTGTATCAATTTACATTCCCACCAGCAGTGCACGAGGGTTGCCTTTTCTCCATAACCTCTCCAGCATTTGTTGTTTCTATATTTCTGATGATGCCCATTCTAACTGGTGTGAGGTGATACCTCATTGTAGTTTTGATGTGCATTTCTCTAATAATTAGTGATGTTGAGCAGCTTTTCATGTGCTTCTTGGCCATCTATATGTCCTCTTTGGAGAAATGTCTATTTAGGTCTTCTGCTTATTTTTGGATTAGGTTGTTTGTTTCTTTAATATTGAGCTGCATGAGCTGTTTATATATTTTGGAGATTAATCCTTTGTCTGTTGATTCGTTTGCAAATATTTTCTCCCATTCTGAGGGTTGTCTTTTCGTCTTGTTTATGGTTTCCTTTGCTGTGCAAAAGCTTTGAAGTTTCATTAGGTCCCATTTGTTTATTTTTGTTTTTATTTCCATTACTCTAGGAGGTGGATCAAAAAAGATCTTGCTGCGATTTATGTCAAAGAGTGTTCTTCCTATGTTTTCCTCTAAGAGTTTTATAGTGTCTGGTCTTACTTTTAGGTCTTGAATCCATTTTGAGTTTATTTTTGTGTATGGTGTTAGGGAGTGTTCTAATTTCATTCTTTTACATGTAGCTGTCCAGTTTTCCCAGCACCACTTATTGAAGAGACTGGCTTTTCTCAATTGTATATCCTTGCCTCCTTTGTCATACATTAGTTGACCGTAGGTGTGTGGGTTTATCTCGGGCTTTCTGTGTTGTTCCATTGATCTATGTTTCTGTTTTTGTGCCAGAACCATATTGTCTTGATTACTCTAGCTTTGTAGTATAGTCTGAAGTCAGGGAGTCTGATTCCTCCAGCACCGTTTTTTTCCCTCAAGACTGCTTTGGCTATTCACGATCTTTTGTGTCTCCATACAGATTTTAAAATGATTTATTCTAGTTCCATAAAAAATGCCATTGGTAATTTGATAGGGATTTCATTGAATCTGTAGATTGCTTTGGGTAGTATAGTCATTTTCACAATATTGATTCTTCCAATCCAAGAACATGGTAGATCTCTCCATCTGTTTGTATCATCTTTAATTTCTTTCATCAGTGTCTTATAGTTTTCTGCATACAGTTCTTTTGTCTCCCTAGGTAGGTTTATTCCTAGATATTTTATTCTTTTTGTTGCAGTGGTAAATGGGAGTGTTTCCATGATTTCTTTTTCAGATTTTTCATCATTAGTGTATAGGAATGCAAGAGATTTCTGTGCATTAATTTTGTATCCTGCAACTTTAACAAATTCATTGATTAGCTCTAGTAGTTTTCTGGTGGCATTTTTAGGATTCTCTATGTATAGTATCATGTCATCTGCAAACAGTGACAGTTTTACTTCTTCTTTGCAATTTGTATTCCTTTTATTTCTTTTTCTTCTCTGATTGCTGGGGCTAGTACTTCCAAAACTATGTTGAATAATAGTGGTGAGAGCTTCCCTGGTGGCGCAGTGGTTGAGAGTCCGCCTGCCGATGCAGGGGACATGGGTTTGTGCCCCGGTCCAGGAAGATCCCACATGCCGTGGAGCGGCTGGGCCCGTGAGCCATGGCCGTTGAGCCTGCGTGTCCGGAGCCTGTGCTCCGCAACGGGAGAGGCCACAACAGTGAGAGGCCCACGTACCGCAAAAAAAAAAAAAAAAAAAAAAAAAAAAAATAGTGGTGAGAGTGGACATCCTTGTCTCATTCCTGATCTTAGAGGAAATGCTTTCAGTTTTTCACCATTGAGAATGATGTTTGCTGTGGGTTTGTCATATATGGCCTTTATTATGTTGAGGTAGGTTCCCTCTATGTCCACTTTCTGGAGAGTTTTTATCATAAATGGGTGTTGAATTTTGTCAAAAACTTTTTCGGCATTTATTGAGATGATCATATGGTTTTTATTCTTCAATTTGTTAATATGGTGTATCACATTGATTTGCATATATTGAAGAATCCTTGCATCCCTGGGATAAATCCCACTTGATCATGGTGTATGATCCTTTTAATGTATTGTTGGATTCTGTTTCCTAGTTTTTTTTTTTTTTTTTTTTTTTTTTTTTTTTTTTTGCGGTATGCGGGCCTCTCACTCCTGTGGCCTCTCCCGTTGCGGAGCACAGGCTCCGGACGTGCAGGCCCAGTGGCCATGGCTCACAGGCCCAGCCGCTTCGCGGCATGTGGGATCTTCCCGGACCGGGGCACGAACCCGTGTCCCCAGCATGGGCAGGCGGACTCTCAACCACTGCGCCACCAGGGAAGCCCCTGTTTCCTAGTATTTTGTTGAGGATTTTTGCATCTATATTTATCAGTGAGAATGGTCTGTAGTTTTCTTTTTTTGTAGTATCTTTGTCTGGTTTTGGTATCAGGGTGCTGGTGGCCTCATAGAATGAGTTTGGGAGTGTTCCCCCCTCTGCAGTTTTTTGGAAGAGCTTGAGAAGGATGGGTGTTAGCTCTTCTCTGAGTGTTTGATAGAATTCACCTGTGAAGGCATCTGGTCCTGGACTTTTGTTTGTTGGAAGATTTTTAATCACAGTTTCAATTTCATTACTTTGATTGGTATGTTCATATTTTCTGTTTCTTCCTGGTTCAGTCTTGGAAGGTTATACCTTTCTAAGATTTGTCCATTTCTTCCAGGTTGTCCATTTTATTGGCATAGAGTTGCTTGTAGTAGTCTCTTAGGATGCTTTGTATTTCTGTGGTGTCTGTTGTAACTTCTCCTTTTTCATTTCTAATTTTATTGATTTGAGTTCTCTCCCTCTTTTTCTTGATGAGTCTGGCAATGGTTTATCAATTTTGTTTATCTTCTCAAAGAACCAGCTTTTAGTTTTATTGATCTTTGGTATTGTTTTCTTTGTTTCTATTTCATTTATTTCTGCTCTGATCTTTATGATTTCTTCCCTTCTGCTAACTTTGGGTTTTGTTTGTTCTTCTTTCTCTAGTTTCTTTAGGTGTAAGATTAGATTGTTTATTTGAGATTTTTCTTGTTTATTGAGGTAGGCTTGTATAGCTATAAACTTCCCTCATCTGTTTTGCTGCATCCCATAGGTTTTGGATCATAGTGTTTTCAGTGTCATTTGTCTCTAGGTATTTTTTGATTTCCTCTTTGCTTTCTTCAGTGATCTATTGGTTATTTAATAACGTATTGTTTAGACTCCATGTTTTTGTGTTTTTTACGTTTTTTCCCCTGTAATTCATTTCTAATCTCATAGCATTGTGGTCGGAAAATATGCTTGATATGATTTCATTTTCTTAAATTTACTGATGGTTGATTTGTTGACCAAGATGTGATCTGTCCTGGAGAATGTTCTGTGCACACTTGAGAAGAAAGTGTAACCTGCTCTTTTTGGATGGAATGTCCTATAAATATCAATTAAATCTGTCTGGTCTATTGTGTCATTTAAATATTCTGTTTCCTTATTTATTTTCATTTTGGGTGATCTGTCCATTGGTGTAAGTGAGATGTTAAAGCCCCCCACTATTATTGTGGTAATGTCGATTTCCTCTTTTATAGCTGTTAGCAGTTGCCTTATGTATTGAGGTGCTCCTATGTTGGGTGTATATATATTTATAGTTGTATCTTCTTCTTGGATTGATCCCTTGATCATTATATAGTGTCCTTCCTTGTCTCTTGTACTATTCTTTATTTTAAAGTCTATTTTATCTGATATGAGTATAGCTACTCCAGCTTTCTTTTGATTTCCATTTGCATGGAATATCTTTTTCCATACCTTCACTTTCAGTCTGTATGTGTCCCTAGGTCTGAAGTGCGTCTCTTGAAGACAGCATATATATGGGTCTTGTTTTTGTATCCATTCAGCAAGCCTGTGTCTTTTGGTTGGAGCATTTAATCCATTCACGTTTAAGGTAATTATCGATTTGTATCTTCCGATGACCATTGTCTTAATTGTTTTGGGTTTGTTTTTGTAGGTCCTTTTCTTCTCTTGTGTTTCCCACTTAGAGAAGTTCCTTTAGCATTTGTTGTGGAGCTGGTTTGGTTGTGCTGAATTCTCTTAACTTTTGCTTGTCTGTAAAGCTTTTGATTTCTCCATCGAATCTGAATGAGATCGTTGCCGGGTAGAGTAATCTTGGTTGTAGGTTCTTCCCTTTCATCATTTTAAGTATATCATGCCACTCCCTTGTGGCTTGTAGAGTTTCTACTGAGAAATCAGCTGTTAACCTTATGGGAGTTCCGTTGTATGTTATTTGTCGTTTTTTCCTTGCTGCTTTCAGTAATTTTTCTTTGTCTTTAATTTTTGCCAATTTGATTACTGTGTGTCTCGGTGTGTTTCTTCTTGGGTTTATCCTGTATTGGACTCACTGTGCTTCCTGACTTGGGTGGTTATTTCCTGTCCCATGTTAGGGAAGTTTTCAACTATACTCTCTTCAAGTATTTTCTTGGGTCCTTTCTCTCTCTCTTCTCCTTCCGGGACCCCTATAATGCGGATGTTGTTGTGTTTAATGTTGTCCCAGAGGTCTCTTAGGCTGTCTTCATGTCTTTTCATTCTTTTTTCTTCATTCTTTTCCACAGCAGTGAATTTCACCATTCTGTCTTCCAAGTCACTTATTCGTTCTTCTGCCTCAGTTATTCTGCTATTGATTCCTTCTAGTGTAGTTTTCATTTCAGTTATTGTATTGTTCATCTCTGTTTGTTTGTTCTTTAATTCTTCTAGGTCTTTGTTAAACATTTCTTGCATCTTCTCGATCTTTGCCTCCATTCTTTTTCCGAGGTCCTGGATCATCTTCACTATCATTATTCTGAATTCTTTTTCTGGAAGGTTGCCTATCTCCACTTCATTTAGTTGTTTTTATGGGGTTTTATCTTGTTCCTTTATCTGTTACATAGCCCTCTGCCTTTTCATCTTGTCTGTCTCTCTGTGAATATGGTTTTTGTTCCACAGGCTGCAGGATTGTAGTTCTTCTTGCTTCTGCTGCCTGCCCTCTGGTGGATGAGGCTATCTAAGAAGCTTGATGGGAGGGACTCTTTTCCATGTTTTCTTTTTTTTTTTTCACACACACACACACACACACACACTGTATTTTATTTTTACAAGAGATAAACTGACACCAGGCATTGTAAATGGATGACCACAACAAAAGCAACAATGACTGCAATTACCAAACACAAAACACTCCTACTATGTCATAA
The DNA here is from genome assembly GCF_964341445.2 of Mesoplodon mirus. Lineage (NCBI taxonomy): Eukaryota > Metazoa > Chordata > Mammalia > Artiodactyla > Ziphiidae > Mesoplodon > Mesoplodon mirus. Next base: position 3,408,332 of record NC_138982.1, on the reverse strand, counting down.
TATTGACATTCAGTCCAGTAATCCTCCACTGTAACAGCTCCTTTACTTTGCAGTGAAAATTGATTTGTATATTTTTTGCCTCTGAGTCCTTGTGGGATTTTTTTTTTATTCAAACAGAAAGTCCCCCAAATTATAATCATCCTCATGAGTTCACTCAGTCCCATGTAATTAATATTTTTTTTCATCTTGATCTTTTGTTAGCACTTTAATGAATTCATCAGTTTTCCATTAGAGTTCTGAAAATACTTATTCATTCAGTTCAGCAGTATAGTCAGTTACCAGAAACCTGTACTTGTCAGAGTCTTTTCCATGAATTCCTTGAAGATGAAACCCTTTCATAGGAACATTTTTGCAAAAGCATCAGAGTATACCCAGAACTGTCTGTAAATGATAAAAGACTTAAAAATGACCACGGTTAAAGATTCTTCCATGTTTTCTGCTATTTCTTTTTTTGGTTTAAGTGTTTTGATTTCATTAGGAATTTATTTTAGTGTATGGTGCAATACATATCTGATTTTTTTCTAATGAAAAACCAGTTGTACTGTACCAAAGTCATTTACTGAATAATTCGTCTTTTCCCACTGCTTGTAATTCTGCTATAACAGGAATGGATTTGTTTGTGAGTAACAGAAAATCTGACCAACAGTGGCTTGAATTCACAGGAGTTTGTCTCACACAAAATAAATCTGGAAGTAGACAGAACATGGTTGGTATTGATACTACACCTCAATAGAGCAAAGACCTACATTTTTTCCATCTCTCTCTGTACCATTCTTTATCTTCATACTGTCCCCTCATGGTTGCAAAATGGATGTTGAACATGAGCACCATGTATGAGTTCCAAATCAGTGAAAAAGGAAAGGACAGAAGGTTTAAAAGGTAATACGAACCTACTTGGTCCATTTTAAAAGGTTTTCTCATAGGCCTTATCTTGCATTTACATGTTTTTTTTTCCGATGTGTCTTGCACATTATTTTCTAGGCTACTAATGTATCTCCTGTCAGTAACCATCCTTTCCTTCAGTTCATCAACTGAATTTTTTAAGAAATAAAGTATTTTAGATATATGCAACCTCATGTTAATGGCAGCATTATTTACAATAGCCAAACATGGAAATAACCTAAGTGTCCATCAGTGGATGAATGGGTGAAGAAAATGTGGTATGTACGTGCGCGCACACACACACATACACTCTCCCTCAGAGGAATAGTATTCAGTTGTTAAAAAGAGGAAATCTTGCCATTTGTGACAACATGGACGGACCTTGAGAGCATTACACTAAGTGAAATAAGTCAGAGAAAGACATATACCGTATGATCTCACTTATATGTGAAATGAAAATAACAACAACAACAAAACAACACAGAACACTGAACGAGCTCATAGATACAGAGAACAGAGTAGTTGCCAGGGGTTGGGGGGATTGGGCAAAACGGGTGAAGTGGGAAAACTCTCAGTTGTAATATAAGTAAGTCCTGGGGATGTAAAGTATGGTGGCTATACTTATTAATACTGTATTGCATATTGAAAAGTTGCTAAGGGTGTAGATCTTAATAGATCTCATCACAAGAAACGCAAAATAATTTGTAATGTTTATGGTGACAGATGTCAACTACACTTATTTTGGTGATTATTTTGTAATATATACAAATATTGAATCATTATATTTTATACCTGGAACTAATGTTATATGTGAATTATACCTCAAAAAAGTGTGTTTTTCAGTTCCCTAGAGTTTTGTTTTATTTTATGTTACATTTGAATCTTTGAAGTATACTTATTTTTTATTTAGGTTTTCCTAAATGGTGATTTTTCTGGCATCCTTTCCTCTTGCTGTTGGGGCTGTTTAGATAGATTCTTTTCTTTGTACTTTCCTTGGGGCCCGGATCTGGTTGTGAGCACTAAATGGCTGAATCTCACAGTTGGTACAAAGCAAAAGAGGCTCTACCCTGGTGGGCTTTTGTGAATTGGTAGCAGCAGGCAGCCTTCAGAGATACCTTTGAGAAGCGTCTCCCCTCTCCATCCTGCTACCCTCTCCAGTCTGTGCTCCCACACCCCCAGTCTAAAGAGCATAGAGGATTCAGCCAGCCCCTTTAGTTCCTTTTTGATGTCCTGTAAAGCTTAGTAACCCACATAATAACTCATGTAGTGCCAAAATTAACTTTCTTTGGGGGTATTTGACTGACTGCCAAGCTCTTCCCTATCTCTGCTTTCTGTTCCTTGCTCTTGGGATTTCTTGCTGTTCTAAGTATCACACTAATTCTCTTTCCTGGGACACCAACAGAGCTCAAGACCTCATTTATAACCAATTTTCCTAACAGCAGTTTGGCCTAGAAAAGACAAATAGCCACAAATTGAGAGTATACAGATAAGTATGTTCACAGAATTTCTCACACTCTGCCTTGTGAATTTCCATTCCTCCACCAAAATGTTTTAGTCTAGAGTGGGAAACCTCTGCTGAGTTCAGCTGTCAGTTTCGTGTTTTAAACAGGGTAACACAATCTGGTGATACCAAGAGCCCATGCTAGATTTTTTTCTTTGAAAAGTTAATAAATTCACTCCATAAAATAGAGTTAATTGAAAGTTCATAGTAAAATTGGAAGAAACAGGTTTGCAGTTTCTGATGTGAAAAGTTGGTTTTGGACTTCTTAATGAAGTGCTTATACTCTTGAAACTCATTTCTTTAAAGTGTCTATTTAGAATAATTGAAAGATGCTATATGTCACAGGTATCATGATTAGTTTGATCTGAATTCAGTAGCAAATATCCTTTCTAGTCTAAACTTCATTTCTTTTTTTATTTCCTACTTTAAATTATCTCAACTAGGACCCAAGTACAACAAAACTGTAACTATTATTTTGAATGAATGGCTTAGAATAATGGATTAAATACTGGTTGTAAATAATAATTTTGAGCACATTAACAGTTATTTAGTTGTCGAAGATCAAAACAAGCAAAAAAGAGAAAGCCTTTGTGCCCCTTGATTTCTGTCCATATCTACTTTGAGGAAAATGTTCCTTTTCCAGTAGGAGGGAAAAAAAACTGATGAAACTTGATGTCATATTTAATATGTTCTTTTTCTTATCCCTTTTAGGACAGTGGTGATTACCCCCTTACCATGCCTGGACCTCAGTGGAAAAAATTTCGTTCAAACTTTTGTGAATTTATTGGAGTCCTGATTCGCCAGTGTCAGTATAGCATAATTTATGATGAGTATATGATGGACACAGTAATCTCCCTTTTGACTGGTTTGTCAGACTCCCAGGTCAGAGCTTTTAGACATACAAGTACCCTTGCTGGTAAGTAACCAACATTTTATTTCCTTTTCAATTTAGTTTTGTTAAATATGTTCTATTGTAGTTAAGCTTTATTTAGATTAAATATTAAATTCATTACTTTGCTCTTGAAAAATACAGTTTTTATCCAAAATTCACATGAATGGTTTGTATTCTCTAAGTAAAATGTGTGCCTATTTTGATAACTGGCATTTGATAGTCTTGAGAATGAAAATTGAAAATTTCTGGCGAATGTTACCAAATCTCTTTCTGAACATGTATTTTTCTGCATTTTTATTTTATAACCAAATAAATTTTAGGAGTCCACCAGGCCATGTTCTTTGGTAAACCCGAATAATAGTTGAAATTCCAAATTCATAGTATTTTTTCTACTTAATTACATTGCTTCATAGTTCATTGTTATTATACATAAATGTGTAAATTTTGTTTATATATATATATGTATTTTTAAACAGTTCCACCCAATTGTAATAGGTAAGTGTGACCTAGCTGGCATTCTTTCTATTCCTAGTGCTGTAATAACCTAAATGTAATGTCTCTAAAATCAGTTCAGGTAGGTAGGCTGAGTCCTGAAGAACTGAAGATTATAGTTTTCACTTTTGCCTTTATTTTAGAATTATCTAGACCAATTCTGAGTCAAGTATGTTCTTTTTCCCCTTGTTTTTCCGTAACAAGGTGATTTTGTTAATTTAGCCATCGTTCTCAATTCCTCAACGATTTTAACTGTGCTTACCTAAAACGACTAAATGATTGTTCTTTTTCTCCTGTAATACAGAGAGAGAGAGAGTGTGTGTGTGTGTGTATGTACATACACATATATTTAAATACTCCCAAATTACATCCTTTTTAATAGCAGTAACTCTGGTTATATTCATCTTGCACATTACCATGACAAAAAAAATGAGATTTAATTTAATTAATTGCATTTCATCTTGAACTTAAATTTCTCATTTATCTAATTTATTGAATGCATTGATTCTTAAACTTTAGCATGCATCAGAATCACCTCCAGGCCTTACTGAAACAGATTGTGTGGCCTTGCCTCCGAGTTTAACAGGTTTCTAGCTGATGCTGACACTGATACTTCGGGGACTACACATTGAAAACCCTGGATTTAAAATTGTTTCATTTTTCTGGTTTAACCTGTTGCCTAAAGCCAATGTGATAATTTTATATAGAGTCATCTATACTTTTTTCCACTCCTTTTTCCTTCCTTAATATGGTTAATCCATATTATTAGTGTCCATTATTCCCTTAGTTGCAGTTCTGTATGGAGCAAACATGACACACAGTTATTCTTTTGAGGGTGTCCTTTTTCTCACTGGGAAAAGAGGAAGATCTTTTACTTAATTTTATCTTTTTTAAAAAGGTAAAATCACACAATTTATTGTTGAAAAAATTTTCTATATAGAACAAACATCAAACACATTTTATTCTGTGTTTTGAGAGTATCCTCTTCCTCATTATTAGGAATAAAAAGAGATCTTGTACCCAGTTGTAACTTTTTGAAAATGTACTGTAAATATACTATTTATTACTTAAAAGTTATCTGATACTGTACCATTTTTCTTTCTCATTTCATCACTTTTAGAATCTTCTGCCCTTTATGTTTGCTTTTTTTCTTTTCTTTATATTTTCTGTTTACTTTTCATCTTTCTTTTATCTATGTACAGTAATTCCTGTTTAGCTGGTTTTCAGATGCATAGTAAATGCAGTGATTAGAAATAAACAAAACTTAAACATAAGATAGAAGTTACTTCTGAATAGCCAAAATTACTGCCATAAACAGTTATTATCTAGTTTCCCAATGCCAAGAGAGAAAGAGAAGCAAGTGTTAGATTGGAGGGCAAGTGTTAGATTCTGCCCTGCTGACAGAATTGTGAAACGATAATTTATAACAAAAAAGAAGACAAAAAAATTTTGCTTACAGATATCAAGATACAAAGCAATCTGGGGCTTCTCTGTAGGGGCTAGCTACCTCTCTTTAATCCAGAAACCTGTGTGCATTTTATGTAAAAGACTAAATATATGCCACATGGTCTACTTACAAACACGAGAAGGAATAGTGTATTATAGAAATATACAGAATATTTTGAGTTTTAAAACGTTTCAGTTTCATGAAAAATACAGTTTAATTCATTTGCATTTGTCCTTCACTGCCATGTAAATGAAATATTACTGTATTTTACTGACTTTATGATGGTCCATTTCAGCTCTTCTTTCCATTGGCCCATTTTCAGTGACTTTTATTATTTTCTTGTTTTTCATATATTTAACCCTTTGGTAATCTATACATGCTAATTTTATGTATGCTTAAACATATTTTAATTATGGCTTTCCTCCTATTTCTTTTGAGTTGATTTGCTCCCTCCTCCTTCCAGTGCCTTTCTGTCTTTCTTTTCTCACAATTTACCTGTGATCATGATAGCTTTTAAAACTGCCTGATAAATGCCATTTGGTTTTCTCCTCAGCTTTTTTTATATCATCTAGCCTATTTGTATTTGTTAATTACTTTTCAAAATCAGAAATCAAGAAAAATAGGAGATCAATGTTATGTTTATACTTATTTTTTAAAAGCTAACCTATTTTTCAACTTAATCTCAAATTTATTTCAAAATATTACTGTAATTTCTCTGTGTCCATTAATGATTATGTCTTCCAAAGCTCAGTTGCATAAAAAGTGAGACATCAGTCACCTACCCGTCAACAAAGCACAGAGATCTTGCTGAGAACTTAATTGCAGGCTGGATAATAAGTATCCATCTTTTCAAGGATTATTTTCTTTTCATCTTTGCCCTCTTCTCTGGTACCCCCTCCCTTTTTTTCTTTTATGGTATGTGTATGAGGGGTAGATTAAAAGATAATCATTTTTATTCACTTTGCAGGACGAGTCTTGGGGACTAGATAAAATGGGCAGGAACATTTAATCCTCTGCTTCAAAGACTATGTGCATGGACAGTTACAAGGCAGTTATGGCCAGATATGATTATCGGCTTTGGAATAAAATGCTCCTTGACATTGCTTATATCTTAGCTGAGAAGAGAGACAATCAGGTTAGTTGTTTTTTAGGGTACAGACAAGATAAGTTTTAGAGCTTCATAAATCATCAGAGTGGTCTTATCAATAGTACTTTTAATCTGTTTTCCAAATATCCCATTTTCTTGTTATTAGTTAATAATATGTCCCAATTGTCAGTGTTTATGCATTGCATTTAATTGTATACTTTGGCCACATTTTTACTAAAATTTTCATCATTTTGTAGTGCTTCAGGTTTATTTATTCTCCAGGTAGATGTAGTCCCATTTTTCCAGTAAACTGTGCTTTCTCCCTTCTTTTTGGAATTCTTTTTACCATTAAATTGAAACAGACTGTTAGCAATTACATTTTGTATTATATTTTCCTTATTTTTTTCTATTCTTTTAATTGGAATTGTAAAGCATACTCTCCTATATGTCTGACTCATCTTAATAAAGAAGCTTTACATTGTAGTAAAGTTTTCATTACCGATTTATCTTCAGAATTAAGTGCCTCTGTTGCTTTTCTAAATAGCTATCTCAGACATATTAGAATAGAACATAGTTTGTGGATTTAATTTATATAAGTAGTATTTTGTCATTATTTTGTGGATTTACAATCTGAGGCTGGCCATATTTTCTTTCCCCAATTTCATGGAATTTTCATGAAAAAATATTTTCCTCCTCCAGCTCAAAAACAAGTAGGTTTCCCTTTGTTTTACCACTGTGTTGTTTGGTATTATAAAGATAATTCTACTCTCAAAGGATCTATTTTTTAGATTTATAGTTATATTATACTTAGGCATTTGTTTTTAAAATGTATGCCAATATGTTAGAAGTTGGTGACTTCAAATTTTTGTTAGATGGTGAGATGGGTAATGTTGGTTTACCTTTTTTTATCATTTGCTGTTTTCTCACCTGCATAATTTTCTATGTTACAAATAGATTGATATTGGCTACCTCTCACTTCTAAAGTGAAAATGCTAATTTGAACAAAGGAGGATTAAGACTACAAAATTTTATTAATAATAGCATGGTGATTGATTCTGTTCTATTTTTTCTAAAATGAATTATGAAAAAATTAGAAAATGTGGTTAAGATCATCATATGACAGTCAGGTGGCCTCATTATGCTGGGAGGCCAGTCTTTACCACTAGTTAACAATAATAGGTCACTCTCAGATTCTTGGGGAAGTAAACATTTCTTTGTATCTCATTGTTTAACATTATTATATTGGTATATGGTTGATTTTATATTGACATATGATTTGTTGTTGATTAACATTTTTTTACCAAGTCAGTATCTCTGGACTTTTACTCTGAGAAAAGATAAGCTGTAAGAAATTTCTTTGTTCTCCCATCACAGACTGAAAATAATCTTGTCTCAGTAAATTGATGCCTTTTCTTTGGCTTTTGGTTGCTGAAACCATATAATATAGGGTTCATAGAATGGGTTCTGGACCAGACTGTCTGAATACATACCCCTTTCTGCCTTTTAGTAATTGGGTAATTTGGACAAGTCCTTTTGGCCTCACTTTCTTCATATGCAAAGTGGGAAAGATAATGATAGCTACCTCATTAAAAGAAATTAAGAAAGCTTGAACTAGTGCCTGACATTTAGTAAACTGCAGCTGTTATTCTGTAATGACAGTAAGAACCAGTAGTGTGTGCAGTGTTTCCCTTCACTCGTGTTTTTTTTCCTCAGAATTTACTGAACACCTATTTTTGTAATAGAAATTGCAAACGGGGAAATCAGAACAAACAAGTAAATAAACAGATCTTTCAAAAACTGCTATTAAGAAAACTAACAGCATGCACTTTCATTTTTACATATCTTTTGGCTCTCACATGCCAAATTCTATTTATTAAATTCAGTAGGTATTTTATAACTCTTAACCAGACTGAATATTTCTGGTTGCTATGGTTAGAACCTCAAAATTTTAGGTCAATCTGGCATCATCAAAGAGCAGACTGTAGAGTATAAATAATCTCTCTTCCTTAATTTCTTTATATTTTATTTTCCTTTTATTCATTAAAGAAATTTTTACTTTCTCCTTGCTTTGTATTTTCACCAGTGCATTTTTTTTAACTTTAATACCTTTGTGTTTCTCATTGCTCCTCTAGATATAACACTTTTTTCTCACCTTTCTAGAATTTGTATGTAGTAGACTTTTGGTGTTCTCATGAGATTAATGCCCAATAATTGACCAAATTTGTGAGGGCCATTATATCATATAACTGTACACATAAAATACAGTAAACTTTTTAAATGTAATTACTCTTTCAAATGTAAATATAGGTATGTTTTACATTTTCTGGTTACAGAAGTATCATTTTCTTAGATTTATCTCCTTTACTTTCTGTCATCAGGTATGAAAATTAGTTTTCTTTTGGGGGCTAGTTTTTGTAAAGAAATTATGATTTTTAAAATCATTTTATAATCATATCTTTTATGTATCAACTTGGTGACCTTGGACCAGTTACTTAACTTTGGCGCCTCACTTTCCTCATCTGTATAGTATTGCTACTAATAGTCCCATTTTATAGGAGTGTTGTGAGGCTTAAATGAAATAATTCGTGTTAAATGTTTCACATATACAAGTCATTCAGTAAGTGTCTGATGTTATAACTGTGATAGAATGACAGAGCTCGCTTGGTTTGGCTCCAAAGAGGATAGAGAAATTGAGAAAATTTCTTGTAGATTTTTCATTAATACTTCCATGTTGTATGTTTAAACATTTTCTGTACATATAAAATTACATATACAACTTACAAAGAATTCAGAAAAGGAGAAAAGTACAAAAATAAAAATTAGCCATAATCATACCACTTCTTAATTTTGTCATGACATGTTGGTGTTTCCTTTTATGTGAGGAATTTTATTTTTAAACAAATACTAGGATGTTATAATCAATTTTGTGGGGTACATTTTCTGTACTTTTAATTTTTTGCAATTATGTTTGATAAGGCTACGTTGTTTTCTAAAATCTATATGTTCTTTAAGTTATTTAACTTTTCTGCCATTATTTGGATCCTTTGTCTTTTGTTGAATCCCCTGTCTTTGGCTTGCCCTTTTTTTTTCTTTAAATTTATTCTCTCATTTTTGGGTAGCATGTTTTTTGATAGCTTCTTGAGAAAAAGAGTGTTGGAAAAGTATATATTTGAGATTTTACATGCCTGAAAAATTATTCTTACATTTAATTGAACCAATGTAGAACTTACTGAAAATTTTCTTCAGAATTTTTCCTCTTGTTTCCAGTATTGCTGTTGAGAAGTCCAATCCTGTTTCAAAGTTCTGATTCTGATCCTGTTTCTTGTCTTTGCAAGCTTTATGTTCTTTTTGTTCCTGATTTTCTGAAATATCATGGTGACATACCCTAATGTGTGTATATAATTTCTCATTCATTATGCTGGGCACTCTTTATAGAATACATATTACTTGGATGTTAATCTGTTGAATCAATCCTGAGTTTCTTGTTATTTCTCTTTTAGCTTCCATTCCTTCGTCTTTTTGTTCACTTTTCTTGTATTTCTTCAACTTTATTTAGCTTAATTTTCATTATCATTTTAAATATTTTAAGAGTTCTTGCATTCTCCAAGTCTTTTTTTTTAACATTGTTTCATGGATGTAACATTTTCTTTTATCTCTCTTTGACAACATTAATTATTACTCTGAAGGTTTTTTTGACACCCTACTCTGACCTCTTTTCTGATTCTCTGCTTTTATAAGTGTCTTTCATGTTGGAAACGTTCCTTAAGTATCTGTTCATTGGCTTTCTAGTCATTGCTGACAATGAGACACTAAAGAGCTGATTGCCAGAGAGGGTGGGGGTTGGTGGTGGCATGGGTGTGTGTGTGTATGTTGTGTTTGACAGGGAGGGGCAATGGCTCTGGCCTCTTTGGTGAGCATCACGGTAGGGTGTTCCTGTGGTCACATACCATTTTCACTGTGGATCCTAAACTCTTGATATTGATAATTATTTTTCCCTGGGGAAGTTCAGCTTCTTTGCAGAAGGATCTTTCAGTCTCCTTAAGTCTGTTTGCTGTCTGCCATTTGGGAGTTATACAGGGTGAAGGAGCACCCAGGGCACTCTGCACTTCACCTATGTCCCTTCTCTGTGTCTGATGAGTCCAAATCTCTGGTTTATATTCTTCAGGGAATACACTTTCTGGACTTCCAAGATGAGTGTATGTTGGGGGAATTGCCTGACTGCCTAGGTTCAAGTGGAGATTTAATTACTTTACTATACAACCTTTGAAATAATGCTCCTATTTTCAGACCTTATTTCACTGCATCTTCTTTGGACACCAATACTTCTCCAATTCCTTAATGCTTTTGGGTTCTACAGAGCAAAATTGTTTTTCTTTTTGTATTTCTTTAGATATAGTTGTCAAGCTTTTTCAACCATTTGGTTTGATTTGCATGCTTCATCCATCTGCTTTCCATATATGTATATTGATACATTGTGGTTTGGGGTTGCAGGTAATTTTCTGGATTTACTGAAGAAAACTGTTTTCTTGTTATTTTGGTTGGGTTTTTAAGAGACAGGGATTGATTAAATGTTTATTATTTGGAAAGTGGAAGTTTGTTGTAAGCCTTTTTGTTTTTTTAAATAAGTTTTTTAAAACTAAAGAAGGAACATAATTACAATGGAATACTACTCAGCCATAAAAAATAACGAAGTAATGCCATTTGCAGCAACATGGGTAGACCTAGAGGTTATCATACTAAGTGAAGTAAATCAGGAAGACAAAGGCCATATGATATCACTTATATGTGGAATCTAAGATATGATAAAAATGAACTTATTTACAAAACAGAAATAGACTCAGACATAGAAAACAAACTTATGGTTACCAAAGGGGAAAGGGGGTGGGGGGGATAAATTAAGAGTTTGGGATTTGCAGATACCAACTACTATATATAAAACAGATAACAGTGTTGAACTATATAGCACAGGGAACTATATTCAATGTCCTGTAATAAACCATTATGAAAAAATATGTATATATGTATAACTAGAATCACTTTGCTGTACACCAGAAACTCACACAACATTGTAAGTCAGCTATACTTCAATTAAAAAAAGAGGGAATATAATCATACCTCTCTTTAAAATTTAGTTTTGTCCCATTATCAAATATATTTCCAGGGTTTATAGTAATAGTTTTCAAAAGTATAGTAGGTATCACTAAATATAAAGGCAGCTTTTTAGTTTTCATTTTTATGTTGAAGAACACATAAATGCAAATTGTTGAATAGTAAATAAAAGGGCCAATGTCCATAATCTTAATTTTAACCATCCCATTTGCCAATAATCTATTTTGTTCCAGTTTTTGTTTTATATGTTCCCAGCTCCAACATTGTTTTTCTTCTATTGGGTCTTTAAATTCTTTGATACTCTTTTTTTTAGTGTTCTTTTTTTTTTTTCCTTTTTGCGGTATGCGGGCCTCTCACTGTTGTGGCCTCTCCCGTTGCGGAGCACAGGCTCCGGATGCGCAGGCCCAGCGGCCATGGCTCACGGGCCCAGCCGCTCCGCGGCATATGGGATCCTCCCAGACCGGGGCACGAACCCGTATCCCCTGCATCGGCAGGCGGACTCTCAACCACTGCGCCACCAGGGAGGCCCTTTTTTTAGTGTTCTTGATGTCCTCACTGCCTCCACTTTCCTAGCTTAGATTCTGTTATCCAGATTTATTATAATCATGTCCTTCTCATGAAGGACCCTCAACATCCTTGCTCTCCATTATACCCCCCTAGGAAAACCTCATATTACTACCTGTTCCATACCTACACAAGTGGAGCTGAAAGTGGCTATAGAACAACACATAGTTATAATGGCTGGGCATTTTACATTTTTCTCTCAAGTGGACCTTTAGTGCTGCCTAGCAATCCTATTACAGTATTCTATGCCATGGATATTCCTACTTTCTTATAAGATTATTTCACACCTTCTCCTCAAACCTGTAGCATCTGCTATCCTCTTTTCTTCACAATTAGCTGATTATCTTGCTAGCTTTGTAGAGACAGAAGAGAATCCTTCAGTGATTAAACCTACTTATCTAGGTGCACCAGTACACATATACTCTGCTTTTTCTCTTATTACAGTACTATCTATCTAAGGTTAGTCCTTGCCCTTGTGCAGTGGATCCAATTCCTGTTCACCGCCTCAAAAACTTTACTCTTCAGGGTGTTTTTTCTCTCTGTCCTGCTTCAGTTTCCCCATCCCCTTTATCATTATATTAATATGCTATAACAGCCTTTATCTTTTAGAAACACTCTGTATCAGTTAGGGCCCTTCAGAAACACAGACCCATCGGGAGATATACTTAGTTACTTGCTTTCTTTTTTTTTTTTTGCGGTATGCGGGCCTCTCACTGTTGTGGCCTCTCCCGTTGTGGAGCACAGGCTCCGGACACGCAGGCTCAGCGGCCATGGCTCACGGGCCCAGCCGCTCCGTGGCATGTGGGATCTTCCCGGACTGGGGCACGAACCCATGTCCCCTGCATCGGCAGGCGGACTCTCAACCACTGCGCCACCAGGGAAGCCCTAGTTACTTGCTTTCTTATTTGCATACAAACATACACACACAAAGATATATATATTTGGGGAGAGAAAGATTTATTTTAGTGAATGGCTCACACAATTTGCGAGCTGGCAATTTTTAAATCTGTAGGGCGGGCCAGCAGGCTAGAAACTTAGGCAGGAGTTGTACAGTCTTGAGGCAGAAATTGCTTTTCTAGGAAACCTCAGTTTTTGCTCTTAAAGCATTCAGCTGATTGGATGAGGCCACCACATTTTTGAAGGTAGTCTCCTTTACTTACAGATGTTAATCTTATCTACAAAATACCTTCACGGTAACACCTGAATTAGTGCTTGATTAAATAACTGGATACCGTAGCCTAGCCAAGTTGACACATAAGACTGACCATCACTCCCTCCCTTGTTTCCACATGCTCCTTAGCTACAGTCCTGTTTTTCTCCTTTTCTTTATAGCAAATCTCAAAGAATTATTTCTATTTACTGTCTCTACTCACTCTCTTCTTATTCTCTTTAAACCCACTCCAGTCAGGTTTCTATCTACCTGTTCACTGCCTTTGCTCTTGTTGAGGTCAGCAGTTACCTTCTTAGTGTCAAAAAGCACTGGGCAGCTCCATTGTCATCTTTCTTGAAAGACATAACTACTTCTTCCTTCTTAAAGCACTGTTTTGGTGGATTGTAGAAAGCTAAACTGTAAATATTGAATTATCTCAGACTCAATCTAAAGACCTTTTTATCTTTTCTATCTTTATTCACTCCTCAGTGAATAAAGTAAAAGCCAATTCCATGTTTTTATTATTTCTATTAAAAAATAATGGTGGTGGGCTTCCCTGGTGGCGCAGTGGTTGAGAGTCTGCCTGCCGATGCAGGGGACGCAGGTTTGAGCCCCGGTCTGGGAAGATCCCATATGCTGCAGAGCGGCTGGGCCCGTGAGCCATGGCCACTGAGCCTGTGTGTCTGGAGCCTGTGCTCCGCAACGGGAGAGGCCACAACAGTGAGAGGCCCGCATACCGCAAAAAAAGATAAAAAATAAAATAATAATGGTGGTGAGATGACAGCAAGACCTTTTTTGACCCACCTCCTAGAGTAATGGAAATAAAAACACAAATAAACAAATGGGACCTAGTGAAACTTGAAAGCCTTTGCACGGCAAAGGCAACTATAAACAAAACGAAAAGACAGCCCTCAGAATGGGAGAAAATATTTGCAAACGAATCAGCAGACAAAGGATTAATCTCCAAAATATATAAACAGCTCATGCAGCTCAGTATTAAAAAACAGACAACCTGGGACTTCCTGGGTGGCGCAGTGTTTAAGAATCCACCCGCCAATGCAGTGAACACAGGTTCAAGCCCTGGTCTGGGAAGATCCCACATGCCTTTGAGCAACTAAGCCCGTGTGCCACAACTACCGAGCCTGCGAGTCACAACTACTGAGCCCGAATGCCACAACTACTGAAGCCTGCACGCCTAGAGCCTGTGCTCTGCAACAAGAGAAGCCACTGCAATAAGATGCCCATGCGCCACAACTAGAGAAACCCCCCGTGCAACAAGGAAGATCCAACACTGCCAGAAAAAACAACCCAATCAAAAAATGGGCTGAAGACCTAAATAGACATCTCTCCAAAGAAGACATACACATGGCCAAGAGGCACATGAAAAGCTGCTCAACATCACTAATTATTAGAGAAATGCACATCAAAACTACAATGAGGTATCACCTCACACCAGTTAGTATGGGCATCGTCAGAAAATCTGTAAACAACAAATGCTGGAGAGGGTGTGGAGAAAAGGGAACCCTCTTGTACTGTTGGTGGGAATGTAAATTGATACAGCCACTATGGAGAACAGTATGGAGGTTCCTTAAAAAACTAAGAATAGAATTACCATATGACCTAGCAATCCCACTACTGGGCATATACCCAGAGAAAACCATAATTCAAAAAGACACATGCACCCCAGTGTTCATTGCAGCACTGTTTACAATAGCCAGGTCATGGAAGCAACCTAAATGCCCATCAACAGACGAATAGATAAAGAAGTTGTGGTACATATATACAATGGAATATTACTCAGCCATAAAAATGAACGAAATTGGGTCATTTGTAGAGATGTGGATGGATCTAGAGACTGTCATACAGAGTGAAGTAAGTCAGAAAGAGCAAAACAAATATCATATATTAACGCATGTATGTGGAATCTAGAAAAATGGTACAGATGAACCGGTTTGCAAGGCAGAAATAGAGACACAGATGTAGAGAACAAACAGATGGACACCGGGTGGGGGGGGAAGTGGGGGGGGCAGTGGGATGAATTGGGAGATTGTGATTGACATATATACACTAATATGTATAAAATAGATAACTAATAAGAACCTGCTGTATAAAAAATAAATTAATTAAAAAAATGATGGTGAGAGAGTAATGCTGTCATACGATTTAAAATTCCAGACTTAAAAATGTTATATGGTGAAATGTCAGTGTTCTACCCATGGCTCTCAGCCATCAAATTCCCTTCTCTGAATGCAACCAAAGTTGCCTGTTTCTTATATATCTTTCCAAAGATTTTATGAATATGATAGCACATACATATTCAGTGAGAGGCAGTATGGTGTAGTGGTTAAGAACTTAGACTATGGAGCATGACGGCTGTAATCAAATTCTATCTCTGCCAGTTATTGGCTGTGTAATTGCCAAGTCTCTTAGTCAATCTGTACCTCAGTTTTCTCTTACGTATAAAAGAAATAATTATAATACTTAACTTGATAGAGTTGTGAGGTATAAATGAATAAGTGTGTGTAAAGAGCTTAGAAGAGTGACTGGCCCATAATAATAAATAATGCATTCTTTCTTCATGCGTAAATGATATAATATACACAGTGACAGGCATCTTGCCTTTTTTTTCCACCAAGAAGTTTATTGGCAGACTTTTCTTTACAGCATATAAATCATGCCTCATTTTTTCCTAGTGGCTGAATAGTCGTTCATTGAATCGATATGCTATCCAGTTTAATGGCTCTAAAAACCAATATTTTTATGATGATGTATATCTATTAACCATCTCCACTTAGATAACTAATATGCACAAGACATTCTAATTACCCTTGCCTTTCCTATTTCTCTCATTTCCTATATTATCATATTCTTTTAGCTCTACCTTGGAAATATATTTCAGATCTAACTTTCTCTCCACCTACTGCTACCACTTCAATCCAAGCTGGCATTGCTTTACTGAGTTGCTCAAGGCCAAAAACTCGAGATTCATTATTGTAAGCTTTTGGCAAAATATGTTCAGTTCTCTTTCAGTGTTCTATTTGGTCTCCCTTCTTCCACTTTTACTCTTCTATAGTCTGTTCACATAGCATTTAAAAGTATAAATCAGACTATTTCTCACCCACACCAAAATTTCCAGTGGATCTTATCTCATTTAGATTTAATTCTTGAGTCCTAACTAGATCCTAGTTAAAACTCTTACAACCTGGCCTTTTGATTTCCTCCTCAACCTTGTATCCTGCTTCTGCCTATTTCTGTGCTTCAGCCACACTAAGTACCTTGCTCTTTTATGAGTCCTCTCTCATAACAATTTACCTCATAACCTTTGCACTTTTTATTCCCTTTCCTTGGGACCCTTTCTGTCATATAATCATGCTCATTGACTCACGCATGCTTAAATATGAGCTCTTCAGAGAGGCCCAGCCACCCCGTTTGCTCTCTGTCCTTTTTACCATACTTTACTTTTTTTAACCATATATTTTTTCTTTAACTGATATACTTTTTCATTTGTATATTATCTATTGATATATTATTTTCTCCTCACTAGAAGATAAAAATCATGGAAGCAGATACTCGGTCTCATTCACTTTTGTGCTTCTAGTACACAAAACAATGCTCAGTACTTACGGATTGGTAAATGAATGAGGAAGCACTAAATTAAATAAGTGTTTTTTGAACTCTCTGTGGTGAAAGAATAGTTTTTTAATTATGATCTTAGTGTCATTTTTTTACTAGATTCAGTAGACATAAGATTATTGTGTCAGATTGTTATAAAAATTTCTAAAAACCTACTTCCAAATTTATACTTTTAATGAACTGGTAACAGGCCATTTGTGGTCAACACATATTTGCAGAACACATTCTTAGTAGCACAGCAGTAGAACAAGTTTGCCATTCTGTAGCCAACAGTTAAAATATGAAGGCTAAATTAAGTATTCTCCTTGGTAGACAAAGAGAAGGCACTTCAAAGCCCACATCCCGGGGCTTCCCTGGTGGCGCAGTGGTTGAGAGTCTGCCTGCTGATGCAGGGGACGCGGGTTCGTGCCCCGGTCCGGGAAGATCCCACATGCCGCGGAGAGGCTGGACCCGTGAGCCATGGCCACTGGGCCTGCGTGTCCGGAGCCTGTGCTCCGCGACGGGAGGGGCCACAATGGTGAGAGGCCCGCGTACCGCAAAAGGAAAAAAAAAAAAAAAAAAAGCCCACATCCCAGAAACCAGGCTGAATTACTGGATTTATAAAATTTATAAAATTCTGTTAGTAATACCAGTAAAACTTAATTAGTGCTCACTCTATGCAGGAATGAGTCTTTTTTCAGTGGACTCAATAATCCCTATCACAATCCCCATGTTGTATCTATATAGTTAAGTTAGAAGTCTTTCCTCAATAGCTGTTTATTTGCTTATATGTTAGTATTTAAAGTGAAAATTTCAGTGAAGTTTAAATTTTACAGGTCCATAAACATCTCAGTAAATACTGCTCTATCGTATCTAATATGTTTCTGAAAATGTATTGATCATTTTACATTTTTTTTTTTTAGTATGTTGATATATTTTGTTGTTTATATATACCTAGGATGGGAGGAGGGTCATTACACAATGACAGTTGGAGTTTGGGATCTGGGTTCCCAAGGAGATATATAGCTGAAGACAAAAAACGATTAAGTTCAAGAAAATCTGTATTTCAGCTTCCGCTGGTGAATTCCAGCCAGGGTTGGTGTTAATTTTTAATGCTTTCCAACTCGTTGATCTTCAAGTCATTTTATTTTAGAGATCTAGAAGTATAAACTGAATTAAGGTCCATTTGGGTATGACTTTGTATGCTTAGGACAAGCTCTGTTAAACTGTTTTCTGTTATCCCTGACTTGGGCAATTTGAATGTACCAGATCCCTTCTGCCTTTGAGCTGTTCTTTTTTATACAGATTAATTTTAAGAGTACTTTTAACCTTCAGAGGTATTCTACTGACAATGTGTAAAATGTTGTAAAATCACTAGCCTATATTTCAAAACACAAGAAGATTTCTCAATTTATTATATTTAGATGCTGTATCTCAGGAAAAGGGAAACATTTTCATTTAAATGCATTTCTAACTACTCACTAACTTAAATACATTTTATTTTTAGGATTTTTGTCTTGTATTTTGGTTTGAGGGCAGTAGCAATCGCTAGTAACATGGATTTGTCCAAAATGTAGATAGAGTTTCCGAATAACGAAGTGTGTGTGTGTGTTTGTGTGTGTGTGTGTATAGATAGATAGATAGATATAGTTACACTATTATGTATACATGTTTATATATTTAATTAAAGGGAAATTTTAGAAGTTTTAAAAGAAATGCATGCTCATCTTTAGTTATGTATATGTTTGCAGATGTTTAGATTGGTTCTTCCAAAACACTCATTAATAACTGAACATTGGTATTTGCAGATAAATAAACTAAGTGAAAAAAAATGGAGATCATTTTACCATCACAAACTCTTTTATTCCTTTACCAGAATTCCCTACACTGTTATCATCTCAATGATGAAAGTTAATATGAATAGACAAAAGGTTAAGGTCATACCTGTTGCTCAGAGGACTTGAAAGAGAAGTTTGATAATATTTAATTAGATTTACAAATACAAGTGAGTGTTTAAAAATATAACACTGTGACTGGGGAAACAGATCAGAAATTCACAGAATATATTTTTAATGAATTTAATGACTTTGGTAGGTTCAGTCTATTTTTCAGGGATCAGAGGTTATGCCATTCATTGAGGTGAGGAACACAGAGAAAGGACCATCTTTGGGAGTAAAAGTCATGAATTGATTGTAAGCAAATGAGACACCTTTGACGCATCTAAGTAAAGGTATTAAGGAAGCAATTGTATACATAGAATTGGTGGCCAAAAGAAAGGTCTAAAAGGTTTGGTTAGTATGCTCTTACTTAGGTTGTGTATGTTTGAAGGTGAGGGAAAGGGGTTGTTGAAAAGACTACATAAATCCTTGCTGCTGATAATTAGGATGGGTCCGTTTTGGGTTTTTTGGAGTATTTTTGGCCAAACTGAGCAGCTTTTGGGATCTTAGTTCCCCGACCTGGGGTTGAACCCAGGGCCACGGAAGTGAAAGCACCAAGTCTTAATCACTGGACCACCAGGGAACTCCCAGGATGAGTCTGTTTTTAAGTGGGAATGTTAATGAGCCAAGCTTATAGGGACACTGAGGCAGAGAAAATTGTCACAGACTAAAATGGTGAGTTTATTTCTATAAAATAATTTTTCATCTTTCTTATTTAAATTATGCCTAGATTGTAAAACATAGAAGTTGACTGGTTTCCTTCCATCATCCACTTCTGTTATAAATTTGTAATCTTATGGATGAAATTCTGATTCACAGGTGAATACTATAATCTTACTTTATTTCATAGCCATGAAGCTCATGACTGCTCTGGTGAATGTTGCCTTAAACCTCAGTATTCATCAGGATAATACACAGAGACAGTATGAAGCTGAAAGAAATAAAATGATTGGGAAGAGAGCCAACGAAAGGTTGGAGTTACTACTTCAAAAACGCAAAGAGGTAAGGTTCACAGTAACTGTGATTCTTATATTCTGTAAATGTGTAGTAAATATATCATATGTGTTTTTATTCTCTCTAAAAAGGTTTGTGTGTATTTTTAAAAGTTGTGGTTTTTTTTAAGTTTGATTATTTGATCTCAAAGTTTTCAAATGAAACTGGAATTTGCTTCCAGCCAGTGATTGATTATCTGAGTGCTGTCTGAGGGCAGAAGAGAAACAGAACAACCATACTTTAGAAAGAAGGTGGTCTGGGAATTAGATAACTCAAAAAGATTATCAAGCTATGGGCCCAGGAAGCACAGTAAATACTAACATCAGAACTAGGGGCCAGCAAAGATGCATTGCAGGAGAAAGCCAAAGACTAGATATTAGTAGATGTATGAGACATTTCTGTGAATAATAAGACTGGTTCCAATTTTACAGTGAAATTTTCATATAAATGTGTTGAAAGAGATTTTAAACTGGATTTTTAGTAGGCAACATTTTTATTCATCCAATCAGAAATAAAATTTTAGATGTACAGTGTTAGTCTGTATTTTAACTTGATACGACGGATAATATCTCAGTGCTATAAATATATTGCTGTCAACAAATCATGGCTTATAACAGGCAGCGGGAAGCAACAAACTTAGGATTAACTCGTGGCCTGTGCTGTATTGGAGTGCTAGGACTGCTGTAGCGCATACCACACACTGATTTTTCCTTTTTTATTATTAGTATTATTTTTTAATTTTATTTATGTTTGGCTGCGTTGGGTCTTCATTGCTGCACACGGGCTTTATCTAGTTGTGGAGAGCGGGGGCTTCTCATTGCAGTGGCTTTTCTTGTTGCGGAGCATGTGCTCTAGGTGCACCGGCTTTAGTAGTTGTGGCCCACGGGCTTAGTTGCTCCTCAGCCTGTGGGATCTTCCTAGACCAGGGCTCGAGTCCGTGTCCCCTGCATTGGCAGGCGGATTCTTAACCACTGCGCCCCCAGGGAAGTCCCTGGTTTTTCTTTAGAACAGAAATTTATTGTCTCACAGCTGTATAAGCTAGAACTGGCAGATAACGCTAATCTTCACATGGCCTTCTCACTGTGTGTGTGTCTCTAAATTTCTCCGTTATAAAAAGGAGACAGTCATATTTGATTTGGGGCCCATCCTACTCCAGTATGAACTCATCTTAGCTAATTACATCTGCTGTAACCCTATTTCCAAATAAGGTTTGAGGTTCTGGGAGTTAAGACTTCAGCATATGAAGTTTTGAGGAACACGGTACAACTCATAGCACATTCTGTACTAGAAATAATTGTAAGTTTTGGAACTGTACTTCAGTAAGAACTGCTAACCAAACTACCTCTTATAAAGTATTTAATTTTTTATATAATAAATGCAGCAAAAGTAGAACTTATAGTAAGTTTCAGTATTTGAATGATTTACTATAAAGGTATTCCCAAAGTTATTTCAGTAAAACCCCAAACAAAACATATAGCAAAAGAGAAAGTCTGAAGGAATTTTATTGTCACATTTGTATATGCAGTAAAAGCAAATGTTTCACTGCAGAACAAATTAAAATAAAAACCATCATCTTGAATGTGATTTTGTATCAGTGCTTTTGTTCCTTTTGAGTAGTAAACTCAAAATTTGAATGTGATTTTGTATCAGTGCTTTTGTTCCTTTTGAGTGGTAAACTCAAACTTTAACTCTGATGTGTAGTATTGCCTGAAATTTATTTATCTCTTTTCTATAGTATTTTATTTTGTTGCTGCATTTCACCACTAATGGCTAGTGTCCTTGATATCTTCTGCTGTTCCTCCTATATTGGGAATTTGACCAATGCTCAGTTTGGTGCTAATCAGATGCAGAGTAATATTTGGATACTTTAGGTGGAATAGGAACTTTCTTACATAGTGGCAAATATGATAATCGAGGATGATCTGTTACCAAGAAATGTAAAACCAAGCAGGGGACCTGGTTTGGACAGGAGAGGTAAAGAAATTGAGGCCTATTCCCAAAGCAGATGATATTTTGTGGTAGTAATCTGGTCACACTTAGCCACACCACTCCTTTTTAGTCATTGTGTAATACATGTTGAGAGAGACAGAAAGCGGTTTTAAGCCAATGTAGAAAAGCTATAGAAATAATGAAAGAATACTGGTAATTTCGGACATCTGTTGCACAATACATGAGAAGAAAGATTGAAAATTACCCAGAATGAGAATAATCAGGAATTAAAAACAATTGGAACTCTTTATTGCAAATAAAATTATCAATATTTTAATTTATATTTATTTTTCATTTCAGCTACAAGAAAATCAGGATGAAATCGAAAATATGATGAACTCTATTTTTAAGGGTATATTTGTTCATAGATACCGGTAAGGGATTTTAAAAATCATTTAGAACATCTTTAACTTAAATAATTTATTGCTTCTTTGTAGTCCTAGGCAATAAAAATATAAACTTTCTAATTATTTGTTTCGTTAGCCGGAAAACAGCTTTGGGTATAAAAGCTAAATAAATGTACTATTAACTGTGGTCAAAATTGTACCACCACCATCATTGCCACACTCTTCCAGATTCAGAACATGTACTGTTAGAGACATCCTATGTACTTGGATTTGTACTGATGTAATATTAATAAGATATCATTAAGTTAATGTGGCCTTAATAAGATTTGATTGTCTTCATATTTGAAAAAATTAAATTCCCTACTTCCTGCCCTTTTGTACTCATCTTGTTATATGATCAAATTAACCAACAGTGTTTTAAAAATGTGTTGGTGAAGATGGGAGAAATGAGTACGGTAGAGGGCACCTCTGCAGATAATGCAGCATCTTTATAACATCACTCGTCTTTACCTTCAACTATACACAAGAAAATAGGATCAAAGTATTTCTGAAGTATTTTTGTCATGCTCCATTGCAAGTTGTCTTTCTGTGAAACGTGTGACCTATTAAAATACTACATGAGCGTATTTCATGGAGAATTAATGAATCATATACATACGCTTGTTGCCTTCTATTAATTTGATTTGATATGTTTAGGCAGATAGACACAGATAATAGATGCACTGTTTTTAGACACATTTAAGACTTTAATTGGTCAGTTAGTTTTAAAAGTTAATTAAAACGGAAATTATTTTTTTAAAAAGAAAAATTGGTAACTTCGATAATTTACCTTAAAACATTTTATTTTAACTGAAAATGTAAAACTCTTTTGAAATAGAACCAAGGCTTTTACTTTGAGTATGAATTCTCTGAATGGAGTATCACATCCTCTTTCTTACATAAACCATGCATGTTAATGAATTATCGACAAATTTATTTTCAAAAAAGCAAAAATTTCCGTATACCTGCCTTGCAGTCTTTTTTTTAAATTATAGCTTTATAGACATATAATTAACATAAAATAGCACATTTAAGTGCATGATTTGATGACTTTTCATACACACACACACATTACACACACCCCTACCTGTAAAACTACCACAGGCAAGATAATGAATATATCCATTATCCTCAGAAGTTTTCTCCTACCACTTTGTAATTCCTCCTTTGCTGCCACTCTCCCCTTTCCCATCCTTAAGCAATCAATGATCTCCTTCCTAACTGATTTGTTTACATTTTCTAGAATTTTATAGAAATGGAATTTACACTTTGTACTCCTGATTTTTGTTCGTGTCTTGGTCTGGCTTCTTTCACTAATAAAATGAAGGGCTTTCATCCTTAAGACTTAATTGTAAGTTTTTTGTAGATTAACTTTATCTGGTTGAGGAAGTTTCCTATCCCTAGTTTTCTGAGACTTTGTTAGGAATGGATATTGAATTTTGTCAAATACTTCTCTCCATCTTTTGAGATCATTATGTAGTTTTTCTTTTTTAAGAGTGTTAATGTGGTGAATTAAATTGGTTGATTTTTTAAACATTAACTCAACCTAAACTTCTTGGAATAAAACCCATACACATAATCATGCTATATTATTTTTCTTCATTTAAATCTTTTTATTGCTATAAAGTCATTTTTTTTGAAATGTAGATGATTTACAATGTCCTGTTAGTTTCGAATATAGAGCAAAGTGATTCAGATATATATATAGATAGATATAGATAGATAGATACAGATATATGTATAGATATATAGATATATACAGTAAGTCCCCTACATACAAATGAGTTCCGTTCCGAGAGTGTGTTCGTAAGTCCAACTTGTTAAGTCCAAGAAAGTTAGCCTAGGTACCCAGCTAACACAATTGGTTATGCAGTACAGCACTGTACTGCAATAGGTATATAATACTTTTCATGCAAATAATTCATAAAAATCAAACACACGCAAACAATAAAACATTTTTCATCTTGCAGTACAGTACCTTGAAAAGTACAGTAGTCCAGTACAACAGCTGGCATACAGAGGCTGGCATCAAGTGAACAGGGAAGAAGAGTTACTGACTGGAGGAGGGAGAGGAGGTGGGAGATGGTAGAGCTGAAGGATCGTCAGCCACAGGAGATGGAGGGCCAGCTGCAGTTTCACTCACGCCCGACACTGATGGCACAGGTTCTGGTTCCTTGCTGGATTCAGTTCGGTCTACCCTCTAGAAAAAACGATCCAGTGATGTCTGGGTAGTAGCTCTTTTTTTCTCGTCATAGATGACACAGTAGCACTGGATTGCATCCTAAATGGCTGCTGTAACCTTTGTGTACTGTTCCACATTCGGGTTCTGTGCCCCAAAAACTAACAGTGCCTCCTCAACTAAAGAAAATTCCCTTGCCATTTCCTGCATCGTAAATCTCTTCAGTTCTGCAGTTACTTGTTCTTCCTCTTGTCTCTCTCTTTGTCTTTGCTCTGGACCTCCAATTCCTTTTTTTTTTTTTTTTTTTTTTTTTTTTGTGGTATGCGGGCCTCTAACTGTTGTGGCCTCTCCCATTGTGGAGCACAGGCTCCGGACGTGCAGGCCTAGCGGCCATGGCTCATGGGCCTAGCCGCTTTGTGGCATGTGGGATCTTCCCGGACCGGGGTACGAACCCGTGTCCCCTGCATCGGCAGGCAGACTGTCAACCACTGTGCCACCAGGGAAGCCCTGGACCTCCAATTCTTGGTGCCTCTTAGCAGTACCAGCTACATCACTGCTGCTTTTACACTTGCTTCCGGACATCCTGGGCTTGAAGTAAAGATACTCTACTACTATATACATTACTGTACAGTAAAGTACACAAAAGCACAACCACTTGAAGAGGATGCACACACATCACAGTGTACACCAGACGTGAATTAACTTACATGATTAGACATGCGAACACACGTTCACGTCTTTGAAAGTTGTCAACTTAAAGGTCCGTATGTAGGGGACTTACTGTATATGAATGTATATCAATTTTTTTCAGATTCTTTACCCTTGTAGGTTATTACAAAATATTGAGTATACTTCCCTGTGCTATACATTAGGTCCTTCTTGGTTATCTATTACATTTTGTACACAGTAATGTGTATATGTTAATCCCATCCTCCTAATTTATCTTCTCCCTGCCCATCTCTTTTGGTAACCAAAACTTTGTTTTCTGTGTCGGTCACTCTATTTCTGTTTTGTAAGTAAGTTCATTTATATCTTTCTTTTTTTATTGATTCTTCCAATATTGTTAAAATGGCTCTACTACACAAGACAATCTACAGATTCAGGGCAATCCCTATCAAATTACCAATGGCATTTCTCACAGAACTGGAACAAAAAAATGTTTAATTTGTATGGAAACACAAAAGACCCCAAATAGGCAAAGCAATCCTGAGAAAGAAAAACGGACCTGGAGGAATAAGGCTCCCTGATTTCAAACTATACTACAAAGCTACAGTTGTCAAAACAGTATGGTATTGCACAAAAACAGAAATAAAGATCAGTGGAACAGGATAGAAAGCCCAGAAATAAACACATGCACCTATAGTCAATTAATCTACAACAAAGGATGCAAGAATATACAATGAAGAAAAGACAGTCTCTTCAAGAAGTGGTGCCGGGGGCTTCCCTGGTGGTGCAGTGGTTAAGACTCCATGCTCCCAATGCAGGGGGCCCAGGTTTGATCCCTGGTCAGGGAGCTAGATCCCACATGCATGCCGAAACTAAGAGTTTGCATGCCACAACTAAGGAGCCCGTGAACTGTGACTAAGACCTGGTGCAACCAAATGAATAAACAATAAATTTATATAAAAAAGTGAATCATTAAAAAAAATGAAGTGGTGCTGGATAAACTGGACAGCTACATGTAAAAGAATGAAATTAGACCGTTCTCTAACACCATATACAAAGCTAAACTCAAATGGATTAAAGACCTAAATGTAAGACCAGTTACTATAAAGCTCCAGGAGGAAAACATAGGCGGAACACTCTTTGACATAATTCGCAGCAAGATTATTTTAGATCTGTCTCCTAGAATCATGGAAATAAAAACAAATATTTTTTAAATGGGACCTAATTAAACTTAAAAGCTTTTGCACAGCAAAGGAAATAATAAACAAAATGAAAAGACAACTTACGGAATGGGAGAATATATTTACAAACAGTGCACCACCAAGGGATTAATTTCCAAAATATTCAAACAGGTCATACAGCTCAATAAAAAAAACAAACAAAAAAAACAATCAAAAAACTGGGCAGAAGACCTACCTAGACGTTTTTCCAAAGAAGACATACCGATGGCAACAGGCACAAGAAAAGATGCTCAACATCATAATTATTAGAGAAATGCAAATCAAAACTACAATGAGGTATCACCACACTCCAGTCAGAATGGCCATCATCAAAATGTCTGCAAATAATAAATGCTGGAGAGGGTGTGGAGAAAAAGGAACCCTCCTACACTGTTGGTGAGAATGTAAATTGGTTCCGCCACTATGGAGAACACCATGGAGGTTCCTTAAAAAACTAAACATAAAGTTACCATATGATCCTGGAATCCCACTCCTGGGCGTATATTCAGAGGAAACTATAATTTAAAGAGATACATACACCCCAGTATTCATATCAGCACTATTTACAATAGCCAAGACATGGAAGCAGCCTAAATGTCCATTGACAGATAAATGGAAGATACAAATGAAGTTAATTATAAAACAAGTAGACCCACAGACATAGAAAACAAACTTATGGTTGCCAAAGGGGGACAGAGGGAGAGAGGAATTAGGAGGTTGGGATTAACATATAAACACTACTATATATAAAATAGATAACCAATGAGGACCTATTGCATAGCCCAGGGACCTATACTCAATGTTTTGTAATAACTTACAAGGGTAAAGAATCTGAAAAAAAATGCATATGTGTGTGTGTGTGTGTGTGTGTGTGTGTGTATAGCTGAATTATTGTGCTGTACACCTGAAACTAACACAACACTGTAAATAAACTATACTTCAATTTCTAAAAGATAAATTAAAAAATTTTTTTAATTAAAAAAAATATTCTTCCAATCCAAGAACACGGTATATCTTTCCATCTGTGTTGTCTTCCATTTCTTTTTGCCAGTGTCTTATAGTTTTCAGAGTACAGGGCTTTTGCCTCCTTTTGTAGGTTTATTCCTAGGTATTTTATTCTTTTTGATGCAATAATAAACGGGATTGCTTCTTCAATTTCTCTTTCTGATGTTTTGTTGTTAGTGTATAGAAGTGCAACAGATTTCTGTATGTTTTGTATCCAGGAACTTTACCAAATTCATCGATGAGGACTAATGGTTTTCTGGTAACATCTTTACGATTTTCTATGTATAGCATCATGTCATGTGCAAACAGTTACAGTTTTACATCTTCTTTTCCAATTTGGATTACTTTTATTTCCTTTTCTTCTCTGATTACCTTGGCTAGGACTTCTAAAGCTATGTTGAATAAAAGTGGCGAGAGTGGCATTCTTGTCTTCTTTTTGAACTTCGAGGAAATGCTTTCAGTTTTTCACCATTGAGTATGATGTTAGCTGTCTGTTTGTCATATATGGCCTTTATTATGTAGAGGTGTGTTGCCTCTGTGCCCACCTTCTAAAGAGTTTTTATCATAAATAGATGTTGAATTTTATCAAAAGCTTTTCTGCATCTATTGAGATTATCATATAGTTTTTATTCTTCAGTTTGTTAATATGGTGTCTCACATTGATTGATTTGAGGATATTGAAAAATCCTTGCATCTCTGGGATAAATCCCGCTTGATCATGGTGTATGATCTTTTTAATGTATTGTTGGATTCAGATTGCTAGTATTTTGTTGAGGATTTTTGCATCTATGTTCATCAGTGATATTGGCCTGTAATTTTCTTTTTGTGTGATATTTTTGTCTGTTTTTGGTATCAGGGTGATGTATGATGTAGCCTCATAGAATGAGCTTGAAAGTGTTCCTTCTCTGCATTTTTTTGAAATAGTTTCAGAAGGATAGGTGTTAACTCCTCTCTAAATATTTGATAGAATTCGCCTGTGAAGCTTTCTGGTCTGGACTTTTGTTTGATGGGAGTTTTTTAATCACAGATTCATTTCAGTGTTTGTAATTGGTCTGTTCCTATTTTCTATTCCTGGTTCAGGCTTGGGAGATTGTACCTTTCTAAGAATTTGTCCCTTTCTTCTAGGTTATCCATTTTTCTGGCATAGAGTTGCTTGTAGTAGTCTCTTACGGTTCTGTGTATTTTTTTCGTGTCAGTTGTCACTCCTTTTTAATTTCTAATTTGTTGATTTGGGCCCTCTCTTTTTTTTCTTGATGAGTCTGGCTAAAGGTTTATCAATTTTGTTTATATTTTAAGAGAACCAGCTTTTAGTTTCATTGATCTTGTCTGTTGTCTTCTTCATTTCTATTTCATTTATTTCTACTCTAATCTTTATGATTTCTTTCCTTCTACTAACTTTGGGTTTTGTTTTTTTTCTTCCTCTAGTTGCTTTAGGTGTAAATTTAGGTTGTCTATTTGAGATTGCTCTTGTTTCCTGAGGTAAGTTTGTATTGCTATAAACTTCCCTCTTGGAACTGCTTTTCCTGTGTCCCATAAGTTTTGGATCATTGTGTTTTCGTTTTCATTTGTCTCTGGGTAATTTTTGATTTCCTGTTTGATGTCTTCAGTGAACCATTGGTTGTTCTGTAGGATATTGTTCAGCCTCCACATGTTTGTGTTTTTTACACTTTTTTTCTTGAACTTGGTTTCTAGCCTCATAGTGTTGTGGTCAGAAATGATGCTTGATCTGATTTCAGTTTTCTTAAATTTACCAAAGCTTGCTTTGTGACCCAGCATGTGATCTGTCCTGGAGTATGTTCCATGTACACTTGAAAAGAATGTGTATTCTGCTGCTTTCAGATGGAATGTTCTCTGAATATCATTTAAGTCCATCTGAGGTGTCATTCAAGGCCTGTGTTTCTTGATTGATTTTCTATCTGGATGATCTGTCATTTGGTGTAAGTCGGGTGTTAAAGTCCCCAAATATTATTTTGTTACAGTCAGTTTCTCCTTTTGCATCTGTTATCATTTGCCTTATATATTTAGGTGCTCCAGTGTTGGGTGCATATATATTTACAATTGTTATATCTTCTTCTTGGATTGATCCTTTGATCATCATGTAGTGTCCCTCTTCATATCTTGTTACAGTCTTTATTTTAAAGTCTATTTTGTCTGATATGAGTATTGGTACTCCACCTTTCTTCTGATTTCCATTTGTGTGGAATAACTTTTTCCATCCCCTTACTTTCAGTCTGTATGTGTCTCTAGATCTGAAGTCAGTCTCTTTGAAGGCAGCATACCTATGGGTCCTGTTTTTTGCATCCATTCAGCCAGTCTGTGTCTTTTGGTTAGAGCGTTTAATCCATTTACATTTAAGGTAATTATCAATGTGTATGTTCTTATTGCCATTTTGTTAATTGTTTTGAATTTGTTTTTGTAGGTCTTTTTTTTCTCCTTTCTTTTTTTGTTCTCTTCCCTTGTGACTTGATGACTGTCTTTAGTGTTATGTTTGGATTCCTTTTTCTGTTTTGTGTGTATATCTATTACATGTTTTGGTTCGTGGTTACCATGAGGTTTTTATATAGCAGTCTGTATATATGTTTTAAGTTGTTGATATCTTAATTTCAAATGCATTTTAGATACCCTGCATTTGTACTCCCCTCCCCGTCACAATAACTGTTTTTGATCTTATATTTTATATCTAATTTTTTTATGTATCCCTTAACTGTTGTTTTTTTTGGGATACAAACGATTTTATTACTTTTGCCTGTTAACCTCCCTACCAGCTTTGTATATGGATGATTTCCTACTTCTATTATATGTTTCCCTTTACCAGTGAGCTTTTCAATTTTGTCCTTTTCTTGTTTCTAGTTGTGGCCTGTTTTTTCAGCGTAGTTCCTTTAGCATTTGTTGTAAAGCTAGTTTGGTGGTACTAACTTCTTTTAGCATTTGCATGTCTGTAAAGCTTTTGATTTGTCCATCAGGTTTGAACAAGAGCCTTGCTGGTAGAGTATTCTTGGTTATAGGTTTTTCTCTTTTATGACTTCAAGTAATATTGTGTCCCTCCCTTCTGGCCTGCATAGTTTCTGCTGGAAAATCAGCTGGTAACCTTATTGTAGTTCCCTTGTATTTAATTTGTTGCTTTTCCCTTGTTGCTTTTAATACACTCTCTTTATCTTTAACTTTTGTTCATGAAGTACAATGTGTCTAGGTGTGTTCCTCTGTGGGTTAATCCTGTATGGGACGCTCTACTTCCTGGACTTGGGTGACTGTTTTCTTTCCTGGGTTAGGGAGGTTTCCAGCTATTATCTCTTCAAATATTTTCTCAGGCTCTTTCTTTCTCTTTTCCTTCTGGGACCCTATAATGTGAATATTAGCGTGCTTGAGTTCTCTTAAACTTCCTCATTTCTTTTCATTCTTTTTTCTTTTTTCTATTCTGTGGCCGTGATTTTCACTACTCTGTCTTCCAGCTCACTGATACATTCTTCTGCCTCATTTAGTCTGCTATTTATTCCTTCTATTATGTTTTTCATTTCAGTTATTGTATTATTCAATTCTATTTGGTTCTTCTTTATATTTTCTAATTCTTTGTTAAAAACTCCTAATTTCTCGCTCCATGCATCCATTCTCGTCCCAGTACCTTTTATCATCTTTACAATCATTACTCTGAACTCTTTCTCAGGTAGATTGCCTGACTCCAGGTCACTTAGTTGTTATTCTGTAGTTTTGTCTTGTTCCTTCATCTGAAACATATTACTCTGTCACGTCATTTTGTCTGAATTGCTATTTGTATTTTTATATGTGTGGTAAGTTGGTTACATTTCTCTTGAGATTGTTCTTGTTTCCTGAGGTAAGTTTGTATCACTACAGACTTCCCTCTTAGAACTGCTTTTCCTGTGTCCCTTAAGTTTTGGATCGTTGTGTTTTTGTTTTCATTTGTCTCTGGGTAATTTCCTGTTCGATGTCTTCAGTGATGTCTCGACCTTGTAGAAGTGCCCCTCTGTAGGTTACATCCTATGCTTCCCAGCAGTGCACTCCCCTCTTGTAATCCAAGGACCAGGGCCTAGCTGGTCCCAAGGTACTGTCTGGCCTGCATTTCCAAATTCAATCTGCAAGCTGCGTGACTGTAGTTTTCTTGTTTCTGGTGTCTGCCCCCTGGTGGGTGAGACTGGTCTGGAGGCTTGTGCAGGCTTCCTAGTGGGAGAGGTAGAGCTGGGGTTTGGCCCTCTGATGGCCAGGGCCTTGTCTAGAGGCCTGTCTTTAGGTGGATGTTGGCTCAGGAAGTCTTAGGAATCCTGTCTGGTGATAGTTGGGGATGTGTCCCCATCCAGTTCGGTTTTTGGCCTGAGGCATCCCAGCACTGGAGCCTATAGGCTATTGGATGGAGCCAGCTCTTGTGCTGATGCCCGAAGCCAGATGTTAGCCTC
The DNA here is from genome assembly GCF_964341445.2 of Mesoplodon mirus. Taxonomy (NCBI): domain Eukaryota; kingdom Metazoa; phylum Chordata; class Mammalia; order Artiodactyla; family Ziphiidae; genus Mesoplodon; species Mesoplodon mirus. The sequence goes on along the minus strand of NC_138982.1, from coordinate 3,376,815 downwards.
CCCAAGCATTCATGCAAATGAATACTCCCTGATATGCCTATCACCAGTGTCTATGTCCCCAGGGTGAGCCACAGCTGCCCCCCCCCACCTCCACAGGAGACCCTCCAAGACCAGCAGGTAGGTCTGGCCCAGGCTCCTATCAAATAACTGCTTTTGCCCTTTGCCCCAGTGCACGTGAGATTTTGTATGCACCCTTTAAGAGTGAAGTCTTTATTTTCCCCAGTCTGTGGACCTCCTGTAATCAAGCCCTCCTGGTCTTCAAAGCCAAATGCTCTGGGGGCTTCTCTTCCCAGTAGTGGACCCCCAACCTAGACAGCCTGATGTAGGGCTCATAACTCTCACTCTTGTGAGAGGACCTTTACAATACAATTTTTCTCTGGTATGTGGGTTGCCCACCCGGGTATGGGATTTGATTATATTGCGAGTCTGCCCCTCCTGCTGGTCTTGTTGTGGTTCCTTCTTTATGTCTTTTGTTGTACAAAATCTTTTCTGGTAAGCTACAATGTTCAGCGATGTAAGTTACATCTTACAACAATTGATGATTGTTCTGAAAATTACTGTGATTTTGGTGTGCTCGTGAGAGGAGGTGAGTTTAGCATCTTTCTACTCCTTCATCTTGGCCACTCCTCTCTCTATTATTCTTTTTTTATCTTCTTGGATATCATTTGCTGAAATTGCCCTAGGAATTTTTGTATCTGTGTTAAGAGGGATATATATCTATAACGTTTATTTTACCGAGTGTCTCTGACTGCTTTTGGTACCAGTGTGATGCTGGCTTTGTAGAATGAGTTGTGATGTAGTCTCTCCTTTTTAATTTTCTGGAACAGTTGAATAAAACTGGTATTATTGCTTCCTCTGATAGGAGTTAAACCATTGGGTTCTAGAGTTTTCTTTGTAAGGATGTTTACAACTACAAATTAAATTTCTTTAGTAGATATAAGACTGTTCACTTTGTCTTAAAAAAAGTGATAGATTCATCTAAGTTGTTGAAGTATATTCAAGAAATATCAGCATAAAGTTGTTCATAGTATTGGTGGTTTCATCTCTCACATATCAGTCTGTCTAGAGCTAATCAATTATATTTATATTTTCTTAGAAAATGAGATTTTGGTTAATTGTACTTCTATTTTTCTGTTTTCTGTTTTACTTGATTACTGTTCTTTTCCTTATTATTTTCCTTCTTCTGCTTTCTTTGGGTTTCCTTTCTCTGCCCTTTAGTTTCTCAGGGGGGAAATGGAGATCACTGATATAAGGCCTTACTTTTTTTTCCTCTATTAATTTTTACGCCTATAAATTTCTTTCTTAGCCATGCTATAGCTGTATCCCCTAAATTTGGATATGTTGTGTTTCCATTTTCATTTAGTTCAGAATGCTTTCTAATTTCCATCTGGACTTGTTTCTTTGGGTCATGGATTATTTAGAAGTTTGGTATGTATTTTCACATATCTCAAAACTTTCTGTTATTGTCTCCTAACTTAAGTTCATTCTAGTCAGAGAACATACTTTATGTGACTTGAATGCTTTTAAGTTTATTGATATTTGTTTTATGGCCCACAGTATGTTCTATCTTGATAAATTTTTTATTTGCATGGGAAAAGAGTATGTATCATGGTTTTGTTTTTATGTCAATTATGTCAGACTTGGTTGATGGTTATTGTTGAAGTCTTTTCTATCCATACTGTTTGTCTGTCTTTTTATTCTAACAATTATCAAGAGGGATTTTATAGAAGTACTTTTTGTATTCTTGATACAGGTGCATTATCACATAAATGATTTTCATATTTTTCCCCAGCCTGTGGCTTTCCTTTCATTTTCTTAATGATACCTTTTGAAGAACAAAAGTTTTCAATTTGAATGCGGTAATTTATCAATTTTTCTTCTATGGTCATGCTTTTGATGTCATATCTGTGAACATTTTTCCTAACCCAAACTGTTCTTCTGTGTTTTATTCTACAAGTTTATTCATTTAATAATTTAAGTTAATTTATATGAATGATTTTTTTAAAGTTAATTTTTGTTTATGGTGCAATATAAGGACACTTTTTGCATATAGATATTCATTTTTACAAGCACTATTGATGAAAGGCTGTTCTTCAGCTGAATTCCTTTGGCACTTTTCTTGGGAATCAAATGACCATGAATGCAAAGTTTTATTTCTGGATTTCCTAATTTGTCCTTAAACCCTTACCAGCTGTATTGATTACAGTACTTTTAAGGTGTTTTTTAAAAGCTTTGTTGAGATGTAATTGACATATAACATATGTATGTTTAAGGTGTACAACAAGATCCTTTGAAACATAATATATTGTGAAATGATTATCACAATAAGGTTAGTTAATACCTCCATCATCTCAAGTAATTACCTTTTTTAATTTAGGTGGTGATAACATTTAAGAATTACTCCCTTAGCAACTTTCAACTGTGTACTACAGTACTGTTAACTGTAGTCACCATGGTGTACATTAGGTCCCTAGAACTTATTTATCTTATAAATAGAAGTTTGTACTCTTTGACCAACATCTCCCTAGTTTCCCCCACCCCAGCATCTGGTGACCACATTTCTACTCTCTATTAGTTTAGCTTTTTTAGAGTCTACATATAAGTGAGAGCATACAGTATTTTTCTTTTAGAGTAAGTTTTTAAAATTAGGTAGTGTTATGTCCTTTTACTTTGTTTTTCAAAATTGTTATGGCTATTATAGATCCTTTACATTTCTATATAAATTCTATAATCAGATTGTCAATTTTTGCACAAAATCTTGCTGGAATTTTGATAGAGAATATAATAAATCAGTATACGAATTTGGAGAGAATTTCCTTCCTCATTATATTGAATTTTCCATTCTGTGAATATAGGTTGTATCTCCATTTATTTAGATATTCTTTAGTTTCTCTTAGCCATTTTTATTATTTCAGTGTACATCTTATACTACTTTTGTTAAATTTATTTTTGTTTTCATGTGTATTTTGTTATAATGGGAATTGTGTCCTTAATTTTTGTTGTAGACTCTTCCTTATTAATATGTAAAATATAATTATTTTATTACTGCAAAATTATAAAATACTTTCATTAGTTCTGTAGTTTGGGGGTTTTGTTTTTGTAGCTTCTTTAGAATTTTCTACATAAAGGATTATGCCATTTGTGAACAAAGGCACTTTTAATTTTTTTTATTGGCCTATTGTACTGAATAGAATCTCCAGTACAATACTGAGTAAAAGTGGTGAGAGAGGACAGCTTTACTTTTATTCCTGATCTTAATGGGAAAATAATTAGTCTTTAAAATTAAGTATAATGTAAGTTTTTTTATGTTGATACCCTTCAGTAGGATGAGGAGATTCCCTTCTAACCTGGTTTTGTTAGGTGTTTTTATTGTGATTGATTGTTTGATTTCATTTTTTCTGCTTCAGTTGAGATAAAAATACAGGCTTTTAAAATTGATATAAGGTGTTATATTCATTCATTTTCAGATATTAGACCAATCTTGCAATCTGGGAAAATTCCACATGGTCATGGTATATAATGTTTTTTCTATGCTACTGGATTTAGTTTGCTAATATTTTGTTAGGGATTTTTGTGTCTACTTTCATAAGGGGTATTAATATGCTTACTAGCCTCAGAGAACTGGAAAATGTTCCCTCCTGCTCTATTTTCTAAAACAGTTTATGGAAGATTGTTTTTTTTGGTTTTGTCTTGTTTTATTAATTTGATAGAATTCACCATGGAAGTCCTTTAAGCCTAGGTTTTCCTTTGTGTGAAGACTTTCATTTACTAATTAAACTTATTATAGATCTGTCCAAATTTTCTATTCCTTGTTGATTCTTTATGGTAATTTGTCTCTTTCAGACAATACTTTATTTCATGCATAGTGCACATTTGGTTGTATAATGTTATTTATGATATTTCTTTATAATCATTTTTATTTCTGTGGGATGTCTCCTTACTCATTCTTGATTTTGTAATTTGTATCTTCTCTCTTTTTTGTGTTGGTCAGTCAGCCTAGCTAAAGGTTTATCAGTTATATTGATCTTTTCAAAGAATAAACTTTTGCTTTCATTGACTTTATTTATGTATTTTTTTTATTTCATTGATTTTTGCTTCAACCTTAATATTTCCTTCCATGTGATTGCTTTAGTTTTAATTTACTTGTCATCTTTTAGTTTCCTAATGTAGATTGTTGATTTGTATAGCCTTCTTCCTTTCTTATCTGGCATGCTAAGCTATAAATTTCCCTCAAAGTACTGCTTTAGTGACATACCATGACTTTTTATACAACAAATATGTTGTATTTTAAATTTTATTCAGAACTAAAAATTTCCTTATTTTATTTGTGATTTCTTCTTCAACTCATGGGTTGTTAAGTTTTCTTGTTTAATTTTGAAATATTTGGAGGTTTTCCAAATTAATTTCTCTTCTTAATTTCTAGTTTAATTGCATTGTTGTTAGTAAACACACTTTCAGGTATTGATATTTGAATCATTTTATACTTTATGGGCCTTGTTTTTCTTAATCAGTTGGATTATCCAAAAAAAATACTACATGTGCATAAAAAAAGGATATATTCTGCTGTTTTGTTACATCTTCCTGTAAACCTTTTTATCATTATGAAATGTCCTTTTTTAGTTTGACTTTTTTTTTTTTTGTCTCAAAGACTTCTTTGCCTGATAATAATATATCTCTGGTTCTTTTATGGGTACTTTTTGTATGATGTATCTTTCATCATCCTTCCACTGTTTGTGTCTTTGAATATGAAATATATCTCTTATAGACAGCCTAGAGTTGGATCTTGTGTTTTTATCCATTGAACAATCTCTGTTCTTTTCTTTATGGTTGCTACAGAAACTACATCTCATTAGCATGACTAATTTCACATAAATGTAGCATCTTTGCTCCAGTATAGCCCCATTTTCTTGTTCTTCCTTTATACTATTATTGTCAAATATCTTTTATCTCTATTTGGTATTACCCCAACATTACCATTTTAACTATTATCAGTATATACAATCTTAAGATTTTCAATGAAATTAAACAAAGAAGTATTCATGCTATCTTCTCTTTTTACCCTGTTGTTAACATTTCCAGCATTCTTCATTTTCTTCTATGAATTTGAGTTATTGTATAGAGTTATTTCCTTTCAGTTTGAAGGACTTTCTTTACAGTTTCTTATAAGGCAAGTGTCCTAGCAGTCTTTGTTTATCTGGAAATGTCATTATTTCATCTTCCATATTTGAAAGATAGTTTTGGGCCTCCCCGGTGGCGCAGTGGTTGAGAGTCCGCCTACCAATGCAGGGGACGGGGGTTCGTGCCCCGGTCTGGGAGGATCCCACATGCCAGCGGAGCGGCTGGGCCCGTGAGCCACGGCCGCTGAGCCTGCGCGTCCGGAGCCTGTGCTCCACAACAGGAGAGGCCACAACAGTGAGAGGCCTGCGTACCACACACAAAAAAAAAAAAAAAAAAAAAAAAAAAAAAATTACTGAAAGATAGTTTTGCTAGATATAGAATTCTTGATGGACAGTTTTATTTTCCTTTAACACTTTTAGTGCCTTTCTACCACCTACTGGACTTCATTGTCTCTGAGTAAAAAATTAGTTGTTAATCTTGCTGTTCTCCTGTACATTTGTGAGTCACTTTTTTTGTAGCTTTTATTTTCTTTTCTTCTTTTTTTCCCCATTTTTCTTTGGCTTTCCACAGTTTGCTTCTGTGTTTGGATATGGACCTCTTTGTGTTCATCCTACTAAGATTTTGTTGACCTTCTTGGATCTGTAGAGTCATGTTTTTCATCAAATTTCATAAGCTTTTAGCCGATGATTCTTCAAATATTTTTTACCCATTTCTCTTTGTTTGGACTCCTTTCACACATATACTGGTATACATGATATTGTTTCCTAGGCTTTTGGAGCTTACATGCATGTGCATGCTCTCACGCGCGCGCGCTCTCTCTCTCTCTCTCTCTCTCTCTCTCTCTCTCTCTCGTTTTTCCTTCCTCAGTGTTTTTCATCTCTATTCTTTGGGTAATTTCTGTTTACCTATCTTCAGGTTCAGTGTTTTTTTTCTGTCAACTCAAATATGCTGCTGAAACCATATGGTGAGTTTTTTATTTCTGTTATTGTACTTTTCAGTTGGTCCTATTTTTATACTTGCTGTTTCTTTATCATAATCCACTGTTGGTTGAGGCCTTGTCATGTTCTCATCTAGTTCTTTGAATATAGCATCTTTCAATATAATCTGATTATATTTATTGGATCTGCTTTAAAATCGTTGCTAAATTTAACAGCTGGGCCCACTCAGAGACAGTTTCTTTAGACTGTTTCAGTTTCCAAGTATAGGTATTACTTCCCTTTTTCTTTGTACATCATATAATCTTCTGTTAAAAACTGTGCATTTTACAAAATATATCTTAGCAAATTTGGGTTCTGATTTTTTTTTCCCCTGAAGTTTGTCGTGTTGTTGGGGATTTTGTTTTTGAATAATTTACTTGGACTTAATCTCGGGAATTTATCTCTCCTGGACTGTAGCTTTAGGCTAGCAGAACTCTGCTATTTCCCCATTCATTTGTTACAGAGTTTGCTCTTTTATTGAAATCTTCCCTGGGTGTTGGTATTTAGCATGTTGCTACCAATCAAGTCAGCTTCCTCAGCTCAAAACCGTGGTTTTCATGGGCATTCCCAATCCTGCTACCTCCACTACATCTGCTGCTCTGAGTTTTAGGGTGTTTGAAGGGGTTATGTCCATTCAATAATGTCATAGATTTTTGCTGTTTTTGGCCCAAATTTCATCAGCTTTTTATGAGTAAATGCTTCTCAACATTTTGAATCTATTTCCAGGCAACTAAAAACATTGTTTTTGTATTTTGAGTTATTTGGGGGGACGGGAAGAAAGGTGTTTTCTCTTAGTATAGAATTGTAGGTTGACCTTTATTTTTTATCAGTCTTTTAAAGGAATTGATCCATTATCTCTGGTTTGGCTTGTTTCCAACTAGAACTGCTGTGTCATTCTTATCTTGTGTCCTTTGTAGTTAATTTATCTTTTGCTCTGGTTGCATTTAATTTTTTTTTTTTTTTGTAACTAGTTTAACCAATTTTGTCATGATGTTCTTCAGGATCATTTTCTTCATTTTTGTTTTATTACATCCAGGCTCTCCTCAAGCCTCTTGAATATATGTATTTTGTTGTAACTTTTAATGTTCTGTTTCATCTGTGTCATTTCTGATTCTGTTTGTTTTGGTTAATTTTTCCCCTTATTATGGGTCATTTTCTTCTTCGAGTGCCTGGCAATTTTTATTAGGTGCCAACCACTGTGGGTTTTGTTTTGTTGGGTACCAGACAATATATTCTTAAGAAATTCATCCACTTTTCTCTAGGACATAATTAATGTTTGATCTTTTCAAGACTTTTTTTAAGGTTTGTTAAGTGGACCAGGGCAGCGTTTAGTCTAAGGTTAACTTTACCCAGATACTAAGATAAAACCATTCTTTGTACTTTTCTTGATGCCCTGTGAATTACAAGGTTTTTCTGCTCTGGCTCACTAGAACACAAAGTATTCCAAGCCCTATGTTTGCTCCAGAGGTTGCCCTCTCTGCTCTTTCCATTCTTTCCCCAGCATTGCCTGATTTGTTCACATGTACATGCTCTTTATACTCAGCTGAAGAGTTGATAGGGTCTTTCTGCAGATGCCCAGAGCTCACTCTCTCTGTGCATCTCTGGTACTGTGCCTTGTAAAATCTAACCACCTTGTCCTCTAGAGTCCCAGCTCCTTTTCCTCAACTCAGGGAAATACCCAGGCTCTGTATAGGTTCCCCTGCCTATACCACTGCCCTGCTCTGCCTGATATCCAACACCTAGAAAGTATTATTTTATGTATTTTATGCAGTTTTTTTAGTTTTTTCAAGAGGAAGAAGCATAAATCCTGTCCATCTTGGCTCAGCCACACAATTTTGAATGCAGAATCCATATCATTTTTTATGATTTTACCTCATATTCAACACCAAAATAACATAGCCTTTATTTCATTTCAGTGACCCACCCTTTCTGAGTCTTGCCAAAATTTTCAACCTATTATTCTCATAAAAGCAACAATTCTTTAATTTCCTACTGTTACCTTATTGATTTTTTAATTTAATCAGACCTTGCATACTAGTATTGAATCTGTCATAGCTCACTTTTGATACATTAAAATTTCAATTCCTCTGGGCTTCCTTGGTGGTGCAGTGGTTAAGAATCTGCCTGCCAATGCAGGGGACACGGGTTCGAGCCCTGGGCTGGGAAGATTCCACATGCCGTGGAGCAACTAAGCCCTTGTGCCACAACTGCTGAGCTTGTGCTCTAGAGCCCAGGAGGCACAGTTACTGAAGCCCACATGCTTAGAGCCCATGCTCCACAACAACAAAAGCCACCACAATGAGAATCCTGCACACTGCAACGAAGAGTAGCCCTTGCCCGCTGCAACTAGAGAAAGCCCATGTGCAGCAACGAAGACCCAACGCAGCCAAAATTAAATAAATAAGTAAATAAATAAATGTATTTAAAAAAAATTTCAGTTCCTCAAAAGAGGGTTGAAAATATATGTGAGAGTATGACCTGCCTGCCAAAGTGATCAGCATGTCATGGATGCCAATCATTGGTTTTTCCAGAAGTATCACTTAGTCCACTTTATTGATTAAGGGAAAATGTTACTGCATGTACATACTAGAAATAGAAGTGCTGTGGAGAGTTGACACTTTCAGTTAATGCTTTTTCTCTCCTGCCACCCCAACTTCAAAAATTAAAAATTAATTAAAATTAAATTAAGATTAAATTAATTGTTAGATTTAAGTACTAGTCCATAGGAAATATAGAAAATAGAAGAGCATTTTGTCTGACTGAATCCTAATGGTATCATTTTAGTCCAGAATGTGGGAAGTTGCATAGATCAAATGACCTGGTTTATTCAACAATTAAATGGCATATAATATGAACAAGTGGACTTAAAAACACAATTTTAAAATACCAGACATGAAAAATATATTAATGGGTATATATTTAGTGAAGAAAATATACTTTAGACTGTTGAAGGGACACTTAGTGAATTAGAATATAATATTGAGGAATTTACCTAGGCATAGAAGATAATAGAATGACATTTCTGAAAAATGGGGGATCGTTTGAGAGGCCTCTTAAGTCCTTTACATAGGATTTCAAACAAAGAGAGAAGTATTGGAAAGTAGTAAAATGAGAGAACTGAAATTTTACAAAATTGATTAAAAAATGGAACGTTCAGGGCTTCCCTGGTGGCGCAGTGGTTGAGAGTCCACCTGCCGATGCAGGGGACACGGGTTCGTGCCCCGGTCCGGAAAGATCCCACATGCTGTGGAGCGGCTGGGCCCGTGAGCCATGGCTGCTGAGCCTGCGCGTCCAGAGCCTGTGCTCCGCAACGGGAGAGGCCACAACAGTGGGAGGCCCGCGTACCACAGAAAAAAAAAAAAAAATGGAATGTTCAAATTAAAAAAAATTAGAGTGTTGAGTAGGTTAAGGAAAATGTTTCACGTATAGACCTACTGTAGTCAAAGTACAAAACATCAAAGACCATGAGAAAGTCTTAAAATCAAAAAAGACTTATTTTAGTGATAGTAAAAGAATTTAAAAGTTTGGTTCTTATTATTAACAAATTTAATGAAAGAAGTGATAACAGAGGAAAGATTTCAACAATTTTGAGAAGATGAAACATGGATATTTTTTATATTCTCATTGAGTCTTTCATCTTTTTATACAATAGTGAAACATTTCAGAATCATGTTTTCAGAGCTATTCTTATATGATACCATGATATGATTTATTCTGAGTAAACTGTCATTCTATTATTTTAATCTTCTTACTTCCTAACATTTCACCCTTGACTTAACCTGTGGGTTAAGTTCATAGTTAGAATGTAAATATAAATTAAAGGTATTTTTCTTTGAAAGTTAATATATCCTTGACATTCAGTTTTTAATGTTATGCCTAAATTGCTGTTAATAGTAGAATATTAAGGAGTAATGCAGGATAGCAGATAGCTATGTCACCTGCTTTGTGGGAGACTCTTAGTGATAAAATGCCTTGTTGTATATATTGTCAGTATTTTCTCTAATGGATAATGCAATGAAAGAGATGAAAAGTATTTTTAATTTCATAAACTTATTATGTTTCTGACACACTTTAAATAATGCTGGTCATCCTGAAATAATTCAATGGAAGATTTGGATTTAGTAAGCAAACCAGGAGAGTTTCAGTTCTTTGGTCTACACAAACATTACTGCCTCTCAGAAGCCTTCCTTGACCCCTTCTGTTTCCCTCCATCATTTTACATGCTTCTGTGTTCCTTGTACTGCCCTTTGCTAACATTTAATACTCTATAAGATAATATTTATTTTAATCATCTTTCTGCAAGCTATCATCTCTATTCTCAAGTTCTTGTTCACAGTCTAATAAAGGATATAGTATGACTTTTCAGTAACTCCTTCAGCTGTTCCTTTCTCCCTTAGGCTTTTTTCCCCCCAATCTCTAGGAGTTGTTCTATTTTGGAAAATGTAAATTTTTTTAGCCAAACATTAGTGACAAAATTGGTTGAGTCATGAATTTATTGTGTTGTACAATTTAGAGAGTGGACCTTCTTAGCATTCATAATTATTTCTTACTCTAGAGCTCTCATGAGATTTCTTGTGTAAGAGAGATAACTGTGTCAAAAAATATATGTTAACCAAGAATTAGTCTCTGAAATTTATCAGTCATTTTAATTTAATCTTCTTCCTTACTGGGAAAGCATCTATAAGGGTAGTACACAAAACATTTAATTAAAATTCAGTAGCAGAAAACAATTTGAATTTCATTTGCCAAGAAATTAATTCAAAACAAAAACTTAAGTCCAGATATTAAAGTAAAGGCATACTAACTGAGGATCAGTAAATTAGGTAAGTTTTCCATAGAAATGAACATAATTATTCTTTTATGCTTTAAAAAAGAGCTACAGCAAAGGATTAATTGCCCCAGAATTATTCTTTTCTAGTTTTTTTCTTTCTTTGAGTTTTCAAGTAAAGTGTATTCTGACTTCATCTTTAGTTGTTCATTTCAAGGCCCCAGTACTAGAACTATGAAAATTAGTTCATCGTGTGATTTTCTTTATACATTTCCTCTTGTCTTAGTAACTTTTTTGCCCCCTACTTAATCTTTGTTTTAGAAACTTCCAAACACCTGCAGCTAAACGTTATCTTTCTAAATGGAGTGAGACCTTTGGAAATAGAGATTAAGGTGTTAAAAATAAATGTAATATAAAAATCAAAGACTGAAGATCTCTAAAATATGAGAAAAGTATCTATATCAAAAAATATATTGTAGGGGCTTCCCTGGTGGCACAGCGGTTGAGGGTCCACCTGCCGATGCAGGGGATGCAGGTTCATGCTCCGGTCCAGGAGGATCCCACATGCCGCAGAGCGGCTGGGCCCGTGGGCCATGGCTGCTGGGCCTGTGCGTCCGGAGCCTGTTGCTCCGCAATGGGAGAGGCCACAGCAGTGAGAGGCCCGCGTACCACAACATAAATAGATAGATAGATAGATAGATAGATAGATAGACAGATATCATAATCAAGCCACGGAATATTTAGAAACATACTGCATTTTCATTTTGTACTTCATTTACTTAAATAGAATGTTAGTTCCTAGAAGGCAAGAAGAAAGCTATCTATGGTAATAAGAGGATGTGCCATGAATCATGGAAAACCTGAAAGTTTACTAGAGCTTGAAAGAATAATTATTGTAGGTAATCAGAGTGGAATGAGGGCACTGTGAGTGTAGGAATCACCACAGACATGTAATGTGTGCAGTTTAGCTATTTGGACTAAAGAACTCATTCGTAGACCAAACTAATAGAAGATTGGTTATGGCTCAATTGGCAAAGGCCTTTAATAACAGTAAAGCTAAGAATATTGGTTCTCTTTTGCCATATAACAACTTACCCCAAAACTTGGTACAGTATACATTATCTCATTGTTACCATGGGTCAAGAATTTGGGAGTGGCCTAGCTAAGGGGTTCTGGCTTAAGTTCCCTCCTCAGGTTGCAGTCACGACTTTGGTTGAGGCTGCAGTCACTTGAAGGCTTGACTGTGGTTGGAGCAGCTGCTTCTCGTATGACTTTACTCACATGGTTGGTGGAAGAAGACCGAGTTCCTCACCACATTGAGTTCTCTATAAGGCAGCTAGAATGTCCTTAAGACATGGCAGTTGGCTTTCCTGAGAGAGACTGATCCAAGAGAGAGAACAAAGAAGTCACTATGTCTTTTTTGACCTAGCTTCAGAGGCCAAAATTCATCATTTCCACTGAATTATATTTATTAGAAACAAGTTAATAAGTACACCTGTATTCAAGAAAAGAATCATGTGTCTCCACCAAAGGGAATAGTAACAGAAAATGTGTGAACATTTTAAGACCACCACAAAGAAATTCTTATTTTATTGTATAGTCTGTAATTACATAATATAATTACATGTAGAGAATGATTAATAGGGTGGTATCAGCAAGCCAAGTAGATTAGAGCTCCAAAACCCAAATAGGAGAAGAATCACCTAGGGACTTTTAATAGTAGTAGAATGGGCTGTCTTACATACATAGTCAAATTGTAAATCTAAAAAGGATATTTAAAAAATTTTAAGTTAAAGTGGGAGGCGTCAGACTAGCATCTGAAGTAGACAAGGACTGGGATTCCAAGAAGATAAGCTGTATCAAAATGTTGGCAGTGCTTACAGAGAAGAGCTGTGTTTCAAGAACATGAGCTTTTGGCAGTCTAATAAGCGTGAGAAAAAGGTATTAGAGGTTAGGCTTAGACATAGAAATGGTTATAAAAAAAGATTTTGAGCAATATTTTCCTACTGAAATAAAGCTAAGCCTTTATATTCTCTAGCCTTGGGAATCAGCTACCCATAATCTCAATACCAGAGGTAATGGTAATACCAATGGTAATGAATGGAAGAATGATTGAGCTATGTATTATGAGTTACTGTACTTAGTAGTCACTATAGTTTTAATCAAAATACCATACCTATTCATTGTGTCCTTAGCCTACTTCCCTGAGCTTGTGTAATAAAAAACTCAGCCTGGTTTTGTTTGTTTTAATTTTTTTGATTGGTTTGTACAAGCGTATTTCAGCAGAGAATAAGTGTAATTGATCTTTGGGATTTGGGTATTTTGTGGTTATGTTTTGGTTTTGGACGGGAGCTATTTTATTTTGTTTTATTCTTGCTGTTGGTTTTTTTTTTTTTTTTTAATTTGGACAGCCCAGTAGAAGACAAAGTATATGAACTTGTTCTTAGAAGCAGACATTTATATAAAATAGTAGCACAATACCAAGTGACAGGCAGGGATGAAAGCACTATATGGAGAAATTTGTTAATATCTAATTCAGGTAAAGATGTGTATTCCTTCTCACCCAGTAAATTTCACTTCTAAGTATAACAACAGTGTCTCACAGACTTGACTGACCATGTCCTATATCAAGTACACAGATGTTCCAAGAAAAAATACTTACTTGCCTTACCCCATGTGAAGCATTTTAGTATTTTCTATCCCAAATACTTTTTTTTCCCCACTCACTAACTTTATTTCATAATGTGCTGGTAGGTAGTAATGCACTGTTTGAAAAACACTGCCCTAGGGGAAACGCTTACACAAGAAGACATGTACGAGAATGCTTATGCCATTCATTGTTAATAAAAGCAAAAACTTGGAAACAACCTAAATGTCTGCCACTGAGAGAATGTATAAGTAATTTGTAATTTATTTATAGAAAGGAACACTGAACATCAGTTAAAGTTAATATATTGGACTTGGAGCTATATGAATCAGTGTGTATAAACTGCAAAACCTGGTTTGTGAAAAAATCTAATTGGAGAGGAAGCCTATAAGATATAATGTATGTAAAGTTTCAAAATATGTAAAACAATATATATGAAGTTAAAGCATAATAACTTTGTAATGTCTGAAATTTTTCATATTTAGAAAAAAAGAAATACCCTTGAACCATTCACATTCATTATTTTAAAGGTCAAGGAACATTCTTTCACAGTTTTTTTTTTTTTTTTCCTTTTTTTTTTTTCTTTTTGCGGTATGCGGGCCTCTCACTGTTGTGGCCTCTCCCGCCGCGGAGCACAGGCTCCGGACGCGCAGGCCCAGCGGCCGTGGCTCACGGGCCCAGCCGCTCCGCGGCATATGGGATCCTCCCAGACCGGGGCACGAACCCGTATCCCCTGCATCGGCAGGCGGACTCTCAACCACTGCGCCACCAGGGAGGCCCTCTTTCACAGTTTTTAAGCTACTTTTATATTGTATCATCTATGAATGTCTAGAATGATGACAATTAAAAGATTATAATAATGAACATTGATGGAAAGTTTTAGTAGGTACCAGGCACAGTTCTAAGTATTTTATTGATACTTTTATTAAGTGAGTTCATTCTCACAGTCACTGTGAGGTCTAGGTTCAGTTATTATCCCTGTTTTACAGATGAGGAAATCTAAGAAAGAGGGAAATAACTTGAAGCTAATACATAGCAGAGTCAGGATTTGAACCCAGGATGTCTTGCTCCAAAGTCTGTATCATTAGCCTCTGTGCTATAGAATCTCTCCATGAGAAAAAGGTATAAACAACAGCAAAAATGTAGGAAAACTAAAGACTGTAATTGGTAGTATGGTTTTGAAAGAGAAAGTTTCTCACATTTTTATTCTTTAAGCAAGGACATGGACTTAGAAGGAACTAAGATTTATTAGAGCAGAGAATTAAATATTAGAATACTAGCACTCATTTTATCACAAAAGAGAAACTAAGGAAAGCTCCTTGACAGATGATTACCTTGTGTAAATTGGAGAATTAAAAATTATTCATGTATGGTAACTCAGAAACCTTTAAGACCTACAAAAGAAAGTTAGGATTTATCTTAATTATATAATATGGGGGTTTTTTAGCCGGAGTTATTAACCTGTTGAAAGATAAGGTAAAAATATTAACACTGTATTTTTTCATCGTTCACAGATTTTAGAGTAGAAGTAATTCCAGGAGGGTTGTAGCAGATGCTTATGGTGAGGTGAAAAGCTTTCTGGGCACAGAGCCAGAGACCTGACTTTGGGGTTCGTTCTGCTACCACTTCATAGTGTGGTCACCAGGATTGTTCTGTGGTGACTAAATGTGAATTATTCTTCTTCCCTGTGCAGTTACTTCAAGGCCTTGGTTTTGTAAACTACTGTACATTTTCAAATAATACAGGCTGCTACAACTTTGCCTCATAGATACTATTTTTTGGTTCATGAAAATTATGTTCTTCTAATTCTTTAGATGTGTACTAGCTTAGAAAGAGTCACAGTTATTTAGAGAAACACGTTTTGAGTTCTCCATTATTCTGTATTTGGATGTTGATACTCTGGTTCCTCAGAAGTTTTAACATGTGTATTGATCCCATAATAATTGTGAGGCTTTCAGAAAGCTCCAAATGTCATTTCCTAGCCCACTGAAAATAGAGCAGTTGAGTCAAAATAAGATGATTTCCAGAAGCATTTTTTTGTGTGTTTGGTATTGGTGGTTTTTATTTTATAGAAGCCATATAAAAAATAGAAGATATTCAAGTTGGAGACCTTTGAGAGGGCAGATATAAAAACAGTATTTGGATAATATTGATATCTATTGCTTGCTGAAAATGAGTATGAAGTACTTTCTAGCTTTGGGTATTAATCAGAGGTTTGTCTCTGTTTTTCCTTCTCTAGTGATGCTATTGCTGAGATTAGAGCCATTTGTATTGAAGAAATTGGAGTATGGATGAAAATGTATAGTGATGCCTTCCTAAATGACAGTTACCTAAAATATGTTGGCTGGACTCTTCATGACAGGGTAAGTTACTCTGTTCTCAGCTTTCATAGAAGATGTACTTGTCCTAATATTAATACTAGAAGGCTAGGAACTAAGATGGCATTGGGGGCTTGCCTGGTGGCGCAGTGGTTGAGAGTCCACCTGCCGATGCAGGGGACGCGGGCTCGTGCCCCGGTCTGGGAGGATCCCACATGCTGCGGAGCGGCTGGGCCCGTGAGCCATGGCCACTGAGCCTGCAGGTCCGGAGCCTGTGCTGCACAACGGGAGAGGCCACAACAGTGAGAGGCCCGCATACCGCAAAAAAAAAAAAAAAAGATGGCATTGGTTGGTTTTTCTCAAGAGTTATAATAATATGGAAATTTAAGATGATACAGCTGAATACTATTTACTTGTGGCCGTGATGAAGCTTGAGACATCAGCATATGTGTGAAAACCGTGTCTTACTTAGTTGTAATGCCATCTTAAAGCAAGGTTGACAACCTGATACATCTAAATTTTAAGAGAATGTAGTATCTCAAGCTATTTATAATCTTTTTCTAGTTCGGAATCAAAAGAGATTCCTTTTTCTCTTAATATATAGAAACTAAATAAGCTTTCTTATTTTGAATTCTCTAAGGTCATATCATAGTAGAATGTTTTTAGCAGAGTTGAATAGATTTGTTGGATTCTAGAATATCTGGTCTTAAAATCTGTCTCTACTTCCACTCTCTTAGAAAAGGCTCTGACTTAAAAGGAATCTCACATTATTAAGTCCTGAGTATGTAATCCTTAAATAACCAAGGATAGGAATGATAAATTGCTGGAATTTTTATATTGAATGACCTGACATTCTATAACTTGAATTGCCAGATTTTCACACACAAAAAAGAAATCTTAACAATGATTTATTTTAAAAGATGTTATGTTCCATTATTTGAATTGTTAAAAGTATCATACCTATTAGAAGATATTTTATCTTTTTTTTTCATTTTATCTTTTTAAATGCAATTATATTCTTAGACTTTTACAGTAATTTTGGTAAAAGTCTAAGGCTTATTTTCTATATATTACCATTATTAGCCTGTGGAGCATTTTTTACTTATTGACTGATTGATTGATTGATTTTTTTTAGACAGCTCAGACAGAGCAGTTTATTTTTTTATAGGTTTGGCATTTAAAAAAAATTTTTTTTTTATTGAAGTATAGTTGATTTACAGTGCTGTGCCAATCTCTGCTGTACAGTAAAGTGACTCAGTTATATACATATATACATTCTTTTATTTTCTATTATGGTTTATCACAGGATATTCAATATAGTTCCCTGTGTTATACATTAGAACCTTGTTGTTTATCCATTCTAAATGTAATAGTTTGCATCTACCAATCCCAAACTCCCAGTCCATCCTTATCCTTGCCCAACTTGAGTCTGTTTCTGTTTTGTAGATAGGTTCATTTGTGCCATATTTTAAATTCCACATATAAGTGGTATCATATATTTGTCTTTCTCTTTCTGACTTCACTTAGTATGACAATCTCTAGTTGCATCCATGTTGCTGCAAATGGTATTATTTTGTTCTTTTTGAGGCTGAATAGTATTCCATTGTATATATTTACTGCATCCATGTTGCTAAAAATGGTATTATTTTGTTCTTTTTGAGGTTGAATAGTATTCCATTGTATATATTTACTACATCCTCTTTATCCATTCCTCTGTCGATGAACATTTAAGTTGTTTCCGTGTTTTGGCTATTGTGAACAGTGCTGCTATGAACATAGGGGTGCATGTATCTTTTTTTTTTTTTTTTTTTTTCTTTTTGCGGTATGCGGGCCTCTCACTGTTGTGGCCTCTCCCGTTGCGGAGCACAGGCTCCGGATGCGCAGGCCCAGCGGCCATGGCTCACGGGCCCAGCCGCTCCGCGGCATATGGGATCCTCCCAGACCGGGGCACGAACCCGTATCCCCTGCATCGGCAGGCGGACTCTCAACCACTGCGCCACCAGGGAGGCCCTGCATGTATCTTTTGAATTATAGTTTTGTCCAGGTATATTCCCAGGAGGGGGATTGCTGGATCATGTGGTAGTTCTGTTTTTAGTTTTCTGAGTAACCTGCATACTGTTCTCCATAGTGGTTGTACCAGCTTACAATTCCCACCAACAGTGTAGGAGTTCCCTTTTCTCCACATCCTCTCCGGCATTTGTTATTTGTAGACTTTTTAATGATGGCCATTCTGACTGGTGTGAGGTGGTACCTCAGTGTAGTTTTGATTTGCATTTGTCTAATAATTAGTGATGTTGAGCATCTTTTCATGTGCCTACTGGCCATCTGTATGTCTTCTTTGGAGAAATGTCTATTAAGGTCTTCTGCCCATTTTTCAATTGGTTTATTTGGTTTTTTGTTGATGAGTTACATGAGTTTTTTGTATATTTTGGAGATTAAGCCTTGCCTGTTGCATCATTTGCAAATATCTTCTCCCATTCCGTAGGTTGTCTTTCATTTTTTTTTTTTATGGTTTCCTTTGCTGTGCAAAAGCTTGCAAGTTTGATTAGGTCCCATTTGTTTATTTTTGTTTTTATTTCTATTGCCTTGGGAGTCTGACCTAAGAAAACATTGGTACAATTTATGTCAGAGGATGTTTTGCCTATGCTCTCTTCTAGGAGTTTTATGGTATGTTGTCTTATGTTTAAGTCTTTAAGCCATTTTGAGTTTATTTTTGTGCATGGTGTGAGGGTGTGTTCTAACTTCATTGATTTAGATGCAGCTGTCCAACTTTCCCAGCACCATTTGCTGAAGAAACTTCCTTTTTCCCCTTGTATATTCTTACCTCCTTTGTCGAAGATTAATTGACCATAGGTGTGTGGTTTATTTCTGGGCTCTCTATTATGTTCCATTGATCCGTATGCCTGTTTTTGTATCAATACCACACTGTTTTGATTACTGTAGCTTTGTAGCATTGTCTGAAGTCTGGGGAGTTTGCCTTTGTTTTTTCCCTCAGGATGGCTCTAGCACTTCTGGGTCTTTTATGCTTCCATATAAATTTTTGGATTATTTGTTCTAGTTTTGTGAAAAATGTCATGGGTAATTTTATAGGGATCGCATTAAGTCTGTAGAATGCTTTGCATAGTATTGCCATTTTAACAATGTTAATTCTTCCAGTTCAAGAGCATGGGATATCTTTCCATTTCTTTGAATCCTCTTTTATTTCCTTTATTAATGTTTTATAGTTCTCAGCATATAAGTCTTTCACCTCCTTGGTCAGGTTTATTCCTTGATTTTTTTGGGGGGGGTGAAATTTTAAAACTTGTTTACATTCCCTTTCTGATATTTCATTGTTAGTGTAAAGGAATGCAACCAATTTCTGAATGTTAATCTTCTATCCTGCTACTTTGCTGAATTTATTTGTTAGATCTAGTAGTTTTTGTGTGGAGTCCTTAGGGTTTTCTATATATAGTATCATGTCATCTGCATATAGTGACAATTTTACCTCTTCCCTTCCAATTTGGATACCTTTTATTTCTTTTTCTTGTCTGATTGCTGTGGCTAAGAATTCCAATACTATGTTGAAAAGAAATGGTGAGAGTGAGCATCCTTGTCTTGTTCCACATTTTAGTGGGAAGGCTTTCAGCTTTTCATCATTGATTATTATATTGGCTGTGGGTTTCTCATAAATGGCTTTAATTATGTTGAGATATGTTCCCTCTATTCCCACTTTGGTAAGAGTTTTTATCATGAATGAATGTTGAATTCTGTCAAATGCTTTTTCTGCATCTGTTGAGATGATCATGTGGTTTTTGACTTTTCTTTTGTTAATGTGGTGTATTGCACTGATTGATTTGCATATGTTGAACCATCCTTGTGAACCTGGGATGAATCCCACTTGGTCATAGTGTATGATCTTTTTTATGTGTTGTTGGATTCTTTTTGCTAATATTTTGCTGAGGATTTTTGCATCTATATTCATCAAAGATATTGGCCTGTAATTTTCTTTTTTGGTGGTGTCTTTGTCTACTTTTGGTATCAGGGTGATGGTGGCTTCATAGAATGTCTTTGGGAGTGTTCCCTCCTCTTCAGTCTTTTGGAAGAGTTTGAGAAGAATCAGTGTAAGTTCTTTGTATGTTTGGTAGAATTCACCTGTGAAGTCATATGGTCCTGGACTTCTGTTTGTAGGAAGTATTTTTATTACAGATTCTATTTCATTTCTAGTGATTGATCTGTTCAAATTATCTATTTCTTATTGATTCAATTTTGGTGGTCTGTATGTTTCTAGAAAGTTATCCATTTCTTCTAAGTTGTCAAATTTGTTAGCATATAATGGTTCATAGTATTCTCTTATGTTTTTTGTATTTCTGCGGTATCAGTTGATATTTCTTCTTTTTCATTTCTCATTTTGTTTATTTGGGTTCTCTCTCTTTTCTTCTTGGTGAGCCTGGCTAGAGGTTTGTCAATTTTGTTTACTCTTTCAAAGAACCAGCTCTTGGTTTTGTTGATTTTTTTTCCTTTTTTTAAAAATCTCTATTTATTTCCTCCCCGATCTTTATTATTTCCTTCCTTCTGCTGACTTTAGGTTTTGTTTGTTCTTCTTTTTCTAATTCTTTTAGGTGATAGGTTAGGTTGTTTACTTGAGATTTTTCT
Source organism: Mesoplodon mirus (assembly GCF_964341445.2). Lineage (NCBI taxonomy): Eukaryota > Metazoa > Chordata > Mammalia > Artiodactyla > Ziphiidae > Mesoplodon > Mesoplodon mirus. The sequence continues at coordinate 3,356,355 of NC_138982.1, read as the reverse complement.
TATTTTTTGATGAAGGCCTATATCACTATAAACTTCCCTCTAAGAACTGCTTTTGCTGTGTCCCATAGATTTTGTATGGTTGTGTTTTCATTGTTGTTTGTCTCAAGGTATATTTTAATTTCCTTTTTGATTTCCTCATTGACCCATTGGTTTTTTAGTAGCATGTTATTCAGTCTCCAGCTAATTGTTCTTTTCTCGTTTCTTTTCCTGTGGTTGATTTCTAATTTCATGCCATTGTGGTCAGAGAAGATGCTTAAAATAATTTCTGTACTCTTAAATTTGTTGAGGTTAATTTTGTGCCCTAGGATATGGTCAGCCTTAGAGAATGTTCTGTGTGCACTCAAAAAGAATGTATATTCTTTTTTTTGTGGGGGGGTGTTGTTGTGGGTTTTTTTTTTTTTTGTATGTAGTATCCTGAAACTATCAATTAAGTCTAACTGTTGTATCATTTAAGGACCTCTGTTACCTTGTTGATTATTCTCTGTCTGGAAGATTTGTCCATTGATGTGAGTGGGGTGTTAAAAGTCTCCTACTATTATATTCCCATCAATTTCTCCCTTTATGTCTGTTAGTATTTGTTTTATGTATCAGGGGTGCTCCTATATTAGGTGCATATATGTTGATAAGTATAAAATCATCTTCTTCTATTGATTTTTTTATCATTATGTAGTGTCCTTCTTTATCTTTCTTTATAGCCTTTGCTTTGAAGTCTATTTTGTCTGATATGAGTATTGCAACTCCTGCTTTCTTGTCATTTCCGTTTGCATGAAATATCTTTTACCATCCCCTCTTTCTCAATCTGTGTGTATCCTTTGCCCTAAGGTGGGTCTCTTGTAGGCAGCATATTGTAGACTCTTGTTTTTTTCTATCCAGTCTGCCACTCTATGTCTTTTGATTGGAGCATTCAGTCCATTGACAGTTAAGGTAATTATTGATATATATATATATATATTTATTGCCATTTAAAACCTTGTTTTCCAGTTGATTCTTTGTTTCTTCTTTGTTCCTTTCTTTTTCTGTTTTTCTTTTTGTGGTTTCATGATTTCCTTTTATTTTATGCTTGTGTTCTTTTTTAGGTTTTTGTGAATCTATTGTGTGTTTTCCATTTGTGGTTGCCCTGTTTTTCAAGTATGTTAACCCTTCCCATATATGCTTGCTTTAGACTGGTAATCATACAGGCTCAAACACATTTTAAAAAAAGAAAAAGAATCTTCATTTTCTTACTCTCCTTCCCCACATTTTATGATTTTGATGTCCCTTTTTACATCTTCATGTTTATCCCTTTGCTGTTCCTTGTGTTTATCATTGCTTTCACAAATAGGGTTTTTTTTTTTTCTTTTTGATCTGTATACTGGCTAATTTAAGTGATTTACTTTCCAATTGTGATTTCCTCCTTCCTATTTCTTCTTGCTGCTTTTTTTCTACTTAGAGATGACCTTTCCATATTTCTTTCAGGATAGGTTTAGTATTGCTGTTTTCTTTCAATTTTTGCTTGTCTGAGAAATTCTTTATTTCTCCTCCTATTCTACATGATAATCTTGCTGAGTAGAGTATTCTAGGTTGCAGATTTTTCTCTTTCAGGACTTTGAATATATTTTGTACGCCCTTCTGGCCTGCAGTGTTTCTGTAGAGAAATCAGCTGATAGTCTTATGGGGGTTCCCTTGTAAAGAACTCTTGGTTTTTCTCTTGCTGCCTTTAGAATCCTCTCTTTATCTTTAACTTCTGCCATTTTTATTATAATATGTCTTGATGTAGGTCTGTTTGGCTTTATCTTCTTTGGGACCCTCTGTGCTTCCTGTATCTGGATATCTGTTTCCTTCTTTTAGTTTGGGAAATTTTCAGCCATAATTTCTTCAAATACATCTTCAATCCCCTTTTCTCTTTCTTCTCCTTCTGGAATCCCTATTATGCATAGATTGGCCTGCTTTATATTATCCCATAGGTCTCTTATGTTGCTTTCATTTTTTTTTTTTTCATTTGGCTTTCTGTCTTCTGTTTTGATTGGGTAATTTCCATTAGTCTATCTTCCAGGTCACTTATTCTTTCTTCTGCATTATTCATTCTGCTGTTCATTGCCTTGAGCTCGGTCAGCTTTCATCTCAGCAAATGAATTTTCTAATTTTTCTTGTCTCCTCCTTGTAGTTTCAAGTTCCTTTTTACAGTAATCTGCCTTTCTATTGATAGACTTTCTTAATTCCTTCAGTGTTTTCATTACCTCCCTTTTTAACTGGGTGTCTATTAGACTGAGGAGGTCTTTTTCATTGTTCCTGCAGGCAAATTTTTTTGGTCTTTTAACTGAGAGTGGTTCCTCTGCTTTTTCATTTTGCTTATATTTCTCTTACTCTGTGAGTTCAGGAGAAACAATTATCTACTGTGGTCTTGGAGGGCTATTTATAAGCAGGAGAATCCCTGTGTAGCTTGTGTGGGTTCAATATTTTTTTTGACATGAGTGCTGTTTTTGGTTTGGATGCTTGCTGTCTCTTTCATAGCGTGTGCTGGCTGTTATCCCCTTGATCAGGGTGTGCAGGTGCACGCTCCCAGGGAGGCGGGGGCAACAGTTGGCTCCCAGTCGCAGGTTTCTCCGCAATGGCGGCAGCAGGTCACGTGTCCCTGGGGAAGTTGGCCCTAGATCTTGGGACCCTGGGCGGCAGCGGTGTGTTGCGCACCCCGTGGAGGTGGGGGCAGTGGTTGGCACCGGGTTGCAGGGCCCCTGTCAGCAGTGGTTGGCTGTGTGCACGCCCGGGGACGTTGGTCCCGCTTCAGGGGACCCTCTGCAGTGGCGGGCCGTGCCGGCTCCTGGGAAGGCGAGGGCAGTGACCTGCACCCCCGCTCACAGGACCCTTGGCAGTGGCAGCAGCAGCGGCAGCGTTCCGCACCTGCCTCTGGAGTCCAAGATGTCAGCCATGGCTCACGCCTGCCCCTGGAGCTCATATAGGCAGTGCCCTGCTGCCTGTGAGCATGCAGAGAAAGAAGGTCCTGTGGCGGGCACACCCCTCTCCTCTCATGCCCCCCAACAATGGTCCCTTGCCTCTGGTGGGCCCAGGCTTCTTCCCAGACTCCCTCAGTTGTGGCGCCCTGCACCCTACCCCCCTCAGGCTGTGTTCACACAGCCAACCCCAGTCCTCTCCCCGGGTTGTGACCTCCAAAGCCCGAACCTCAGTACCCAGCCCCCACCTGCCCCAGCGGGCAAGCAGACAAGCATCTCAGGATGGGGTGTGCCGGTCAGCATCGACCTGTGCAGGTCTGTCTCTGCTTTGCCCTCCACATACCTGTTGCTGTCCTCTCCTCCAAGGCTCTGAAGCTACCCCTCTGTCCCCGCCAGTGGACAGAGGGACTGAGGGGACTTCCCAGTGTGCAGAAACCTTTCCTTTTTCACAGCTCCCTCCCAGAGGTGCAGGTCCATTCCCGATTCCTTTCTCTCTCTTTTTCTTTTGCCCTGCCCAGTTACATGGAGATTCTCTTGCCCTATTGGAAGTCTGAAGTCTTCTGCCAGCATTCAGTAGATGTTCTGTGGGAATCATTCCCCATGTAGATGTATTTTTGATGTATCTGTGGGGAGGTGAGCTCCACGTCCTACTCCTCCGCCATGTTGATCCAGTTCCCCGAACATTTATTTTTTAAATAGTAGTGTGCTAAGTATTAAGAAAACCACAAAATTACATAAATTATAATGAAAGTTCCCAAGGGAATATTATAGGCCATTTTTGCTATAAAAGAGCATTCAGAGTGTAGGGAGATCATCATAAGTTGGTTGGTCAGTTTCAGTGACTAATTTTTAATTGAGGATTAAAAGGGATTCTTATTTCCCATCTCATTTGAAGGAAAATCCAGTTAGTGTGTACATAGTGAATTTTTTCCTGAATATTTATTTTCCCTAGCAATTCAGATTCTTTTGTCTATAGTAATAAATCCCAAACTCGATTTTGTTTTCTTTTTCCAGTCCTCATGTGGTACTGGGGACCTTTACATCTAAGCCTCATCTCAGACGCATCCAATTAAATTTTACTGGTGTGAGAGATATTAGAATTACACCTTGTGCCCTCATGCAGGCATATCCACACTACTAAATCCAAGCAGACAAGCTTTTTAGTAGGAATAAGTTTAAAGTCTTTCATTTTTATTCCCTACTACTACCATACCAGTTTTCCTCCTCTCCTCACCTCCCTAATAGAGTATTCTACTGAATTTCAATAACAGTAACAATTACCAGTTTTAACAAAACTTATGTATGTCCACAAATTCTGGTGAAAACACCGATTTGATGTGGCTTATCAAAAAATAAACAAACATCAATTTAAAACAAATCACTAAAGTTTGTGTCTGTAGAAATCCTCTGTCCAGATAAAGGAAGAGGTAGGTTTCTCTTGTACATTGTTGATAAAATGATTCAAGGAGTAAGTAGTGTTTTCGATAGGATGATTTTATAAACCTCTCCTGTGATCTCCAATTGCTTTACTTAGAAAAGAGTGTAAGTATTAAATATTTATTTCTAAACTTTCCTTTTTGTCATTCCCTTTCTGATCACCTTGTATTTTTTTTCTCTGAAGATTAAAGTAATTTCCTTTCTCTCCTTTTAATCATCTGGTTGAAAGTGTTCATTGTATAGGCTGTAGCCTCTGTCTTCAGACTCATCCTGTGCATTTTCAAATGAGCTGCTAAAATTTCTTCTCATTTTTAAAAAAATTACATTCTAATTATCAATTGCATTTTTCCGTTTTTGTTGAGATATAATCGACATTTAACATTGTGTTAGTTTAAGGTATACAACATAATGATTTGATATTCTTTCTGTCTTGATTTTAGAATTTTAGAGGTTATAACCTGGTCTACCCTCCTATAAATAAGACAAACTTTTTCATACTGCCAATTTGTATAAGTTCTACAGTATTAAATTTTGGTCATTAGAAAGACGGACAATCTCTAACAGCTAAAGGAGTTATTAGAAATTCAGTTCATCTTTCTGTTGACCAAAACTTATTTCTAAATTCCTACCCATTGGTTTTAGTTCTGACATTGAGGGTGACACAGAATAGGTCTAATTTAAATACAGCTTTAGTAATCTCTGTGCTCTGCACTAAGTATCGTACTCTCTTTTTGTATTTATGCTCATGACACTAGATTACCTTTCTTTGTCCTTTCCAGTTTGTAAATCTGACTGTACTGTTTTTTGTTTTCAGCTTATGTGTACAATTCTTCTACTTTCTTGCAAATGCTTGATTGCTTATATCAAAATCTCAGTGCTTGGGTGGGATTTATTTTCAGTTAGTCCATTTCATTTCCTCATCTTCGTGTTCACTCATCCCATATTAGTTTCTCTTAAGTTTACCAAAAACCTTTTAGCTCTGTATATGTCAAGCAAATGACATCTGTTGCCGATCACTAGAAGTAGAAGTTCAAATTCTTTGCCCACTGCATACTGATCACCAAGGAAAACACAACACAGTCAAGCATTGGATGGAACGATGCTTTACTCACATGGAGAAGGCACAGAGCAAGATTAGCTTCAGTAGTGTCAGTCCCCCATGGTCCAGCAGTCAACACAGAGCAGTTGCCCTGCATGCACCCCTCTTGTGCCACAGAACTAAGGACCCTATTCTGTCCTCTCAGGGGACAGATTTAATAGTGGGGTTGGCCAGGTGCCATATGATGCACACACTTAAGCAGAACAAAAGAAGACACATTGAGTCTAAAATGGGAATGATATTCCCACACAAGGTGATAAACCCAGAATAGTCCATGAAGACTCTTATCACTTGATAAGGAAGTATTCCAGACCCAAGGCCTCTTCCTGTGCAGCCAAGTGTGGGTCAAAACACTGTGTACAGGAGACTGCCTTTCCCAACAGTCTACCCCTCACCCCTGCTCGACCACTGACATGGCAGATAAAGCATGTCAAATCACCCACCCCAAACTTGAAGGTGGAATTGGGTTCACCAGGGTCCCAGAACAATCTGTTTGGATGTGGAGTGCTCATAGAGCCTCCCTGTCATTAGGAAACAGCACTTTACCAGGCCCGTTAGGGGAGCCAGGCCCAGGAAGACAGTCAAGCCACCCTAGAGGGTGGTCTTCAACGTGGATTAAGCCAGCTAAAGAGGTCAAATTGTGAGTTTGGGGAGACTGCATGGGTACAGCTGATAACCATCCCTCCTGAGCATGGATGTTCATCAGCTCAGTTTTCAGCTTCCCCAAATTGTTGACGTATACACAGTAAGAAATGCTGACAGTAACACAAACACCACCTTGTTCTGCCAGCAGGTAATTGAAGGCTATTTAGTTATCCATCACCACCTTGACTAGTGAGTTCAGTGAGTCTCATTGGCTTGGATGGCTTGGGCAGTAGTGTTAGCTATTTCTGCCATGGTTGAGGACAGGTTGTACACCATTTTTTTCTAGGGCCTGCATACCTATTCCCAGTATTAGAATTTGGATAGCAGAATGAAACCAGTGGTTAGTTTGTTTTCCCAGGAGGATACTGTGAGCCACTTTGTAGTACGTCAGCAGAAGAGGTCCTTTTCAGCCCTCTCTGCAGTTGCTGACATGGACAGTCAGCCTTAGAACTCTGAGGCAACAATCCTTCCCCTGGAGGCAGACATTCTATTGCCCATTGGGGTCCACAGAGAAATACATAACCCAGAGGGGTGCAGGGGACACACGTCAGGGATTTTGTTCTGATAATGCTGACTAGTCCAGTCATATACAGCCTTGGCTTGCTTTTACCATGTGATTGCAGGGAGAGAAAAGTTACATACTGAGCATCCAAGTCCAAAATGTCAGTATAGATCAGTAATAAGCATTCTTGTACAGGGGTTTTTTTCTGTCATATCATAGGAAATATTAAAGTAAGGGACTCTGGAGCATGCCTGCATCTGGGCCTGTATCAAAGGAGTGACCCAGCTATTCAACCCATTGACAACCTGAGGAAGTTCTGAGCAGTTTTGTGTCAGCCAGGCCATTACAGTGGGAATGCGGAACGAGAAGGAATTCATTCTGTGAGGACAAATCCCAGCATTGTTTAAGTTTGCCTCCTCTGACTATGGCTGTTGTTGTAACAGGCACAGCAGATGATTCTGTAGGAATGAGAAGAGGAAAGATTCGTGTTTCTACTCCTCTCCCACTTCATGAATCTTCTCAGGACAGAGCTACTCTGGTCTACTGCTTGTGATACTAGCTGCCCTGGTATTGCAACCCAAGCCTGATGTTACCTCCTCTGTGGGCACCCCGTGCCTTTGTGGCTCGACAAAAACTTTGGCCTCAGTTGGCCAGTCTAGGAAAGGACTGCACAAACTTGACATGTCTGTTAACATCACCCACCTGATTGAAAGGGTCAGTGTGCCCAGTACTACTAGAAGGACCCTAGCTAGCACCCTGATACTCCTTGATTTCATCTCCCACCTTTGTGGTATCCCATAGGAGGGAGGTTCCCCCAGGTAAGTATCACATCCAGACTAGAGTCAAGGGGCCCTGTCTGGGGTACAGTGGTAGGCAGAACTGCAGATCACCCCAAAAACGTACACTCCAACGGGAAAAAAGAAGAAGAATGAATGACATGTTGAGATTGTGATTTTGCAGGCACAGCCTAAGGACATGGCTGCCTAGTCCACTTCCACCACAACCAAACTCAGTATTTCCCAACGTATGTTGCAGTGCCTGTTTTCCTTGCAGTGGAGTGTTTAGTAGCCATAGTCCCTGAGAGTGTGCCCACTGTTGTCTTGCTTGGGCAGTGAAGGATGTTCCTTGGTCAGAGTGAAGTCCCATGGGATATCCAAAAATATGACATAAGTTTTATTCAAGGACAGCTATGGTAGTTTCAGCATCCACATGCCAGACTGGAGTAGCTATACAATAGCCTGACTAGGTGTTATGGCAGTGAGGCATCATCTTTGCCTGTGGCTGGTGGTCAGGGGTTTGATGTGAACAATCTGCCAGATCCAGGCGAGTCCCAGTCCTTGGTTAATGTGTCCCAGTTCTTCTCTCTGGATGATTTGAGTATATTGACAAGAATCACAAGAATGTACTACCTCCTTAGACTTCTGGGTTATCTCTTGGGCTCTGGCCCATTTTTGCATCTGAAGTGGACTCCTTTTTCCATAGATGTACCCACCAGGCAATTGTTGCAGCCCACTGGGCACAAACTTGATTGACACGAGTTCCATTTATGTTTTTATTTTAAAAGTTCCTTTGCAAACACAAGCATGTGGTCCTTCACAAAAACATGCTACTAAAAAAAGAACAAAAAAAGTCAATGAAGAAATTAAAGAGGAAATCAGAAAAAACCTCAAAACAAATGAAAATAAAAATACAGCTTGCCAAAATCTATGGGATGCAGAAATGCAGTTCTCAGAGGGAAGTTTATAGTGATACAGGCCTACAAGAAACAAGAAAAATCTCAAATAAACAACCTAACCTACCATCTGAAGGAGTTAGAACAAAGCCCAGAGGCAGCAGGAGGAAGGAAATAATAAAGATCAGAGATGAAATATAAAAATAGAGACCCCCAAAAAAGACAATAGAAAAGATAAATGAAATCAAGAGCTAGTTTTTTGCAAGCATAAATAAAATCGATAAGCCTTTAGCTAGGCTCGTTAAGAAAAAAAGAGAACCCAAATAAACAAAATAAGAAAAGAGGAGAAATTACAACTGATATTCAGAGATACAAAAAACTCATAAGAGAATATTATGAACGGTTATATGCCAACAAATTGGAAACCTAGAAAAAAAATGGGTAAATTTCTAGAAATGTACACTTTTCCAAGACTGAATCTGGAAGAAATAATCTGAGCAGACCAGTCACTAGTAGTGAAATTGAATTAGTAATCAAAAAGCTCCCAGCAAATAAAAGTCCAAGACCCGATGGCTTCACAAGGGAATTCTACCAAACATGTAAAGAAGAGCTACTATCTATCCTCAAACTATTACAAAAACTTGAGGAGCACTTCTGAATTCATTACACGAGGCCACCATTACCTGATACCAAAACCAGACGAAGATATTACAAAAAAAAAGAAAATTACAGACCAATATCTCTGATGAATATAGATGCAGAAATTCTCAACAAAATATTAGTAAACCTGATTCAACAATATATAAACAGGATCATACACCATGATCAACTGGGATTTACTATAGGGATGCAAGGATGGTTTAATATCCACAGATCAGTCAGTGTAATACACCACATTAACAAAATGGAGACTACAACCACATCATCATTTCATTAGACATAGAAAAGGCATTCGACAGATCTCAACACCTATTCATGATAAACACTCTAATCAAAGTTGATATCAAGGAAGCATATGTAAACATAATAAAGGCCATTTATGACAAACCCACAGCTGACATCATACTCAACAGTGAAAAGCTGAAAGCTTTTCCTTTAAAATCAGAAACAAGACAAGAATGCTCACTCTTGCCACTTCCATTTAACATAGTACTGGAAGTCCTAGCCATGGCAATCAGAGAAGAAAAAGAAATAAAAGACATCTAAATTGGAAAGGAAGAAGTAAAACTGTCACTGTTTGCAGATAACATGATCCTATATATAGAAAACCCTAAAATGTCCACCAATATACTATTAGAACTAATAAATGAATTAAGCTGCAGGACACAAGATTAATATATAGGAATCTGTTGCTTTTCTATGTACTAGTAATGAACTATCAGAAAGAGAAAGCAAGAAAACAACCCCATTTAAAATTGCATCAAATGGAACAGAATAGAAAGTCCAGAGATAAACCCATGCACCTATGGTCACCTAATCTATGACAAAGGAGGCAAGAATATACAATGGAGAAAAGACAATCTGTTTGATAAGTGGTGCTGGGAAAACTGGACAGCTACATGTAAACGAATGAAATTAGATACTATAAATCTCTTAGAGGAAAACATAGTCAGAACACTCCTTGACATAAATCACAGCAACATCTTTTTCAATCCACCTCCTAGAGTAATGAAAATAAAAACAAAAATAAACAAATGGGACCTAATTAAACTAAAAGCTTTTGCACAGCAAAGGCTGCGCAAAACCATAAACAAGACGAAAAGACAACCCTCAGAATGGGAGAAAATATTCGCAAACAAAACAACCGACAAGGGATTAATCTCCAAAATATACAAACAGCTCATGCAGCTCAATATCCAAAAAAGAAACAACCCAGTCACAAAATGGGTGGAGGATGTAAATAGACATTTCTCCAAAGAAAACATACAGATGGCTAAAAAGCACATGAAAAGATACTCAAAATCACTAATAGAGAAATGCAAATCAAAACTACAGTGAGGTATCACCTCACACTGGTCAGAATGGCCACCATCAAAAAACCTACAAACAATAAATGCTGGAGAGGGAGAAAAGGGAACCCTCCTACACTGTTGGTGGGAATGTGAACTGGTACATCCACTGTGGAGAACAGTATGGAGGTTCCTTAAAAAACTAAAAATGGAACTACCATATGACCCAGCAATCCCACTCCTGGGCATATATCCAGAGAAAACCACAATTTGAAAAGATACATGCACCCTAGTGTTCATTGCACCACTATTTACAGTAACCAGGACATGGAAGCAGCCTAAATGCCCATCGACAGAGGAATGGATAAAGAAGATGTGGTACATATACACAATGGAATATGACTCAGCCATAAAAAAAGAACAAAACAATGCCATTTGCAGCAACATGGATGGACCTAGAGATTGCCATACTGAATGAAGTAAGTCAGACATAGAAAGACAAGTATCATATGATATCATTTATATGTGGACTCTAAAAAAGGGTACAAATGAACTTATCTACCAAACAGAAATAAAGTTACAGATGTAGAAAATAAACTTATGGTTACCAGAGGGTGGGGGAGGTATAAATTGGAAGACTGGGATTGATATATACACACTACTATATATAAAATAGATAACTAATAATGACCTACTGTATAGCACAGGGAACTATACTCAATACTCTATAACAGACTATATGGGAAAAGAATCTAAAAACAGAGTGGATATATGTTTATGTGTAACTGATTCACTTTGTTCTACACCTGAAACTAACACAACATTGTAAATCAACTGTACTCAAATAAAAACTTTTTTAAATTGCATCAAGAAAAATAAGATACCTAGGAATAAGCTTAAGCAAGATGGGAGACCTGTACTCTGAAAACTATAAAACATTGATGATGATACAAAAAAATGAAAAGATATCCCTTGTTCTTGGATTGGAAGAATTAATATTGTTTAAATGGCTATACTACCCAAAATAATCTTCAGATTGCAGTCCCTATCAAAATACCCATGACATTTATCACATAACTAGAACAAATAATCCTAAAACATATATGGAATCAGAGAAGACCCTGAATAGTCAAAGCAATCTTTAGAAAAAAGAACAAAGCTGGAGGTATCATGCTTCCTGACTTCAGACTACACTACAAAGCTACAGTAATCAAAACAGTATAGTACTAGCACAAAACCAGACACATAGATCAATGGAACAGAATAGAGAACCCAAAGATAAGCCCATGCACATATACTCAATCTACAACAAAGGAGGCAAGACTGTACAGTGGAGAAGATACAGTCTCTTCAATAAGTGGTTTGGGAAAACTGGACAGCTACATGTAAAAGAATGAAATTAGAACATTTTTTCATACCATATACAAAAATAAACTCAAAATGGATTAAAGACTCAAATATAAGACCTGAAACCATAAAACTCCTAGATGAAAACACAGGCAGGACACTCTTTGACATAAACTGTAGCAGTATTTTTTGGATTTGTCTCCTAAGGCAAAGGAAACAAAAGCAAAAATAAACAAATGGGACCTAATTAAACTTAAAGGCTTTTGCAAATCTTTTAAGCAAAGGAAACCATCAACAAAATGAAAAGACAACCTACTGAATGAGAGAAAATATTTGCAAATGATATGGCAGATAAGGGGTTAATATCCAAAATATATAAACAGCTCATACAACTCAATATCAAAAAACCAAACAACCTGATTTTAAAATGGGCAGAAGACCTGAATATACATTTTTCCAAAGAAGGCATACAGATGGCAGACAAGCACATGAAAAGATGCTCAACATTGCTAATCACCATAGAAATGCAAACCAAAACCACAGAGATATCACCTCACGCCTGTCAAAATGGATGTCATCAAAAATACCACAAGTAACAAATGTTGTCAAGGATGTGGAGAAAATGAAACCCTTATACACTGTTGGCAGGAATGTAAATTGGTACAGCCACTATGAAAAACGGTATAGAGGTTTCTCAAAAAACTAAAAATAGAACTATCATGTGATGTAGCAATTCTACTCCTAGTTTTATGTCCAAAGAAAACGAAAACACTAATTTGAAAAGATATGTGCATTCCAGTGTTCGTAACAGCATTATCTACAGTAGCCAAGATATGGAAGAAACCTAAGTGTTCATCAACAGATGAATGGATAAAGAAGATTTGGTATATATACATTGTATGTGTGTGTATACACACACACACACACACACACACGTACAATGGAAGATTACTCAACCATATAATAGAATGAAATTTTGCCATTTGCAACAACATGGATGGACCTGGAGGGTATTATGCTCAGTGAAATAAGTCAGACAGAGAAAGACAAATTCTGCATTTTCACCTTATATCTAAAAAATAAAATGAATAAATATAACAAACAGACTTACAGATATAGGGGACAAACTAGTGGTTACCTGTGGGGAGGGCCAGGGTAGGGGTAGGGATTAAGAGGTACAAACTACTATGTATAAAATAAATAAGCTATAAGGATGTACTCTACAACATAGGAAATATAGCCAATATTTTATAACTTTAAATGGTGGGTAAATCTATAAAATACTGAATCAGTATGTTGTACACCTGAAAGTAATAATTATAAATCAACTTAACTTCAATAAAAATTTAAAAATAAAGAAAAGGTCCTTTGCCATGAGTATCTACATAAGTGACATATGTTTTTTTTTGTTCCCAGGGAGCAAGCTGCTGCCATAGTTCTTTTCCCCATATGGGGGATCCATTAATAGTCCAGTCTTTTAGTTGCCATTTGCCTGACCAGATGGCTAAGTCATTGGCAACAGCCCATTTGTTGGTGAAAAATGTATCAAGGAATGGTAGTAGAGGTGGCCTGCACTGCCATTACCACAGTGCAGAGCTTGACCTATTGGAATGCCCACACCTGATAGTCAGAAGACGGCCATTTACTGGTTCAGATGGTTGCTTCAACCCAGCAGACCTCATCTGCCTTTAGTTTCACAGAGCTGTCAGTAAACCATGCCATAATGTCATCTTTGAATCTTGGGCCTTAGGAATTGCACCTGCTGTACCTAGGGCCTGGACTTTATCTGGATTTATAGTCAAATTGGTACTAATCATTCTGTCAGTGACAAGTGCAGCCACCATTGACATTAGCATTATAGCCGTGTCGTTAATATAAGGGATGACTAAAATTTCTGTAGTACTTGAGCTTATTGAAGATCAAGCGCTGCCCTCTGGTAGCATATTACAGAAGAATTTAGGTATCCCTGCAGGAGTACAGTAGAAGTATATTGTAGTCTGTTCAGTGAGAACAAAAATTGGTCGTGACCTCATTCTGCAGAGGGATCGAGTGAAAGGCATTAGCCAGATCAGTCAACAGCATACTTGTTTTCCATATGGGTTGCACTGTCTCAGTGATGGTGATAATATCAGAAACTGCTAGGGCAAAAGGTGAAACTTCTACATTTACCCTTTGGTAATCTGTTAGCCTCCAAACTCTGGAGGCCTTCCTTAATGGCCTGATTGAACTGCTTGTATTGTCTCGAATTAACAGAACGATGTCCTTTTCCCCACTGTAGATATAGTATTTTTGTTGAACAACACACCATGATTTGGCCAGCTCTGGAGCAGGCTAGGAATGCAGCTGGCCCATTATGCTTGAATTTGTCCTTGTTGTGGTACATACCGCTTGAGGCAATGGTGGTATTCAGTACCATACACAGCCAAAATGTCAATGCCTACTACGTATTCAATAGTAGGAACCAGGATCATCAGTACCTGAAATGGTCCAAAGAGTCTCATCCACGAATACATGTGGACTTGTCTTCCATGGGTAACTACATTCTTCCCAGACCTACTATTTTAATTCTACCTCTGTGGGGACCTGTCATTTGGGCACCAGTATCCAAAGGCCCCATAAAAGTTTAGCTCCCCTCTCCCCTTTTCCCTTCTATCTTGATAGGGGCATAGGGCCTCTGGTCCCCAACGGGGACCCAGAGACCTTGGCCCCATCCCTAACTGTGTTATTCAGCCCTAGACAGTTAAAGTCTGCAGTGCCCCTTCATCAAACAGATGCACCAACCAGGCTGTATGAGACTTCCCTGGCTCCTGTTCATATCCGTCCTTCAGTTTCCGTATTTCACTTTCAAAGAAGGACTTCATTTCAACACTTTTGTTTTCAGCAATGCCATAGGTGGTTTTGCATTGAGTGAAACAGGTTTTATTTGAGGCCTGTAAGCCACCTGGTTCAGGTAAAGTTTCCTGCATGAGACCCCTTTACTTCTCTCAGACATCATTTGTGATCCTTAAGACACCTTGAGAGTTGGGGGGTGTGTGTGAAATGGGAGCACAAAGGTGACCAAGAGCCCAGATTATTGTTTCCCTACACTTTTTAGGACCCATTTCACATTTACACTCTCATGCATTGCACCCACTTTTCCCTGTTGACAGAGATTATCAATATCCCTATTTATCCCCATATGGCCAGAGGGAGGCCAGCACATCAGTCAGTTCACCACCACCACCCCACCCCCAGAGCCAGCTGCCTAGCCCTTTCATTCTAACATGCCATGGTGTTTTTTGTTGGCAACTGTATCTCTCGGTAAGGGAGTGTTCCAAGGCTAAGGCCTATTCTTATGGAGCCAAGTGGAGATCTAAAGACTACATGAACAAGACTCTCTTTCCTAATAGTACATAACAATGTCCCTCTCAAGACTTCTCTTCTTACCAAATGAAAAAGGGGGGGAGGTCTTAAAAGGAAACTTTTGGAGGTGATGAGTATGTTTATTGCCTTGATTATAATAGTACCATGCATGTATGCATATGTCCAAATGCATCAAACAAACGTGAAGTTTTTTGCATGTCAAATATGTCTCAATAAAATTGTCAAAAAATAACAACAAAGACTATCTTCTCTGTACTCCCTTCACCCCACCACATACATACACATCTACTCCTTGACAGACCACCTGAATTTGGTTCATTTATTCCCATTGTGGTGTTAACATTATACATAGGCATTTTAATAACAATCAGCATTTTCTCCTAGAAGCATGAAAATTGTCCCTTTAAAATACAACTCATTATGAAATAATGCCATTATGCTACACAATACTTTTTATAGCTCTTAACATTTTTTTCAAAAATGCTGATAGGTTAGTGTCTGACAAATATGCCTAGCTCCCTCCCTCAACAAATTATTTTATTTTTCTGTTTCTTTTTTGTTTTTTTCTTATTTTTATATTATATAGTTATTCATTCAAAAAATATTTATTGAGCAGCAGCTATGGGTTAGGCACTGTGTTAAATAGCATTCAGATCTGAATAAGATTTTGTGTAATAGGAAAACAACAAAACATTTAGGTTTTGTAGTAGAAATACCTTCAGAGTATAGTAGAGCCCCCAAATAGAGAAATTAACAAAAATACAAGTGGATTTTTCATCTAAGTTATTGTTAGACATTATTAAGTTATTTAATTAAGTCCCTGTAATGTACCAAGATTTGGTACATTAAAGAACCAAGTTTTGGGAGGAGAAGTAGTTGATTGGGAGGCATCGTTGGACAAGGTGTAGATAAAACTCAACTGATGTCTTTGTTCTACCTATAATTTGCTGTGTGAACTTGAATGGATAGAGTAATTTCATCTTTTCTGGCCTTGTTTTTAAATTTAGAATTACAAGTAAGGAAACTTCTTACATGCTGTCTTACATCTGGGGTTCTGATTTTACTTTGGGTCAGCTGTCTTTAGTCTTTTGCTTATCTGTTGTTGATCTCTTGTGATTATAGATACGTATTCCATTAATACTTTGGTCGGCTTTCCACATCTTGCCTCCAGGAAGACCATATCTTGTGAGCCATCTCCATAGATCCCCATGGGCTGCTCTTCAGCATTGCTGCCCATTATAATTATTGTGCCCACCTTGCATCTACCAGTTAGGTGATGCTACCTTCTTTCTGCCATTCTGTGATCTCATCATCTTCATTGTACTGGAAGCCAAATTCTGTCTGAGGATCTCCTATTGCCAGCTCTAGCCTACAGAATACAGCTGTTATGGAGTTTCTCAGCAATGCCTGTGCCCCCACCACCAGTCTTTTCTTTCTTGCCTTGGTGAACAGTATTGTCTGGGCCCTCCTGAAGAACACACCCAGCTAGTAGGTCTTCTGAGTTGATACAACAGATCCTTTATGGCATGCTTACTTCACTGTGTTTTAAATGCCTTTCTTCACAGTCTGCCACAACTGTTCTTGGATCTCTTATTTCATTAATACTCAACGTTGCTTTTTCCAGGAGTCGCCCAGCAATGCACTAGGCCATGTCCATGGGCCTTAAATCCTGAGGCAAGGGAGAGTGCCCTATATCCAAAAACTCTCTCGTATCCTGTTTGATATTCCCATTCCCCAGTCCAGTACCCTCAGCAGACACTCTCTTGGTTCTTACTGGTTCCAGTTGGCCCACTCCTGCAGCACCTGTAGCGTATAATCCTTCTCCTTTAGCAGACCCAGTACTTCCCCATTTGGACTACGCTGAAATTTGACCTTAGCCTGGAGCCACAAGGGAAGGTTAGTATAGAGCATGAGGAGGGCTACTAGCATTGTCCTTAGGGTACTTGCTTCGCTTGAGGTTTCCATATATTCGAGGGGAGGGGTGGGTGGAGGAGGCATGCTGCCCTCTAACATGAGACTTATTTGCAGACCCACAAGTTTGTGGGAAACTTGGAATTGAAGGTTATCAGCTGCATCCACCAGTTATTCTTTGAACTTGCACTTCTTTCCTTTATGGCCCTGATTTTGGCATAGACTTGCCTGGGATGCAAAGTCCCTTAAATTCTGCCACCCTTAAAATTGAGTTCTGGGTCTGGTCTTCAATAGTTTCAGCTCTTTATCTGCAGGGGATAAGGATCTCTTTAAATGTTGCCAGTTGTTGATTTAAACTGGTGATTAATTAGCCTGTCATTTTCTCTGTTTAGCATCTCAGTGACAGCCATAGTCCTTAGTCCTTATAGTTATTAATTACCCTCATCCCTCAAATGCTTGGCATGTTGTACAAGCTAAGTGCACATCTCCATTCAACCGCAAGTGAATTAGCAAATGGCTGCTATTCTGTGTCAGAGACTACGGTTAACTTCACTTACAAACAGAAACTGGGTCTTTCCTCATAGTAGTCCTTCCTTCAAGTGATCCAACCTCAGAATCCCATCACTGAGGTCTGCTTCTTAGGACTACTTTTGGTACCAACTGTTCAGGTCACATTCCTTAGAAGCCCAGCCTTAGTCAGAGATTTTTGTGCTAGTGATACATTGAAGTTTGTATTCTCCTGAGAAGCCTCTAAGAAAGTGAGGAATGTAGGATTAAGCAGGAGACACACTAACAGAAATGTGGTTTCCGAAGAAGTTTTGTCTGAGCATCATCTCAGAAGGAACTTTGAAAAATAAATTGCACCTCAGAGGTTGTACTGTCCTGAGGCAAGGAGGTTGGGCTCTTTTACCCTCCTGTATCATTCCCCACTGGCTATGAGCCTCATCCTGAAGGAGGGAAAGGGTGTATACAGGAGAGGCAAGGTAGAGCATAGGAATCTTTGTACCAGGTGGTTCTTTTCAGCCATGGTCAATTCTCCAGAGAAAGATGCAGATAAGCGCCATTAGCTGTCAATACAGGAAGAAGCAGGAAGATTAGCCTTGTATATTAGGATTTGGACATCTGGGCGGGGCATCAACAGCATCTACCACAGGTACCTCCTATGTGCTAGAGACTTTACCAGCAAGCATTATCTCATTCAGTGGTGTGCTCGAGCTACCTTGAATCAGCTTTCAAGAGAGTGATTATGCACATCCATTCACTTATATGAGTTCAGTATCATTGGTAGCTTGAAATTGGCCATGTAGGGAGTAATCACATCACAGAAATCTGCAAATGCAACAATTCAGGGCCCCATCCCCCAGAGCTAGTTGTTAAAACTTTTACCAGCATTCAAATTTTATAACAAATTTATGAAGTCGGTATCATATTTTATAAATGAGAAAACTGAGTATCAGAGTGATTAATATACTTGCCATCTCTCATGTAGCTACTAAGCTACAGAATTGGAAATCTAGCTCTGTCTGATTCCAAAACTTGGACTCCTACTGTTACAGAATGTTGCTTTTTTTTTTTTTTTTTTTTTTTTGGCTGCCCCAGGTCTTCGTTGGGGCATGCGGGAATCTTTAGTTGCGGCATGCAGACTCTTAGTTGGGGCATGTGGACTCTTAGTTGCAGCATGCAGGCTTCTTAGTTGCGGCATGCGGACTCCTAGTTGCAGCATGGGGCCTTCTTAGTTGCAGCACGTGGACTCAGTCCCAGAATGCGAACTCTTAGTTGTGGCATGTGGGATATAGTTCCCTGACCAAGGATCGAACCCGGGCCCCCTGCGTCGGGAGCGTGGAGTCTTACCCACTGGACCACAGGGAAGTCCCCAGCATGTTGCTTTTTGAACACAGAAACTTCGTTCTCTTTTTAATCATTTGAGAGTTGGCTAAATTTCTAGATGACCCGGAATGCACTTTGATCACCAACACCTCCTACTCCAAGTTAATGATTTTATTATATTTCCCTAGTAAATAGCAGCCCCAGGACACATCACTCTGTCATTTTGCCTCTGTTTTTAAACATTCTTCCCTTTATCATGTTTTCTTAACTGCTCTTTCTGGAAAGTAAAAGGTATCCAGTAAATATTTGTGAAATGAATAAATGATGACCCTTTAATGTGAAATTAGATTTTTCTGCAGGAAGGACAAATTAACATACCCTTCTTTAATTAAAATCATAGGTCAAAAATTCTCTCAAAGTGCCACAGTATAATGTGGGAAGTATTTCATGTTGAACCAGAGTTGATACACATTTGAAAAAGGTGTAGCTTACTCTCAAGTAACTAAGGGATTTTTAATGCATTTTTAATTAAATGTAAGTGCAAATAGAATTGCTTGGTTCCACCTTGCATTGAATTACAATATGAAGTAAATTGAATGATTAAGCTGAAAATGACTTTAGTCTTCATATAGACTTGAAAATCTTTTCAACTTTTGTGGCATGGAATTGACTGCTTCTGTTGTGTTTTTGTATTTCTGAAGCAAGGAGAAGTCAGGCTGAAGTGTTTGAAAGCTCTACAAAGTCTGTATACCAATAGAGAATTATTCCCCAAATTGGAGCTATTCACTAACCGATTCAAGGTAAGAATGCTTAGCTTATTTTCTTTTTCACTTTAAAAATGCTCGTTTTAGCTAGTTTAGCAAATGACATTACCATAACAAGTGTTTAGGTCATATTCTTTACTGCATATTCTTTAAATGAACCTGTATTAAATAGATGAATCTCTGCTTTACAAAAGATATTACCAACATGAGTTCTTATTCATTACCTTCAACAGAAGGCTCACCTGCTTAAAATAAGATTTTTTTCATAGACAGCTTTTTTATAGTTATATTAATTTTGCAAGGTAAGGTTTGTCTCTGTTAGAGAATGCCAGTTGATGAAAAAGATTTTATATTATAAACATTTATAACTCCTCCTGTGTGTGCATAGGACTATGATAATATGGTTTCAGTAGTAAAGCTTTCCATTTAATCTAATCATCATTAGACTAATCTATCATTAGTCTTCCTTGAACTCCCCCAAAGACATTACCTCAGATCTGTCTCCACTTACTCTCTGTTCATGGTTGGTTTGATGTATAACTTTTCTTCAGGATCGCATTGTATCAATGACACTTGATAAGGAATATGATGTTGCTGTGGAAGCTATTCGATTGGTTACTCTGATACTTCAGTAAGTATAATATTTTAATTTAATCTGCTAATATATTAATGTTTTTTTCCCAGCATTATTGATGTACTTCACATATATAACCCTAATATATATTCTTATCACTTTAGGTTTTACTTTCACATTTTAAGGTTAGGTTTGAAACAAAATGTTTTGTTTTCTCTTTGTTTTTTATTTTGAATATTGTCTATTTCCTTTACATAAAAGTTCTTTTATGCAGTATCAGTGAAGTAACATACTTCTGTTTAAAGAGAGAGAAGGCTTCAAAGGGATAGGTTTTTCAAATAGGCTTCTTTGGAATTGTATAGAAGTAGGAGAAAGGAAATAAGGCATTTAAGTTTTGTCATTAATATGATAGAGATTTTAAAATAGGAATAGTTAGTTTCATCTATAGAGCTTTGACTAAAAGCTAGGAAGAATCTATGTGAGAGAATGCAAGTCCTGGCAAAGTCATTACAAATCCTCCCCTCCCCTGCCTTGTGAGGCTATATCTGTCATACACCAAACATCATGTATGCCAGGGTCTGTTGTTGTTTTGATCTCTTTTTACCTCCTTCTGCTCTACTCCCATATTCTTTGTTATTGTGGCTTTATACTCTAGTATATGTTGTATGTTATAAATATGGCCTCTTAGTGGTTTGTTCCTTCTTCTTTGCCTTTCTTTTTAAAATCCATTTAGCTGCTTGTGGATTTTTTTTTCTTCTTTATGAATTTTTAAAGTACTTTTGTCTAATTCCTCAGAAACTTTGGTTGGGAGTTTAAATATTAGAACTCCATTTAGGGACTTCCCTGGCAGTCCAGTGGTTAAGACTCCACGCTTCCACTGCAGGGGGCACGGGTTCGATCCCTGGTTGGGGCAACTAAGATCCCAGAGGCTGCACAGCATGGCCAAAACAAAGAACTGCATTTAATTTTATGAAAAATTTAGGAGATAATGGAATTTTTTACAATTATGTATTGTTTATACATAAAAATGTATTGCTTTATTCAGATCTCATTAGGTCTTTTATATAAGGTTTAAATTTTTTCGTAGAGGTATTGTACATTATTTACTAGGTTAATTCTTAAATACTCTATGGTTTTATTGTTATTTGATTAGTATTTAGTGTTAAAAATATTTTCTATTTAGTTATTGCTAAGGCAAGGAAACCTTTAATTTTTCTGTTGGTCTTTTATGTGCAGCCTATTAGAACTTTTATCCATGTTGACAGTATGATTGTATTGAATTTACTACGTAGATTATTATATGATCTGCAAACAATTTCAGTTCTGTCTTCTCCTTTTCTAACCTTAAAACTTTTGTTTCATTCTCTTGTCTAGTTCCATTAGCCAGGACTTTGAACACTATGAAAGTATCACTGATAGTGGATTTTTTTGTTCTTGTTCTAGGAAGGCATCTAAAGTTATTTCTGAGATAGGTTTTTGATATGATAGAAGTTCTTTGGTATTCTCAGTTTTCTGGGATTTTCCTTTCATACATTGTTGAGCCTGAATAAAATTGGTAGATTTGTCTAATGGTAAAACACCCATGCATTTCTAGAATAAATCCTGTTTGAACATGACATATTTGTTTTCATTGTATTTTGCTTAAATGCAATGTTATATTTAATATCCCATTTAGGATTTTCACATCTGTGTTGTGTGTAAATTTGACATAATTTTTTCTGTTCCTTACCCAACTTTGAAATCAAGATATACACTGTTTGTAAAATATCTTCAGTAGTTTCTCACCCTTTTTCTGTTTTGAAATAAATTTGCTATGACAGATTAATTCCTCCTTGAAATTTTGAGAGAATTCTTTTGTTAAAGCCATGTCAGTTTTAAGTTTCTTTTGAGAGAAAGGTCTTTGATTACCGTTTCTTCTACTTCAGTGGTTATCTATCTAAGTTAACCTTTATTTCCTCTTGTAATAATTTTGGCTTTTCATTTGATTTTTATAGTATATCAGTTTTATCACAGTTTTCAACTTTATTATTTTATAGCTTATGATATTTTTATTCATAAAACTTTATTATTTCTTTTGTTATTCCTCGTTTACATCGTTCATTTTATTTGTATCCTCTTCTTGATCAGTCATGGCAGAGGTTTGTCCATCCTACTGTTCTTTTCAAAGAACTAGCTTCTTTTAGCTATTTCTTTCTTGTTTTTGAACAATTGTATTTAAAGTAACAAATATAACTTTAAGTACTACTTTACTAGTCTCCTAAAAATTTGGACATAGAATATTTTCATAGACAATCAATGATAAGTATTTTGATTACCTTTATGACTTTCAGTTTAATCAAAATTATTCAGTAGTAATTTTTGTTCTCCCTAGATCAGATTGTTTAAAGCTGTTCTTTCTATTTTATTGTATTATTTGAGAATGTGTTCTGAGTACTTTGGTCAATTTTCTGAATTTTCTAAGTATGTTTAGAAACAGTACATATCTGTGTTGTGTATATAGTTATTTATATTCATTACTTTGAATTTATTTAGTGTCATTCAAATTATCTATACCTTTGCTTATTTTTGTCTACTTTTTCAGAAGGATGTGTTAAAGTCTTCAACTACTATTGTTCACTTGTCTTTCCTTTTAGGTTGTTGCTTGGTATACTTCGGAGTATATAGATCAGTACCTCTCTGTTCATGATTTGTACATCTTCTGATAATATTCACTTTATCCTTACATCTCATTCTTCCTTGTCACTTATGAAGAATTTTTTCCTTTTCAATTCTATTTTAAATTATTATGCCCCCTAGTTATAGTTTACTTGTAAATTTCACAAGCTTATCAATGTCTTTCCCTTGAACAAAAAAATACCCACATTCCAACCACTTGTCTTTTTCATCGGAATTGTCTAGAGTTTAAATCTATTGTTAAGGATTACTTTTTTACCCTTTTTTGGGTTTTTTTGCTTCCTTTTTTTATTTAGTTTCAGTAATTGCTCATTTAGACAAGAGTAAACTTTGCTTTGATATTACTTCTTCCCTTACTTCCAAGGAAGAGTAATTCTCTCATAGACTCCTCCAGTATTGTCTTTTCAGGCTCGTTTACTTCCTTAAAGAGTATTTTCAAACCATCGAAGACCTTGTTTGGCTAAAAAAAACCATACTTTCATCATGAATTTAGAAAACGGTTTGGCTACTTTCAAAAGTCTATTTTTAAGGTTTTTTTCTATGTTTTCGTTGGAGGAAATAAGGGCAGAACATGTCTTATATAAAAGTATAGTTATGGCCCTCCAGCTGTGTCAGATGACCTAATTCATTAGGTACTTTGGTCCTTTTATGGATTCCTCAGAGTGCTCTCCCTTTTGCAGGAGAGGGAGATGTCATCCTGGAACCCGCAGAAGTCCTTAGGATGGACCTCCAAGTGAGGGTCCTTGGCTTCCCACAGGAAGGAATTCCGGAGCGAACCATAGTAAAGGGAAAGCAAGTTTATTTAGAGAGATACACATTCCATAGGCAGAATGAGGTCTGTCTCAGAAGGCAAGAGCAGCTCCAGGGCACAGGGTCTTCTGGGAAGGTGAGATCTGCCCAGGGGCATGGGGTCATAGGTTTTTATGGGTTCAATAATTTCATAGGCTGAGTGGGAGGAATATTCTTGCTATTTTGGTGAAGGGTGGGGATTCCCCAAGAATTGGACCACTGCCTACTTTTTGACCTTTTATGGTCCTCCTCGGAACTGTCATGGTGTAAGAGGGAGTGATTTTTAGTATTTCAATGAAGGTATAATTAGCTAAAGGTCAGTGACCCGACTATTCTCAAAGCCACCTTGGTTTGAGCTGGTTCTAGCCTATCTTAGCATCCCAACAGCTGCTCCCCCTCTTCATTATCTAGCATTTTGTGTCCTGTCCCTTTCCCTCCTGTCTCATCCCCACTCTAGGTATTTGTGACAATGGGAAGTTCCCCAGAGTGGACAGTGCCTCCTCTGGCTATTTACTGTGTGACTCAGCGCCTGACTTTCAGGTTTCCTCTGTTTGAGTTGCTTGCCCTTTAGGTGGTCTTGTTGGGCAAAATGTCTTTAAAACTATCCAGGCTGGCTCCCTTTAAGTATTCCATATCTGGCCTAAAGGAAACATGGAAGAAGTATGGATTTCTACTCATTATATTGCTCAATCTCCTAATGTCTACTTATATATTATTTTGGTGAAAAATTAGCTAAGGTTCACAAAACTAACTCTCCAGTCTCTTATAGCATTGCATGAAATGGTCTGGCCTTATTTTTCTTGTCTTGTGGGCTCTCTACCAAAACTTCCCCAAAACAACAAGTTAAGTCACCTTTAACATCCTGTTATACCATCTTTAAATTCTTTTTCTCTGCATCTTTTAATTCTTCTTCTTTTGGTATAGATTAATTTCCTTTCACTTATGAGCTTAGATTACTGAGCTATCTTGTTAAATTTTTTTCCTTTGAGTTTAACTTTATCCTGAGGGTATTAGCTAATTGAGTTGATGATATACATGTAATTAAGTGAAGAGGTTAAAACTTAGGCCTTGTTGAGAGGGGGAAAAAAGTGTACTTTAAAAAAATGCTTCTGTCTCCCATCCTTGATATTCAGCTCTTTTTCATTCAGAACTAAAGTTTCTCCCTTATACTATGATGCAGCTACCTTATTCTGCTGCAAAGGTCATTCTAATTTATATTTGTCAGATCCCTCGATCTCCTCCTAGCCTCTAGGCATCTCCAGGATTGAATTCTAGAGAATGAGTTTATACCCCTACATCTTGTCAAGAACCTGTACAGCCCAAGAATTCTATAGTCATCTAGTCATTAATCTATAATCCTGTCACACATTTTTAATCATGTTAATTAATAATCAGGAAATAGGTGTTCCCTCTTCGGGAAAAAAATACTTAAAGATACATTCCAGCAAACCAAGGAAAGGTTCAAGCTTTAAGAATACATGAATAGAAAGGTGGGAAATTTGTGTTAGTAGAGGAGTGGTTATGACTAGTGAATCCATTTTATATAGAAAGAAGACTAAATAGTATTGTAAATATTGTGATAAACTATAATTAAAAATAGACAATTCTGGAAAGAGTTACATAGTACAATAATAATTTAACTCTGTAAAACAGGGGCAAATATATGACCAGTGCCTATTAACAAAAAACTTACACACATTTAAAGAAATTGAGCTAAACTGGGCTAATATGTATCCCAAGGTATTAATACTCATTGTCCATAGGTGTGTATGGGAAGAAATGTGGACATTTTATTTTCTTGTGTTATCTGTGTTTTCTGAATTTTATATAACAATTAAGTGTCTTTTATAGTTAAAGAGAAATATTTTCAAAGTCAGACTAAAAAGAGAGGAAAATAAAGTCAGCATGCTTGAGCTTTTATAAAGAACCTTACAAAATTTTAATCAAGGTAGAACTGACAGTAAATATTTTTGGCTCAGTGTTACTTTCTGAATTTTTCAGTGGAAGTGAAGAAGCTCTTTCCAATGAAGACTGTGAAAATGTTTACCACTTGGTATACTCAGCACATCGCCCTGTTGCTGTGGCAGCTGGAGAATTCCTTCACAAAAAGTGAGTTAATTCTCTTTGAAACCAGGTTCCACTTTCATATGTTGTTTTGTCGTTGTTTTACAGTTAATGAAAGAAAGTAATAGTGACTGAAAACAGTGCTAGAAGCGGCCATTGCCCCAAGTTCTGGGGGCTATAATATTCTCACACCTACATGCACATCATGAATCACATCCCTGAGAATGATGTCCCTTGTGATATATTCCTCTGACCTGAAATCTAAAAGGATGGTTCTCAGCTAGTCAGCTTAGGCATGTGAGTGGAGAAAGGAGAAGTGCTTGAAGTTTATAAAGACTCCCCTAAGTAACTGATATTTTATTTCACCAAATTTTTTTCCCTTTTAAAATTCTGAGTTCTCATCTTCTCAACATTGGTAATCTAAAATTATCCTCAAAACGCCTCCCAAATTTTCATTTTTTTCCATTCTGTCAGGATGAGGATTATTTTAATCAGTAATCCATAATGATGCTAAAAATTATATATGCAGTTACAGTTTAAAAGCAAAATCTCATCTATGTTTTTTGACAAAGCATTGAGCTAGTGAGAGTTTATGAATATAATTAAACATTCTTCTGAAATATATTTTTGATCATGGTCTACTGTATATGTTATATAACTTATTAGTAGATTAATTCATTCTTAAAATGTAAACATATTCTTGGGCAAGGGGATGTTTTGCTTTGTTTTTGTTCATAGATTTAACTTAGTGACTTTGACAGGTGAACCCAGAAGTCCGTTACATGTTGTGATTTGTAATTATGCTAAGCACAGATGTAAATCATGCACTGGGCGACTGTTGTCCATGGATGATTAACTGTGATAATGAGCAGGCCTGGCCCTCCATCCAGCATCAGCAACGCAGTGCTGCAGCCACAAACTGCTCTTCACTCAGTGGTACCTCACAAAGTGAGAAAAAGTTGTTTCTATGTGACAAATCTTGAGGAAGCCGGCTAGTAGGGCATGCTGGTAATGAAAGGGAGGAAGAAAGTCAGAATTTTTAGGCATGACTTTTAAAATAAGATACTGACTTTGCCAGTGACTCTGACATCATTGGCCAATAAAGAATAATGCTATTTCCATATTTATCTTGAGGTGTTGTCTATCACAAATATCAAGGGTATACTGTAGTCTTCACTTCCCTTCTTTTTTTATTGTATTCTAGTAATAAGTTCTACTCTGTTGTCTACTTAACTTTTCAAAAGCTTTGTGTTTTTTTAGAAAGAATTATTGCTTCTATAGTTTCAAAGAAAAGATAGACTAAAAAGGCTGGTCAGCTACAGAATAGAGGCCATAAACTGGCAGCACTGTAATCAGAAAGAGCCTTTGGATAGATTTAATTTTATTTGTATTGTGTTCTTGTAAGTTTGAAACACTTGCTAAAGATTTTTAAATTGTAATATTTTACATAAAAATCGACAAATGTAAGCTGCCATTATTTTTTATTTCTTTGTGAAAAGGAAGTCAATTCCTATGCAAATGAAAGCTTCACTTCATAAGCTTGTTTTATGCCCCTGCCCTGAAAATATTCAGTTTGTGAACTTTTGATTCTTAATGATCTCTTTCAGCATTTTCCCACCATTTAATATTGTGATCTGTTAAAAATCTTAGCAAGTAAACTGTAGACTAGCCCCAGAATTCCATGATAAAGATTAAAAAAAAAAATGTGTACATGCACATAGACTTAGTCTGTTTTTTAGTCTAGTGTATTAAGCTATACCAAGGATCCAAAAAACAGTAAAATGTATCTGAAATGAATGTTTTAATGTCATTGAAAATTCTACATTTTAATATTAGAAAAATTAAGCTAATTACTCAGTGCCTTATACACAGTGAATGCAATTATTTAAATTTGTACATTTTAGTGTAAAGGACCCTCATATTTTCCATTTGCCCCCCACCTCTGAAAGCCACCCAAATAAACTTTTTCTTAAACCAGTCTGATAGCTGTGCAGATATAGCTTCAAGATAATACTCTAGTCTTCTATACCCCCTGCCATATACTTTCCCCTTCCCTCCAAAAATACTGTTTCTCAATACTCATTTTCTGCTTGAAATTGGTTTATATTTTATGTCACATAAAGTTTTTATTTTATTCAATTATTTAGCCTCTCATCTGAGAGGCCTACTATGACTTCCATGTCTAAACTAACACTCTGTATCCCTATTCCTAGACCATTGTATTTCCTTGTAGCACCTGAGATGGTATATATTGATCTACTGTTTATCTCCAACCACTAGAGTGAGAACTCAATGAGAATAGGGATTTTGTCTTTGTTCAGTATTATACCCCTTTTACCTGGAGCAATACCTGGGAGTAAGGCACCTTGAGTAGTCCTTAAGTTTTGTTAGAATAAGTCTTCTTAGCATATTAAAATTTTCAAGTCATTTCTTTGCCATATTCTAGAAGTTTTGCCACTAAGTAATATTTTTATAAATTTAGTGTTTCTTTCATTTTACTCAATACTGTTGGGTTGGTGAATATTGTTTCTAGGTAATAGGTTAGTAAACAGAAGATAGTGGAAGAAGTAAATCATGATTAAAAGTCTGAATTTTTACCATTATTACTGGAGGCTTTGGTTAAATTCTATAATTACATGACTGTAAAATGGATATTTAAGAAAATAGAACTCTATTTAAAATTACATACTTTAGTATCTATCATAGAGAATAAATAGTTTATGTTTTTCATAAAGATTTGAACATTGATTAGTCATCAGTAAAAAAAGTTTTCTTTTACACTTTATGTATAGTTGAACTGTATGAAATTGTTTAGCTCTAACCACTCTTTTGACTTATAAAAACATCAGTTACATACGTGTGTTGAAACAAATCAGTAACCTGATCTCTGATACTGTTTCCTTTTTTTAACACTGAAATAATTTATACATTGAAGGAAAAGACTAAAATTCATATCCATGTAAATTTGTAAAGTTCTTGTTTTGTTACTTATTTCCAGGCTATTTAGCAGACATGACCCACAAGCAGAAGAAGCATTAGCAAAGAGGAGGGGGAGGAACAGTCCAAATGGGAACCTTATTAGGATGCTGGTTCTTTTCTTTCTTGAAAGTGAGGTAAATTTTTAACATAATTATTTATTTTGTTTTTGTTTTAACATTAGATTACATTTTAAATAAAATTGTTGTTTAATTCATTGTAATTAACGATATTTTTTAATCAAATGAAGACAAGCCTGTTTCTTACAAAACTGACTCCATGGATATTTTCTTTTCTTTTTTTTTTTTTTTTTCTGGTTTTTTTGTGGCTGTGCCACGTGGCTTGTGGGACCTTAGTTCCCCGACCGGGGATTGAACCAGGGTCCATGGCAGTGAAAGCCTGCATCCTAACCACTGGGACCACCAGGGAATTCCCTGCCTCCATGGATTTGATTTTATGATTATGGAATCAGTACTCTACCTTTTGTGGGAATATGTATGCAGGTGTGGATTAACACTGAATATAGGCTAGCAATTTTTAAAGTTTTATAATATTGCATTGTAATACTGCATACTTTTTATTGTTGCTTTTTTTTTCTTGAATTTTTGCCCATGCCTTTTAAATTATATTATTTAGGGAATTCCCTGGCAGTTCTGTGGTTAGGACTCCGTGGTTTCACTGCCGAAGACCCAGGTTCAATCCCTGGTCAGGGAACTAAGATCCTGCAAGCCGCGTGGCATGGCCAAAAAAAAAAAACCACATTATATTATTTAAACAGTTCATGAACATTGTCAAGCTATTAAAACCATTAGTTCTATCTTGTTTGAAAATGATGTTATTTAAGGAGAAAGAAAAATATGAATTTAGATGTAAATTAGTAGCTGTACAAGTCCATAGCAGTAATTCCATGTGACATTTCCATGTCAGTTTATCGATTAAACAGTTAACATCCATAACATATTATCTATCTAAATCTGTTTGCACAAGTGAACTTTGGTTTGCCCACTTAAATGTTCTTTGATATTAGAACTGTATTTCCTACTGCTGGTATGACATTGGGGGAATAGCAAACTAAACCTAAAGACCCCCTGAATGAACAAACTTGTTGGCTTATAAGTGAGTGGGAACAGAGTTACAAAAAAGGTGGCAAAAATCTGGAAATCTAGGGCCCTGAACTTTACTTGGGGAAAGAGTATTTTTGGTTTGTATTGGAATGTCCAGGAAGAAGAAAAACTTGAGACTGTATGCTCAAGTTTGAAAGTGCTGGAGAAACCCTGTAGGAATGAGGAATAGAGAGACAAACAGGCAGTCTATAAGAAAATTAAACTCAGAGAGAGATGTAAGAACTTACTCAGTGGAAAGACTGGCGTTAGGGCAAAGCAAAGCCAGAAAAGTGGTAAAGTGGTGAAGGAATTCCCGGTATCTTTTAAGTGAGTTGGGAACAGATAGAGAAAGAATAAAGTCCGAAACAAAACCAGTTGGAGAGTTGCGTTTGAGTAAAGGGCGTGTTTAAGAACAGTGTTTTAAATGTGTATACAAATTACGTGGGATCTTGTTAAAATGCCAGTTCTGATTCAGTAGCTCTGGGTTGGGGTCTGAGTTGCTACCTTTCTCACAAGCTCCTAGGTGATGTTTATGCTTCTGGACCAGAAGTCCAGGGACCACACTTTCCATAGTAAGGGTTTAAAGCATTATTTTCTTAACAAAGCAAGTGTGGATATATTATGGAGTAAAATACAGATGTTTGTGAATGTTTAAGGTAAAACACTAAGTACTTAATAAATACCACACTTGTGGTAGACGATTCAAATTAAATCCTTAGCCCTTTAGGTTTTAAAGAAATGGGATTAAAAGTATTTTGCAACAATCAAGTCATATTTAAAAATTTGACTTTAACAGCAACAGTAATTTCAAAATTTGATAGGGATGAGACACATATATACTATTTAAACTGCTGTAAAGTTTAGGGAATATGATGATCAGGCTACTTTAACTTGATTATTAATTGAAAGAAAATGTTTTGGATCTCTGAAAGCCCAAGGACTTTACTTTTTGATATATTAAAATCCATAAGTACTTAGTTTTACACAGTTTCATCTTCTGTATAAAGCAGTAATTTGTGATGTGTATTACTGCTCTATATTTCAAATGGTACTGCTGTTTCGTGTGTTTGCTGCTGTTTACTAAAGTGTTACAAGAACATTAAAATATATTTCCCAGTTCTCCTCTGTGACATTCTTGTCAGCTGCAAAAACAACTGCAAATCATACTTAAGGGTTTCTTGTGTACACCTGGAGCTGAATGCTTATTAAAGCCATATTCTTATAATACGGTGGGACTCTGTCTTATTCTGAATTTCTCTTGTTTTACTGTAATGTGTGTTTCAGTAATATTTTAGACTCATAAAAAGTTGAATTGAAAGAGACCTTAGAAATCATAAAGTAGAATAAGTCCAGCTTATAGATGATTACTGATCAGTTAACTAGAATTAACTGAATTGAAAATCATTCCTATTCCTTTGTTTTACTCGGATGTTAAATAGTAACATTTTAGTAATAGAATTCTAAAATGTTGAATTGAGAGAGGTTTATAGTCCATGGAGTAGTAGTCCTCTTTTATATGGGAATTATAGGTGAAATGATGGAGATTAAGAGATCTGCCTAAACTAGTTTTTCTTTCCTTTTTAGTAGTCATTGGTTTCAAGTGAAAAAATACCTTGTGTATTTGAGATACATGCCATATAGTAGGATAAATGGTACTTGCGTGTGATGAGTCCATATTTCCCTATATGTAGTGTGACCATAATACTTACTGTACAAACTGTGATGCTTTTCAGAGTGACAAGGATGCTATTAATAATTATTCCAAAGCACTAATCATAACCCAGAACATTTCTGGACAATCGGGAAGTATGGTAACTGTCCTTCTAGGCATATGGAATGATGAGGTGCATTATGACAGTAATTTAAGACAGAAAGTTAACAGGCATATTATTGATATAACCAGGAAATCTCCCCAGAGTGATAACTTTTTGGGGTTCTTTTTTAAATATGTTCTTCAAGCTTCACCAATAACTGGCTCTGCTTTTGCAGAGACTAAAAGCCATTATAACAGTATTTAGAAATTTTAGGCTTAATAATTTGGAATGGTTATTTGCACTGTAAATGATTTTCCATAAAAGGAATAAGTGTAAGATTCCATTATACAGTGAACTCCTTTAGTGTATTTAACTATTTGACAGAGAAGTGAGCAGGGCAGAAAAAACACGCGGTAAAATATTTATGAGTAACGTTGAAGCCAATTAAAGATAAATGGTAACACACCCAGAAAATTGTAATTAAAGTCACCAGGAAAATGAGATTAGTTTGTTATATACGGGATTAGAGGACACCCTATAAAATAAATTATACTTAGATATAGCAAGGTAAAGTTCACCTAGACAATAAATATAATTTTAATTTATGTTATATAATTTATACATAAATTTTAATATAATTCTGATTATCTATTTGCTGTACAATGACTCTTTCTCCATTAATGAGCTACCTTTTTTGTTCATCTAATTCCCAAGGAGTACAAAGAATGCTTGCAAATGCCTGATTTTCATGCTGCTTTTATAAAATTATGTTACAAAAAACCGCGTTTAGAAAGTAAACTTCTGTGTCGTTGTTAGGGTTCCAGATCCTTTTTTTTTTTAAATAAATTTATTTGTTTGTTTTTGGTTGCATTGTGTCTTCGTTGCTGCCGCAGGCTTTCTCTAGTTGCGTTGAGCAGGGGCTTCTCTTGTCGCAGAGCACGGGCTCCAGGCACAAGGTCTTCAGTAGTTGTGGCACACGGGCTTAGTTGCACCGTGGCATGTGGGATCTTCCCAGACCAGGTCTCGAACCAACGTCTCCTGCATTGGTACGCGGATTCTTTTTTTTTTTTTTTTTTAACATCTTTATTGGGGTATAATTGCTTTACAATGTTGTGTTCGTTTCTGCTGTATAACAAAGTGAATCAGCTATACATATATCCCCATATCCCCTCCCTCTTGCATCTCCCTCCCACCTTCTATATCCCACCCCTCTAGGTGGTCACAAAGCATGGAGTTGATCTCCCTGTGCTATGCGGCTGCTTCCCACTAACTCTCTGTTTTACATTTGGTATTGTATATATGTCCATGCCACTCTCTCACTTCGTCCCAGCTTACCGTTTCCCCTCCCTGTGTCCTCAAGTCCATTCTTAACGTATGCGTCTTTATTCCTGTCCTGCCCCTGGATTCTTCAGAACCTTTTTTTTTTTTATTCCATATATACATATATGTGTTAGCATACGGTATTTGTTTTTCTCTTTCTGACTTACTTCACTCTGTATGACAGACTCTAAGTCCATCCACCTCACTACAAATAACTCAATTTCATTTCCCTTTTATGGCTGAGTAATATTTGATTGTGTATATGTGCCACATCTTCTTTATCCATTCATCTGTCAGTGGACACTTAAGTTGCTTCCATGTCCTGGCTATGGTAAATAGTGCTGCAGTGAACAATGTGGTACATGACTCTTTTTGAGTTATGGTTTTCTCAGGGTATGTGCCCAATAGTGGCATTGTTGGGTCATATGTTAGTTTTATTTTTATTTTTTTAAGGAACCTCCATACTGTTCTCCATAGTGGCTATATCAATTTACATTCCCACCAACAGTGCAAGAGCGTTCCCTTTTCCACACACCGTCACCAGCATTTATTGTTTGTAGATTTTCTGCTGATGGCCATTCTAATCAGTGTGAGGTGATACCTCATTGTAGTTTTGATTTGCATTTCTCTAATGGTTAGTGATGTTGAGCATCCTTTCATGTGTTTGTTGGCAATCTGTATATCTTTTTTTGAGAGAAGTCTGTTAGATCATCTGCCCATTTTTGGATTAGGTTGTTTGGGGTTTTCTTTTTTTTTTTTTTTTTTTTTTTTTCCCCCACGGTGTGTGGGCCTCTCACTGTTCTGGCCTCTCCTGTTGCGGAGCACAGGCTCCGGACGTGCAGGCTCAGCGGCCATGGCTCACGGGCCCAGCTGCTCTGCGGCATGTGGGATCTTCCCGGACCAGGGCATGAACCCATGTCCCCTGCATCGGCAGGCAGACTCTCAACCACTGCACCACCAGGGAAGCCCTGTTTTTTTGTTATTGAGCTGCATGAGCTGCTGGTATATTTTGGAGATTAATCCTTTGTCAGTTGCTTCATTTGCAAATATTTTCTTCCATTCTGAGGGTTGTCTTTTCGTTTATGGTTTCCTTTGCTGTGCAGTGGCTTTCAAGTTTCATTAGATCCCATTTGTTTATTTTTGTTTTTATTTCCATTTCTCTAGGAGGTGGGTTAGAAAAGGATCTTGCTGTGATTTATGTCATAGAGTGTTCTGCCTGTGTTTTCCTCTAAGAGTTTTATAGTGTTTGGCCTTAAATTCAGGTCTTTAATCCATTTTGAGTTTATTTTTGTGTATGGTGTTAGGGAGTGTTCTAATTTCATTCTTTTACATGTAACTGTCCAGTTTCCCAGCACCACTTATTGAAGAGGCTGTCTTTTATCCACTGTATATTGTTGCCTCCTTTATCAAAGAGAAGATGACCATATGTGCATGGGTTTATCTCTGGGCTTTCTATCCTGTTCCATTGATCTATATTTCTGTTTTTGTGCCAAAAACATACTATCTTGATTCCTGTAGCTTTGTAGTATAGTCTGAAGTCAGGGAGGCTGATTCCTCTAGCTCTACTTTTCTTTCTTAAGATTGCTTTGGCTATTTGGGGTCTTTTGTGTTTCTGTATAAATTGTGAAATTTTTTTTCCAGTTCTGTCAAAAATGCCATTGATAGATTGATAGGAATTGCATTGAATCTGTAGATTGCTTTCGGTAGTATAGTCATTTTCACAATGTTGATTCCTCCAATCCAAGACCATGGTGTATCTCTCCATCTGTTTGTATCATATTTAATTTCTTCTATCAGTGTCTTACAGTTTTCTACAAACAGGTCTTTTGTCTCCTTAGGTAGGCTTATTCCTAGGTATTTTATTCTTTTTGAGCAGTGGTAAATGGAGGTGTTTCCTTAATTTCTCTTTCAGATATTTAATCATTAGTGTATAGGAATGCCAGAGATTTCTGTGCATTAATTTTGTATCCTGCTACTTTACCAAATTCATTGATTAGCTCTGGTAGTTTTCTGGTAGCATCTTTAGGATTCTCTACGTGTAGTATCATGTCATCTGCAAACAGTGATAGTTTTACTTTTCTTTTCTGATATGGATTCCTTTTATTTCTTTTTCTTCTCTGATTGCTGTGGTTAAAACTTCCAAAACTATGTTGAATAATAGTGGTGAGAGTGGGCAACCTTGTCTTGTTCCTGATCTTAGTGGAAATGGTTTCAGTTTTTCACCATTGAGAACGATGTTGGCGGTGGGTTTGTCATATATGGACTTTATAATGTAGAGATAAGTTCCCTCTCTGCCTACTTTCTAGAGGGTTTTTATCATAAATGGGTGTTGAATTTTATCGAAAGCTTTTTCTGCATCTATTGAGATGATCATATGTTTTTTATCCTTCACTTTGTTAATATGGTGTATCACATTGATTTGCATATATTGAAGAATCCTTGCATTCCTGGGATAAACCCCACTTGATCATGGTGTATGATCCTTTTAATGTGCTGTTGGAGTCTGTTTACTAGTATTTCGTTGAGGATTTTTGCATCTATGTTCATCAGTGATATTGGCCTGTAGTTTTCTTTTTTTGTGCCATCTTTGTCTGGTTTTAGTATCAGGGTGACGGTGGCTTCATAGAATGAGTTTGGGAGTGTTCCTCCCTCTGCTATATTTTGGAAGAGTTTGAGAGGATAGGTGTTAGCTCTTCTCTAAATGTTTGATAGAATTTGCCTGTGAAGCCATCTGGTCCTGGGCTTTTGTTTGTTGGGAGATTTTTAATCAGAGTTTCAATTTCAGTGCTTGTGATTGGTCTGTTTATATTTTCTATTTCATCCTGGTTCAGTCTCAGAAGGTTGTACTTTTCTAAGACTTTGTCCATTTCTTCCAGGTTGTCCATTTTATTGGCATAGAGTTGCTTGTAGTAATCTCACATGAACCTTTGTATTTCTGCAGTGTCAGTTGTTACTTCTCCTTTTTTATTTCTAATTCTGTTGATTTGAGTCTTCTCCCTTTTTTTCTTGATGAATCTGGCTAATGGTTTATCAATTTTGTTTATCTTCTCAAAGAACCAGCTTTTAGTTTTATTGATCTTTGCTATTGTTTCCTTCATTTCTTTTTCATTTATTTCTGATCTTATCTTTATTTCTTTGCTTCTGCAAACTTTGGGGGTTTCTTTGTTCTTCTTTCTCTAATTGTTTTAGGTGTAAAGTTAGGTTGTTTACTTGAGATTCTTCTTATTTCTTGAGGTGAGATTGTATTTCTGTAAACCTCCCTCTTAGAACTGCTTTTGCTGCATTTGTTTATAGGTATTTTTTGATTTCCTCTTTGATTTCTTCAGTGATCTCTTGGTTATTTAGTAGCGTGTTGTTTAGCCTTCCTGTGTTTGTACTTTTTACTGTTTTTTTCCTGTAATTGATATCTGGTCTCATAGCAAAGTGGTTGGAAAAGATACTTGATATGATTTCAATTTTCTTAAATTTACCAAGGCTTGATTTGTGACCAAAAATATGATATATCCTGGAAAATGTTCCATGAGCACTTGAGAAGAAAGTGTATTAGGTGGTTTTTGGATGGAATTTCCTGTAAATAACAATTAAGTCCATCTTGTTTAATGTGTTATTTAAAGCTTATGTTTCCTTATTTATTTTCATTTTGGATGATCTGTCCATTGGTGAAAGTGGAGTGTTAAACTCCCCTACTATTACTGTGTTACTGTCGATTTCCCCTTTTATGGCTGTTAGCATCGGCCTTATGTATTGAGGTACTCCTTTGTTGGGTGCATAAATATTTATAATTGTTACATCTTTTTCTTGGATTGATCCCTTGATCATTATGTAGTGTCCTTCTTTGTCTCTTGTAATAGTCTTTATTTTAAAGTCTATTTTGTCTGATGTGAGAATTGCTACTTCAGCTTTCTTTTGAGTTCCATTTGCATGGAATATCTTTTTCCAGGCCCTCACTTTTAGTTTTTGTGTGTCCCTAGGTCTGAAGTGGGTCTGTTGTAGACAGCATATATACTGGTCTTGTTTTTATATCCATTCAGCCGGTCTGTGTCTTTTGATGGGAGCATTTAATCCATTTACATTTAAGGTAATTATTGATATGTGTGTTGTATTACCATTTTCTTAATTATTTGGGGTTTATTATTGTAGGTCTTTTCCCTCTCTTGTGTTTCCTGCCTAGAGAAGTTCCTTTAGCATTTGTTGTAAAGTTGGTTTTGTGGTGCTTAATTCTCATAGCGTTTGCTTGTCTCTAAAGGTGTTAATTTCTCAGTCAAATGTGAATGAGATCCTTGCTGGGTAGAATAATCTCAGTTGTAGGTTTTTTCCCTTTCATGATTTTAAATATGTCCTCGCACTCCCTTCTGGCTTGCAGAGTTTCTGCTGAAAGATCAGCTGTTAATCTTATGGGGATTCCCTTGTATGTTATTTGTTGCTTTTCCCTTGCTGCTTTTAATATTTTTTCTTTGTATTTAATTTTTGACAGTTTGATATATATGTGTCTTGGCGTGTTCTTCCTTGGATTTATCCTGTATGGGACTCTCTGTGCTTCCTGGACTTGATTGACTACTTCCTTTCCCATGTTAGGGAAGTTTTCCAGTATAATCTCTTCAAATATTTTCTCAGTACCATTTTGTGTTCTTCTTCTGGGACCCCTATAATTCGAATATTGGTGCATTTAATGTTGTCCCAGAGGTCTCTGAGACCGTCCTCAATTCTTTTCATTCTTTTTTCTTTATTCTGCTCTGCAGTAGTTATTTCCACTATTTTATCTTCCAGGTCACTTATCTGTTCTTCTGCCTCAGTTATTCTGCTATTGATCCCTTCTAGAGAATTTTTAATTTCATTTATTGTGTTGTTCATCATTGTTTGTTTGTTCTTTAATTCTTCTAGGTCCTTGTTAAACGTTTTTTGTATTTTCTCCATTCTATTTCCAAGATTTTGGATAATCTTTACTATCATTACTCTGAATTCTTTTTCAGGTAGACTACCTATTTCCTCTTCATTTGTTTGGTCTGGTGGGTTTTTGCCTTGTTCCTTCATCTGCTGCATATTTCTCTTTCTTCTCATTTTACTTAACTTACTTTGTTTAGGGTCTCCTTTTCACAGGCTGCAGGTTCGTAGTGCCCGTTGCTTTTGGTGTCTGCCCCCAGTGGTTAAGGTTGGTTCAGTGGGTTGTATAGGTTTCCTGGTGGAGGGGAGTAGTGCCTGTGTTCTGGTGGATGAGGCTGGATCTTGTCTTTCTGGTGGGCAAGACCACATCCCTTGGTGTGTTTTTGGGGTATCTGAACTTATTATGACTTTAAGCAGCCTCTCTGCTAATGGGTGGTGTTGTGTTCCTGTCTTGCTATTTGTTTGGCATCGGGTGCCCAGCACTGGTCCTTGAGTGGAGCTGCGTCTTAGCGTTGAGATGGAGATCTCTGGGAGAGCTCTTGCCGATTGATATTACTTGGGGCCAAGAGGTCTCTGGTGGTCCCGTGTCCTGAACTTGGCTCTCCCACCTCAGAGGCTCAGGTCTGACACCCAGCTGGAGCACCAGGGCCCTGTCAGTCACACATACCTGTGGCAGGATGGTTTTCCCGATTTCCACTACACACACCCAGACTGATGGCGAGCCCACCTCCTTCAGAGCGAAGTGCTGACCAATTGCACAGACCCCCAGGGGGATGTGACAGGAGGTCAGGCTGAGTCAGTCCATTCACCTGCATATATCTGGAAACTGGGTGGCTAGTGTTGGGAGCATCTCCTGCAGAGGCAGGGGGCAGCTGTGGCTCACCACATGGACAGGGAACTGGCAGCAGAAATTCTGGGAAATACTCCTTGGTGTGAGCCCTCGCAAGGTCCACCATTAGCCCCACCAAAGAGCTTGGCAGGTGGATTCTTAGCCACTGTGCCACCAGGGAAGCCCTCCAGATCCTTTTGAATCCCAGGGGTTTTTTTTTATAGCAATCGAGAATGCTTCAAGGCCTTCCTTCTTATAGCTTCATGTTTTGCTACCAATGGAAGGTCCTTGGTATGAAATGTCTGAAAGGCGATTGTAACCTTTTACCCTATTGGCCACGTTAAAAATTGTTTTTTCTCAGACATGGATCTTTTCTTGTAGAGATTTGAGAGTAGCAAGTTATGTGGCCATCACACATGCCCCGAGACAGGAAGACTGTATCATAAATATTATATCAAGCCAGTTCCTGACAGACCATGTTATACTGATTGTTGTCACTAATAACTGGTGAATTTGAAACTCTTAATCAGAAAATGGGACAACACATTATCATGTCCTGCTGGTATACACATTGAGTTTGAAACAAGTGGTTACTGGTGTTAACAGAAAGCATTCTACTAAGCCACCGCCTTACAGTCAGAAAGAGAAAATGCTCAAAGAAGTTAGCATCTATATTGAGAATATACACACAAAAATTTCTAGAACACTGGCAACATTCTTGAGTTAAATTTTAATATGCCTTGATTTAAGGCATAGAAAAGTCATCCTTAAAAATGCCAATGCTAGTGAAATTATACTATTTAAAGCCTTGAATTGTGCCAGCAACTCATACAACTGAAAACCTCATGATAAAAAAGTCAAAATGAATGAGATATCACCGGTTGACCAGGACAGTGAAGAATTTGTGGAAACTGTAAAGTAAATGACTGTGAATTCCAGTTGAGTTAAGTAACCCATACCCCCACAGGAGACGAAAAGAGGGAAAATTTTTTTGAGATTTTCTGGTAGAAATCTGAAATACATTAAAGATCAGAGCAACAAAGGCTGGTGAAAGGAGTAAGCTGTCAGTAGTAATTAAGTGTCTGCCCTTTAGAGGAGCTTATTCCTCACTTCAGAAATGCTGGTCCAGGCATTTGGGATGTGAACACTGGTCTGAGAAGCAAAGTAGTGAATAACTACCCCAGATATGTATGGCCATCAGTAGGGAAAGGGAAATTCTGCACTCAAAATGCAAAGTGCATACCTACAATTAGAAGAAAAGCCTACCTGATTATAGATCCCCTTTTTCCACTTTCCTACACGACCAAGGAAGCCAGGACCTTGCAACCAGATTCAAGAAAAGAATTCTAGCTTCCAGTATTCTTGAGTCTGGACTCATTAATATATATGTACTGGCAACCAAGAAACACTGAAACTTGAAAAAAATCAATATCATGAAAAAGAAACACAAGGCACAACATACTGATGAATTTTTTTTTTAATTTTAGGTATTTTAGGTATCTGTTATTTTTTTTACTATTTTTGGCTGAGTTGGGTCTTTGTTGCTGCATGCAGGCTTTCTCTAGTTGCAGCGAGCAGGGCCTACTCTTCATTGCGGTGCATGGGCTTCTCATTGTGGAGCACAGGCTCTAGGCGCACAGGCTTCAGTAGTTGTGTCACGCAGACTAAGTAGTTGTGGCTCGCTGCTCTAGAGCACAGGCTCAGTAGTTGTGGCTCATGGACTTAGTTGCTCTGTGGCATGTGGGATCTTCCTAGACCAGGGCTTGAACCCATGTCCCCTGCTTTGGCAGGTGGATTCTTAACTACTGTGCCACCAGGGAAGCCCCTGATGAAAAATTTTGATTAATGTCCCCAAATATAAGAAGAAGCAATTATGAAAGAGGATGAGGCTTCTTAGAAATTAAAAACATGAATTCTAAAATGTAGGTGAGAGGTGGATTATTAAATGACCTGAATAGACATAACCAAGATTGGGATTTTTGCAGGAAGTAGTGCAAAAGAGGAAAGAAATGAAAAGTATGAGAGAGAAATTAAGATACAGGGAGTACAGATTAAGAAAGTTTATTATATTATCTAGTAGAAACTCTGTAAAGAAAACAGAGAGAATGGAGGGGAGGAACTAATCAAAGGATAGGCAATTAAAATGTTTACTACCTATGTACCCTATATGCAGGGTATTACTTGAGGGTGTTCTCTAGCAAAATGAAAAATGGATGCCATAAAAGGAAAATAAGGAATATAAGAAATATTGGTGAGCAAATAAATCTGAAAAAAATTAGAACTAAGCCTAAATATAATATGGTTGTGAAGCTTAAGGCAGGTGTCTGAAAATTATTTTTGGTGATCTTGGTGATGGAAAAAATATAAGTTAGAAAATAAAACTCTGCAAGAAGCACAGCTTAAAAAAAAAAGAAAATGTCATCAGGAGAGCACAGGGAAGCAGATGCCAAATCTGTAATCTCAATAAATGTAAATAGACTAACATGCTTTATTAAAAAGGCAGATTGTCATTTAGGGTTGAAATAAATTAAAATGTTTACAAACACACCTTAATCAAAAATTTAACACAGGAAGTAAACAAACTGGATAAGTGCTGGATGTAGTTAACAAAGGCTTACAAAAAGCTGAAAGGACAGTATCATATAAGATAAACCAGAATTGAGGACCAAAAGCATTAAGAGGGACAGAGAGGGTATGTATAGAAGGTATAATCCACCAAAAAGATAATTGTGAACTTTTTTATACGTATTCTACAGACATGTTTAAGTATGTCAGGCATAAAAGCAAGTTTATTCAGTATAGGGTTTTTTTTTTAATTTCGGTGAAATAACAAAATTTACCATTTTAACTACTATTAAGTGTACTCTTCATTGGCATTAAGTACATTCACATGGATGTGCACCTGTCACTGCCGTCGATCTCCAGAACTTTTTCAAAATTTTCCTCCATTGAAACTCTGTACCCACTAACTAATAACTCCATTTCAGCATAGGCTTAATAGCCTATTGTTTGGAAACTATTGGTTTTCCTGTTTTCTGCTGTTAAGTTTCATTGTTGACACCAGGTTGTGCACTGCTTGTACCCGTCACTGTTGGAATGATGTCACTTATGGTCCAGGGATATTTTCCTAGGGTACGTGATTTAGAAAGTTTGAATAGACCTGGCTGCAAACGTTTGTCCATCTTCTTCCTTAAGCAGAGATGCTAATCAATACTATCTACTCCGGCTTTGACAAAAAACAGGGGGAAACTGTGGGGTGTTGTGTGTGTATGCGTGTGTACGTAGTTTTCCTGGGGCATTTCAGAAGCCAGAATGTGAGATTTGAAATGCAGTGGAAATGAAGTATAGAATTCAAGAGGCCAAATGAGGCAGGGCTTTAAATGGATCATCAAAATTTTCATAGACGTTAAGAATACTGGTAGAATTAGGAATGAGGAAGGAAAGCAACTCACGTGCCCAATGTGCTAAGCTATCAGTAGGTAATCAGTAGGTCTACCAAGGTGACTTTCACACATTTTCAGGCCACTCCTCATGATGCAAAAACCATTTTCTCTCACAAATACAAGAACATATAACTGAAATATGAAATAGTACTTAACATTCTGTGTACTATACACTCATTTTTAGAATAGGTATAAAAAAGTCCACAATTATATTTTTGGTGGATTATACATATCCTCTCCCTTTCATTTCTTTGAAACTTTGGTCTCAATACATTAAATTATTTTAACAGCCAGTGAACAGGTTGCAATGTAAAGTTTGAAAGCGGTTTAGCTGGTTGTCACGAGACTCAGAGGTGGTAGAACTTTTATGCAAGGGTAGAGAAGTTAACTGTAAGTAGCAGAAATCAGAACATGGCCAACACTTCTACTTACCTTTTCTAAAGAACTTTACTAAAGCAATCAATATTCTTCACAGTGCAATGACTGACAGATGGTAAAGCGTTCCATCTGAAATGTTTGTTGAGGAACTTGACAGTGTTGTTCACTGTGGGAACATGGGTTCCAAAGAAAGTTGTCAAGAGTAATGAGCAGCACATTAGTGACTCAGCACCTTCCCATGGTCTTAACGGGAACAAGCACTCTCAGGCCACCTCTTAGACTGAAATCACAGGCTCATGACATTTGTTTGTGTTCTGAAGTTACAGGTTGTGAAGCACTTACACAGAATTTATAAACCATTTTACAAAGCATCATGTTAGGTAGTCATTTTGACATTCCATAAGAGCTACACTTGGATTACTGCTTTATCTTCCAGTCCGAACAAAATACTTCAGTGTCTAACAGTAGCATGCCATGCTTTTAAAAATATCTGTTTTAGGACAATGGCAAATAGGAACATGAAATTACATGTGTTTTAAATAGATAACTCATTGGTTATAATACCAGCCTATATCCTGTCAAACGCATGAGAGAATAAGATATTAGCCCCACTAGCTTCATATGACCCTATGATTTTAAAATAAAGGAAAATTAATAAGAACTATTGTTTCAGAAATGTTGTCAGAAAGAAATATATGTACAAAAATACACAGTTTTTAAAAAGCCTAGAAACAAAAGTAATAAAATTATAGTAGTAATTATCTCTGGTTAATGTAATTATGGTTTATTTTAATTTCTTTAAATTTTCTGTAGTTTATAAATGTAAAACAGTGATAAAATATTACCTTTGTAATCAGAAAAATAAACGATATGAAAAATTTTTTTAAAAAAGAGTAATGAGCAGCAAAAAATGGAGGTGAGGTGAGATGGGGAATTCATTGAGTTAAGTGGAAATGAGAGTGGAAAAACATTAAGATTTTGACCTTAACCAAATAACAGAGAAAAAGTTAAGTGAGGCTGGTACCAAAGTGTCAAATGGAATTCTGAGAGAAAGTAATTCATTTTCTTAAAAAAAAAAAAAAGATCGTTGTAGAGAGGGACAAATAAAGAGTAATGAAAAGTACCCTAAATCCAGCTTATAACTTCAGGAAAATTGTTAACTAGCTGTACTCTCAGTTTCTTCATCAATATATGATTTCATTGAACTAGGAGATTCTTAACCTTACTACTATTTTTAAATGATTAAGTCTATATATTGCATCCCCATTATCAACAATGGAATGCAAATGTGTTTGTATGTATGTATGTATGTATGTATGTACATATATATATATATATATATATATATACACATAGTTCTCTAAGTGGCTCTTGGAAACATTGTGACCAAGCAGTTTTAATTATGAAGAAAATGGCTTAACAACTCAATATATTATTACTAGTTTCTTCATTAAATGTTCTTCAATCACATTTGATTTCTTATTTTTAGTTACACGAACATGCTGCCTACTTGGTGGACAGTTTGTGGGAGAGCTCTCAAGAACTGTTGAAAGACTGGGAATGTATGACAGAATTGTTATTAGAAGAACCTGTTCAAGGAGAGGAAGGTATAGTATTTCGATAAGTTGATTTACATATTGTTTTGGGTTTGCATTAATTATCATACCACCCTGTATAGATCACTTCTTACAAATGAGTATATGCAAGCATACTGTGTGTCTTTTTTTGCAAAGAGAACAGTTTGTTTCCTATAACAAGCAAGGATGTCTCAATAGTGTA
Organism: Mesoplodon mirus; assembly: GCF_964341445.2. Classification (NCBI taxonomy): domain Eukaryota; kingdom Metazoa; phylum Chordata; class Mammalia; order Artiodactyla; family Ziphiidae; genus Mesoplodon; species Mesoplodon mirus. The sequence goes on along the minus strand of NC_138982.1, from coordinate 3,312,349 downwards.
TAACATCTTTCTGTATTAGGACTACTACCATTCATGCCACACAAGTTTTTTGTTTGTTTGGTTTTGGTTTTGGGTTTTTTTTTTTGCGGTACGCGGACTTCTCACTGTTGTGGCCTCTCCCGCTGCAGAGCACAGGCTCCGAAAGCGCAGGCTCAGCGGCCATGGCTCACGGGCCCAGCCGCTCCGCGGCATGTGGGATCTTCCCGGACCGGGGCACAAACCCATGTCCCCTGCACTGGCAGGTGGACTCTCAACCATTGCACCACCAGGGAGGCCCACCACACAAGTTTTTTAAATCCTGTAAATGTCATGTAGCTTCAAAAAAGTTTTCTTTATGCTGATTTGAGGCACAAAGTACTGACATACTTAATGTAAAAAAAAAGGCACATGCAGAATCTTCTTGCTATGTATGTGTACTTAACCTTTCACGTACAATGATTTAATTAGACCACAATCATCCCCTCTTCTGTTATATCTTTTTTTTTTTTTTTTTTTTTTGCGGTACGCGGGCCTCTCACTGTTGGGGCCTCTCCCGTTGCGGAGCACAGGCTCCAGACGCGCAGGCTCAGTGGCCATGGCTCACGGGCCCAGCCGCTCCGCGGCATGTGGGATCTTCCTGGACCGGGGCACGAACCCATGTCCCCTGCATCGGCAGGCGGACTCTCAACCACTGCGCCACCAGGGAAGCCCTGTTATATCTTTTTAAAAATTAAAATAAATCAAAAATAAAGTCACTTACCTAGCTATTCAAGAAATAGAGAGAAATAATTGCTAATATTGATAATATTGATAATTTCTGAAGTATGCATCTTACATTACACTTTGTGTAATAACATGAACAGCAAAATGGATATGTACACTTAATAAAGCATTTATATTCTAAAAGATTATATGAATATTAGCTCCTTAAAACTAGCAATGTTTTTTCCTCTGTACAGCTTGTTTTTCAATCTAGCCCACAACAGTAAAGAACTACTATTTCATTTAATCCATACAGAGTCCTAAAATGTAGATGATACCTTGATGGAAGTGAGGCTTGTAATGAACTAAACATGGACTTTAGAATCAAAAGAAACAGATTCACATTTCTAACTCTGTCCTTTGTGACTTATGTCCTCATTTTTTCTGCTCCTTAGCTTCCTTTTCTTTATAATATAGGGATTCTTTTTCTTATTTACCTTATATAGTTGTTGTGAGGATTAAATAAAATAGTATACTATTGATTCCCTATTCTGCTTCCCCTGCTTTTCTGTGTAGTTCAACCCTCTGGGATATAAGAGCGGAATGAGCCATCACCTGCAGTAGATTACTTAAACAGTTTAGTGACCATCCCCCAGTGTTCTTTCCAAGCAGTGATGCTAGTTGGTATTATCTGCTCTGGCTTTGACCAAATTCAGTGAGAGAAACAATAGCTATGCATCATACCCAAATATACTCCAGTAAACTGGCTGAAATTGCTTCTTTTAAATTCCAGATATTTGCCTCACAACCTCATTCTTTTTTTTTTCCCCTCATTCTTAATCTGTAACACAAATCCTTCTCCAAAATTTCCCAGACCTTCTTTCAAGGTAGAATTTATTATAGTATATTTGACCCCACCTCTGATTATTATTTACTATATTTGCATGTGCTTTTTTTTCCCTCCATATCTTTGGTAAGAAGACAGGTCTATTATTAAGTTGACAGGACCTTCTGCTCACTAGGTCAAACTCTCAACTGTACTCTGGATTCCTTTCACTTTTGAAGTAATCAGAGGAACATGAACATACATTCTACATTGTCTTTATTTTGCTCATACATGTTCCTGCTAAGTTCACTGACTTCATAAATCTATTTCTAACTAATCTTAATATTTTCTCTAGTAAAATCAATTTCCTTTCTAATCACTACAGCCCAGTCAACACTTGAGCAAAATGCTTGGCATAGTATTTAATAGTACATTTCATCCATTTTCCTTCCTTGCTTGTGGCCATAGAATCAGCAAATTATCAGAGTAGGCTAGAGCTTCTTATTTATGATTCCAGGCCATTTTTCTTTTTGTCAAGTATGCTCTATAAGGTTATTTCCAAGGAGAAGGGAAGCAGGGGAGATAATAAAGGGAAGAAGAGCCAAGGTGCTATGATTTGGTATTGTTAACTTTTTGCTCTCATTTAAATAAGATATGTCAGTCAGAAAATAGTAATTACTCTGTCCGTCAGTCATCAAGGTGTTCTAGATGGATCTACCTTCTTCTTTGTTTTTTTTTTTTAACTGTATGCGGGCCTCTCACTGTTGTGGCCTCTCCCATTGCGGAGCACAGGCTCCGGACGCGCAGGCTCACCAGCCATGGCTCACGGGCCCAGCCGCTCCGCGGCATGTGGGATCTTCCCAGACCGGGGCACGAACCCGTGTCCCCTGCATTGGCAGGCGGACTCTCAACCACTGCGCCACCAGGAAAGCCCTGGATCTACCTTCTTAAAATAACTATGTATTATTAGGTTTTCTTTGTGGTTTAAGTTTAATTGACATTGGGTTTAACTTTCAGTCAAGAGATTGGTTAGGTTTCGTTTCGTTTGGTTTGGCTTGGTTTGGTTGGTTTGATTTTAGCTAGAAAAGTGAGTTGTAAAATGGGGAAAAAATTTTAAGTCAACCACAGTTTTAGGGTATGATTGAATCTGGGAAGGCAAGGCTGGAGAATTTATGTGTAACAAGTCCAGGACCATTTTGAAATCATGATTCAACTTTTTTTCATACATTTGTCCATATGTTTGCTGTGCCACATATAAGCTCTGGTATGGAATGGTATCCAAATCAATATTCTGAGCTACTATTTTGCTATATTTTATGATAACAAAATGCCATTAGTGATTTACTTATTTCCTTAAGACTAATTAGAAATTAAGTTATACTTTACATAAGTGAAGTGTGATGGATATTTCAGTGGATGAAAGTCTAGTTAGCAGTTGCAAATATAGGACTAAAACTTGGGAAAACAGACACATTGTCAAAGACTACCAATAGCAGTTTAAATTACAACTGCTATATATCAGAACAAAACTATCACTCGAAAAGATAACATGCACCCCTGTGTTCACAGCAGCACTATTTACAGTAACCAAGACATGGAAACAACCTAAATGTCCATCAACAGATAAATGAATAAAAAGATGTGGTACATATATACAGTGTACCACTCAGCCATAAAAAAGAATGACTTACTGCCATTCACAGCTACATGGATGGACCTAAAGATTATTAGACTAAGCGAAGTAAGTCAGAAAGAAAAACAAATAACATATGATATTATATGTGGAATCTAAAATATGACACACATGAACTTATCTACGAAACAGAAATGGACTCACAGACATAGAGAATAGACTTGTGGTTGCTGGTCGGGGGAGGGGGTTGGATTGGGAGTTTGGGACTAGCAGATGCAAACTCTTATATATAGAATGGATAAACAACAAGGTCCTATTGTATAGCACAGGGAACTATATTCAATATCCTGTAATAAACCATGATGGAAAAGAAAAATAATAATAAATCACAGCTGCTGTAAGACTGCCTTGCAGTGATTTTAAGGGACAGGGTTTTTTGGGGGTGTATGTGTATTCTACAGCAAACTCAAATTGCTGGATAAATTTTTAGTGTAATGTGAAGGTCTGGGTAACAAGTAATCAGGCAAAAACAAGACCGTAACTAAGTCATTTAACTTCTCTGGGTCTTAGCTTCTTCATTTATAAAGAAGGCTCTTTGATTAGATAAACTTATGTGATCATTTCTTTTTTTTCTTAACAGTTTTTGAAACATTTGATAGCTTGCAATGAAAGCTAATGATTTCTTTTTTGTTAAATATATTTATTTTTATTTAATTATCTTTGGCTGTGTTGGGTTTTCGTTTCTGTGCACGGGCTTTCTCTAGTTGTGGCGAGTGGGGGCTACTCATCATTGCAGTGCACAGGCTTCTCATTGCGGTGGCTTCTCTTGTTGCGAAGCACGGGCTCTAGGCGCGTGGGCTTTGGTAGTTGTGGCACACAGGCTCTAGAGCACAGGCTCAGTAGTTGTGGCACATGGGCTTAGTTGCTGTGCGGCAGGTTGGGTCTTCCCGGACCAGGGTTCGAACCCGGGTTCGAACCCATGTCCCCTGCATTGGCAGGCAGATTCTTAACCACTGCACCACCAGGGAAGCCCTGTGATAATTTCTAATGCTAGAATTCTGTGATCCAGTTGATGGGTGAAGTAATGTGTATAAGTGGAATTCTTCAAGTAGGGAATCATTAATTCACTTATAATTTAAAAATATTTATTGACCACTTTCTATGTGCTGTTATACTAAGCACTGAGGGTGCAGTCTTAAACAAGGTCGACCCACTGCCCATATGGAACTAACATTCAAGTGGGGAAGGCAGACCAAAACTAACTGCTCAGAATAATTTCAAAAGTTAGTATCTGTGGTGGATAATAGCAGTCAGAAGGGGTCCATCTTTAGATGGAATCCCAAAAGGAAGATCTCTCTAAGGAGGCCACCTCTGAGCCAAGAATCTAAAGGATAGGGGGGCTAGCCATGGGAAGTGTCAAAAAAAGAGCTGCCTAGATAGAGGAAATAGCAATTGCAGAGTATCTGAAGCATGAATGATATTGTTATATTCCAGGAGCTGCAGTAACTTGAGCACAGTGGGCTAGTGGCACTAGATGAGATAGAGGCAGAGGCCTGATGATGTACAACATTTAAGTCCATAATCATAAGTGGATTTATTTAGTTCATTCTAAGTGTAATAGGGAGCCGCTGAAGGATTTTAAAGAGGGGAGGGATGTGATCAAATTCGTATTAAAAAATGCTTTTTGTCAATATGGTTTGGAGTGGTCTCTATGGGATATGATAAAAATGTAAAAGAAGAAAATAGATTATAGAAAGAAAAAGCCCATGGTGAGTTTTAAAGATTGTGCATAGGAAGGGGACAAAAGCAGGAAGAGCAAGAAAGAGTGAGAGCAAGCTATATAAAAAGGATAGTAAGAGTTCATTGTACACTATAGAAGGCCCAGTAAAGAGGGTGTTCAAGAGAGCTATGGTTAATAATATCATGTATTGCAGAGGAGAAAAAGGACTATGCAAAGACCATCAGCTTTAAGTGAAGATTTAGGTTCTTGGTGACTTTTTAGTGTTTCTTTTCAGTGATATTAAGGAGAAAATCCAGAGTTCAGGGTGATAAGACTGAAATCAATAATGAGAAAATGGAGATGATGTGTAAAGAAGTTTCTGCAGACTTAGAAAGTTGTGTAGGTATTTGGTAATTGATAGTGTGAACAGCCACCCTTTCTATCATTGTGGCTTTTTGGCTCTTGTCTGTGGCTTAAAGCTTGCTTTGTTTTAAATTTTATTATTTGGTTTTGCTGTTTTATCCCCAAAGAGATTTCAGTTAAACTTCAAATGTTTTGAGTTTACCATATCTGAATGGATGGTTTCAAATTATAAACTAATAAAATTGATAGCATTGGATACTGTATAAGGTTGAGTTTTTCTTCAACACTAATGTATGGATTTTAGTGTATAATAGTGGAATGTTTCTATACTAGATAAGTTTTTCTCTCCTCACTTTCCATAGAACTAGATTTTTTCATAAATAATAGAAAATACATTTAGTTCATAGACAATCTTGTCATTCCTCTGTCCCCAGCCAAACTGAAAAAAATAAGAAATTCTAGAATCATAAAATAGAAACTTGATTGTTTTATTGGATCAGGGAGTATAAATGGAAAGTTGAAACTGTTCCTTGTGGTTTTCCTAAGACAAGCTAAAGTTCATGTGCTTTTCCTATCACAATTAAAATGTTAAACAAAAAATGATTGAATTAAGATGTACATACATATTCCTGTTCAGGATGATTTTGGTACAGAATAAGGGATAAGATTTTATGCCTTTGTTTGCCTTTTCATTGCTGTTGTCCCAGTTTATTTTGAAATAATCAGTACAAACTTCTCAATTTCTAAAGCTTAATATTTTTTTTTCTTTTAATTCATGCCTAGTTCTGTCTCTATAATCCCCACATCTATTGGCCTTTTTTTTTAAATTGGTCTTTAACATAAATAAGTATACAAAGAAAAGAACAGAGAGGAAGGAGAGAGGGAGACCGAAAGATAAAGTTAAACTATTCAAATTAGTCTCAAAAATGTATCTTTAAAAATACATAGGAATGAATTCAACAAGAAAAGTACAGAATCAGTGTGAAGAAAATCATAATGTTTCATTAAATAATGTCAAATAAGATATCATAAATGAAGAGCTATATCATGTTCCTGGCTGAAAAGATTATTAAAATGTCAGTTCTTCCCAGTGTAATGTATAATTTTCTTAAAAATACCAGTTCAAATTCCAGTAGGTTTGAGAGAGTTCTGGGAGGTGAGAGAAGGAACTAAGCAAAATGATTTTAAAGTTTATATAGACTGGGACTTCCCTGGTGGCACAGTGGTTAAGAATCCCCCTGCCAACGCAGGGGACACAGATTCAAGCCCTGGTCCAGGAAGATCCCACGTGCCACGGAGCAACTAAGCCCGTGCGCCACAATTTCTAAGCCTGCTCTCTAGAGCCCGTGAGCCACAACTACTGAGCCTGCGTGCCACAGCTACTGAAGCCTGTGTGCCCAGAGCCTATGCTCCACAACGAGAAGCCCACACACCGCAGTGAAGAGTAGCCCCCGCTCGCTGCAACTAGAGGAAGCCTGCGCGCAGCAACGAAGACCTAACGCAGCCAAAAAGAAAATAAATAAATTTATTTTTTTAAAAAAGTTTATTACATAGACCGAGTGAAGTAAGTCAGACAGAGAAAGACAAATATCATATGATATTGCTTATATGTGGAATCTAAAAAAAAGGGTACAAATGAACTTATCTACAAAACAGAAAGAGTCACAGACATAGAAAACAAACTTATGGTTACCAGGGGGGTGGGTGGGGGAGGGATAAATTGGAAGATTGGGATTGACATATGCACTCTACTATATATAAAATAGATAACTAATAAGGACCTACTATATAGCACAGGGAACTCTACTCAGTACTCTGTAATGGCCTATATGGGAAAAGAATCTAAAAAAGAGTGCATATATATATATGTATAACAGATGCACTTTGCTGTACACCTGAAACTAATACAACATTGCAAATCAACTATACTCTAATAAAATTAAAAAATAAAAGTTTATGTAGAATTTCAAGCTTATTTTAAAGAAGTGGTATAGCATAGTGCTTAAGAGCATAGACCTTGGAGTCAGACTACCTGGGTTCATATCTTGGCTCTACTACTGAGTGCTTTGAAAAGTTATTTAACCTCTCCATGGCTCATTTTCCCAATCTGCAAAGTGTGAGGATATTAATTCCTATCTCTTGGAATTGTTTTGAGGATAAAACAAGTAAATACATATAAATCACTTATAACCGTGCCTTACACATAGAAAATACTTAATTGTTTGCTACTAGCTTTATAGAAATCAGAAATTTTTTAGGAAAAGGACTAGATAAGGGAAATTTGTTCAACTAAATATTCAAATTAGTTGAATTAAGTTACACATTAAGGTATATTATAACATTATAAAGCTGTTATAATCAAGTGTATCCTTGTAATAGAAAAATAGATTAGTGAAACCAAATAAAGAATCCAGAAATAGATCTAAATATATATAAGCACCTAAAACATGTTTAAAGGTGACATTTCACATAAACTAGGGAAAGCTGGTTTTATTTAATAATGGTAGAGGCATAATTGGCTGCTCATCTGGTGGGAATAAACAGACCCATACTTGATACTATCGGCAGAAATAAATTTCAGACAGATTCAAGATGTAAAAGCAAGCAACAGATGGAGACAGAGAGAGAAGAAAATATATTTCTGTAATCTCTAGGAGAAAGGAGATCTTTGAAAGCAATACAAGAAACCCAGAAGCCTTTTTTTTTATCAGTATGAGATGATAGATGTTAACTAAGCTTACTGGGATAATCATGTCACGATATATATAAGTTAAATCATTATGATGTAAACTTAAATCTATATTGTATTGTATGTCAGTTATCTCTCAAAAAAACTGGAAAGAAAAGAGAGAAATCTGAAGGCCATAAAAAAATAAGTACAGATATGACTTTGTAAAAGTTAATAATTTCTGACAAAAGATACCATGAAGAGTCTAAAAACAAAAGAACAAACTGGGAGAAAATATGTGCATCATTTAAGACAAAGTTAGGGACTTCCCTGATGATGCAGTGATTAAGAATCCGCCTGCCAGTTCAGGAGACATGGGTTCAATCCCTGGTCCATTAAGATCCCACATGCCACGGAGCAGCTAAGTCCATGCGCCACAACTACTGAGCCTGCACTCTAGAGCCCATGCACCACAACTACTGAGCCTGCACTCTAGAGCCTGTGCACCACAACTACTGAGCCTGCGCTCTAGAGCCCATGAGCCACAACTACTGAGCCTGCATGCCACAACTATTGAAGCACGTACGCCTAGAGCCCATGCTCTGCAACAAGAGAAGCCACTGCAATGAGAAGCCCACGCACTGCAACGAAGAGTGGCCCCCACTTGCCGCAACTAGAGAAAGCCCACACACAGCAACAAAGACCCAAAGCAGTCATAAATAAATTAATTAATTAATTTTAAAAAAAGAATACAAGAAAGGTGAATAACAATAGAAAAATTAGCAGAGAATAAACATTAAAAATCTCCAAAAAATTGTAAACTAATAAACAAGAAAATACACTCCACTAATTAGTAGTTAGGCAGGAGCAAAATAACATACCATTTTCAATCATTGGATTGGCAAACATTAAAGGGACTTAATAACATCAAGTGCTGGCAGGGATATGAGGAACCAAACATTCTCATCATTGCAGTTGGAGGTGTGGATTGCAGTAAGAAACCTTTTTGATTTGTCAGTACCAAGATTTTAACCTTTGAGTCATTACTCCCTCTCTTGAAATTTATTCTGCAGAAATAAAAGTATCAGTTACATAAATATATGTGTACTTATGATATTTATTACTGCATTGTTTGTAAACGTGACAAAAATTTGGGGAATATTTGCATGTTAATAGGAGAAGGCTGAATAAATTGTGGAACACAAATTATGTAATAACTTGTAATTATTTAACATAATTATTTGTACATGTCATGTGACTTGAAAGATATTCAAAATCTATTGTTAATTTTTTGAAAAGATATAGCATGTTCTTTTTTTGCTAAAAATAAAAGAAAGATATATGAGCTTTGAAGTGATATAGAAGGAAAATTTTGGCATTGCCTAATTCAGAAGTATATTACAAGAGAGCAAGTATTAGAAGAAACCAGAGTTTATTGTCTTTTTTACTTTGTATATCTCTTTCTTGTTTGACTTACGACAAGCACATATTATTCTTAAAACAAGAAAAAAGACAAAGAATAGAACTTTAGTCTTTAAGTAATAGACTACAGTTTTTTATAATTGTGCTCATTTTTGATACATGGCTATTGTAAAACTGTCTACTCATACTAATGTGTTTTGTTTCACTTTAGCAATGTCTGACCGTCAGGAGAGTGCTCTTATAGAGTTAATGGTTTGTACGATTCGTCAAGCTGCTGAGGCACATCCTCCAGTGGGAAGGGGTACCGGCAAGAGAGTAAGTTATATTAGAAATCTACAAAAAAAAAAAAAGAAAAAGAAAAAGAAAGCTTTTAATGTAATTAACTGTCTTAAATATTTGAATATTTTTTGAAAATGATATATGCTGTGGTAGTTCATCTTATATTCTGTCTACTCAGGTTCCAAAATAGATTCTTTGCATCCATGCTTCTATAGCACCTGTGCCTACTTCTAGTCTAGTATCTTATGAATTTTCACATTCATATTTGTTAAAGGTACAGAAAGGCAAACTGCCTAGTTTTGGAAGCTCTTCCACTTAACATCTATGTAATCCTAGGACAGTTAATTATTTTCTTTGTGAATTTCCTTACTTGTAGTATGGGGCTAATAATGCAGGTGTTATTGCTGTTTAAGATGAATTGAGATAATCATGATGGAAAGACTGGCTCCGGTAGTGTGAAGCGGTAGGCAATTCCTCTCTGCCAAAAAAAAAAAAAGTGTAAAACTGGAAAAATTATCAAAACCCATATCAGGGCTCTGGAAATTAACCAAAGATAAAACAACAAATTGAGAAGCATTTATGGGCATATCTTGGAGGTATTGTAGGTTCAGTTCCAAACCATTATAATAAAGCAAATATTGCAGTAAAGCTAGTCACATGAATTTTTTGGTTTCTTGATGCCTAAAAAGTTGTGTTTACACTGTACAGTAGTCTATTAAGTGTGCAATGCCTTATGCCTAGAAAAACAATGTACATACCTTAATTTAAAACTAGTTTATTGCTAAAAATATGCTGTCTTCTGAGCCTTCAGCGAGTTGCAATCTTTTTGCTGGTGGCAGTTTCTTAAAATAAGACAAAAATGAGGTTTGCCTCATTGATGGACTTTTCCTTTCACAAACAATTTCTATGTAGCATGCAATGCTGTTTGATAGCATTTGACCCACAGTAGAACTTCTTTCAAAATTGGAGTCAGACCTCTCAAACCCTGCCACTTCTTTATCAACTAAGTTCATGTAATATTCTAAATCCTTTGTTGTCATTTCAACATTCATCACAGCATTTTCACCATGAGTACATTACATCTCTAGAAACCACTTTCTTCGCTCATCCATAAGAAGCAACTCCTCATCTGTTAAAGTTTTTGTAATGAGATTTATCACATATTCAGTTTCTGCTTTGAATTCTAGTTCTCTTGCTATTTTCACCACATCTGCAGTTCCTTCCTCCACTGAAATCTTTTTTTTTAATTTTTTTTTAATTTTTTTTTATTAGTTTCTGCTTTATAACAAAGTGAATCAGTCATACATATACATCCATTCCCACATCCCTTCCCTCATGCATCTCCCTCCCTCCCACCCTCCCCATCCCACCCCTCCAGGCAGTCACAAAGCACCGAGCTGATCTCCCCGTGCTCTGCGGCTGCTTCCCACTATCTATCTACCTCACGTTTGGTAGTGTATACATGTCCATGCCTCTCTTTCGCTTTGTCACAGCTTACTAAGCTCCACTGAAATCTTGAAACCCTCAAAGTCATTCATGAGGATTGGAATCAACTTCTGCCAAATTCCTGTTAGTGTTGATACTTTGACCTTTTCCCCTTGAATCATGAATATTCTTAGTGTCATCTAGGACGCTGAATCCTTTCCAGAAAGTTTTCAGTGGACTTTGCACTATCCATGGCAGCTATAGCCTTACAAAATCTCTTTCTTTACTAATGAAACTTGAAAGTCAGAATTACTCCTTGATCCATAGGCTGCAAAATGGATATTGTGTTAGGAGGCATGAAAACATGATTCTCATAGTGCATCTCCATCAGAGCTCTTGGGTGACCAGATGCCTTGTCAGTGAGCAGTCATATTTTGAAAGGAATCTTTTCTTTGAGCAGTAGGTCTCAACAGTGGGCTTAAAATATTCACTAAACCATGTTGTAAACAGATGTGCTGTCACCCAGACTTCGTTGTTCCACTGATAGAGAGCAGGCAGAGTAGATTGAGCATATTTCTAAGGGCCCTAGGACTTTCAGAATAGCGAATGAGCATTGGCTTCAACTTAAAGTCACCAACTGTATAGCTATGAAAATTCTACGTGGCATCTTCTTTAATATAATGCTGTTTTGTCTATACTGCAAATCTTTTGTTTAGTGTAGGCACCTTCATTAATTATCTTAGCTAGATCTTCTGGTTAACTTGCTGCAACTTCTACATCAGCAGTTGCTGCCTCACCTTGAACTCATGTTATAGAGATGGCTTTTCTTAAATCTCATGAACTAGATTCAGCCTTTTCTTCTGCAGCTACCTTACTTCTCTCAGCTTTCATAGAATTTAAGAGAGTGAGGGCCTTGCTGTGGATTAGGCTTTGGCTTAATGGAATGTTGTGGCTGGTTCGATCTTCCATCCAGATCACTAAAGCTTCTTCCATGTCAGCAATAAGGCTGTTTCACTTTCTTATCATTCATGTATTCACTGGAGTAGCACGTTTAATTTCTTTCATGAACTTTTCCTTTGCATTCACAAGTTGGCTGTTTGACTCAAGAGGCCTAGCCTTTGGCCTGTCTCAGCTTTCAACATGCCTTCCCCACTGAGCTTAATCATGTCTAGCTTTTGATTTAAAGTAAGAGATGTGTGGCTCTTCTTTTCACCTGAACACTTAGAGGCTTATTAGGGGTTAGTAAGGTTGTTAGTTGGCCTGATTTCAATACTATTGAGTCTCAGGAAATAGGGAAGCCTGAAGAGGGGAAAAGATGGGGGGACAGCTAGTTGGTGGAGCAGTGGGACACAACATTTATCACGTAAATAAGCTCCCCATTTTATATGGGTGCAGTTTCTGGCACCCCAAAACAATTAAATGGTAACATCAAAGATCACTGATCACAGATCACCATAACAGGTATAATAATAATGATGAAAAAGTTTGAAATATTGCAAGAATTACCAAAATGTGACACAGAAACAGACACACAAACACAAAATGAGCAAATGGTGTTGGGAAAATGGTACCAATAGACTTGCTCAACACAGGGTTGTCACAAAGTTCCAATTTGTTTTCTTCAAAAAATCAATATCTGCAAAACATAATAATGAGGTGTGCTCATATTCTTGGAAAACTGCTGAAGCTTCAGGTTAAAGCTGTAGGAGTCTGCAGCCTTCCTGCCTAGGGTTACAGTATACACAGAACCCACAAGCTTGATTGGTGACATCTGTAATTTTACCAGAGTGGCACTATATGTAAAAACCAGCAACTTTGCTGTCAAGGGAGCAGACTCAATATGGGACAAATGGGAAAAGTCCACAGCTTTGTCAACTAGAAATGGAAGAAACAAATAAGGAAATCCTGTACCTGTGATATTCAGAGATTGTATCTGCAAGTTGGTAAGAATAGTGAACCAGCCAAGAATCTAACAAAAAAATGCTAGAAATGAGAAAGCCATAAAAGGATTAATAAACTCTTCATACATCCCTGGCTGACTGGGAAACCTGAGAGAGAGAACCCAATGGAAAATAAAAGTCAAGCAAACTTACACAGTGGCTGAAGTTTGAATGTGCTCTCTATCCCACAAACAGATCAGGTCTCAGAGGCTAGGAGCCTTATAAATTTGGATCATTTAAGTACCACCTCTACCCAAATCATTGGCTGACTAGTGATCTATTGAAACACAGAGGAGACTCCCAGGCAGACAGGCTAAAAAACAAAAATAAGAATAAAAATTCCCAACAGAAGCCACACATCATGGGAGAGACAAATTACACAGTTTAAGTTAAAGATTAATTTATTAAAATGACACTTAGTAAAATAATTTTTAAGTACATAGTTATTACAGGATATTATAAAAAATGTCCACTTTTCCAGAAAAATTGGAACCATGCAAAATAAAAAAAAAAAAACAAGTGTGGCCATACTCAGGGGAAAACAGTAGACAGTAGGAATGGTTTCTCAGTAGGTGCAATTGTTGGGTTTAGCAAATACTCCAGAGCCCTTTTTTTTTTTTCGCAGTACGTGGGCCTCTCACCGCTGCGGCCTCTCCTGCTGTGGAGCACAGGCTCCGGACGTGCAGGCCCAGCGGCCATGGCTCACAGGCCCAGCCACTCCGTGGCATGCGGGATACTCCTGGACCAGGGCACGAGCCTGTGTCCCCCGCATCGGCAGGCGGACTCTCAACCACCGTGCCACCAGGGAAGCCCCAGGGCCCTTTTTTATAAATATGTTCAAAGAATTACAGGAAAGTATGTTCAGAGAATTACAGGAAAAGATGATAACAACAAATAAGGAATCTCAGTAATTCCAATTTTTCAAATGGAAATCCATGAGTTGAAAAGTACAGTAAGAAAAATTTAAAATTTATTAGATGAGCTCAACAGATTTGAGATGACAGAAGAAACAGTGGACATGAAAGATTAATAGAAATTATTCACTCTGAAAAAAAAAAACAGGAAAAAACGTGAAGAGAAATGAACAGAGCCTAAGAAATGTGTGAAACAACATCAAGTCACCAAATTTGTGTAATGGAGTCCTACAAAGAAAGGAGTGAGAAAGAAAAGAAAGGAAAAACATTTTAAGAATTGCCAAAAACTTCCCAAATTTGATGAGAAATGTTAATCCACGGGTCCAAGAAATTTAACAAAATCCAAATAGTATAAACACAAAATATCTACCTCTAGAAATAGGGTAGTCACACTGTTAAAAGCTAAAGACAAAAAATCTTGAAAGCTGTAAGAAAAATAACTCATGTGGAGGACAACAGCAATAGGATTAGCAGTTGACTTATCAGAAGTAGTTAAGCCCAGAAGACAGTAGAATGACAATCACCGAAAGACAACAAAATTGCCAACCAGGAATTCTAACTCCAGTAAAATTATCTTTCAAGTATGAAAGTGAAATAAAAACATTCCCATATAAACAAAGATTGGGAAACATGTTAGAAGACCTGCCTTAGAAGAAATACTAAAAGAAGTCCTTCCAGCTGTAAAGAATGGAAACTCTAATCCACAGGAGGAGATAGAGAGTACCAGAAATGGTAAATATGTTGGTGGATATAAAAGGCTGTGTAGGGCTTCCCTGGTGGTGCAGTGGTTGAGAGTCCGCCTGCCGATGCAGGGGACACAGGTTCGTGCCCCGGTCCGGGAAGATCCCACATGCCGCGGAGCGGCTAGGCCCGTGAGCCATGGCCGCTGAGCCTGCGCGTCTGGAGCCTGTGCTCCGCAATGGGAGAGGCCACAACAATGAGAGGCCCGCGTACCGCAAAAAAAAAAAAAAAAAAAAAAACAGGCTGTGTATATTATATTTTATTTAATTTTCAAAGAGACCTGAGATTATTTACAGCAACAACTCTAGCACTGTGGTGTTCGGATTATGATCGATGTCGACACGTGAGGGTAGCGTAAAGAAGGGCGAAGGAAGCAGAACTCTCCTGGAGTAAAGTTGCTGTAGTTTGCTATAAGGAACTCATTAGTAATCTGAAGTTAGTTGTAATACGTTGAAGAAGTATATTGTGATCCCTAGAGCAACTACTCATACCTAAAAACAGAAAAGGAAACCAACAGAGAAATTGTAAGAGCACACTAAAAAATGTTTAACTGCAAAGAAGTACGGCAGACGAAGAGGGGGGGAAAAAAAGACATAAGGTATATAGATAACAAATAGCCCAATGGCTGACATAAATTTAACCATATTAAACATGACATTAAATACAAATATAGGAGAGACCCCAAAAAGTAGAGACTGAGAAAACTAAGGACTGGGTATGAAATGATAATAAGGAATTATTGTTAAATTTTGTTGGAGATGTAAAGCTTAATTATTCTTGCATCTTCATCTGTTAGAGACATAATGAAATATTAGGGGTGAAATGATACACAAAGAACTTGCCTTAAAATGCGACAGAAGACCATTGTTTCGGGGTGCACAAGGAGAGGGGATTCACAGCACCTCCTAAACTAGCTCCAGAGATGGGCGCAAGCCGCGGCTATCAGCACGGACACCAGAGACACGCGTGAAACGCTAAGGCTGCTGCTGCAGCCACCAAGAAGCCTGTATGAAAGCACAGGTCACTATCCACACCTCCCCTCCCAGGAGCCTGTGCAGCCCTCCACGGCCAGGGTCCTGTGATCCACGGACAACTTTCCCAGGAGAACACACGGCGCGCCTCAGGCTGTTGCAATATCATACTGGCCTCTGCTGCCGCAGGCTCGCCCCGCATTGCGTATCCCTCCCTCCAACTGGCCTAAGTGAGCCAGAGCCCCCATCAGCTGCTACTTTAACCTCACCCTGTCTGAGTGCAGAACAGACGCCCTCAGGAGACCTACATGCAGAGGCAGGGCCAAATCCAAAGCTGAACCCCAGGAGCTGTGCAAACAAAGAAGAGAAAGGGAAGTCTCTCCCAGCAGCCTCAGGAGCAGCGGATTAAATCTCCACAGTCAACTTGATGTACCCTGCATCTCTGGAATACGTGAATAGACAACAGGTCAGCCCAAAATTCAGGTGGTGGACTTTGGGAGCAGTGATATATATATCTTTTTCCTTTTTCTCTTTTTCCGTGTGGCTCTCAGGGTCTTGGTGCTCCAGCCAGGTGTCAGGCCTGTGCCTCTAAGGTGGAGAGCCGAGTACAGGACATTGGTCCACCAGAGACCTCCCAGCTCCACATAATATCAAACGGTGAAAGCTCTCCCAGACATCTACAGCTCAACGCTAAGACCCAGCTCCACTCAATGACCAGCAAGCTACAGTGCTGGACACCCTACTCCAAACAACTAGCAAGACAGAAACACAACCCCACGCATTAGCAGAGAGGCTGCCTAAAATCATAATAAAGTCACAGACACCCCAAAACACACCACCGAATGTGGTCCTGCCCAAAACAAGGACAGGATCCAGCCTCATCCACCAGAACACAGGCAGCAGTCCCCTCCACCAGGAAGCCTACACAACCTACTTAACCAACCTTAGCCACTGGGGGCAGACACCAAAACACAGGAACTACGAACCTGCAGCCTGCGAAAAGGAGATCCCATACACAGTAAGTTAAGCAAAATGAGAAGACAGAGAAACATACAGCAGATGAAGGAGCAAGGTAAAAATCTACAGACCAAACAAGTGAAGAGGAAATAGGCAGTTTACCTGAAAAAGATTCAGAGAAATGATAGTAAAGATGATCCAAAATCTTGCAAATAGAATGGAAAAATACAAGAAACGTTTAAAAAGGACCTAGAAGAACTAAAGGGCAAACAGTGATGAACAACAAAATAAATGAAATTTAAAATTTTCTAGAAAGGATCAATAGCAGAATAACTGAAGCAGAAGAATGGATATGTGACCTGGAAAATAAAACAGTAGAAATAACTACTGCAGAGCAGAATAAAGAAAAAAGAATGAAAAGAATTGAGGACAGTCTCAGAGACCTGTCAGGCAACATTAAATGTACCAACATTCAAATTATAGGGGTCCCAGAAGAAGAAGAGAAAAAGAAAGGGACTGAGAAAATATTTGAAGAGATTATAGTTGAAAACTTCCCAAATATGGGAAAGGAAATAGTTAATCAAGTCCAGGAAGCACAGAGAGTCCCATACAGGATAAATCCAAGGAGAAACACGCCAAGACACATATTAATCAAACTATCAAAAATTAAATACAAAGAAAACATATTAAAAGCAGCAAGGGAAAAGCAACAAATAACACACAAGGGAATCCCCATAAGGTTAACAGCTGACCTTTCATCAGAAACTCTACAACACTCCCAGAAGGGAGTGGCAGGACATATTTAAAGTGATGAAAGGGAAGAACCTACAACCAAAATTACTGTACTCAGCAAGGATCTTATTCAGATTTGATGGAGAAATTAACACCTTTACAGACAAGCAAAAGCTAAGAGAATTCAGCACCACCGACCTAGCTTTACAACAAATGCTAAAGGAACTCCTCTAGGCAGGAAACACAAGAGAAGGAAAAGACCTACAATAACAAACCCAAAACAATTAAGAAAATGGTAGTAGGAACATACATATCGATAATTACCTTAAATGTAAATGGATTAAATGCTCCAAACAAAAAACATAGACTGGTTGAATGGATACAACCACAAGACCCGTATATATGCTGTCTACAAGAGACCCACGTCAGACCTAGGGACACATACAGACTGAAAGTGAGGGCATGGAAAACGATATTCCATGCAAATGGAAATCAGAAGAAAGCTGGAGTAGCAATTCTCATATCAGACAAAATAGACTTTAAAATAAAGACTATTACAAGAGACAGAGAGGGACACTACATAATGATCAAGGGATCAATCCACGAAGAAGATATAACAATTGTAAATATTTATGCACCCAACATAGGAGCACCACAATACATAAGGCAAATGCTCACAGCCATAAAAGGGGAAATTGAGAGTAAAACAAGAATAGCAGGGGACTTTAACACCCCACTTTCACCAATGGACAGATCATCCAAGATGAAAATAAGGAAACACAAGCTTTAAATGATACATTAAACAAGATGGACTGAATTGATATTTATAGGACATTCCATCCAAAAACAACAGAATACACTTTCTGCTCAAGTGCTCATGGAACATTCTCCAGGATACATTATATCTTGGGTCACAAATCAAGCCTTGGTAAATTTAAGAAAGTTGAAATTATATCAAATATCTTTTCCAACCACAATGCTATGAGCCTAGATTTCAATTACAGGAAAAAATCTGTAAAAAATACAAATACATGGAGGCTACACAATACACTACTTAATAATAAAGAGATCACTGAAGAAATCAAAAAGGAAATCAAAAAATACCTAGAGACAAATGACAATGAAAACACGACAACCCAAAACCTATGGGTTGCAGCAAAAGTAGTTTTAAGAGGGAAGTTGATAGCAATACAATCCTACCTCAGGAAACAAGGGACATCTCAAATAAACAACCTAACCTTACACCTGAAGCAATTAGAGGAAGAAGAACAAAAATACCCCAAAGTTAGCAGAAGGAAAGAAATCATAAAGATCAGATCAGAAATAAATAAAAAAGAAATGAAGGAAGCAGTAGCAAAGATCGATACAACTAAAAGCTGGTTCTTTGAGAAGATAAACAAAATTGATAAACCATTGGCCAGACTCATCCAGAAAAAAAGGGAGAAGACTCAAAGCAATTAATTACAAATGAAAAAGGAGAAGTAACAACTGACACTGCAGAAATACAAAGGTTCATGAGAGATTACTACAAGCAACTATATGCCAATAAAATGGACCACCTGGAAGAAATGGACAAAGTCTTAGAAAAGCACAACCTTCTGAGACTGAACCAGGAAGAAATAGAAAATATAAACAGACCAATCACAAGCACTGAAATTGAAACTCTGATTAAATATATTCCAACAAACAAAAGCCCAGGACCAGATGGCTTCACAGGCAAATTCTGTCAAACATTTAGAGAAGAGCTAACACCTATCCCTCTCAAACTCTTCCAAAATATAGCAGAGAGAGGAACACTCCCAAACTCATTCTACGAAGCCACCATCATACCAAAACCAGACAAAGATGTCACAAAGTAAGAAAACTACAGGCCAATATCACTGATGAACATATATGCAAAAATCCTCAACAAAATACTAGCAAACAGAATCCAACAGCACATTAAAGGATCATACACCATGATCAAGTGGGGTTTTTCCCAGCAATGCAAGGATTCTTCAATATACTCAATCAATGTGATACACCATATTAACAAAGTGAAGGATAAAAAACATATGATCATCTTAATAGAGGCAGAAAAAGCTTTTGACAAAATTCAACACCCATTTAGGATTTAAAAAAACCCAGAAAGTAGGCATAGAGGGAACTTACCTCAACATAAAAAAGACCATGTATGACAAACCCACAGCCAACATCGTTCTCAATGGTGGAAAACTGAAAACATTTCCACTGAGATCAGGAGCAAGACAGGCTGCCCACTCTCACCACTATTATTCAACATAGTTTTGGAAGTTTTAACCACAGCAATCAAAGAAGAAAAAGAAATAAAATGAATCCAAATCAGAAAAGAAGAAATAAAGCTGTCACTGTTTGCAGATGACATGATACTATACATAGAGAATCCTAAAAATGCCACCAGAAAACTACTAGAGCTAAGCAGTGAATTTGGTAAAGTAGCAGGATACAAAATTAATGCACAGAAATCCCTTGCATTCCTATACAGCAATGATGAAAAATCTGAAAGAGAAATTAAGGAAACACTCCCATTTACCACTGCAACAAAAAGAATAAAATACCTAGGAATAAGTCTACCTACAGAGACAAAAGACCTGTATGCAGAAAATTATAAGACACTGATCATAGAAATTTAAGATGATACAAACAGATGGAGAGATACCATGTTCTTGGATTGGAAGAATCAACATTGTGAAAATGACTATACTACCCAAAGCAATCTATAGATTCCGTGCAATTCCTATCAAACTACCAATGTCATTTTTCACAGAACTAGAACCAAAAATTTCACAATTTGTATGGAAACATAGAAGACCCCAAATAGCCATAGTAATCTTCAGAAAGAAAAACGGTGCTGGAGTAATCAGGCTCCCTGACTTCAGACTATACTGCAGAGTTACAGTAATCAAGGCAGTATGGTGCTGGCACAAAAACAGAAATATAGATCAATGGAACAGGATAGAAAGCCCAGAGATAAACCCACGCACATATGGTCACCTTATTTTTGGTAAAGGAGGCAAGAATATACATTGGAGAAAAGGCAGACTCTTCAGTAAATGGTGCTGGGAAAACTGGACAGCTACAGGTAAAAGAATGAAATTAGAGCACACCCTAACACCATACACAAAAATAAGCTCAAAATGGATTAAAGACCTAAACGTAAGGCCAGACACTATCAAACTCTTAGAGGAAAACATAGGCAGAACACTCTATGACATAAATCACAGCAAGATCCTTTTTGCCCTACCTCCTAGAGAAATGGAAATAAAAACAAAAATAAACAAATGGGACCTAATGAAACTTAAAAGCTTTTGCACAGCAAAGGAAACCATAAACAATACGAAAAGACAACCCTCAAAATGGGAGAAAATATTTTCAAACGAAGCAACTGACAAAGGATTAATCTCCAAAATATACAAGCAGCTCATGCAGCTCAATGTCAAAAAAACAAACAACCCAATCCAAAACTGGGCAGAAGACCTAAATAGACATTTGTCCAAAGAAGATATACAGATTGCCAACAAACCCATGAAAGGATGCTCAACATCACTACCCATTAGAGAAATACAACTCAGAACCACAATGAGGTATCACCTCACACCAGTCAGAATGGCCATCATCAAAAAGTCTACAAACAAATGCTGGATTGGTTGTGCAGAAAAGGGAACACTCTTGCACTGTTGGTGGGAATGTAAATTGATACAGCCTCTATGGAGAGCAGTATGGAAGTTCCTTAACTAAAAATAGAACTACCATACGACCCAGCAGTCCCACTATGTGGCATATACCCTGAGAAAACCATAATTCAAAAAAGAGTCATGTACCATAGTGTTCATTGCAGCTCTATTTACAATAGCCAGGACATGGAAGCAACCTAAGTGTCCATCGACAGATGAATGGATAAAGAAGATGTGGCATATATACAATGGAATATTACTCAGCCATAAAAAGAAACGAAATTGAGTTATTTGTAGTGAGGTGGATGGACCTAGAGTCTGTCATACAGAGTGAAGTAAGTCAGAAAGAGAAAAACAAATACCATATGCTAACACATATATATGGAGTCTAAAAAAAAATGTCATTTAGAACCTAGGGGCAGGACAGGAATAAAGATGCAGACATAGACAGTGGACTTGAGGACACGGGGAGGGGGAAGGGTTAGCTGGGAGGAAGTGAGAGGGTGGCATGGACATATATACACTACCAAACGTAAGGTAGATAGCTAGTGGGAAGCAGCCACATAGCACAGGGAGATCAGCTCCGTGCTTTGTGACCACGTAGAGCAGTTGGAGAGGGAGGAGATATGGGTATATAGGTATATGCATAGCTGACTCACTTTGTTATAAAGCAGAAACTAACACACCATTGTAAAGCAATTATACTCCAATAAAGACATTTAAAATTTAAAAATGCTACAGAAGAAAACAAAACTTTAGGAAAATTGATGAAACAATAATGACAAAATGACTGTTTTTGAAATTTTCCAAAATAAAAATTTTAAGAATATGTAATGTCCCAATTTTGAATGACAGCCCCTTCAGGCTAATTTCTTATTGTTTTGACATGTCATCATTTTTTGAGTGCTTTCTTTCAGAGCAAAATGTCCCAGGCTCACTTTCTGTCTTTATTGCTTATGTTATCTATTCCTACGTAAAAGAAATTACAGTAGTTGCCCCTTACCCATGGTTTCTCTTCCCACAGTTTCAGTTACCAGTCAGCTATGATCCAAAAATATTAAATGGAAAATTCCAAAAGTAATCTATTGATAAGTTTGAAGTTGCATGCTGTTATGAGAAGCATGATGAAATCTCATGCCATCCAGCTTTGTCCCTCTCCATCCTGCCCGGGACATTGAATCATACCATTGTCCAGTGTATCCCACCAGTTAGTCACTTAGTGGTTGTTGTAGGTCATCAGATTGACTGTCACAGTATTACAGTGTTTGTGTTCAAGTAACCCTTATTTTACTTAATAATCGTCTCAATGCCCAAGAGTAGTGATGCTGGCAATTCGGATATGTCAAAGAGAAGCCGTAAGTGCCTCCTTTAAGTGAATAGGTGAAAGTTCTAGACTTAACAAGGAAAGAAAAAAATCATACGCTGAGTTTGCTAAGATTTTCGTTAAGAATAGATTTCTATCTGAAATTGTGAGGAAGGAAAAAGAAATTCCTATTAGTTTTGCTGTCACACCTCAAACTGCAAAAGTGATAGCCACAGTGCTTGATGAGTTCTTAGTTAAGATGGAAAAGGTGTTAAATTTATACAGCATATTTTGAGAGAGAGAGAGACCACATTCACATAACTTTTATTACAGTATATTGTTATAATTGTCCTATTTTATTAGTTATTTTTGTTAATCTCTTACTATGCCTAATTTATCAATTAAACTTTATCATAGGCATGTTTGTATCGGCAAAAAAAATAGTATATAGAGGGTTCGGAATGATCCGCAGTTTCAGACATCTGCTGGGGGTCTTGGAATGTATCCCACATGGATAGAAGGGGAGTACCATACTTGAAAACTTAGAGGCTTAAAGCAATAAGTATTCATGGTCTCATATAGTTTCTGTGGGTCAGAAATTTGTGACTGGCTTAGCTGTTCATTTGGTTTAGATTCTCTCATAGGGTTGCAGTTAAGATGTTAGCCAGGGCTTTAACCTCTGAAGTCTTGATAGTAAATTTGCTTCTTCCATAACGGTTCATTCACATGGTTGGCAAGTTAGTGTTGACTGTTGGTAGGAGGCCTTAGATCCTTACCATGTTGACCTCTCAGTGGACTGTTTCGTCTGCCAGCCTCCCTCAGAATGAATGGTCCAAAAGAGAGTAAGGAGGACACTTGTGTGTGTTTTATGACCTCAAGAGTCATACAATGTAATTCCCACAATATTCCTTAGATTACACGTCAGCCTTATTCATTTTCAGAAGAGATTATATTAAGGGCATGAATACCAGGAGACAGTGGTCAATTGGGAGTCACCTTGTAGGCCGATACTACATTACCCTAGCACAGGAATCTCCCACGAGCCCTTGTTCCTTTTGATATAGAGTAATATGTAAAGATCAAAATCTTGTTACTAGGGTTACTCATTGTCGATTGGTTATCATTTGCGCTAGGCACCATTCGTACACAGAGCTAAGAAATATATATATTTCTCTATATATACACATATGTTTAAATCATGCATTCATATTGATATTTCTGACTTAAATTTAGCATAAGAGGGTTTTTACCTCTTTGCTTTTATGTTTTCCATTTTTATTTTTTGGAAATATGTAAAAAATTTACATACTTATAAAGTCAAAACCATGTAAAAAATATATATATATTTAGAGAAGTCTTTCTTATATGCCTCCCTCTACCCCCTTTGCTACCAGTAACCATTTTTATTTGTTTTTGGTCTATCCTTCCAGTGTTTCATTCTGCAAATATAGATAAATGCATGCACACATACAAATATGTGTATTCTTATTCTCCATTCTCCTCCCTCTCAATCTCCTGTCTCCTACAAAGGATAGCATACTTTATATGGTGTTCTGTGCCTTACATTTTAATTTAACAGTATATCCTGGGTATTACTCCATAACTTTATTTGGAGATCTTCATTTTCTTATGGCTATATATGATCTATTATGTGGATATAGTATTGAGAATTGGGTCAGTCTTTTGCTGGAAATAATGTGCATCAGATAATATTGTGTCATTTGGTACTTGTACCAGGTGTGTTGGTGGGGTAGATTGCTAAAGTGGGACTGCTGGGGCAAAGGAAAAATATGTATACAATTTTGTTGGATATTGGCAGATTCCCCTTCATAGGTATTATGCCATTTTTGCTGTCCCATTGGAGGTATTGTGAGGATTAAATGAGTTCATGAGTGTAGAGTGCCTGACACGATGACCGTTTATTCAAAATAGCTGTTACCCTAAAGTCAACATCCTTAGACCTTTCCTACATTGTCAGATGAATTTCAAGACTTCTCAATATCCTACATACATTTCTAGATATATATTTCACTTTACATGTAGCCCCTTTAATTGCTTTGTGCAGAACTAAACATGACACTCGGTGGTAGATCATTCCAAAATGTTTATTTTATATGTTTAAGAGGTTGAAAAACAACCTGAAAGAAGAATCAGATAGGAGGCCCTATTCTTTCATACATTCTCAAACATTGGGGTTTACATTTATAAAGTGGCAATTTACATTGGAATGTTTCTGTCCCATAAAACCATTCAACATTATGATGGTAAATTCCTTCAGGATAATAAACTGTAGAATACTTTGGGGAAATCATTTTCCTAACTGAGCCTGCATTTTAATATTTTATTTTTGGAACCACCTATAGTTTAGCTAGTTGAATACAGGCTAAGGTGAAGGGCTCTAATCTGTTCAATGATCACAGGCTGTACCCCTCTTGATTATTGCCTAACAGATTTATGGCTTAATTACAAGAACAATCAAATATAAATGAGTCTAGAGACATTGTTAGTATATGCTTTAAAAATAAGTGAAAATTTACTAGCTGCTGATGGTATTAAAAAAGGATTACTTGCTAAAGTACTTTTAGAATAGTTTATTTAACCTAGGGGAGATAACTGTTAACATTAAGATGAAAACTCTAGAAAAATTATTTCTCCATTGGTTCCAGTATTTTTATATTCATAACTGGTTTTTTAGAAATGTTTTTGTTTTTATTTAAACAAGTAGTAACTTATCTAAAATAAGTAGCTATTTAATAAAGTAATAGTAATAAAGTAATTTGAATAAAACTAGATGCATTTATTTTAGTAGTTTGTTAATAAGCTTTTCTGAAAATTCTCTGTTATATTATCTGCCAGTGCTTCATTATCTTTGTAACATTCTAGATTTATAAATTAGTACATGACACTCTTATTCTTTGCCCATTTAAATTTATTTCTAGGTGCTAACTGCCAAAGAAAGGAAAACTCAGATTGATGATAGAAACAAATTGACTGAGCATTTTATCATCACATTGCCTATGTTGCTATCAAAGGTACAGTTTCATTTACAGTTTTGTGATAATATGCCACTGAGTTTGCTTATTACACTGTACTATTAAAGTAGTTACTTCGTTTTCTTTGCTTCTCCTTCTAGTATTCTGCAGATGCAGAGAAGGTAGCAAACTTGCTACAAATCCCACAGTATTTTGATCTAGAAATTTATAGCACAGGTAGAATGGAAAAGGTAAGACGCTATAAAATTGAAATTCTGCTATTATAGTCAGTTTTATTAACTGAATTATTTTATTTTCATGTAATATATAGGCTTATTTGTTATTTGACAGATGCTTTTTAAAATTTTTATTATTAATCTAAATATCATAGTTTTTCTTTTTTTCCTCCTCAGCATCTAGATGCTTTACTAAAACAGATTAAATTTGTTGTGGAGAAACACGTAGAATCAGATGTTCTAGAAGCCTGCAGTAAAACCTATAGCATCTTATGCAGTGAAGAGTATACCATCCAGAACAGAGTTGACATAGCTCGAAGCCAACTGATTGATGAGTTTGTAGATCGATTCAATCATTCTGTGGAAGATCTATTGCAAGAGGTCTGTTTTAAAGTTAATGTGTACATATAATGATTTTGGCTAATAATTTTTCAAGGTAGCTGAGTTTTAAATTGTTTCCATTTTAAAATAAAATCTAGTAGAATTCTCTACTCCTTTCAAAACTTAGCAGCATTATTGCAGTTGTTCATTTTATGAAGATCAGCCTTAGTTACACTTCATTTTTATTTTAAAAACCTGTTTCATAAAAGACAGACTTCTTTTCTCTTTTAAGAAAGGTCTGACTTAAGTCATTTTTTCATTTTCTATTCCTGGGACCTAATTTGCATTTTAATATTACTGAACTATTACGTGCTAATGAATAGAACATAAAAATTGTGTGCTTATAAAGGATGGCTTACCAGTGGTGTGCCCAAGATAGCAGCAAGCATCTCCAACTGGTTATTTTTATAATTATTTCTGTGATTCCTGCCTCTTGCCCTCTCCTTTCAATCTATGTAAGGCAATCTGGAATTCCTACAGCTTAGTATGTCCTGACGGCCAGGCTGATAGGATTTACTTTTAATCCATGTAATCAGTTTTCCCCTACTTTTAATTTTAACTTTTAATTTTTTTCAACCATTTTTTGATTTTCATTGTGATTTTGAAGTTACAGATGTAACTGACAATCAGTAAAATCTTTGAAATAACCAATAAAATCTTTAAAGTACCTATCCTTTCACTCAGCAGTTTCAAGGAATTTATCCGAAGGTATTAATCAGAAAATTGTACAAAGTCACGTTTATGACATTGTTTAAAATGCAAAAGTGGTTATTTCTGGGTGTTGGGCTTATGGGTGTGTTTTACTTTTTGTTTTTTTGCTTATTTGTATTTTCTCATTTATCAACAGTGAATATATACTATTTATATAATAAAAAAGAATTTTTCTTTAGGCAGTAAGTATTAATAGACTTCCATGTGAATTTGAGGATGAGTAAATTGATGGTATTAAGGTACTGTCTGCTTTTTTTTATAGGGAGAAGAAGCTGATGATGATGATATTTACAATGTTCTTTCTACATTAAAGCGGTTAACCTCTTTCCACAAGTATGTCATTTTATTTAAAGTAGATTTAATGAATAACCTATATTAGTCAACATAAAACAAACTGATTGTAATGTTTAACATCCATGTAACAATGGGAAATTTTAGAGAAATATTGAGATGTTGTGATGTTTTCTTTTTATTATTCAGATTTGAGTTTTTATTATAATTTGATTACTTAAGGAGTAAGATTTATCATTCAGTGTAATGAATGTACACTGTACACTATAAAAGTTTAAGATAATCAGTATAGTTAACAAATTAGATGGGCTTATTTTGCAAGCTAGAGTTTTTATAGGTATAATTTTCAGATGGTAGCTCTTAGAAATCTTACTAAATACAAATCACAGCTTTGGAGAAAGCCACAAAATTATTTCTATAAGCTTTTTTTCCTGAATTGTTCTTGTTTGTCTAGTTTGTTTATTATTGTGTTCTTACTATGTAGACAGAACTGTTGGATTTGAATAAGGAAAATAAGGCTCAGATCGATGAAATAGGTATCATTTTCAAATTGTAATTTTCATATTCCTTGTAATGAAACATGCTTATCTTCTCCATAAAGAAAGGAAAATAAAGAACTTTGTTGTGAAAAAGAATGTTTAGGTGTAGCCCTTACTTTGATGAATACTTCAGATTTCAAAAGCAGTGTCTAAAATCTAAGCCTTTTCTGTATACACAAGTACATTTTTGGAATTCCATGGAGAAGCAAACTCTTACTTGAAAAAATATTTTGACATCTGAAAATAAAAGTTGACAACCAGTGTCAAAACTCCTATTTAAGAAAATATTTTGACGTTTGAAAATAAAAGTTGACAGCCAGTAATCATGCTATTTTTAGTAGCAGAGCTCATGAGAATTTACACTGTCAGTGTATCTCATTCAGAAGTCCTCAGCACATGTAAATAGCTACACTAAAGTTTTTGAACTGTGCCATATTTCCTTTACCCTGACTTTGTCTTTATTTATCTCCATCTCGTGAATACAAATCTCTTTTTCAAAAATACACATGTATTTGTACTTTGAAATTCTGAATGAATTTGTTTAAATGTGCTTTAAAACATACTAGAAAGAAAGAAATGGTAACCTTCACTTTAACATAGGAAGTTTTATTGTTATTGATTTCTTTTAATGAATTCCTAATATCAACTTCCATTCTGTCTTTCTCTACCCGTCTCCCTCTTCTCTTCTCCCCCTCTCATTCCCCCCTTCCTTCTTTTTTTCTTTCTCTCTTTCTTTGTTTTTTTCTCCCACTCCCTCTCCCTCTTTCTCTTTTTCTTTCTAAGTTTGAGGACTTGAACATTTCCTTATGGAACTTTTACAATTCTACTAGAAAATGAAGTTACTTTATTCTTCCCCCATTGAAACTGAGCTCAACAAATTTAAACCTTCCTCCACTCTAGAATAAAGTTAATGCATTTTTGTTTATTTTAGCGCTCATGATCTCACAAAATGGGATCTGTTTGGTAATTGCTACAGATTATTGAAGACTGGAATTGAACATGGAGCTATGCCAGAACAGGTAGGAGTTTATTGATATTCTTTTTGTGTCATTTTAGAAAGCTTTTCTGATATCGTGTAGGATTCTCAAAAGCCTTTCATGGAACATAGTTGATGATTCTTAAACGCAGCCACTTCCTTTGAGAATTATTGCCATAGTGATTCAATGTTACAGATAGATATATCTTCAGATTTGAACAGAAAAGAAGAGAAAAAGTTTGCTATAATGTAGCAAAAGTTTAATATTAATATTTATTTTTGACATAAACATTATTACTCTTTTAGGGAAAATACCATTACTTACTATAGTAGCAATTTCAAAACTTCATCAGTTTAATATAATGAAAATTTCTGATCATGGCTGTATTTCGGACACTGTTCTAGGTAATGATAATAGTAAGCCTTAGATATGGCTTAGTTTTTGTGGTGAATCATATTTACATAAGTTTGGAGGCCTTTAGCAGATTTTAGACTTTTTTGCATTCATATGTAAGTTGGAGTGAAAAGGGCAGGAACTCAACAGACTTTCTCCAGTCTGGAAGAGACTTGGAATAGTCAACTTAATTATCATACAGAGAATTAAGAATTTAATACTTCTGTATGAGAATTAACTTGTTACTTACTAATTAACAATTAAAATTATTGCTAATTAACAGTAACGATCTGTTATTAAGGATTAAGAGTTATTTTATACATTGCAGACACTCATTC
Source organism: Mesoplodon mirus (assembly GCF_964341445.2). NCBI lineage: Eukaryota > Metazoa > Chordata > Mammalia > Artiodactyla > Ziphiidae > Mesoplodon > Mesoplodon mirus. The sequence continues at coordinate 3,283,244 of NC_138982.1, read as the reverse complement.
ATGTAGACCAAAACACCAACCCCATAAGTTAGGTATAAGGTGGTGTTTAGGTGTGAGCTCATCCATTCCTGTTTTGGTAATATGGGATGCTTAGATGACACTTCATTATACTAAAGTAATCAATGGATATAACAAAATTATAATTTCATGTTAAAAGTTCATCATAGAAACAATGCTTTATTATTGCTATGATTAACTCTTAAATTGCCTTAATTCATGTCTTTGATCTCTACTTTGTAGCCACTCTTAATAACAAATGTCCCTGATTGTGTTAGGTGTTTTATTATAGTTTGTGGGAAAATGCTGAAAATTTGACCCCTTGTTTTTCTTCATTTATTGTTGACTCTTCAGCTTTGATCCTCTTTTCATCTCAAACTTTTCAGTAGCCTAAATGCAATTCACTGATATTCTAAGCTGTGCTTCAGAGTTGAAAGGGAGTGATAAGAGTTAAGATAGTCTTTTTTTTGGTTTTCACATTTTCCTCAAGAAGAGAATAAGAATAGCACTTCTCTGTTTTATCTGGAGATTATAACTATATCTAAATTTATTTTTAATTCTCCATACCATCATTTATTGTCTTAGACCTGACTTGTTACAGTCTCACAATGTTTTTCTGTGATTATGTTGGTTTTCTATTATTTATTTTTACTGCATATGCATTATCTACCCAATTTTATTTTAATTTCTTTGAGTAAGAGAGCATTTATGTGAGATTTACTTTAACTTTGTTAACTTCTTAGACACATATTCTTTATTAATTTAAACATGTGTATGAAGTTTGAGTACCTCACTACTAGATTGTACTCTTATTCATTTTAGCAATCAGAAATTATTTAGCATTTAGCACCTCTTAGAAACATCTCTTTAGATACCCAGTACTGAGAATCCAAAACCCGTATTCAGCCGTTTCTTCATAGGACCATGCAAGCTTACTTTTTTAGATTCCAACTCTGTTCCTTTTAATTAGAATCCAAGAAAATACTTCTAGAGCAAGGATATCAAAGAACTGCCAAAATGTTTGCTGTTTGTTAACCCTCAGTTATGCTTAACATTTTGAAGATACCTTAAAACTTTCTAGCTATTTTGGGGGAACTGTACTGTCCTTATATGCTTGACTGTTTGTTTTCCATGGTAACCATTTCAACTAGAAGTTTCACAGTCCCACTCTTCAGGATTAACTGAATTCTTTTTTCCTTCCTCTTCCTGTGATCTACCTTTTCTCATGTCAGTGCTATTTTAACTATTGTAGTAGAATAGGTAAAACCAAAGTTTAAAAAATTTAGCTATTCTTAAAATACTTTTTTTAAAGTTGAATTATAGAAAAGTTATAATCGAAAAATCAGCTCTCTTATTTCCTTCAATTCATCAATTGTCAATAATTTTTCCCAGTTGTACTCTTACATGCTTGTGCACCTCTCTATTGCTCTCTCTCCCTCTCGCTTTTCCTCCCCCATACTATTAATATGCATGTGTACAATAAATATTAATAATATTTTATAGCAATTTTTCTCCAGCCCAGGATCCAAGCCATAATAGCACATTGTATTTCTTTTTTTTTAGAAAATTTTAAAAAATAAATTTATTTATTTATTTTTGGCTGTGCTTGGTCTTCGTTGCTGCACATGGGCTTTCTCAAGTTGGTGGCGAGCGGGGCCTGCTCTTCGTTGAGGTGCATGGGCTTCTCACTGCGGTAGCTTCTCTTGTTGCGGAGCACAGGCTCTAGGCATGTGGGCTTCAGTAGTTGTGGTGCATGGGCTCCAGTAGTTGTGGTGCGTGGGCTCAGTAGTTGTGGCTCATGGGCTCTAGAGCACAGGCTCAGTAGTTGTGGCACATGGGCTTAGTTGCTCCATGGCATGTGGAATCTTCCCAACCAGGGCTTGAACCCATGTCCCCTGCAGTGGCAGGTGGATTCTTAACCACTGCACCACCAGGGAAGTCCCACATTGCATTTTTGTAATGTCTTTTTTTTTGTTGTCCTTTAATCTGAATGGTTTTTCAGGCTTTGCCTTTCATGATGTTGACATTTGGAAGAGTACAGACCAGTTATTTTATAGAATGTTCTTCATTTACTTTTGTCTGATCTACACGTTTAGATTGAGATTATGCATTCGTGGCAGGAATGCTACATAAATGATACTCTGTTTTCAGTGAATCACATCAGGAAGCACATGATGGCAGTTTGTTCAGTATTGGTGATAATTAATTTTGATCACTTTAGTAAGTGAGGTCTGCTAAGTATCTCCCGTGCAGAGTTACCATTTTCTTTTTTAATGAATAAGTAATCTGTGAGAATATTCTTTAAGACTGTGTAAATAATCCTGTTTCTTACCAAACTTTGACATAATAATTTGAGCATTCTTTTGTGATTTTGCCTGACTCGTTTATTATTATGATAGTCACAAAATGGTAACTGAAGTGGTGATTTTCTAACTCTGTCATTTATTTTATATTTATTTGTTGGCCCTCTGCTATAAGGAAGAACTTTCCCTTCTCCCTTTGGTTATTTATGTATTTATTAATTTGTTTACCTTTTTAAATTTTAAATTTATTTTTTAAAATTTAGTATCAGTATGGACTCATGGGTTTCTGTTTTATTCCTATTCTGTTCATCTGGTTAAAACAGTACTATTGTTATTCATTTTGGTGCTGAAATTGTTGCAGATTTAGCCAGAGGGAATTTCTTTCCAGCCTGTTCCTATGTGCTTTAAATATTTTTTGAGCACTTCCATACTTTCTGGCACAAGAATATGTTCCAGGGTCTGTTTATGCCTACCCCTATGCTAATGAATTCTTAACCTATGGAAAATATAAAACTTACTGCAGTTCCTTAACACAATAGTCATTAGTTTGTAAAGAACCCACATTTCAGAATTTATTGTAGTATTTCTTCATACATTTTTTTGTAAAATGAAGGCAAAAAATATTAAGATTCTCTTTATCCTGTTTTGTGGCCTTTGTGCCAGTTTTCTGTTGGTGTATCTGTATATCTGTAAGTTTAAACCTTCTCTTAGGCAACATCTAAGAAAAATTAAATATTAAAACTCTGCTTCAATACATAGTTCCAAGAATGTCTTTCCAGATTCTAAAAATTGAAAGCCAATAAAGAACAATTTATAAATTATTTTGGTAAATATATGCTATATAACAAAATAGTATGATTAAACCCATAAAGAAGGAAATGTAATCATATCAGTAACTTGGGGCCTATCAAGCCATCAGTAATAGAAAATTTAAGTTTTGTACTTATTATGTACCAGGTACTATTTTAAGTCTTTATGTGCATACATTTCTTGAAGCCTCATGACAGCCCTATAGAATATACATCGTTATTCTCATTTTATTGGTTATGAAACTGAAACATAGAGATATTAAATAACTTGCCTAAAGTCTCATAGCTGTTGCATACCCACTTTAACCAAGCTTTTAAATTCTTTTCATTGTCTCCAAATTTTCTACTGCTAATTTGCTACTACTGTTTATAGTATCCCATGCCTTCTGATGTTTGCCCCATATCAAACTCCTATTATTTTGTATTTTTATTTTTTCCAAACTTCTTTTGTATTGTATTGTTTCAGTGGGAATTGTGGGGAGAGATTAGATGCTGGTACTTAACCTATCATTGTGAACTGGAAATCAACACATTTCTTTAGACAGAACATAATACAGGAGTTGTTTAATTTTAGTCCAGTTTTTGCTTATGACTATATTAAGGCTTATTTGTTACTAGCTTCAATGTTTGTGCTTTTCTTCGCATTTACTCAAAACTTACTGCAAACTCTGCTCTTTGCCACACTGATTCTTATTTTTTTAATTATTATACAGTAAAACTGACTTGTCTTCCTGCCTGTGTAAAGTTATGAATTTTAACATGTGTATAGATTTACGTAGTCACCACCACAATCAGGATACAAAACAGTTTCATCATCCCCAAAACTTCTTCATATTATCCCTCCATAGTCATATGATGGAGCTACTTACAACTCCTGAAAACCACCCATCTGTTTTCCATCACTATAGTTGTGTCTTTCTGAGATTTCCAAATAAATGGAATTGTACACTATGTAAACCCTGAGCATAATGCCTTTGAGATTAATCCAAGTTGTTGTGTGAGTCAGTAGTTGGTTTGTTTTTACTGCTCAGTTGTATTCCATTGTGTAGATACACCACAGTTTGTCTTATTCATTCAACTGTTGAAAGATATTTGGGTTGTTTCCAACTTTTGGCTATCACAATAAAAAGTGCTATGAATATTGGTATACAGTCTTTCGTTTGAACATAAATTTTCATTTCTCTAAAGTAAATGACCAGGAGTATAATTGCTGGGTCTTATGTTAAGTGTATGTTTAACTTTATTAGAAACTGCCAAACCATTTTCCATAGTGGCTGTACCATTCTGCATTTCTGCGAGCAATGTATGAGAGTTCCAGTTGTTCTGCATCATCAGCACTTGATATTGTCAATATTTTTTACTCTAGCCATCCAAGTAGATATGTAGTGGTGTTTCACTGTGCTTTTTAATATATATTTTCTTAATGCTAGTGACGTTGAACATCTTTTCATGTACTTATTTACCAGGCTTATGCCCTTTTTGGTGAAACCATGTTGATTATTAATTTGTACCTAAAGGCTCTTTTTAAAAGGAAATATTAATGTCACTCATGTTAACCAAGTCTAAATATGATAAAAAGATCAGTTTTGGATATTAGAAGCAGACTAGTATTAAGTTTAGTTCACTCTTTTGTCATGTACTTGTGCACTAAAAAATTTGAGCCTCCTTCCCCTTAAAGTCTCTTGCAAACAGAAAAGTAAAAGAGCCTAAATTTATCCCAGTCATTATGTGGATTTTCAGAATTTTAAACATGTCCTATATGTGTAGATAACATATATCTGCACATACATTTATTAGTTTCCTGTCAGGTTTTATTTTCAGGCAAATTCAGTTTTTCTAAACTTTAAACATTCTAAGAGTTTATCTCTTGGTCTTAACTTAGATGTAATAATACAGTTCATCTTCATTTTCAAGATATATCATTAGCTGTAGGTTGAATGATTCTCATTGATTCACTCTGCTAACAAAGGTAGAGCTAGGTCCTTTAAATAGATAAAAGTATTAAGAAAAAAGGCTAATAAAAATAATTTTTATGTTGGTTAAGGTAATGCTAACTGCTATAATAGATTAATCTCAATATTTCAGAGGCTTAACACAATAGAAATGTATTTCTCACTTACATTACTATAAGGCACAATTAAAGGAAGCGGCGTGTCACTGCACTGCCAAGTCATTCAGGGACCCATGGTCTCTTGGGTTATTGGTATCCTACTGGCAGATAGGGGAGAAGATGGAGAAGGCAGTCCTGCTTCTTAACTAATTTTTGCCCAGAAGTGTGCAATATACATTACTATGTCCTTCCAGGTACCTCATTACCTTGTGGAAAAATGAGGTCAGAAGAGTAGGGTTGGAAGAAATTCTTAGTCATCAGACTAATAATTGGAATTATTTGAAGTTCCTTTCCAGAGTCAGAGCAGTGTTAGTCACGAAAAGGGAGAAGGACTGTGGTGCTAATAGGTTAGAATGATCTCTTTGGCTTTTTCAGTTTTTTATTGCTTGTCCTTCTTGTTTGACCTGTACTACAGAAAGATGAAGTTGCTAAATAAATGACTTTTGACGAGTTAGGATAACATTGCTAGTATAGGGGATAAAGTCAATATGACTGATGAAAAGCCTGGAAGAAAGAGTTCTGAATTTTCTTTTGAAGTGTGATCAACTGTATTGTTATATAATTATACCTGTGAGAAAGCAAAATGTTTCCCAGTCAATGAGAGTGAGCTTTTTATTTTAAAATAATACAGTGGAGCCCTTTTAAAGTAAATGTATGATGAATACCAATATATTGAAAATTAAAATGGAGATTCTCTATTGGAAATAGATATTGAAGTGACCAATCTCTCTCTTCTCTTATAACCACATCTAAGAAACTTGTGCACAACTTTGGAACACACTTTGAATAATTCCTAGTATATAGGTCATAGAAATGTAGAAGGAAAGGAAATGATACTTGTAATGATTAGTATAGATATAACCAAAATCAAGCAGTTCTTCAACATTACTTTTTTCCATATCTTAATTTCCCATTGGTTAATGTTCATTTGTATATCACTCTTCTAGTAATTTAACAATGCAGATTGTTTCAAATTCAAGAGAAAGTTTTAAATCACACAAACCACTTTAGTACTTCTTATTATAAAGTAAAGGTTATCAAATGGTGTCTCAGAACCAGAGGTTTACCATATTGAGTATCCCCTAAGTATAGTAAGATGATTTCTTTAACATTAATGTTCATAAGTTGACAGTGTTTCAGTAGCCTTGTTTCTGGCATTCTGACATGAATCAATCATTTAATTATCATGTTTAATAAAACCCTGACATCTCATTAGTTTTGTATGAAAAGCAGCACCACTCATCCCTCTAATTCTGATGAGTTATTTTCAGTGCTGAGTAGGTGCATTGGAGATATTTTTTACTTATGTGATCTGAAACCTGAAATTTTTAAAGTAAAACCAGCCAAAATTGTACTTCGTGAAGCATTCCACTTACTGATTTCTCTTTGATTTATTCTCTACATTCTCTTAGGGTTTTTAGTTTACCAAGAGGAGAAAATAATAGAGACACTATAATAATGGAATATCATATTATCAGACATGCTTTATTGCAATAAAGATGTACCATGTATTCAAACAAAAATGCAGTAAAAGACCTATCCAAAATGAAATTTTCTTTTTTATTATGATTCTTAACCAGTTCTTATTTTCCTAAATTCTTCTATTTGTCTCTCTGAAAAATATGGATAAACATTTCACAGAACAGGAATTCAGGCCCAATAAAAAATGAAAAGGTGCTCATCTCCATCGGTAATTAGAAATATGTAAATTAATACCACATTAAGGCACTACTCATACATAATAAAATCACCAGATTTAAAACACCTGATGATATCAAATGTTGGTAAAAACATGGAGCCACAGGAACTGTCAAAGACTATTAGATACAGACACTGTGGACAAAAATTTGGTACTATCTACTGTAAAGTTAAATATACACATACTATATGACCCAGCAATCCTGTTCCCAGAGCAGTGATTCTCAAAGTGTGGTCCAGGGAGCCTGGGGGAATTTCCAGGGCAGGCTCATAAGGTCAAACTATTTTCATAATAAGAGGAAGATGTCTTTTGCTTTCTCTCACAAACATAAATTGGAGTATTGGTGTCATATCAAAGAATAGCCACATTTTTCTGCAAAGACTAATCTGTGACACAGTATTTTCTTCATATACTTCAATCATTGTTTTGTATATGTTTTATGCACATTTCTGTATGTGTTGTATTTTATATTAAAAATTCTTTAAAACAAAATAAGTAATCATTTAGGTATAAAATATGGATAAAAACAATTTCTTCAATCTCCCCTTAAAAATCTGACTGAGCAAAGTATTCTGACAGTGCAGTTTTGTTTAAAGCGTAGTATCATTTGGGTCCATATTTATCGAGATACATTATATCTTTATTCTCTAGACTGATACGTTGGTTTTGTCTTTTTTTAACTAAATATTATTTTATACATTCTCATTAATTCTACAGATATTTGGACTTGAAACCTTATTGTAAGATAAAAACTATGATAAATATTGTTCTCTTAATATTGTACAAACGTAAATTATGTCTCATTTGTTTGAATTTTTTATTTGATACAGATAGTCGTACAGGCACTGCAGTGTTCCCATTACTCGATTCTTTGGCAGTTGGTGAAAATTACTGATGGTTCTCCTTCCAAAGTAAGTAAGAGTTTCTGTAGGCAGAAGGGGTACTACTAAAGCAAAATAACTTTGCTTAACTCATTATTTAATAATTTATTTTTATCAGTTATTGTAACAAATTATAATTTTAATAAAATATATAATTATTATTGTTATCAATTCTTGCTTTATCCTATATATATATTTTACCTCTTTGGAAGATAAACAGTTTTTCGAGCAATAGACACAGAGTTATATGTGTATACAAAGTTTAAATTCTTACAAGAGGTAACTGTTGTTGAAACCACAAGAGCTCTGATAGGTGACATGCTATAAAAAAGAATAATATTGAAAGACAAAAGTATGTAGCTTTCAGTTCTGGCATTATGGCACCTTGGGGCCCAAACTGAACAACACTTCTTTTTTTTAAGTTTACATCGTTGGATAAATTTTTTTTTTATTTTCAATCTACACGTGACCATGCAAAACAAAAGGGAAAATACAAACCAGAAGTTAAGTGAAACTAGGATCCAAGAGAGTCAAGCATAGTACTAAAGCCTACTTAACCTTGAGGATATTTTGTAATCTAGGCGAATCCCAAGGCCCTCGCGAGGAGGAAAGTCTAATAGGTAGCATGTCTCCTTGATATATTTGGGATGCTAAAGAGCATGAGGGTAAATTAGAAATAAATCCATACCAGTTCCATTCATGGGGGAATATAAGGGAAACAGCCTGTCTTAAAATTTGTCATTAATTAAAGGGGGGAAAATAGGTCACCCATGAAAGTTTATAACCATGAGCTAACTGTCACATAGGTTTGCACCCTAAATTCATACTATTTCTGTGGTCCATTAGAAAAAAAAAAAAACAAACAAAAACAAAATAAGATTTTGATTTAAAATGTTCTGTCGTGGTGGTATTCCCAAGCAATCTAAGACAATCAAATATAAATCCTTTCTGAAGGAACTTGCCTCAAAGAGTTTTCCACAAAGTTTTAAGAAAAATGAGCTCATGGTAAAAAAAAAAAAAAAAAACAACTCTACTAAAAAGAAAATTAGAAACCATGAAGAGAATCAGACTAAAAAAGTATTTTATACATTGGAATTATCTGACTTAAATATAAAACAAATGTTTCAATTGTTTTATGAAATCAAAGAGTCTTGAATATATGAGTAAAGAGCAAACACTTGATAAAGAACCAAATAAAAATACTATGATGTTTACATATCCTCAGCTTAACAAAACACAAGCTATTCAACCAGTAAAGAACATAAGTAATACATTTCCGTATAGAAACAACTGCTTGATATGGAGTGTTCTTTTCTTTTTGTCCTTTCCTATGAATAATTCTAGGATTTCTTTGCCTTTGGAAGTAAATGGGTTTTTTTTTTTCTATTAACAGTTTCAGTCTTGAAAAACAAAAATCAAAGTTAACCTCCTTTTTTTGGAAACAAAAACCACTTTAAAACTATATTACATTTTCATGTTTTTTAAAATGTTATTTTATATGGTAAGATTAAAGGAGATTGAATATATATAAGTTAAAATTTGAAAGCAAGAGTTTATATATTATACACAGTTACTTTTATTCTGATTTTTTCACCTGGTTGACTTTTATATTGTTTTTTTCCACTGACGTCATTTTGGTTATCTGAGTTATTTGTATTTTAACTGAATGTTAATAACTACATTTTAGTAAATTTGGAGTATACACTAGCCTAAAACTTTAGCATAATTAGTGGTTATTTCCTCCACTGAATTTAAATTTTGTCCTTTTACAACTATGTTCCATAATTAGAGTGAGAATCTCTATTCTTGGACCTACTTCTTTGAATATTTTCTATTTTTTTAATCCTGTTACAGCAGAATTATTTTGAGATTCCTTGCCTTTCTGTTTAATTTTCATCTGATACATTCTAATAAAAATAACTTCCTTTTTGTCATTAATCATTCTACAGATTTTGTTGTTGTCATTGCCACAGTGGCATTGCAGATTTTGCAGGCAACACTGATTTTCTTCATTCCAGAAAGAATGCCATAGCATCTTTTAGGTGCTTTATTGTTCAGTTGATTTCCATTTGTAGTTTTGTGTGCATTTATATCACATGTGAACTTCTCCTTACTTAGGTGTCTCTCAAGTTGTTTCTTCTCACTTTGAAGTTGTTGATAATTTTTGTAAACCAAAATATATTCAGTAATCGTGTATCAGTTGCATCTATAGTTTAAAAGTGGTTGTCTCAAAGAGATAATCTTGAAAAACATGAATCTTCAGGACACATGCAAACTTGAAAAATTAATCTTTCATTGCTAATATTTCTCCTTTTAAAATAATTATTTTAATGATTCTTACTTATAATAATCACAAGATCAGGAATTGCCAAACTTTCTAATCCCCTATATGATATAGGTTATCTCTGAAAATGTAAGAGCCACATACATCAGCTTTGAACACATGTAATCTATATTATTAACATCCCACTTGATAAGATATCAACTTCCTAAGTATAGTCTCAGCCACATCATTAACTTGTGTAAATAACCTTTAGGCAAGTCACTTAAATAATTTTAAAATAGATAATTTATATCAAAGCATTTTATCAGTTGTAAAGGGCTTTCCAGGTACTAATAACAAATGAAAAATCACTTATCTGTGTCTCACGTTACATTTTATGAAATTTAAAGTTGTATTGGGCCAATTCTTTCTAGCTCTAGAATTCTGCAGTCTGTGCTAAGGTTAATAATAACTGCTATACTGAAGGTGTCTGGATAAATATACAAGAATCTTAACAGTGGTTACTTCTGGGAAATAGAATTCTTTGGGGGCAAGCATAGGAAGGAAAGAAATTTACTTTTCCCTTTATACCTTTGATACTTTTTGAGGGATTGTTTTTGCTGTTGATATTTAAAGTGAATATTAATATCTCAAAAATTAATTTTTAAAAACTACTACTGCGAAAACTTCTTGATTCTCCATCTTGTAATCATAGGTTTTGGTTTATCACATATAACTCACTGAGTTGTTGGACCTGAATGAATACTAGAAAAGTGCTTAGTATGTTCTGTATCTTATTTGGTGTAGCAGCATTCTTCTGTTGTTTGTAAATGTAATATTAGAGCTATAAAGGAATTTGGAAATAACTTGATGAAACCTGTTTGTTTTAGGTAAGGCCTAAAAGGGGACATTGTTATTTTTACCTTGTTGATATTTTACATTTTGTTAATCACTTTAATATAAATGCTTTAATTAAATCTGCTTAATAATCCTATAAAGTGGATGTTATAATCCCATTTTACAGATGAGGAACCTTATACTTGACAAAAATTGAGAGATCTAAAATCACAGACTTACAGCACAAGTCTCTTGAACCTCAATCGTAGTGTCTTTCTGTTAGTACTCTTTAAAATCTTGTATTATGAAGCTTTTAATACAACTACTTTTATAGAGTTTTGTTGGTGGTGGTTTTTTAAAAACAGATTTTCTAAGGACACACTGGTTGACTCCTCACTGACTGAACACAAACTAGCAATATCAGTTATCAGTTAGTTGGGTATTGAAAAATTATGTCACATGACAGTTTTCTTTCATCATTCTGTATCCCTAAAGGTATTTAAATGAGAAGTTACTGTGATTTTAAATGGCTGAGTTTGTAATGTCAGTGGCTTAAAGTATATGGAAGACTTTGCTAATGATGCACCTGAAATTCTCTATCCTTTTTTTCCCTTTAATTTGTTTCCTGAAATTTAAATGTAATACAGCAGACCCTTGGGGTCTATATATTTAACATTTGTAATATTGGTTTTGTAGAGACAACTTGAAAGTCTTATTACATGAATTAATTTTGTTTTTTTGTTGTGGAATAATTATGTTAATATAGAATGAGACATTTATCTAGTGAGGGAGCTGGCTACCTTTCTGCTCTGTTTTTCTCTATTCATTGTTACATTTATAGAAATTCATTGAAATCTCTGAAGAGGTCACTTACATTTTTAATTAATAAATTATGCTTATTTGTTTTTGGTGTAAAATATAAGGTAGAATGGTTTTCTTAAATTTGAGGTTTTTTATTTGAGTATGTGTTCATTGTAAAGACTATATACATAAAATAAAATTTCCAAATCTTACCACCTGTGGATAGCCACTGTTAATATTTTGGTGTATTTTCTTTTATTACTTTTTCTTACATATTTTTCAGTCTTACTGAGATCATGATGTATTTATAATTTTGTCTCCTCTTCAATTAACATAACATTTTCTTCATTTATTAAATGTTTATAGATGATATTTTAATGTATGCATGGTAGTCCCTAGTGTAGCTATACCATAATTTATTTTACCACTCTCCTCTCTTGGATATTTAGGTTGTTTAAACATTTTAACTAATAAAATTAATTCTGTGGTGGACATTCTGGTGCAAAAGCTTGTTCTGTGTTTTGCATTGTTACATTTTATTTTCTTAGAAATGGAATTGCTTGATCAAAGACTGTACATACTTTTAAGGCTTAATACATATTGCCAAATTGCTCTTTAGAGAGTACTTTCTAAAATTTATTTTTCTTCCCTATTGTCATGAACACTGTCATTCGGGGGATTATGAATGGTAGTTATATTTGAAGTTTAAATTCAAATTATAATTTAACTCAACAGTAAACAGTATTCTATAAATTGAAGTATATGAGGGCGACTGTATCAAGAACAGGATTAGATCTTTATTTGAAATGGAAGTGCACTGGGTTTCACCAATGGGTATTTCCTCTGTTCCCCTAATTTCCAGAGTTGAAGCTCTTTGGCAGTCTCACAGGTCATGCTCAGTATACTTTGCTCCGGTGCCCCCTAGTGCTGGTCCTGTAGAAGCAGCCTTCAGTTTCTCTTCTCTGTAGCAGAAAACATCCTTCTTCCTTCAGCTCCTTCTGGACATATACAAAGACATTTAAAGAGCCAGGTAAATAAGAGTTAGGGCTAAACTAATGCCCCTATTGCCTTTTTTGGCCTGGGGATCTAGGATTTATCCTCAATTTTTTTTCCTCCCAGGAGGAGCTGTCCTACTCTCTGGAGTCCTAAATTTGTAGTGCTCTCTACCTTACCCTGCATGTTTCTATTCTAGACAGCAGTAGGAATGGCCTGGGGCAAATGTCCCTGCATTCTGGACCCAGGCCTTATCCCTCAGTCTTTAAATTAAAGAAAATCTACATCCCGCAGAGAGCTACAAGTCAAATTATTATTGAGGAGTATAGCATGTTTACTGTGAAATTTGGTCCTCCGTTACCCTCTTGACTGAAGGTTCTCTGCAAATTTCAATGTGTTTACCTCCAAACAAACTGGGGAAAGGAGAAGTTTAGGGTGAACATGGGACTAGTGGTGGCCAGGCCCCATGAAGAGACATGTTTAACCTTGCTGTGTATAAACATCTACAGGCTGCTTTCTAGACCTCTCCCCTTCCCAGGCCTTTAGAATAGCAATGAATAAGAAAAGAGATAGCTCACTCAGGTCCTTCCCCCAATTTCCTATAGTAACAAAATATAGATAGTACCTCTCCATCTGCAGAGTTAACTGCTTGGAAGGGGAAGGGAATGGGGCCAAGAGTTGGAAATAATAGCTATCCCTCTAGGAATGAATTTTTAGTACTTTATAACCATTTTACTTCATTCTTTTCTAGATCTTTTCCCCCTACCTTTTATTTCTTGAGAAGACTATCCTCAGTAACTATGGAGTTAATTTTAAGCCTTTCTTTTTGATTGGTCCATGACTTCAGAGTCATTCTTTGATAGCTTTGTTTCTATTAATATATCCTATCTCAAGTGCCTGATTGGCTGGTCTGGGAAAGTTAGGAGAGAAAGATCCAGGACTTGTTTTATATTCATTTCTTGTTCAGCTCTCAGGATGTTCTTTTTTTTTAATCTGGAATACATAAGTAGATGGCTGTTTATACTGAACTCGGAACTTGTCCAAAGTTTTATCCAACTCTTAACATTCTAAAAACCTGTGGAAATCAGAAGTAAATATGTTGATCTTAGAAGAGAACTTACAAGTCACGATTCCAGCATTCTATTAAGAATTCTATGCTGTGTTTGCAACCCTATTCCTGGGCCTCTACTTTTGGAGCTTTCTATCTGGTAAGGAATACCTTCCCACCCCTTGAAGGACAGCATAAGGCTTCCTCAGCTTCCCTAGCCTGTCCAGTTGTGTGCTGTTTTTACTTACACAGGGACAGTGGTCTTTAAAGTACCACTTTATAAATACTCTTAACTCCTAAGATATTTAATACCTCAGAATCTAAGTAATGAGCCAGGACTGAGAAGATCTATTCTAAATAACAATTATTATAATGTAAAAATGTGTTTTAACTGAGTTTATTAGAGGCCTAAAGCAACATTAAGAATATTTAAATGAAACATTAACAATTCCCACTTTTCAGTACAGAGATTGGAGATCTTTCGCCACCAAAATTAATGATAAAAGTTTACTTTCCTGTCAGGCCTTTTATTTGAGTAAAAAGAAATAAGTGTTTTAACCTATTTAATATTCCCTGATGAAGTAATGCCTTTTCCTTTCCACAGTAGGTTTTTTATTTTGAAATTTTTTTTCCAGTGGTCATTCCGTAATTACTAGGTATTTGTTTAAACGACTTATTGTTGCTCACCTAATTTATATATATAAGAAGCTCCCAGTTTATAAATAAGATATATTTCCAGCATTTTTTGTGTTGGAGCATGGTCTTTGGAGTTAAATCCGAGTTTGAATTATGACTCCATTTCTTTCCATCTGTGACAAAGGTATGCAAGTTACTTCACATTTGAACTTCAGTTTCCTAGTATGTGATATTCACTGCTGGATAGGGTTGTTGGGAAGATTAAAAGAAATGTTTCAGTCAACAATAATTGTTGTTTTGATGACATTAAACTGCAGTCCTAGTCTGTGCTTTCCTAATCTTCTCCCCTGCCAAAACCAAAAATTAATACTAAATGAACTATTATATAAGGTGACGGGAGCATGTAAACATGCTTGGTATCTACTGTAGGTTTGGAATATAGCATGGTAGATTTTGTCCTCCATCTGTATTTTGAAAATCTGGGAATTCAGATCTCTCGCTTTGGTCCTAACAATCACTACTTTTCCCCTGTTCCTCTGACTCCTTTAGCTTCTTCATCTTTGTACACCACAGAAAAGAGAAATCAGAAGATGTTTTGGAACTACAGTAGGCAGCGTAAGGGTTCCTGGATCATAAGTGGATTAGCCTTTGAGGCAATGGCAGGAGTCAAGCAGGTGGGGATTCAGATCGCCAAGAACAGCAACAACATTGAAAACTAGGTATTACATTTGGGGTTTAAAAATCCAGTAGTTATTTTACTGTGTATTAACAAGAGTGGCACCCTCACTCCTTAGCCTCAAAAGAGAAGCTAGTAGCAGTTATTCATATAAGAAAGCGATTTCAAAGATACTCCATAGGGTTTACCCTACCACAGTGGTGACACCGATGCATCCCAAGTGAATGAATTTAGTTACATGTGTTTCTATCATATTTACTATGATAGAATGACTTAGTTGAGCTGAAAAATAATTAAATGAGCCTCGTTATATGTTAGTAATGATGCTAAGTACAGATAAGCATAACATAGTTTATACCTCCAACGAGCTTTATAGCCCAGTACAGACTGGACAACCTATATAGCCCATGGGCCAAATCTGGCCAGACACCTATTTTTGTAAATAAAGTTCTAATGGAACACAGTAATGCTCATTCATTTATGTACTGACTAGGGCTGCTTTCTTGCTCCAGTGGCAGAGTTAAGTAGTTCGAACAAAGACATTATGACCCACTAAGCCTAAAATATTTACTACCTGACCCTTTACACAAAAAGTTTGCCAGTCCCTGGCCTAGTAAGGTAACCCCTTGGTCTTGTTTGTAACTAGTTTAGTTTTGTGCCCCATTTTTATCATGAAAACTGATCACTAAATTCTCAACAGGCTTTATTTTCATATTCTAAGATTTTTGGCCTGATCTAGGTCCTTATTTCACACCTTTATCCTGTTTTATTTCTGCCCATTCTAAAAATGTGTATTTGTCAGATAATGTTGAACTAGTTTTATGTGTTTACTGCTAGTTTTTCCATGGCTTCAGTTTCTGGCTATGATTATCTTAATGGTATATCATAGTTGTGGATAAAAGGACAGCTAAATTTAGTCTCCCTCTAGACACATAAAATTATAATACAAAATGAAAAGAAATCACCCATTTAAAATCTGCATGTTCTGTGTGTTTCGGAATTAAATCCTTATCTTTCCTCACTGACTATAATCATATGGGGTACTTAGCTCTTAAGGGGCAATCTTCATTTAAGATCTTTTTTTTTCTTCCCAAGATGTTAGGGTATTTTGAGCCTTTGTACCTTTGAGAAAACTTCTAATATAGCTTATATGATAAATTCACCATCTTACTTGTGCCAGCCTTATTTGGTAGTCTTCATTGTTGAGATTTTGCTGGTCGGGGTGTATTTTTAAAACATCATCTTAACTCACTAAGAGATATTTCTCTTATTTTTGTCAGTAGATCACTGAAAAACAGAAACTATTTTAGCCCTTTCACATTAGAGCGTACTGGGTTTTCAGTCGTCTAATTCTTGGTTTCACTAGATCTACAGGGAAGCAAAAAAATTTTAGCCAGGCTAGTGAAGCAACTTGCAAAAGGCATACAAAAGAATATAGCCAGGATATTATAATTTAAATTTCAGTGTAAGCTGCTCACCTGACCCATTTGAATTCCTGTCCATAGCTACTTTAGGAAAATGTGCTCTTAACGCCAAGCTGCTTTCTGAAAATAAGAGAAAATATTGGTTTCATCTAGGAAAACACATTTGAAAGGAAGCACCATATACTTAGTCTACATTCTCTTATATGGACTGAGAGAGGAGATTACTATTCTACTCTTTGCCTTCAGTTTCATCCCTATAATTCAAGTACTCTGGCTAGAAAGAGTAAGTAGAATTTATTTAAGTAGAATTCCATTGTGTTCAAAGCATTAGAGGCACTCCCTCAACATTCTAGTTGCTTAAAATTGCAGTCTAGATAATTAGCACACCTTGTTCTTGGGTTGTTCTTTTTCAGCGTCTTTTGGGTTGACTGGCATTTTTGTTTATATATAAATATATTTGACTGACTGGAGTTTCAAATTTCTTACCTCCATAATGCTGCCTGTTTCTTCAATACGTTAATTTTCCCGCATTATAAAAAGAGTCATTATAGCAAAATGGTTAAGAGCACAGACTCTGGAAGCAGACTGCTCTGGTTAATTTACTACTCCACTTACTAACTGTGTCTTGGGGCCTGCATTTAACATTTCTGTGCCTGTTTCTTCATATGTAGAATGGGAGTTATAATAGCAATACCCATCACAGTTGAGAGGATTAGTTGAGTTAATATGTGAAAAGCTTAGATTAGTGCCTGGTACACAGTTAAGTGCCAAGTAAACGTTAACTTTATGTAGTATAAGATGCCAGCATAATGATGTTTGTAGGAAAATTGTGTTCTGAAAGTAAAAAAAAACCTAAATTCCGTTCCCAGCTGTTCAAAGGAATCTACTATTTGAGATTAGCTAACTCTGTTAAATATACAGTATCTGTGCCTATTTACCTAAACCTATTGATTGGTACTTATATTTCTCTCAATGAATTCTAACTGATTGCAATTAAGTTAACTTTCTTGAGCATTCAATATTTAGGTTGCATCCAAATCTATGCTAAACTTAATGCTAAAGAAGGACTTTAGCTTCTTTCAGTATTTCCTTGGTTACTTCCCATTTCCACTTTCTTCTTAAAATGCTACAATCAATAGGTTGCTTACTTAGTTGTGATGTTAAATTTACAACTCCTCAGATGAATTGGCAAGTAATCATTTTACATAAGACACATTTGCTTTATGATTGACCTTTAAAGGAGTCTTTTGCCTCCAACTCCAAAGATAGCTGATACCCTAGACTGCTTCAAACTGCACACCAACCATGAAATTTAAGGGAATAAAGGAGCATTAATACCTCCTAGCATCATTTTTTAATTATATTTATTGTGTGATAAAATGAACACATTACGTATTTCTCCCTAGGATTGTGATATCATCTGTATTATGTGTACTTGCATTTCATTCAGCAAATATTTACTAAACATCTGTCCATGTGCCTAGTACTAGGTTTACCAGTTAGCACCTGTGTGTTCTCGTTTGAGTGCCTAAATTAATTCAGCAGAATCACAGAATGCGATAGAACCTCAGAGAATACATAGTTCAACCCTCTTGTTTATAGATTTTTAAAATCTGTAATCCTGGGATATAAGATAATTTCTCTAAGGTCACATAGCTAGTTAGTTGCATGGCCTGCATTTTGTTTTTCTTTCAGTTATTTATTCAAAAAATATTCTCAAATCTTTTATATTGAAAAGGTCAACAAAGACGCCAA
Organism: Mesoplodon mirus; assembly: GCF_964341445.2. Lineage (NCBI taxonomy): Eukaryota > Metazoa > Chordata > Mammalia > Artiodactyla > Ziphiidae > Mesoplodon > Mesoplodon mirus. The sequence continues at coordinate 3,265,012 of NC_138982.1, read as the reverse complement.
AAGACCTCTAGCAGCCATCCTATTTTTCTCACTCTTTATTGTTTTTGGTTTTTGTTGTTTTTAATAGATCTTTATTGGAGTATAATTGCTTCACAATACTGTGTTAGTTTCTGTTGTACACCAAAGTGAATCAGCCATATGCATACATATATCCCCATATCTCCTCCCTCTTGCGTCTCCCTCCCACCCTCCCTATCCCACCCCGCTAGGTGGTCACAAAGCACCAAGCTGATCTCCCTGTGCTATGCTGCTGCTTCCCACTAGCTAATTAATTTACATTCAGTAGTGTATAGATGCCGATGCTACTCTCACTTCGCCCCAGCTTCCCCCTCCCACCCTGTGTCCTCAAGTCCATTCTCTATGTCTACATCTTTATTCCTGCCCTGCAACTAGGTTCATCAGTACCATTAAAAAAATTTTTTTTAGATTCCATATATATGTGTTCACATACAGTATTTGTTTTTCTCTTTCTGACTTACTTCACTCCGTATGACAGACTCTAGGTCCATCCACCTCACTACAAATAGCTCAATTTTGTTTCTTTTTATGGCTGAGTAATATTCCATTGTATATATGTGCCACATCTTCTTTATCCATTCATCTGTCAGTGGACATATAGGTTGGTTCCATGTCCTGGCTACTGTAAATAGAGCTGCAGTGAACATTTTGGTACATGTCTCTTTTTGAATTATGGTTTTCTCAGGGTATATGCCCAGCAGTGGGGTTGCTGGGTCATATGGTAATTCTATTTTTAGTTTTTACAGTCAAACTTTTTTGAAAGAGTTGCCTTCTTTCTTAGCTCCTTTCTACCCATTGCGGTTTGACTTTAGCCCTTTTAATTACTTTGGGAGTGTTTGACCCAAGGTTACTCAAAACCTTGAGTTGCTTTATCTTTGCAATACTTTCTAATCCTTATCTTGTCTTTTGGTAACATTTGTCATCATTAAACTATTTCATTCTTTTTTCTTTCGGCTGCGTTGGGTCTTCGTTGCTGCACGCAGGCTTTCTCTAGTTGCGGCGAGTGGGGGCTACTCTTCGTTGCAGTGCGCGGGCTTCTCATTGCGGTGGCTTCTCTTGCTGCAGAGCATGGGCTCTAGGCACGCAGGCTTCAGTAGTGGTGGCTCACAGGCTTAGTTGCTCAGCGGCATGTGGGATCTTCCCGGACCAGAGCTCGAACCCGTGTCCCCTGCATTGGCAGGTGGATTCTTAACCACTGCACCACCAGGAAAGTCCTTCCACTCATTTTTCTGTTTTCTTTCCTTACCTCTGGGATGCCATGTTCTGGTTTTGTTCTTACTTCTCAGACCATTTCTTAGATTTCTTCACATGTTCTTCTTTCTCATCCTTCTGTTGAATATCAGTGTTCCCCAGGATACTTCTGTCAGCCCTCTTTATTTACATATTCTCCTTTAACAGTCTCATCTACTTCCATTGCTTCTGCTGCCAGCTACATACAGAGGACTCCCAAGTCTCTACTCTTGCTCAGATTCTACCATGGACTTTGAATTCATCCAACTGCCTACTAGACGTCTCTAGTAGCATATCTTTCAGGGATCGCAGATCATCATCTCTAAAGCCAAACTTGTTACCTTAGCATTTGTTCCTGTGTTAACTATCTTGGTGCCTTATACCGTAAGCCATTTAGTAGGCAGCTACCTAGAAATTTAGGCGTTAACATCAACATCCCCTCTTCTGATTAGTTCCTAAATTCTATCAATCCTGCTGCTTTAATTTCTCTTCACTCTATTTACATCTTTTCTGCCAACATTTCATTTTCAGGGCCTCAATTTAGATTATTCCCATGGCCTTTGTTAATATGTGATGAACTGTAGAATAATGATAACCCTAGGTATGGATCCTTACTCTATCACTTAGAATCTATATGTGCTCTGAACTTCAGTTTCCTCATCTGTAAAATAGGCATATTAACCACTTACTTCATAGAGTGATTGTGAGACTTAAATTTATGCCCCTTAGAACACAGTATTTGGCACATAATAAGCCCTCAACAGAAGATTGTATTTACTATTAACTAGCTTCCGTATTTTATATCATTCTCCTTTCTGCTTAGAATATGATTCTTTAACATAAATTATTAGCAACTTCATGATAAAAATCCTATTCATTAGTTCCTTTATTGCCGACAGGATAATAGCCAAATAATTTAGCATGGCATTTTAAGTATTTTCCATTTAAATGGAAAATGGGTCCTCTTTTTCTCTTCAGTTTTCTCTCACCACTTTCCTCCCTGTTTGTGCCTCAACTGCAGTAAATTAGCAGTCTTTCAAAAGCACCTCTGGGCTTTTGAACATTCTGTGCCCTCTGGAACACCTTTCCATATAGGTAGATAATTTTTAGTTATTCAGAACTCAGCTTACATGTAGTCTTTTGCGGTACCCGGGCCTCTCAGTGTTGTGGCCTCTCCCATTGCGGAGCACAGTCTCCGGATGCGCGGGCTCAGCGGCCATGGCTCACGGGCCCAGCCGCTTTGCGGCATGTGGGATCCTCCCAGACTGGGGCACGAACCCGCGTCCCCTGCATCGGCAGGCGGACTCTGAACCACTGCGCCACCAGGGAAGCCCAACATGTAGTCTTCTTTGGGAACCCTTCTGTGACTAGTTTTGACTCTGGGTTAGACTTTCCAACATAGCACTCCTTACATTCTGTTGCAGTTGCCTGTTCTCTTGTCTATTTCCCCTACTGCTTTGTGAGTCTTTGAAATTAAAAGTCAAGGAATGTTGAGGTTTGGTTGTTGGATGTTCATCTGCAGGAACATTAAAGGTACTGGAGGCAGTGTCCTTTTTACTACTCTGCACAAGATGATCTTATTCCTTTTTCTGAATATTGCACTCATTTTAGCAAAAGGAAATATGTATAATTTTTAAAGTGTCATTATTTGGGATGTGAAGATCCCAAAAAGGAATAAGTACGGTCATCTGTACAAAATAGAGTAGTTTCAAGAATTTTAGTTTCACAGAGTACTTTTTAAAAGTGATTTCTACATCAGCCTATGCTCATTTAATTACTCTTCATTACTATATTAAATATTGATATCATACTGAGTCATCTGCATGCGTCTTGCTCATTAGTCAGTGAAAAGAACGTGAACTCTGATATCAGACAGTCGTGGTTTCAAACACTTGCTAATAATAACTACTTCTTCTAATCAATATAAATATGAAATTATGTAACATCCCTCATACCAGTGCCTGGCACATTATAGGTACTTGATAAATTTAAATTTCCCTTTATACTTTTCAAATGTTTCATTTTGAATATTATATGGCCATCTGATTAAATCCTATTCACCCATCCAATCTTAGATTAAAGGCCATCTTTGTATGAAGCTGCCTCCAACTCAGCTCTTTCTGCTACAGTTAGAGTTAACACCAAAAAATTAAACACTTAATTACTCTCTAATTGGTCTAACTCCCTGCTAAGATGTTAACTCTTTGCGAACATGGACACTATCTTAAAGTAATCTTTTCCCCTTGACATTTTGCAGAATCCTGAGAATATGGGAGTACATGTTTATTGCTTAATTGATTTTTTTCAGTATGCTGCTGCACTCTCTCACTTTACTACCAGCTAGTATTTGCTATAGGAATGACTAAAAATTTTAATATCAGCCTGAGTAAACCATATTGATAAAGGAAAATATGTTGGAGGAAATCATACTGAGCATTCCAAAGCTAAATAGAACTGAGTATTCAGGATTATCAGTTTTTCTGACCCTCTTCCATTAAGATAATTAGGAAATAATTATATGATTTGGTTCCCAACAATATATTTGGTTTTATGAATTTTCCTTGACAATAAACTAGTTTGGCTATTTTCCATTTATTATTTCTTCTGGATCAGTTTTCTAGGATATTGTAATTCATGCTTGTAAATTTGAATGTGTCTTACAGGAGGATTTGTTGGTATTGAGGAAAACAGTGAAGTCCTTTTTGGCTGTTTGCCAACAGTGCCTATCTAATGTTAATACTCCAGTGAAGGAACAGGTAAGAAATTGTCAGTTAAGAGCTCTCAATAAAAATAACTCAAATGAGTTACTGAAGAACAGTAAGAAGATGTAAATTTTTTTAAAGAAGATGTAATTTTTTATGACAGTTCTTAGCATGCAGGTTTATCCCTAATGTTTGTGGCACCTGGGAGAAGAATATAGATGTCTGAATATTTAAGTTATAAAGTAAGCTAACCGGTTACACATCTTTGTACCTTGACAAGTATACTGTCATAATGGCCTGGAAGGCCAGGTTCAAATTTAGAATTTTTGATTCCTAAGAGTTCTATACCAGAACTTGGAGGGTTGGGGAGCTGGCATAGGGTCCACCTTCTCTTCTCACCTTCAGCTCTTTCCCACACCAGGTAGAACTCCTCACACATGCATATGAACAATTCAGCCCACATATCCAAACTATCAACATCACTTCTTCAAACAGCTGCTCCTTGATTACCCTGGGGTCTAGGAGTACACACTGAGGATGCAGTGTATCTAGGAAAGATGCCTGTGCACCCCCTGGTAGCAGAATCAGGTCTGTGAGGGCAAGGAATTCCTGAATCCCTGTACCTGGGCAGTGATGTAAAGTAGGGGTGCAGGTGGGCATATCCCATTGGTCCAACAGACTCCTCACCCCTTGGGAAAGGTCGTAGACCAAAGCGGGTCAAAGTGGAGCCCAAGGCAATACCATTTTCACAAAGTGATTTTGTAATCTATTTAATTATACTGTTCTATTAGGAAATACTTTTATATAAAACAGATATACCTTTTCCCTATCGTTTTTTATTATGATGTTGGGCTAGAAAACAAGTCTATATCTAAAAGAGTACAGCAGTACTTAACCCTTTGCTATCTCTTCCTACAAGTAGGTTATCCAGGTCTCTTCTTTATTGAGTTATCAGCATCTAACGTAAATGTGAACAGATATGGTCTTTCCTAAACCTTATTCTCTAAACCTTCTGAACTCAACCAGTGCTGTCTAAAAAGTACCTAGCTCAGGACATTTAAGCCAAAAATTCAGTGTTTCTGCATCCTCACTGTTTGGTGACATGCAAAGGTATGGCCTCAGTTAAAAATATATATTTTCCTGGATTCCTTTCATGTTCTCCTCTTTTCAAGTGACTCAGATAATGTATTTCATGGTTGTGTACTTAGAGCATGAACTGCCATGAGTCTTGCTGGAGGTAAACAGCCAAGTATACAGCCATCTCCAGATACATTCCAAAATTATGTTTTCCCATAGAAGTCAATTTTTAGAAGGGGGTGAGTGGATTGTTTTGAGGTATCAGAGCCCTCACTTATTCCATAACAAAATCTTTCAGTTTCAATAAACTGATGATACAAGTTTATTTTGTACCATCCATTAAATAGGATAAATTTGTCAACATAACTATAATACTTTCTCTCTGGGGAAATATATTGAAAGTTTCTTTATGTGATTACATTTGTTGGGAAGCTTTCAGTCACTGGTTTTTATGTGAATGACCTTGAATTCAATTTTAACCTACTGTTAAAAATTTTGTTTTACAATAGATTTTTTTAAAGAAGAATCCAAAATAGGAGCTTACAGATTTAAAGTACTACATTGTAACTGTTGAATTATACAGTTTGTCTTAAGATTTATGCTTATTATTTGATTATGCAGTATAAGATTGATTTGTAACATCTGTCATTAATTTATTATATCAGTTTTGTATTTCCAGAGTTGAGTTTAACTCATTTTTTATAAATTCAAGTCCAAAATCTCTTAATCAACTCTTTTGAGTTAATACAGCCAAGTAAAAGAAATAGGTTGTATTTAGGGGGATGGAGAGTCTTAAGTATGACTAGTATGTAATGAGACAAAATAATTTTATTCAGTTTGGAAATTAAAATTAAGTAGCTGCAATTTGGATACTCAGAATTTCTATTATGGTACTGTTATTGAGCTGTATTTAATTTAGTATATTTTCATTAACATTGATTTGTAGTTACAGCTACATTTGTACAATATTTTACTGATGTATTTCCTTTGCATTCCAGGCTTTCATGTTACTCTGTGATCTGTTGATGATTTTTAGCCACCAATTAATGACAGGTGGCAGGGAGGGCCTTCAGCCTTTGGTGTTTAATCCAGATACTGGACTTCAGTCTGAACTCCTCAGTTTTGTGATGGATCATGTTTTCATTGACCAAGATGAGGAGAACCAGAGCATGGGTATTTGTAGCTATCATTTTGTCAATATTGATCTTGTTTTACCAACCCCAAAAGATATGAGAAAAAATTTCAAATTCAATCCTAAAAAATACTACAATTTCTCTCTTTAAAAAAAAAGTTAATACATTCATGTAGTTCAGAAACCAACAAGAATAAAAATATACACAGTGAGGTGGCCCTGTTTTAACTTTAACATAGTACCTTAAAGATCTTTCCCCATCACTACATACAGAGCTTCCTTATTCTAATAGCTACATAGTATTTTATTATTTAAATATAGCATAATTTATATTATTCATCTCATATTGATTGACATTTGGCTAGTTTCCAATCTTCTATTATAATCTGTGCTATAATGAATAATTGTGTACATTTGTCATTTCCCACATGTGTAAAATGTATATTTAGGATAGATGTTTTTTTCTAATTGAACTGCTTCCAGGTTCACAATTTTTCTAAAGGAAAGCATCTGAGTTCCTTTCTGCTTCTGAGTAGTGATCATATATTACTTAAATTAACAAAATGTGACTCTTAAGATACTAAGTGCTAAAAGAATGTTATCAAACCTCAACATTCAAAATTGTGCTGAGCCTGCAGAATGGAAACCGTAAAATTAGACTGAATATAAATAATTATAAATAAATATTATATAGGTTATTTGTGAAATAGATAATCTCTAAGATCTGTGGCATATCAGATCCACAGATCTACCTGTTGCTATTAGAATGTTCTTTATTTAATAGAACATTTTAGAAAATACTGGGCTGTGAACAAAGGATCTTTATTTTGAGCTCACATTAATCTCAGGAGATAAAATTTACCTTCTGCTTAAACAAAAAGATTTCCAACTTCTCAAAGCATTGATGCTTCACAGCAGGACCAGTTAATAGAAAGGGAAGAGAGAAGTTGAGAGTAAGTTTTTTTATGAATATATACACGCAAAGAAGGGAAGGAAGAACACTGTCCCTAAATAAGGGCACACCAAAACATGAGAGGGTCAGGTCAGTACAGAGCCTGAAACAAATGTGTTAACTTTTATTGTCTATGGCCTTGTGGAGAAATTTTTCTTGGGATTAGAAATAGATAAGCCAATAGGGCCTGAGAATCTAAAAACTGAGGAATAAAGACTACTTGTTTGAAAGCATTTGGTACGGTTTTGTTTTAAAAAATGTGTATGTACATTAACATAATTTGCAAAATACACTTTCTCAGCTTACAGTGTAACCATGTTTAGGACAAGAACTGAAAACTAACTCCTCCATATAATTTCCATTACTCCCCACATATTTTTCTAAAAGAAAACTTTTTCCCTGTGTCTTAAAAATTTCTAGAAATTTCTTCTCTAGATATACATTAGCACATAAGGAATATTCAGATAAGAGAAGACAGCATTTTAAAGGTAAACAGAACAACAGTATTATTATGACAAAAGTATCAGAAAAAAAATCTGTATGGTTTGTTTACCTTACTCAATCTTTGCTATGACAGTCTCCTAGAAGACAGAAACCTTAGTGCCTACTAAGTGTTTAATAAATGTTTAACTAAATATAGCACCCTAAAATAATCAGTATAACTAACAGTTTTTATCCCATCTAAAACTGAATTGTACCTATTTGTAAAGTTATAAGCTGGTTTTTTATTATGCAGATTGTCTACATTGTTTTACCTTGGATAAAGGGCCAAAGTTCATAAGTAATTTATTTTCTGTGGTTAGAGGGTGATGAAGAAGATGAAGCTAATAAAATTGAGGCCTTACATAAGAGAAGGAATCTACTTGCTGCCTTCAGCAAACTTATCATCTACGATATTGTTGACATGCATGCAGCTGCAGACATCTTTAAACACTACATGAAGGTATAGTTTTACAGTCTTTTTTTTAAACGGGTAAAAGGATATTTATTTATTAAGATAGTAGTTTCATATTCTTATTTTTCTCCTTCCACTTAAGTGGCAGAGAAGTTTGCAATTAAAAATGAAAAAATGATGAATAAGCTAAAATTGACAGCTCTTACCTAAATATTATTGATGATTTTCTGACATATTTAAAATTCTTCTCTTTTATATATGAGCTTTTTATCACTCTATACTATACTATACTATACTATACTCCATAAAGTAGGAGTTGCTTACATTTATATGAAAGAATGCCTTTTTATTTTCATGAGGCCATGGACTCTTACGGAAGAAAGGTAACTCTCTTCCCTATGAAATCTCTTCAGATACATTTATAAGTATGCCTACTACTGTGTTGCCAGGCACTCAAGTTACAAAGATTTTTAAATTCCTGCTCCAAAGTGGTCTAAAGCTGGAAATAGTCAAGTAATTAGACAGTTGCATTTATACAGTATAATAGAGGTACATATAGGGGTTCCTGGAAATATATAAAACAGATACCCCACTCTTAAGAAATATGAGAGTTAGTGAAAACTGCTTAGAGGTGCCTTCTGAACTAAGTCTGAGACGATAAGCATAAATTAGCCAGTCAAGCAAAAAAGTAGTGGGAGGACTTTTAGGCAGATTGGACTTCGTGTACAAAGCAAAGGAAATGAATTGTTTGGGGGAAATGCAAGTAATTTGATACAGCAACATAGATTGCTTATGAGAATGGAGCCAGAGGTAAGATTTAAAGAAACTGACAGGGTAGACCTTATATGCCGTGTGAGAACTTGGGATTTCTTTCCTGAGGGAGGTAAAGAGATGTCGAAGGGTTTTATACCATTCTTTATATGACAGGATTTTGATAGGTAGTTGCCTTCCTGGCTGCTCTCCTTTCCAGAAGCTGCATTTTGTTTCTGAACCACAAAAAAAGCAGTGCTCAAAAAATCTTTGATATAGCCTAAGAGGCACACTTCTCAGTTTATGTATTTTGGCCTTGTTCTTATGTCAGAGACAGTATTTTATTTTGCCCATGTTCAGAATATTGTGTATTCCATTGATTCACGTGTTTATGTCCAATTCTAGTTATGACATAGTAACTAAGTCATCATATTTTGCTAAACAACTGCAGTGTGATGAGCACTGTGTTAGTAGCCAGGGATTTAAATAAGACATGATTCCTGCACTAAGGAGGTTACAGATTAACAGAGAAACTGAAATGTAAACATAATATAATATAACATGCTAATAATGAATAGCTGCCTGTGTTCTATGCCATTTATATTTGAGATACTGTTCTAAAGCTTTTACATTATCTTTGTTGATTACAGTAACTCTGTGAGTTACGAAATAATATCATCATTTACAGATAAGGAAATTAAGGCTCAGAGAGGTTAAATAACTTTCGAAGATCCACACAACTTTTTTAAAAATTATTTATTTATTTACTTACTTACTTACAGACTGCATCAGGTCTTAGTTGCAGCATGCAGGATCTTTCGTTGCAGCACGTGGGTTCTTCATTGCAGCGTGTGGGCTTCTCTCTAGTTGTGGCACGTGGGCTCCAGAGTGCACTGACTCAGTGGCTGCAGCGTGAGGGCTCCAGAGCACATGGGCTCTGCAGTTGCGGCACGCAGGCTCTCTAGTTGTGGTGCGTGGGCTCAGTAGTTGCAGTGAGTGGGCTTAGTTGTCCCGCGGCATGTGGGATCTTAGTTCCCTGACCAGGGATCGAACTGGTGTCCCTTGCATTGCAAGACCAGTTTTAGCCACTGGACCACCAGGGAAGTCCCCACACAACTATTAAAGTAGCAAAAACTGGCATTCGATTTTAGGTTTGCCTAGCTTCAAAGCTTAGCTCTTTCCACTAAACCATAAAGCCTCATCATGATTACTATAGTGATAGATGTATAAATTACAAAGCAAGCACAAATAGAGACTTAAGTGAGCAACCAGAGAAGGCTTCCAAAAGTAATGTCGAAACGGGGTTTGGTTAGATGAATATGAGCTTAATATGGTTTTCCTTGTCATCCCTTAGCAATACTGTCTTGGTTTCAAGAAATAAGCTTTATCATCCTTAGCAATTTTTACACTCCTCTGTTCTTTCTAGGCTTTAATCTTTTTGTGAATATTTTAATAGTTGTTTGCTATTCTTTATTATACATCCTTGTCTATTTGGCTTTTTGCCTCATTTCTCTATGTGATCATTAAAAATCCGAATTTATTATTGATCTACCTGTCGAACCACTTTAGTGTTCTCATATATCTTTGTCTTTTTATCTGCATTGAGATATTTTTAATTGCACTGAAAGGATGATTCTTTCAAGACATTTCCCCTTTTTTTGGCTATCCTTTTTTTTTTTGCACCTCACATCATGGAAGTATACCCATCTTCTTGAAGATTATAAAAACCCAGTTGTCAAGCTAATATACTCACTTCTTTACATAGGTTATAGGTTTTATGCTCTAGCTTGGAAGTAACATCCAGATTTAATGGTCTCAAAGTTTTTCCTAATTATTTACTCACAAGGAAAACTCTTTAAATCCTGTGTCCAAAAATTGAATTATAAAGAAATTAGCTGAATTTTTCTTAATCACTGTTGAAGAAATCAGTGTTTTTATTTTTTATAATGGTAAAATATAGACATGTTATGGGGGATAATGAGTGCACAAAAGTATTCAGTGAAAACTTAAATCTATTACTGTAATCTGCCCTTCCCCTTATTTAGGCCTACTCCCCAGAAGTAAGCAAGCAATTTTAACTGTTTTGATTTTAGCTCTTTAAGATGTTTCTGTCAGAGTTCTGTTTCTTGATTTGTCACCTTTTAAATCTATTGAATCCATGTTGTAAAGAATGAGGAATTTTGCTCACCTATATCACTTCTTCTCCTCTTGGAATTACCAATTTTTTAGTTTTATTATTATTAGTTATTTCATAATTTTAAATATCAAATGTGTATTCCTTTAACTTTAGACAATATCTTTTAACTCTGATTAGGTTTTTAAGATGAAAAACTAAACACCTCTGTACTCACCTTTCCATTTCTTTCATGAGCCTATTCTTTATCTCATTAAATATCAACAGTTTTAAAACTATGTTTTTTTCTTTTTCTCACAGTATTACAATGACTATGGTGATATTATTAAGGAAACACTGAGTAAAACCAGACAGATTGATAAAATTCAGTGTGCCAAGACCCTCATTCTCAGTTTACAGCAGGTAAGAAATTTGAAGGGAAAGAGATGAAGAGTAGAATTAATATTATTGAGCACTTCCATGTGCTTATTATTATGTGCTAGGTATCTTACCTCATTTAAATTAGGTCATTACATTAATACATTACTATGGATACTTTCTGGTACAAAGATGTGTTAAGTGTATTTTCTTTAGGAAGACAGTCCTATAGTTCACATTTCAAATAGATGAAATCCTAAGGTGATCTATTCTTAGACCAGATGAAATGCCAAATTGGATATTTTAAAAGTAATCATTTTTAAAGAAAAAATTTAAAAATACATTTTTAAAGTATTTAATAAGGGAAGGGGCAACAGTAGTATCCAAAGAAGAAAATATGTCACATGTATTGCCTAAATAAGATTTCTAGTAAATGCCTAGTATTAACGTAGAGATGGGAGAGTTGGGGATGGCTGTAGGTATGTATGTATATATTTAGCCTATGATAAAGGTCAGTGGGGAAAGGATCAGGCCTATTCAATAGGTGATAGCCCTACATAACATTCACCCAAAATAACTACTAGGTGGATTACATATAAATGTTAAAAATTAAAAGTTTATAAGAAAATAAAAGGATATTTTTATGTCCTGGAGTAGGGAAGTCCTCAAGGAAAGAAGCCACAATGTAAAAAATTGATTATATATATATATATATATATATATATATATATACACTTACACAGATTTATACATCAACCAGCACTCTGAACAAAATTTAAAAAACAGTGACAGATTGTGGGAAAATATTTTTAATCATACATAGCAGATCCTACAAATCAGTAACAAAGGTAAATAAATCCCATAGAAAAGTGAGCAAATGAAAAGCCACTTTTCAGAAGAGGAAACTTTAAAAAGCAGTAAACAATGAAAAGAGGCATAACTTAATAATATAATACAGATTGAAACAAGGAGACATTTATCACTGCCAAATAGACTGGCATGAATTAAAATGATAGTAATACCAATGATTGTTAAAGATGTGGCAAGAAAAGGTCCCTTGTGAAAGCAATTGCTCTTACCTTCTTGGAATATAATTTTGCAGTATATTTCAAAATTTAAGGTATACATTCCTTTTAAACCAGTACTTTTGCTACTTAGGTATCTACGTAGATACATGCAGGTGTGCACAAAAATATATATGTGAAAGATGTACTGCAACAGTCTAATATTGCAAAATTGGAAATAGTCTAAATGTCCATCAACAGAGGAATGGTTAAATAAACTGATACTCTGAAGTAGCTAAACGATTTTTAAGACAAAATATTAAGTGAAAAATACCAAGTTTCAGGATAAAATATATCGTACAGTACCATTATGTAAAAGTTAAAACTTTATATATGTAATATATTAATGTGTCTAAATTAGTCTAGAAAACTTTCAAACTTTAACAATGATTATCTTTGGAGAGAAGAATGATATATAATGGCAAAGAGAAAGAACTTTTACTTTGATATTCGTACAGTGAAATATATTCTTTGTAATTTATTTTAAATGTAAATTTTAAAGTTTAAGGCTATTGTGTACAATTATCTGTGAAAACATTTTAAAGTTTAAGAATTTATAAACAATTATCTATGTATAAATTTGAAAATCTCTGGAAGAACTGCTGTTTCTAGTCATGGCAGAGTAAGTAGTTTAAGCTGGTCTATTGCTAAAGAAACCTAAAATGGTAGACAACATAATTAATAGAAGGTAAGAGCTATTTCAGTGAAATGGTGTGATTAAAGTGTATTGAGAGACTGGGAGATGAGGAAGAAAACAAATGTAAACAATACTCAGGATCTTTGTGTGAAGAGAATGAGAAAAACGTGTTGGTAGCTGGCAGAGGAGATGGAATTAAGAAGTTAGGGTTGTTTGTTTGATTTTTAAGGAGCATGCATCTAACAGAGAGGGAATAGTTCATGGATTCAGGAGAAAGCAGTAGCTCAGGACCAAACCACTAAGGAGGTAAAGGACAGGGAGATTCAGTACATAAGCAGGGAGTGGCTTTAGATGAAAGCTTGGGCTATCCGTCTCTCATAATAGAAGGGAAGGCAGATAATCTAAGTGTCTGACTCTGATGACAGAATGATGATTGCTTTTATATTCTTTAGTACTCCAGAGTTTTGTTTCTGTTATTTTGATACAATATATGTAATGTCTATGTAATTATAAAACCTCTTCACTCAGTTTAAGAACTTTTTTGTATATTTTGTTATTGGGTGGGAAAAATCACCCCATATATCTTAATGGTCTTCTTTTACATAATGTTCTTGTCTAAGATGCAATAAGTGAAAAAACAAAGTTCTGAACCCTGTATTTCATATATTACCATTCCTGTGAAAATAACAAAAAGAATACATAGATGTTTATGAACACATAATATATTTTTGTAAACATATTTCCTTTTCCCAACCCAAAATGTGTTTCTTTTTGGTAAAAAATTAATCACACAACTAGCATGAAAATGAGCTCAAGAAATAGTAGATGACGTGGAGAACGGGAACAGTGTGGCTACTGTTAGTACAAGGAGGGGAATATGTATTTTACCATATGGCTTTTAAGTATGTTTAAATTATATTACTCATTCTAACAATAAATAAATATTTCTTAACTATAGGTTTTTTCCTCTTTTTTTTTCTTTCTACCAGTTGTTTAATGAACTTGTTCAAGAGCAAGGTCCCAACCTAGATAGGACATCTGCCCATGTAAGTGGCATTAAAGAATTGGCACGTCGCTTTGCCCTTACATTCGGATTGGACCAGATCAAGACACGAGAAGCAGTTGCCACGCTTCACAAGTGAGTGAGCTAAATAAACACTCTGTTATATACAGTCTGGTTTACTGGAATTTACCAGAAACAACTATTATATGACCAATTTTTAAAGGGACAAATGTTAGAATTTTCAAGTTATGAGAACTTTAGAGGTTGTCTAATCTAGTGATTCTCAACCAGGAGGGTATTTTTAATTTGAAAAATAGTTAGCTACTTCACATATTTTTTCATCTTATAAAGTATAGAAAGGAAAGTTTAACAGGATGTTCTTATCTGGTCTATTGGTGAGAAAATGTTGTGGGAGACATAGGTTTAAAAGCACTGTGCAACTTCATTTCATAATGGAAAACTGAATGACAAAAAATTTTAAGTATCTTACAATAACTCAGACACCTGCTTGGTACCGTGACCAACTCTAAGAACCAAATTTTCTAACAATCTCAGTATCTTTCCAGGGTATTCTGTTATCTCTAAAAGCTACACAGGAATTTAGCTTTGTGGGTGTTTAGCTATTTCTTATTATTTTTCCCAATATAAGTTGTGAAATATATGTTCACAATATAAGTTGTTTTCCACTGTAAATAGTAAAATTAAATATTACTATGCAACTATGTTATACAAATTAACATTATTTTACCATTTGAATTTGTCAGATTTTACTCCCTTCAGTGATGATTTTGCCGCCTTCCCAACTATTTTTGAAATTCTAGCCCATTGAACTATACTAGCTATTTGGAAAAATAAGACAATATTTTCTTTTATTTCAGGGATGGCATAGAATTTGCCTTTAAATACCAAAATCAGAAAGGACAAGAATATCCGCCTCCTAATCTGGCTTTCCTAGAAGTACTAAGTGAATTTTCATCTAAGCTTCTTCGACAAGACAAAAAGACTGTGTAAGTTGCACGTTGCAGGACAAGTGGCTTTTATCATGACACCATTATAATTTTAAATGTTTAATTTTTGAAAAAAATCATCTAGATACAATTACTCTTGGTAACTTAGGCTCTGGTAGGTTGTTTTAGGGCAGCAGTCCCCAACCTTTTTGGCACCAGGGACCGGTTTCGTGGATGACAGTTTTTCTCCGGATGGGGGGTGGGGGTGGGGAATGGTTCAGGTGGTAATGTGAGCTACGAGGAGCGGCAGATGAAGCTTCGCTTGCTCACCCGCCGCGCACCTCCAGCTGTGCGGCCCAGTTCCTAACAGACCCGGGGGTTGGGGACCCCTATTTTTTTTTTTTTGTTTTTGCAGTACGCGGGCCTCTCACTGTTGTGGCCTCTCCCGTTGCGGAGCACAGGCTCCGGACGCGCAGGCTCAGCGGCCATGGTTCACGGGCCCAGCCGCTCCGCTGCACGTGGGATCCTCCCGGACCGGGGCACGAACCCGTGTCCCCTGCATCGGCAGGCGGACTCTCAACCACTGCGCCACCAGGGAAGCCCTGGGGACCCCTATTTTAAGGGACTATAATTTTCTTTCAAACTTTTATATAGTTTTTCTTTGATTGTTTACCTTTCAGTACCCTAGAATTTGCAAGTGGAAATGATTTCTTATTCTCTAATTCAAAGATCTATGAACACTGGCTTAACTATTGTGAAACACTTTCTTCTTTCCTTTTATATTAATTATATTTTAGTTTTGTTTTTGACTTGTTTCGAGAAGACTGAAGGTCCATTTCACTTATAGTTTTCTTTAGGATGCTGTTCAGGTCTTCTATTTTCTTTTTGTTCAGTTGTTCTATCCATTACTGTAAGTGGGGTATTAAAGTCTCCAACTATTTTTACTGAATTGTTATTTCTCCTTTCAGTTCTCAGTTTTCGCTTCGTGTGTATTTGGGGGCTCTGTTGTTAGGTGTATATATGTTTATAATTGTTACGTCTTCCGGGTGGATTGACTCTTACTTATCACTATAAACTGTCCTCCTCTGTCCCTAGTAATTTTTTTCTTAAAGTCTGTTTTGTCTGATACTAGTGTAACCACTCCAGCTCTATTTTAGTTACTATTTGCATGGTATAGCTTTCTTCCCATCCTTTCCCTTTCTGCCTTTTTGCCTTTGAATCTAAAGTGTGTTTCTTGTAGACAGCATATACAGGCATACCTCAGAGATATTGCAGGTTCACTTCCAGACCACCACAACGAGAAAGCAAATATTGTAATAGATAAAGCAAGTCACCTGAATTTTTTGGTGTCTCAGTGCATAGAAAAGTTATATTTACACTCCACTGTAGTCTGTTAAGTGTGCAATGGCACGATGTCTTAGAAACAGTGTCCATACCTTAATTAAAAAATACTTTATTGCTTAAAAATGCTAACCATCATCTTGACAATGCAGAGTTACTGCAGACCTTCAGTTTGTATAAAATGTAGTATCTGCAAAGCACAGTAAAGCAAAGCACAATGAAATGAGGCATGCCTGTAGTTAGATCATGTTTTTTCTTTTGAAACAGTCTCTGCCATAATAATTTCTATTTTTTATATGTCTGGGCCTTTGTTTTTCCCTCTTTTATTGCCTTCTTTTATATTAAATGGCTATTTTCTAGTGTAACATTTTAATTCCTTCAGAGATCTTTAATTATATTTTTTAGTTATTTTCATAGATGTGGGTATGAAATACCATCTGCTATCATTTCCTTACCCTAATACATCTTTGCTGTCACACACTTTCTCTGTGTACGTTGTCAAGTACACATTTCTAAGTTATTGTCCCAGTGACAGAGCAGTGCATAGTTTTATACAATTACTTTTTAAAATCAGTGAAAAGGACAAAAGATAAGTATATATGCAATTATATTGTCCTTTATGACCACCTGGTAATTACCCTTCAGCACTCTGTTTTTTCCTGTAAATTCAGATTACTCTCTGATTTGTTTTTAGCCTGAAGAACTTCCTTTAGTATTTCTTGTAAAGCAAGTAAGCCAGCAACAAATTCTCTAAGCTTTTGTTCATTTGAGAGTGTTTTTTATTTCATCTTTAGCTTTGAAATATAGTTTTCTAGATACAAGATTTTGGGTTGATAGTGTTTTACTTTCAGCACATTGACTATGTTATCCTGCTGCCTTCTGGCCTCTACTGTGTCTGATGAGAAGTCAGCTTTTAAACTTATTGGGAGTTCCCTTGTGTGTAATGAGTTACTTTTCTCTTACTATTGATACTTTTCAAGATTTTTTTAATCTTTGACATTCAACATTTTCACTGTGATACATCTGGTTGTGGATCTCTTTGCATCTATCCTGCGTGGACTTTGTTGAGCTTTGAAAATGTGTAGATTCATGTTTTTCATCAAATTTGGAAGTGATTAGCCATATTTCTGCAAATTTATTTCTACACCTTTCTTCTCCTGGTACTCCCATTATACATGTCAGTGTACTTAATGAATCCCACATTTCTCTCAGGCACTGTTCATTTTTCTTCATTTTTTTTTCTCTCTGCTCTTCAGATTACATAATCTCTATTGATACGTGTTCAAGATTACTGATTTCTCTTCTGCCAGCTCAGATCTGTTGAGCACCTTTAGTGACTTTTTAATTTCCATTGTTGTACTGCAGAATTTCCATTTGATTCTTTTTTTTTATATTTCTATCTTCTTATTCATTTTCTCTATGTAATGAGAGATAGTGTTATTATACTTTTAATTCTTTAGACATGGTTTTCTTTAGTTCTTTGAACATATATATAATAATTGCTTTGCAGTTGTTGTGGGCCAAGTTTCTATTGCTTGGGGTTTTTTCCTACATATGGATTACATTTCCCTGTTTCTTTGTCTCATAATTTTTTGTTGCAAACTGACCATTTTAGATAATATATTGCATATGTGATACATTGTAAAATAATAATTTAGCTACTCTTGATATTCATTCTTTATCCTCCTAGAGATAGATGTTGTTGGTTGCTTGGTCATTTATTTGGAGTAACAAACTCTGTGAGGTCTGTTCTCTTGCAGTATTCAGCCTCTGCTGTCCCTACTCAGATCTTTTCTTCCCTTGTTTTTTATCATTTAGCCTGTGGCAGCCCCTTATTAATCAAAGGTTGTGCTTAAACCTCCTTAGCAAGTTAGATTTTTACTGTTGGATGTGGGTGTGGCTTTTGAAAGCTGCTATCACAGTTCAGAATGTTTACTTTGCCCCATGGTCAGCCAGGGGACCGGCAGCTTAGAAAGTCCCTCTCTGATTGCTCCTGAGAAGGGCAGTCTTGGGCCATGTACCGTCTTCCAGACTAACAGGAAAACGTGTGATTTAATTTATTTATGTGATTTATTTTAACTTTAATTTTTTAGAGCAGTTTTAGGTTCATAGCAAACATGAGGAGAAGGTACAGAGAGTTGCTATCCCATAGACCCCCTGCCTCTACACGTGCATAGGCTCCCCCACTATCAACAACCAACACCAAAAAGGTTGTTTTTGCTGGGGAGAGGGTATGCCAAGCTCCTCACGCCACCATTCTAGAAATCCTGCCCTGGTTTGAACACTTTAAAAGAAAATTCAATAACCTTTTTGAGCCAGACTTCTGATTTTTTTTATATACATTGGTATTTAAAAACAAAGAAAGGAGTAAAGGAAGAAATACACATACACCCTTAGTAATACATTTGCTTGTTTAAAAGTATTCCAGAGGGGCTTCCCTGGTGGCGCAGTGGTTGGGAGTCCGCCTGCTGATGCAGGGGACACGGGTTCATGCCCCAGTCTGGGAGGATCCCACATGCCACAGAGCGGCTGGGCCTGTGAGCCATGGCCACTGAGCCTGAGAGTCCGGAGCCTGTGCTCCGCAGCGGGAGAGGCCACAACAGTAAGCGGCCCGCATACTGCAAAAAAAAAAAAAAAAAAAAAAAAGTATTCCAGGAATTTGTGAAGCAAAACCTTGAATTTTCAATCCCTCTATTTCTAAAGGTAACCACTGTTAATAGTTTAATGTGTGTCCTTAAGGATTTTTCAGAACCTTCAGAGAGAGAGAGCCTCAGGTTATGAAAAAAAATTAAATAAGTGATGCATGAACTGCTTCCGTAAAAATGACCGCTTCTTTTGTGTTTCTAGTCACTCATACCTAGAAAAATTCCTAACGGAACAGATGATGGAAAGGAGGGAGGATGTGTGGCTTCCACTCATCTCCTATAGAAATTCGTTAGTCACTGGAGGTGAAGATGATAGAATGTCCGTGAACAGCGGAAGTAGCAGCAGCAAAACCTCCTCAGTAAGGAATAAGAAAGGACGACCTCCACTTCACAAAAAACGAGTAGAAGGTAAGTGTGCCTTTGTACTATGAGGCAAATAGTGTGCCTGATAGTATCAAGATAAATGAAGTGGTAAATAATCCGTTGAAGCAAGATAATACTGTTAAGCACATTATTTCCTTGTATGTTTCATATACACTGAAAGGTTCAGCCACAAAGGTTGTAACAGACAAAATGGGACAGAAGCGGGTCAAGGAAAAGAGCTGAAAAAGCATTGAACACAGAGGAGGACAGGCACAGAGAAAAAGAGGAGACAGGAAGCTTTATAGAACTGATCCCCTTACCATAGATCTCTAATACATTACAATTTAAAATAAGACAGTCATAATGTTATTCTATCAAAATGCATCCTAACATAGGAGCAATTTTGGTAAGCTGAGGATGGAACTCTGCAGCACAGTGAATATACCGGAACAACTTCCCATTTCCACCACTTGGTCGGACATTTTATTTTTGTATATTAAATTAGTGATGGCCAGATCTGGTTTTTTAACCCTCATAGGCTATGGGGAACAGGGGGTTGAACTGTCATGAAAATGCGATCAATAATAGATATTCCTATATCCAAAAAGACTAAAGATTGCTTTATTAAACAAAGCATTAGTCTTAAACTAAGAAAACTCAAAGTAAAAATGCTTATTTCCTCAAATAATCTTGCTCCATCTCCATGCTTCTCCTAATAAAATCTCTCCAAAGCAAGAGAGGACAGTGATCTGAATCATGCTCTGTTGCCCCTTTTCACAAACTTCTGTTTACCTCTGCTGCATAAAAAATAGTGACTCGTCAAAGACTTTGCTGAAATCTGTAGCAAAATTAATCAGAATTTAAGTCTAATGTTTCTTTCATCATTGGGGAGGCAGTGTTAACTATTGATGAAGAGCACAAACTCTAAATTCAGAGTTCTAGAATTCAGACCTGGCTTTCTCATTTTTCAGCTGTGTAACCTTTGAGCATGTTACTGAACCTCTCTAAGCCTCAATCACTGATCAGATGAAGGATGATCTGAGTACCTATCCTGTTAGCTATTGTGAATATTAAATTAGATACTTCCCCCAAAAAACTTAGCGCACACAGTGATTACTTAGCACAGTGCTTGGCACATAGGCAGCATTTGATAAATGTTAGCTGCTGTTGTCAGAATGTTGTCATCATATAGTAATGCCCCTTTTCTTGCATCAGTCAGTAGATTAGGCTGAATGTATGTTTCGAAGAGAATAAAAGATTTGAAAATATTTACAGACTTGATGGTAAAGTTTAAGATTACCTTTCAAGTTTCAGCTTTGGGGCTTAAAATCTTTTTGGTCCAGAAATGAAAACACAGAACCCTGTCTTTATAGTATAGGATCCTGAACTGTTCTCTAAAGAATGATGCCAGTCATTTCCTTTTGGAAATGTCTTCTAGAGCAGCCTTTTTATCAGGGCACCCCACATCTATTCCTCTATCTGTATTTCTTTTCTGCTCACAGCTTTTCTTAGATGTAATGGTCATCTTAGCCAGAGTTCATCAAATCCTTGCTATACCAAGAATGTGTTTTACGTGCATTACATCACTTAATCATTTATTTGTAATATGACTAATATTGTAATATGACTAATATTTGTAAAGCACTTAGGTCAGTCCCTGGCACATAATAAATGCTATATAGATGTTTTATAAATCAATTCTGAGTTCAACAGTATTATCCAGGTTTTACACAGAAGAAACCAAAGGCTTAGAGAATTTAGATAACCATTTATCTATACATTAATGGAGCAGTTAGTATTATTGTCCTCAGGACGGAGAAGCATATATGGACCAGATAACCTAATTTGGTAATCATTAAATTGCAAAAAAGAAAACTTGCTCCGTATCAGTTTCAAATTTACCAAGTAACTAAGGTAAGTTACATGTCCAGAACCCTTAAGCAACAGAGTTTCATCTGTTTGGAATGAAGATGAGAGAGCTTTGCAAGAAGTGTTTTCATTGAGGAATCTTGAGGGTTAGGAGGATCTCTTCAAGAAGAGTGAGTTCTTCCTGAAGTTACTCTTTTATTCAGTAAGGCTTTACCAAGCACCTTCCTAAGAACTGCACTAGATGCTGGAGATTGGGTATTAATTCCCAGTGAAGAAAGGGAGACAGAGAAGCAGGCAATTTCAGTTCAGCATGGTGAGTGCTCT
Organism: Mesoplodon mirus; assembly: GCF_964341445.2. Lineage (NCBI taxonomy): Eukaryota > Metazoa > Chordata > Mammalia > Artiodactyla > Ziphiidae > Mesoplodon > Mesoplodon mirus. The sequence goes on along the minus strand of NC_138982.1, from coordinate 3,243,572 downwards.
GATGGGCCAAAAAGGTTCTCTGGAAACATACAGGGAGTGACCAAACTCGTAATGAATCAGGGAAAATTTTTCTGGAAAAGATGACGTGTAGTAGAAAGCTGAAAGATGGTTTACCAGGTTAAGAACCTAAATGAAACCATTCCTGTGATCATAAAATTTTAAGTGCAGCAGAGAATAAAAGTTTTGGATTAAATGTTGAATGAAAAGTGGTATGAATAAAAGCAGATGTCACATATCCTTGCTGAAGAGAGTCAGTAGTGAGCTTCAGATCAGTGGAATGACCTTAGCCAGACAATGGGTAGGTATTTCCAGGAACAGAAAAGCCTCTCCAGAACATACATGCGTCTGACAAAAGTTTAGAAACTGGAGAATACACTGAGAGAGAGAGAGAATGCTTGATAGCAAAGGAGGAGCCTCACATGCACATGTCTCTGAGACTTATTGGGGAAGGAAAAACAATGGGATTCATACTACATTTTGTGATTAAAATTCTTCAGAAGAAAACACATAGCAGTAATACTATTTTTTAAGTCTTCCCACATCAAGGAAATGCAGTTGACCTAGAACAGTGGGGTGAGGGGGAGCATTAGGGGCACCAACCACCTGTGGAGTTGGAAATCCATATCTAACTTTACAGGTCCATGTACTTGGTTCCGCATCCGTGGATTCAGCCAACTGTGGATGGTGTAGTACTGGAGTACATACTTATTTTTTAAAATCTATGTTTAAGTGGACCCATGCTGTTCAAACCGTATTGTTCAAAGGTCAACTGTAATTTCGAATTTTGTAGGTAGAACTTTATAATTATGTAGTATTTTATCAGGATTTAGATATGCAAATAATGCTATAAATAGTAAATTAATCTGTTCAAATCTTTATAAATGATCTTTAGAAGAAGGAAAAAATAGTGCCTGGTCTCTTGAAGAAACTTAAATCTAATTACAGAGATAACATATACACATGACACATCACCTGCCAATGCAGGACAGTGTATAATTAAGCCCTAAGTGAGCAAGAATGATTTTGTTTCCTCTAGAAGCTAAAAAAGAATGGTAAGTGGGGGCTGAGTGGGGTGATCAGAGAAGACTTCCCTAGAGAGGTAGAAGTTAGAGGCATGAAATCAGTGAGTCCCTCAATCCAGCCCCGCAAGTATAACCTGGCCAAAGAGTTACCTCTCTGGTGACCAGTGCCTAGTTGTGTAACAGGATTTGCTGATTTCTCAGTAAAGGCCAGCCAGATTTTAAGTGCTGCTGCCTGGGGCCCCTCTAAGACCCAGTAAATAGGCCTTTTATTGCTTGAGCAAAAGGAAGGTTAGAGGGGTCTCTCTGGCCACATCCTTCCCCTTCTATAGGGATGGAGGGACTTGGAAGAGATGATAATGTAGGATAGCTAACATTTGATGTTTACATACATTACCTTATTTAAGCCTTACAACTCAATGAGGTCAGTTACCAATATCCCCTTTTGTATATGAGCAGACTGAATTTTGGAAATTTAATAGCTTATACAAAGTCGTACAAGTGAGTGGTGTAACTGGAATGCAGACCTAGGCAGTCTGCTCCAGAGCCGTGCTCTTCAAATCTATGCTATAACTCCTTCCAGAGTTCATCCCACCCATGACATTCTGTGACACTCATTAACTGGAATTTTACAGATGAAAGTCTGGACAATACGTGGCTGAACAGGACTGACACCATGATTCAGACTCCTGGCCCCCTGCCAGCACCACAGCTCACTTCCACTGTACTGCGAGAGAACAGCCGGCCCATGGGAGAGCAGATTCAGGAGCCTGAGTCTGAACATGGTTCTGAACCTGACTTTTTACACAAGTAAGTAGTAAAAAAAATTGTTTTCTTGGCATAAAACCTGCAACTGTTAAAGTAAGAAAAATTATTTCATCTGAGCATATTGTTTTCTCAGTTAATGAGAAAACAAAACCACAAATAGAGTTTTATATTAGAAGATGTATAATAAGTCTGCAAACACTTATGGATCTCAGTTCCTCAGAGTCCAGAGACCTGTAGATGCGTGGTGTCTTACTAAGTGCTGATTTCATTTAGAGTTTGCAGATTCATTGGGCAGGTCTGTTTCTCCTCAGAGATTTGCCAAGAACACATGCAGGTTTACTTCCTTGGCGAGAGAGCCTAGAAGAGTCTCTGCTAAGGTGGTTCCTAGTCTGAACACCAAATAGACTATCACTTTTATCAGCCATTTAATTAATAGTACTTTGTCTTGGTTAAGTTTATATTTTAAACTTGAACTGTTCATAGATTAAGAATTGTTAAAGCAGTGATAAATTCTGAGAATAGTGGTCCTTTCTGTAGGATAATCAAGCTCTTACCTTTTACTGCACTAGCGATTAAACTGTTTTCTAGTACCATGGCTCTGAAAATCTTGGAAAAGGCAGGGTGATGGCATGACTTTTGCTTTGAAAACCTTAACTTTTTGTTATTTTCCATTCAACTTTGAAAGTCCCTAAGCTCCTCACTTGTGTTTCTGTTCATATTAGAGTAATGCTGTGAATTACTCTAATGGATAAGAGAGAATTCTCACTAGAACTCAACAAATCTAGCAGGTTGAAAATAGAAAGGGGCAGTGTTAGAAGAATTCAGATCCTGGGTTTTCACAAGGAATCTTTGCTCCGAGGATCTGCCTTCTTCAAAGCTGAAAGGATCATCTTTGTCAGCCACTGCATAACTGGGCCATCTTAGAGGGTAGTTTGCCTTATGACCAGCACTCCCACTCCATTTCCTACTGGGGGAGGGGGGTATCCTCCTTATTGGAGCCTTGCTCCCCTGACCTTACCATGTCAGTCCCTCCTGGCTGTGGTCTGTCGTCTTTTTCCTGCTATAGATTTATAGGTTGAATCAAGGTGGTAGCCTAACATGATATAAAGACAGCTGCTTCGAGAGAACTTTATGCGGCAGATTTTAGCTACCAAAAATCGTTCAAGTTTCCATCCTATAAAATTCCCAAGAGCCATGTTGATTTTGTGCAAGTGTCCATGTGCCAGTAAGGATAGAGTACAGATGACGACGATTTGGCTCAGCATGTACCTGACTCCAAACTTCCTCAGAAGGACTGAGAAAAAATGTCATCTACCCTCCCTTGTTCAACTCTGGAGAGCTCTGAGCCACGAAGCCAGCATCATTCCCGTCCCTTCAGGGACTGAGTGTGCAGCTAGGAACACTTGTAAGTAGGGCAGCAGCTGGATACAGACGTGTGAGAAGGGCTCTTGCTTAGCAGGGATTTGGGGAAAGAAGCTGATCATTTAAGCACCTGTGGGGGAGGAAAAAGTTTTCCTCAACCTTCTTAGGGCCCCTGGCTGGGTCTAAAGATTTAACTGACAAAGACAGATTAACAGGAGAAAAGCCTACAAATTTTATTAAATTTTTACATGTACATGGGAGCCTTCACAAGAGAATGAAGACCTAAAGAAGTGACCAGAGCAGGAAGCTTTTAAGCCTTTTAGACAAAGAAACGATAAATTGTGGAGAAATGACAAGACAAATGAGTTTGGACTGGGGTCGTCCAACTAGGGCTAGGTCGTCCTCATCTTAACTAGGAAGGTAAGCATTCGCTTCACAGGGTTTGTTTGCACGTTCTTCTGCTGCCGTCTCCGGGCTGATGCGAGTCTGTCTCCAGTAAAAGGAGAATTTATTTCCTGCCTTTAGGCAGAAAAGGGGGAACTTTTTCTGTGTTTTACTACTTCTTAATTGCCTTCAGCTCAAAACAGTTTTTATCTCAAAGAAGCATATCTTGGGGTGACATATTCTGATTGCCTTCACACCTAACAACTAGCCTCCACAGCCAGCTTCTCTTGGAGACTTAGGGATCTCCAGTTTACTGCCATTTCTGCAAAGACAGGTCCTTTGATAATGATCTCAACCTTGACCCTGGAATAAATCCAGCTAACTCCCCTTACACGGGGATTAGGCCAGCCAGTTTTAGCATGGGACTGATTACCTGAGTTCCTCATCTGCTGCCAGAAAATGAATAATAGTACCCTCTCTTAGTCCTCAGATGCAGATCTCTTGGTTAGGCCAGCCGAAATTAGAAGACTTAAATCGGAAGGACAGAACAGGAATGAACTACATGAAAGTGAGAACTGGAGTAAGGCATGCCGTGTAAGTGTTACATCAAGTGTCACAAGAACATGATCACTGTGTGATGGTCATCTTGTGTAACGACTTGGGGTTCTCTGATGTTTGGTCTTAGAAGAGGAGTTAATACCATAATTTAGGATATGCTATGCAGCGTAGGATAGGAGTGGGGGACATGGGTGCTTGAGGCCTTCAGCATTTGAATCCTCGTGTGCCACTCGCCAGCCACGTGGCCTCGGATAAGCTCTAACACCTCTGTGCCTCTGGTTCCTCGCTTGTAAATTTGGGATAATAATGGCACCAATCACTTAGAGTTCTGTGGGAATTGACACATAGCTAGCTAGTAATATTGTTATTGCATTTAAATTATACTTCCTCCTGATGAGTTGAGATGAAATCTTCAGTTAACCAAATGAATGATTCTTAATTACCTTAGAGTTCAATATCACAATTTGTGTAGTCTACTGGTTGTAATTGGAAGGTGTGCCTTCATTGGTTAGAAGACCCAGTGTAAGAGCCAGAACTCCAGGTTCTATCAGTCTGAACAGCTTTCTGACTGTGCTTTTTCTGTATCAGTCGGGGTCTAATGGAGGAAGATGCTGAGCCCATCTTTGAAGATGTAATGATGTCATCCCGGAGTCAGTTAGAAGATATGAATGAAGAATTTGAAGATACTATGGTTATTGACCTGGTAAGGAAGTTCAATACATTTTTCTTCTGTTAAAATATGTGAATGGGTTGGCGTAAGATAATGCTCTTGTTTTCAGAACGCTGTGAGAGGAAGAGGAGGAGGAGGTAACACTGACCGACAGTGGGCAGGGCCCGTGTAGCGCTTGTAGCATTTGTGGGCATTTGGATGAGCTTATGTTTTTCAAGCCTGTTTTCAAAGCAGTCAGAGTTTCAATTCTGGCAATAACAGGAACTGGCTCCTTATTACCTTCATGAAAAACAGCTTACACTAGATCTTTCAGTACAGCATGTTCATCTGGCCTCTTGTACTTTAAATCGGAGCCTATGTACACTGCACTCCAACATAGCAACCAAATGCAGAATATGGACCTTATTTGTTCAATGTGAAGAGACATGTTTAAAATAAGGAAATCTGAATATGGACTAAGTGTAGGTGATATTAAGAAATTTTCTTTGTAGAAATAGTAATACATGGTGGTTATGTTTTTTAAAAGTTTCCATCTGGGGCCTCCCTGGTGGCGCAGTGGTTGAGAGTCCGCCTGCCGATGCAGGGGATGCGGGTTCGTGCCCCGGTCTGGGAGGATCCCATATGCCGCGGAGCGGCTGGGCCCGTGAGCCATGGCTGCTGAGCCTGCGCGTCCGGAGCCTGTGCTCCGCAACGGGAGAGGCCACAACAGTGAGAGGCCCGCATACCACAAAAAAAAAAAAAAAAAAAAAAGTTTCCATCTGTTAAGAGATACATACTGAAGTAGTCATAGGTGAAATGACATGGAGAAGAAAACAACAGGAATTCAATGGAACAAGATTGGCCAAATGTTTGAAAATTGTTTAAGCTGGGTGATGGGTGTATGGGAGTTCATCATACTGCTTTCTCTATGTATTAATTTGCTAGACTGCCATAACAAATATCATTGACTGGGTGGCTTCAGCAGAAATGTATTTTCTCACAGTTCTGGAGGCTAGACGTCAGCGAGCATTCTGAGGCCTCTCTCCTTGACTTGTAGATGGCCATCTTCTCCCTTTGTCTTCACGTGATCTTTTCTCTGTGCATGTCTCCTCCTCTTGTAAGAACATGGATCACACTGGATTAGAACCCACTCATACAATCTCCTTTTACTTACCTCTTTAAATGTCCTGTCTCCAAATATGGTCACATTCTGTGGTCTAGGGGTTAGGAGTTCAACATATTAATTTGGGGGGACATAGTTTGCCCCATAGCATTCTGGTTTGTATGTTCTGAATTTTCCATAATGAAAAGGTTTGGTAAGAAACGTAAATGAGACCATATCCAATCTGTAACCTCCCTCAGCCCACCCATCAGTAGCTCTCCATCTGCCTGCTTTGGGGAATTTAGTGAAGTTTTGTCACCTAGTATTTGATCAGTCTTATAATTATTCCATGATTGAGAGGTATGTTCTTTGTTTATAGGCCCCAAAATTATTTATATGCATTTACACATTCATTGTATTTGAAAGCCTTTTTTTATCTAAGTGATAATTAAAAGCCAAATACTGTTACATTTTTCTTTAATGTATGCTCCTGTAAAAGCCAGATTCTTTTCCTTTCAAATTGACCCTTAACAGTTCTTTATATTTATGATACTATTAGAAATATTAGCTGATTATCACAGTTCATTGTCTTAATGTATCTCAGGAAAAAAATAAGTATCTGGCTTCTTTTTCCAGCCCCCATCAAGAAATCGGCGAGAGAGAGCTGAGCTGAGGCCAGATTTCTTTGATTCTGCAGCTATCATAGAAGACGATTCAGTAAATGTTAAATTATTACTGTTCTTTATTATGGTTTCTGGGTCTTGTTTATGCATGAATTTAATAATTGTGTTTCACTTTTTCTAGGGATTTGGAATGCCTATGTTCTGAAGTCTGAAGAAAATTTACAAATCTGGAACTCTATTATTTAGAGCTAGAGGCCTATATACTGTGATAGCTTGTATGGGGAAAAAAACACTTTTGATGTGATCTGATTTGTTTTTTAATCAAATGATTGAGGTCAATCCCTTTTTGCAGTGACAGAAGAGGAGCATGTAAATTACCCAAGAGAATGTTGGTGAATGTCACTTCAGAAAGACTGACCTGAAAAATCATTTGTGTCCTATTATTGGACTTATCCCAATACAGATGTGTGTGTTTTTCTGGAGGGAGGAAGAAATTTTAAATTTTTAAAACAGCTGTCAAGATAAACACTGTAATACACCTGTTTTATGAAAACTCAGCATTGAGTAAAAAAAACTATTTTTAACTTTATTTTCCTGTTGTACAATTTAAAAACCGTTTTAACATTTTGCCTTTTTATGTTTTAAAAGCTAACCATTTTTATTAAACCTATGAGTAAAGCAGCTCATCCTAATTGCCGAAGAGTGTTTTGGAGCTCACTGGATTTGGTTGGACCTTGTGGAATACAGAAATATGGAGGAGCAGAATACTGACAAGCTAAGATGAAACTCTGACAGTGCATCTCTGCCAAAAACCATACACCCTCTGTGGACATGGATATGAATTCCCCGATTTTATATACTCTTGAATAAAAAGGTTTATTTTTATTTATAAGGGGGCATAAAATAAGACATGTCCAAGCAGCCATTTTTCCAACAGATGCTGTACACCATTCATTTTATATAGATTAGGGAGATTCAAATACAGTACATTTTCTATTGGTATTTGTTCTGTGCATTTTTAGCAACTTCTACCAGCAAATAAAGTATTCTCAGTAAAACAAAAATGGTTCTCAAGTTATCAGTTTGCTGTTTTTACCACTTATTTCATGCCCTGCCAAATTCAAGTTACATGGACTTCCATTTTCTTAAAAAGATAATCATGAACTCCTTCGCCATTCAAACGTAATTTTAAGTGTAACATAACCGTGTCTACTTCCCATGCACTTAATACCCTTATGCACTAATTTTGTGAATTAACTTTACCAATTATAGAAGTATGTGCTGCATAGAAGTCTGTGCTTAGAGGGTGAAGTTCTTAAGCTTACCTTGAAATACAGCAACATTTCAGTGTTAAATGTGCATATTAAGGATAATTCTTCAGGGGAAAGAAATTATGAGTCTTCAGGACAGCCTTTAATGGTTTAGAGTTACATTCTGCTTAAACTTTTATGACTTGCTGCTACTGTTATTTTAAAAAGCCCACTTTCTTCCTTTCTGATTTTTAAAGTAAGCCTCAGAACTTCCAAACCAATCCATCCACAGCTGTTTCTGGGCTGGTTTTTAAAGTAAAGTAGCTGCAACAGAGTGATGTGGCTTTCCCTTTTTACCAAAAAACAAAAGCATTAAAAAAAAAAAATCTGTGCACCCAGTGACTATGTGGGAAAGCAAAATGGATTATTTTATTCATCCTTTTAGTAAACAGACAAAACAAACTTTTCTCAACATTTGTACAGTTCTGAAAAAAACTTGGTCACCAAAAATGTTTTATCTACTAATTGAGCAATTCCTGGGCTCCAGTTGGGGCTGGGGTCTCACTTTCCTCCAGAAATGTGGGTTTCACTGGAACTGAAGGGGCGGGGATGATTGGACTGTCCACCATGCCAGCCCTGCCCGCCACCTGTGGTTCTGGCCAGGGAGTAGGCTGGGAAGTGCCCTGGCACCTGCACAGATTGATCCTTGGCTTGACAGTTTCACGTGGAAAACAAACAAATGCTGACTTAGAATTGTGGACTACCGTGCAACAGAAAAGGCGTAATATCAACTCCAATGGGTTTCCAGTTCAGTTTGAAGTCAATCGAATTTTTGTATTTTCAGTGTCTCCTTGATTGGTTTTGCTAGTAATTCTGTAAATTGTACATTTGCAATATGAGGTTTTTTTCCTTTTGTACAATTTGAAACTGATGCTTCACCTTTCCTTTAATAAACTATTCAAAATCAGGCTTGTGGTAGTCATCCTATTGTTCCTACTAGGTAAAGCTTTAAAGAGGTGATTTCTTGTCCTGTCGACAGAATGATGAAGCTTTCCTTTTTTACCAAAAACTGAGAGTTTGCTCTTTCAGATCATTTGTTAAATGATGGCAAAATTCCTGTATCAATGAGGCTTTACTTTTTTAAGCAAGCAGAACCTTAGGACTAGCTCAACAGTTCTCTTTCATTCTTTCTATTTCCTTGGAGAGAGTGAGAGACTAGCTAGGCCAAGTGGTCTGTGATTCAAGAGGAAGCCTCTCGTGGGCTGCGTTTTGGAGGAGGCATTCAGGGATTATCAACTGGTCTGAAGCCTGGGTCCTTCCCCCACCTGAGATCCAGACCCAGCACTTCTGCATGGTTGCCCCCTATAGCAGTGCCCTGTAAAGATCACTTGTGTTCTACATGGCTGCTGAAGTGAGGGTTTCTCTTGACATTGCTGCCAGGTGTCACTGAACAAAATTGTATCCTATACTTTATGGGCCTGACCGTGTTCTTTGGGCTGTGTTCATTAGATGGACTAAGGTGGCTGTGCAGAAGAGGCAGGAATGCAGGGGATAACTCGGCAGGTGAGCTCTCCAGGCAGCCCAGGAGGGAAGGTGATGAGGACGGATCTCTGTAGCAGCTCATCTTGAAGGTTATGTGCTTATGAGATTAGACAGGGCTTTGCCCATGTGTGACTCTACTTTCGGACAAGCTTGCAAACCTCCCAGATGTGACTTGACTGTGACTCTCCATTGGCCCTGCTCTCAGAAAAGAATCTATCAAACAAGAAGCAGTGTCTTCATGGGAAACAAAGGCTTAGTGCCTGCTCAGGCTCCACATATCAGGCCAAACTCAGGTAAGGTTCCATCCATGCCCTCTAAGTGCCTTCCTCTGTAGGGGTCTACACTGGGCATCACATCTTGAAGGATAGCTTTCTGCTCCCAAGGGCACATAAATGAGGCATTTCTCATCACCAGGACAGTAGGGACATGGTCAGTACCTACCTACTAAGGCTGCCACATCTGCCCAAATGTGCTGGCTGGATTCCACACAGGCCCCAGACTGAGGCTCCGCCCACTGAGTAGCCACAGCTTCTGCTTGGAATGGTGGAGATCCCATGCTGACAGGGAAGCAAGAGCGTGAGGACCTGTAGTTTCACTAAAATACATATAATAAAGCCACAGCTCTCCAGAAATCCTTTGAAACCAGAAGGACTTAAAGTTCACATCTGTCAAACAGGTGGAGTCTGTGTTGATTCAACAACTCCATCAAGGGTGTTAAATCAGTGTACTGGGTGAGTGGCCTTCACAGGCTTCTCTGACTCTGGGCAAACCACATCTCAAGTGCCAGCAAAAAGCATCAGTGCATCCAGAAGCAGAGAACTGGGCTGAGGAGACCAAGACATGGTCAGAAGAGAAGCTGGGAAGACTTTACACAAACAAGCACTGGAAGGCTGCTCGTGGATGTGCGTGCTCCCATTATTCCAGCAACTCAAAAAGATGTCATCATGCATAAGGTAGGAAAGTTTTCCAAATTTAGTAGCTCTTTGGGTTGATACAATCCCAAGTGGAGCACACCACCGCCTTTCTCACTCCAACCCTTTGGGATTCAGACAGTACTGCCTGGGTTCAAATCCCAGCTTCACCACTCTAGCTGTGTGGTTCAGGACAAATCGGTTTACATACTTAGGGCAGGGACAGTTACAGCAGGACACTCACAGAGCCTACCTCCACCACAACTCGCTGTATTATCTGCTCTCAGTCTAAACACACATTTGCCAGCACTCCACTCAGTACACCCAAGTCCTCTCTGGTTACAAGATTCAGCATTTTTCTCTGTCCCTTTAAGATGAGACCACAGTTGGGAAAGGCATTCCTAAGAGCAGCTGATGAGAAAACTGACTGCTGCTCTGCAATACACTGAGGCTGGTCTGCTTGACAGAGCTTCCAAGATCTTGCAGTTCCGTGTCTCCACCACCAGCTTGGTTTTCAGATGGGCCAAATCCTAGCTTGGCAGACCCCAGAAATTGGATTGGCCAGGCAACTTTAAGCTGTTGAGCCACATGCTAACCAACCTGTATGGTTCTTCCTTAGCCAGGAGGCCTCTAAAAGACCAGGAGTCTGCCACCACTCCTCTCCCAGCTCCAATGGCTTACTGTCTTACTGCTGGTGCCAAAGAGAAGTACAAGGAGCCTCTGGCCAAACATCTCTGCCCCCTAGGAACTAACCACCTAGTTAGGAAGACAAAAATATGTTTCAGGCCATATGTTTGCTTCTAAATTTCATCTACTAAAAGAAACCAGGGCTCTTAAGAAATCACTGAATCTGGAGCTGGGTGAGGAAAATATAAGATGAACCTGGTACATTACCCTGTGTCAAAAAATAAGGAAGTGCACAAAAAATTACTGTGACATATCAAAAGGACTGAGGAACCAGCTTGAAAGAGCACCCCTCTGGCCGTATCAGGAAATTCTGAGCATCAAAATGAGTTAACATTAAATTTTTAAAGAACTCCTCAGTCTCTATTTTTTCTTGATTGAATGACTGAATATATTCATTCACTAAAACATTTATGAAACACCTACTATGTACTAAGCCCAGATTTCAGTTATGAATAATAATATATGATTCTCAATAAACTAGTATAATGTGCATTTGAAAAGTTGATAGGGTGATAGCATAGTAAGAAAAATATATTATTTCAGGAAAAAATGTTTAAAAATGAAAAAATAATTTATGCATCTAAATTGATACTAAAAACTTAAAGAAGAGAAAGCTCTTTCTTCTTGTGTATATAATGATAGGGTTAGAAATACAGTATTTTACCACCAACATAGAACAGCTGATTGAGGCAAGAATCATAATGGATACTAAAAAGTAGTGGATGAAAGTGTGCTGACAGGCTTAAAGAATGCTGATCAGACTCAATTTCATCAATAATGGAAAAACCTAACGTGTTTCCTAATGTAATACAAGGAAAGAACACTCTTGTGTATTACTCCAACCTGGATCTAAATGTCCGTAAACAATCAGACAAACCCAAACTGAGGGTCATTCTACAAAATAACTGGCGAACATGCTTCAAAAATGTCAGTGTCATTAAAGACTATGTAAGACAATGAGCCTTGTTTCATATGAAATAAGCATTGACATTTGGGGGGACAAAGGGTCATGATTCTGCAACTTACTCTCAAATAGGTCAGTAAAAATAGTAATTATATATTTATATAAAAGATGAAGCAAATGTAGAAAATGTTAAGAACTGGGTAATCTAGGTGAAGGGTATACAACTCTTGCAACATTTCCACAGGTTAGAAATTTTCCAAAATAAGTTTTTTAAAATGTGAGAACACGTTTCTGGAAAGAAGTAATATAGGGTAAGAAATTAATATAGGGTATATGCCTTACTGAGCATCTATTCTGGTAGACACACACACACATGCACAATTACAAACATCTTTAATCCTCAACAATTCCTGAAGGAATTGAAAGGACAGGACATATCATTTAACTGTTATATTATTTAAAAGTAAGAAAAATAAAAGCAGATAAGTACTTCACCCTAAAAGCTTATTATCTCACCTTTAGAGAAGAAAATTAATTCTTGGGAAAAGAAAGGAAAACAATACACAGAGGTGTCAAATAAGGATCAGCTCTAAGTGAATATTATAGTGTTTCCTTTAGTTTTCTTGATTTTTCAGATTTTTACCACAAAAAATATGATTTATGCTCAAAAACTGTTAGGATTTTTAATAAAACAATTTTATAGGAAGGCACAAATGAAATCTTTCTAGAATTTAATAAATTTAGCCAAGTTATTACCGGTATTTAGATTCCCAGGTTTCATGACTGCAGAAGGCAGGGATGGGTGCACATGGCCAGGTGGTAACTACCCTTGGTACATTTACAACGGAATATTTGCATGTTTCCTCCATGGGCGCTGTACCATCTTGCTGGCCAAGACATCCAGGTCACAGCAGATTCGGGCACGTGTGGAGGAAGGCTGGATGATGTCATCCACAAACCCTGGGGAAGCACAGAAAAGGAAGCAGATCACCTGCAGCCCCAGATGCCGCCACCCATCCAACACCCACATGGTGCTCAGCCAGGGCACTATCTTCTGCGGCCAGCAGTGTGAGCAGGGCCCAACCTGACACAAGAGGAGCTGGGTCCTGTGAACCTTCCCCTGATCCCAGGAGTCCCCTGTTCCTCTGGCAGGTCCCAAACATCTGGCCTAGGAACACTTGGCAAGAAAAGGAAAATGTGACCCTCTCCCTACCAAGATGAATTCAACAGGGAATCCAATTAAGAAAGTGCACTTTTATTTTTTTTTAAATCACTATAACAATTCCTCCCATCCTGTACATAAACCCCTCTGCAATGTTACTATGCCACCCCTCCCATCAGGAAGTGGACTGTATTTCTTCACCTGGCCTTGTAACTTGCCTTGGCCAACAGAATGTGGCAAAAGTAACACTGCAACTTCCAAACCTAGGCCTCAAGGAACCTTGCAGCTTCCCTGCTCTCCCTCTTGCCCTCAGGACACCATGTAAAGCAGTGTGGACCAGCCTCCCTAAGAATAAGAAACCACGTGGAGAGACGGTCTACCTGACAGCCAGCCCCAGCCATATGAGTGAGGCCATCGTGGACTAGCCCCAGTCAGACCGCCAGATGACACAGCTGCATGACTGATCCCAGGCCCAGCCAGCAGAAGAGCCACCCAGTTCAGCCCAGACCAAACTGCTGAGCCTCAAAATTATAAGGGAAAACAAAACAAAACAAAACAAAAGGTGGTGGTTTTAAGTCACTTTGTTTTGGGTAGATTTTTCACAGCACTAGGGTGACTGGAACAACACTAAGAGATTCAGCCATTTCAGCAATGCTGTTTTGATCCTGGTGACAAAGCAGTGTCTTTAAGTGATGACTGCCCAGGGACAAGCCAGCCCTCACTGGTCTCCAGACTAAACTGGAAGGACCAAGGCAGACTTCCTGGAGTAAAATAAGAAGTAAGTGACCCAGCAAACGGACAGAGCTGCCCTCCCACCACAGGCCCTACCTCTCACGGCTGCAGGAAAAGGGTTGGCAAACTTCTCGATGTACTCTGCCTGCGCGGCCTCCACATTCTCGTGCCCTTTGAAGATGATCTCCACAGCGCCCTGTCACGAGAGGAGTTAGTGAACGCCCCTGGAGGCCCCTGGAGACCTGGGCAGGCCCCCCTCCGCTCATCATCATGGGCGTGGTTGCCAGTGTCCTGGTAAATCAAAGTGTACCAGAGACTAGTGCCAGCTCCAGGTGCCTGGAGTTGACCTCCACGACTCCGGGGGCTGTGATGGATGCTCAGCTGTGGCCCCAATGCCGAGCAGCCCAGGCTAAGCCAGGTGTTTGCCTCCCCAGATTCTGTCCTGCTCTCTCCAACTGCATTTATCCTTCTCTGAGGCCAAGATATTTGGCCCAGTTTCCACTGTTAAATCCACAGTTCCCTCACTGAAGGAAGCAGACTGCTGTTTTCCTTTTTCATGATTCTGAGCCCTGAGCACACAATTCAATGGCCAGAGGTGGAAAGATTGAAATGCAAACGTAGAAAAAATGAGGACTGCAGGATGAGCCTTCACGTCAGAACCCTTGAAAGTCAGCTTGGAGAGGCGGGGGCACGGGAGTTACCTGGTTCAACCGCAACAGCTGTTCTGAAGCAGGAAAGGAGTGGGGAGCAGGCTCAGCAACAGGAAGCACCTGCCCTAAGTCAGCAGCTTGGGGCTGGGGAAACGTCCAGTCCTCCAAAGGCCAGTTCAGCTGACTCAGCCCTCTCCCCTTTACTGACGTCTCAAAACCCACTCTAGGCTCCTCCCACCCGGGCACGGAGACGGCGGCACACGCCTGAAGTGAGAAGGCGGGAGGCAGGCTTGCCAGGGTCTAGACCCCAACTCCCTGGAGCCCTGGCCCCTCTCCAACATTTCCCAGACGCAGAAGGGAAAGCCAGGGGGCCTCACCTTTGCTCCCATGACTGCAATCTCTGCTGTGGGCCAGGCATAGTTGGTGTCACCACAAAGGTGCTTGGAGCTCATGACATCGTAAGCGCCACCATAGGCCTAGAACAGACCCAAATGCTGAATGTTAGTGCCTGAGTCACCCACGTCACATCCCTGAAAAACCCCAGGAAGCCAAGCAAAATGAGGACAAAAAGCAAGAAGAGCCCTCCTGGGCTGCTAAAGGCCCAGTGTCTGTGAGGCCAGGGAGCCGGAGCACAAGGACGCAGCCCACAGGCCTTTCACAGTTCATGGTCACGGTCTTTCCCGGCTGCTTTTTCCCACTGCTGCTTTCAGTTCCCAGATGACCAGGGGCACCTCTGCAGGGCGTGTCTGCAGGGCTGTCCACACTGTACTGTCCTCCGGAGCTTTCTAAGGGGAGCGAGGCGTAGTCTCCCTCCAGCGCTGCTGAACCTGTCGGCCAGACTTCCAGCCACAGCCCTGCCACGGGAGTGAGTGAGCTCACAGCCTCCAGCATGAGTTCCTCACCTTCCTGGTGATGACTGTCACTTTGGGAACAGTTGCCTCGGCAAACGCGTAGAGAAGCTTGGCGCCGTGCCGGATGATGCCCCCATACTCCTGCGTGGTGCCTGGGTCACGAGGAAGAGTTACTGGATACCCACAGAATCCTCAGGAGGTCGGCCTCTGCTCTCAGCTGGGAGGTCTTCCCCCTCCCCAGAGGGCCACCCCTCACACAGCCGCACCATCCAGACACCCAGAATGTGGAGACGTCACAAATCCTGAGGGAATTTTGCAAGATCTCCAAATAAAGTGGGTGCCTCGCTGGGCAAAACCACCTCTCCTGGCCCCCACCTCTGTCAATGACTCACCAGGGAGAAAGCCAGGGACATCCACAAACGTGATGAGTGGAATATTGAATGCGTCACAGAATCGGACAAAACGAGCCCCTTTCACAGATGAATTAATGTCCAAGCATCCTAGAAAAAGACAAATCATCCAGCTGAGCTTCTGGGCAATTCCCAGTCCCACCCACACTGGGAACGTGCCCTCAGCAACCATGCAGAGCTGGTTACTAAGGAGGCACCAAAGTTACCTCCTCAAAAAACGGCTAAGGGGATCTTCACACTCCAGGAAAAACTGGGAAGACAGGAGAACCCACCTGGCACTGGCCAGAGGGCCACGGAGTGGCGCCACCCGTGAGGGTCTGGAAGCAAAGCCCAGGGCAGGCAGCCAGTCTCAGCCTCATAAATTGAAGGGCTGCTTGCTGCCACCTGATGCACAGCCTGCCTCGCCCCTGCAGCCAGTCGTGGGAGGTGACATTCAGGGGCTGGTCTTAGAGAGTCCCTGTACCCTGCAATCAGATTCTGGCTTCACCAGCTATAGCCATGTGTCAGGTTAATTACTTCACTTTCTGAGCCTGAGATTCGCCACCTGAAAAGCAGGGGTGTTATCCCCCTCCCACCATAGCTGTAAGGATTACAGGAGATGGTATCTGGGAAAGGGCACAGAATGAGAGCTCAGTTACTAGTAAACCCTCTCCTACAACACTTTGCAAAGTATTTTATGAAGCCAGCATTACCCCGATACCAAAACAAGAAAGGGACATTACAAGAAAATGCAGACCAAAATCCCTCATGAACATAGATACAAACAGTCCTAAGATATTACCAAATCAAATCCAGCATTAGATAAAAACACTGATGCATCATGACCAAGTGCAGTTATACCCAAGAATTCGGACTTGATTTAATGTGTGAAAAGCAAT
Source organism: Mesoplodon mirus (assembly GCF_964341445.2). Classification (NCBI taxonomy): domain Eukaryota; kingdom Metazoa; phylum Chordata; class Mammalia; order Artiodactyla; family Ziphiidae; genus Mesoplodon; species Mesoplodon mirus. The sequence goes on along the minus strand of NC_138982.1, from coordinate 3,227,130 downwards.
GAAATTATTAAAGGAGAACAACCATATGGTCACTTCAATAGATATAAACATCTGAGAAAATCCAACATTCATAATTAAAAACTAGCAGTAAACTAGGAGTACAATTGAACTTCCATTATCTGATAAAGAATATCTACAAAAAAACTTATATACTCATGGATTAGAAGAATAAATAAATCCCCAAACTGATCTATACCAGTGCTGCCCGAAAGAGCTTTCTATGATGATGAAAATGTTCTCTGGCTCTGCTATTTGTTGACATAGTAGCCACTAGCCACATGCGGCTACCGAATACTTGAAACATGACTAGTAAAAGTGAGAGACTAAGTTCCTCATTGTATTTAATTTTAATTACTTATACTATTTTAATTATTTTAGATTTAAAGTTTAATAGCAAGTATAGTGGAGAAATCTGTATTTTTCAAACAATTCCTATCAAAATCATAGGGATTTCTGATAAGCAGATTCTAAGATTCACATGGTTAATACAAAGGAGACAGAATGGTCAAAACGGTATTTTCTTTTTTAAAATATCAGTATAGGAAGACTTACACTAACTGACTTGAAGACTCACAAAAGCAGGGCTTCTCAGTCTTGGTATTATCAACAATTTGGACAGGATAATTCTTTGCTGTGGGTGTTGGACTTCTGCACGTAGGATGTAGGGCAGCATCTCTGGCCTGCACCCACTAGATGCCAGTAGCACACCCCTCCACCCCTCATCCCCTCTGTGACAACCAAAAGTGTTTCCAACACTGCCACATGTTCCCAGGATATTGAAATTGTCCCTGGTGAGAACCACCAAGAACTACAAAGCTACAGTAATCAAGACAGTATGGCAGAGGCACAGAGGTAGGCAAAAACAGCAATGAAACAGGATAGATTGTGAAGAAACAGGCCCACACAACTGATTTTAGACCAGGCACCAAAACAATTCAGTGTGGAAAGTAAGTCTTGTTAACTAATGGTGATGGAACAATTAAATATCTGTATGGAAAAAAACGGAAGTAGACTCCTGTTTCACTCTATACTCTATACACAAAAATTAGTCCAAAATGGATTGTAGATCTTAACATAACCCACAACTACAAAGCTCCTAGAAGATGTTGTGGACTATCTTTGAAACTTTGTAGTAGGCAAAGATTTCCTGGACAGGACACAAAAAGTTCTAATCAGAAGTAAAAACACTGATAAATGGGACTTTACCAAGTTTTTAAAATAATGGGAATCAAAAGACACCACTAATTAAATGAATAAACAAGTCACAGACCAGGAAAAAAATATTTAAAATACATATATCTGACAAAGGATTCACATCCAGAATATATAAAGAACCCTACAAATCAACAATAAAAAGACAACTCAAAAAATAATAGCAATAGGCAAAACTTCCCTCTTGCCTAATGCATTTTCTGATGATAGAAATGTTCCATATCTTGTTTTGAATGGTGAATACAAAATTGTATAAACTGCCAAAACCCATCCCAATGAACATGTAATTTACTGTGCCTAAACTGTAACTCAATAAAAGAAAAATCTATGTTAATGACTTGAAATAAAGAATGTGAGTGATGAGTCCTGGGATGAAGACAATTCTAAATTAAGAAACCACAAGAAGTACAAAGAGGCCAGAATAAAAATCAAAATGAAGAAAAATACAAGCAATGACAACCAAAACAAGATAAAATCGTTGGGGAAATGAACACAGTCAGAAATGGAAAACCTGTGGCCCTGAGCTGCCAAGAGTGGGCCCCAGGTCCACTAAGATGATGGCCCCATCATCTTAGGCCCTAGTCCAGGCCTGACAGAGCCCCTGGCACCCAGAGAGCCCAATGAGCCCTGGCTTCCTACAGGAAGAAATGAGAACCAGTGTCAAGGGGGAGGAGGAGTGGGGGAGGGAAGGATCGGGAGTTTGGGATTAGCAGGTGCAAACTAGTATATATAGGTTGGATAAACAACAAGGTCCTAGGGTACAGCACAGGGAACTGTATTCAGTATCCAGTGATAAACCATAATGGAAAAGAATATATATACGTATAACTGAGTCACTTTGCTGTATAGCAGAAATCAACACAACACTGTAAATCAACTCTACTTCAATAAAAAAGAAAAAGAAATGAGAACCAGAAAAGAGGCCTCCTCTGTGAGCCTCTAAAGCTGCCTTTTGTGACACCCCATAAACATCACAAAGAATTACTGAGTCAAGGGCTTCACTGGTGGCACAATGGCTGAGAGTCCGCCTGCCGATGCAGGGGACACGGGTTCGTGCCCCAGTCCGGGAAGATCCCACATGCCGCGGAGAGGCTGGGCCCGTGAGCCATGGCCGCTGAGCCTGAGCGTCCGGAGCCTGTGCTCCGCAATGGGAGAGGCCACAACAGTGAGAGGCCCATGTACCGCAAAAAAAAAAAAAAAAAAAAAAAGAACCACCTATAGACATCTGGGGTGAAAGATTACGGTTGAGATTCCCTAAGGCCTTGGAGGAAAAAAACAGGGAGAGAGGGGGTTTGGGGGTGGGGATTAGGGCATTCAAGATCACCTGTGTATACAAGGGACTTCAGAAAGACGCAGACATGCTAGAGCCAGATGCATGTTCAGAAAAGACCTGAGAAGGGAAATCAGAAAATACCTTGAACGGATCAGTGGAATGGAATAGAGAGCCCAGAAATAAACCCACATACCTAGGGACAATTAATCTTTGACAAAGAAGGCAAGAATATACAATGGGAAAAGACGGTCCTTCAGCAAGTGGCGTTAAGAAAGTTGTACAGCCACATATAAATCAATGAAGTTAGAACACACCCTCACACCATACACAAAAATAAACTCAAAATGGCTTAAAGACATAAATATACGACAAGACACCATAAATGTCCGAGAAGAGAACTTAGGCAAAACATTCTCTGACATAAATTGTACCAATGTTTTCTTAGGTCAGTCTCCCAGGGCAACAGAAATAAAAGCAAAAATAAAAAATGGGACTTAATCAAGCTTATAAGCTTTCACACAGCAAAGGAAACCATAAACAAAATGAAAAGACAACCTACACACTGGGAGAAAATATTTGCAAATGATGCAACCAACAAGGGCTTAATTTCCAAAATATATAAAGAGCTACAATTCACTAACAACAACAACAAAAAAACCCAATTGAAAAATGGGCAGAAGACCTAAATAGACATTTCTCCAAAGAAGACATACAGATGGCCAATAGACACATGAACAGATGCTCATCATTGCTAATTATTAGAGAAATGCAAATCAAAACTATAATGAGGCACCACCTCACACCAGTCAGAATGGTCATCATTAAAAAGTCTACAAGTAATAAATGCTGGAGAGGGTTTGGAGAAAAGGGAATCCTCCTACACAGGTGTGGTTGACATATGATCCAGCAATCCCACTCCTGGGCATATACCCAGACAAAATTATAATTCAAAAAGATGCATGCACCCCTATGTTCACAAAAGCACTATTTACAATAGTCAAGACATGGAAACAACCTAAATGTCCAGTGACAGACGAATGGATAAAGATGATGTGGTATATATATAATGGAATATTATTCAGTCCCTAAAAAGAATGAAATAATGCCATTTGCAGCAACATGGATGGACCCAGAGATGATCATACTAAGTAAATTAAGTCAGGCAGAGAAAGACAAATACCATATGATATCACTTATATGTGGGATCTAAAATATGACACAAATGAACTTGTCTACAAAACAGAAACAGACTCACAGACATAGAAAACACACTTGTGGTTGCCACGAGGGGGTGGGGGAGGATTGGGAGTTTGGGATTCATAAACTATTATATATAGAATGGATAAACAACAAGGTCCTGCCATACAGCACAGGGAACTAACAATATATTCAATATCCTGTGATAAACCAGAATGGAAAAGAATATGAACAAGAATATATATGTGTATAATTGAGTCACTTTGCTGTACAGCAGAAATTAACACAACATTGTAAAACAACTATACTTCAATAAAAAAGTTTTTAAAAATAAAATACCTTGAGATGAATTAAAATGAAAACATAACATTACAAAAGACCTGAGAAGACCTTAGGCTTTAACCTTGGGCTGATACCTAAACTCAGTGTAAGTCTGGCTACATGTTGAAGGACAGCCTCAGTACAGAGACAATTTGCAAAGACTAGGAGAGATGTTTTCTTATTTGTCTGTTTTGGCACCTGGTGTTCAAGGTAATCTCTGTTAAAACAATAGCTGGACACAAGCTTAGGGAAACAACAAGGAATATAGCCTCTGCAAAAACAGCTGGGAAAAGTCACTAGACAAATGGACTACTACAGCATTCAACAATCAAAAAAACAACAAACTCTGGAAAAAGGGGAGAATATGATTTCCAGAGTTACCGCATTATAATATTCAAATGTTCAGTTTCCAACAAAAAATAGCAAAGCATACAAAAAAACAGGAAAGTACAGCCATTCAAATGAGCAAAATAAATTAAAAGAATCCATCCCGCAGAAGCCCAGACAATAAACTTACTAAACAAAGATTTTAAATCAACTGTCTTAAATATGCTCAAGGAGGTAAAGGAAAACATGAAGAACTAAAAAAATCAGGGAAAAAAAGTATGAACAAAATGAGAATATCAATAAAGAAAAATTATTAAAAGGAACCAAACAGAAATTCTATGGCTGAAAAGTACAATAACTGAAATGAAAAGTTCACTACAGGGGTTCAACAACAGACCTGAGTAGACAAGAAGGATAAGGAAACTTGAAGAAAACTTAAATAATCCAATCTGAGGAGCAGAAAGAAAAGAAAAAATGAAGTGAATAGAGACTAAGGGACCTATGGAATATCATCAACTGAACTGACATATACCGCATGGCAGTACCAGAAGGAAGAGAGAGAGAGAAAGGGGCAGAGAGATTATTTGAAGAAATAATGTCCAAAAACTTCTCAATTTTGGCACAAGACGTGAAGCTACAAATTCAAGAAACTCTAAGTAGGATAAACTCATACACACCCATACTGAGACACATTATAGTCAAATTATTAAAAGACAAAGACAGAATCTTGAAAGTAGCAAGAGAAAAGTGACTCATCATACACAAAGAATCTTCAGGGCTTCCCCGGTGGCACAGTGGTTGAGAATCCGCCTGCCAATGCCGGGGACACGGGTTTGATCCCTGGCCTGGGAAGATCCCACATGCTGCAGAGCAACTAAGCTCGTGTGCCACAACTACTGAGCCTGTGCTCTAGAGCCCGTGAGCCACAACTACTGAGCCCGCGTGCCGCAACTACTGAAGCCCACGCGCCTAGAGCCCGTGCTCCACAATGAGGGAAGCCACTGCAATGAGAAGCCCACGCACAGCAAAGAAGAGTAGCCCCCGCTCGCCGCAACTAGAAAAAGCCCGCGTGCAGCAACGAAGACCCAACACAGCCAAAAATAAATAAATGATTTTTTTAAAAAAAGAATCTTCAATAAGATTACCAAATGGGATACATATTTATAGTGCTGAAAGTTCTGTTTTTTATGGTAGTTCTATTTTTAGTTTTTTGAGAAACCTCCATACCATTTTGCATAGTGGCTGCACCAATCTACATTCCCACCAACAGTGTACAGGGTTCCCTTTTCTCCACATCCTTGCCAACATTTGTTATTTGTGTCCTTTTTGATGATAGTCATTCTGACAGGTGTGACGTGATATCTCATTGTGGTTTTGATTTGCATTTCCCTGATGATTAGCAAGGTTGAACATCTTTTCATGTGTCTATTGGTTATATGCATTTCCTCTTTGGAAAAATGTCTGTTCAGTTCTTCTGCCACAGTAATTCCACTCCTAGGAATATATCCAAAACACCCAAAAACACTAATGTGAAAAAATACATGCACCCCAATGTTCACAGCAGCATTATTTATAATTGCCAAGATATGTAAGCAACCTAAGTGTCCATCAACAGATGAATGGATACAGAAGATGTGGTATATATATACATACAATGGAATACTACTCAGACATAAAAAGAACAAAATTTTGCCATTTGCAGCAATATGGATGGACTTGGAAGGCATTATGCTAACTGAAATACAGTTAAGTCCCCTACATATAAAGGAGTTCCGTTCAAGTGTGGTCGTAAGTCCAATTTGTTTGTTAAGTGCAGAAAAGTTAGCCTAGCTACATAGTAATTGTGGTAATAGGTTTATAATACTTTTCACACAAGTAATACATAAAATACAAACACAAAAACTAAAGAAAACATGTTTAACCTTACAGTACAGTACCCTGAAAAGTACAGTAGTGTGGTACAACAGCTGGCATCCAGGGGCTGGCATCGAGTGAACAGGCAAGAAGAGTTACTGACTGGAGGAGGGAGAGGAGGTGGGAGATGGTAGAGCTGAAGGATCGTCAGCCACAGGACACAGAGGGCAAGCTGCAATCTCACTCACGCCTGATGGCGCAGGTTCTGGTTCCTCGCTGGATTCAATTCCATCTACCTTCTTGAAGAAACAAACCAGTGATGTCTGGGTAGTAGCCCTTTTTTTCCTCATCGTAGATGACACGGTGGCACTGGATTGCATTCTGCAAGACTGCTGCTACCTTTGTTTACCGTTCTACGTTCGGGTCCTGTGCCTCAAAAACTAACAGTGCCTCCTCAAATAAAGAAAATCCCCTTGCTATTTCCTACATCGTGAACCTCTTAGGTTCTTCAGTTACTTCTTCTTCTTCTTGTCTCTCTTCATCGTTTCTCTGGGCCACCAATTCCATCAGTTCTTCATTAGTAAGCTCCCATGTTGCACAGCAAGGAGTTCAATGAAGTCGTCCTCTTGCAGATCTAGCTCCAGCTTCTCGCTGAGGGTCACTAAGTTGCTGAAGACCTCTTTGGACTCCTCATCCACCTTCTCAAATCCATGAAAATCGTGAACAAACTGCAGGCAAAGGTTCTTCCAAACCCCATTCCTGGTGATGGCCGTAACCTCATGCCAAGCAAAGTCAGTGTTTTTTATGGCCTTGTAGATGTTATAGTCCTTCCAAAATTGTCGCAAGTTTGTTCCTGATTTGTTACTCTCCTTTACTGCCTGATGAAAAGTGTGACATAAGTAATATTTCTTGAAAGTCGCTATAACCCCTGGTCCATAGGTTGGACGAGTGACATAGTATTTCGGTGGCAGATGCACTACAGGACATTGGAATGAAAGTTGTCCATGAATGGGGGCTGGCCCAGAGCACTGTCGAGCAGCAAAAGAATGCTGAATGGGACGTCCTTCTCCAAACAATATTTCTCCACCTCCGGGATAAAGTGGTGGAAAAACCAGTCCTGGAAAATGGCCTGTGTAACCAGGCTTTGGGGTTACTCTTCCACACAACAGGAAGAGAGCCCTTGGCTATGTTTTTAAGGGCTCTTGGGTTCTCTGAATGATAAACTAAGAGAGGCTTCAGCTTTATATCACTGGAAGTATTGCCACCAAACAACAGAGTTAGCTTATCCTTTGCTGCTTTATAGGCTGGCATCAACTTTTCCTTCTTACTGATGTAACTTCGGTCTGGCATCCTCTTCCAGTACAGTCCTGTCTCATCCACATTAAAAACCTGCTTGGGTGAATACACGCCTTCATCAATCATTTCCCAAAGCATTTCAGGAAATTCCTGGGCAGCTACCATATTGTGAAGGTTGGCTCTAGTCTTGAAGCAATGAAATCAGCCATGGCTGGCATTAAAAGATGCACCCTCTGATTCTTCACCGTGTTTCTTCGTCAAGTCTTCATAAAGGCTTTTAGCTTTCTCTTGAGCCAGCATTAAGCTGAACTGATCCTGCATCCACACACTGAGTTTCTCATCTCCTCCATCACTCTTCCACACTTCTTCAATAGTATTGTTGACATCATCAGCACAGCAGACCTCATGTTCCATGATCTTGTCCTTGTTCTTTAGAATTGTGCTGATGGTTGAACAATTCATGTTATAAGAATGACTGATGTCTACCACCTTTTTGCCTTGCTCCACTTTCTCAATTATTTTAACTTTTCTTTCCACTGTTACCGCTTGGCACTTCTTAACAGTACCCAATACATCACCACTGGTTTCAGGCTCATGTCCGGACATCCTGGGCTTGAAATAAAGATACTGCACTGCTGTACTCTATACTGTACTGTACGGTAAACTACACAAAAGCACAACCACCTGTAGAGAATGCTGCGTGGCATGGCCAAAAAGAGCCAAACAAAACAAAACAAAAAAATGAAGCCCACAAAGGTTCACTGGTGAATTCTACAAAACCTTTAAAAGTGAAATTACACCAATTCTCTACAATCTCTTCTAGAAGATATAATCAGAGGGAAAACTTCCTAACTCATTCTATGAGGCCATCATCACCCTAATACCCAAACCAGGCAAAAACATCACAAGAAAACTACAGACCAGTGTCTCTCACAAACATAAATGCAATAATCCTCAACAAAATGTTTAACAAATCAAACTCAGTAACATACAAAAATAATTATACACCACTTCCAAGTGGGATTTATCCCAGGTAATGCAAGCCTGATTCAACATCTGAAAAACAATTCATGTACTCCATTACATCAACAGGCTAAAGAAGAAAAGTCACATGAACGTATCAATAGATCTAGAAAAGCATTCACAAAATCCAACACCTACTCATGATAAAAAACTCTCAGTGAACTAGAAATTCAGGGGATCATTCTCAGCTTCATAAAGAACATCTACAAAAACCTATAGCTAACATCATACGTAATGGTGTAAAACTAGAAGCTTTCCCACTAAGATCAGGTATAATGCAAGAATGTGCCCTCTCACCATTCGTTTTCAAAACCGTACTGGAAGTCCTAGCTAGTACAATGGAACAAGAAAAGGAAATATATAAAAGGCATACAGATTGGGAAGGAAGACATCAAACTTTCTTTGTTTACAGACGACATGACTGTCTATGTAGAAAATCCTAAAGAACAAAAGTACTGCTGAAACTAATAATTATAGCAAAGCTGCAGGACACAAAGTGAATTTATTAAAGTCAATCACTTTCCTATATACCAGCAATGAATTTGAAACTAACAACATAATACCATTTACATTAGCGCACACCCCCCAAAATACACAGGCATAAATCTAACAAAACAAGATCTATGAGGAAAATTACAAAACTCTGATGAACAAAATAAAAAAGCTAAATAAGTAGAGATATTCCATGTTCATGGATAGAACGACTCAATATCATCAAGGGGTATTGGTGAAATAAATCAATGGAACAGAATAAAGAGCCCAGAAATAGACCTACATAAATATAATCAACTGATCTTTGACAAAGGACCAAAAGTAATACAATGGAAGAAAAACAGTCTTTTTAACAAATGATGCCGGAACTGCTGGACATCCACATCCAAAAAAACTGATGTAGACAAACTTTATACCTTTAACAAAAATTAACTCAAAATGGATCCACAGACCTAAATGTAAAACACAAAACTATAAAACTCATAGAAGATAACATGGGAGAATACCTAGGTGGCCTTGGATATGGCAGTAACCTTTTAGATACACTACTTTCAAAGGCATGATCTATGAAAGAAATAATTGGTAAGCTGGACTTCACTAAAATTTAAAACTTCTCCTCTGTGAAAGACACTATCTAGAGAATGAGAAGACAACCACCGACTGGGAGAAAATATTTGCAAAACACACAATCTGATAAAGGATTGCTATCTAACATATACAAAGAACTCTCAAAACTTGTGGAAGAATTCCAATCTAAAACAGAACTGGAGGATGTAATTGGAAAATCTCACACATGTGCCCTCAGGAAGACAAAACTTAAGGACTAAGAAACTGATTTCCTTTAAAGGCCTGAGTTACAGAACACTGATAATGCCAAACTTTTCTCAGATGACAGGGGGTTGATCAGGGGTTATCTCATATCAACCTTGGGAAGTTTCATGAATGGCAGATGACCCAGGTCAGGATGGACTCACAAAGTGGGCTGAATTGAGTTTTGTTTCTGTGACTGGACTGATTTTATCTGCTCAGGAAGTTTTCAAGGCTGGTCTCCATTTGTTGTTTATTTTAACTGACTCTAACTGGACTCTCCCCTCTTTACATTTCCTGTCCATAAATACAACCTGCCCCAAACCCTCAATGGACTCACCTGTAGCTTGCTACAGTTTGCTTGTCCTGAATTACAGTTCCTCTGCTATTCCTGAATAAACTCATCTTTTTGAGTTTACCTTTCTTTAGGTCAAACAAACACAACAATAAGAAAACGACCCAATTAAAAACTGGCCAAAGACCTGAACAGATACCTCACCAAAGAAAACACAGACAGGGCAAATAAGCATATGAAAAGATGCTCCACATCATACGTCATCAGGGAAATGGAAATTAAAGTGAGACACCACTACACACTTCTCAGAATAGCCAAAATGCAGAACACTGAGAACACCAAAAGCTGACAAGGATGTGGAGCAACAGGAACTCTCCTTCACTGCTGGTGGGGATGCAAATTAGTACAGCCACTCTGGAAGACAGTTTGGCAGTTTCTTACAAATTAAACATACTCTTACCATTTGAGCCAGCAATCATGCTCCTCGGTATTTATCCAAATGAGTTGAAAACTTACATCCACACAAAAACCTGCACACAAATGTTTTTAGCAGCTTTATATGAGTCACTGCCAAAACTTAAAAGTAGCCAGGATGTCTTTCAGTAGGTGAATGGATAAATGAACTGTGATATATCCAGACAATGTAATATTAACACTAAAAAGAAATCAGCTATCAAGCCGTGAAAAGACACAGAGGAAACGTGAATCATAGAGTATGTGGCCTTATCAGACCAGCTTCCTCCATATAACTAACTGGAAGAGGCTAATCTGAAAAAGCTACATACTGTAGGATTCCAACTATATGACATTTTGGGAAAGGAAAACTATGGAAACAGTAGAAGGATGAGTGGTTGCCAGGGGTTTATCAGGCTATCAGGGTTAGGGGGAAGGGAGTGATGAATAGGTGGAGCACAGAGGATTTTTAGGGCAAGTGAAACTATTTTATATGATGCTACAAATGGTGGATACATGTCATGACACATTTATCCAAACCTACAGAATATCCAATGCCAAGAGTCAACCCTACAGTCAACCATGGACTTGTAATGATGTGTCAATGTACATTCCATAATTGTAACAGACATACTGCTCTGGTTCAGAATACTGATAGTGGGGTAGGCTGTACATGTGTGAAAACAGAGCGTATATGAGAATGCTGTTGTTTCCACTCAATTTTACTGTGAAGCTAAAAGAAGCTCTAAAAAGTAAAGTTTATTTAAAAAAAAAAAAAAGATTAGACACCATGACCAAATGGGATATATCCCAGGAATGCAAAAGTGGTTCAATATACAAAAAGTCAATCAGTATAATACACCACATTAATAGAACAAAGGACAAAAGCTACATGAACAACTCAATCGACATAGAAAAGGCATTTGGCAAAATATATCACCTTTCATAAAACACTCAGAAAACTACAAATAGAAGGAAATTTCCCCAACATGATGTAGACCATATATGACAAACCCACAGCTAACATCGTATTCTATAGTGAAACACAAAGTTCTCTCCCTAAGATCAGGAACAAGACAGGGATGCCCACTGGCACCACTGCTATTCAACACCGTGCTGGAAGTTCCAGGCAGAGCAAGTAGACAAGAAAAAAAAAAATAAAAGGCATCTAAATTGGAGAAGAAGACGCAAAACTATCTTTATATGCATTAAATATGATCTTATATGTAGACAATTCCAGAGAATCTACAGGAAAGCTACTAAAGCTAATAAATTCAGCAGAGTTGCAGGTTACAAGATCAGCAAACAAAAGGCAGTTGCATAGTTGTCTTTCTATATACCAATCATGAACAATCCAAAAAAGAAATTGAGAAAGGAATTCCGTTTACAATAGCAACTAAAAGAATAAAACAGGAGTAAATTTAACCAAGACATTAAAGACCTGTGCAGTAAAAACTACAAAACACTGCTGAAGAAATAAAAGAAGACCAAAATAAATGGAAAGGGGACATCCCTTTTGGTGTAGTGGTTAAGAATCTGCCTAACAATGCAGGGGATGTGAGTTTGATCCCTGGGCTGGGAAGATCCCACATGCCATGGAGCAACTAAGCCTGTGCACCACGACTACTGAGTCTGCACTCTAAAGCCTGCAAGCCACAACTACTGAGCCCACGGACCGCAACTACTGAAGCCCGCACAATCTGGGACCTGCATGTCGTAACTACTGAGCCCACGTGCTGCAACTACTGAAGCTCGCGCACCTACAGCCCGTGCTCAGCAACAAGAGAAGTCACTGAAATAAGAAGACCATGCACCGCCAACAGAGAGTAGCCCCCACTCATCACAACTAGAGAAAGCCCATGTGTAGCAATGAAGACCCAACACAGCAAAAAATTTTAAATAAATAAATAATAAATGGAAAGACATCCTGTGTTCATAAGTTAGAAAACTTTACACTGTTAAAATATCAACACTTCATAAAGTGATCAGCAGATTCAATGCAATCACTACCAAAATTCCAACAACATTTTTTGTAGAAATGGAAAGGCCAATAGTCAAATCTATATGGAATTGCAAGGGGCCCCAAAAAGCCAAAATAATCTGAAAAGGAAGAACATGAGAAGACTCACACTTCCCAATATTAAAACTTACTACAAACCTACAGTAATCAAAACAGTGCGATACTAGAACATGAATAGACTTGCAGACCAAAGGAATAGTATTGAGACCCCAGAAATAAACTCATACATCTACAGCCCACTGATGTCTGACAAAAATGCCAAGTCCATTCAAAAGGGAAAGAATAGTCTATTCAACAAATGGTGCTGGGATAACTGAATTTCCACGTGCAAAAGAATGAAGCTCACTACAAATGCTAATGCATATATATGGAATATTAAAAAGAATGGTACGTACTGATGAACCTAACTGCAGGGAAGGAATAAAGATATAGAGAATGGACTTGAAGACACAGGGTGGGAGGGGGAAGCTGGGGTGAAGTGCGAGTAGCATCGACATATATACACACCAAATGTAAAATAATTAACTAGTGGGAAGCAGCCGCATAGCACAGGGAGGTCAGCTCGGTGCTCTGCGATGACCCAGAGGGGTAGGATAGGGAGGCTGGGAGGGAGGCTCAAGAGGGAGGGCATATGGGGACATACGTATGCATATGGCTGATTCACTTTGGTGTACAACAGAAACTAACACAGTATCGTGAAGCAATTATACTCCAATAAAGATCTATTAAAAAAAAGAAGAATGAAGCTGAACCCCTAACTTACACTATATGTAAAAATTAACTCAAAACTGATCAAACCTAAATGTGAAAACTAAAAGCATAAAACTCCTAAAAGAGGGCTTCCCTGGTGGCGCAGTGGTTGAGAGTCCGCCTGCCGATGCAGGGGACGCGGGTTCGTGCCCCGATCCCGGAGGATCCCGCGTGCCGCGGAGCGGCTGGGCCCGCGAGCCATGGCCGCGGAGCCTGTGTGTCCGGAGCCTGTGCTCCGCAACGGGAGAGGCCACAGCAGTGAGAGGCCCGCGTACAGCAAAAAAAAAAAAAAAAAAAAAAAAAACTCCTAAAAGAAAACATAGGTGAAAAACTCTATGACATTGGATTTGCAAATAAGTTCTTATATATGACTCCAAAAGCACAAGCAACCAAAAACAAAGAGAGAAAGAAAGAGAATTAGACTTCATCAAATTTTATAACTTTTGTATATCAAATGACGTTATCTAGAAAGTGTAAAGACAACCTACAGAATGGAAGAAAATATTGCAGATCATTTATCTGGTAAGGGTTTAATATCCAGAATATACAAAGAATGCTTGTAACTCAACAACAACAAAAAAACTCTAAGAAATTAAAAAATGGGCAAAGGACATGAATAGACATTTCTCCAAAGATATGCAAATAGCCAATGAGCCTAAGAAAAGATGCTCAACATCCCTAATCATTAGGGAAATATAAATGAAAACCACAATGGGATAATACATCACACCCATGAGGACTGGCTATTATCAAAATATACCAGAAAATAACAAGTGTTGACGAATATGAAGAAATTGGAACCCTGTCCATTGCTAATGAGAATGTAAAACAGTGCAGCCACTGTGGAAAACGGTGTGATGTTTCCCCAAAAAAGTAATCCTAAAATTACCATATTATTCAGTAATTCCACAACTAGGTGTATACCCAGAAGAACTGAAAACAGGTTTTCGAACAAATACTTGTACACCAATGTTCACTGTGACATTATTCACAATAGCAAAAAGGTGGAAACAACCCAAGCGTCCATCAACAGATAAATGATTAAACAAAATGCAGTTATACACATGCAATGGAATATTATATAGACATGAAAAGTTAAAATGAAGTTCTGATACATGCTACAATATGAATGAACCCTGAAAACATTATGCTAAGTAAAACAAGCCAGATGCAAAGGAACAAATATTGTATGACTCCACTTATATGGCATACCTAGAATAGGTAAATTCACAGAGGGTAGATTAAGATTACCAAGGGTGGGAGGTAGGATGGAAATGAATTGTCTATTTGGGATGATTTGAAATTTGGGGGGGAAAGTTAGTGGTAATGGGCTCACACATTGTGAATGTAATTGATGCCACTGCACTGTACCTTTAAAAATGGTTAAAATAATATCAAAAAAACAAACAACCCAATCAAAAAATGGGCAGAAGACCTAAATAGACATTTCTCCAAAGAAGACATACAGATGGCCAACAGGAACATGAAAAGATTCTCAACATCACTAATTATTAGAGAAATGCAAATCAAAACTACAATGAGGCAACATTTCACACCAGTCAGAACGGCCATCAGCAAAAAATCTGAAACAATAAATGCTGGAGAGGGTGTGGAGAAAAGGGAACCCTCTTGCACTGTTGGTGAGAATGTAAGTTGGTGCAGCCACTGTGGAAAACACTATGGAGGTTCCTAAGAAAACTAAAAATACAGCTACCATATGATCCAGCAACCCCACTCCTGGGTATATATACAGAAAAGACAAAAACTCTAATTTGAAAAGACACATGCACACCAATGTTCACTGCAGCTCTATTTACAATAGCCAGGACATGGAAGCAACCTAAGTGTCCATCAACAGATGAATGGATAAAGAAGATGTGGTGTATATATATATAATGAAATATTACTCACCCATAAAAAAGAATGAAATATTGCCATCTGAAGCAACGTGGATGGACCTAGAGATTATCATACTGAGTGAAGTAAGTCAGACAGAGAAAGACTAATATATGTTATCACTTATATGTAGAATCTAAAAAATAATACAAATGAACTTATTTATGAAACAAAAACAGATTCACAGACATAAAAAACAAACTTATGGTTACCAAAGAGGAAAGGGGAGGGGTGAGGGATAAATTAGGAGTATTGGAATAACAGATACACATAACTATATATAAAATAAACAATAAGGATTTACTGTATAGCACAGGGAACTATATTCAATATCTTGTAATAACCTATAATGGAAAAGAATCTGAAGAAGTTATATATGTACATATATATATATATATATATATATACACACATATGGCTGAAGCACTTTGCTGTACACCTGAAACTAACACTATATTGCAAATCAACCATAGTTTAGTAACAAAAAAAAAGGTTAAAATGGCAAATTTTATGTTATATATACTTTACCACAATAAAAAACATTTTTACAAACCTTTTTCTAAAGACAAGGAGAAACTGCCACAGCAGAAATAAAAGATGAGGCTAGGTCAAAAAGGGAGGGTGTAAGCGTCCCACATAGGGATTCAAAGGAAACCTAAGAAGGAAAATAGTAAGGAGGGAAGCAGTAGCCAGAGTCCCCAACCCCACCCAGAGCACAACCATGGAAGAGTCCCCCACACCCTGGCTGTGACTCAAGTCTGACCATCTCACCAGAAAGCTGTGGGGTTACAGACACAGCAAGATGCTGTTAACTTGTCATGGATGGGGGACTTCCCTGATGGCGCAGTGGTTAAGAATCTGCCTGCCAGTGCAGGTGACACGGGTTCGAGCCCTGGTCCGGGAAGATCCCACATGTCATGGAGCAACTAAGCCCGTGCACCACAACTACTGAGCCTGCGCACCACAACTACTGAGCCCGCATGCCACAACTACTGAAGCCCACACGCCTAGAGCCCATGCTCCACAACAAGAGAAGCCACCAAAATGAGAAGCCCACGCACCGCAACAAAGAGTAGCCCCTGCTCGCTGCAACTAGAGAAAGCCTGTGTGCAGCAACGAAGACCCAACGCAGCCAAATTAATTAATTAATTTTTTTAAAAAGCGTATATAACTTGTCATGGACCAGCTGTTCTCCTGGCACCATCAAAAGGCACTAGAGAGAAAACTGTGAATAAGACACTAACACCCCTGGCCTCATGGGGCTCATAGTTTAGTGGGTGAGTCATAATGTAACTAGGGGGACAGAAAGCAGGCCTCTGAAAAAGTAAAGACCTTAAAAGTTGAGGAGGAAAGTTATCTATAAACCCTTAAAAAATTAGAGAAGCATGAAAGAAGCATTTTCAGATGCTTATGTTAATTTTGAGAAATTAAGAGACAAAGGAGCTTTCACAACTTCAGCTATTGATATTTGAGTTTTGTTCTCTGGCCACTGAAGGCCGTGTCTGAGGTAAAGGCAGAAGATGGGCACCTTGGGCCCAGGCAGCCCTGGCTCCCAACCACCCCCCAAGGTCTATGAGAGCGTCTCCCTCCTACCTGAAGCCACTTTAGGTTGGTTGCCAACAATTCCAACAGTCCTCCCATTCATTCTTGCAAAACCAACAATGATGTTCTTGGCATAACTGGGCATGATCTCAAAAAATTCTCGCTCATCAACAACCTGCAGGGATAAATTTACTCCTCAGCTCAAAATGATAAACAAGATCCAACTCCATTATAGAATGACAGACATTTACAGAATTACAGGCCGGATAGCTACTCCCTACCACAGGTTCTCCCAGGAAGCAGGACAACAGGCAGAGGCAGTACCTCCTCCCTGCTGGAAGGGAAAACACTCTCATACACAACTGGAAGAGGATAAACCAGTACAGTCTTTTTTAAAGGTTCTATTTGAACTTGGCATATTTAATACACTTTTTTTTACCTTACTTTGAAATCATTTCAAACTTTCATAAAAATTTCCAGAATACAAAAAAATTTAAATATCCTTCACCCAGATTCCCCATTTATTAACGTTTTACCATGTAAGCTTCATAGTTCCCTCTCCCAACCTGCCTACCCTGCTTTTCTCTCTGTCTCTTAAGTATGTGTCAATATATATAGTCTCTAACTATATATATATCCATATACACAACATTTTTCCTGAACTGTTTGAGAATAAGTTACAGACACGATGCCTCTTTACCTCTAAGTACCTAAGTGTCCACCTCCTAAGAACAGGACATTCTCTTCTATAACTTCAGTGATATTATCAAAATCAGGAAATTAACATTAATATAATATTATCCATTATAAAACCTTATTCAAATTTCACCAGTTATTCCAATAACATCCCTTATAGCAACAAAAATCTGGTTCTAGAACCTGACCCAAGATCACCTGGTACTCTGAGTGGTCATGTGGTCTCTTTAGCCTGCCTTGATTCTTTCCCCTCAATCTTTGTCTTTTATGTTCATAACATCTTTGAAGACTACAGATCAGTTACTTGGTTATTTGGGTTTCACGTTTGTTCACGTTTAATTTCAGGTAAAGCGCTTTTGGCAGAATATCACAGAAGTGACCCTCTCAAGTGCATCACATCAAAAGGCACATGATATCAATTTGTCCATTAATGGTGGTGATATATGTCAGATTTCTCCCCTGTAAAGTTACTATTTTTCCACTTGTAATTAATAAGTATTCTGTGGGGAAATATTCTGAAATTATGTAAAAATCCTATGCTTCATCAAGCTTTTACCTAGTAGGTTTAGTTAGCATTCATGGATGATCCTTGCTTATTAACCCAATTACTGCCATGATAACTGCCAAACAATTTTTCTAACTCCATTTTTCCTTCTCTATTTATTACTTGGTATTCTATTGTCAAAAATGTCTTTGCCTTTCCCATTTACTTATGGGAAATCCACAGTATGAAGGTATAGATTTTTGTTTTATTATGTGGATTGTAATCTTTACCACCAACATTCATTTTATGTTCAAAGTGTCCCATATTTGACAGTGAGAGCTCATTCAAGGTGCATCCTATGCCCTTTTGATGCTTCTTCATCATTCTCTGAGCATTACCTTACATTCTGGAATTACCTTACTTTCAGGTTCATCTTGTATTTTTTTCCTGCCCCAAGCCCTAGAATCGGCCATTTCTCCAAGGGACCGAGGTCCCAAGGGTGGGGGGTAGAATAAATGGCTGCTTCTAAGAAGCTAGCCCAGAGCATGGAGCTAGGAGATCTACATACACATACACACACACACACACACTGATTTCTTTAAGTAATATGAAAACCAGGAGTTCATACTGATAACTCCAATTCCAACTCCCAATTCAACTACAGGGTTCATTCTAGTATCCCCCTTTCCATACTACAACTCCTTTCTCCTATAGTGGACATCTAACTCCCATTATCCTCAAAATGTACTTATTATTCAATCCTCAAATGTAAATGAAATGGTTTCAGAATTGCTAACCCATATGACAGCAAAAAAAACACAACTAATATTCAGTATTTCTTTATAGCTATTTCTGCCATTAGACTAAAGGTATAGAGTCCAAATACTGCATTCAAAAGTTATTCATTTGAAACACAGTCAGTTTCATTGCTTTTTATTTCAAAGGTTTACCCCCACCCTGTCTTGATTTTATTTTTAGTATGTAAACATTAATATAGGTTAATAGTGTCACTCCCCATCCCTTCCACTCACCCTGTTTTTGTTTTGGGTTTTTTTTTCAGTGCTGCACAGCCTTTGGGATCTTAGGTCCCTGACCAGGGATCGAACCCGGGGCCACAGCAGTAAAAATGCTGAGTCCTAACCACTGGACCACCAGGGAACTCTCTCACCCTGTTATTAATGTCATCACTTTCTGATTTATCCTTTGTGTGTGCACTGCAAAAATGAGTAGATACATTTATAGATTTTTAATTCCCCTTCCACCTTAGATGGAAAGTAACAAACTATAGATACTCTCTCACACTCTGAGTTTCTCTCTTGCACTCTGAGTTTCTTCACTTAACAATATATCCTGGAAATCACTCTATATCAGTTCATAGAGCTTTTCCTCACTATTTTTCACTCCTGTATAGTACTCCATTGTGCGGACGTACCAAAGTTTATTCAACCAATCTCCTGTGTGTTGTGTACATTATTTTGACACTTACATTCAGGTTGTTTAGAATACTTTGCAATTATAAATAGCACTGTAACAGTAGGAACCTTGTGCATCTATAACTGTGTAAAGTGGGAAGTGTATCTTCAGGGTAAATTCCTAGAAGTGGGACTGCCGGGGCAAACTCTCAGATATTACCATAGCTCTTACCAGCAACACATGACAGTGCCTGCTTCCCCATAGACTTACCATGGAAAGTATTTTCAAGTTTTGAATCACTGGCCAATCTGACAAAGGAGAAATAACTCAGTATAATTTTATGTTGCATTTCTAACATTATGAGTAAAGCTGAACATCTTTCCAGTAAGTTTAAGGTCCATTTTATATCTTCTGTTGTGAGCTGTCTATTCATGATTTTTGCCTGCTTTTCTATCGGTTTTAGTCTTACTCCTTCGGTTTTTAGAAACGTTCTTTACGTCTTAGGGATACTGGTCCTTTCCTTGTGACACACGTTGCAAATATTTTCTCCCAGTTTGTTGGTTGTCTGTTTTGTTGTTGTTGTTGTTTTGGGGGGAGGTCACGCCACGGGGCACGCAGGATCTTAGTTCCCCAACCAGGGATTGAACCTGTGCCCCCTGCAGTAGAAATATGGAGTCCTAACCACTGGACCACCAGGGAATTCCTGGTTGTCATTCATTCATTCATTCATTCATTTATGGCTGTGCTGGGTCTTGGTTGCTGTGCGCGGGCTTTCTCTAGTTGCGGTGAGCAAGGGCTACTCTTTGTTGCAGTGCATGGGCTTCTCACTGTGGTGGCTTCTCTTTGTTGCAGAGCATGGGCTCTAGGTGCTCAGGCTTCAGTAGTTGTGGCACGTGGGCTTCAGCAGTTGTGGCACACAGGCTCAGTAGGTGTGGCTCGCAGGCTCTAGAGCGCAGCCTCAGTAGTCATGACACACGGGCTTAGCTGCTCCGCAGCATGTGGGATCTTCCCAGACCAGGGCTCAAACCTGTGTCCCTTGCAATGGCAGGTGGATTCTTAACCACAGTGCCACCAGGGAAGTCTCCCTGGCTGTCTTTTAACTTCATGTATTTTTTTGCTATGGAGAGTGGAATTTTTAAACGTTTATATAGTCATATTTATCAATTTTTTAACTGAAACTGAATTTTAAATCATAATTCAAAATCCTTTACCTTCTCCTAAAGTTAGAGAAATTCATCTATACTTTAAATATTTCACTTATTATATTTAGTTCTCTGATCTATTTGTAGTTTATTTTTGTATATGGTATAAACTACAAATAAAATTTTATATTTTCCTAACCAGCTATCCAGGTGTCTAGCACCATTTATTTATTTATTTATTTTGCAGGGTGGGGAGCCACACTGCACGGCTTGTGGGATCTTAGTTCCCTAACCAGGGATTGAACCCGGGCCCTCGGCAGTGAGAGAGCAGAGTCCTAACCACTGGACTGCCAGGCAATTCCCTAGCACCATTTATTAAAAAGCTAATCTTTGCCCCTGGAATTTGACATAATACCTTTATCATATGTACCAGAATTCTATATGTACTTGAATCAACTTCTAGCTTTTCTATTCTATTCCACTGATCTATTTATGTGCCAGGACTACACTGTTTTAACTACAGCATGCTTTAATAAAGGATATGGCCATAGCTTTTCTTTTGATGTTCTTATATTAACTCAATATCCAGGAACAAGGGATGTCTCTGCATCTGTTCAAGTCTATTTTCATGTTTTTCAGAAGTTTTAAAATTTGCCCCATAAGTTTATTACTAAATATTTTATCTTTATTGCTATGCAAAAGGAGTTTTTACATTACCACAATATAATTGGTTACTGTTTGTGTATATGAAGACTATTCCTAGGTTAATTTTATATCCTGTTCCCTATTTATTGTTTCAGTTTTATCACGCATTCCCTAGGATTTTTAGCATATTATGTCATACACAAGCATAGGTCAACTTTTGCAAAGCTTTTTGCCTCTAATTGATCTTCTTCATCTAATTGCATTGGCTAATACCTCCAGTACAATGTTAAATAATAGTGGAGATAGAGAGCATCCTTGCTTTGTCCCAGATCTTAGTGTAAGTACTTCCATATTAAGTAAGATGCTTGGTTTTGAAAAAGTGTATATTAAACTCTATCATGTTAAGTATTCATCAATTCCTACTTTCTTGAGTGTTCCTATTAGAAATGGGTGTTGAACTTTTTTAAAGCCTTTTCTCAGCATGTATGAAAACAACCATATAATCTTTCTCCTGTCTATCTCTTAATGCAGTACATTATAGATTTTCTAGAACCAACCTTGCATTCCTAGAATTTTAACATGGTGTTGGAGTCTGTTAGCTAACATGTATTTGCTACTGTTGCGTCAATATTGGTAAGTGATGCCAATCTGAAATCTTTTTCAGTTCCATCTTTATCAGGTTCAGGTATATCAATGTCATACTTGTTTCATAAAAAGAATTTGTAAAGGGTGTGTGTGTGTGTGTGTGTTTACTGTCTATGATCTGAAATAATTTATGTAGCACTATGATTCTTTGGTCTTTGAAGGTTTCACAGAATTCCCACATGAAACTATCTGGGCCTAGTGCTATTTTTGTGAAATAACTACTATGTAATTTGGTCCACTTAAGCTTTCTACCTCTAATGGGGTCAATTTTGGGTAAAATGTATTTTCCAAATAAAATGTCCAGTTCATCTAACCTCTTATGATTTTGAAATTTCTTCTATCTTTATCATTTCTCCTTTCTGCTTTTTACTTGTGCCTTTTTTAAAGTTAGCTAGTAGTTACTCTATTCCATTAGTTACAGCTATTTTTCTATTTCCCAAGTCATAAAATTTCTGCTTTTATCCTTATTAAATCCTGTCTTGTTATTCTTTTTTTTTTTTTTTTTTTTTTTTTTTTTTTTTTTTTTTTGCGGTATGCGGGCCTCTCACTGTTGTGGCCTCCCCCGTTGCGGAGCACAGGCTCCGGATGCGCAGGCCCAGCGGCCATGGCTCACGGGCCCAGCCGCTCCGCGGCATATGGGATCCTCCCAGACCGGGGCACGAACCCGTATCCCCTGCATTGGCAGGCGGACTCTCAACCACTGCGCCACCAGGGAGGCCCCTGTCTTGTTATTCTTTAGAATATTTTTTCCCCAGCTTTTTGAGTGGAGAATTTAGTTTCTTTTCCTTCTATTATTTTTTTACTAAGCAATTAAGGCTATAAATTTTCCTCCTCTCATAGATAGTATTCCATAGATTTTGATATGTAGTGTTTTCATTATCTTTATTCTCTTAGAATTCTGTCATTTGGCTTATATTTTCTCCTTTTATTCAAGAATTAACAGAAGATTTATTTTTAAATGAAACAGTGCTTTTATTGTTATAGCTATAAACTTCTAGTCTTAATCATTGTTTTTTGTAATATTTTTGCTTTATGGACTGCTAGGATGCTTTCTTTCTGAACAAATATGTGATCAACTCTTGTGAATGTTCCATGTGCACTTGAGAATAAGATTCATTGCCTATTACCAGGCTGTAAAGTCTGAAATAGATCTTTAATATCTATCTGTGATGTTATTGAGGTCTTCCATATCTTACTTATTTTTGTCCATTTGACCTACTTTGTACTAATTATGGTGTGTTTAAATCTATTATTATTTGTTTCTACCTATGTCTCCTTGGATATCCTATAGTTTCTCCTTTTTAAAGATGGTAGTTGTATCATTTAGGGCATAAATCTTTTACATCATCACTGTGAATTATGGCTTTTAGCATTTGAAAATGTCTTTCCTTGTCACAGTAAATACTCGAATTTCACATCAGCCAATATTAGGCTCACACACACTGCATTGTTTCTGTTCTCCTAACATACCTTTCCCCATCCCTTACGTTTAACTTTTCAGAATCACTTTGTCTCTTGTACACCACATATAGTTGGTCTTGCTTTATGAGGGAAATTGAACATCCTTTTAATAAATGAGATAAACAAGTTTAATAAATAAGTTAGGCTGTTCATATTTATTGGTATTTC
Source organism: Mesoplodon mirus (assembly GCF_964341445.2). Lineage (NCBI taxonomy): Eukaryota > Metazoa > Chordata > Mammalia > Artiodactyla > Ziphiidae > Mesoplodon > Mesoplodon mirus. The sequence continues at coordinate 3,203,718 of NC_138982.1, read as the reverse complement.
AGATGTTTTTTATTCTTGTAATTATTCTGTGTACCATGTTATATTTACTGTTTAAGCAATATGTTTTATGCTGCTGTTTACAAAGATTTATATTTTTGGTCTAGTGGTTACCTTTGTAATTATACCTTTTTAATGCCCTTAGTCTGTTTCCTCATTTAATGTCTTATTAACTGGGTTGTCTACTATTAATATCTGTTGAATCACAACAATCAGTATACTTATTCTGTTATACTCTTTCACTCTTCCTTCTCTTCCATCTTTCAGTGGCATTTTTTTCTGCAACTGAAACATAGCATTTATGCATTGTTCTCTACCCTCATTCCCAACCTTATTTTAGTCTTATAATTAAATAAGCACCATCAATCCTTTTCCTAAAATTTGTCCAGTAATCTCTTGGTTGGATGAAACTCATCCTCCAGTAGCTTCCTCAAGAAGAGCCTGGGAACACAGAATTCCCTCAGTTTTAGCTGGTTTTCTTTAGTCTTAATACACGAACATCAGCTTGGCCAGATATAAGATCTTTAGTGTTTCCTGGAGTCTCCATGAAGTGCTTCTCTATTGTTGCCTTGCTTTGTTGTTGCTTTTGAAAAGTCTGATGCTACTCTAATTCTCCTATCCTTGTAAGTTATTTGATCTTTTTTGCCTCAAAGTCTTGAGGATTTTTCTTTTCAAAATCTAATAGTGGGGGCTTCCCTGGTGGCGCAGTGGTTGAGAGTCCGCCTGCCGATGCAGGGGACACAGGTTCGTGCCCCGGTCCAGGAAGATCCCACATGCCGCAGAGTGGCTGGGCCCATGAGCCATGGCCGCTGATCCCATGCGTCTGGAGCCTGTGCTCCGAAATGGGAGAGGCCACAACAGTAAGAGGCCCGCGTACCACAAAAAAAAAAAAAAAAAAAAAAAAAAAAATCTAATAGTGGGACTTTCCTGGTGGTCCAGTGGGTAAGACTCCACGCTCCAAATGCAGGGGGCCTGGGTTCGATCCCTGGTCGGAGAACAAGATCCTGCATGCATGCTGCAACTAAGAGTCCACATGCCACAACTAAGAAGCCCACAAGCCGCAACTAGGAGTCCACATGCTGCAACTAAGAAGTCTGCATGCCGCAACTAAAGGTCTCACATGCCACAACAAAGATCCCACGTACCACAATTAAGACCCGGTGCAGCCAAAAATAAAAAATTCTAATAGTTATATGTGGATATTTACTCGAGTTTGATCATTCTTGGTTAATTTTCCCATACACTCAGTGAGCTCATTCATTATGTAGTTCTGGGTCTTTTTCTGGGATGTCTTCTTGGATTACAGTTTTAAACATTAATTCTCTTCCTGTTTGTCTTTTGTCAGACACTCCAGTTATATGTATGTTCAGTCTTCTTTGCCTATCTTCCATTTTAGTCACTTTTTTCTGATTTTTTTACCTTTTTCTTTATGCTTTTGGTTATTTTCCCACATTTCTTCAACATTCCTTATTAAATTTCATTCAAATACACTCTCCCTAGAGCACTTTATAATTCTGTCTTCATTTCTCATATATGATTTTGTCCCCCCCCATTTTAATTCAGTCACCTCTAACTTTACTTCTTCCTATTTTATGTCCATTCTGTCATTAGTTTCTGAATTTGATTTTCATAACTCAGGTGATGATTTGAGGCTACTGAACTCAACCGCAGTGTGATCATCTGCTGAATGACTAACTTTTACAATGAAGGGAGTTTTGTCAAGTGAAGTTTTTTGTTCTCATTTTTGGTTTTCTTATCTTAGTAGCTCTGTATATATAAACTACTTGTATCTGCATTTTGTGGACAGGGTTGAGTTTGGGATGGTGAACAAGATTGCCAGTTCAAGAGCGCCCTCTTCTGTCAGTATAACAAAGTGTCACTTAGTTAATGGGTGTCTTGATATTAGAGAGGGTGGTAGGGAAAGGGGTAGTATGACCTTCAGTTTTTTTCTTATCTTGCAGACACATAATTTTACCTCTTTCTTCATTTTTCCTTCACTTCACAATTTCCAAAGGTGTCTCTCTCTTCTTTTTTAATCTTTTCTTCCCTAGAAGGAATGCCCTTCCATGCTTTCTTGATTCTTGTGCATGTTTAAGTCCCTCCCCTTAAGTAACTCTTCTGACCTAACAGGATTCTTTTCCAGTATTTTCACTCTTATAGTGAAAAGAGTGAACTTTCTCTCCCTGAGTGATTTCTTCTAAATTCCCTTCTCTTTCTTCTGAGCAGTGTCTCAACACTTCTTCCAGCTCTCCACAGAGACTTGTTGCCAAAATTCAAGAAACAGTCCTACTAGAAAGTGGTGTTTAGGGACTTCCATGGTGGTCCAGTGGTTAAGACCCTGAGTTTCCAATGCAGGGGGCCTGGGTTCGATCCCTGGTCAGGGAACTAGATCCCTCATGCATGCCACAACTAAGTCATCTGCATGCTACAACTAAGAGTCCACATGCCGCAACTAAAGATCCCGCATGCCACAACTAAGACCCAGCACAGCCAAAAATACATAATAATTTTTTTTAAAAAGTGGTATTTATTGTTCTACTTATTGTTATATGAAGTTTGTAGTTTCCTGTCTTACAATTATGATAAAGGAATGGAAATGGTAGTTTTATTTTTTCTTCTTATTGACCTACATATAGTTTTTCAAGTATGTGTAGAGTTTTGGATTCAGGAGATTTTGACTACCCAGAAATACCACCTTCCCCCTCTTTTTTAAAAAAACAATTTTAAGAATTCATGCTCACTGACAAAATTCCATTACTGAGCTCTGATCCAATGGATACAGAGTCACAAAAACATACTAACACACACAGATGTTTATGCAGCACTGTTATAACACCAAAACCTGAAAAGATCTAAACGTCCGTCAGTACGGTAATGTTTAAATAATGTTCCATCCATACAGTGGAGTACTATACAGTCATTATAATGAATAAGGTAGACCTGTATGCCATGATAGGGAAAGAAAGTGAAAAAAGTGTAAGGTGTGAAAGTGTCTATAATACAATCTTTTTTTAGTTAAAAGTAAATATGTTGATATATATTTGACATATAATTTTTTTTCTGGAAAGATACACAAGAAACTTAATACTGCTTACCTCTGGGAAAGACTGATAAGAAGGAGAGAGAAAATATTTGCATTTCATTTTACATGTTTCTATACTTAAGTTTTTTCGTTTGTACGTATTCTTTGTTTTTATTTAAAAAAGATTTAGAGAATGTAGCAGAGACTCCTAAGTGTCCACCAAAAATCCAGTTTCTGTTTCTACCACTGTAGAAGAAACGATGGGCAGATGGCTATCATATTTCCTAACCTCCCCTACAGTTAGATGTGGCTATTTGACTATGTTTTCTACAATGGACTTAAATACAGTATTAAAAACGAAAGAGTATATTTATCAAACTTCTAGCTCAAAAGTTCGAGAAGAAAAAAAAGATGATTAACTGAAAGAAAGCACAAAAGGAATTAATCAATAAAAAAGCAGAAAATACATAGCTTTAAAAAGAAACAAAAATTAAACAAAAAGTTGATTCTCTGAAACACATCAATAAAATATTTCAACTACTAGGTCACTATCAAGAAAATAAAAAACAAGAAATGTCAGAGAAAACCAGTGAAACAGATTTTGCTAATCTTCTAAGACTATATAACACTGCTTAATCCTATGCAGGTAAAATTAAAAATCTGGAATAGGTAATTCATAGAAAAAATATATATAGTTTACCAAAACTGGCTCAGTAGTTGTGGCACACAGGCTTAGCTGCTCCACAGCTCGTGGGATCTTCCTGGACCAGGGATCGAACCCATGTCGCCTGCATTGGCAGGTGGACTCTTAACCACTGAGCCACCAGGAAAATCCCACCAGATCTTTAAAGAGCAGATAATCCCAATGCTATTTCAACTGTTCCAAAGCATAGAAAACTTGCAAATTCTTATTATGGCACTTCATGAACTGAACTATGTACCCCCACCCCCAAAATTCATACACTGAAGCATAACCCCCAATGTGATTATGTTTGGAGACCGGGCCTTTAAGGAGATAAAGTAAATGAGGTCATAAAGGTTGGGGCCCTAATTTGAAAGGACTGGTGTCCTTTTAAGAGGAAAAGACACCAGAGATCTCTCTTTCTTGTGCACAGAGAAGAAAGGTCACATTGGGACACAGTGACAAGGCAGCCATCTGCAAACCAGAAGAGAGGGCTCACCGGAAACCAACTCTGCGGGCACCTCAATCCTGGACTTCTAGCCTCCAGAACCGTGAGAAAGTGAATTTTTGTTTACGCAATTCAGTCTGTGGTATTTTGTTATGGCAGCCCTAGCAATAGCACTCACACCAAACCCTGATTTTAAAACACACCACCTCCCCAAAGAAGGGACGGCCAGGGGGTTTAGGATCGACACGTACACGCTGCTATACTCACAATGGACAACCAACAAGGCCCTACTGTATAGCACAGGCAACTCTGCTCAATGGTATGTGGCAGCCTGGAAGGGAGGGGGGTTTGGGGGAGAATGGGTACGTGCATACGTATGGCCGAGTCCCTGTGCTGTGCACCTGAGACTATCACAACATTGTTAATCGGCTACACTCCAATATAAAATAAGAAGTTTAAAAAAAATAAAATACCCCCCAAATCAGCTAACATTCCATGACATTGATGTAAACATTCAAAATAAAACGTTTATAAAATACAACAAGTATTAAGATATATTTACAAATAGAACTAAGAAAAATCATGTGATTATCTCTATAAATGCTGAAAAGGCACGTAACAATATTCAATACCCACCCGTGATTTACAAAGAAAACAAGTAGGCAACAACAAAAATTAAAATAGGAACCAGTGTGGGATAGGGAGGGTGGGAGGGAGACGCAAGAGGGAGGGGATATGGGGATATATGTATACATACAGCTGATTCACTTTGTTATACAGCAGAAACCAACACAACATTGTAAAGCAATTATACTGCAGTAAAGATGTTAAAAAAAAAATAGGAAGCTGTGGTAGCTTTCTTAACATGAGAAAAAGATAAAAAATTAGGAAACACTAATGACAGTCTCTCTAAAGTTAGGAACAAAACAAAGATGCCCTCTATGAAAACCACTGCTTATCACTGCATTTGATAAAATATGGACGTATATCAATGCAACTGAACAAGAGAAAGAAATGATATAACATAACTGGAAAGGAAAACACAAAACTATTTGGGCAATATACTAATATACTTGAAAAAGCCAGAAGAATTAACAGTGAAAAACTATAATAAATAATAAGAGAACTTAATAGGTAATTGGATATAAAATTGATAAACAGAATCAAAAGCTTTCATATATACCTAAAAAACAACAGAAGATAGAAAAGACCCCATCTACAATAAAAAGATACTTAGGAATAAACAAGGAAATCTTTAAAACAGTCAAGGAGAAAAAAGTACACTTTAACAAATAAAAATGCAACTGTGTTTTTAGATTGTTTCAGATTCATAAGGATGTCAATTTTCCCTAGTTAGTGCCTAAATTTAATGGGATCCCAATAAAAACAACAAAAGTATGCCCTACTTCCATCCCCCGTTTTCACCCTAAAACAAGACAAACTGATTTCTAAATTTCATATGGAAAAATAAACAAGACTAGGCAAGAAAACTCCGAGAAGAATAATCAAGAGGAACTATCTCTACCAGATGTGAAAGCGTACCATCAACTGAATAATTAAGGCAGTATGGTATTGGTCAAGTGTTGGTGACAATGTTAAGGCACCAGAACTCTCAAATGCTGCTGGTGGGAGCGCAAACTGACACAGCCTTTGAAGAACCCTTGGGCAGGGTCCACTAAGGCTCGATGTATGCCTGGCTATGAGGGGGTACTTCCACTCCTCACTACAGATTCAACAGAAACGTGGAAGTTTGTTTATTTACCAAAATCACATAACAGAATGATCATATCAGAACTATCTGTAATAATCCCAAACTACAAACTACCCAAATGCCCACCAACAGTAGATAAACTGTGGTCTGTTCATACAAAAGACTAAGGAGAGCAAAGGGCAGACAGCAGAAGCAAGAAGAACTACAATCCTGCAGCCTGTGGAACAAAAACCACATTCACAGAAAGACACACAAAATTAAAAGGTAGAGGGCTAAGTACCAGATGAAGGAATAAGATAAAACCCCAGAAAAACAACTAGATGAAGTGGAGATAGGCAACCTTCCAGAAAAAGAATTCAGAATAATGATAGTGAAGATGATCCAGGACCTCGGAAAAAGAATGGAGGCAAAGATGGAGAGGATGCAAGAAATGTTTAACAAAGACCTAGAAGAATTAAAGAACAGACACCTAGAAGAATTAAAGAACAAACAAACAGAGATTAACAACACCATAACTGAAAAGAAAAATACACTAGAAGGAATCAATACAAGAATAACTAAGGGAGAAGAACGGATAAGACACCTGGAAGACAGAATGGTGGAACTCACTGCCACAGAACAGAATAAAGAAAAAAGAATGAAAAGATATGAAGACAGCCTAAGAGACCTCTGGGACAAGAATAAACGCAACAACATTCACATTATAGGGGTCGCAGAAGGAGAAGACAGAGAGAAAGTACCCAAGAAAATATGTGAAGAGATTATAGTCAAAAACTTCCCTAACATGGGAAAGGAAATAGCCACCCAAGTCAATGAAGCACACAGAGTCCCAGGCAGGATAAACCCAAGGAGAAACACGCTGACACACAGTAATCAAACTGACAAAAATTAAAGACAAAGAAAAATTACTGAAAGCAACAAGGGAAAAACAACAAACATACAAGGGACTCCCATAAAGTTAACAGCTGATTTCTCAGCAGAAACTCTAAAAGCCAGAAAGGAGTGGCATGATATATTTAAAGTGATGAAAGGGAAGAACCTACAACCAAGATTACTCTACCAAGCAAGGATCTCATTCAGTTTCAACGGAGAAATCAAAAGCTTTACAGACAAGCAAAAGCTAAGAGAATTCAGCACCATCAAACCTGATCTACAACAAATGCTGAAGGAACTTCTTTCAGTGGGACACACAAGAGAAGAAAAGGACCTACAAAAACAAACTCATGGCGCGAGGTGGAAGATGGCGGAAGAGTAAGAGGCGGAGATCACCTTCCTCCACACAGATACACAAGAAATACATCTACACGTGGAACAACTCCTACAAAACACCTACTGAATGCTGGCAGAAGTCCTCAGACCTCCCAAAAGGCAAGAAACTCCCCTCTTACCTAGGTAGGGCAAAAGAAAAAAGAATAAACAGAGACAAAAGAATAGGGATGGGACCTGCACCAGTGGAAGGGAGCCGTGAAGGAGGAAAAGTTTCCACACACTAGGAAGCCCCTTCAAGGGCGAAGACTGTGGGTGGCGGAAGGGGGAAGCTTCAGAGCCGCAGAGGACAGCACAGCAACAGGGGTGCGGAGGGCAAAGCGGAGAGATTCCTGCACAGAATCTCTGTGCAGAATGAGTGACCAGCACTCACCAGCCTGAGAGGCTTATCTGCTCACCCACCATGGCGGGCGGGGCTGGGAGCTGAGGCTCGGGCATCAGTCAGAGCGCAGGGAGAGGACTGGGGTCGACTACGTGAATACAGCCTGAAGGGGGTTAGTGCGCCACGGCTGGCCGGGAGGGAGTCCAGAGAAAAGTCTGGACCTGCCGAAGAGGCAAGAGACTTTCTCTTCCCTCTTTGTTTCCTGGTGCGAGAGGAGAGGGGATTAAGAGCGCTGCTTAAAGAAGCTCCAGAGATGGGCACGAGCCGCGCCTATCAGCGTGGACCCCAGAGACGGGCGTGGGACGCTGGGGCTGCTGCTGCCGCCACCAAGAAGCCCGTGTGCGAGCGCAGGTCACTCTCCGCACCTCCCTTCCAGAGAGCCTGTTCAGCCTGCCAGCGCCAGGGTCCCGGGATCCAGGGACAACTTCCCCAGGAGAACGCACGGCGCGCCACAGGCTGGTGCAACGTCCTACCAACATCTGCCGCCACAGGCTCGCCCCACATCCGCACCCCTCTCTCCCCCCGGCCTGAGGGAGCCAGAGCCCCCAAAGCAGCTGCTCCTTTAACCCCGTCCTGTCTGAGTGAAGAACAGACGCCCTTCAGCAACCTACACGCAGAGGCGGGGCCGAATCCAAAGCTGAGCCCCGGGAGCTGTGCGAACAAAGAAGAGAAAGGGGAATCTCTCCCAGCAGCCCCAGAATCAGCGGATTAAAGCTCCACAATCAACTTGATGTACCCTGCATCTGTGGAATACCTGAATAGACAACGAATCATCCCAAATTGAGGAGGTGGACTTTGAGAGCAAGATTTATTATTTTTTCCCCTTTTCCTCTTTTTGTGAGTATGTATGTGTATGCTTCTGTGTGAGATTTTGTCTGTATAGCTTTGCTTTCACCATTTGTCCTAGGGTTCTATCCGTCCGTTTTTTTCTTTTTAAAAAACTTTTTTTCTTAATAATTTTTTTTAATTATTTTATTTTATCTTACTTTATTTTACTTTATTTTATCCTCTTTCTTCCTTTCTTTCTTTCTACTTTTTCTCCCTTTTACTCTGAGCCGTGTGGATGAAAGGCTCTTGGTGCTGCAGCCAGGAGACAGTGCTGGGTCTCTGAGGTGGGAGAGCCAACTTCAGGACACTGGTCAACAAGAGACCTCCCAGCTCCACATAATATCGAATGGCAAAAATCTTCCAGAGATCTCCATCTCAACACCAGCACCCAGCTTCCCTCAACGACCAGCAAGCTACAGTGCTGGACACCTTATGCCAAACAACAAGCAAGACAGGAACACAACAACACCCATTAGCAGAGAGGTTGCCTAAAATCATAATAAGGCCACAGACACTCCAAAAAACACAAACAGACGTGGACGTGCCCACCAGAAAGACAAGATCCAGCCTCATCCACCAGAACACAGGCACTAGTCCCCTCCAACAGGAAGCCTACACAACCCACTAAACCAACATTAGCCACTGAGGACAGACACCAAAAACAACGGGAACTACAAACCTGCAGCCTGCAAAAAGGAGACCCCAAACACAGTAAGATAAGCAAAATGAGAAGATAGAAAAACACACAGCAGATGAAGGAGCAAGGTAAAAACCCACCAGACCTAACAAATGAAGAAGAAATAGGCAGTCTACCTAAAAAGAATTCAGAATAATGATTGTAAAGATGATCCAAAATCTTGCAAATAGAGAAAATGCAAGAAAAATTTAACAAGGACCTACAAGAACTAAAGAGGAAACAAGCAACAATGAACAACACAATAAATGAAATTAAAAATACTCGAGAAGGGATCAATAGCAGAATAACTGAGGCAGATGAATGGACAAGTGACCTGGAAGATAAAATAGTGAAAATAACTACTGCAGAGCAGAAAAAAGAAAAAAGAATGAACAGAACTGAGGACAGTCTCAGAGACCTCTGGGACAACATTAAACACACCAACATTCGAATTATAGGGGTCCCAGAAGAAGAAGACAAAATGGGACTGAGAAAATATTTAAAGAGATTATACTGGAAAACTTCCCTAACATGGGAAAGGAAATAGTTAATCAAGTCCAGGAAGCACAGACAGTCCCATACAGGATAAATCCATGGAGAAACACGCCAAGACACATATTAATCAAACTATCAAAAATTAAATACAAAGAAAACATATTAAAAGCAGCAAGGGAAAAACAACAGATAACACACAACGGAATCCCCATAAGGTTAACAGCTGATCTTTCAGCAGAAACTCTGCAAGCCAGAAAGGAGTGGCAGGACATAGTTAAAGTGATGAAGGAGAAAAACCTACAACCAAGATTACTCTACTCAGCAAGGATCTCATTCAGATTTGATGGAGAAATTAAAACCTTTACAGACAAGCAAAAGCTGAGAGAGTTCAGCACCACCAAACCAGCTTTATAACAAATACTAAAAGAACTTCTCTAGGCAGGAAACACAAGAGAAGGAAAAGACCTATAATAACAAACCCAAAACAATTAAGAAAACGGGAAAAGGAACATACATATCGATAATTACCTTAAATGTAAATGGATTAAATGCTCCCACCAAAAGACACAGACTGGCTGAATGGACACAAAAAAAGACCCATATATACGCTGTCTACAAGAGGCCCATTTCAAACCAAGAGACACATAAAGACTGAAAGTGAGGGGATGGAAAAAGATATTCCATGCAAACGGAAACCAAAATAAAGCTGGAGTAGCAATTTTCATATCAGACAAAACAAACTTTAAAATAAAGACTATTAGAAGAGACAAAGAAGGACACTATGTAATGATCAAGAGATCGATCCAAGAAGAAGATAGAACAATTGTAAATATTTATGCACCCAACATAGGAGCACCTCAATACATAAGGCAAATGCTCACAGTCATAAAAGGGGAAATCGACAGTAACACATTAATAGTAGAGGACTTTAACACCCCACTTTCACCAATGGACAGATCATCCAAAATGAAAATAAATAAGGAAACACAAGCTTTAAATGATACATTAAACAAGATGGACTTAATTGATATTTATAGGATATTCCATCCAAAAACAACAGAATACACATTTTTCTCAAGTGCTCATGGAACATTCTCCAGGATAGATCATATCTTGGGTCACAAATCTTGCCTTGGTAAATTTAAGAAAACTGAAATCATATCAAGTATCTTTTCCCACCACAACGCTATGAGACTAGATATCAATTACAGGAAAAGATCTGTAAAAAATACAAACACATGGAGGCTAAACAATACACTACTTAATAACAAAGTGATCACTGAAGAAATCAAAGAGGAAATCAAAAAATACCTAGAAACAAATGACAATGGAGGGCTTCCCTGGTGGCACAGTCGTTGAGAGTCCGCCTGCTGATGCAGGGGACGCGGGTTCGTGCCCCGGTCCGGGAAGATCCCACATGCCGCGGAGCGGCTGGGCCCGTGAGCCATGGCCGCTGAGCCTGCGCGTCCGGAGCCTGTGCTCCGCGACGGGAGAGGCCACAGCAGTGAGAGGCCCACGTACTGCAAAAACAAACAAACAAACAAACAAAAAAATGACAATGGAGACACGATGACCCAAAACCTATGGGATGCAGCAAAAGCAGTTCTAAGAGGGAAGTTTATAGCAATACAATCCTACCTTAAGAAACAGGAAACACCTCGAATAAACAACCTAACATTGCACCTAAAGTGATTAGAGAAAGAAGAACAAAAACCCCCCAAAGTTAGCAGAAGGAAAGAAATCATAAAGATCAGATCAGAAGTAAATGAAAAAGAAATGAAGGAAATGATAGCAAAGATCAATAAAACTAAAAGCTGGTTCTTTGAGAAGATAAACAAAATTGATAAACCATTAGCCAGACCCATCAAGAAAAAAAGGAAGAAGACTCAAATCAATAGAATTAGAAATGAAAAAGGAGAAGTAACAACTGACACTGCAGAAATACAAAAGATCATGAGAGATTACTACAAGCAACTCTATGCCAATAAAATGGACAACCTGGAAGAAATGGACAAATTCTTAGAAATGCACAACCTGCCAAGACTGAATCAGGAAGAAATAGAAAATAGGAACAGGCCAATCACAGGCACTGAAATTGAAAATGTGATTAAAAATCTTCCAACAAACAAAAGCCCAGGACCAGATGGATTCACAGGCGAATTCTATCAAACATTTAGAGAAAAGCTAACACCTACCATTCTCAAACTCTTCCAAAATATAGCAGAGGGAGGAACACTTCAAAACTCATTCTACGAGGCCACCATCACCCTGATACCAAAACCAGACAAGTATGTCACAAAAAAAGAAAACTACAGGCCAATATCACTAATAAACATAGATGCAAAAATTCTCAACAAAATACTAGCAAACAGAATCCAACAGCACATTAAAAGGATCATACACCATGATCAAGTGGGGTTTATTCCAGGAATGCAAGGATTCTTCAATATATGCAAATCAATCAACATGATACACGATATTAACAAATTGAAGGAGAAAAACCATATGATCATCTCAATACATGGAGAGAAATCTTTCGACAAAATTCAACACCCACTTATGATAAGAACCCTGCAGAAAGTAGGCACAGAGGGAACTTTCCTCAACGTAATAAAGGCCATATATGACAAACCCACAGCCAGCATCGTCCTCAATGGTGAAAAACTGAAACCATTTCCACTAAGATCAGGAACAAGACAAGGTTGCTCACTCTCACCACTCTTATTCAACATAGTTTTGGAAGTTTTAGCCACAGCAATCAGAGAAGAAAAGGAAATAAAAGGAATCCAAATTGGAAAAGAAGAAGTAAAGCTGTCACTGTTTGCAGATGACATGATACTCTACATAGAGAATCCTAAAGATGCTATCAGAAAACTACTAGAGCTAATCAATAAATTAGGTAAAGCAGCAGGATACAAAATTAATGCACAGAAATCTCTGGCATTCTTTTTTTTTTTTTTTTTTTGCGGTACGCGGGCCTCTCACTGTTGTGGCCTCTCCCATTGCGGAGCACAGGCTCCAGACGCGCAGGCTCAGTGGCCATGGCTCACGGGCCCAGCCGCTCCACGGCATGTGGGATCCTCCCGGACCGGGGCACGAACCCGTGTCCCCTGCATCGGCAGGCGGTCTCCCAACCACTGCGCCACCAGGGAAGCCCTCTGGCATTCTTATACACTAGTGATGAAAAATCTGAAAGTGAAATTCAGGAAACACTCCAATTTACCATTGCAAGAAAAAGAATAAAATATCTAGGTATAAACCTACCTAAGGAGACAAAAGACCTGTATGCAGAAAACTATAAGACACTGATGAAAGAAATTAAAGATGATACAAATAGATGGAGAGATGTACCATGTTCAACTCAGTGCCCTTGTTCTGTGCCACCCCATGCCCTGCCTGTGCTGCCCAATGGTAAGGCCTGTGGGTAAAGCACTTCCTCACTGAGCCAAAGCACAAGGACATGCACATGGCTGAGCCAGCACAGACAAGACAGACAGATGTGGCACTTACAGAGTGTATGATGTCCACCATGTTGTAGGCTTTGGTAGATTCCAAAGGGACAATGGTATCAAGCTCAGGAACCAGACGGTCACTTTGGATAGAAAAAGAAGCAGATATAATCAACATGGAAGAGCCCGTTGCCTTCTGTGGGTGGGGAATGGGAGAGGAAATGGGGGAGACACAGCATGGGGGCTGGACTGATTCTGTCCCTGCTGGGCTCGCAAAGCAGTCCCCAAAGATACATTCCTTTGTTACCACCGTATTAAACTGAACCTGAGCTTGATATTAACCCAGAAGATCTCTCTGTTTTCATTCAGAGGAAAAAACAATGAGCTTATTCCCCTGCACGTGGAGATGCCTTCACTTATCCTCTCTGAATACCTCCTACATTCTAGGTATTGTATGCAGCACCAAAGGACACTGTAGTGAATAAGCCACTGTACCATCAAGCCCAGCTTCCCAGAGAGCTCAGCACCGGCGTCTTGGGTACAGCCCCACCCAGTAACAAAGTCCTCCCTTACTTTTCATGTGCTGTTTACACATAGGCATACAGCTTCCCTGGGACTGAATGAAGAGGAGGGATGGCTGGGCCAAAGCAGGCTGTTCAGACATGTCTGGGCCCTCAGACCGTAACACCTTCAAATGATGTCCTAAACCTTTCAAGAACCCCAAACAGTACAGCAGCTCGGAAAAGGAGGCTGTGCCCATCGCTTCTGGGCCTTGTGACCACCCTCCCTCTCATGACTACACGCACTAGGCCACTGATGGTATCCCCTGAGGAGTGAGGCAGAAGCAGACAAGGAGGGGCCCTGGGGACATGACTCTTCAGAGCATCCCTGGCCCAGACACGGCCCCATAGGTAGAAGCCCAGGGCAGTGTCTGCAAACGGCTTCTTCCCGAGGGATGGCTTCTTCCCGAGGGACACAATTTCAAGTCCTTCTGCAGAAGTACTGCAGGCCACGTGAGTGCTTCAAAATCAGAGAGGAAACAAAATGGAGAAGACAGCAGCCAGTGGCCTAGAGCTATAGATCCCCAGCTGGGCTTCTGGCTTATTCTGCGGTGCTCCCCACATCAGGCAGTGGCCGGAATAGCAAGAAGGAAGGAAGGTCTTCACTAGGTGGTCAGCAACACACCCTTCCCCAGGAATGCCCCAGCTTCTGGCCACAAGCAGGTCTGCATAAGCACATTTCCTAGAGGGCATGCTGTCTGAATCATTTCACATTGATTTATTTCATGTTAAGACAAAAAAAAAAAAATCTCTCTCAATTCTGGACAAAGACTCAGAAATAACATTTTTTTTGGCCACTTTTTACTCCCAAGCTACTTGTCAGATATTAGAGAGAGGAAAAAACGTGAATAAAAATTAAATCTCTTGGGATTTCCCTGGCAGTCCAGTGGTTAAGACTCTGTCTGAGCTTCCACTGCAGGGGGCACAGATTTGATCCCTGGTGGGGGAACTAAGATCCCGCATGCCACACAGCATGGCCAGAAATTTTTTTTTTAATTTCTTTTTAAATAAGTAAATAAAATCCTTCGTGGCTCCTATACCCAGACATGCCACCACCATGCCTACACCTGACTCCACTGCACAATCTACTCCAAGCTGCCGACCAGGGCAGACCCTGGAGGTCCCGCCAGGGCACAGGGGCCAGAGAAGGACAACCCAACCTGCAAAACAAGAGAAGGAGCTCCGGCCTGCAACTCACCTGGGATCATGGCACTCACGGACGGGGGCCGGGTCCTGATTGCTGAGAGGCAAGTAGTTGAAGAACTCCCGGAGATTACACAAGGCGTCCACGTCGTTTTCAAAAGCTCTGTGGGCCACGCCTGAGAAAACAGGGAGTATATAATGGGCCAGGGCGCCTGTCAGCCCAGAGACGCAGCTTCATGCCCACCTGCCCCCTCTAGGGTGGGGCTGCAGCGTCGCCGCCCCCTCCCCTGAGGACGGTACCACACCACACACCTGCAGGCTGACCCTCAGTCCATGCAGCCTGTTCTCTCTGCAAGGGTCACTCCTTTCATTATCCAGGTCTTTGACCTAGTGTCGCCTATTTGCCAAGGCTTTCCCTGCCCCTCTCCAGAGCACAACTTTCCCCACACCCCTCACTCTCCATCCCTGGACCAGGTGGGAATTCTCGTCACACTTTTCCCTGCAGCACCTATTTCCCTGTTTACTGCCTGACATCTCCCCGAGAGTATCAGCTCCAACGGGGCAGAGGCCAGGCCTGTCATATCACTGCAGCCCAACAACTGGAATAATGCCTGGTTATACGTCCATTAACACTCAAGAAAGCTGGACAATAAAACATAAAAGGAAAACGGCTGGCACATGTCATGGTGCTCAGCAATGGCAGAACAAAGGAGGAAAGACGGGGAACCACATGGCCTGGTAAGGAATCAAGCTGTCATTCCTCAGGAACACTCTGAAATCTCAGAAGAGCCAAACAGGGCCACAGACATGACAGAGAAAGTGGGGCAGGAAACCCCCTCTCAGGTTCACCCCACCGGACTCCCTGCTTCCACCGCTGCCCCCAGAGTCTCTTCTCTACCAGGCAGTCCAACTGAGCTTTTAAAGTCAGATCATGTCGTGTCTCTAATGCAACCACCCTCCTTGCCACTCACCGAGCACACCAGCCCCTCTCCTTCCTCAGAAGCCTCTGCCTGCGATGCTTCTCCCCTAGGTATGCACGCAGTCCACTCCTTCAAACCTGCTCAACTATTGCCCAGTGAGGCCTGTCCTTACCACCCTCATTAAAACTATAACAATCCCAACCCCCTTTACCCTATGCTACTTTTTCCACAGCACACATACTTTTATGAATCATAATTCTTATAACCATTATTCTAGTTAGCTCAAAAATTTCAAAGACGGGCTTCCCTGGTGGCGCAGTGGTTGAGAGTCCGCCTGCTGATGCAGGGGGCACGGGTTCGTGCCCCGGTCCGGGAAGATCCCACATGACGCGGAGCGGCTGGGCCCGTGAGCCATGGCCGCTGAGCCTGCGCGTCCGGAGCCTGTGCTCCGCAACGGGAGAGGCCACAGCAGTGAGAGGCCCGCGTACAGCAAAAAAAAAAAAAAAAAAAAAAAAAAAATTCAAGGACTGTGAAAGCATTAGTAGTAGCCTGTAATTTAACGAGCTTGAGATATAAATCCACCTTTATTACTATATCTGTAGACAATACATGATACCACAGTCTACTCAAAGAAATTCTGTCATGAAGTGATATCTGTACAGACTGTCACTTCTAGCAATTCCTCTTCTCAGTGCTGACAACAGTAAGGTAAGCTTCGAGGCCTCTAACCTGACATGGTGGTGTGGGTCCTGGCGCCCCCGAGCTCCTCCTGGGTAACGTCCTCATTGGTGACAGACTTCACAACATCAGGGCCAGTGATGAACAGGTAGGAGGTGTCCTGAAACCAGAGAATTCCAGAAAGTTCAATCTCAGAGCACCAGAACTCAATGGAGCCATAGAGTTCACACAGCCAAGATGACAAACGCAGAGAAGATAGTGACGCGGTGGCAAAACCAGGTTAGGACGCAGCTCACAGCTGCGTATCCAAACTAAAGACCCACGTTTTCCCTGCCTCACTGTCTATCAAAAAATCTTCGTTGCCTGGTTCTCTCTCAGCAAAATGGCCTGCAGTGTGGCTACCAGTCATTCATTGTAGAACACCCTAACAGGTGACCCTTATTCAGAGCTTGCTGCACACCAAGAATTTTTCTAAGCATTTCATGGGATTGTGTCATTAAAGCCTAGGTACTATTATCACCCCATTTATAGATCAGGAAACTGAGGCACTGTGATACTGTGCAGCTCGCCTAAAATTAATCGGTCACTTTAAGTGAAGCCATCTGGAGACAACGATAATCAATGTTTGGTGTTTTGAGAGAGTGACAGGCTTTAATTCGTAGTTTCTAACTTAAAGATAATAAAGACATATTGTAAAAAATTTAATCGGAATAGGAGACACAGTAGAAAGTAAGTCTACATGCAAGCCCTTATTTCCAGCCCTCTAATTTCCATCCCCAAAGACGACCACTGTCAGTTTCTCTGACATCCATGCATATGAGCATTTATATATTTTTTCCCTCTTACTTTCTCTCTAGCACATTGTCCTACACACACTGTTCTCAAACTTCTTGAAGATTATTCCGTATCAGTATAGTAGGATATGTATCACAACTTACTTGTCACCTACTGATGGTCCTTTAGACTGCTGCCAGTGTTTTACTTATAACAAGCAACGCTGCAATAAGTATTTTACTACAATCATCTCTGTCAGCTCATTGTTCATGTTCTTTGCCCATTCTCCTACTAGATAGTTGTTTTTATATACTAAGGACGTTAGTCCTTAGACTATTATCTGTGTTGTATCAGTCTTTATTTTATGGCTCCTTGGTTTGGAATCTTGCTAGAATGGCCTAGCTAGAGAGGTCTATCTTCCCCACTCCGCACAAAGACTCAAACAAATGTTCATAAGAGCATTACTTGTAACAATCAAAAACTAGAAACAGAGACTTCCCTGGTGGCACAGTGGTTAAGAATCTGCCTGCCAATGCGGGGGACATGGGTTCAATCCCTGGTCCGGGAAGATCCCACATGCCTGAGCAACAAAGCCTGTGCACCACAACTTCTGAGCCTACGCTCTAGAGCCTGCATGCCACAACTACTGAGCCCGAGTGCTGCAACTACTGAAGCCCACATGCCTGGAGCCTGTGCTCTGCAGCAAGAGAAGCCACCACAATGAGAAGACCACGCGCTACAACAAAGAGTAGCCCCCGCTCACTGCAACTAGAGAACGCGTGCGCGCAGCAACAAAGACCTAACACAGCCAAAAACAAAAAAACTAGAAACAGCCCAATTCCATCAACAAGTGAATCTCAAAATAATTATCCTAAGTGAAAGAAACCAGCCCCATCAAAAAAAAAAAAAGAATACATACTTTTTGTATATATTTTGTACATACAAAATGTCATTTTGTAAGGTTCTGTTTATATAACATTCTAGAAAATGCAAATTAATCCTGTGTGATAAAAAGCAGATGAGGGCTTCCCTGGTGGCACAGTGGTTAAGAATCCTCCTGCCAATGCAGGAGACACGGGTTCATTCCCTGGTCCAGAAGATCCCACATGCCACAGAGCAACTAAGCCCGTGCACCACAACTACTGAGCCCATATGCTGCAACTACCGAAGCCCATGCGCCTAGACCACGTGCTCCGCAGCAAGAGAAGCCACTGCAATGAGAAGCCCTCACACCGCAATGAAGAGTAGCCCCCGCTCGCTGCAACTACAGAAGCCCCTGCTCACCATAGCAAGAGAAAGCCCGCATGCAGCAACAAAGACCCAACACAGCCAAAAATAAATAAATAAAATTAAAAAAAAATTTTTAATTAAAAAAAAAAAGCAGATGAACAGTTACCTAAAGACAGGGCTGGGAGGTAGGAAAGAATGAATTACAACAATACATGAGGAAACTTTGGGAAGTGATGGTTATGTTCATTATCTTAATTGTGGTCATGGCTTCATGGTTGTATACACTCATCAAACCTCTAATTGCACAACTTAAAGTGTGTGCAGTTCACCATACATCAATTATATCTCAAAGTTGTAAAAAAAAAAATTGTAGAAGTGCAAAGGGTCAAGAATACCCCATATCCATACCACTTAAAGAAAATACGGAAGGACAACTTGCTGTACCAGGTATCAGCATTTGTTGTAAAACCACTGTAATTGATAGTATGGTACTGACTGGCACAGAGATAAGCAAACAGACCAAGAAAGCTCAGTGAAACACTCAATATATGGATGCTTGATTCACAATATAAATGACATCACAGAGCAGGAAAGATTGTTCATTTCAATAAAAGGCTCTAGGTCAACTAGGTGTCTATACTGGAAAAAAATTTTTAAAAACATCAAACTAGCCTCTATTTCATACTATGTGTAAAAATCAACTCCAACTTTAGATGCAAACATAAAAGGCAAAATAATAAAACTTTTAGAAAATAGTATCTTCGTGACTTCAGGGTAGGAAAAAGTTCAAGAACTAAAACACACTACCCGTAACGTATACATTTGACATTGGTTCTCCTATCAAAAGAGCACAGAAGCCAGCTTACAGGGACACCCATTGGCTAAAGGAAGGGCAATTTGAGCATCAAAACAATGATAGTATTGTAATGGAATATAAGCCACTGAGTAAAATAGGCAATCCATGGACCCATATTAAGTCAATGAAATAAACCAATGCCCAAGAAAAGCAGGGCTCTTCCTTAGAGTAGGTCACCAACTGATACGAAGCAAGTGGTGGGGCTGGAACATAACCATCTTGTAAAGGTTGGTTTGGACAAGGATCATCAATAGATATTAAATCAAGGAAAAAAGTATAATGTGGAACAGCACACTTGTATGGTCTCAAAGCCACTCCCCAGTATCAGTTACAAAGAAAAAACGGTAACTACATAGTGGAGAAACCAGACAACACCTCAACAATGATCAAATTAATGTCACCAGTGAAGGGCAGATGGCCATCACTTGCCTCCAGATGGGATCATCTGAGCAGGATACAATATCACTAATGTAGTAGACAGGCTGGGATACCTAATCTGATTCTGATCATGAGGAAATACCAGATAAACCCAAACTGAGCAACAATCTATGAAATAATTCATTCTGTAGCCTTCAAAATGTCATGACAAAGAGTCTGAGGAATTGTCACAGAGTAAGGGAAATTAATGCAACATGACAACTAAATGCAATATGTGATCCTGAAATGGATCCTGTACTGGAGAAAGAAAATGCCATTAAGGACATTCTGGGGACAAGTGACCAAACTGGAATCTAGATGGTAGAGTAGACAACAGTATTATATCGGATAGACTACATGTTAGGCATATGTGAAACAAGTCTTAATAAATTTAAAAAGATTGAAATCATACAAACTATGTTGTTTGATCGCAATGGAATGAAACTAGAAACAAGAAAAACTGGAAACTTACAAATGTGTGGAAATTAAACATCACACTTTTTTAAAATAAATTTATTTATTTTTGGCTGCGTTGGGTCTTCCTTGCTGCGCACAGGCTTTCTCTACCTGCGGTGAGTGGGACTACTCTTTGTTGCGGTGCATGGGCTCCTCATTGCGGTGGCTTCTCTTATTGCAGAGCACGGGCTCTAGGCACGTGGGCTTCAGTTGCTGTGGTGCACAGGCTCAGTAGTTGTGGCTCACAGGCTCTAGAGCCCAGGCTCAGTAGTTGTGGCACACCTGCTTAGTTGCTCCGTGGCATGTGGGATCTTCCCGGACCAGGGCTTGAACACGTGTCCCCTGCACTGGCAGGCGGATTCTTAACCACTGCACCACCAGGGAAGACCTAAAAATCACACTCTTAAAACAGCCAATGGATCAAAGATGAAATCAAGGGAAATTAGAAAATACTGAGAAATGAAAACATACAAAAACTTACGAGATGCAGCAAAAACAGTGCTAAGAGGGGAATTTAAAGCTGTTAAACACATTAAGAAAGTAAGTTCTCAGGGCTTGCCTTGTGGCTCAGTGGTTAAGAATCCGCCTGCCAATGTAGGGGACACGGGTTCGAGCCCTGGTCCAGGAAGATCCCACATGCCGCGGAGCAACTAAGCCCATGCACCACAACTACTGAGCCTGCGCTCTAGAGCCTGCGAGCCACAACTACTGAGCCTATGTGCCACAACTTCTGAACCCCGTGTGCCTAAAGCCCATGTTCTACAACAAGAGAAGCCACCAAAATGAGAAGCCCATGCACTGCAACGAAGAGTAGCCCGCGCTTACCGCAACTAGAGAAAGCCTGTGCGTAGCAACAAAGACCCAATGCAGCCAAAAAAATCAATAAGCAAAAAAAAAAAAAAAAGGAAAGTAAGTTTTCAACCTAACTTTACACCTTAAGGAACTAAAAGAAAAGAAAAGAAAAAGAACTAAACCCAAAGTTAGCAAAAGAAAGAAAATAAAGATTAGAGCTGAGATAAATGAAAAATTAAAAAAATAGAGGGAGAAAAAAAAATCAGTAACACCAGAACTTGGTTCCTCAAAAATATCAATAAAATAGACAAATATTTAGCTAGATGGACTAAGAAAAAATAGACTCAAATTACTAAGATCAGAAATGAACGTGGGGACATCACTACCAATTCCATAGAAATAAAAAGATTATAGGAGTACTATGAACAATTCTATACAACAAATTGGATAACCTGGATGATATGGACAAATTCCTAGAAACACACAACCTACCGCCAAGACTGAATCATGAAAAAATAGAAAATCTGAATAGAACTGTAACTAGTAAGGAGACTGAATCAGTAATCAAAAATCTCCCAAAGAAAAGCCCAAGACCAAATGGCTTCACCAGTGAAGTCTACCAAACATTTTAAGAAAGATTAAACACCAATCCTTCTCAAGCTCTTCCCAACAAATTAAAGAGAAGGAAATACCTCCTAATTCATTGAGACCCAGCATTACCTTAATACCAAAGCCAGACAAAGAGACTACAAGAAAAGTACACATCAATATCCCAATAAATATTGATGCAAAAATGCTCAACAAAATACTAGCAGATCTAATACAACATTTCATAAGGAATTATACACCAAGACCAAGAGGAATTCTTCCCTGAAATGCAAGGATGGTTGAACACACCAATATCAATACACCACATTAAAAGAACAAAGGGAAAAAATTACATGATCATTTCAATGCAGAAAAAGCATCACAAAATTCAATACTCTTTCATGATAAATATACTCAGAAAACTAGAAAGAAACTATTTCAACATGATTAAGGCCACATATGAAAAACCCACAGCTAACATTATACTCAATGGTTAAAGACTGGAAGCTTTTCCTCTAAGATCAGGGACAAGGCAAGGATGCCCGCTTTCTCCATTTCCATTCAACACAGTATTGGAAATCCTAGCCAGAGCAATTAGTCAAGAAAAAGAAAAAGGCACCCAAATCAGAAAGGAAGAAGTAAAACTATTTGTTTGCAGATCACATGGATTTTATATGTAGATAACCCCAAAGATTCCACACACGCACAAAGTTAGAATAAACAAATTAAGTTGCAGGATACAAAAGTAACACACCAAAATCAGTTGCATTTCTGTATGCTAACGATGACGCATCTGAAAAGGAAGTTACAAAAACAATTTCATTTACAATAGTTTCTAAAAGGATAAAGTACTTAGGTATAACTTAGCCAAAAACGCAAAAAAAAAAAAACTTGTACAGTGAAAATTATAAAACATTTCTGAAAGAAATTAAATAAGACATAATGGAAAAGATATCTTCTATTTATGGATTGAAAGACTCAATATTGTTAAGATGTAAAAACTACCAAAAGCACTGTACAGATTCAACATCATCCCTACCAAAATCTCAATGACATTTTTGCAGAAATAGAAAAATCCATCCTAAAGTTGATGTGGAATCTCAAAGGACTCTGTGTACAGCCAAAACAATTCTGAAACAGAACAAGGTTGGAGGTCTCATACTTCCTGACTTCAAAACCTACTAAAAAGCTACAGAAATCAAAACAGTGTGGTACTGGCATAAAGACAGACATATAGACCAATGGAACAGAATAGAGAGCCCAGAAATAAACCCTTCCATGCCTGGTCAAATGGTTTTCAACAATGATACTTAGACCATTCAATGGAGAAAGAACAGTCTTTTCAACAAATGGTGCCGGATCCCACTCCTGGGCATATATCCAGAGAAAACTCCATTCAAAAAAGATAGGTGCACCTCAGTATTCATATTTATAGCACTATTTACAATAGCCAAGACATGGAATCAACCTAAATGTCCATCAACAGATGAGTGGATAAAGATGTGGTATATATATACAATAGAATACTACACAGCCATAAAAAAGAATGAAATAATGCCATTTGCAGCAACATGGATGGACCTAGAGATTATCATACTAACTGAACCAAGTCAGAAAGAGAAGACAAATATCATATGATATCACTTATATATGGAATCTAAAATATGATACAAATGAACTTGTTTACAAAACAGAAACAGACTCCCAGACATAGAAAACAAACTTATGGTTATCAGAGAGGAAGGGGTGGGGCTTCCCTAGTGGCGCAGTGGTTGAGAGTCTGCCTGCCGATGCAGGGGACACGGGTTCGTGCCCCAGTCCGGGAAGATACCACATGCCGCGGAGCAGCTGGGCCCGTGAGCCATGGCCACTGAGCCTGCGCGTCTGGAGCCTGTGCTCCGCAACGGGAGAGGCCACAACAGTGAGAGGCCCGCGTACCGCAAAAAAAAAAAAAAAAAGAGGAAGGGGTGGAGAGAGGAATAAATTAGGAGTTTGGGGTTGACAGATACACACGACTATATATAAAATAAGATAACAAGGGCCCACTGTATAGCACAGGAAACTAGATTCAATATCCTGTAATAAACTATAATGGAAAAGAAAAAAATAGTGCTAGGAAAACTGGATATCCATGTGCAAAAACATGAAGTTGGACCTTATGTTACATCACATACAAAAATTAACTCAAAATGGATCAAAGGACTAAACATAAGAGCTAAAACTACAAAACTTAGAAGGAAACATACAGGGAAAGTACGTGACACTGGATTTGGCAAGATGTCTTGGGTATGATAACAATAGCAGAGATTACAAAAGTAGACAAACTGGATTTCATCAAAATTAAAATCTTCTGTGCAAAGAACACTAACAGAATGAAAAGGCAGCCCACAGAATGGGAGAAAATATTTTCAAATCATGATCTGTTAAGGGGTTAATATTAGAATATATGAAGAACTCCTACAACTCAACAACAATAAAATGATCCAATCAAAAAATGAACAGAAGACTTGCATAGACATGTCTCCAAAAAAGATATACCAATGGCAAATAATATGGAAAGAGGTTCAACCTCACTAATCATTTGGGAAATATAAATGAAAACCACAGTGAGATACCACTTCACACACATTAGGATAGCTATTATCAAAACAGAAAACAAACACTGGCAAGGATGTAGAGAAATTGGAACCCTTTGTGCATTGCTGGTGGGAATGTAAAATGGTGCAGCCACTGTGGAAAACAGTGTGATGTTTCTTCAAACTATTAAACAGAATTACCATAACACCCAGTAACTGCACTCCTAGGTGTATGCCCAAAAGAACTGAAAACAGGGATTCAAACAGATACATGTACACCAACGTTTATTACAGCATTATTCATAGTAGCCAAAAGGTGGAAACAACTCAAGTGTTCATTGGCAGATGAATGAATAAACAAAATGTAGTATTACATACAAAGGTATATTAATCAGTCTAAAAAGGAAGGCAGTTCTGACACATGGTACCATATGGATGAACCTTGAAGACATTACGCTAAGTGAAATAAGCCAGTCACAAATGGACAAATATTGTATGAGTCCACAAATTCAGCAACAGAAAGGGCCTGGGAGTAGGGAATGGAGAACTAATGTTTAATGAGTACAGAGTTTCAACTGGGGTAGATGAAAAAGTTCTGGAGATGACTGGTGACGATAGTTGCACAAAAAATGTAAAGGTACCTAAGGCGACAGAACTGTAACTTAAATCTTACCACTTAACCATTTCTTATGTATATTCTACAATTTTTTTAAACGTACTGTATCAGTGTTAAACTTCTGGAATTTAACAACTGGTTATATAAGAAAACATCCTAGTTCTTAATTATATACTGGGGACTTCCCTAGCGGCCCAGTGGCTAAGACTCCACACTCACAATGCAGGGGGCCCAGGTTTGATCCCTGGTCAGGGAACTAGATCCCACATGCTGCAACTAAGAGTTCACATGCCACAACTAAGAGTTTGCATGCCACAACTAAAGATCCAGCATGCCACAGCAAAGATCCCACAAGCGGCAATTAAGATCCTGCATGCCGCAACTAAGACCTGGCACAGCCTAATTAATTAATTAATTTAAAAAAAAGAATTATATACTGAAGCATTAAAAAGGTAAAGGGACATGATATATGTAACCCACTCTCAAACAGTTAAGAATTCTGTAAATTTGAAATTTCAAGATAAAAAGATTTTTTTTTAATTCTGCTCAAAGGATAGCATTGAGAAGAAAAAAATGAAGTCACAGAGTGGGAGAAGACAGGTGCAATATATATAATTGATAAAGAACTTCATCCAGAATATACAAATAACTGCTAAAAATCAGTAAGAAGAAAACAAAAACCTCAATTTTTAAAAATGGGTAAAACAGATAAACAGCCATGCCATGAAAGAAACATGAGGGAATTCCCTGACGATCCAATGGTTAGGACTCAGCGCTTTCACTGCTGAGGCCCAGGTTCAATCCCTGGTCAGGGAGCTAAGATCCCACAAGCTGCGCAGCACAACCGAAAAAAAAAAAGAAAAAAGAAACATATGAAAAGGTGTTCAACCTCATTAGTCATGAAAATGCAGATTAAAACGATGAGAGGGCTTCCCTGGTGGTGCAGTGGTTTAATAATCCGCCTGCCAATGCAGGAGACATGGGTTCGAGCCCTGGTCCAGGAAGATCCCACATGCCGCAGAGCAACTAAGCCAGTGCGTCACAATGACTGAGCCTGCGCACCACAACTACTGAGCCCACAAGCTACATCTACTGAAACCTGCGTGCTTAGAGCCCACGCTCCGCAACAAGAGAAGCTACCGCAGTGAGAAGCCCGCGCCCTGCAACAAAGAATAGCCCCCGCTCACCGCAACTAGGGAAAGCCCGCGTGCAGCAACAAACACCCAATGCAGCCAAAAATAAATAAAATTAAAATTAAAAACAAAACAGAAAAAAATGAGAGGCCACACCACATGCAAACTGGCATAATTAAATTATGTCAATAAAAGTGCTGGCACAGACGTCGAACAAGTGAAATTCTCACACACTGCTAGTAAAAGTGTAAATTGCTGCAACTTCTTCAGCAAACAGGCATTACATAGAAAAGCGGAAGACAGGTGTATCCTATGACTTAAAATTGCCCCACCTTGAGAAACTGACATATGTATGCACCAAGATACATGTATAAGAATGCTTGTATCAGAATCATCTGCAATGACCAAAATCTTGAAACACAAATATCCATCAACAGTAGAAAGGATGAGGATCTTAAGATAATATACTACACAGCTATTAAAATGAACTACAGTTACAAAGAACATGGATAAATCTTATAAACGTGCGACACAGTCACACACAAAAGAATGCATGTTATGTTTCACTTTACATTAAAGGTAAAATAGGCAGCATTAACCCCATTGTTTAGTGAGGCACAATTAAAATTTTAAACTGTAGAGCAAAGCAAATTTTAAAATTACCAT
Source organism: Mesoplodon mirus (assembly GCF_964341445.2). Lineage (NCBI taxonomy): Eukaryota > Metazoa > Chordata > Mammalia > Artiodactyla > Ziphiidae > Mesoplodon > Mesoplodon mirus. The sequence goes on along the minus strand of NC_138982.1, from coordinate 3,177,357 downwards.
AAAAGTTGAGACAAATACTTCTAGGCGGGATGGATGGAGACAATACTGATTACGAGGGTAATGGGGGCAGGCTTCTGGAGGGCCACTTCTTGATCTGGGTGTCATTTATATGGATCTGTACTTTATAATAATTGCTAAACTTTACGTATTTTATGTCCTTCCCTGAGTATGTATTACATTAGAAATTTTAAATTGTTTAAAATTTTTTAATTAACTGGGAGAGGAGGCTGAGACCGAAGCAGGAAGACCAGTTAGAAGGATTATGCAATAACCCAGGTGCGGTGCTTGAATCAAAGTAACAGCAGTACAAGTAATAAGAAGTACATAGGCGTTTTATTATATTTCGGATTATGCCCTAAAATAGGGCAAATATGATTTTAGACTGACTGAACTCGGAATGTGACAGAAAAACGAGGCAACGTTTTTGACCTGAGCCGTTGGAAGGCTGGTCTTGCCATTTATTGAGATGGGGAGGCTATAAGAGAGCACGTTGGGAGGGGCTCATTAGAGATCAAAACCTATCAATTTTGAGAAACCCATTGAAGTCCAAATGGAAATGTTGATAGGCAACTGAATGTGTACTCCTGGAGTTCAGGAGACCGTTCCATCCTGAAGAAATAGGTTTGAGAGTTGTCAGCATACACATAGACGGATATTTAAAGTCTTGAGGTAGGATAGGATCACCTAGGGAATGAGCGAATTGCTAGAAGAAAACCAAGAGAGTATAGTGCCCTGATGTTTGAAAGAGGAAGAAGTGATGACACAGGTCAAATGCTGCTGGAAGGTCAAGTAAGATAGGACTGAGAAATGTCAATTGGATTTAATGATATAGAAATCGTTGGCGTCTTTGATACAAGAAACTGCCATTATCAGTGACCCTGAATAGAACAATATCCTTTCCATCATAAATTAAATGTCTAAATATATTTACATCTATCTGTCAATTCTGTTCTGTTTCTCAATTCTGTTCTGTTCCCTGGTCTATTTATTTACAAACTGAACAAATAGTTCTAGTTATTTTAGCTTTAAAACATATTTTCGGAGACTTCCGGGTAAGATGGCGGAAGAGTAAGACGCGGAGATCACCTTCCTCCCCACAGATACACCAGAAATACAGCTACACGTGGAACAACTCCTACAGAACACCTACTGAACGCTGGCAGAAGACCCCAGACCTCCCAAAAGGCAAGAAACTCCCCACATACCTGGGTAGGGCAAAGCGGAGAGATCCCCACACAGAGGATCGGTGCCGAGCGGCACTCACCAGCCCGAGAGGCTTGTCTGCTCGCCCGCCGGGGCGCGCAGCGCTGGAAGCTGAGGCTCGGGCTTCGGTCAGAGCGCAGAGAGAGGACTGGGGCTGGCGGCGAGAACTCAGCCTGAAGGGGGCTAATGTGCCACAGCTAGCCGGGAGGGAGTCCGGGAAAACTCTGGAGCTGCCGAAGAGGCAAGAGACTTTTTCTTCCCTCTTGGTTTCCTGGCGCGCAAGGAGAGGGGATTAAGAGCGCTGCTTAAAGGGGCTCCACGGACGGGCGCGAGTCGCGACTGAAAGCGCGGAGCCCAGTGACGGGCGTGGGACGCTGGGGCTGCTGCTGTTGCTGCCAAAAAGCCTGTGTGCGACCGCAGGTCACTGCCCACACCGCCCTTCCGGGAGCCTGTGCAGCCCGCCACTGCCGGGGTCCCGGGATCCAGGGGCGGCTTCCCTGGGAGAACGCACGGCACGCCTCGGGCTGGTGCAACGTCACGCCGACCTCTGCCGCTGCAGGCTCGCCCCGCACTCCGTGCCCCTCCCTCCCGCCCGGCCTGAGTGAGCAAGAGTCCCCGAAGCGGCTGCTCCTTTAACCCTGTCCTGTCTGAGCGAAGAACAGACACCCTCCGGCGACCTACACGCAGAGGCGGGGCCAAATCCAAAGCTGAGACCCAGGAGCTGTGAGAACAAAGAAGAGAAAGGGAAACCTCTCCCAGCAGCCTCAGAAGCAGCGGATTAAAGCTCCACAATCAACTTGATGTACCCTGCATCTGTGGAATACATGAAAAGACAACACATCATCCCAAATTGAGGAGCCCGGAGTCAGTGCTGTGCCTCTGAGGTGGGAGAGCCAACTTCAGGACACTGGTCCACAAGAGACCTCCCAGCTCCACATAATATCAAACGGCGAAAATCTTCCAGAGATCTCCATCTCAACACCAGCACCCAGCTTCACTCAACGACCAGCAAGCTACAGTGCTGGTCACCCTATGCCAAACAACTAGCAAGACAGGAACACAACGCCACCCATTAGCAGAGAGGTGGCCTAAAATCATAAAAAGTCCGCAGACACCCCAAAACACACCACCAGACGTGGACCTGCCCACCAGAAAGACAAGATCCAGCCTCATCCACCAGAACACAGGCACTAGTCCCCTCCACCAGGAAGCCTACACAACCCACTAAACCAACCTTAGCCACTGGGGACAGACACCAAAAACAACGGGAACTACAAACCTGCAGCCTGCAAAAAGGAGACCCCAAACACAGTAACATAAGCAAAATGAGAAGACAGAAAAACACACAGCAGGAGAAGGAGCAAGATAAAAACCCACCAGATCTAACAAATGAAGAGGTAATACGCAGTCTACCTGAAAAAGAATTCAGAATAATGATGGTAAAGATGATCCAAGATTCTATTTCCCAGATCCAAAATCTTGGAAATAGAATAGACAAAATGCAAGAAACAGTTAACAAGGACCTAGAAGAACTAAAGATGAATCAGGCATCGATTAAAAACACAATACATGAAATAAAAAATACTCTAGACGGGATCAATAGCAGAATAACTGAGGCAGAAGAACGGATAAGTGAGGTGGAAGATAAAATAGTGGAAATAACTGCTGCAGAGCAAAATAAAGAAAAAAGAATGAAAAGAACAGAGGACAGTCTCAGAGACCTCTGGGACAACATTAAACGCACCAACATTCGAATTATAGGGGTTCCAGAAGAAGAAGAGAAAAAGAAAGGGACTGAGAAAATATTTGAAGAGATTATAGTTGAAAACTTCCCTAATATGGGAAAGGAAATAGTTAATCAAGTCCAGGAGGCACAGAGAGTCCCATACAGAATAAATCCAAGGAGAAATACGCCAAGACACATATTAATCAAACTGTCAAAAATTAAACACAAAGAAATCATATTAAAAGCAGCAAGGCAAAAACAACAAATAACACACAAGGGAATACCCATCAGGATAACAGCTGATCTCTCAGCAGAAACTCTACAAGCCAGAAGGGAGTGGCAGGACATAATTAAAGTGATGAAGGAGAAAAACCTGCAACCAAGATTACTCTACCCAGCAAGGATCTCATTCAGATTTGATGGAGAAATTAAAACGTTTACAGACAAGCAAAAGCTGAGAGAGTTCAGCACCACCAAACCAGCTTTACAACAAATGCTAAAGGAACTTCTCTAGGCAAGAAACACAACAGAAGGAAAAGACCTACAATAACGAACCCAAAGCAATTAAGGAAATGGGAATAGGAACATACATATCAATAATTACTTTAAATGTAAATGGACTAAATGCTCCCACCAAAAGATACAGATTGGCTGAATGGATACAAAAACAAGACCCATATATATGCTGTCTACAAGAGACCCACTTCAGACCTAGAGACACATACAGACTGAAAGTAAGGGGATGGAAAAAGATATTCCATGCAAATGGAAATCAAAAGAAAGCTGGAGTAGCAATTCTCATATCAGACAAAATAGACTTTAAAATAAAGACTACTAGAAGAGACAAAGAAGGACACTACCTAATGATCAAGGGATCGATCCAAGAAGAAGATATAACAATTGTAAATATTTATGCACCCAACATAGGAGCACCTCAATACATGAGGCAAATACTAACAGCCATAAAAGGAGAAATCGACAGTAACACAATCATAGTAGGGGACTTTAACACCCCACTTTCACCAATGGACAGATCTTCCAAAATGAAAATAAATAAGGAAACACAAGCTTTAAATGATACATTAAACAAGATGGACTTAATTGATATTTATAGGACATTCCATCCAAAAACAACAGAATACACATTTTTCTCAAGTGCTCATGGAACATTCTCCAGGATAGATCATATCTTGGGTCACAAATCAAGCCTTGGTAAATTTAAGAAAATTGAAATTGTATCAAGTATCTTTTCCGACCACAATGCTATGAGACTAGATATCAATTACAGGAAAAGAGCTGTAAAAAATACAAACACATGGAGGCTAAGCAATACACTACTTAATAACGAAGTGATCACTGAAGAAATCAAAGAGGAAATCTAAAAATACCTAGAAACAAATGACAATGGAGACACGACGACCCAAAACCTATGGGATGCAGCAAAAGCAGTTCTAAGAGGGAAGTTTATAGCAATACAATCTCACCTTAAGAAACAGGAAACATCTCGAATAAACAACCTAACCTTGCACCTAAAGCAATTAGAGAAAGAAGAAAAAAAAAAACCAAAGTTAGCAGAAGGAAAGAAATCATAAAAATCAGATCAGAAATAAATGAAAAAGAAATGAAGGAAACGATAGCAAAGATCAATAAAACTAAAAGCTGGTTCTTTGAGAAGATAAACAAAATTGATAAACCATTAGCCAGACTCATCAAGAAAAAAAGGGAGAAGACTCAAATCAATAGAATTAGAAATGAAAAAGGAGAAGTAACAACTGACACTGCAGAAATACAAAAGATCATGACAGATTACTATAAGCAACTCTATGCCAATAAAATGGACAACCTGGAAGAAATGGACAAATTCTTAGAAATGCACAACCTGCCGAGACTGAACCAGGAAGAAATAGAAAATATGAACAGACCAATCACAAGCACTGAAATTGAAACTGTGATAAAAAATCTTCCAACAAACAAAAGCCCAGGACCAGATGGCTTCACAGGCGAATTCTATCAAGCATTTAGAGAAGAGCTAACACCTATCCTTCTGAAACTCTTCCAAAATATAGCAGAGGGAGGAACACTCCCAAACTCATTCTACGAGGCCACCATCACCTTGATACCAAAACCAGACAAGGATGTCACAAAGAAAGAAAACTACAGGCCAATATCACTGATGAACATAGATGCAAAAATCCTCAACAAACTACTAGCAAACAGAATCCAACAGCACATTAAAAGGATCATACACCATGATCAAGTGGGGTTTATTCCAGGAATGCAAGGATTCTTCAATATACGCAAATCAATCAACGTGATACACCATATTAACAAATTGAAGGAGAAAAACCATATGATCATCTCAATAGATGCAGAGAAAGCTTTCGACAAAATTCAACACCCATTTATGATAAAAACCCTGCAGAAAGTAGGCATAGAGGGAACTTTCCTCAACATAATAAAGGCCATATATGACAAACCCACAGCCAGCATCGTCCTCAATGGTGAAAAACTGAAACCATTTCCACTAAGATCAGGAACAAGACAAGGTTGCCCACTCTCACCACTCTTATTCAACCTAGTTTTGGAAGTTTTAGCCACAGCAATCAGAGAAGAAAAGGAAATAAAAGGAATCCAAATTGGAAAAGAAGAAGTAAAGCTGTCACTGTTTGCAGATGACATGATACTATACATAGAGAATCCTAAAGATGCTACCAGAAAACTACTAGAGGTAATCAATGAATTTGGTCAAGTTGCAGGATACAAAATTAATGCACAGAAATCTCTGGCATTCCTATATACTAATGATGAAAAATCTGAAAGTGAAATCAAGGAAACACTCCCATTTACCATTGCAACAAAAAGAATAAAATATCTAGGAATAAACCTACCTAAGGAGACAAAAGACCTGTATGCAGAAAATTATAAGACACTGATGAAAGAAATTAAAGATGATACAAATAGATGGAGAGATGTACCATGTTCTTGGATTGGAAGAATCAACATTGTGAAAATGACTCTACTACCCAAAGCAATCTACAGGTTCAATGCAATCCCTATCAAATTACCACTGGCATTTTTCACAGAACTAGAACAAAAAATTTCACAATTTGTATGGAAACACAAAAGACCCCGAATAGCCAAAGCAATTTTGAGAACGAAAAATGGAGCTGGAGGAATCAGGCTCCCTGACTTTAGACTATACTACAAAGCTACAGTAATCAAGACAGTATGGTACTGGCACAAAAACAGAAAGATAGATCAATGGAACAGGATAGAAAGCCCAGAGATAAACCCACGGACATATGGTCACCTTATCTTTGATAAAGGAGGCAGGAATGTACAGTGGAGAAAGGACAGTCTCTTCAATAAGTGGTGCTGGGAAAATTGGATAGGGACATGTAAAAGTATGAGATTAGATCACTCCCTAACACCATACACAAAAATAAGCTCAAAATGGATTAAAGACCTAAATGTAAGGCCAGACACTATCAAACTCTTAGAGGAAAACATAGGCAGAACACTCTATGACATAAATCACAGCAAGATCCTTTTGGACCCACCTCCTAGAGAAATGGAAATAAAGACAAAAATAAACACATGGGACCTAATGAAACTTAAAAGCTTTTGCACAGCAAAGGAAACCATAAACAAGACCAAAAGACAACCCTTAGAATGGGAGAAAATATTTGCAAATGAAGCAACTGACAAAGGATTAATCTCCAAAATTTATAAGCAGCTCATGCAGCTCAATAGCAAAAAAACAAACAACCCAATCCAAAAATGGGCGGAAGACCTAAATAGACATTTCTCCACAGAAGATATACAGACTGCCAACAAACACATGAAAGGATGCTCAACATCTTTACTCATTAGAGAAATGCAAATCAAAACTACAATGAGATATCATCTCACACCAGTCAGAATGGCCATCATCAAAAAATCTAGAAACAATAAATGCTGGAGAGGGTGTGGAGAAAAGGGAACACTCTTGCACTGCTGGTGGGAATGTGAATTGGTACAGCCGCTATGGAGAACGGTATGGAGGTTCCTTAAAAAACTACAAATAGAACTACCATATGACCCAGCAATCCCACTACTGGGCATATACCCTGAGAAAACCATAATTCAAAAAGAGACATGTACCAAAATGTTCATAGCAGCCCTATTTACAATAGCCCGTAGATGGAAACAACCTAAGTGTCCATCATCAGATGAATGGATAAAGAAGATGTGGCACATATATACAATGGAATATTACTCAGCCATAAAAAGAAATGAAATTGAGCTATTTGTAATGAGGTGGATAGACCTAGAGTCTGTCATACAGAGTGAAGTAAGTCAGAAAGAGAAAGACAAATACTGTATGCTAACACATATATATGGAATTTAAGAAAAAAAATGTCATGAACAATGATTTGGAAAAAAAAAAAAAAAAAAAAAACCATATTTTCTCACCTGGCAGGGCTAGCCCTTCATTGCACTTCCTTCATGGAATGTCTACTCTTACATTGCAGTTTTCTTATTAATATGAACTTGTCTAGACCTTTAAGAAAGAATCTGTTAGCATTTTTATTGTACTCTCATTAAGCACATGGAATAGTTAAGATGTAGAATGGTTAAGGCTTAATGATTAGTTGCGGAGGACAAGAAAGAGGAGGTGGTGCCAATATGCAGGTATTAATTAAAGTTCTGCAAGTGGAGGACAGGATTGCTTAGGATGAAAACACAGGATTAAAAGATACAGCATACAAAAAGTCAACATACAGAAATCAGTTGTATTTCTATACACTATGTACAAAATATACACTATATAGAAAATATCTGGAAAAGAAATAAAACCTGCCCATTCACAACAGCATCAAACATTACAAAATACCGATGTATAAACTTAAACAAGGAGGTGAAAGATCTAAACACTGAAAATTATAGGACTTTGATGAAAAACACCAAAGATGACACAAGTGGGGAAAAAATCCCATGTTTATAAAAATACTGTTAAAATGTCTGTACCACCCAAAGCCATCTATACATTCCATGCAACTCCTATCAAAATTCCAATGTCATTTTTCTACAGAAGTATGGCGTCACACAAAAAGAAACACAGACCAATGGAACAGAATCAAGAGCCCAGAAACAAACTCTCACGTATACAGTCAACGAATACTTGACAAGGGAGCCAAGAACACTAAATGGGGAAAAGATAGTCTCTTCAATAAATGATGGTGGGAAAACTGGATAACCACATGCAGAAGATGAAACTGGACACATATCCTACACCACTCACAAAAATTAACTCAAAATAGGTTAAAGACTTAAAGACCCGACTCTGTAAAACTCCTAGAGAAAAACATAGGAGAAACACTCCCTGACACTGCTCTTGGCAATAATTTTATGGATGACACCAAAAGCAAACGCAACAGAAACAAAAATTAATAAGTGGGACTACTGCAAACTAAAAAGTTTCTACACAGCAAAAGCAACAATCAACAAAATGAAAGGCAACCTGCCGAATAGGAGAAAATATTTGCAAATCATATATCTGATAAGGGATTAATATCCAAAATAAATAGAGAACTTGTAAAACTTAACAGCAAAAAAAAATTTTTTTGATTAAAAAATGGGTAGAGGATCTGAACAGACATTTTTCCAAAGAAAACATACAAATGGCTAATGAAAAGATGCTCAACATCACTCATCATCAGGGAAATGCAAATCAAAACCCCAATGAGGTTTTAGCCTCACACCTCTTAGAATGGCTATTATCAAAAAGACAAGAAATAACAAGTACTAGTAAAGTTCTGGAGAAAAGGGAACACTTGTGCACTCTTGGTAGGAATATAAATTGATACAGCCACTATAGAAAACAGTATGGAGGTTCCCCAAAAAACTAAAAATAGAACTACCAAATGATCCAGCAATCCCACTTCTGGGTATATATCCAAAGAAAATAAAATCAGGACCTCAAACAGATGACTGTATTCCCATTTCACTGCAGCATTATTCACAGTGGCCAAGATATGGAAACAACCTAAGTGTCCATCAATGGATGAATGGATTAAAAAAAATGTGACATACATACAAATACACATATACACACAGAATTATCCACTGGATATCCATATCAATAAAAAAAGTGACACATACATACACACAGACAAACACAGAGAAATATTATTCAGCCATGAGAAAGAAGGAAATCCTGCCATTCGTGACATGAATGGATCTTTAGGGCATTTCACTTAGCGTATGCTAACTAAAATAAGTCAGACAGAGGAAGAGAAATACTGTATGATCTCACTTATACATGGAACCTGAAACAGCTGAACTCACAGAAAAAGAACAGTGGTTACTAAGAGGGGGGCGGTGTTGGAGTGACGGGAGATGTTGGTCAAAAGATACAAACTTCCAGTTATAAGATGAAGAAGTTCTGGGGATCTAATGTACAACATGGAGATTATAGTTAACAGTACTGTATCACATACTTGAAAACTGCTAAGAGAGTAGATCTTAAACGTTAATCACCAAAAAGAAATGGTAATTATGAGAGCACTATGGGGGTAATCATTTTACAATATGTAAGTATCAAATCAACATGTACACCTTAAGGGGGCTTCCCTGGTGGCACAGTGGTTAAGAATCCGCCTGCCAATGCAGGAGACACGGGTTCGAGCCCTGGTCTGGAAAGATCCCACATGCAGCAGAGCAACTGATACTGTGTGCCACAACTACTGAGCCTGCACTCTAGAGCCTTCGAGCCACAGCTACTGAAGCCTGCGTGCCTAGAGCCTGTGCTCCACAACAAGAGAAGCCACTGCAATGAGAAGCCCGTGCACCGCAATGAAGAGTAGCCCCTGCTCACTGCAACTAGAGAAAGCCTGCGCACAACAATGAAGACCCAACGCAGCCAAAAATTAATTAATTAATTAATTTTAAAAAAACTGTACACCTTAAACTTAAACAATGTTATATGTCAATTATATCTCAATAAAACTGGGAAAAAATGTTTTAAAAATAAGACAAAGCAGGGCTTCCCTGGTGGTGCAGTGGTTAAGAATCCGCCTGCCAATGCAGGGAACACGGGTTCAAGCCCTGGTCCGGGTAGATCCCACATGCCGCGGAGCAACTAAGCCCGTGCACCACAACTACTGAGACTGTGCTCTAGAGTCTGCAAGCCACAACTACAGAGCCTACATGCCACAACTACTGAAGCCCATGCGCCTAGAGCCCGTGCTCCACAACAAGAAGCCACCGCAGTGAGAAGCCAGCGCACTGCAATGAAGAGTAACCCCCACTCGCCTCAACTAGAGAAAGCCCACGTGCAGCAATGAAGACCCAATACAGCCAAAAAAAAAGAATAAATTAATTTTTTTAAAAAAATAAGAGAAAGCAGTTTAGAATTTTCCAGCATGTATGTAGGGAGAGGAGGAAACAATGGCCTTAGCCAGAGGAATTGATCCCACACCTCCATTCCTGCCAGGTAAGAAGACAACTGGGGTAGCACCATATAGGTATGGCATATATAGATTTAGGGGGCAAAGTTCAAGGAAACCTGCTTTGCTCAGGAAATAAGAGATGTGGTCATCTTAATTTTTAAAGTCCACCCTAGACTGAACATTGAACATTTAGGTTGCTTTTAATCTGTCACCAAGAAAGAATAGTTGAGTCAAGGGGTAAGCACTTTGCTAAACTTTAATTCCTACTGCCAAAGAGAAAAGTGTTTCCTATTTACACTCCCTCTATTTACACTGTTTTCATACTGGATGACTCTCTTTCCTTTTTGCCCCCTAATTTGTCTTGACATTTATTGCTCATTATGGTTAAAAATATTTAAGAAGAAAAGACTGATTTTTTTTTAAGTATCAGGTTAAAGGTAATTACCCATGTATGATTTCAAATAGGCTTCTTTTAAAAATCATTTTAAAATATCGTTTCATATAAATCATGTAATAAAGATATGTACCTCTTTATAATGAAGTTGGAGATCAGATTTACCATTACCGTCATAGACAAAATGTAAAAAAATGGCAAACAGCTGAAGAAATAAAGGTGGGACATAAGATACAACCTCCTAGTGAAGCAGTTTACAGAAAAGCTTTCCATGAGAAACTTTCTGAATAGGATTCAGTAAACGATCATCTGTCTGGGCAGAGGATAGGACCTTTGATTACCTGAAAATCATTTGCAATTCAGATCAACAAGTAAAATCACCCACCAATGAAGTAGACAAGCACATTCTGCCACTGAACCCACACAAGCTACAGTCTTCATGCCAAAACCTTCTCTCCACCAAGACCTTATCAGCACTGCATTGAAATCCAATAAGCGTGCAGATAACAACCCAGATCTGGGTCAGGAATTATTGTTATTGCAGGTGAGGTACTGCACAACTCTCAAAGGGCAGGAGAACCAGGTCCTTCTTTCTTACCTTTACCATGAACGTGAAGTCTGTTAGGGCCGGGGAGTAGACAGCCCCACCGGCACATGGGCCCATGATCAGAGAAATCTGAGGGATGACTCCGGATGCTGTGACATTCCTCTGCCAAAAGAGAAAGGCAAAGGCATCTGGTTACACAGGTGTTCAAGGCATTACCTGCAGAAAGACAGAGGCAACAATAAAAGTACATTCGGCTTTTACTCACAGAAATTCTATCCTAGAGACAAGAGGCCTAATCTGTACAGTTTCTTCCAGAATTGTATAGGCAACTTTTCCCCATAACTGGTGGGATGGTTGGCATATTACTTTCTGGGGCAAGTAACCTCTTCTCTCCTTGGCAGGGCAGTAGGTCCCCAAAAGCTCCACCAGGACATGAGCTCAGAGAGAATCCTACCACTCTCACCCCAGCTCTAAACACACCTCAGGCCAGGACCCATCTGTACAAAACTGGCTGGAAGAAAGAATGAAAACCTTAGGTGGAATATACAGGGCCAACACTTACCCTGGATCCATGACCTCTACTTGGAGCCCCTTCACACCCTCCACAGAGGATGTCCAAGAGTTACAAGGCAAGGCTAAGAGGCAGGTGCTACTTTACTCAGTCTGCAATGTCTGCCCGCCCCTATGCAGGGCAGATGGGCAATAGGGACGTGGCAGAAGGCAAAAACGTGCCATAGGGACAAAGGTGCTGTGAAGAGCCAAGCCTCAGGCCGCCTTCTAGGACAAACAAGATTTCCCAGGGGGCTGGAAGACCCAGGCAAGATAAGAGCCCAAGGACTCCTTGCCCATCCCCCAACCTCTATCCTTCCCTGAGCCCCATCAGCTTAAGAGAAGTATGTCCACTTTTAGCCCTGCCCTGGGTCTGAGACCAATTTCTATAATTCACAGGACATAGCTCAGGACAGCACAAAAAGGCATCCACAGAGAGGATTCTGAGAAGATGGTAGAATGGGAAGCACCAGGAATCTGTCTCCCCACCTGGACAAAAATTACACTGGCAGAATCTGTCTGATGTAACTTTCTGGAGCTCTGTTAAGCCTACTGAAGGCTTAACATCCACAGGAAGATTTGGAGGGCAAATCCCAGTTAATTTCAGTCAATTTCAACTGGTAGCACAGTAGCAGCTACCCCTACCCACCCCCTACCCCCAGCCATGAGGCATGCAGCTGTGCATGTGTTCCTGGAGAGGCTTACACAGAGGCAGACAAAAAGGACCCTGCCCTCCAAATATTGCAAATCTATGCCCCGACAGCTGGTTGTTGATTCTGATCAGAGGTGAAGTTAGGAAGTTAGGCGGCCATTGTTGTTGCACCTCACCCCGTTGTTGCAAGCTCCTCCCCCTCCAGCTCAAAATCACTTGCATTAGGGAAATGCAAATCAAAACTAGAATGAGATACCGCATCACACACATTAGGATGACTACTATCAAAAAAACAGAAAACAAGTGGTGTTGGTGAGGATGTGGAGAAAGTGGAACCCTTGTGCACTATTGGTAAGAATGTAAAATGGTACAGCCGCTGTGAAAAACAGCATGGTGGTTCCTCAAAAAATTTTAAATAGAATTACCAAATGATCCAGAAATTCTACTTCTGGGGATATACCAAAAAGAATGGAAAACAGGGTCTCAAGGAGATAACCTGTACACCCACATTCATAGCAGCATTACTCACAATAGGTGAAATGTGGAATCAACCCAAATGCCCATCAATAGATAAATGGATAAACAAAATGTGGTATATCTATACAATGGAATATTATTCATCCTTAAAAAGGAAGGAAATCCTGTCACGTTACAACATAGATGAAACTTGAGGACATTGTGCTAAGTGAAAGAATAAGCCAGTCACAAAAAGACAAACACTGTACGATTTTACTTAAGTTATTTAGTCAAAATAATAGAGACAAAGTAGAATGGTGGTTACCAGGGGCTGGCAGAGGGGATAATGGGGAGTGACTGTTTAATGGGTATAGAGTTTCAGTTTTGCAAGACAAAAAGTTATGGAGATGGCCCCTGTCCACCTCCATACGGCTGCCCCACTAGCCGAAAAGTCTCTCCAGGTGCGGAATTCCAGGCTACCACCAGCATAGACTGTGCACGCCAGTCAGGAACCAGCCCACCCCATGGCCCGGGGACAACAGAGCAAGAAAGTACTGAAACTGAAGCAAGTACTCGGCAGAGGCGGGAGTCAAGATGGCAGACAAGGAGGACGCAGAATTCGTGTCTCGGCACAACTAGGGCACCTACTAGGCACCAGTGGAGGACCACGGACACCTAAGGGGATGGAGGAAACCCAGCGACAGGGTCCTAAGCAAAGGCCCGGCCCCATGCTCAGACGCCAGCCCCCCCACCGGCCTAGGTTACACCCCACCCTAAACCCCGCACCTGCCTAAGTTCCACCCCTCCTAAACTCCACCCCTGCCAAAGTTCCAGCCCTCCTAAACTCCGCCCCCAGAGCCAAGGCTTTTTCTTTTTCTTTTTTCCTCTTTTAGACTGGGGTTCTATTTTACCTTGTTGATTCACAGTTGTTGATTAATTTATGTTTTTATTTTTCCTAATAAATTTTTTATTTTCCAATTTTATTTTATTCTTCATACTTTGTTACTGTTCTCTCCTTCTGGCTTGTTCCCCTCATGCCCCCACTTTTTTTCCTCTTTTTTCTACTGTGGTTTTATTCTACCTTGTTGCAGTTGTTTCAATTATATTTTTATTTTTCCTAATATATTTTTTATCTTTCTAATTTTATTTTGTTTTTTATTCTTTGATATTCTACTGCTCCTTTTCTTTTTTTCTTTTTTTTTTTTTTTTTTTGCCACACCACACAGCTTGCAGGATCTTGGTTCCCAGGCCAGAGGCTGGGCCAGAGCGCCTGTGGTGGGAGCTCCGAGTCCAAACTGCTGGACTAACAGAGAACCTCAGACCCCAGCGAATATTAATCGGACTGAGGTCTCCTGGAGGTATTAATCTCAGCACCAAGACCCGGATCTATCCAACTGCCTGAAAACTCCAGTGCTAGATGCCTAAAGCCAAACAACCAGTAAGACAGGAATACCGCCCCACCTATCCAAAAAGAAAAAACAAAAATGAAACAACCAAAAAATACATTACAGACGAAGGAGCAAGGTAAAAACTTAAAAAACCAAATAAATGGAGACAATAGGCAACCTACCTGAAAAAGAATTGAAAATAATGACAGTAAAGATGTTCAAAAATCTCGGGAACAGAATGAAGAAAATACAAGAAATGTTTAACAAGGATCTAGAAGAACTAAAGAGTAAACAAACAGTCATGAACACAATAACTGAAATTAATAATACTCTAGAAGGAATCAATAGCAAAATAACTGAGGCAGAAGACCAGATAAGTGACCTGCAAGATACAAGAGAGGAAAGAACTGCCAAGGAGCAGAATAAAGAAAAAATAATGAAAAGAATTAAGGATAGTCTCAGAGACCCCCTGGGACAACATTAAACACACCAACATTCGAATTATAACAGTCCCAGAAGAAGAACAGAAAAAGAAAGAGTCTGAGAAAATATTTCAAGAGATTATAGTCGAAAACTTCCCTAACATGGGGAAGGAAACAGTCAATCAAGTCCAGGAAGCAGAGAGTCCCATACAGGATAAACCCAAAGAGAAACACACCAAGACACATATTAATGAAACTATCAAAATCTGAATACAAAGAAAAAATATTAAAAGCAGCAATGGAAAAGCAACAAGTAACACACAAGGGAATCCCCATAGGATTAACAGCTGATTTTTCAGCAGAAACTCCACAACGAAGAAGGGAGTGGCAGGACATATTTAAAGTGATGGAAGGGAAAAACCTACAACCAAGATTACTCTACCCAGCAAGGATCTCATTCAGATTCGACGGAGAAGTTAAAACCTTTACAGACAAGCAAAAGGTAAGAGAATTCAGCACCACCAAACCAGCTTTACAACAAATGCTAAAGGAACTTCTCTAGGCAGGAAAAACAAGAGAAGGAAAAGACCTACAATAACAAACCCAAAACAATTAAGAAAATGGTAATAGAAACATACATATCGATAACTACCTTAAATATAAATGGATTAAATGCTGCAACCAAAAGACACAGACTGGCTGAATGGATACAAAAACAAGACCTATATATATGCTGCCTACAAGAGACCCACTTCAGACCTAGGGACACACACAGACTGAAAGTGAGGGCATGGAAAAACACATCCCATGTAAATGGAAATCAAAGGAAAGCTGGAGTAGCAATTCTCATATCACACAAAATAGACTTTAAAATAAAGAGACAAAGAAGGACACTACATAATGATCAACGGATCAATACAAGAAGATATAACAATTGTAAATATTTATGCACCCAACATAGGAGCACCTCAATACATAGGGCAAATGCTAACAGCCATAAAAGGGGAAACTGACAGTAACACAGTCATAGTAGGGGACGTTAACACCACACTTTCACCAATGGACAGATCATTCAAAATGAAAATAAATATGGAAACACAAGCTTTAAATGATACATTAAACAAGATAGACTTAATTGATATTTATAAGACATTCCATCCAAAAACAACAGAATACACTTTCTTCTCAAGTGCTCATGGAACATTCTCCAGGACAGACCTATCTTGGGTCACAAATCAAGCCTTGGTAAATTTAAGAAAACTGAAATCGTATCAAGTATCTTTTCCAACCACAACACTATGAGACTAGATATCAATTACAGGGAAAAAACCTAGAAACAAAAAATACCTAGAAACAAATGACAATGGAAACACAACAAACCAAAAGCTATGGGATGCAGCAAAAGCAGTTCTAAGAGGGAAGTTTATAGCAATACAATCCTACCTCAAGAAACAAGAAACATCTCAAATAAACAAGCTAAACTTACATCTAAAGCAATTAGAGAAACAACAACAAAAAAACCCGTAAGTTAGCAGAAGGAAAGAAATCATAAAGATCAGATCAGAAATAAATGAAAAAGAAATGAAGGAAGCAGTAGCAAAGATCGATACAACTAAAAGCTGGTTCTTTGAGAAGATAAACAAAATTGATAAACCATTAGCCAGACTCATCAAGAAAAAAAGGGAGAAGACTCAAGTCAACATAATTAGAAATGAAAACGGTAAAGTAACAAATGACACTGCAGAAATACAAAGGATCATAAAAGATTACTACAAGCAACTCTATGCCAATAAAATGGACAACCTGGAAGAAATGGACAATTTCTTAGAAAAGTACAAACTTCTGAGACTGAACCAGGAAGAAACAGAAAATATAAACAGACCAATCACAGGCACTGAAATTGAAATTGTGATTAAAAATCTTCCAACAAACAAAAGCCCAGGACCAGATGGCTTCACTGGCGAATTCTGTCTAACATTTAGAGAAGAGATAACACCTATACTTCTCAAACTCCTCCAAAATATAGTAGAGGGAGGAACACTCCCAAACTCATTCTATGAGGCCACCATCACCCTGATACTAAAACCAGACAAAGATGTCACAAGAAAAGAAAACTACAGGCCAATATCACTGATAAACATATATGCAAAAATCCTCAACAAAATACTAGCAAACAGAATCCAACAGCACATTAAAAGGATCATACACCATGATCAAGTGGGGTTTATCCCAGGAATGCAAGGATTCTTCAATACATGCAAATCAATCAATGTGATACACCATATTAACAAATTGAAGGATAAAAAACATATGACAACCTCAATAATTCAGAAAAAGCTTTCAACAAAATTCAACACCCACTTATGATAAAAACTCTCTAGAAGTAGGCATAGAGGGAACATACCTC
Source organism: Mesoplodon mirus (assembly GCF_964341445.2). Taxonomy (NCBI): domain Eukaryota; kingdom Metazoa; phylum Chordata; class Mammalia; order Artiodactyla; family Ziphiidae; genus Mesoplodon; species Mesoplodon mirus. Next base: position 3,160,180 of record NC_138982.1, on the reverse strand, counting down.
AACATAACAAAGGCCATTTAAGACAAACCCACAGCCAATATCGTCCTCAATGGTGAAAAACTGAAACCATTTCCTCTAAGATCAGGAACAAGACAAGGGTGCCCACTCTCACCACTGTTATTCAACACAGTTTTAGAAGTTTCAGCCACAGCAATCAGAGAAGAAAAAGAAATAAAAGGAATCCAAGTCAGAAAAGAAGAAGTAAAACTGTCACTGTTTGCAGATGACATGATATTACACATAGAAAATCCTAAAGATGCTACCAGAAAACTACTAGAGCTGATCAATGAATTTGGTAAAGTAGCAAGGTACAAAATTAATGCACAGAAATCTCTTGCATTCCTATACACTAATGATGAAAAATCTGAAAGAGAAATTAAGGGAACAATCCCATTTACCATTGAAACAAAAAGAATAAAATACCCAGGAATAAACCTACCTAAGGAGACAAAAAATCTGCATGCAGTAAACTATAAGACACTGATCAAAGAAATTAAAGATGATACAAACAGACAGAGAGATATACCATGTTCTTGGATTGGAAGAATCAACGTTGTGAAAATGACCATACTACCCAAAGCAATCTACAGATTCAATGCAATCCCTATCAAACTACTACTGGCATTTTTCACAGAACTAGAACAAAAAACTTCACAATTTGTATGGAAACACAAAAGACCCCGAATAGCCAAAGCAATCTTGAGAACGAAAAACAGAGCTGGAGGAACCAGGCTCCCTGACTTCGGACTATACTACAATGCTACAGTAATCAAGACAGTATGGTACTGGCACAAAAACAGAAATATAGATCAATGGAACAGGATAGAAAGCCCAGAGATAAACCCATGCACATATGGTCACCTTATCTTTGATAAAGGAGGCAAGAGTATAAAATGGAGAAAAGACAGCCTCTTCAATAAGTGGTGCTGGGAAAACTGGACAGCTACATGTAAAAGAATGAAATTAGAACACTTCCTAACACCATACACAAAAATAAACTCAAAATGGATTAGAAACCTAAATTTAAGGCCAGACACTATAAAACTCTTAGAGGAAAACATAGGCAGAACACTCTATGACATAAATCACAGCAAGATCCTTTTTGACCTACCTCCTAGAGAAATGGAAATAGAAACAAAAATAAACAAATGGGACGTAATGAAACTTAAAAGCTTTTGCCCCGCAAAGGAAACCATAAACAAGATGAAAAGACAACCCTCAGAATGGGAGAAAATTTTTGCAAATGAAGCAACTCACAAAGGACTAATCTCCAAAATATACAAGAAGCTAATGCAGCTCAATATCAAAAAAAACAAAAAACCCAATCCAAAAATGCACAGAAGACCTAAATAGACATTTCTCCAAAGAAGATTGCCAACAAACACATGAAAGGATGCTCAACATCACTAATCATTAGAGAAATGCAAATCAAAACTACAATGAGGTATCATCTCACACCGGTCAGAATGGCCATCATGAAAAAATCTAGAAACAATAAATGCTGGAGAGGGTGTGCAGAAAAGGAAACCCTCCTGCACTGTTTGTGGGAATGAAAATTGATACAGTCACTATGGAGAACAGTATGGAGGCTCCTTAAAAAACTAAAAATAGAACTACCATACGACCCAGCAATCCCACTACTGGGCATATACCCTGAGAAAACCATAATTCAAAGAGTCATGTACCACAATGTTCATTGCAGCTCTATTTACAATAGCCAGGATATGGAAGCAACCTAAGTGTCCGTCAATGGATGAATGAATAAAGAAGATTTGGCACATATATACAATGGAATATTACTCAGCCATAAAAAGAAACAAAACTGAGTTATTTGTAGTGAGGTGGATGGACCTAGAGTCTGTCATACAGAGTGAAGTAAGTCAGAAAGAGAAAAACAAATACCATATGCTAACACATATATATGAAATCTAAAAAAAATAGTTCTGAAGAACCTAGGGGCAGGCCAGGAATAAAGATGCAGACGTACAGAATGGACTTGAGGACACGGGGAGGGGGAAGGGTAAACTGGGATGAAGTGAGAGAGTGGCATGAACATATATACACTACCAAATGTAAAATAGCTAGCTAGTGGGAAGAAGCTATATAGTACAGGGAGATCACCTCGGTGCTTTGTGACCACCTAGAGGGGTGGGATAGGGAGGGTGGGAGGGAATGCAAGAGGGAAGGGATACGGGGATATATGTATGCATATGGCTAATTCACTCTGTTGTGCAGCGCAAACTAGCACAACACTGTGAAGTAATTATACTCCAATAAAGATGTTAAAAAACAAAAAAAGAACTGACAGTTTAAAAAAAAGTTATAGAGATGGACAATGGTGATAGGTGTATAAAATTATGAATGTATTCAATACCACTGAACTGTACATTTTAGAATGTCTAAGTTTAGGGACTTCCCTGGTGGCACTGTGGATAAGACTCTGTGCTCCCAATGCAGGGGGCCTGGGTTCAATCCCTAGTCACGGATTGAAATGAAATCCCATATGCATGCCGCAACTAAGAGTTCGCATGCCACGACTAAGGAGCCCAGTGAGCTGCAACTAAGGAGCCTGCCTGCCACCACTAAGACCTGGTGTAACCAAATAAATAAATTTTTTTTTGAATGTCAACTACAATTGGCACTTGCCATCCACCTCTACAAGGATTAAATCTTGTGCATTTGCAGCTGCTGACTTTCAACACCTTACTGAAAGGAGTTCAGGGTGGAGAGCTGAAATTAGGAACTCTGTGCTCTGGGAAAAACTGGCAGAACAGGTCTTCAGAAAGTTAGATATTTTCAGGAGCCAATTTTATGAGCCCAATTCTTGTATCTCCTCATATCTAGAAAAACACTAAAATCCTTCATGGTGACATCTGCTCCTCGTGACTAGCAGTAACTTTCATGAGACTAGCAGAAGACTTCTACAAAAAATATGTGCTTGATTACATGTTTTCCCCCTTCACCAAAATCACATATATACAGACCTTCCCTCCTACCTCTTTGGAGCAGTTTCTCAGAGCTATCTGCTATGTTGTCTCCCAAGCTGCAGTCCTCATTTTGCCCCAAGTTTAACTACAGCTCTCACGTTGTGCATTTTTTTTAAGTTGACACAACTTTTAGTTTGTGAACATTTTAAGTCCACAACTCTGAGGAACAGCAAAAAAAAAAAAAAGGAAAAAAAAAAAAACAGAAGCTGAGGGACCTGTGGGAAATCAAATGTACCAACATAAACATTATAAGACTATCAGAAGAGAAAGTGTGCGTCTGATGTAAGGATAAGCATATACATCAATGGAAAAAACCTGAGTCCAGAAATAAACCCTTATATTTATGGTCAATTGATTTTCTTTCCACCAAAGTGCCAGGACCATTCAGTAGGGAAAGAATAGTCATGTCAATTAATGATGGTGGGACAAGGATGAATTTGGACCCTGACCTCACACCATACTCAAAATTAACTCAAAAGGGATCACAGACCTAATATGAAGGCCAAAAAACTATAAAACCCCATGAAAAAAAAATGAGACAGGCTGGGAGCTGGGACCCTTTGCTGCAGTGCTTGCACCTGGACACACCTCTCCTCAAGCAACAAAATACAAGGAAACTACATGGGACTAAAAATAACTGCATGCAGGGCTTCCCTGGTGGCGCAGTGGTTGAGAGTCCACCTGCCGATGCAGGGGACACGGGTTCGTGCCCCGGACCGGGAAGATCCCACATGCCGTGGAGCGGCTGGGCCCGTGAGCCATGGCCGCTGAGCCCGCGCGTCCAGAGCCTGTGCTCCGCAACGGGAGAGGCCACAACAGTGAGAGGCCCGCGTACCGCAAAAATAAAAAAAATAAAAATAAAATAACTGCATGCAGGTGAAATCAGGGCAAATTCTGGACAAAAGATACAAAGAGACCAAAAAACGCAACTGCCACTTTTGAAGAGCCCAGAGCTAAAGCAGGGCACTGCACATGCCCCCTGCACACCACACCACCTAAGGGGTAGGCAGACCACTAAGCCAGCCCTACAGCCCGACTCCCGGACACACCCCTACCCTCACCCCACGTAATGAAAAAGCTCGCCTGCACCCCACCCAGTGAGCAAGCAAGCAAGGGAACCTGTTGTTTGTTCTCGCTCCCTCCTGCTGCAGCAGGGGCCCCAATAAAGCCTTGCCTGAATTTCTTGTCTGGCCTCTGACCAATTTCTATTGATTAAGGAGGCCAAGAACCCTGGTTGGTAACAAAACCACTAGACAAAATCTTCATGACTTTGTATTGGGCACAGTTCTTATATAAGAATAAAAGCATGATCTACAAAAGAAAAAAACTGATAAACTGGACTTTAAGATTTAAAACTTTTGCACTTAAAACGCCACCATTAAGAAATAAAAAGCCACAGGAACTTCCCTGGTGGTGCAGTGGTTAAGAATCTGCCTGCCAATGCAGGGGACACAGGTTTGAGCCCTGGTCTGGGAAGATCCCACACACCATGTAGCAACTAAGCCCGTGTGCCACAACTATTAAGCCTGCGCTCTAGAGCCCGCGAGCTACAACTACTGAGCACACATGCCACAACTGCTGAAGCCCGTGTGCCTAGAGCCCATGCTCCGCCACAAGAGAAGCCACCGCAATGCACCGCAATGAAGAGTAGCCCCCGCTCCCTGAAACTAGAGAAAGCCCACACGCAGCAATGAAGACCCAACACAGCCAAACATAAATGATAATTAATTGTAAAAAAAAGATAATAAAAAGCCACAGACTAGTAAAAACATATTTGAAAATCATATATCTGATAGAGGACTTGTATCCTGAATATATAAAGAACTCTTACCCAAAATCCAATTATAAAATGAGCAAAAGATCTGAACGAACATTTCAGCAAAGAAGATATACAAATGACTACCATGTACATAAAAAGATACTCAACAGGATCAGTCAGATGGGATATGCAAATTAAAACCAGAGAGAGATACCACTACTTACCACCGAAATGGCTATAACGGAAAAGACTGACGATGCTACGTGTCAGCAAGGAGGGGGAGAACCTGAATCCCTCAATTACACTGCTTGTGGCCATATAAAAGGGTACAGTCACTTTGGGAAAAAATTTGGCAGTTTCTTAAAAAGTTATACATAAACTTATAATGAAACCAAGGAGGACCTTGTGAGGCCCTCCCAAACACAAAAGACTTTCTGCGTCCCCCATTTCTTGTTTGTAGGAAACAGGTTTTAGCCTCCTAGACCTTCCCTGAGTTCCAAAGAACAGACTGAAATAGCTACTAATTAGGGGATTGAGGGAATGCAGAAAGAAATAATAGTGCAGCATGGGGCCTAGGCCTGGTTCCTCCTCGGAGGGTGTACGTAACAACTTGATACGTATCTCTGAGTTCCTCTACAGGAACTCAGGCCCCCTGAGCACAAGCATGTGGACCCCAGACTGGTTGGAACCGGAAGGCTGATGACTGAGATTCCGGAAACACCACCCTGCTACTTCACCACCAAGCAATCAGACACACACCCCCTCCTACTCCCCTCCCTCACCTTCCCCTTAAAAACTCTTCCCTGAAACCCATGGAGGAGTTCAGGTCTTTGCTTGGCCCTACAATAAACTTTTCTCCGCTCCAATCTCCGACATTTCCGTTTGTTTGGCTTCACTGTGCACTGGGCACAAGAACTTGGGTTCAATAATTTGATCCAACAATTTCACTCTTAGGAATGTACTCAAGGGCTATGAAAACATATGTCCACACAATGAGTTATATACAAATGTCCATAGCAGCATTATTTATGATATTCGAAGTGTAAGAACTACCCAAATGTCCATCAACTAGTGGATGGATAAACAAAATATGGTATATCTATATATTATTATTCAGCAATAAAAACAAACCACTGATACACAGTACAATATGAATGAACCTCAAAAACATTATGTTAAGTGAAGAGAGATGATAAAACTGTAGAGGCAGAAAGCTGATCAGTGGCTACTTAGGGCTGGGTAGGAATTGATTGAAAACAGGCAGGAAGGATTTTTTTGGAGGGAAAGATTCTAAATTGTAGACTGTGGTGATGGTTGCGTAAGTTTCTTAAAAATAGTTGAAATGTATATTCACAATGGATGGATTTTATGCTTCGTAAATTATACCTCAATAAAGCTGTTTTAAAAAATATCAAAAGTCATACAAGACAAAGAGAAATTGAGGAAATGCTCCAGATTGAAGGAGATTAAAGATATATGACAACTAAAGGCAGTACTTAATCCTGGATTGGGGAGGGCGGAGGGCGGGGAGGGGGGATAACTATAAAGGCCGTTATTAGGATCATTTGATGAAATATAAATAAGGACCATGAATAAGAATAATACTGATGAATCAATATTAAGTTTCTCAATTACCGTACTCTGTTTATATAAGAATGTCCTTGTTCTTAGAAAACACACAATGAAGGATTTAAGAGATAAAGGAGGCACAATCTCCAATTTACTCTCAAATGTTTCAGAAAAATATAACATGCAAATATGTGCATACGGAGAGAAAATGATAGAACAGGCAAAATATAAACAACCGGTGAATGTGGGTAAAAGACATACAGGAGTGCCTTTACTCCCCAGTGGGCTATCCCTAGAGCTCAAGTTTAAAGATTAAAAAGTAGGTTTAAGATCTACAGAGTTCTTCTCAAAGAACACAAGTGCTCCCACAACTACCAGAGTATCGTACACAAAGTAAACACACATTTTTCTGACTGATCACAAAGGGCAGTGGCAGGGAATAAAAACCCTCGTAAGCCTGCAGGCCAGGGGATGACAAGAACAGCTGGCTTGATTAGAAACAACGTCTGCCTGTCTCTGTCCTTTCTTTCCTCCCCTCCCTGGAAATGCTGATCTGTGCCTTCTCTCAAGTTTACATCTGGCAGTATCTCTCCCTCACCCCAACCTCCCTTACTATACTCTCACAACGCACTTCCTACTTCAAATAATGCATTTAATGTTTGTGTTTCTTTTCATTTCTTTCTCTTTTAGTCTGTAAGAAAGCAGATATCTGAAATGATGTTCACCAAATGCTTCTGAATGGTGGGATCTCGGGTGATGGTGGGATTTCTTTCTTCTTTGTACTACAGCTTGAACTTTGTATAATCATCTTGTAATGTCTTAACCAAAACAAAAAAAACGTTGCTTTTTTTAAAAACTGTTAATTCTATAGATACATGTATAGGTATAACTGAATCACTTTGCTGTGCATCTGAAACTAACATAACGTTGTTCAACTATACTCTGATATAAAATAAAGTTAAAATAATAATAAAATTCCTAATTTTTAGCAAATCGGTTCATTTTAATCTTTTATATTCCCTCCTCCTTGCTTTTGAAAAAAAATATTTAAGTGACTTTCCCTTCTGAATAATCTTTAATTTTGTTTTCCCCTATAAGTATCACTGGCCTCTATGAAAGAAAAAGAAAGATAACCCTCCCCACCTTATCCGTTTCCCTGACCAGGGATTGAACCGGGGCCACAGCAGAGTCCTAACCACTAGGCAACCAGGAACCCCCCGTCTCTCTTGCTTTTCATCCACCCTTCATGCCACCCCAATGACACAGGAAGGAGCTACAGGGCACAGTGAGGTCAGATGGGGAAGCTCTGACCAGGACACAGCTTAGAGAACTCCCTGTACTCCTCCATTCTCTATTAACGGCTTCTCACCAGAAAGATGTCTGCGTAGCCAGCCAAAGACTCGACTCCCTCTTGGATCCGTGCTCCCCCAGAGTCATTCAGTCCAACCACCGGAGCCCCCACTGTCATGGCTTGGTCCATGATCTGAGAGAGCAGGAAAATCTTGTGAGAGACAACTGATCCTGTTATGAAAAACAGCATTTACAAAGCACCATGGTGGTTTTCTGGAAAATGTTCTGAGTGTACTTTTCAAAACAGGAGTCCATAACACTGGCTCCATTCCACATGATGATTGGGTACCTCGTGGAAGACAGAAAATCAGATATTTAAACCGCTGATTAAAGCCCCCCAAGCAGCCAAGAGCCAAAGCACTTCCCATTTGCAGGGGCGAAGACTGTTCATGGCAACCATTTCTAGAGCCTCAGGCCCAGGCTGTAATATTTTTTTCAGCCTGGGCCTGAACAAAATATTTTGAACTGATAGACAGAATGGCAAAGCAGTAGTTTTGTGAAAGTAAATGTGGACCCATCTATTAACTGGAGGCCAGGCCCAGGCCTTTTACTTCTAATAAGACAGACTTTCCTCATGGGTCTGTAGTTGACAGTCTAATGAGCAACATTTCTAATTTCCTTGAGAATTTACAAAGCACTTTCACTTACATTACCTCATTTAGCAATCACAACAGAGGCAATAAGAAGAGGAAATTAGGAAGGTTTAAAAGTTTAGTGATTGGCCCAAGGTCTCAGGAGCAACACATGACAGGACCACATGGAGAAGCCAGATATTCCATTACACAGGGAAGCCCTGCCCAGCTACTAAAAGTCAACTCTACCTTTATTCCAAAACTCCCCAAATATGATCTACACTTTTATTCACCACCAGAGCATCTCATCTGCAGCAGCAGTTTTTAAATACCATCACATAATCCTTGCACTGCTTTTTTAGTACCTGGTTTCTCCACCTAGACCATGGGTTCTTTACTTGGGGTCCTCAGAACCGTAAGGAGCCTGTGAGTAGATTTCAATGAACTTGGAAAATTTTACATTTTTTTAACCACAGCAGTATTAGAAATACCTGTGACTTTCTCATTAATAGAAACCACAGATTTTTATGCCACATTAAAGTTGCTGCAAATATCTTTTTTTTTTTTTTGGTCACACTGCACAGCGTGTGGGATCTTAGTTCCCCAACCAGGGATCGAACCCGTGCCCCCTGCAGTGGAAGTGTGGAGTCTTAACCTCTGGACCACCAGGAAAGTCCCACTTTCTGGTGGGTCCCACTTTCTGGCAGATATCTTGAAATATTGTTTTCAACTCATGCCAACTCTGAAATTACAGCAGTTTATCCACTGCTAAATCTCGTTATTTAATTCATTAATAAGGAAGCATATATATTACAAATGTGATCTTTTAATTTTCAATCTCTTGTAATCCTACATTTTACTTTATGCATGTGTAAAAATGCGGGTCCAGGGACTTCCCCAGCAGTCCAGTGGTTAAGACTTCACCTTCCTATGCAAGGGGTGCAGGTTCAATCCCTGGTTGGGGAGCTGATATCCCACATGCCTCATGCCAGAAAACCAAAACATAAAACAGAAGCAATATTGTAACAAATTCAATAAAGACTTTAAATTTTTAAAAAATATAAACAATGCGGGTCCGGCTTCACCAGCCTGCCAAAGGGATCCATGCTACAAAAAATGTTAAGACCTCCTGCCCTGGACTGAAGGCACCTTCAGGTCGGCACCACATCCTGCGCACCTCTGCCCCACCACACGTGACTGATGAAAGTACTGAGTTTGTTTTCAATATTAAATACTTACTTTGGGGGCTTCCCTGGTGGCGCAGTGGTTAAGAATCCACCTGTCAATGCAGGGGACACAGGTTTGAGCCCTGGTCCGGGAAGATCCCACATGCCACGGAGCAACTAAGCCTGTGCGCCACAGCTACTGAGCCTGCGCTCTAGAGACCGTGAGCCACAACTACTGAGCCCATGTCCCAAAACTACTGAAGCCCATGCGCCTAGAGCCCGCGCTCCACAACAAGAGAAGCCACCACAATGAGAAGCCCACACACCACAAGGAAGAGTAGTCCCTGCTCACCGCAATTAGAGAAAGCCCGCACACAGCAACGGAGACCCAATGCAGCCAAAAATAAAATAAAATAAATTTTTTTAAAAGAAAATTTATAAAAAATAAATACTTACTTTGCAGATCTTTTGGGCATGTGCTCCCGACAGGCTGCCTCCAAAAACTGTAAAATCCTAAAAAGAAAACAAATCAAAAAATAATATGGAGTGACTAGCCAGAGATGAAGACCCAATAGGAGGAGGAAATGGAAAATTCATAGATAAAAGTTTTTAAAGGATTTTCAGAAGTTTAAAAGATTAGGGGAAAAGTGTGACAAAGTATTCCATAGAATGAATAGTGAATAAAATGTCTTAAAAGGAGTTCATGTAATGTGAAGAGCAAAAGACCTAGTCTTTGTATACAAAAATGACTTGTAGCTCTGAGGGAAGGAAAACTTTTCAGGCAGAATTAACCCCAAAAAATCAGATTCTATGGAGGTCAAACAGACATTTCTATTACTAGGAAATATCTGCTGTTTTGATAAAGGAGGTGAAAGAAGTGAATCAGAGTCCTCACTGCTTCTTGCTTCTGGATTTTCATTACCTTCTGATATAAAAAGCTTCTTGTAGGAATGACCCCCTTCCTAAACCCCCATCAAAAAGATAGCAGGGAATTAAAAACACATTCAGCCCATGAGGACAAAAAAGGAAGAGGAAACAACAGCAGATCAGAGAGTGAACAAATGAGGGAAGTGAAAGCACAAGAATATCTGACTTGGAGCAAATGGAAGCCTTTACACCTGCGGAGGGAGTAACCACAGGAGGGGACAGCCCAGGAACCACAGAAAGTGCGGTGGAAAGCAGACTGACAGGAAGTCTGTGTTGGGAGCAGTTAGACCCCACAGGGCCTCTTCTTCACCTGGAGAGGAGAAAAGAGGTTTACTCTCTAAAGAAACTTAACCAGAGGGCTTCTGGAGCCACAATCCCCAGCCACAAAAGGCAGCAAAGGCAAGGCTGAAAACAGGTGAGATGCCTAATCTGTACAGTGAATGATGAGCCACTGCTGGCCCCTCCTTCCCCCCACCCCCCTCCCCCAGAACACATCTAAAGCCAATTATCACGCAAAAGACTGCGACTGCTTCTCTGGAAAAACAGAAGCTCCCCGCAGAAAACAGTGTCTGCAGATATTAACATTTGGGGGATCACTACAAAAAAGCTGACCCATCACTCCTCCCCCTCAGTATCCTTCAGGGCCTGCTTCACATGCCCCATTTTCCCTAAAGCTTTCCTGGATCCGGATGTGATCTTCCCTTGTCCTGAGCCCATGGCACTTGCCCAGAACCTCTCACCGGCTATCGGTAACTGTAGCCACTCCTGTTCTGCCCCATTCTACCTACAAAATGATTAGCTTCTCCAGGGCAAGAACTGTCTCGGTCATCTCCCCCTCCCCCTCACTCCCACCCAAACCCACGGGCATAAGAGGTGCTCCAAAGCATCAATTCAATGAATTTTTGTTATCTCCTTAATAGTTAAGGGAACATTGTGCCCAGAAAGCACAACAGCCTTCTTTGTTCTAGCTATCTTACTAATGGTTCCTTTTATACAATTCTTTGCCTAGCTCTCATAAATTACAAAAAAGAGAGATGATCCCTTCTAGTTAGGCATTTGGCAGACCCATTTATAACAGTTTTAAAATACTTTAAAAGTAATTCTATTAGCAAATGAGTACTGTCTAAATAACTCTTAAAATAATCAAGTATAATTATTTTACTCTCAAACCCGGAAAACATTCTAGGTTCCTAAATAAGCTCTATACCTTTAAGATCTGTAAAAGAAACTAAATATTTAGAATTATATACATATTTCCATCTTAGTGGAGGAAAAAAAAATCAAACAAAAAATAGTATACAACATGTTCTCTGTGTTAGTTTTCTACTGCTGCTGTAACAAATTACCACAAATTCAGTGGCTTGAAACAACACACATTCATTATCTTACAGTTCTGTCATTTAGAAGTCCTACATGGGTCTCAGTGAGCTAAAATCAAGCTTAGCAGGGCTATGCTCCTTTCTGGAGGCCCCAGAGGAGAATCTGTTGTCTTATCTTTTCCAGCTTCTAGAGACCATCTGTTTACATTCCTCACCTCATGACCCCCGTCCTCCCTCTTCTAAGCCGGCAACAGCAGACCAAGTCCTTCTCACATAGCATTACTCTGACCTCCCCTTCTGCCTCTCTCCCACTTTTAAGGGCCCTTGTGATTACACTGGGCCCACCTGGATAACCCAAGCTATTCTATTTTAAGGTCAACTGATGAGTAACATTAATTCCATCTGCAAGCTTAATTCCCCTTTGTCAGGTAAAATTACATATTCACAGGTTTCAGGGATTAGGATTTGGATATATTTTCAGGCCATTATTCCACCTACTACATTCTCCTATGGTGTCCGTGTGAAGAAACTGTATGTCTTGATGCAGCCTAACAAAAATTGTTTGAACTCTTTCATGAAAGCCTAAAACTCAAGGGGCCTGTGGCCCTGAGTCAAATCCCCTCTGCCCAAGCTGCATCCGTTGCACTCCCTCAGGTCCACACAATCTGCCCAGGACAGAGCTGCCCTCCCGGCACACACCCAACCTGCCAAGAGGACTCTCACTCACTTGGATAAACTCCTGGTTCCTAGGACTTCTTAGATGACTTCTGCCCTGTGATCCTCCCCCAAACCGACTAAGGAGTCTTTCTCCCTAATTAAAAACACCCTATTACATTATAATAGTGTAATACTCCGGACATATGCACTAAGAAACAAAGTAATTCCCTCACCTGCCCCAACTACAGGCAAGTTTTCATTCCCCAGGACTGTTTTCTTCTCACATATTTTGTTCCTGGCTCTGCCCTCAAGGAAACCTCAGCCAATTAGAGTATGAAATACCTGACTGAAGACATAAACCAATCTTCCATTGATTCGGCCCCGTCCAGTGACCACACTGTCTCCAGGAAACTACCAGAAAAATAGAAAAATAAAAGTTAAAAAAAACAAATACTTCTCTTAATTAATTTCACAGTTATGCCCCAAGGAAAGACTCCCCCTAAAAAAAACCACACCCCAAATTCCTTAAAATTCAATATGAATAAAGAACATGAAGGAATCCCCGCTTTCCCCCTCAGCTCTGCAACAGCAAGCACTGGGCTACTGCTTCATCAACAGAACACTGTAGTTTTGGGCCTCACCCTCCTTCCTAAAAGCAGAATAATCAGGGGACCCCCTAGGGATGCCACTACCAAACGCTCACAGGAGGAAGGAGAATATATAAAAAAACATGGCAACTTCTACACAGCCACACATCCCACCCCCAAACCTTAAAAAGACAAACCTATCATTTTGCTTGGAATTCTGACAGTCACTGTGTGGCCCATAATGGCTCAAATGGAGCCAGCAAGTTTAGTGCCAAGGTTACAAATCTTTGATCATAGTCTTGAAAATAAATGGACCAAAAGAGAGTCCAAAGAACTCTGTGCACCATGGAGAACACCCAACTGAAGGAACAAGCGTTGGTAACTCTGACCTCCAAAACTCCAAGGCATAAACTTAAAGTATGTCAAAAGAGGCGACTGGTTAGCCTTTAGGGGTCCCTGGTGCCTAGGCAGACCAGAACACAATCAAAAACTATTCTCAACTCTCCTTCTCAGTTTGTCATTCTATACCAGCGAGAACTGTGAACCCACACCGGAGCCCTGGGAGCTGGGCCAGAGTTACCCTGCACAAGGTATGAGTAGTGCACCCACACTCCTTCTTCTGTAGACAAAGGTGAGTGGGGAACCTGGAGGCCCCAGCAGTGCTTCTCAAGAGGCACTTGTGCAATTCCAGGGCCCCACACTTGAAAACGTTTCAATGCATCCTGAATCCTGAAAGGACTTCATTAATCTAGTGTGTCGAACAGCAGGGCCACAGCGGGTAAGTGAAACCTGGAGGCTTGCACCACCACGGTGAACAGATACCTTATTCTTATCAGCAGCCATTCCAAAATCTGCACATCTGTGTTCCACAAACATGTCGCTCTCGACAAAACTGCCAGGGTCCAGCAAGAGACTGATCCGCTCTCTGGCCGTTAGCTTTCCCTAAAATGCAACAAAAATCGCTCAATGATGTCATCATAGACAAAAGTCAGTAAGCAAGGAGTGCTCATGGGAGGGCCAGGAGGACTAGTTTTTGCCTTCACCCTATGTGAAAGCCTCTGTTCCATAAACCTGCCCCAGAGAAAGGTGTTATCAGTAGAATTCAGCCAGTAAGGAAATCAGGGCAGACCGGCTGTTCCAGGAGCCACTAACTGTGGAAGCAAATTAAGGGAGTAGGAGGGAAAGGCAGAGAGGAGAAGTGGGGGTAAGGAGAGCCTGACCCTGGAACAAGATAACGAGTTCTACAAACATTTACTGGAGACCCAAGGAGCAGTAAAAAGGAGAATGGAGAAGCAGGAAATAGAAAACTAAAGCAGGCTTCATGAAGGGTCTGAGGCTACACACTCAGGTTCACAAGCTTTTTCTAAGGAACCCCACAGAAGCTCACCTCACTAGGGTCCAGCCCCAAGGACACTTCCTGGTTCTTCTCCTGCCTCCTCCAGGGTCTTCTCCTACATTGGGGGCCCTGCTTAGGAACCCTACCCCTGACAGTGACTCCGTGATACACAGACAACCCCACAGCAGAGAGTGGCTTAGTAAAAAAAGAGTGGGACAGAGAGTGCTAAAGAGCTCACTTGAGAGGAGTTAAAAAATGGTTCTTGGAGGGGGTGAGGTTGGAGACCTCAACCTGTCAAGAGCCTCCATTGTTTGGGCTCCCAAGCCCTTAGACCAAGACCAATAACCGGGCCCACTGTCTATCCCCAACCCCTGTTTACAAAAAAAAAAAAAAAAAAAAAAAAGCCTCTAACTAGCTATATTTTCCCTTTAAGAAGGAAGCCAAAGCCAGTGAGGTGGTATTAAAACAAAAAGGTAATCCTCTACACTACTGGGTAAAATAAAATAAGTTTTCAAGAAAGCAATTTGGTGGGCTTCCCTGGTGGTGCAGTGGTTGAGAGTCTTCCTGCCAATGCAGGGGACACGGGTTCGTGCCCCGGTCCGGGAAGATCCCACGTGCCGCGGAGCAGCTAGGCCCGTGAGCCATGGCCGCTGAGCCTGCGTGTCCGGAGCCTGTGCTCCACAAATGGAGAGGCCACAACAGTGAGAGGCCCGTGTACCGCAAAAAAAAAAAAAAAAAAAAAAAAAAAAGAAAGAAAGAAAGCAATTTGGCAATATATATCAGTGTTAAAAATATTCCTATCTTTTGACCCAGTAATTCCATTTCTGGGAATCTATCCTGTGGAAGTAGTCCAAATATTGTGTAAAAGGGTATGGAGTAGGAGATTTAAACCAAGTAAGCCTCCTGACTAAGTCAGCCTTGGCAAAAGAAAAACAGTTTCTGGAGGCTGCATCTAAATCCAGTAAGATCCGCCTGGAAATGGGTGGGATGATGTTCCAGGGAGGGACTAAGCCATGGGCCCCAACAGCACTGACAGGCCTTTCCAGATAATCTAAAGTTCCCTCACAGAACTTCCCTGGAGGTCCGGGGGTTAAGAATCCCTGCTTCCGGGCCTCCCTGGTGGCGCAGTGGTTGAGAGTCCGCCTGCCGATGCAGGGGATACGGGTTCGTGCCCCAGTCCGGGAGGATCCCATATGCCGCGGAGCGGCTGGGCCCGTGAGCCATGGCCGCTGAGCCTGCGCATCCGGAGCCTGTGCTCCGCAACGGGAGAGGCCACAACAGTGAGAGGCCCGCGTACCACAAAAAAAAAAAAAAAAAAAAAAAGAATCCCTGCTTCCACTGCAGGGGGCACCCATTGGATCCCTGGCTGGGAAACTAAGATCCCGCATGCCACTCGATGCGGCCAAAAAATAATAATAATAAAGCTCCCTCAACCCAGACACTGCCACCCCAGGGACCTCAGGGGAGGGAGGACACCACACACTCTCAACCAAATTTACATCTCACTCCCAAATGGCAAAAAGGAACTGTCACCTTCAGGCTCTTGTCAAATGGGCATTTGCAACATCTAAATTGACACTCAAATTAGAGTTAATAAAGGGCCAGTGCAAATGTCCTCACTAAAGACCCCACTACCCCCACGCCTGTAAATTTATGCCTCAGTGTCCTTCACCTCTAAAAATTTCGCTTTTGCATCTTCCAGGTTGGTTATTTAACCCATCCAGCACATCAGGCCAGACTCACCAGTGTCCGGGACGCACGGAGCGAGCCTCGTTTCAAGTCCCAAGTCACCGATCTGGGCCTCGCAATACCCCGGGCAGTGGGTGGCAGTGCCTCAGCTGCTCACGCCAGCCAAACTCTCTGAGTAACCTGAGCACCCCCAGGAAAAAACACCTGCTTCCGAAGGTGTCTTTCCTTCCCAGCAAGCACGCTGATACCCTAAAGGAGGTTCGGCTGGCATTCGGGGGGCAGAGTTTCCACAAGTTCCCTGCGCACACCACACAGCCACCCCAGGTGAATGTGAGTTTGCCCATGTAACTTCCCCTGCCAAACGCCCTGATGTTCCTGCTTCCATAACGGAGCAAGAACCTACCACCACTCTTTCATGGGGCATGAGAAGAACAAGATTTTTTTTTTAATTAAGTGTCTATCATTGCTTCACTATCTTATTCCAGTAAGATTACAAGGGGAGAATTATTACCATCTTCTATTTTGAAAAAATTGACTCCAAACGAGTAACTTGTCCAAAAGTTCATAGCTGTTAAGCCGCTGGAGCCCAGCCAAACCCGTCTAAAATTCCAAAGGGAAAGCAGACAGTGACAAAGCACAACGGTGCTTGTCCTCATTTTACCTGCCCCAGTGAAAGGTAACAGTTTCACAAGGTGAACATCCTCGGCTCCGCCCCGCCCCTCGCGGCATCGCGCGGATTGGCTGGAAGGCCCCGTACGCCGCGAGCCGCGCACGCTGTGATAGGTCGCGACCGCCGGAAGCGGGCTGGGCTGGGCCCCTTTGGGACTCACTCGCTTATGCTGCGCGTCGATGCGGCGCTGCCCTCCTCCCAGTAGTGCGGCTTGACGCTTGTTCTCGATGCGCTCATTAACGGAGAGAGGCTGGGTGCACACGCTGCGCACCGCGGCCCGGAGACTTCTCACTACAGCACTGAGCCTGATTCCGGGTGCCGCCACGCGCATTGCCGCCGCCGCCATTTTTGCTTTACCAGCGCACCTGAGTGCGCATGTGCGTTGTGTGCACACCGCGGGATTTGCGCCTGCGCAGCGTCGGCGGGACGTAGGGAGCCTGTGGGCTGGAATGCGGAGCGCGTTTAGCAGAAAGGCAGGAGAGCTCGGCTACGCTAGGGTGTCACCGTCAGTTGTGTGGGATTGGTGAACCGATGTGCCCGCCAGGCTGCACAGAAGAGCGACTTAGCCCTGCTTTTCTCTGGCTACCTAGACCCCTGGTTTTGTCCTCCCACTTTCTTCAGAAAATAAAGTTAACCAGCGTTTGATGAACACTGTACCAAGTGTTGCTTTAAGCATTTACCTGCATTAGCTTACTATCCTGATTTCACAGGTGTAGCAAATGAAGCACAGAGAGGTAGAGTGATTTGATCAGCCAAGACTAGCGATGTAGTGGAACCAGGATTCAAACACAGACGTATTATGTACCACTTACTGAGCACCAGGCTTCAGCATCACCTGAAAGCGAGTTGGAAATGCAAACTTTCAAATTCTCAGGCTCCATCCAAGACCTACTGAATCAGAAATTCTGGGGATGTTGCCAGCAATATGTTTCAACAGATGGCCTGTAGGTGATTTTGATGCTTGCTCGAGTTTGAGAACCACTGCTCTAGGGATTTAGAACTGAACTGTTGGGAGCTTGTCCATCTGTTTCCCCAGCTAACAGTCAGCTCTTCAAAGCAAAGAACAAGGTGTATATTTCACATTCTTAGCCTCAGAAAACTGCTAAAGTTGATTATTAACCCCGCCGAGCTCCAGCTCACAGCCAGGGCCTTCGTAAAGTCCAAACTCTGGCCTGAGACTTTAACGTTAGTAGAACTCAATTTAGCAAACATTTTTGAGCAGCTGCTATGTGTCAAGAACTAACCACTAGTACTTATTACTTTCCTGGAGTAGGAATTGTTCACCTACATATGCAGTGAAGCTGAGGGTCTAAGGCTTGAAGGCATGTGGCTGGACAAAGCCCACCTGCATCTCTCTGACTCCGTAGTAGATGCTCTTGGCCCTGCATCTGGGTCCCTGCTTTAAGGACCTTTCCAATCTAGAGAGGTGGACAGAGGACCAGCCTGGTAGCACAGGGGAGAATTTAGGCAAGGCTGGGTGTGTAAAGGAGAGTTATCTCTGAGAAGGTAGCTGCATGCCAGGAATAATGGCCTGTTCAGATTCACACACATGGTTGAGTCCCCAGCTTTTGGGAGAATGGTGGTACATGAGCCTGAAAAGCAGGGATGTAGTTACAGTGTGAAGAATTTTGCCATATTCAGACACTGGGACTTGATTTGGGTTGGGGCATTGGAACTCTTTTGTCCTAAGAAGCTTTGCAGATCCCTCTCCTGTGGCACATCTCACACGGTGTTAACATTGTTTAGAACTCTTCCCAACTAAATTCCCAAGCCAGAGGGCAGGGACTGTGGCAGCTTGCTCACCACTGTGGCCCTTGCACCTGGAACAAGGCGCAACACACAGGAGGCCTTCAGAATGTATTTGTGAAATTGAACTGAGCTAGCGAATAGACAATAGCATGTTTTCTCCTATGCCTATTCATCCTTCCAGGCCCTACTCAGGTATTTCCTCAAGGCAGTCTACACTGATCCTCCCTCTACCTGGGTTAGGGAAACTATCGGTCCCTCGGGAAGCAAGGAAGATTTTGTTCTTATTTAACCTTGAGTAACCAGCATTTAGCAGAAAGCCCAGCACAGAAGGGATCCAGAGACAACTGTTAGACTGAACCTAAGTGCTCCCTCCAGGTAGTTCTCTTTCCCTCCCCTTCCTTCTCCTCCCAGTCTTCTTTTTTGCTGTACGAGTGCCCCACCCATGGGTGCTCAATACAGAATTCTAAAGATCTATCATGTTTTTTCTCCTACTTCAGATGCAAGACCCAGCCTAGGGTGGGTGGGAGGAGGAGGAGGAGGATTTATTAACCCAACAATTGCCCTTTGGAATCCTTGCATGCTCTGGCCTATTTTCCCTTCAGTGCCCCTTCACTGAATTACTATGTCTGAGTTATTTCTACACTTCAAGACAGGAGTCACCCTGATCTGGCCATCCTATTCTTGTCAATGACCGCTGTCAGCAAAAATGGGTGAAATAGAAGGAAGGAGTAAATTTGGAAGAGGTGCCATATTGGGGAGAGTGTGTTAGTCTGAATCTTCAGAGAAGCAGCTGCCAAGAGGGGAATTAAACATGTAAGAAATCAGTTAGGGGACCACCTGTGAGAGAAAATGGAGCAAAACCTGGGAGAGGCTGGGAGAACTATCAGTCAGGCTGCAATCCAACTCCTCTGAACCCCAGTCAAGGAGAAAGAGAAGGAAGAAGGGTGACTAGGAGCTTTTTAGACTACTATGCAGTTTGAAGGAAAGTTCAGCAAGGCTGTTAAGTCCTGGAGCCAAAATATTTCTGCCCCTGATTGGATGGGAACAGCCTGTGAGAGGTGTGGCCTCTGCAAATTCAGCAGTTAATTTCAGAATAAGGGCCAGAGCTCTCTGGCAATTAGGTGTAGTGCAGTACTGGTGTCTTCTCACCTTAGTGAGGTTTGCGTGGTAGGAGTAAAGGGTGTTAGAGGAAACTTTGGAGAGCAGCTACCATCCACGTGGGGAGAGAGGATTTTTTAAATGTTTCTTGTGCATTATGAATGCACTCTCCCTTAGTGTTTTATTTTAAAAACTGAAGGAAAAAAAAGAAGTATTTTAAATTCACATTTTTTCCCCCTGAGCTGTGTTTCTTTGGCTACTAATATTGGGTTACAAGAGACCTGGCTTAAATTCCAGTTAAAATTGTTATCAAGATGTGGAACCTGGTTTTCCCCAGACCACACACATTTTTCACACCATCTTGGAAAATCTTCGTCTTTTCTGGCTCCTTGGGCTCTGTGGGAAATGAACAGAACTGCCCTATACTTTTTTCCAGAGGCAATTCCAGGCATCCCTTCCACCCTTGCTGAGCTGCTCTTGCCTTGAAGGGTTTTTTTGTTTGTTTTTTGGCTGCATCGGGTCTTAGTTGCGGCATGCAGACTTCTCTCTAGTTATGGCGCATGGACTCCAGAGCACATGGGCTCTGTAGTTGCGGCACGCGGGTTCTCTAGTTGTGTGTGGGCTCAGTAGTTGTGGTGCGTGGGCTTAGTTGCCCTGTGGCATGTGGGATCTTTTTTCCCTGACCAGGGATCGAACCCACGTCCCCTGCATTGGAAGGTGGATTCTTATCCACTGGACCACCAGGGAAGTCCCCCTTTGAAGTTTTTGCCATCTGTTGGTACCACCTTTCAGCATTCCCTGACCTCCACAACACACCCTCCTCTCACTTCTCTCATGATGTCTGTGTTGGGCTCACTTTTTCCCTCTTTCCTGCTGTATTAGTCAGGGTTAGGTTTCTCCAAAGAAACAGAACTTTTAGGTGATAAATGATAGATAGATAGAGAGGTTTATTATAAGAATGGCTCAAAACAACAATGAGGTACCACCTCACACCAGTCAGAATGGCCATCATTAAAAGTCTACAAATAACAAATGCTGGAAAGGGTGTGGAAAAAAAGGAACCCTCTTACACTGTTGATGGGAATGTGAGTTAGTGCAGCCACTATGGAGAACAGTTTGGAGGTTCCTCAAAAAACTAAAAATAGAGTTGCCATGTGATCCAACAATCCCACTCCTGGGCATATACCCAGACAAAACTATAATCTGAAAAGATACATGCACCCCTATGTTCATAGCAGCACTATTTACAATAGCCAAGACATGGAAACAACCTAAATGTTTCATGACAGATGAATGGATAAAGAAGATGTGGTGTATATATACACAATGGAGTATTACTCAGCCATTAGAAAGAATGAAATAATGACATTTGCAGCAACAAGGATGGACCTAGAGATTATCATACTAAGTGATGTTAAGTCAGAAAGAGAAAGACACATACCATATGATATCACTTATATGTGGAATCTAAAATATGACACAAATGAACATACCTATGAAACAAAAACAGACTCACAAATATAGAGAACAGACTTGTGGTTGCCAAGGGTATGGGTGGCGGAGGGAAGGATTGGGAGTTTGAGATTAACAAATGCAAACTATTATATATAGAATGGATAAACAACAAGGTCCTGCTGTATAGCACAGGGATCTATCAATATATTCAATATCCTGTGATAAACCAAAATGGAAAAGAATATGAAAAAATACATATATGCATAACTGAGTCACTTTAGTGTACAGCAGAAATTAAACATGACATTGTAAATCTACTATACTTCAATAAAATTAATTTAAAAAAAAGAATTGGCTCATGTGGTTATGGAGGAGGAGAAGTCCCACTATCTACTGTCTGCAAGATGGACCAGAGCAATTAGGCAAGAAAAAAAAAAAAGGCATCCAAATTAGAAAGGAAGTAAAGCTGTCACTATTTGCAAATAAAATATTATATATGGAAAACACTAAAGACTCAACCAGAAAAACGTTAGAGCTAATAAATGAATTCAGCAAAGTTGCAAGGTACAAAATCAATGTGCAAAAATATGTTGCATTTCTTTAAACTAATAACAAGTTATCAGAAAGAAAAATTAACATAACAACCCATTTACAATTGCATCAAAAAGAATAAAATACCTGGAAATAGGATTTCCCTGGTGGTCCAGTGTTTAAGACTCTGTGCTTCTACTGCAGGGGGCACGAGTTCAATCCCAGGTCAGGGAAGATCCCACATGTGTGTGCTGCAGCCAATAAATAAATAAATAAATACGTACATACATATGTACATACATACATAGATACCTGGGAATAAATTTAACCAAGGAGGTAAAAGACCTGTACATTGAAAACAATAAGATATTAATGAAAGAAACTGAAGAAGACATAAATTAATGGAAAGATATTCCACACTCATAGACTGAAAGAATTAATGTTGTTAAAATATTCATACTACCCAAAGCAATCTATAGATTCAACACAATCCTTATCAAAATTCCAATGACATTTTTCACAGAAATAGAACAAACAATCCTAAGATTTGCATGGAACCACAAAAGACCCCAGTAGCCAAAGCAGTCTTGAGAAAGAAGAGCAAAGCTGGAGTCATTGTGCTCCTGATTTCAAACTTTATTAAAAAGCTATAGTAATCAAAACAGTATAGTATTGACATAAAAACAAACATGTAGATCAATGGAACAGAATCAAGAGCCAACAAATAAACCCCACATATGTGATCAATTAATTTATAATAAAGGAACCAAGCATATGCAATGGGGAAAGAAAAGTCTCTTCAATAAACAGGGTTGGGAAAACTGGATATCCACATGCAAAAAAATGA
Source organism: Mesoplodon mirus (assembly GCF_964341445.2). Lineage (NCBI taxonomy): Eukaryota > Metazoa > Chordata > Mammalia > Artiodactyla > Ziphiidae > Mesoplodon > Mesoplodon mirus. The sequence continues at coordinate 3,137,912 of NC_138982.1, read as the reverse complement.
AACTAGACTACTACCTTACACCACACACAAAAATTAACTCAAAATGGATTCAAGACTTCACTGTAAGAACTGAAACCACAATACTTCTAAAAGAAAACATAGGCAGTAAGCTCCTTGACATTGGTCTTGGCAATGATTTTTTGGATTTGACACCAAATACAAAGGCAACTAAAGCAAAAATAAACAGGTGGGGCTACATCAGACTAAAAAGCTTCTGCACAGAAAAAGAAACAATCAACAAAATGAAAAGGCAACCAACCAAATGAGAGAAAATATTTGCAAATCATATATCTGATAAGGGGTTAACATCCAAAATATATAGAGAGGGACTTCCCTGGTGGCACAATGGTTAAGAATCCGCCTGCCAATGCAGGGGACATGGGTTTGATCCCTGTTCTGGGAAGATCTCACATGCTGCAGAGCAACTAAGCCCCTGAGCCACAATTACTGAGCCTGCGCTCTAGAGCCCATGAGCCACAACTGCTGAAGCCCATGCACCTAGAGCCTGTGCTTCGCAACAAGAGAAGCCACTGCAATGAGAAGCCCACGCACCGCAACAAAGAGTAGCCCCCGCTCGCCACAGCTAGAGAAAGCCCGCGCACAACAACAAAGACCCAATGCATCCAAAAATAAATAAATAAAATAAATAAATTTTTTTAAAAATGGAGGAGTCAGCATTTGCAATGAATATTAAAGGATGGATGGAATTTTTAAACAATAAAATAACATGAATATTAAAAAATAGAGAGCGAGAACTCATAACTCAACAGCAAAATAATAATAATAATCTGATTTAAAAATGGACAGAGGATCTGAATAGACATTTTTCCGAAGAAAACATACAAATGATTAATGGGTACCTGGAAAGATGCTCAACGTCACTAATCATCAGGGAAATGCAAATCAAAACCACAATGAGGTTTTAGCCTCACACTTGTTAGAATGGCTATTACCAAATAGTTAAGAAATAACAAGTGTTAGTGAGGATGTGGAAAAAAGGGAACACTTGTGCACTCTTGGTAGGAATGTAAATTGATACAGCCACTATGGAAAACAGTATGGAGGTTCCTCAAAAAACTAAAAATAGAACTGTCACTGGATCTAGCAGTTCCACTTCTGGGTATTTATCCAAAGAAAATGAAAACACTAATTTGAAAAGGTATATGTACCACCATGTTCAATGAAGCATTATTTACAATAGCCAAACTAGCTTAGGCAGATGGAAACTGCCTAAGTGTCCACCAATCGATAAATGGATAAATAAAATATTATTTTATATGTGTATATTATATATATATGTATATATCCTAATATTATTCAGGCATGAGGAAGAATGAAATCTTGCAATGGGTGGACCTTAAGGGTTTTATGCTAAGTGAAATAAATCAGTCAGAGAAAGACAAATACTGTATGATCTCATTTATATGTGGAATCTTAAAAAAAAAAAAGAGAGAGCTCAGATTGGTGACAGAGACAGAGAGAGAAGGGGGAGCAAAATTGATGAGGGGGGTCAAAAGGTACAAATTTCCAGGAATAAAATAAATAAGTCATGGGGATGTAATGTACAGTATGGTGACTATAGTTAATAATACTGTATTTCATATTTGAAAGTTGCTAAGAGAGTAGATCTTAAAAGTTCTCATCACAAGAAAAAAAATTTGTAACTATGTATGGTGACGTATGTTAACTAGATTTGTTGTGGTGACCATTCCACAATATATACAAATATAGAATCATTATGTTGTATACCTGAAACTAATATAATGTTATATGTCAATTATATCTCAATTAAAAAAGAAAACACTCTATAATATTCATAGTTTATTGCATGTTTACACATGTATCAATGAATATTAAAGATTATATGGTCTTATTTTAAAAAAAAGAAAGAAAGATGGAGAGCCATGAAAGCCTGTTGTGCAATTCAGTTTGAGTCCAAAAGTCTGAGAAAAGGAGGCTGGAGAGTGAATGATGTAAGTCTCCATCTGAGTCCAAAAGCCCTAGAATCAGGAATGCAGATATCCTAAGGCAGGAGAAAATGGATGTTTCCGCTCAAGCAGAGACAGGGAATTTGGCTTTCCTCTGCCCTTTTGACCTACTCAGGCCCCCAATGGATTGGACGATGCTCACCCACATTGGTGAAGATGATCCTTTTTTTTTTTTTTTTTGTGGTACACGGGCCTCTCACTGTTGTGGCCTCTCCCGTTGCAGAGCACAGGCTCCGGACACGCAGGCTCAGCGGCCATAGCTCACAGGCCTAGCCGCTCCACGGCATGTGGGATCTTCCCGGACCGGGGCACGAACCCGTGTCCCCTGCATCGGCAGGCGGACTCTCAACCACTGCGCCACCAGGGAGGCCCCAAGATGATCCTTTTTTACCCAGTATACTCAATCAAATACAAACCTCTTCTAGAGACATCCTCACAGACACACCCAGAAATGTTTACCAGCTATCTGGGCATCCCTTAGCCTAAACATAATTAGGTTCACACATCAAATTAACCATCACACCTGACTTCCACCACTATTCTCAGAGAGTTCATTCAGCCTTTATACCAATATCTTCTGGTTACCTGGCCTGAGAATGCCTCCACTTCCTCAACAAGAAGGGCCTTCAGCTCTGTTTCACTTCAGCCACCCACAAGCTAGGCCTTGTAATCACCAAGAATTGCTCCACTTCCAGAACCTGGAACCCGGAGGTTCTCTCTACCACCCCTTTCCTCCTACCTTCCCCCAACGCCCATTCTTCATACTGAATCTGGTCCATTCCCTCAATAGAACCTTTTAATTCCCACAGTATAACTATTTATACTCTACCTAGTCTAGCACTCTAGCCTCCCTCAACTCCTTTCCATCACAATCACCATGCCAGGACCTCCCTGGTGGTCCAGTGGCTAACACTCTGCACTACCAATGCAGGGGACCAGGGTTCCATCCCTGATCAAGGAACTAGATCCCACATGCTGCAACTAAAGATCCTGCATGCCGCAATGAAGATCCCACATGCCACAACTAAGACTCGGCACAGCAAAATAAATAAATATTTATTCTAAAATTTTAAAAAGGATCACCAAGCCAAGGCCCAACCCTGGGTCACCGCTTCCTTTGGATCACTCTGATTCTGCTCACAGACTGCCCACAGTTGCTGGAAGAAGTCAGAAACATCATACCAGGTACATTAGTTTCCTAGAGCTGCCGCAACCTATTACCACAAAATTCGTGCCTTAAAACAACAGAAATTTATTTTCTCACAGTTCTGGAGGACAAGAGACCAACATTATGGTGTCAGCAGGGACAATCTTCCTTCAAAGGCTCTAGAGAAGAATCGTTTCTTGTCTCTCCCAGCTTCTGGTGGTTCCTGGTTGTTCCACTTCCAGGACCTGGAACCCAGAGGTTCTCTCTACCACCCCTTTCCTCCTACATTTCCCATACCCTTTCTTCACACTGAATCTGGTCCATGCCCTGGTGTTCCTAAGGTTGTGGTAGCATCTCTCCAATCTCCATCTTCACATGGGCTTCTTCCCTGTGTCTCCTTGTCTGTGATCTCCCTCTTCCTTTTCTTGTTAGGGTACCAGTCATTGGATTTAGGGCCCACCCTAAATCCAGGATGACTTCATCTCGAGATCAATAACAAGATTACATATGCAAAGATCTATTTCCAAATAAGGTCACATTCACAGAGGTGCCAGGGGTTAGGGCTTGGACATACCTTTTGGGGGGACATCATTCCCAACACTACACTAGGTCACTGAAGATTCTTGCCTTGCTGTTCTCTTCAATGCTATCTCTGCATGTCCAAATCTAATGCCTCCAGTTTCAAACACCATTTCTTCTGCAAAACATTTCCACAATTTCCCATTATAAGCAACCTCTTCTTTCTCTAAACTCCCATCTGCTTTTTGTTCCTAATTTATAGCTTTTATCAATTTCTACATTTTATTGGTGATACCTGTGTAAGAGAGCCTTACACTTTCTCTGGTTACCTGGGTTGCAGAAAGTGTCTCATTAGCAGACTTCAGTTTGGAATCTTAGCTCTGGCTTGAATCATTTATGTTGTTCCTGCTGCCATTGAACATGCTGCCCTGGCCCCTCTATCCTAAAGGTCCTTGTCTTTCTCAACAAAAAGAGGCTTATGATTCTTAGTGATTCTAATTCTCTAACCAGTTCTCTGTCTTCCTACCTCTTTGCTTCTGCTTTCCCTCAGTGCTCCGCCCAACAACCTGTCCCTTTTCTACTTCCACCTCTCAACCTCCCACCTTGTTCAGCCCTGTGAAGCAAAAATCTGCCACTTAGGCCACTGATGGCTTTCCCTTTTCTCTCCTCTACCAGTTCAGTCCTTTGCTTGGGGCTTTCTCCTACCCCCTCCACCTGGCCCACTAGATAGCCTTAACTTTCTCTAAGAACACTCCCTTCCCCTTCTTGCTTTTCCTGATGGCCTTAGTTCCCTTCCTTCTAATATCCAACATGATTTCCATCCCACAAAATTGCTACATTTTTCTTTTCTGTTCCCATGGTTTGTCCCTACTTCTATGACAGTACCTTCTTGATCAGTTGAATTAAAATTACTTGTTCAGGTTTTGCTAACTTCGCCCTTCCCACCCACATTACACTCCAATTCTATCTGTATTTATACCTGGCTCTAGGTTTGGGATGTATGTGTTCAGAACTATGGTATAATGGGTACAGACATCCAACTGGAATGGTAGAAGATAAGAAAAATGATGTGGATTTGAAGAAAGAGTCCTTGAGCTCACAAGAACAGTTCCAGTATTGCCTTCTGAGTATACTGATTCTACTACCCTTGAGGATGGCCTTTTCCATTTCAAACAAAAGAGTGTTAATGATTCTCCCCATTTCTGGATACTGGGTTGCATTTAAATTAAAATGCAGCCATAATACAAGAAATATTCTTTCATTTCCCCTCATCCTCCTCCTTTCTAGCCCTCTTCCAACTGTTCAGAAAATTCTAAGACAAGAGTCATGGTACTGGATTAAGAAATGTTTCTTTTAATTAGTGGCTTCTCCTCACTTCTTTTTCTTCGATAATTCCTGCTATCATTCTAACAGGTTATATGATCTATGCTAATTTCACAATTATTTCTATTATAATGGATGGTTTAAAGCATTTGGTATGAATTATGCTGTTCTAAAGCAATTAAAGTTAACATCTAGAAACTGGAAAAGATAACTATTAATATATGACTCTCCACTGGACCATAAGGTTGTTTAGGGTAAGGATTCTATAATTTTTATTTCTATGTTTCTAGGACCAATGGTCCCTAATACAGGGGAGGTATTCAATCACTGAAAGACTTCGTCTCTCCCTACTCCAGTTTCTCTGGGAAAATGGAACTATCTGACCCTCAGCTCCATCATTAGAGGCAGCTTCTTTCTCGTGGAGCACAGGAAACCTATACAGTTTCCTAAGAGTGTTGTTGATATTTGAGACATACTTAGTGAGGAATATCAAAAGTAATAAAGATTATCACTTTCCATTAGGGTATGGTGCACCCAACCTTATGGTTGATGCAAGTGTGAGTGACCCTAAGTGAATGAGAGAAACAAGGAAGGAAGGTTGGGAAGAAGCATCTTAGATTGCAGTGCATTCTAAGGAAAGTCAGCTCCCCTGGAGCTGACTGAAGTGATGCCACCATGTACTATCTGCTATCCCACATGATTTGTTGTTTTGTCAAAGAGGAAGGAAAGAAGGAAGGAAGGAAGGAAGGAAGGGAGGGAGGGAGGGAGGGAAGGAGAAGGGAAGGGAGGGAGGGTAAGAGAGAAAGAGAAAATAAGGAAGGATGAAAAGGAAGGGAAGGAAAAGGAAGAAAAGTGAAGGGAAGGACAAGAAAGGAAAAGAAGAGCACATACTCTTTGAAACCTTAGAAAACAGCTGAAACAAGAAAATTTTCTTTACAACCACTTCTATGTATAGGAAAGGATTAAGTAAATATTGATATTATTCCATACTTCCAGAATCAGATGATCGTAGGCTATAAGAGACCCTAGAAAGAAGCACTGCAGTAATTAGGAGTTGGTGAAGGGTTCCTGGTGCAATAGAAATACATGCTTTGATGCCATCAAAATTGAATTCCAAGTAACACTCACAAGCACTGAAAAAATCAGTTTATCTCTTTGAGCTGCAATTTTCCCATTTATTAACAGCAATAATAATACTGACCCTATAGAAGAAATGGAAGGATTAAATTGTGGGACAGCATATTTAGAGTGCCCTTACAGTGCTGGGTGCTTAATAAATGGTCATCCTGTTGACTCTAGCTTGGGAGGAGAGGCCAGTGTATATAGGAAAGATAGTGTAGATGACACAAATTCTGGAGCTTTGAAGAAGGTAATTTATTATTGCAAGGAAGGAATTGTCAAGAAGGATGAAGAAAAGTGAAAAAGCAAGTGAATCTAGAAGCAGGAAAACACAGCAAAGGTCATGCCACAAGAACAGTCTTGTTAGGACTTTGACCTAAAAAACATTGTTGCCAGGCCTTGCTGCCACTGCCCCTGGATTCTCAGGGCCATACCACCACTGTGAACGGTTTCTATATTGTCATGTATCTTTGCATTACTCCCACATTCAGAGTCTTGAGTGGGAATGTGTCAGGTTGTCAGAGACTAAGTAACATTCCCACACCCTAGCACGAGAAGGATCTAATCCGTTTGTCCTCAAGAGTCCCATAAAAGGACACTTCCTCTAAATAAAAGGGAGTTAAGATGGTGAGTGGCCAAGAAAAGGACAAATGATTTCTGTATTATTTAGAATAATGCTAGCAACTGTAAAAAACCAACCCCCAAATTTCACTGACCTAACATAATAGAAGCTTATTGTTCACTCATCGAACATTCCAGTGTATGGTGGGCAGCTTTCCTCCACTTGGTGATTCAGGGACCCAGGCCTCTTCCATCTTGTGGCCTCACCATCCCTACCCGTATTCAACTGGAGAATAGGGAAGGAGACAAGTGAAAGAGGAGTCCTGCCTCTTAAAGATCCCAGCTATCCCTGGATACAGGAGCAAGCTTGGCAGTGTGCTCCCTGCCTGGCCAGCCTCTTTTTAGCAACAACTCCACACTACAGAAAAGGGGTCACAAAAATTTGGTTGCCAGGTAGCTGTCTATGCCACATCCTCTACTGAGTCATTGTATGTGGTAAAATGTATGGGGTTTGGGGACAGGAAACTAAAGATGAAACCACCCTGTAAAGATGGGGAACTCTTTGAGTAGGGGATTTGGAGAGTGGAGAAAGATAGAGTACATCAGGAACTTGAAGTAAGTGTGGAACATCAATCCTGGGGTGCAAGATAGTCTGAACAACTCAGCACCCCTGACAACCTCTTTCCTATGACCGTTGCACTGAGTTCTTTCTAGGTATAGGGCACTTGGTGAAGTGCAGAGGTTGACAAGTGTGACATAATGGTAGCTATCTCCAAGATAATTAATTCTTTAGACTTCTAAACTAATTGGGAAGATGTGGGCATGGAAAGATAAATTTTGTTTTCTAGGTAGCATTTGGGTAGTGTCAGGTGACCGGTGGGGGCAAGTGCTATAAACGTTCAAATAGGAAGTTATCACTGACTGCTGAGGGCTTAGGGCAGGGGTTTAGTCCAGGTCCTCCAAGAAATTTACATCCAGACAGGACTGAATATGTAAGAAATGTATTAAGGTGATGCCTGTGAGAGAAAATGGGGAGGGAGCCAGGGGAGTCTGGGAGAGATTCTGGACTGTGAACATAAGGTAAATCTGACCCTGAGTGAAGGAGAGAGGAAAGGACCAGAGGTGGGCTGGGTGGAAGCATCTTAAACTGCAGAGTAGGTTAAGGAAAGTGGAGCAAGACCATCAGGGAGTCCTTAAGCAAAGTCACCCTCCAGATGAGTCCCACATCTCCCAGGAACTTCAGTTTCTCTGCCACACTCAGTCATTGGCTGGGAGCAGCCTGCAAGATGTGTGGCCTTAGAGTGCATCCAGCCATGGATTTCAGAGAGCAGTAGCTGGGGCCCTTGGTCAATTATACTCCTTGCAGTTGGAGATCTGAAAGGTACATGCTCACAGCCACCACAGTCTACCCTTAGCCTCACACGGATCTGCCTCTTCCCACAGGTTTGGGAAGCAGTTCCTCTCTTTTCCTGTGGGCATTTCTTCCTGAGAGGAAACTCAGAAGAGGGCATTTAGTAGCACAAGCTATAGTCTCTGTCGCTAGAGTTGATCTCAGAGCCACAACTGGTATTCATCCTCTCCCTCCTTTACCATCCATTCACAAATCCCCTCATCCTCAGCAATCACTTTGGCCGGTCTTATTGACTTACCCGGTGATGTGACCCAAACTTTCATTCTGGAAGGGTCTGAACCATTGGTAATCATACGTTCCCCAGGCCGGGTTGCATTGTATGTCCATTCATGGCTACAACAGAGAGCACCAGGAGGCACCCAAGTGGATCGCTGGCTTCCACATGTGTTTCTCCTTGTCCCTATTGTGTAAAAGCAGCCCCCCTGCTGATCAAGGTCAATTACTCTTTTTTTTTTTTTTTTTTTTTTTTTTTGCGGTATGCGGGCCTCTCACTGTTGTGGCCTCTCCCGTTGCGGAGCACAGGCTCCGGATGCGCAGGCCCAGCGGCCATGGCTCACGGGCCCAGCCGCTCCGCGGCATATGGGATCCTCCCAGACCGGGGCACGAACCCGTATCCCCTGCATCGGCAGGTGGACTCTCAACCACTGCGCCACCAGGGAGGCCCAAGGTCAATTACTCTTGATGGATAGTGATTCTTCTCACTTGCTGGTGCCTGGACACACCGAACTCAAAGCGCCCTGGCAGCAGCTGCAGTGTGTAATTCAATGGGGGTCCTTGTTATATCCTCTGGCACAAGTGTGCCCTCTTTGGGGACTTGGATGTCTAACCTGCAGAATCAAGAGTTGTGGGTACAGGAAGCACAAAATTCCTTGGTGGGGCATTGGGTGTCATAGTAAGTGGGGTCACTTCTGCTTCTTCCCAGACCCATGTATTCTTCCTAATGAGGACACAGCACCATATAGAGGTCTCTGATTTAACACATACACTGTGTCTTGAAGGCAGGCGCCCCATCCACCTAAACCCTATACTGTACTTGCTTCATCTATCCAGTACTTCGGTGCCCTTGGAAGGCTATTGCAGACCTGCCTTAGCTGAGCATTTTAATGTCTCTGGAGCTCTGCTACTCTAACAATTAGGTCTTCATCCTGCCATTCAGCTGTGTATTCCCTTCCCCTGATGATGATAAAGGTCTCTTTGTAAGCTATCCCAAGGGCCTATGACTCTCTCACTTAACCAAAAATTGCTTGTTGTTAATGGCTTTCAGTCTCTCATGATTTCTCTGCAGACATCAATACAACTTGATAGTAACTACCCAATTTTACTATCTTTGTAGGCACTGTTCCTTCCCATGTTTTTCAAATGCCTGTGTCATCACATCTGCCACAGCATTCCCCTCCACTGGGCCATTTTCCCAGGTTAACACTGGTGGAATCTTTAGCAACTGAGCTACCATCTTGTGCCAGGAACTACCTATGCCCCACCTACAAACCTGGTTGGCATTCTCTTTGGATGGCAGTAGATGAGTCAGTCCAAGTTTCTATCTTACCACCTGTTTTCTTGGACCACTTCTGGTACCACTTGTGTAAGTCCAGGTCCCTGAGAAATGATGCAAAACAAGATTAATCATGCAAGAAATGTGCTAGAGGAAATGACTATTGGAGAAAATGGGGAGGCAGAAAAGGGAGACTGGGAGAGCCATCAGATTACAATGCAGGTCTGATTCTGAGTGAAAGAATGAGGGAAGGAAGATTGGATGTAAGCATCTTACACCCCAGTGCTGTTCTAAGGACAGCATGGACGGTTGTTTTAGTATTTCTCAGAGTCATCTGTCAGAGGAGTCTGTCATCTCCCAGGAATGGGCCTGCCTTAGTATCTGTGCCATGCTCAGTCATTGCCTGGGAGCAGTCCATGGGAAGCAAAACCTTGGTGCAAACAGTGATGAATTGCAGAGGGCAATAGCTGGTGCCCTCATTCAATTATGCTAACTGCAATCAGAGATCTGAGAGGTACATTCTAGTGGCCTCCACAGCAATCTTCGTAGAGGAGGTGAAATAGGGTCAGGGCCTAGAAAATAGGTAGTAATTAGATAAGTAGCAGTGGGCAGAAGACACATCCAATGGTGATTGGTAGGCAGAGTGTTCTAGATAAAAATAAATGGGGCACTTTATCAGAAGACACCATGTCTAAAAGGCTCATTTTAGCGATGTCATGGGAAAAATGATGGAAGTGTATGTAAAAATAAAATTGTTGTGGGCCTTGAATACCAAGGTAAGAAATTCAGACTCTATCTTATTGTCATTGGGAAGTGATGGACATATTAAATCTACATTTTACCCACCTTCTCAGTAGCCTTGAATACTAATGATCACTCTCTTCTTTTTCACTTCCTCCTTCATGAAAAATTCTCTTGGCTTCTTTGACATCACATACTCCTAGTTTTTCTCCTGTATCATTGGTCACTCATTCTCAGTCTCCCTTGTGCAGTTACTTATGACTTGAAATTGGGTGGTTTGCCCAGAGGAGAATATAAATTGGGAAGAGCAAAAGTCTAAGGGTAGAATTAGCTAGTTAGTTAGTTAGTTAATCCATCTAAGCAACTATTTCATGATTATGCCTTTCTCAAACCTAAACTCTTCAATGGATTCTCAATGTTCATATGATAAAGAAAAACATTCTTTTTTAAAATATTTATTTATTTATTTATGGCTGCATTGGGTCTTAGTTGTGGCACGCAGGATTTTTTGTTGCAGTGTGCGGGCTTCTCTCTAGTTGTGGTATGCGGGCTTTTCTCTAGCTGTGGTGCGTGGACTCCAGAGTGCATGGGCTCTGTAGTTGTGGCACGCGGCTCTCTAGTTGTGGTGTGTGGGCTCAGTAGTTGCGGTACACGGGCTTAGTTGTCCCACGGCATGTGGGATCTTAGTTCCCCGACCAGGGATCGAACCCGTGTCCCCTTCATTGGAAGGCAGATTCTTAACCACTGGACCACCAGGGAAGTCCCAACAAACATTCTTAACATTGTCTCTAAGACCCTGCACGGCCTAGATCCTACCAATCTCTATGATTCATCTAGTACCATCCCCCCATCTCTCTGCTCCAGCCAAACTGGTCTTCTGTCAACTCCTCAAAATCACCATGCTTCTCTTCTGCAGGGTCTTTGTCTTCACTGGGTAGAAGGTTCACCTCTTCCCTTTTCAGTACTTAAGGTCTACTCATCCTTAAATTTCAGTTTGACACTTCCTTAGAGAAGCCTTCCCTGACTTCTTTAAATCAAATGCTTCTGTTATATGTCTCTTGTATCCTCTCCTTTTATTTGTAATTATCAAAGTTGTCGTTTTATATTTATTTGTGTGAATGTTTGATTAATGTCCGTTTTGTCAAAGTCTCCAACAATACTATAAAGGTACATGAGGGTAAGGACTGTGTCCATGTTATTTTTCTAATATCACTTAGGACAGTGACTGAAATATATTTAACACAGTACCTTAAATAATGAATGCATGAATGAATAAACAGTAGTAGTTCTTGAGCAGAGGAGGGTGATGAGATTTGTGCAAATTAGAGACTTAAATAGCTTAATAAGTCAATACTAAGTAAGATAAATTATAGGTCTAGGAGGCTTACATTAGAGGGTCTGGCTAGAAGTCAACTGTAAGTTTGAAGTAAAGAAGGTACACTAGGGCAAAGGCTAAGATGCTGTATAAAAGGACCCCTAGATACAATGGCCTAAATAAAATAGCAGTTTATTTCCCTCCCAAGGATGTCTTCAAAGTTTACTTGCAGCAACATTCACTGAGTGTTATTTAAATAGTGAAAAATTAATAACCTCAATGTCCAACAATAGCAGGATACTTAAGTAGATTGCAGTATTACTATTCAATGGAATATCATGAGCTGTTAAAAAGTCATATTGTAGAACAGTGGCTCTCACACTTCTGTGTACATTAGAATTACCTGGAGGGCTTGTCAAAATACAGCCTGCTGGGCTCATCCCCAGAGTTACTGATTCGGTAAGCATGGGGTAGTGTGTGAGAATTTACATCTACAAGTCCTTAGGTGATGCTGATGCTGCCAAGGACCATAATTTGAGAAACACTGCTGTAGAAGAAAATTTCACAAAATGGGAAAAAGCTTATGGCATACTGTCAAGTGAAAAAAATAGGTTCCAAAAACAGTTTCCAAAATAGAATTGCATTCATGATCTCATTTTTGTGGAAAATATATATGTATTTGTGTACATATAGAGGCTGTAAAGACATGCAAATTGTTAACAGGTGGATTTACAGGTGGTCTTTTTTGTTTGCATTTATAAATTGTTTGCAAGACTTCCCTGGTGGTGCAGTGGTTAAGAATCCGTCTGCCAATGCGGGAGACACGGCTTTGATCCCTGATCGGGGAAGATTCCACATGCTGCGGAGCGACTAAGCCCATGCGCCACCACTACTGAGCCTGCACTCTAGAGCCTGTGAGCCACAACTACTGAGTCTACATGCTGCAACTACTGAAGCCCACGTGCCTAGAGCCCGTGTGCCACAACAACTGAGCCCGCATGCTGCAACTACTGAAGCCGGCATGTCTAGAGCCTGTGTTCCACAAGAGAAGCCACCACAATGAGAAGCCCACGCACCGCAACAAAGAGTAGCTCTCACTCGCTGCAACTAGAGAAATCCCGCACACAGCAATGAAGACCCAACACAGCCAAGTAAAATAAATTTTTTTTAAATTTTAAAAAATAATAAATTGTTTGAAGATGTATAACATCTGTAATAAGGGAGTTTGTTATCGTTGCTTTTAACTTTTTTATCGTGGTAAAACACACATAACATTTACCAGCTTAACCATTTTTAAGTGTACAGTTCAGTGGTATTAAATATATTCACATCGTTGTGCAACCATCACCACCATCCATCTTCATAACTCTTTTCATCTTGTAAAACTGAAACTCTATGCCCATTAAATATAATAACGCTCCATTATCCCTCTTTCAGGCCCTGGCAACCACCATTATATTTTTGGTTTTTATGAGTTTGGCTATTCTAAGTACCCCATAAAAATAGAATCATAATAATCGTGGTAAGCTGGTTTGTTATTGTTTTTAAGAAAAAGGGTTGATAAGACTTGCTGGAGGGAGTGGTAACTCCAAGGTTATAAGCTTTAGAGAAAGAGAGAATAATGGCATAATGAAAGAATAGAGAAGGGCAACGCGAGACCTGAATACTGGGGAGATGATGTATTCAGTTTTGGATATATACATATTAAGGTGACTATAGCACATCTAGGTGAAGAAGAAAGCAAGAAGCTAGAGATGTGAATCTGAAGCTCGAAGAGATGTCAAAGTAGAGATACAGATACAACAATTATTCAAGAAGGAGGGGTCGCTTAATCCATTAGAGAGGATGAGTTGCCCGAGCGGGGATATGAAATAAGAAGAGCTAACAACTGTGGCCTGAATTCATTCATTCAACCACTCGTGTGTCCATTCAAAAATAAATGAACTAATACTTCAGGCCCTGAAAAAACTTATGGTCTGATAAGTGAGAGATGTAAATAGCTGATTTCAATTTAAGGGTATCTTAAATGTCAAACTGAAATAGGAGGAAATAATCCATTAGTGAAAAAGAGAATACACAGACATAGGAACACTCAGACAGTGCAAAATTGTGCAACAATGGAGAAAGAATGTTTTCAGCAGAAAGATGTAATGAATGATAAAAAAATTTTTTCAGAGAGGTCAAGGAAAAGAAGGGTTAACATTTATTAAAGTAGATTGATATCGTTGAAGTGTACCTTTCCTTTGTTCCAGAAGTGGGACTGAGGGCCCATAGCTGAGGATAATGAAGCACAGGACCTCAAATGTTGCAGCCATTTTCCTCAGGACTGAGGCAACAAAACCAGCCCTGCTACTACCAGACACCACCCCAACCTTCTCTCTCTTCCCAGTTCATAGGAAAAGAGAGAAGAAATAGGAGATCAGAGTCTAGTCTTGTGGTTGTGTGTTTATGGCAAGAGGCTTTTTGTTCCCCTCCCAGGGAAACATGCTTTTCCTCTATTCTCACCACCAGGTGAGATTGGAGTCAGGGTATGTGGGAAAGGGAAGCTGATTTCCTGGTTGAATGTATTCTTGAGTAGGAGACGATGTAAGCAAAGGGAAAGGAACAGAAGAGAGATGTCAAATGGGCATTGGAGGTAGGCTATGGAGTAGTCTGAACTCCCACCATTTTTCATAGCAAGAATGAGTAATTCCTGTTAGATGGGTCCTGAGGAAAGTAGCCACGATTGAACCATTTTGGCTGTACCCCACTTCAGGAAGCTATCACCAGGCCAGGGGACGCTGGCAGTAGAAGACTATGGGATAGAGTGCTGGGAGTGTGAACCAAAGAGGTCCTGGAAGTGGCCAACCCAGAGGTATTCTCCCATGAATATCTGGGCACATGTGAGTGGACACCCAGAAGTAGTCCTAGAGAAATACAAACACATACCCAAGAGAGAACTTGAACTTGGATGCCTGCCACTCAGAACATCAGTTGCCAGTTAATGTTAGCCAGAGAAGTAGTGGCAACCACCAGGTTAAGAACTTCGATCCTTCCCAGTTGGGCAGACCCTTGTCCAAACCCACCCCAACCATTAGCAGGGCCCAGGACAAGAGTACAAATGGCAGCCTACATACCATATGTCTAAATATTTATAAGTTATAAATCAAACTAACAAAAAACTTTTAAATAAAATATGTTTCATCTTCCTACTTTGACAGATATATTTTCAAACAGCATGGAGTGCCAGGTTACAATTTAGAATTTTTGAAGTCCTTGGCATTTCACACCAGAATGTGGCAGCACAGGTAGAGTTGGTCTCCCAAATATGGCTCCTGGCCCACCTCCCTTCTCGTTTTACCTTGGCTCTTCCTCATTCTTCAAGGTTCCTAACATGCTTACCTCAATCCAAACATCAAATCTCTATTACCAACTGCTGTCCCTTGGCCATTTCTTAGACTCTTGGGCAAATCTCCTTGGCTCTGTGGACCCCTCTACCTGACAGGAGGAGAGGTTTCCCCAGAGTTGCCCTTGCTAGTCTGGGTTTAAGGGTGCTACTTCCCTGTCCCTTTTTCTCTCCTATTTGTACCTACACACCAAGAGGAGCTAGATCTTGAAGAGTGAAGGGAGAGGAAGAGGTAAGATTTTAAAACATTTTGAGATTATAGTTTGTTGCAGAAACTGCTAGCTGCCATCCAAAGTCTATTCTCTCCTTCTTCCCTGATAGTAGAACTTCCATTTTACTTGGCAAGTTCATGCACCTAATAAAAGACTATTTCCAGACTCCCTTCCAACTGGGCATGGCAAAGTGACTAAGTTATGGCCAAAGAAACATAAGAGAAATGTTATGCAGGCTGCTTAAAATTGGAGACTGCTTAAAAGGCTCTGACTCAGCTGGGAAGTGGGCCCTTTTGTTTTCCCTTCCTCCTTACTGTTTTCTGAAAGGCTGAAGCTTCATTAGCCATCTTGGACTATAAGATAATCTTGAGGGTAGATGTATTTGCATGGTAGGGTATAAAGACAGAGCCTGAGTCTCGGATGACAGTGGAACTACCATGTCAACTGTGCGTGGCCTACCTCTGGACTGTTTTTAAACATGAAAGAAATAAATTTCTATGTTGTTTAACCATAGTTATTTTAGGTTTTCTGTGATTTCAGTCAAACCTACTCTTGATTCAAAGTTCTAAACTAGACAGGACTTTATTAACCAGAAAGTTATGGGCTCTACTTAAGATGTAATACAAGAACAAGAAAGGACAATTTAATATAGCATTGTTGAAAGTAGTGATTGGACAATCGATAAGTCAAACGGTAGGGGCCCTCTGTGAATATAGCTTCATTAGAATGGTGGGGGCATAAATCTGATTTCAAGAGATGAAAAAATTAATGGTTAATGAAAAAATTGAAATAAGGTTGAATTCTACCAAAAGTTTGACAGATTAAATGAAGAGAGAGAAGATGGTCTGAAAGAAGCATATGGCATAGCTAGATAGAACTGAGAAATATAGCAATGAGAGATGGAGGGCTGAAGAACCAAAACTTGGGAAAACCATGGAGCAAAGTCCTGGAGGACGCCAGAAAGAGAAGGGAAGAATGAATGATGGGGAATTATGGAATATTTTGATGTAGAGAAGAAGGAGATCTTGATTTTCTCCTTAAAGTAGACGTAAGGTCCGCTGCTAAGAATTGGAAGGCAAGGAGGGATGGGAGTTCAAAGACATGAGAATGTGGAAAAGGTTTGGAACAGCCCCATACTGTGGCTAAGAAAGAGCTAGAACTTTCAAATAAGACTTCAATAGTAAAAGGAGCTACCATCTGTGATGCCTACTGTATGCTGGTTGTTATGCTAGTACTTACATACACCACCTGACTAAAAATGAAAAATCTTTCCAGTTTGCTGCTTATCTCTATAACTACTCCTTCTCAGTCTTTTTTTGTGGGATGCTCTTCTCTACTCTTTGTTTAAATATTGGTGGGCCTCAGGGTTTCATTCTTAGCCCTTTTCTCTTCTTATTTCCCCTGGGTAATCTCTATCTCTCCCATAATTGCTCTTGCCATCTGACTCCCAAGTCTACATCTACAACCCAGATCCTTCCCTCCTACACCCAGAGCACCAGATTCATTTATCCAACTGCCTATAGGACATTTAATTTGGAAGTTCCACAGCCACTTTAAACTGCATATGTCTAAAACCTGCATTCATCATTTCCCTCCAAACCCATTTTTCCTGATGAGTTCCCTATTCTGAATTTATAGAATAATCTTAAGAGTAGAGACTGGGGAACCAGACAGCCTGGATTCAATTCTCACCTCACATTAACTGTGTGACCTTGAACAAATTACTGGACCTCTGTGCCTCAGCTTCCTCGTATGTGAAATGGGGATGATAAAAATAACACTTCACAGGGTTGTTGAACAGATTAATGAGTTAATATACTTAAACGACTTAGATCATTGCCCAGCGCATGGTAAGGCCATGTAAGTGTTTGTTATTATGGTTGGCAAAATAAGAGAACTTGGACATCACCTGTGACTGTTTCTCATTCTCACATTCCACCATTCACCAACTCCTTTTGATTCAGTCTCCTAATATCTCTCATCTCTCACTGACACCACCTTAGCTTAATGCCCAAGATCAAGCGTCAGTATATTTTTAAAGTAAGAGGCCAGCTAGGAACTTCCTTGGTGGCCCAGTGGGTAAGACTCCGCACTCCCAATGCAGGGGGGACCAGGTTCAATCCCTGGTTGGGAAACTAGATCCCACATGCATGCTGCAACTAAGAGTTCACACGCCGCAACTAAGTCCGCATGCTGCAACTAAAAGATCTTGTATGCCGCAGTTAAGACCCAGTGAAGCCCCCCTCCCCCCCAAAAAAGAGGCCAGCTAGTAAATATTTCAGGCTTTGCAGGTCACAACTACTCAAATCTCCTGTAGCAGTGCAAGAGAAACTCTAGACAATTCATAAATGATTGAGTGTGGCTGTGTTCCAACAAGACTGTATTTATGGACACTGAAATTTGAATTTCATATAAATTTCATGTGTCATAAATTATTATTATTATTTTAAAAAATTTAAAAGAGTAAAATAATTCTTAAGTTGTAGGCCATACAAAAATAGGCCTTTGGGGGCCTCCCTGGTGGCGCAGTGGTTGAGAGTCCGCCTGCCGATGCAGGGGATACGGGTTCGTGCCCCGGTCTGGGAGGATCCCATATGCCGCGGAGCGGCTGGGCCCGTGAGCCATGGCCGCTGGGCCTGCGCATCCGGAGCCTGTGCTCCGCAACGGGAGAGGCCACAACAGTGAGAGGCCCGCATACCGCAAAAAGGAAAAAAAAAAAAAAAAAAAAAAAAAATAGGCCTTTGGCCTTCAGACTGTAATTGACAACCCCTGGGCAAGATCATCTTTTGGTGAAATACTGCAGTGGCTTCTTAATTGGTCTCTCAGCTTCTAATCTTGCATCTCCCCCCAAAATCTATTTTCTATGATGTCCCATTACTCTTAGGATGACCCTTATAATGTCCATAAAATCCTTCATATCTCATCACTTTTCCTCTTATAATATATATGCTTTAGCCCTACTCAACTACATGAAATTTCCCAAATATGCAAGCTTCTTCCTCTAGGCCTTACTACATTCTCTCCTTCTGCCTAGAGACTCTTCCTGCCCTTCCCCTGTTTCTCCTACTTGTCCTTCAGGTCATATTTTGTATATCACTTCCTCTATATTTTCCTGAGCTTTGAGGTCTGGTTAGGTGTCCCTTCTCATGTTTTTACAGCACCATATTGAAATACTTGTCTCATTGTGTTATAACTGCATGTTCATTTCTGTCTTAGCTGGTAGACTGGAACTCCTTGAGACTGTTTTTTTCACCTGTGTACCCATAGTGCCTGTGTTAGAAACACATTTGATGAATATATGACTCTCCATGGTAACCCTTCAAGGAAAGTATTTTTATCCCCATTCTACAGTTGAGAAAACTAAGGCTCAGAAAGCTTGAATATTTTCCCCAAATCTACATAGTAAGTATTGGAATAAAGATTTGTTCACACTAATTCCACTACTCCATGCTACCTCCCAAAGCTCAGGAATAACAAGAAGGAAAACATGGCCCACAAAGTCTAGTTTGTTCAACTTCAGGTTAGAAATATTTTTTTAAACCATTTTTTAAAGTTGAAATGTAGTTACTTTACAATGTTGTGTTAGTTTCAGGTGTACAGCAAAATATATATATATACATATATATATATCAGGTTAGAAATCTTCATTCTTAGCTTGTAGTCTGTCTCTGAGTTGCAAATACCATGCTTTTCCGGTTTTATAGAGAAATAATTGACCCATATGACTGTATAAGTTTAAAGCATACAGCATGATGGTTTGATATACATATATTACAAAATGATTACAATAGGTTCAGCTATCATTCATCTTCTCATATAGATACAATAAGAAGAAAATAAAGAAAAGAAAAAAAGGAAAATATTTTCTCCCTGTGATGAAAAATCTTGGGGTTTACTCTCTTAGTAACTTTCTTGTTTATCACATATCAGCGTTATAGTCATCATGTTGTACATTACATTCCCAGTACCTGTTTATCTTATAACTGAAAGTTTGTACCTTTTGACCACCTTTCTCCAATACTTCCTTCCATCACCCATCGCCTCTGGTACCACAAGTCTGACCTCTTTTTCTATGAGTTCGTTTGTTTTTATTTTCAGAAATTCCACATATAAATGAGATCATATAGTATTTGTCTCTCTCTGACTTATTTCACTTAGCATAATGCCTTCAGGGTCTATCCTTGTTGTCACAAATGGTAGGATTTCCTTGTTTATTTTTTTAATGGCTGAATAATATTGCATTGTATACATATGCCACGACTTCTTTATCCATTTATCCATGGATGGACACTTAGGTTGTTTCCACGTCTTGGCTATTGTAATTAAAGCTGCAGTGAACATGTGGGTGCAGTTATCTTTTTGAGCTAGTGTTTTCATTTCCTTTGGATATATTCCCAGAAGTGGGATTGCTGGATCATATGGTAGTTCTAATTTTAATTTTTTGAGGATCCTCCATATTGTTTTCCACAGTGGCTGTACAAATTTAGAATTCTACCAACAGTGCATCAGGGTTTCCATTTTTTCCCCACGTACACACCAGCATTTGTTATCTCTCATCTTTTTGTTGATGGCCATTCTAACAGATGTGAGGTGATATCTCATTGTGGTTTCAATTTGCATTTCTCTGACTAGTGATGTCGAGCATCTTTTCATGTACCTCTTGGCTTTCTGTATATCTTCTTTGGAGAAATATCTATTCAGGTCCTTTGACCATTTTTAAATTGGATTTTTTTCTATTGTGTTATATGAGTTCTTTTTATATTTTGGATATTAACCCCTTATCAGATATATGGTTTGCAAATACATTTTCCCATTCCACAGGTTGTCTTTTCACTTTATGATGGTTTCTTCTTCTGTGTAGAGCTTTTTAGTTTGGTATAATCCCACTTGTTTATTTATTTTTATTATTTTTAATATTTATTTATTTATTTACTTTTGGCTTAGTTGGGTCTTAGTTGTGTTAGGCGGGATCTTTCATTGTGGCACGCAGGCTCTTTGTTGCAGCGTGCGGGCTTCTCTCTAGTTGTGGCACGTGGGCTCCAGAGCGCATGGGCTCCAGAGGGCATGGTCTCTGTAGCTGTGGCCCATGGGCTTAGTTGTCCCGTGGCATGTGGGATCTTAGTTCCCTGACCAGGGATCGAACCTGTGTCTCCTGCATTGGAGGGTGGATTCTTAACCACTGGATCACCAAGGAAGTCCTCCCACTTGTTTATTTTTGATTTTGTTGCATGTGACTTAAATGTCATATCCAAAAAATCATTGCTAAAACTCATGTCAAGGAGCTTTATTCCTATGTTTTCTTCTAGGAGCTTCATGATTTCTGGTCTTACATTTAAGTCTTTAATGCATTTTGAGTTAATTTTTTTTTTAAAGGTTTACTTCCAGTGAGGATTTTACTTTTCTTTTTTAGATGTTGGGAGTAGGAGTTTATTAATTTATTTATTTTTGCTGTGTTGGGTCTTCGTTTCTGTGTGAGGGCTTTCTCTAGTTGTGGCAACCGGGGGCCACTCTTCATCGCGGTGTGCGGACCTCTCACTATCGCGGCCTCTCTTGTTACGGAGCACAGGCTCCAGACGCGCAGGCTCAGTAGCTGTGGCTCATGGGCCCAGTTGCTCCGCGGCATGTGGGATCTTCCCAGACCAGGGCTCGAACCCGTGTCCCCTGCACTAGCAGGCAGACTCTCAACCACTGTGCCACCAGGGAAGCCCCATTTTGAGTTAATTTTTGTTAAGTGTTGTAAGATATGGGTTCAATTTCATTCTTTCACATGTGAATATCCAGTTATCTCAGCACCACTTGTTGAAGAGACTTGTCTTTTCTCTACTGAGTATTCTTGGCTCCCTTGTCAAATATTAGTTGACCATATATGCTTAGGTTTATTTCTTGGCTCTCAATTCTGTTTCATTCGTCTATTTGTCTGTTTTTATGCCAGTGCCATACTGTTTTGATGACTATAGCTTTATAGTACAGCTTGAAATCAGGAAGTGTGATGCCTCCTGCTTTTTACTTCTTCCTCAAGAGTTCTTTGGCTCATTGGGGTCTTTTGTGGTTCAAAGACCATTTTTTAAGCCTTTATTGTCCAGGAGTGTCTACTAAGGTATCTTTACAGATCCTATTTTATCCAAGAGGTATAGCCTTTTGGAAACCATTTTTGCAATCCCTTTTTCTGTCCCTAAGCAGTTCCTGCTCTCATTTCACATAGCAGTGATTCCAAACTCTCATCACTCTCTTGATGAACTTTTCTCACTACCTTCCCTAATAGTAAAATTTTGAACAGTCAAATTTAGGACTGAGACTCCTTTAGTCCTACCTTCTTGACTCAACTTGCTTGACCAGAGAACTGTCTCACTCATGTAGTGCTGAACCCTGTAGAGTAAGTTGGTGGCCCTGAGACTAGCAAACTTCAGGTAGTACCATAGGCCATATGGAACAGGTGGGAATTGTAAAGAGATACAAATTGTCCTAAGACAAATAGGGATCTTAGATAATGGCCACATAGACAGCCCCCAGGGACAAACAGGCTGTGTTCCAAAAATTCAATTTTAAATTGACTGTTTGGAATGCAGAACACATTTTCTCTTAGAAACAATGCTGTGAATAATTGCAGTTATTTTTCAGGAAAGTCTACACAAGCTTGTTTAACCCATAGTGTAACAGAAATATCTACTAAGATACTTTAGATTTGCATCAAGTGCATCCCTAAATCCTTACCACTCTGAATTATAAATTAGCTATTTACATAGCTGCCACTGCAACTAGACTGTGAACTCTTTGAGGGCTGGAAACTGTTGAATTATTCATTTTTGTATTCTGAATGCCTGGCATATAACTGGCAATAAATGTTGGTTGCATAAATGAATGGACAAATTTAACAGGCATTTGAATAGTGTTGAAAGTGTCTTAAGGAATGAAAACAGTAACATTTAGTAGGTACCTTAGTATGTGTCTGGCACTCTGCTAGGCGGATGACCAACAAAGCAGCTGCTTTATCTAGGCTGGAGTTAGGGATGAAAAAGCTGAAGGCAATTTTAATATTTGAGATATAAAATAAATAGGCACTAGACTTGCTAAATAAATGTTTTGGATGAAATGAATGGATATATGTATGGATTTAGAAAAGAATTCATTGAAAAAATATCAACAGGAATTGATAGGCAAAGGGATATGGCTCTTTTGAGGGGCACCTTTTGAGGAGGAGGTCGGAAAGAACAGGATTGGTTTGGATTAGGCCCTCGTTTAAGTTCATCTGGTTTGCTGTTCCCCATAAAGAGGTATTTGCTCTGGCCAGTCTTCAAAGATGTGTTGTAAGTTAGATTAAGCTATTATCACTCTCCATAGATTGAGGTTAATTGGATTGATTTCTTTCCAGATGACAGTAGATTAAGCACTTGTTAAAATTTGGTAGGGATGATGTCTTAGTGAGCCTGGGCAACTATAACACAATACCATAAACTGAAACTGAGCCGCTTAGACAATAAATATTTATTTCTGCAATTCTGGATGCTGAAAGTGTGAGTCAAGGTGCCAGCATGATCACCTGGTGAGGGCCCTCTTTTGGGTTGAAGATGGCTGACTTCTTGTTGTATCCTCAGATGGCAGAGAGAGTGAGAGCTCTCTGGGGTCCTTTTTATAAGGGCACTAATCCCATTCTTAAGGGTTCCACCCGCATGACCTAATTATCTCCCAAAGCCCCACCTTGTAATACTATCATATTGGAGGTTAAGATTTCTATATACATATAGGGACTTCCCTGGAGGTCCAGTGGTTAAGACTGTACTTCCACTGCAGGGGGCACAGGTTCAATCCCTGGTCGGGGAACTAAGATCCCATATGCCAAGGGGTGCGGACAAAAAAAAAAAGATTTCTACATATAAATTTGGGTTGGCAGGGACACAGACAACAGATGGTTATAATGGCAAAGGCACTGGAGTGGAGACCCTAGGTAGTGAGGGAGAATGCAACCTGGGAAGAGGGAACATTATTTCTAGGTAGATTTTGGTGTAGAAAGAAGAAGGAGGAGGCAGAGGAAGGAGGGTGAAAGAGGAAGAGAAAAGACGGCCAACAACTATTTCACAATTTTGTAAAGGGCTTAACCCCTCAGAAAATCCCTTTGAGTTGCTGCCAGCCTGATCTTTGTTCTTTGAAAGTATAACTACAACTACTTCTGCATTTATTTTATTATCCCCAAAGTGCTAGAGTACAATCAATAAATACTTGTTGATGGATTATTCTGAGTGTTTCAAATCAATCCACACTTCTTGTTTTATTAAGGATCTTAGAATTGACGTTGATCTAGCTGAGGTAAGAACTGTCTTTAAATTTGTAAGACATTTTATGTCTTTCCCCAAGGAGAAGCCAACATGTGTCCATGCCTATTATTCATCACACATTGTACTGGGGCGTTTACTTACATTATCGTGTTTCTAGTAATTCACCATTATTTTATTTTTTTAAATTTTTACTATTTTTTTAATCTTTTGGCCACGCCGTGGCACGTGGGATCTTAGGTCCCTGACCAGGGATCGAACCCGTGCCCCCTGCATTGGAAGCGCAGAGTCTTAACCACTGGACTGCCAGGGAAGTCCCTGTCATTATTTTAACAATTACCGAGTACCTGTTATATGTGAAACCCTGTGCTAGGCAATGACGATAAAAGGCAAAGAGGGAGAAGAGCAGAAAACTGCTCTTCAACAGTTATAGTGTAACAGGGAGAAGACAGGGCTAAACCAACAACTGCCACTTAGTGTGATAAGTGCAATGATAGAGGCAAGCACATGGAAATCTTGGAAGACAGAAAGGAAAGCTTTGATTCAAAATGGGTAGGAAAGACGATAATAAGAAGGAAACAAGTATTTGTTGTTTGTCTGAAATGAAAATTTAACTGAATGCCAAGAGGAGCCTAAGGAGCCATGACTAAATGTGATGTGCTATCCTGGATGGGATCCTGGATCAGGAAAAGGACATTAGGGAACGACTGAACAAATATGAATAAAATATGGATTTTAGTTGATAACAATGTATTACTATTGGTTCATTAATTGTGACAAATGTACCATACTAAGGTAAGATGTTACTAAGAGGGGAAATTGGGTGTAGAATACACGAGAACTGTCTGCACTATCTATGCAATAATTCTGTAATTTCAAAACTGTTCTCAAATAAAACGTTAAAAAAATTTTTTAAACTGGCATTTCATTTTTTTTTTTTTTTTTTTTTTTTTTTTTTTTTTTTTCGCGGTACGCGGGCCTCTCACTGCTGTGGCCTCTCCCGTTGCGGAGCACAGGCTCCAGACGTGCAGGCCCAGCGGCCATGGCTCACGGGCCCAGCCGCTCCGCGGCATATGGGATCCTCCCAGACCGGGGCACGAACCCGCATCCCCTGCATCGGCAGGCGGACTCTCAACCACTGCGCCACCAGGGAGGCCCAGCATTTCATATTTTTGTTAGATCTGGCAACTTTAACACTTTTACTTCTGAATAATAATTAAACACAAAATATGAAAAAAATTACCCTAGGTTGATAGTTTAAGGAATTTGAGTTATGTATGATTTCTCCTATTTGATCCAAGCACTTTTTAAATATAAACTGTTCTTTTGTTTTCTTTTTAGGCAAACCTCAAGCGAGCAAACAGTTACTAGACAGGGAGTATACTTCAGTGTGGAGAGGCTTTGCCTCTAAGTGCCATAGTCTATCACCAGTTGCAACCAATTTCAGAAGCTATAAAAGAACTGTCTCCTCTCTCTCTTTCACACACGAACCATCAATAGAATTAATCTTAATTTGATGTGCACATCTCAAGAGATTTTAAAAAATTAGTTTATGAGAAAATCAGCAAGGTTAAGGCCCTGCAAGTAATCACTTACCTAGGGTGACTGCTAATTTATACTGTCTGAATGGAAACAGTGCTGATTATTTTACTCTCCGTGTTGGTCCTCTGGGGAAGAACAACCTGTGTGTTGTAGAATTTAAGAGTCTGGAATAGAAATAGAACTGTATATTATAACAGTTTTATTTGAAAGTGAACTTAGAAAAGATCTCTTATTTAAAAAAAAATGATGAGGCTTTTAAAAAAGAGTGAATTCTATAGATTGTCATTTTCTAGATAAAAGACGACTAAATATATTTTGCACAGCTTTGTTCGTTTTACAAAATTAGGAAAATAGATTATTTTTGCTTAATACTTACATACTGATAATATGCTAGGACTTGTAAAGAAAATAAACCTGTTCTCAAATGGTAACAGAAATTATATATCAGAGGTTACATGGGTTCCCTTATCTTAACTCTTCATTTCTACTCTAAGTGGCAAGACTTTAAAACTAACAGGTATTTGTGCCTCTAAAGATTTACATACGTCATAAATCTTACTTTGCAAACATGTGTAGAGCATTTACAATGGGCAAAAAATTATGCTGAAGAGCTCTGGTGTATCCAGAGATAATGATTCCTACGCTGTTTCTATTTTTAAAGGAGGTTTTGTCCTTTTGGACGGGAGGGGAATCAGACGTTAATTTAGGCTTTGTTTATTTATATCTCAGTGTCTTTGGTCTCTTGCAAAAACACAAGGCCAAAACTTGTTTAAAAAAAAAGATAATACTTTCAAGGATTTGGGTTCTAAAGCAGGACCATGGGTTCTTTAAGAGATCTGTTCACACAGAGGGGCTAGGTCTGTTAAAGGAGCTAAAATAGAGGTTCGTTTTGTTTTTAAATTGTACTCTATTCTCGTGGACAGCTCTGTGCGGTCCCGGCCGGTGACCCCGGAAGGCCGGGCTGCCCGCGTCAGTCGTACTCCAAGGACCAGAGGCCGCAGGAAGAGCCCGCTCGCAAGGGTAGGAGGGGCAGGGGGGTCCGGGCACCGCCGCTTCAGACGGCCTGCCCGGGCCTCAGAGGCCTCAGGCTGCCGTCGACGCGGGACGCGGCCCCAGTCAAGACCCTGAAGCTCGAACGCCCTCTGGGCGCACAGCCAGGTCGCTCGTCGCCTCCCTTCTGGGCTGGGCGAGTGTCGGCGAGGGGCGGCAGCGCCCTTTCGGCGGCCGGGAAGCGCGGTTCCAGGAGAAAGGCCGCCAGGGCGGGGCTTGGGGCGGTGCGGGGCTTCCTCCTCACTTCGCGGTCAGCCAGGGCGAGGAGAGGCCGCGTTGCGCCAGCGCAGAGAGCCACATGGCGCGACCCAGCAGGGCCTCCGCGTTGGCGGACACCGAGGAAGCAGTGTAGTGCGAGAAGCCTACAGCCCACACTGGGGAAAAGATGGGTCAACTAACGAATGTTTCACCACAACCCACACGCCAAAGAGGGAATTTGAGAGCGCATGGGGGAGGGGCGGAAAGAGCAGGCGGCTCGCCGGGAGCATGCTCTGTACAGAGAGCCGTAAGTGGAGAGCCAGGCATGCGCAATGAGCTCAGGGTGGGTTGGCAGCGGGGAGGGGCTGGCGTGAGCGGGCTGATGTGTTTATCCGGTTTTCTGGGTGGGCGGTCAAAGCGCACGCGTAAGGGCGAAAGGCGGTGGAGCTGGGTAGTGGAATGCGCATGCGCAGAGCGAGCCGGTAGCTCTGGGAGGGCGTGGAGGGGGCTCTTAGAGGAGAAGCAGGGGAAAAGGGAAGCGAAGGGAAAGCAAAGGGTGGGGGGGAGGGGTGAGAGTGTGGTCTGCGCATGCGTGCTAGCGCTAGCGACGACGGCGGCGGGGGAGTCTCGGGGATGACAGTGGCTTTGCCCGTTGGGGTAACGGTCGTCGTCGCCGGCAGGGTCTGAGGCGCCGCACAGCCCGCGGGATACATTAAGGCCGCAGCAGCCCGGGCCCTACCGAGCTAGAGTGGCGCGTGGAGTCGGGGTGAGGGCGGCGAGGCACGGGGGGAGGGGCCTGCGGCGGGGCCTTGCTGTGTGCGCTGGGCGGCGGCGGGGCCTGGCGGTGTGAGCGCTCGCCTCAGCCTCTGCCGCGGCCGGGTGGGCGCCGTGGGCGGCGGCGACCGTGGTGCTTGGCGGAGGAGGCGTCCGTGTGTGCCGCGCGGAGAAGATGGCCGGGCAGTGAGGGGGCGGCGCTTGCGCCTGGTGACCTCGGAGTAAGCGACTGAGGAGCGAGGGCCGCCGCCGCGGCCCGGCCGGGCCTGCTCCCCGCCCTCTCCCGCCGCCGCCGGCCCGCGCACTTCCTCCCCGGCCCTCCCCTCTTTGGCGGGGGCCTCTCCTGTCCGCTTCGCCACCTCAGGGAACTGCCGGGCTGTAATCGCCGGGGCGGAGAGCCAGGCGTGTCCGATATGGAGAGAGCGGCGGCGGCCTCCGCCAGCCGCAGCAGCCACGTTCGCCGCCGCCGCGGCTCGGTGCACTAGATCGAGGAATCCGACGACCGCACCGCAGTCCTTGCCGTCGCCGCTGCCTCCGCGCCGGGCGCTGTGATGGAGTAAGGGCCCTGCAGCCCGTGAGAAGCGTGCCCGCCCCTGGACCGGGCCGGGGCCTGCTCCCGCGACCGCCCAGCTCGACCACAGGAGGTGCCTTCGCGTCCCGAGATGCAGCTCGAACGCAGGCCGCCCGCCGAGCCGCGGGGCTAGACTGAGCGCCGAAGCCGCCGCGTTCTGCGCCCCGCGG
Source organism: Mesoplodon mirus (assembly GCF_964341445.2). Classification (NCBI taxonomy): domain Eukaryota; kingdom Metazoa; phylum Chordata; class Mammalia; order Artiodactyla; family Ziphiidae; genus Mesoplodon; species Mesoplodon mirus. Next base: position 3,110,127 of record NC_138982.1, on the reverse strand, counting down.
CCGCTCGGGACAAACTCGAACGCTGGTTTCTCTCTCTCTCTCTCTTTTTTTTCCCCTTGGTCTGCAATTCTCAGGGACGGAGGAGGGGCGCCCAGGCCCCATGTGTGGGAGGACTGCTGCAGCTCTACAAACTTGTACGGATTTTGGTGACAACTTGGGCCAGTGGTTCTCCCCCGATTTCCTCCGAATTGTTGCAAATTGGCCATTGTTCCCTGGCTGCTTACAAAGTTGGATCCGGAATTTCTCTTCAGCCGAGAGCCAGCAGTGTCGAAGTGTCTGCAATGAACCCCGTGAATGCTACTGCTCTCTACATTTCCGCGAGCCGCCTAGTGCTCAGCTACGACGCCGGAGACCCCAAGGCGTTTACAGAGATTAACAGGCTCTTGCCTTACTTCCGACAGTCGCTCTCGTGCTGCGTTTGCGGTGAGACGCTTTTCATTGTTCCCCTTTCAGTGCTTGTGTTAAAACAAACTCCGGGCGATGGTAGCAGAAGCGGTTTGACGGCGGGGTAGTTTGTATTAAACTCTTATTATTTGTGCGGTCGTTTGCGGTCTTTAGTTTTGAAACTCGGCAGGGAACTTTCTTCCGGCATTTCAGAAAGACAGAACCCTTCCAAACCGCTCTGTACAGCGGCCTCAATGTTCAAAACTGTTAAATTCGCCTTGGTCATTTCTGGTGTTTTTTTTTTTTTAAAGAGGTGAAATATGCATCTATGTTGCTGTCCCTCTCTTTTTTTTTTTTTTTTTTTAAAGCTTTTGATACCAGAGCTGACTTAATACCTACCTTGTTTAAACGTGGTTAAGCCTGGTTAAAACACCTACATGTGGCGTGTTTGCATTTCCCCAAACGTGTTGTGTGTGGGTGGTGGTATAGCCGGTGAGGTCGGTGCGGAACTTCCCCCCCCCCCCGGGTTCTTCTAATGCTTTGACAGTTTGACGATAAACAGTGAGCCAGGGCAGACTGATGGTTCAGTGCTTTTTAGCTGGTGGGATTTTTTACAGGATTACGTTTTTTTGTGGTTTTACTATATTGTGGCCTGGTAGAGGGTTATTCTGGGTGTTTTTGTTCAAGAGGTATTACTTTGTGCTGGGCAGGATATTTTCAAGTTATTTTTGAGAGATGAAGATATGCTAAATTGTCTAATAAATCCGTGTCTCAAAAGTGATAATAATTTGTGATTATTATCTCAGTGATTAATTGTGTGCATATAATAATTTATTTTTGAAAAAACTTAGACTGAAAACGTTAACATAAAGGAAAGGGTAACTGGCAAAACCAAAACAGTAATACTCCACTTCATATTCTTACCTCGCCAAAACTTTTGAGGTTTTGTTGATACACTTAACTTGTTTAGTCAGAATTTGAGAAATTCAGGCATTTCAGCTTTATCTTAAGAGAAATTTTGTGACTGTAGTGGCTGAAGGGAGAAATGGTATTCATTTGAGATTCATTCAGCATTTTCCGTATAGGTCTGGGGCAAAGCCCTGAGGGGTACAGAAGAGGTGAAGAGTGTTTTTTTGCACATTGGGTTCTTAATCTCATAAACATTTAAGTAACTCTTACAAGCGATTAAGTGCTACTCTGACTGGTAACCGACACTTAACACCTTTATAGAGAAGCAGTTGCCCTGGTAAATCACTTAATTGCCCTGGGCCTCAGTTTCCTAACATGTAAAATGAGAGTTTGGGGCTAGATTCAAAGTTTCTTTTCCGCTTATATTTTACAAACATAAGAATTTGCTTAGTTTCAGCGTACTCCGCCACCCCACTCTCACTTTTTTTTTTTTTTAATGTCTTCATAGCTTTTGATAGTTTGTGGAATGAGGATATGGGGCTACTATAACTTCTTTCAACACAAACCTTTCTTTTGGTGGGGGAATTGCTACTGTGGTGATGTAGAGGGCATAGGCCAGCCCATCCTGGCCTGCTAGAACTGCAGTAGAGAGTGATGTCATTATCCAGGTAACACTTGAAGATCTGGTAGGTCTGCTTTTTACATGGTGGATGGGACTTAGCTCTCAAAGAGGGAAATGGTAGTTTTGCAGATGCTTGGAATTTTAAGTTCCTATCAGTAGCTTCAGGACAGTTGTGGTCTAACTGAACATTTTCCCAGAATCTAACCTGGATTTTAAAAACTGGTATTAAAGATAAAGCTACATTAGAAAGTCCAACTGTCGCTTTTTTTTTGTTTTTGCATAAAGTTTCAGCAGTGTGGATGTAGGTTCAGTTTTTTCCCCTCATCTCTTTGGACATAAGTCTGTGGTTATGAAGAGATGGGGGAAAAACCCCAGTTACTTGAATTCAGATCCAACCGTTTTCATCTTTGTGTCAGATTCTGTCCTGGACTCTTTTTCCTAGCTGGAAAGCATAAACTCCTTCCAGTTAATAGGGCATGTGAAGTCTTATTTCATTAGGATAATAGATATGTAAAAGTTAAGTTTTAATTCTATCTTGGCGCTGTAAACAGGGAGTTTGTTTCAGCAGGTCCTCCAGTGTCTGACCCAAACCTCCCCTTTCAGCTTTGTATTTAACTGCCCTCTTAATTTCTAATAACTTCTCAGCTTCAGCCAGTTGGATATTTTTGTCTTTTTGAACATACATGCCTTATGTCTTCTTTCTCTTTTCCCCACCTTTGCTCTGTGAAGTTCCTTCTGCCTAAAATATATTCTTTCTGTGTGTGGTCTAACTCATCAGCTCCTTCCCCCCTCAGTGAAGTCTCTGTTCTGTCACAGGTGCTTTTAACTCTTTCAAATTATTCTATCTTAGGGAAAACACTATTTTTTTGTACATTTCTGTGTTCCTTCTGCCTCATTCTCTCCTGTTCAATGAATAGCATGTAGGTGTTTATGACAGACTCAGAGAAAGAAAGTGAGAGGAGGTGAGGGAGGGAAAGAAGGTCTATGAACTTTGCAGTTAGGTACAAATCTAAACTTTTCTACTTTCGGTCTAGGCAAGTTACTTTAACTTTTTGCCTGTATTCCTTGTATCTACAAAAGAGGATGATATCTTCTTTAAGTTTGTTTTTCCAAATTTGTGTTATATGTGAGTTTATTTTTAAGTGGGAAAAACCTTTTGAACCCATGAGAACAAGTCTGTGGACTTTGTGCCACCCTTGCTCAGAGGTGGAGAAAGGTAGGGGGAAGTGAGAGAAGAGATTGAACTGTCCGGTCAAATATAGTCAAACCTAGATTATTCACTGGACCTACAGGTTTTGTTATCATTGTTCTTTGAAATGTTAATTAGCTGATTATCACTGCTTGTTTTTCAGTTGCTTTGTATGTTTAAACTTTCTGAAGTTCCTGGTGAATGGGATAGCAATGCTCCAGAGAGTTATTGTACTTTCTAGGCCACAGAAACAGTGACCAAGACAGTATTACTGTGGGTACTATTTCTGTGTCAGTTCTTTCCCCTTGTTCTTAACGTTGGACTTGCTTTATCGTTTATCACGAAGTGTGTAGAATGAATTTTCTTTTGATGGCATGAAACTCAATAAATTCTGCCCTAGGGATTTTAAGTTTTTTATTAAGCTTTTATATTCTCAAAAGACATAACAAGTTTGATATGTAGAATCGAATACTGTTAGAACTGGAAGGACATGTTAAGTGGAAAAATAGTATTCTCTGAGATATTTGGAGTCCTGTAAATTAATCATGGTCAAATCTCAGGGACATGAATATTTCCCTGATTTTTTTTTTTTTTTTTTTTTTTTTTTTTGTGGTATGCGGGCCTCTCACTGTTGTGGCCTCTCCTGTTGCGGAGCACAGGCTCCGGACGCGCAGGCTCGGGGGCCATGGCTCACGGGCCCAGCCGCTCCGCGGCATGTGGGATCTTCCCGGACCGGGGCACGAACCCGTGTCCCCTGCATCAGCAGGCGGACTCTCAACCACTGTGCCACCAGGGAAGCCCCTCCCTGATGTTTTAAATTCTAGAAACAAAGTGGTTTTGGCTTTTACTGAAGAGTTGTGGAACTTTTGGATATCCAGTTTCTTATTTATAAAATAGGAAGGAGCTGGAGAATAGTGTTTCCCACTGACCTAAGCTGACTAAGTTTTTGTTTTGAATGTTAAAGACTTAAAAAAGCAAATCCTGTCATCTTTTCTTACTACTGCTACTCTCACATTCCACTACGAGGTACGTGGTTCCCTGAGGGTGAGAGTCTTGCTGGTCTTGTTCACTGTTGTAGCCCTGCACGTGACAGTTCCTGGATGAACAAGCATTGTTGAATGGATGAAACTGCCGATAAAAAGAACAAGGTTCAAAGTAGGAAGGATGTGCTCTCAGAATAAAGTATATACCTTAAAATTAAATAGATTTAGCTTTATGAAAGACTACTTTCATTTTCCTTATTTTTCTCATTTTGGCATTGTTTGTGGGCCCACTTTGGAATTAGTGCAGTAGATTATCTCAAGAATCTCTTCCAGTTCTGGAGTTCTGATTCTTTTAGCAGAAATACTTTGTTTTTGACTGAGCAAACAATTTATAAATAGCAAGAATCTTCTAAAATGAAGTTTGAACATTTAGCGTGATTTATTTTAAACCACATACCTTTTAGAGGCTAAATTAAAAGGCCATTTGTTAAATCGTACGTTAAGCATTATACTAATGTTTTATATTTTTCTCAAGTGTGAGTTCATTTGATACTTAAGATTTTATTTTTCTTATACTTAAAATCACTAATTAAATTTTTTATTGTAGTAAGGATATAATGTAAAATTTACCATCTTAACCATTTTTAAGTGTACAGTTCAATAGCGTTGAATATATTTACATTATTGTGAAACAGGTTCCCAGAACTTTTTTTTTTTTTTTTTTTTCGCGGTACGCGGGCCTCTCACTGTTGTGGCCTCTCCCGTTGCGGAGCACAGGCTCTGGACGCGCAGGCTCAGTGGCCATGGCTCACGGGCCCAGCCGCTCCACGGCATGAGGGATCCTCCCGGACCTGGGCACGAACCCGTGTCCCCTGCATCGGCAGGTGGACTCTCAACCATTGCGCCACCAGGGAAGCCCCTCCAGAACTTTTTGATCTTGTAAATCTGAAACTGTGTACCCAGCAAGCAACCACCATTTTCTTCCTTCCCCCCAACCCCTTGTAACCACCATTCTCTTTTCTGTCTCTCTGAATTTGACTACTATAGATTTCTCATATAAGTAGAATCATGCAATACTTGTCTTTGTTGACTGGCTTATTTCACTTAGCATAATGTCTTAAAGGTTCATCCCTGTTGTAGCATGAGACAGGATTTCTTTCCTATTTAAGGCTGAATAATATTCTATTGTATGTATACACTATGCTTAGTTTATTCATACATCCAAGTTGGACATTTGAGTTGCTTCCACCTCTTGGCTGTTGTGAATAGTGTTAAGAACATGGGTGTGTAAACACTCTTTGAGACCCTGCTTTCAGTTCTTTTGAATATATACCCAAAAGTAGGGTTGCAACATTGTGTGGTATTTCTATTTTTATTGTTTGAGGAACTCCATACTATTTTCCATAGTGGTTGCACCGTTTTACAATCCTACCAGCAGAACAAGGTTTCCAGTTAGTTTTTCCGTATCTTTGCCAACACTTGTGTTTCCTGTTTTGGTTTTTGTTATTGGTGTGTGAGTGTGTTCATTTGTTTTTTGGATAGTAGCCATCCTAATGGGTGTGAGATGATATCTCATTGTGGTTTTGATTTTCATTTCTCTAATGATTAGTGATGTTGGTGATCTTTGCATATGCTTCTTTTATTTTTTTCTTTTTACATCTTTATTGGAGTATAATTGCTTTACAATGTTGTATTAGTTTCTGCTGTATAACAAAGTGAATCAGTTATACATGTACATATGTTCCCATATGTCTTCCCTCTTGGGTCTCCCTCCCTCCCACCCTCCCTATCCCACCCCTCTAGGTGGTCACAAAGCACCGAGCTGATCTCCCTGTGCTATGTGGATGCTTCCCACTAGCTATCTATTTTAAGTTTGGTAGTGTATATATGTCCATGCCACTCTCTCACTTTGTCACAGCTTACCCTTCCCCCTCCTCATATCCTCAAGTCCATTCTCTAGTAGGTCTGTGTCTTTATTCCTACTTACCCCTAGGTTCTTAGTGACTTTTTTTTCTTAAATTCCATATATATGTGTTAGCATACGGTATTTGTCTTTCTCTCTCTGACTTCACTCTGTATGACAGACTCTAGGTCCATCCACCTCATTACAAATAGCTCAATTTCGTTTCTTTTTATGGCTGAGTAATATTCCATTGTATATATGTGCCACATCTTCTTTATCCATTCATCCGATGATGGACGCTTAGGTTGTTTCCATCTCCGGGCTATTGTAAATAGAGCTGCAGTGGACATTTTGGTACATGACTCTTTTTGAATTATGGTTTTATCAGGGTATATGCCCAGTAGTGGGATTGCTGGGTCATATGGTAGTTCTATTTGTAGTTTTTTAAGGAACCTCCATACTGTTCTCCATAGTGGCTGTACCAATTCACATTCCCACCAGCAGTGCAAGAGTGTTCCCTTTTCTCCACACCCTCTCCAGCATTTATTGTTTCTAGACTTTTTTTTTATTTTTTATTTTTTTGCGGTATGCGGGCCTCTCACTGTTGGGGCCTCTCCCGTTGCGGAGCACAGGCTCCGGACGCACAGGCTCAGCGGCCATGGCTCACGGGCCCAGCCTCTCCGCGGCATGTGGGATCTTCCCGGACCGGGGCACGAACCTGTGTCCCCTGCATCGGCAGGCGGACTCTCAACTACTGCGCCACCAGGGAAGCCCTGTTTCTAGACTTTTTGATGATGGCCATTCTGACTGGTGTGAGATGATATCTCATTGTAGTTTTGATTTGCATTTCTCTAATGATTAATGATGTTGAGCATTCTTTCATGTATTTGTTGGCACTCTGTGTATCTTCTTTGGAGAAATGTCTAGGTCTTCTGCCCATTTTTGGGTTGGGATGTTTGTTTTTTTGTTATTGAGCTGCATGAGCTGGTTGTAAATTTTGGAGATTAATCCTTTGTCAGTTGCTGCATTTGCAAATACTTTCTCTCATTCTGAGGGTTGTCTTTAGGTCTTGTTTATGGTTTCCTTTGCTGGGCAAAAGCTTTGAAGTTTCATTAGGTCCCATTTGTTTATCTTTGTTTTTATTTCCATTTCTCTAGGAGGTGGGTCCAAAAGGATCTTGCTGTGATTTATGTCATAGAGTGTTCTGCCTATGCTTTCCTCTGAGAGTTTTATAGTGTCTGGCCTTACATTTAGGTCTTTAGTCCATTTTGAACTTATTTTTGTGTATGGTGTTAGGGAGTGATCTAATCTCCTAGTTTTACATGTATCTGTCTAGTTTTCCCAGCAGCACTTATTGAAGAGGCTGTCCTTTCTCCACTGTACATTCCTGCCTCCTTTATCGAAGATAAGATGACCATATGTGCCCATATGTGCGTTGGTTTATCTTTGGGCTTTCTATCCTGTTCCATTGATCTATATTTCTCTTTTTGTGCCAGTACCATACTGTCTTGATTACTGTAGCTTTGTAGTATAGTCTGAAGTCAGGGAGCCTGATTCCTCCAGCTCTGTTTTTCGTTCTCAAGATTGCTTTGGCTATTTGGGGTCTTTTGTTCTTCCATACAAATTGTGAAATTTTTTGTTCTAGTTCTGTGAAAAATGCCACTGGTAGTTTGATAGGGATTGCATTGAATGTGTAGATTGCTTTGGGTAGTAGAGTCATTTTCACAACGTTGATTCTTCCAATCCAAGAACATGGTATATCTCTTCATCTATTTGTATCATCCTTAATTTCTTTCATCAGTGTCTTATAATTTTTTGCATACAGGTCTTTTGTTTCCTTAGGTAGGTTTATTCCTAGGTATTTTATTCTTTTTGTTACAGTGGTAAATGTGAGTGTTTTCTTGATTTCACTTTCAGATTTTTCATCATTAGTGTATAGGAATGCCAGAGATTTCTGTACATTAATTTTGTATCCTGCTACTTTACCAAATTCATTGATTAGCTCTAGTAGTTTTCTGGTAGCATCTTTAATATTCTCTATGTATAGTATCATGTCATCTGCAAACAGGGACAGCTTTACTTCTTCTTTTCCGATTTGGATTCCTTTTATTTCTTTTTCTTCTCTGATTGCTGTGGCTAAAACTTCCAAAACTATGTTGAATAAGAGTGGTGAGAGTGGGCAACTTTGTCTTGTTCCTGATCTTAGTGGAAATGCTTTCAGTTTTTCACCATTGAGGGCGATGTTGGCTGTGGGTTTGTCATATATGGCCTTTATTATGTTGAGAAAAGTTCCCTCTATGCCTAATTTCTGGAGGGTTTATATCATAAATGGGTGTTGAATTTTGTCGAAAGCTTTCTCCGCATCTATTGAGATGACCATATGGTTTTTCTCCTTCAATTTGTTAATATGGTATATCACATTGATTGATTTGCATATATTGAAGAATCCTTGCATTCCTGGAATAAACCCCACTTGATCATGGTGTATGATCCTTTTAATGTGCTGTTGGATTCTGTTTGCTAGTATTTTGTTGAGGATTTTTGCATCTATGTTCATCAGTGCTATTGGCCTGTAGTTTTCTTTCTTTGTGACATCCTTGTCTGGTTTTGGTATCAGGATGTTGGTGGCCTCGTAGAATGAGTTTGGGAGTGTTTCTCCCTCTGCTATATTTTGGAAGAGTTTGAGAAGGGTTGGTGTTAGCTCTTCTCTAAATGTTTGATAGAATTCGCCTGTGAAGCCATCTGGTCCTGGGCTTTTGTTTGTTGGAAGATTTTAAATCACAGTTTCAATTTCAGTGCTTGTGATTGGTCTGTTCCTATTTTCTATTTCTTCCTGATTCAGTCTTGGCAGGTTGTTCATTTCTAAGAATTTGTCCATTTCTTGCAGGTTGTCCATTTTATTGGCATAGAGTTGCTTGTAGTAATCTGTCATGATCTTTTGTATTTCTGCAGTGTCAGTTGTTACTTCTCCTTTTTCATTTCTAATTCTGTTGATTGAGTCTTCTCGAACCCTTTTTTGTTGATGAGTCTGGCTAATGGTTTATCAATTTTCTTTATCTTCTCAAAGAACCAGCTTTTAGTTTTATTGATCTTTGCCCTTGTTTCCTTCATTTCTTTTTCATTTATTTCTGATCTGATCTTTATGATCTTTCCTTCTGCTAACTTTGGGGTTTTTTTGTTCTTCTTTCTCTAATTGCTTTAGGTGCAAGGTTAGGTTGTTTATTCGAGATGTTTCCTGTTTCTTAAGGTAGGACTGTATTGTTATAAACTTCCCTCTTACAACTGCTTTTGCTGCATCCCATAGGTTTTGGGTCGTCGTGTCTCCATTGTCATTTGTTTCTAGGTATTTTTAGATTTCCTCTTTGATTTCTTCAGTGATCTCTTCGTTATTAAGTAGTATATTGTTTAGCCTCCATGTGTTTGTATTTTTTACAGATCTTTTCCTGTAATTGATATCTAGTCTCATAGCATTGTGGTCGGAAAAGATACTTGATATGATTTCAGTTTTCTTAAATTTACCAAGGCAAGATTTGTGACCCAAGATATGATCTATCCTGGAGAATGTTCCATGAGCACTTGAGAAAAATGTGTATTCTGTTGTTTTTGGGTGGAATGTCCTATAAATATCAACTAAGTCCATCTTGTTTAATGTATCATTTAAAGCTTGTGTTTCCTTTTTTATTTTCATTTTGGATGATCTGTCCATTGGTGAAAGTGGGCTGTTAAAGTCCCCTACTGTGAATGTGTTACTGTCGATTTTCCCTTTTATGGCTGTTAGTATTTGCCTTATGTATTGAGGTGCTCCTATGTTGGGTGCATAAATATTTACAATTGTTTTATCTTCTTCCTGGATTGATCCCTTGATCATTATGTAGTGTCCTTCTTTGTCTCTCGTAATAGTCTTTAACTATTTTGTTTGATATGCGAATTGCTACTCAAGCTTTCTTTTGGTTTTCCTTTGTATGGAATATCTTTTTCCATCCCCTCACTTTCAGTCTGTATGTGTCTCTAGGTCTGAAGTGGGTCTCTTGTAGACAGCATATGTATGGGTCTTGTTTTTGTATCTATTCAGCCAGTCTGTGTCTTTTGGTGGAGCATTTAATAGATTTACATTTAAGGTAATTATAGATATGTATGTTCCTATTCCCGTTTTCTTAATTGTTTTGGGTTTGTTATTGTAGGTCTTTCCCTTCTCTTGTGTTTCTTGCCTAGAGAAGATTCTTTAGCATTTGTTGTAAAGCTGGTTTGGTGCTGCTGAACTCTCTCAACTTTTGCTTGTCTGTAAAGGTTTTAATTTCTCCATCAAATCTGAATGAGATCCTTGCTTGGTAGAGTAATCTTGGTTTTAGGTTTTTCTCCTTCATCACTTTAACTATGTCCTGCCAGTCCTTTCTGGCTTGCAGAGTTTCTGCTGAAAGATCAGCTGTTAACCTTATGGGGATTCCCTTGTGTGTTATTTGTTGTTTTTCCCTTGCTGCTTTTAATATGTTTTCTTTGTGTTTAATTTTTGACAGTTGAATTAATATGTGTCTTGGCGTGTTTCTCCTTGGGTTTATCTTGTATGGGACTGTCTGTGATTCCTGGACTTGATTAACTATTTTCTTTCCCATATTAGGGAAGTTTTCAACTATAATCTCTTCAAATATTTTCTCAGTCCCTTTCATTTTCTCTTCTTCTTCTGGAACCCCAATAATTCGAATGTTGGTGTGTTTAACGTTGTCCCAGAGGTCTCTGAGACTGTCCTCAGTTCTTTTCTTTCTTTTTTCTTTATTCTGCTCTGCAGTAGTTACTTCCACTTTTTTATCTTCCAGGACACTTATCTGTTCTTCTGCCTCAGTTATTCTGCTATTGATCCCTTGTAGAGTATTTTTTTTTTTTGCGGTACGCGGGCCTCTCACTGTTGTGGCCTCTCCCGTTGCGGAGCACAGGCTCCGGACCTGCAGGCTCAGTGGCCATGGCTCATGGGCCCAGCCACTCCACGGCATGTGGGATCTTCCCGGACCGGGGCATGAACCCGTGTCCCCTGCATCAGCAGGCGGACTCTCAACCACTGCACCACCAGGGAAGCCCCCTTCTAGAGTATTTTTAATTTCTTTTATTGTGTTGTTCATCGTTGCTTGTTTCATCTTTAGTTCTTCTAGGTCCTTGTTAAATGTTTCTTGCATTTTCTCTACTCTATTTCCAAGATTTTGGATCATCTTTACTATTTCTTTTTCAGGTAGACTGCCTATTTTCTCTTCATCTGTTAGGTCTGGTGGGTTTTTATTTTGCTCCTTCATCTGCTGTGTCTTTTTCTGTCTTCTCATTTTGCTTATCTTACTGTGTTTGGGGGTCTCCTGTTTCTTTTTTTCCGGTACGCGGGCCTCTCACTGTTGTGGCCTCTCTCGTTGCAGAGCACAGGCTCTGGACGCGCAGGCTCAGCAGCCATGGCTCACGGGCTCAGCCGCTCCGCGGCATGTGGGATGTTTCCAGACCAGGGCACGAACCCGTGTCTCCTGCATCAGCAGGCGGACTCTCAACCACTGCACCACCAGGGAAGCCCTTGGGTCTCCTTTTTGCAGGCTGATGGTTCATAGTTCCCGTTGTTTTTGGTGTCTGTCCCTAGTGGCTAAAGTTGGTTCAGTGGGTTTTTTAGGCTTCCTGGTGGAGGGGACTAGTGCCTGTGTTCTGCTGGATGAGGCTGGATCTTGTCTTTCTGGTGGGCAAGGTCCACGTCTGCTGGTGTGTTTTGGGGTGTCTGTGGACTTACTATGATTTTAGCCAGCCTCTCTGCTAATGGGTGGGGTTGTGTTCCTGTCTTGCTAGTTGTTTGGCATAGGGAGTCCAGCACTGTAGCTTGCTGGTCGTTGAGTGAAGCCGGGTGTTGGTGTTGAGATGGAGATCTCTGGGAGATTTTCGTCGTTTGATATTACGTGGAGCTGGGAGGTCTCTTGTTGACCAGTGTCCTGACGTTGGCTCTCCCTCTTCAGAGACACGACACTGACTCCTGACTGCAGCACCAAGAGCCTTTCATCCACACGGCTCAGAATAAAGGGGAGAAAAAGTAGAAAGAAAGAAAGAAAGAAAGAAAGAAAGGATAAAACAAAATAAAATAATGTAAGGTAAAATACAATAATTAAAATAAAAAAATAATTTTTAAGGAAAAAAAAAGGACGGATAGAATCCTAGGAATAATGGTGAAAGCAAAGCTATACAGACAAAATCTCACACAGAAGCATACACGTACACACTCACAAAAAGAGGAAAAGGGGAAAAAATAATAAATCTTGCTCTCAAAGTCCACCTCCTCAATTTGGGATGATTCGTTGTCTATTCAGGTATTCCACAGATGCAGGGTATATCAAGTTGATTGTGGAGATTTAATCCGCTGCTCCTGAGGCTCTTGGGAGAGATTTCCCTTTCTGTTCTTTGTTGGCACAGCTCCTGGGGTTCAGCTTTGGATTTGTCCCTGCCTCTGCGTGTAGGTCACCGGAGGGCGAGGGCGTCTGTTCTTCCTTCAGGCAGGACGGGGTTAAAGGAGCCGCTGATTCCGGGGCTCTGGCTCACTCAGGCCGGGGGGAGGGAGGGGTATGGAGTGCGGACCGAGCCTGCACCGGCAGAGGCTGGCGTGATGTTGCACCAGCCTGAGGCGCGCCGTGCATTCTCCCGGGGAAGTTGTCCCCGGATCCCGGGACCTTGGCAGTGGCGGGCTGCACAGGCTCCCTGGACGGGAGGTGTGGAGAGTGACCTGCGTTCGCACACAGGCTTCTTGGTGGCGGCAGCAGTAGCCTTAGCGTCTCATGGGAGTCTCTGGGGTCCGCGCTGTTAGACGTGGCTCGCGGCTCTCTGGAGCTCCTTTAAGCAGCGCTCTGAATCCCCTCTCCTTGCGCACCAGGAAACAAAGAGGGAAGAAAAAGTCTCTTGCAGGTCCAGACTTTTCCGTGGACTCCCTCCCGGCTAGCCGGCTAGCCGTGGTGCACTAACCCCTTCAGGCTGTGTTCACGCATCCAGTCTTCTCCCTGGGCTCCAACCTGAAGCCGGAGCCTCAGCTCCGAGCCCCGCCCACCCCAGCGGCCGAGCAGAGAAGCCTCGGGCTGCTGAGTGCCGGTCGGCACCGATCTTCTGTGCGGGAATCTCTCCACTTTGCCCTCTGCACCCCTGTGGCTGCGCTCTCCTTCGCGGTGCTAAGGCTCCCCGCCTCCGCCACCCGCAGTCTCCGCCCGCGAAGGGGCTCCTAGTGTGTGGAAACTTTTCCTCTTTCACAGCTCCCTCCCACTGGTGCAGGTCCCGTCCCTATTCTTTTGTCTCTGTTTTTTCTTTTTTCTTTTGCCCTACCCAGGTACGTGGGGAGTTTCTTGCCTTTTGGGAGGTCTGAGGTCTTCTGCCAGCGTTCAGTAGGTGTTCTATAGGAGTTGTTCCGCGTGTAGATGTATTTCTGATGTATCTGTGGGGAGGAAGGTGATGTCCGCGTCTTACTCTTCCGCCATCTTCCCCCTGGCTCCTGCATATGCTTCTTGGCTGTTTGTATATCATCTTTGGAGAATCACTATCATTTTTTTATCTTGAAAAAAAAATTTTTTTTTTTTGCTCACAAAATCTTTATTAATCACCGTGATGTTCTCAGTGCTGGAATAAAAAGATGAATTAAGACACATGGCCCGTACCCATATGTTGCTCAGTGTTATGGGGAAGACATAAGTAAACCAGCAATTATTGTGTGTTAGAGGCACTTATGTTATTACCAATATTGATGTAATATTAACTTACTCGTAAGTTAACTTTGTCACATGTGTAAAAATTTCAGAAATTAACAGTAAGTGAGATTTTCCCCCCACATAACTCTTTTTTGAATAACTGTTTTGGTCAAAGTTTGGGCAATCCTCACTGGGGTTAAAGCAGAGTTTGGTTTACCAGTTTTTTCTTGGTACTTAAGTTTACCTGTTCTCTCTGATCTGGGAAGAATTCTTTAGGGAACATGTATCTAGTAGGCTGGTTAAGGAAGAACAATATTTAGTACTGTGTTTTGGCAGATAATCCTTTTTTATGTCACATATATTAATTTAACTGCTGGTTTTTTTTCCTAAGAAAAATATCCTTTTCACAATTTCCCCTTTTAGTATTCCAAAATTAGTTCTAAAATATTAGTTCCTACTTGTTTATGTTTATGTACAGTGAAATCGCCTTAGGGAAAGGACTCTAAATGCATTGTTCTGGATACTGAGAGAGAAGAAAAGAGCTTTGATCCATCAGCCTTTGTTATATGATAAAACCAACTGAGAAGTTAATAATACCAGTTTAAATAATGATTTAGGGCAGACAGTATGGTACTGTAGAATAAGGCAGCAGAAATTGTTGCAGTCTAGTGAGAACTAGGAAGTATGGTGCTTGAGCTAGGCCAGGAGGAATGGTGAAAAGTGAACATTTTCAGCAAGGCTTGAGGGAGAGAACATTGGCTTGTTTATGCTGCAGAAAATCAAGTTTATCTCTAAATCGAAGAGTCCTTGTAGGAGATTCCATCCATGCCCTATAGTGGTAACTCAGGGGCCTTTTTGCAGGGAACCTTGATGCCAGGCTAAGGAATTTGACATCTACCTCATAGACCTGTTCTTTTTCAAAGTGTGCTCTATAGCCCACCTAAATCAAACCTAAAGGGATTGTTAAAATTCAGATTCCCAATTATCATATCAGGCTGAATGAATTGGAATCTCTGTGGGCAGGGCCTTGTAATGTGCATTTTATGCCACCCCCCGCTTCCCCCCGTCTTGATATGGGTCGGGAAATTTGCAAATCCCTGTTGTGTTTGAGAAATATTTTAAGTAGGAGAGGGATGTTATATATAGATTTTGTTTTAAAAAAGGTTAGTTTCGGGATAGAATATAGGATTGATTATTGGAGTGTGGTGAAACCCAGTTAGGAAGGATATCAGATGTATCCATATTATAGAGGCCGGAATAGTGGTGGTAGTGAAAAGGAAACAACATAAGATAACGCAAAGGGAAAATTTTGTTCTCTTTATGGTTATCATAACAGCTTAATTTTTTTGGTATACTGTGTTACAATTTGTCTATGGTTAGGCATATTTCACTGTGAATAGATTAAATATTTTCTATCCTTAAATTTATAAACATGTCTAGTACAGTGCTTTCACAGGGTATATACTTGACAGAAAGTACTGAATTGTATGGAAGATCCGATAAAACCTGGCTTATCGGGTGCTTGGGAGAGGATTCAGTTAAGATAGGAAATAGATGGGATCTAGTGTGGGCCTGAGGAGAATGAAGAGAAGGATGAGACAGTATTTAGTAATTTGATGGTGCCTGGAGTTGGGATTAGTGAGGAAACGTTATTGGAAATATGTTTAGGAAAGGCTAAAATCTTAAAACTTTAATTTTGTGCCCCTTCCTGGAAACCTTGATTTTAAAATCGAAAGATACACTGTTTGATATAGTAAACCAAACAACATATTTTTTGAGTCTTGGGTTGTGGTTTTCATTCTTTCAAATTAATTTGAACATTTAGTCCTTTTCCTGTGCTTGCACTCCTTGTTTTCATTGCATTGACAGCATACTATCACTACTTGGTTAATGCCTTATTGTATTAGCTTCTCAGTTGACACCTTCCCGCAGAGTCCACCTGGCTACATTTTAAGGTATGATTTAGTCTGTTTTTGTGAGGTCTGATTAAATTTTATCTTTTAATTTAAAAGGTGGTATTTCAGAATCTTTAATTTATATTTTTCTCTTTGTCCTTCACCTTTGACTTTTTTTCTTATCTGTTTAGTTTCTGTTATTGGCTTTCCTCTTTTAAAGATTTCTTTTTGTTGTTCCCATATCAGGAAATTAATTCAGATTTTTTTTTCACCTTAATTAGTGTATGTCTGGCCATTTTCCTTATCTTTTCCTTGTTTTGACTCTAGTATTTTAACAGAATTATTCTAGTTCATTGCCTTTCTGTTCAGAAATCTTGAATCTTTGCAGATTTGGAATATCTGCCTATCTCAACCTGTTTTTAATCTAGTTTTATAGCCAGCATTTTTTTTGTGTTTTGAATTTAGTTTGTCTTATCAATTAGCATTTGTCCATTTTTATTGTTACAATCCACAAAAAATGCACACTTAAAATGTTGTCTGGTGTCAAATTTGGAAATAACTTAGGTTTTCTGGCAAAGTCAAGTAGTTTTAAAATTCTTTTTGCAACAATTAAAGGCATACCTAGGGACTTCCCTGGTGGTCCAGTGGTTAATGGACTCTCACTTCCGTTGCAGGGCATGTGGGTTTGATCCCTGGTTGGGGAACTAAGATCCTGCATGCCCCGCAGCCAAAAAAAAAAAAAAAAAGAAAAAAAAAAGGCATACCTAAAGTGGAGGTGGGCGGTCCGGGGTATAGCTTTTGACCTCCTCTCAATCCTGCTAAATGCCATTCCCTTGAAGTTTAAATCTCTGTCTGCTGTTCTGAAATTTGGGACTCTGGCCACATATAATATGGGATTCTAGGGTTAGAAGGGAGCATTCCAATTCAGGTATCTTTGTGTTGGATTTCTGAATCCCCTCTACAGTTAATCAGTTGGTTGTCCAGCTTGTGAGTGAATTTATTCAGGATGTGACATAGGATGTGACTGGCATATTCTATCTACCAGAAGCTGTGAGCTGTTTCAGGGATCCTTTTATAGTGTCATTGAGCTTGCCAGCTCAATTTTTACATATGTTTTACAAGGATGGTATTACTAGGTTATTCTTCATGATGAGAATTTATAAAGCTTTAGACAGAAAGCACCATAAATCATACAGTCATTTCTTCACATCACATAACTCTTTCTGTAATATTCTTGAAAGTTCACCTAAGCCTTTTCCTGAATACTTCTGGGGTAGGGAGCTAAATTTTTCTCTGCAAAATAGCCCTATCTATTTTTAACTATAGAATTCTAATGTCGTTGGGATCTTGAATTATTTTGTGAAACCTTACCTGGATAAGAATCAGCGTTGCTTTATCTTGTTTGCAGTCAGAATAGTTATTCGTTCACAGTGTTTATGGTTAAAACATTTTCATAAGTTGGTTGATGGTGTTGTTTAGATCTTCTGTGTCATTACTGATATTCTATTGTCAATTTTTGAGAGATGTTGAAATCTCTAACTGTAATTATGGATTTATCAGTTTCTCTTTGGAATTTCTATCACTTTTTGCTTCATGTATTTTGAAGTTCTGTTTTTAGGTGCATAAAATAATTCTGAACATATGGAATACAGTGAGAATGTATATAATGTAATAGTCACATAGTTAATTTTTACTGTTCTGCTGTAATCCTCTAGAAGTTTTATTGCTCTTTGGTTTTTCTTCTCTGCATGGGTCGTATTTTCCTACTTTTTTGCATACCTAGTTAATTTTGATTGGATGCTAGATATTGTGAATTGTACCTTGTTGGTAAAATTTTACCTTGGGGGTGGGTATTTTTGTACTATAAATATTCTTGAGCTTTGTTCTTGGAATTTGGTTAAGTTACTTGCAGATAGTTTGATCCTTGATCCTTTCAAGGCTTGTTTTTAAGCTTTTTTTTAGGTGGAACCAGAGCAGCCTTTAGGGGCTAATTTTTCTGCATTACTGGAGGCAAGAACCTTTTGACGACTCTATCTGATGCCTCGTGAATTACGAGGTTTCTCACACTAGGTGGTGGGAATAGGAATTGTTCTGCTGCCTCTGAGTTATAGGGATTGTTTTTTTTTGTTCCTTTCTGCGGATTCTTTCTCCATCCTGGGGTAATTTCCTCATAAACGTGTGCTGATCATTCAGTACTCAGCTGAAGATTTGAAAGAGACCATCTATAAATACGGCGTTCTTTCTCTGTGCGGCTCTGTCATCTCTAGTACTCTGCCCTGAGAAGTCCAGCTGCCTTATCTTCGCGACTCTGTCTTCTCAACTCAGGGAGACGACTGGGCTTTGTCTTGGCTCTCCCTCCTTGTGCTGTGGCCTGAAGATTATCTCCAGACAGCAAGCTGGGGCAATTGTAGGGCTTAGTGCATTTGTTCCTCCATGCACGGATCACTGTTCTGTGGTGTCTGTTGCCCAGTATATCTGAAAACCATTGTTTTGTCCAGTTTTTGTTTCAGTTGGGAGAGTAAGTCTCCCAACTGAAACAAAAATGAAACACAATGTAATTATTCCATTTTGTCTGGAAGCAGAATCAGATTATATTCTAAACCTACACTGTCCTATATAGCAGCCACTTAGCTGTTGTGACAATTTTAAAAACAGTTCTTTAGTTATACTGAGCTACTTCTTAAGTGCTCAGTAGCCAGCCACATGTGGATAATAGCTACCTTACTGTAGATATAAAAGATTTCCATCATTGCATTAAAAAGTTCTACTGGACAGTGCTATAACAACTAAAGAACTTAGATTTGTTCCTGAAAGCTGTGGGAGCATTGAAAGATGCCTTCAGTGTTTTCATCTGAGGTTTTGATTTTAAAACATTGAGCTGGATAGGGTTATGAACAGATCACTGGAGCTCACCACTATAGACTTAAAAAACAACTCCCCCAAATCAGTGTTAGTGAATTGGGTTCAAGAAGGTGTTCCATAGTGTTCATGTAGTAAAAGGTTTCCGTTATTTAAAAAAGAGAAGATAATTTAACTATTTTTCTTCCTCTAAAGTGAGGCAATTTGAGATGTCAGATGACTACTGGACCAAATCACGTGCCATACCAGTCAATAATTCTGCCAAATCCTTTCTGCCATGAGGGTTTTAAATTGTTTTAATACTCAGTCACGTATTTTATTAATTCTTAGTCGTATTGTTTTAGTTCTCTCAATTCTTCATATATCCATCCAATGGATCATTGGTTGGGGACAAGGAACATTAAGAAAATTAGGTTGCTATTGAAATACTAGGTAATGAGGAACATAAAAATACTAATGATTCCAAATATCTGGTTCATGATTATTATTATCCTTCTCTGTAAATTGTCTTCTCTTAATATCCTCCATATCAACAAGATGTAGGTAATTATCCAAAAAGCAATGTTAGCAGGAGAATACATAGTGATATACAGTATGGCCTTTTATTTTTAGAGAATAAAGACTAACTACGCTTGCTGTGTGTTATTTGAAGTGTTTGCAAATACCAGTCTAAAGCCACCCTTAGTTTATCATTTAGTAACAGAACGCTAAAAATTTTTTTTTTGTAAAAGATACAAGAATTGCAAATAACCAAGTCACGTTTACACCTTTGTCCTTGCATAATATATTCAATTTTAGCCTATGTTTTTAACATTCATGAGTTTATAAACAAGAGAGGTCATTTAAAAGATATATTGCCAAAATGTGTTTATTACATTATTTAAATAAAGCAAGATATAGCCTTTGTTAGTGGGAAGTCAAAATTTCTCTTTGTATGTTTTATTAAAATGAACTTTATAGTATAATCTTTGAAAATATGTTTATTTTTAAAATTTCTTGAAATCTTTTTTTTTGGTACGCGGGCCTCTCACTGTTGTGGCCTCTCCCGTTGCGGAGCACAGGCTCCGGACGCGCAGGCTCAGCAGCCATGGCTCACGGGCCCAGCCGCTCCGCGGCATGTGGGATCCTCCCGGACCGGGGCACGAACCCGTGCCCCCTGCATCAGCAGGCGGACTCTCAACCACTGCGCCACCAGGGAAGCCCCCTTGAAATCTTTTAATCACATTTCTTACTTAACTGATTAGAAAAAAGTCCCAGTTTGGGCTTCCCTGGTGGCGCAGTGGTTGAGATTCCGCCTGCCGATGCAGGGGACACGGGTTTGTGCCCCGGTCTGGGAAGATCCCACATGCCCTGGAGCGGCTGGGCCCGTGAGCCACGGCTGCTGAGCCTGCGCGTCCGGAGCCTGTGCTCCGCAACGGGAGAGGCCACAACAGTGAGAGGCCCGCGTACCGCAAAAAAAAAAAAGTCCCAGTTCATCAAGGCAAAAAGGTTAAAGTATCTTTAATCTCGGTTGTGGATCAGAATTTGTTGGGAAGCTTTTTAAAAATACACATTCCTGAGCAGTGTCTGCAGTTATTGAGTCAGTCTGAAGCAGGCCATCTAGGTGATTCTAATACTAATCCATGGATAAGAGTAGTGCTGTCTTTGAATACTACTTATGTGAGGTTTATAGTTGTCCTTAAATGAAAATACATGTGCCAGTAAACTTAAGTAATGCTGTGTTAAGCAAGTTTCTTGACATTGGTAGTTTTCAGTTTTAAGACACTAATGTAAATTTGGGGATGACTGTCCAGGAGGGTATTAAAGCAAACCTGTTAATGCATTGTGGTGCAGTGGAACACCAGTTTGGGAAATTTGGATGTAGCTTCATATTGATTTATTCAATTAACGTCTGTTGTTCAGCCGTGAATCAATTTAATTGTGCCTAATAGACTAGCCTGTTTTATCGTATTGGTAATAATTTAATGAGAGACCGTCATGGCTTTGCTAAAATATGAAAATAACAGAATATTACAGAAGTGCTGTGTAACCACAAAACACTCTACAAAATCTCCCCTGCATAATTATTAAGATAAATGGTGTCTGGCATTCTCTTTTAATTCTTACTAGAATGTGAAATGAGGCATGACTTGAGTTTATGAATGTGTTGTGGTTTATATATCATCCATTTAATAATGTACGGTCAGTGTTTGGTTTTTTAGTTATAATAGTACTTGACTGGTGAAGCTTATTACTTACTTTGTATAAACTGTTCATACATCCAAGCGTATCAGGAAGTATTTTTCATAGTTGTAGGTTGACCAAAGACATAAAAGTTAAAGAAACTCTGAAACTTAACCATTCAGATGTTCAGTTAACAGCTTAGCTTGAGTAATGTTCATACTTTTAAAATTGCGATATTTAACAGTCGATTTCCATTTTTCATTTTCTGCAAACTGGTTGTAATCCTTTTCCCAAACTGGAAACACAGATTTTGTCTTTTTTTCACCGCCCGCTCCCCTGGTATACACGTTTAGCTATCACTGGTCTCTCAGTATAGTAGTGCTTAGTTATTTAAAGTGATGCAGTGAACTTTAAAATAATTACTGGGTCACGTGGTCAAAATACCTCTCTCTGTGTCACCATTTTTAGTGACCAATGCATATATATTATAATATTCCCTTATTTTAAATTAAAATGCACATTTTCCTGTCATACTGTGAAATTATTTGTGCTAGATATTTTAAAGAAAAGTTTACAGGTTTGTGGAATCCAGATGATCAGGGGCTAATGGTGGTTTAGGACATAGCTGCTTGAATATTTAATTAGAGAACTAATAATTTCCTTGAAACTTTAGTTTGTTGTTTGGACCTGTTGATTTTCTGAGGCATGTATTTGCTTTTTGGTTTACTACTAAAATAAATTGTGTTAAAGTTTAAAGGAACATATTCTAAGTGCTGCTTAGTCAGTAATTTAAAAAGAACGGACCTGGGTTAGGAAGCTCTGCCAAGAGAAAAAATGGTGCTGTCTTCTTTTTTTTTTTTTTTTGCAGTACGTGGGCCTCTCACTGTTGTGGCCTCTCCCGTTGCGGAGCACAGGCTCCGGACGCGCAGGCTCAGCGGCCATGGCTCACAGGCCCAGCCGCTCCGCGGCATGTGGGATCTTCCCGGACCGGGGCACGAACCCGTGTCCCCTGCATCGGCAGGCGGACTCTCAACCACTGCGCCACCAGGGAAGCCCCGGTGCTGTCTTCTTAAGAGGGTTCTCTAATTTCAAATTCATTTCTCTTTGATTTGAGCTTATTCTTTTTTTTTGAATTTTTTATACAGCAGTTTTTTATTAGTTATATATTTTATGCATATTAGTGTATATATGTCAAACCCAATGAGTAGCATTCATACTCATGAATTTCGCCTAATGAAAAGATTTTTAAGAAGTTTAGACTTCAACATATGTCTGCAAAAAAGTATATTGGGCACAGGTTTTGTAAAACTAAAAACAAGCTTTAAAAAGGACAGTTTAAATTGTCTAAAACAGTTAATTCATCTATGCCCATTTGCTAAGTGATACATAAGATCTTTTTATGGTATTGTCATTTCTGTTCTTAGCTGAATCCAGATTATTATTCCCATGTGTTTAGGTATCTAGGAGATTTCTTACTATCGTTTCAAGACATACTTTACATCTTTAATTTTGGGGTGTAATTTTGGTGCTGTAATTCAGTGATGTAAAAAAGGTCCAAGTATCCTTTGTTAAATGCACAGTGCTTGGCATATAGCAGGGCCTCAGAAGTTACTCGCTGAAGTGATTGAGGAAAGAGGAATATTTTCTTAAATGAAGATAGCCTAAACAATTCTTCATTTGGAAAAGTTGGAGAATGGGGATATTTAGATCAGTGGATTGGATTATGGAAGGATTATTGTTCAGGCCCTATGTCAGACTTTTGACATCAGTAGAAGTATATTCTCCCAGTCTTTATATGTGCCTTGATAATGCTGTTGGAGATTGAATCTAAGCTGAATGGATATGACTTAGAGTCAGCATAGTTACTCTCACCACAGGAAGAATAAGGTGTATGTATATATTGGGGTTGATCAGCATCCGTTTAATGCTGCTACTATTAATAATGCTTTCTAAAGTGATATCACGAAAACCAACTGTACATATTTTACTTATTTTATACTTAATATTATATATATAATACCCATTTAATATATACATATATATATACACACACACATATATATATATATACAGTCTTTAGCTAAGATTTCTCATGCTGTAAATTCATAGACTGATATGCGGGCTGAGGTTTTTTTTTGTTGGGCTGTCTTTACAGAGGAGGTAGTACAATGCTTTATAGCGTATATGTTCACTTAAAACATTTAAGATTAACCTTAAAATTGAGCTTGGTGTGTAGAGAATCCAGGCAGGACTCTTGTAGCTCCAGTTTCTATGCAGTAAAGATTTCCTGACCCTCACAAAACTCTTGCTGGTCATCCATTCTCCCCTTCGTTTCACTCTTCCTGACCCACTCACTGTTTGTTACTGCCAGTACCTGTTCTTCTGTCTCCTTCCCCCAAAAGGTTTTACATCTTGTGGTTAATATGTTGATTTCTGTTATGGCCCAATTTCAGTGATCATTCTTTTTGGTAAGTAAAAAGAAGCTAAAATTGTCTCTGGATGCCATGGACTTAGTAGCGGAAGTAGGGATGCTGCTGGTTAAGTAGAAAGAATACTAGATTGGGAATCAATAGACTAAGCTTCTATTTCTCATTGCTAGTAACTAGCTATGTAATCTTATGAAAGGCCATCTTGGTTAAAATGAGGCCATGGGACAAGTCTGTTTCCAAGGTCACTCCCAACTCTAGTGTGCTTTTTATGATTCATTCATTGTACATTTATTAGGTGCTGGCTTATGTGCCAACACTGGTTTAAAGATACGGAGATAAATAAGTTTTTGGCCTTGAGTGAGACCCAGTGAATGGTGACAATTTAATGTGATAAGTGCTATAATAGGAGAATGTGCAAAGTGCTTTTTGAACAAACTGAGGGCTAGGAATTAAGGAAGGCTTCCTCTCCGAGGTCATATTTGAGTCAATTCTTAAAGAGTAAATAGTTTAGTGAATTCCCTGGTGGCACAGTGGTTAAGAATCTGCCTGCCAATGCAGGGGACATGGGTTCAAGCCCTGGTCCGGGAAGATCCCGCATACAGCGGAGCCACTAAGCCTGTGCACCACAACTACTGAGCCTGCGCTCTAGAGCCCAGGAGCCACAACTACTGAGCCTGTGTGCCACAACTACTGAAGCCTGCAAGCCTAGAGCCCGTGCTCCGCAACAAGAGAAGCCACTGCAGTGAGAAGCCCGCACACCACAATGAAGAGTAGCCCCCGTGCACCGCAACTAAAGCCCACATGCAGCAATGAAGACCCAACGCAGCAAAAAAAAAAAAAAAAAGAGTAAATAGTTTACCATGCAAGGAAGGAAGAAGGACGTTCTAGGAAGAGCAAGTCACAGAGGAGTGAGTAAGCAAGCATTGGTTGTTTTGGAATGGCCAGGTGAGAATGGAGTGTGGAGTTTGTGGAGAAAGCTGAATGTTACAAAATTTGGGGGGGAGGCTGGGTGTGGGCTAGATTCTGAAAGGCCACATATGTCATTCCAAAGACTTTGTGTTTTAGGGACTTCCTTGGTGGTCCAGCGGTTAATACTCTGTGCTCCCAGTGCAGGGGGCCTGGGTTCCATCCCTGGTCAGGGAACTAGATCCCGCATGCCACAACTTAAAAAAAAAAAAGATCCCACATGCTGCAGTGAAGATCCTGCACGCAGCAACTAAGACCTGGCGCAGCCAAATGAATAACTAAATAACTAAATAAATATTTAAAACAAAAAAACAAACGAAAGAATTTGAGTTCTAAAGGCTGCTTGAAGGTTGAAGGTATTTTTTGTTTTTTGGTTTGTTTGGACAGTTTTTAGTTGTACCTTTAGGAAGGGTTTTGAAAAGAAGAAAGATCATCAGACTTGAGAATATTTAAATATGTTGTCGGTAAGTTTGAAATTATGAAAATATACGGGGAAGTGGAAATATGCAAGCTTTCATTGGATTTTATTTTGAAACTTTTATAGAAAATTTCAATATACAAGATAGAACTCTAATATATTGATAATACCTACCACCTAAACAGTTAATGGTATTCAAATGCAAGACTTCTGATACACTGTAGATCTTGCCATAAAATCTTAGCATCATCAAATTTTAGAGCTAGAAAGAACTTAGATATTTAGTCACTTTATAGCTTTAAGGAATGGAGGGCTAGTCTTTTTTTTTTTTGCGGTATGCGGGCCTCTCACTGTTGTGGCCTCTCCCGTTGCGGAGCACAGGCTCCGGACGTGCAGGCTCAGCGGCCATGGCTCACGGGCCCAGCCGCTCCGCGGCACGTGGGATCTTCCTGGACCAGGGCACGAACCCGTGTCCCCTGCATCGGCAGGTGGACTCTCAACCACTGCGCCACAAGGGAAGCCCAAGGGCTAGTCATTTAAAAAGGTACATCATCATCATTACATTTTTTTTTTTTACTCATATTCATCAGATTTGGACAGTTAAAATTACTAATTGTAGTGGATGCTATGTATACACTACCCAAATCCCCATTTCAGGACTGAAGGACTTCATTTTCTTAGTTGGTGGGAGTGTTGCTGGGGTTGTCAGACTTCCCTGGGAATTGCTGTTGGCTGAAGAGAGCCACTCACCCAAGCTCACATCCCCTTCCTTGGAGTAGCCTGCATTCAAAGACTAGTCCGTTAAAGACCTGGCTCCAGTGTCCCACCATAGGACAACCTTGAAGAGCCGTCCCAGCTTCAGAGCTCCCTGTGGGGTCATCTGAGGCCTTCGTTGTGATACATCCCAGCCTAATTGGTTCGTCTGCCCCTTTCTTCCTCACCTGATAAACTTTCAGCACGCTGACCTCTCTCCCAAGAGTTTCACTGCCTAGGAACCTGACTTCCAACAATGATGAACTTTAAAGCGTCTTTGATTTTTAAGATTTGTAAAGTTTAAAGCAGCGGTCTCCAACCCTTTTGGCACCAGGGACTGGCTCCATGGAGGACAATTTTTCCATGGTTGGGGGCAGGGGGGAATGGTTCAGATAGGTGATGCGAGTGATGGGGAGTGATGGGGAGCGGCAGATGAAGCTTCGCTCGCTCGCTGATCACCTCTTGCTGTGTGGCCAGGTTCCTAGCAGGCTGCGAACCCCTGCTTTAAAGGATTTAACATCTACCAGTTTTTCATGTTTATGAGAAATATTCAGGTAAATGTTGAAAGAATCACGTAATACTATAATGAAAGAAAATGATCAATTTGTATAGTGCCAAACATACAGAAAAAAATTCTTATTAGAACATGTTTTGGAATGGAACAAAAAGGAACCTTCTCAAACATGTTGAACAAAGATCTTGGCATTTAATTGACCTCCCCCCCGCCCAGTCATTCATTACTAGTGTTTCTGCAGTCTCATTTTTATCACCTTTTGTAAGTTAAAGGCCACCCCCTGCCCACCCCCCTTTGAGATCAGGCTCACACGTTTTTATTGATTTTTTTGTTTGTTTTTTGGCCTTGCCATGTGGCATCTTAGTTCCCTGACCAGGAATTGAACCCATGCCCCCTGCAGTGGAAGCGTGGAGTCTTAACCACTGGACCACCAGGGAAGTCCCTTTATTGACTTTTCTTGAGAAAATTTAAAATCTGGACAAAGATTTTTTTTCTTTTTTGGTCATACTGTAGAAAATGGAACCATATGATGTATATTTGAAACAAACTGAGTCAGATTGAGTCAATAAAAAGTCTTGCCCTTATGGTGCAGGAGAGATTTGCATGGCAGAAGAATCCAAGACTGCGTTTCTGAACAAAATATTTAAAGTTTTTATGTCTGCAACATTTGAGAGTGCCTTTCCAAGACCAAGTGTGCCACTTGTCATCATTCAGTGAAATGTTTTGTCATTGCTTAAGTTACTGTCCTCTCTTGGATTCATGAGTTTCACAGCAATGTGATTTGGCTGGCAACAAAATTCTTTTTGCTGCTAATAAAGCTTTTTTTTCCCCCTCCCTCTTCTTTTTCTGTATTTCTTTCTGTCTGTATGACTGTCTGTATTTAGGTGGTCAATACACTTATTTAGGCCATTTGGAAAGGAATGGCTGATGAAAAGTACGTTATCTTATTCAGTAGTGATTGCTGAGGAAATCGGCTTTAGAATCAGTAACATACATGAACCTAGAAACTTCTTATTTAAGAATTCTACTTTTTGAGTGTTTTAAGATAAACAGTTAGTACTATTTTTTTTAAAGTTCCTTTAGTAATGATTTTAAGAAAATCTCATTGAGGGCTTCCCTGGTGGCGCAGTGGTTGAGAGTCCGCCTGCCGATGCAGGGGACACGGGTTCGTGCCCCGGTCCAGGAAGATCCCATATGCCGCGGAGCGGCTAGGCCCGTGAGCCATGGCTGCTGAGCCTGCGAGTCTGGAGCCTGTGCTCCGCAACGGGAGAGGCCACAACAGTGAGAGGCCCACGTACCGAAAAAAAAAAAAAAAAAGAAAAAAAAGAAAATCTCATTGAATATAATTATTCTATTTTAGCAAGTGAAATTTTTCATTTTTATTCTTTTCCTCCTTTTGCCTTAGAGCTTTAATATAAGTATCTGGTAACCTTTAATTTTGCTAATCAGTTTTGATGTGGGTCCATTTGTTGGGAAGCAATTTTTTTTTTTTTTTTTTTGCGGTACGCGGGCCTCTCACTGCTGCGGCCTCTCCCGTTGAGGAGCACAGGCTCCGGACGCGCAGGCTCAGCGGCCATGGCTCACGGGCCCAGCCGCTCCGCGGCATGTGGGATCCTCCCGGACCGGGGCACGAACCCGCGTCCCCTGCATCGGCAGGCGGACTCTCAACCACTGCGCCACCAGGGAAGCCCTGGGAAGCATATTTAAGCTGTGATGGAAAGCATATTTTATTGAGTTAGTATGTAGGAATGTATCTTTTATGATATCCCTTCTGTTTCATGTTGCTTACATTATCAGTAAAAGCAGAAAACTGCTTTCTCTCTTTTGTAGGATACCACGTATTTCACAGTTGTGGAGTTCTATACTGATTTTTTCCCCTCTTTCCAGATACTTTCCCACATATACCATATATCTAAGTATCATAAGATTTATTTCTTTTTGTGAATTCCTTGACTGTTTAATACTCTAGTTTCCAAGAATGCTTCTTGGAGAAATGGTATGATGGTTTTAATTATTAACCGTGTCCTGCCTCTGTGCATTTTTTGCTTTCTGATAGTGGCGTCAGGATTTGTTTATATGAGACTTGGATAATTTTCCCTGATACTGAAGTGTCATCTCATCAACAACAAATAAGGCTTATATAAAATTACTCGCATTATCTGAGGTTTTTGATTAGGCATTCCTTGTTGCTGTAATAGAAGCATTACCAGGAGAAGGAATTCTGGACAAGGAGTGGTGGTAAATACAGAATGTTTTGATTCTGATAAGTGCTCTTTTTGTGCCTGTTAGAATTATATAATGCTTTTTTTTGGTCAAATGACAAAATTAAGCCATTGAGATAGTTTAATTCCTTAAACCATTTTCCACCTTTTTCAGTTTCCATTTTACTGAAATTATATTTCCATTGGGATCATTTCTTTTCCATGTAAGCTTTAGAATGAGGAATTGATTTTGTAGTCTCTCTGTTGTTGTTCACATCTAATTTTTCCCTGTCCGATTTTAACCTATTGTAGCTTTTGTAGGTTTTATTTTATGATCATTATTATTGCCAGGTCCAGTGTTCACAAGATCGTTTTTTAGTCATTCACTAAGTTTTGCTGAGCATTTTAGCCATTATTGGTTTTATTTTTTCTTGTGTCCTCTCTCCGCACTTCTTAAACTTAATTTCCCCCAGTCATCTGGTCAGGATATTAGTGGAGTTAAACACCATCACTGTAAAAAGGAGAATAAAAGATCTTGTTTCAGAAGCAGTTAAGGCATAATTTACTTGGTAGTCTGCATGTCAGCATAACATTTATAGTATGGTCCACTTTTACCAATGGTATTCTGAAGTGAATGAATTACCAGTGGCTTTGTTCGAAGTTGGAATCAGTTACGTATTTATAAGAGTTTGCCAAGACTAATCATATCTTTGTTTGCTTATCCTAAGGAGTTGTGCCTATCCCTTGTATGGAGAAAGGGGCAAGCTGTTTGAGGCCTACTTATAGTTTGCTCATTTATTTTGGTGCTGTGGGTTTCTCTTTCAAACTTCGGCTGCTGTGTAATTCTTGATGCTGTCAGTGATTCTTCTCAGGGGTAAGGATAAAGGGCGTGGCAACCAGTCCAAGTGCTACCTTTGGTCTATTCATACTGTAAAGTAGTGATTTGAATGTCTATGTTAAATCTGTTTAATAGAAGGAACGTTTTATGGCTAAAAAGTATGTTTACTGAGAAGAATATAACTTTTGAAATGTTTTTTTTTTTTTTTTTTTTTTTTTTTTGCTGTACGCGGGCCTCTCACTGTTGTGGCCTCTCCCGTTGCGGAGCACAGGCTCCGGACGCACAGGCCCAGCGGCCATGGCTCACGGGCCCAGCTGCTCCGCGGCATATGGGATCCTCCCAGACCGGGGCACGAACCCGTATCCCCTGCATTGGCAGGCGGACTCTCAACCACTGCGCCACCAGGGAGGCCCTGAAATGTTTTTTTTGATGCCAGAATTAAAGCCCTTTTCTAGGGCTTTAAGATTTTTTCCCCTTAAGTTAAACCTAAATTTGGTTTAAAATTTATTTAAATAATTGATTTTGTTAGGTGTGATAATGGCATTGCGATTACATAAGAAAATGTACTTTGTAGTGATATATACTGTTGTACTTAGAGGTTTGCTGGGATTTGCTTTGAAATAGTTAAGAACAAAAGATGGGTGGATGAAGCAGATGTGGCGTAATCTAGATAATTATTGAATCTGGTATACGTAGGTATATGAAGATTAATTATACTACTTTCTGACTTCGTGAAACTACTATAACAAAAAGTTTCACCAAATTAAGAGCATTAAAAAAATCTGATATTAAATATCTTAGCAAATTTCTTGCCAATAGTTATGTATTCCCAGAAATTCCCAGAATGACTGTTGTGGTAATCTAAAACGAAATTTTAGTCTCAAATTATAATTGGGTGATTTGGGGATGGGAAAAGTGAAGGAGAGGGAGAATAAAAAAGGAATTAGTAACTTCTGTTAAAGTGAAGAGTAAAAATGAAATTTAGTCTTTAGTATTTTTAGGGTCAGTATAGCATCATTTAGTATTATTTAAACAGGGCACATAATATCAAATTCATTTAGTTACAAGACAACTTGTATTAATATTATGTAAAGGAAGATAATTCCTGTGATATATTGCAGATTAAAGATTCAAGGCAGTAGAGTGGGAAAACTTTTTGTCATGAACTATAAAGTTTTAAGATCTGGAGATGTGTTTTGAGCAAGTCTTTTTGTACTTGAGTGTGAAACTATAGAGAACATGATGTAAGCTAAAGCAAATTAAACCTTTCCCCAAATACTACCCAGTTTTTGTAGTACAGTCTGCCAGTAAGTGATGCACTTCCGCTTGACTAAGATTGCCCGTCCATTTTACTTTATAGTATAAGATGTATATTTACAATTTTAAAAGTGTTATCTGACATTTCTTAATTTTGCAGGGAGGAGTTTCCTTAGGGACATGTAGTAACTATATGGCTGACACGTTTACCCCAGCTCAAAGAAGCCTCTGAACTTTTTCTTTGTTCTGTATCACTGGAGCTGCCTTTGTTGTGAGGTGTAAAGAGAACCCTCTGGGAAGCTTTTGAGGGTTAGGATACTTAGCTGAGTGCATAAAACAAGTTTGCCTATAGGCATCTTTAATGATAGATTAAAATTTCAAATATTTGTGTTGAGGAATGGTTGGGCAATCCAGTAGGTAATATGAGGCCACATAGTGGAAGTTCTTAGGAACTCAGTGGTGGTGGAATTATGAATCAATAAGTGATAGTTTTTGTGTTTTCTAGCCTATTTTCAGTTCTTAGTATTAGGCATAATCTAAAATTTCATAGAAGAGTACAAAGGTGTGGAGGGTGTAAGTCCTTTAAAGGTGTTTGGTACCTCCCGGGAGGTTTTGATTGACATGACTGGTGAAAAGAACATCAGTGATGGAATGAAGGCCAGAAGAGGTAATCCTTACTTATCGCTTAGCTTGTACAGTTTGCAAATCATTAGGGCTTATAAAATGATGACATTCACATTATGTCATTCTTCATTTATTAGTTACATTATTCCCATAAAGAGAAACTTCTCATCTGTGATTTGGTTATTTGGTGGTTTACCTTATATATAGGTAAGGTAAATCAGAATAAACACTTGCTTCTTGCTCTTTATTTACCAGTTTTCAAACTAATGAGCTGGTTCACTAGCATCTGATTTTCTTTCCTTTTTTAAAATGAACTCTAGAGATTTGAACATTTTAGATGTGCTTTATATTACATTGCATTTATGCATGCTCAGATTTTCTCATCTTTGGTCACTGGAAACCTCTTAGGTTTGCTCCTGAGTCCCTTTAATGTTATCCGGATCTTTGATAGTTTCCTTGCTTTCCGGCATAAGAAGGTAATCAAAACTCATCTCGTCTAACTTATGCCACAGATCTAGAATCAGCCATTTGTCCAAGAATCTCTGATTCCTTTGAACAAGAAATTGTTTTTCAACATGGTCATCTGAGTTCATTGCCACTGGGGTTGGTCCCTGTTTCCACGCCTTTTCAGTGTATAGTGAGTGCTCGGAAATATGTACTTTTAAGATGAAAACATGAGTTCATACTGATAAATCCAATTGAAATTCAGGACTACAGGATTTTTTACTTTTCACATCTTATGACTTCCTTTCTCCTACTTAAAAAAAAAATCTAGATTCTCAAGGACATCAGCATTTACTTTATCCTACAATTAGACACTAACACTTTATAATAACTATCAACACTACCACCAAAAAATGTAATTTTTGAAAACAAAACAAGGATGTAAGGTTAGAGTTGATTTTCTGTTTTAAAGTCATTTGAAGTAGTTAACTAAATAGTTATACCATCAATTTGATAAGAAATTACAGTTTTGGTACATTTTACTTTTGATTTGTAGGAATTTCCTTTAAATTTTTTAGTTTTGTTGTATAATTATGTAAAATATTTACATGGTTTAAAAGTTAAATGCTACCAAACAGATTAAACCCAGAATAGTGTAGTGTTGTCCCTTTTCACTTTGTTCAGTCTCTCCTTCCCAGTAGATAACTTATTTCTTTTTAATCTTACGGTTTATCCTTTTAAGCGTGTACACATCTCTGTGTATGTATTAATATCCCCTACAGCTTTCCTCAGATTAAGTCAAGGGTACTTTAAGGGATTCCTGTATTGGGTAGAGAGAAGGTTGGGCTCTGTAACTACTGGGGCCTTGTCTGAAGGCGTTTTTATTTATTTATTTTTAGAGTTGTACAAGCATCACCACGATATGATGTTAGAACATTTTAATCACCCCCAAAAGTTCCATTGTGCCCATATACAATTAACCCCTGCTCTTGCCCCCAGACCTAGGCAATCACTTTTTCTGCTTTTCTGTCATTTTTAGACATTTTATATAAATGGGATAATACAATAAGGTACTCTTTTGCATCTGGCTTTTAACTTAACACAGTGTTTCTGCACTTCATCATGATTTGGCATGTACCAATAGTTCTTTTAATTGCTGAGCAGTATTCTTTTGTATGAATATACTACGTTTTGTTTATTCACTAGTTGATGGACATTTGGATTGTTTTTGTCTGTTATGAATAATGCTGCTATGCATATTCATAAATATCTCTTTATATGGGTGTATATTTTCATTTGTCTTCGAGTAGGCTCCTAGGAGTACAGTTGCTGGTTTGCATGGTAAATGTATGTTTAACTTTTTTTAAAGATACATTTATTTATTTTTGGCTGCACTGGGTCTTCGTTGCTGCGCACGGGCTTTCTCTGGTTGTGGCGAGCGGGGGCTACTCTTCGTTGCGGTGCGTGGGCTTCTCATTGCGGTGGCTTCTCTGGTTGTGGAGCACGGGCTCTAGGCGTGCAGGCTTCAGTAGTTGTGGCACCCAGGCTCAGTTGTGGCTTCAGTAGTTGTGGCTCACGGGATTAGTTGCTCTGCGGCATGTGGTATCTTCCCGGACCAGGTCTCAAACCAGTGTCCCCTGCATTGGTAGGTGGATTCTTAACCACCGCGCCACCAGGGAAGCCCTGTTTAACTTTTAAAGAAACTACCAAACTGTTTCCCAGTGTGATTTTCCATTTTCTGTTCTCACCAGTAATATAGAAGGGTTCTGATGTCTCCACATTTTTGCCAACTCTTGGTATTATCCCTCATTTTGAGTTTACCCGTACTGGTAGGTGTGTAGCAGTATGCCATAGTTTCACTTTCCTTAATAACTAATTATACTGGCATATTTTCATGTGCTTATTATATATTTTCTTCGGTGGAATGTTTATTCAAATCTTTTGTTCAATTTTTAAATTGAGGTGTCTTTTTATTGATTTGCATAAAGTGTTTTTAATGTATCTTGTTGTAAGCCCTTTATCAGATATACAGTTTGCAAATATTTTTTCTCAGTCTATGGATTATCTTCTCATTTTCTTAATGGTGACTTTTGAAGCACAAGTTTTTTATTTTGTGAATATCCATTTTACAATTTTCTTCCCCTTTTGTGCATTTGATGACGCATCTAATACTGCCCAGCCCAAAGTCATGGTTTTTTCCTGCATTTTGCTTTGCTTCTGAATTTTAGCTCTTAGATCTATGTGTGTATGATCTACTTTGAGTTAATATTTGTGTATATTGTATATGTTTATTTTTTGGCATTGGGATATCAAAGTGTCTCACACAGTGTGTTGAAAATACTCTCTTTTCCCCTATTGAATTATTTGGACATTCTTGTCAAATAGATCAGTTGACCATAAATGTAAATTTCTTTCTGGACTCTCTATTCTGTTCCATTGATTTATGTACCTGTTCTTTTGCCATTACCATACTGTCTTGATTACTATGGTTATGGAAGATTGTAAAGTTAGTAGTAAGTCCTCCAACTTTTTTGTTCTTTTTCAACATTGTTTTGGCTGTCCCCGGTCCTCTGTGATTCCATATGAATTTTGGAATCATTCTGTTAATTTCTTAAAAAAGAAAAAGCCACCTGGGATTCTCAAAGGGATTATATTGAATTTATAGATCAACTTAGGGGAAAATCGCCATCTTGTGTGAGGCCTCTCTGTCTAACCTGAGCTTGTGTAACCTTAGGGTAGTAAGAGCTGAGGTGTTTGTCCTCCCCAACTGGCCAGCTTCTGACAAGTCACTTGCAGTGATAATGCCTCCATGTTTATGCACTGTCTTCTGTACTAAATGGAATGAGTCCCCTTCCATCACAGCAGCTTCCGGTTCTCACAGGGTAACACTGACAGAGCTGGGTGGTAGGGGAGAACCTGGGGAGCCCCGGAGCAGAACGCCACAGATTCCCATTGTTCTTACCTGAAATCCAGCAGGTTTTCAAACATAAGTGCTTCTCAGATGGTTTTATGGCTTTGGTTGTGAAAATGACTCTCTTTGTCAAAAATTTTCAGGTTTATAGTTGCTTTTAAGGGAGAGGGTTTGCTGATTTCAGTAGCTATACCAGAAGTACTTTCTGTCCCCGTCTTAAATTATGTAATGTATATGAGAAAACAGGTGCTGCTTTGAGTTAATTACTATTTGTCCTGAATTGGGAACTAATGAGCAGTTGCTTCTTTGGGGAGCTAGTTGTTTTCCCCTTTTTGATTCATATGTATAGATCATTTATAGTTCAGGAGTTATATCAAGTTGGGGGATCACTTTCACTTTTATACTATATTGCTATACTTTGGATACTCGTGGTTCATGACCACGGATATTGTGTATTCTGTCAGAAGAATTTGAGCCCACTATTATACTCTGTTTTTTTTTAACTACATTTAAACATTTTTTTCATTGTCATTGTATTTTGATTTTCTATAAAAGAATTTAGTAATATTTCCTTTTTTAAATAAATGAATATAGTTCTTTTCCATCATAACTATATTTTGGGCTTCTCTTAGTTTATGATTGGTATATACAATGAAATGGTTTGAAATTGTACTTTCTTCTGTGAAGATGCCATTGTACTGAATGATTAATGCCCTCAAAGGATGTTTAATGGGGGCAGGGACTAACACTCTCTTGTTCTTTTTCCCATGTCTAACACAAAATAAACAGTATGATTGTGCTCAGTATGTTGTGGCATTACCAACAGTTGGGTTAGGTTGAGGTCCCAAGGGTTTTAAGCCTAGTTTGTGCTTTTAGTGACTGATCACCACCTCTTTTTAGCCTTTGGAGAAGAGAATAAGAAAGTGGACCAGAACATACTGATCTGGGGGAGAAACGCAGACTGAGGAAGATTCTGTTTGAGATAAAGGAATGGGGAATATGGCATGGAAGTGAAGTGAGCTATTGAGTGTTTTTCTGTTTCCTGTAAGATACATGTTTTGTTATCTGGTCTGGTGAGTTTAATCCATCTTAACTTTAATAGATTAATCTCAACTTCAGTGTATGAAATTATAAATTTATCTTACTAAAATCTTTGCTTTCCTCCTTTTTCCCTCTTAGGACATTTGCTACAAGATCCTATTGCACCCACCAACTCCACCTGCCAACACTATGTCTGCAAAAGTTGTAAAGGCAAGAAAATGATGATGAAGCCTTCATGTAGCTGGTGCAAAGACTATGAGCAGTTTGAGGAAAACAAGCAGTTAAGCATCCTAGTGAACTGCTACAAAAAACTCTGTGAATATATAACACAGACTACATTGGCACGGGATATAATAGAAGCAGTCGACTGTTCTTCTGATATTTTGGCTTTGCTTAATGATGGATCATTGTTTTGTGAGGAGACGGAAAAACCCTCAGATTCATCCTTTACTTTGTGTTTGACACATTCCCCTTTACCTTCGACCTCAGAACCCACAACTGATCCTCAAGCGAGTTTATCTCCAGTATCTGAAAGCACCCTCAGCATTGCTATTGGCAGTTCTGTTATCAATGGTTTGCCTACTTATAATGGGCTTTCAATAGATAGATTTGGTATAAATATTCCTTCACCCGAACATTCAAATACAATTGATGTATGTAACACTGTTGACATAAAAACTGAGGATCTGTCTGACAGTTTGCCACCTGTCTGTGACACGGTAGCCACTGACTTATGCTCCACAGGCATTGATATTTGCAGTTTCAGTGAAGATATAAAACCTGGTGACTCTCTGTTACTGAGTGTTGAGGAAGTACTCCGCAGCTTAGAAACTGTTTCAAACACAGAAGTCTGTTGCCCTAATTTGCAGCCCAACTTGGAAGCCACTGTATCCAATGGACCTTTCCTGCAGCTTTCTTCCCAGTCTCTTAGCCATAATGTTTTTATGTCCACCAGTCCTGCACTTCATGGGTTATCATGTACAGCAGCAACTCCGAAGGTAGCAAAATTGAATAGAAAACGATCCAGATCAGAAAGCGACAGTGAGAAAGTTCAGCCACTTCCAATTTCTACCATTATCCGAGGCCCAACACTGGGGGCATCTGCTCCTGTGACAGTGAAACGGGAGAGCAAAATTTCTCTTCAACCTATAGCAACTGTTCCCAATGGAGGCACAACACCCAAAATCAGCAAAACTGTACTTTTATCTGCTAAAAGCATGAAAAAGAGTCATGAACATGGATCCAAGAAATCTCACTCTAAAACCAAGCCAGGTATTCTTAAAAAAGACAAAACAGTAAAGGAGAAGATTCCTAGTCATCATTTTATGCCAGGAAGTCCTACCAAGACTGTGTATAAAAAGCCCCAGGAAAAGAAAGGGTGTAAATGTGGGCGTGCTACTCAAAATCCAAGTGTTCTTACATGCCGCGGCCAACGCTGCCCTTGCTACTCTAACCGCAAAGCCTGCTTAGATTGTATATGTCGTGGCTGCCAAAACTCCTATATGGCCAATGGGGAGAAGAAGCTGGAGGCATTTGCTGTGCCAGAGAAGGCCTTGGAGCAGACCAGGCTCACTTTGGGCATTAACGTGACTAGCATTGCCGTGCGCAATGCCAGCACCAGCACCAGTGTCATCAACGTCACGGGGTCCCCAGTGACAACGTTTTTAGCTGCCAGTGCACACGACGACAAGAGTCTGGAGGAAGCTATAGACATGAGATTCGACTGTTAAGTCAGCGGGTCCTTAAACCTACCTCTGGTAGGGAAATAGCTACAGTTGTACGGCAGCTATGGTTTTGTTGGTTTAACTTGCCGGAGCTCCTGCACATAGATCACTTGTATCAAGTGTTTTCATTGCTAAGTTATATGTGTTAGTGTCGGGGAAATAGTTTGCAGATAATGGAGGAGTAACCCTACAACTGTATGTCCTTAGTTCTTACAGAACCTCATAGTTTGAGAACAAATGCTGATGCAACTGATTTATACAAAATGAACTTTGGCAAGGAAAATAACATTAACCTCACTGTTCATGGTCATGC
This sequence comes from Mesoplodon mirus, assembly GCF_964341445.2. NCBI lineage: Eukaryota > Metazoa > Chordata > Mammalia > Artiodactyla > Ziphiidae > Mesoplodon > Mesoplodon mirus. Next base: position 3,073,114 of record NC_138982.1, on the reverse strand, counting down.
TTTGTGCATAATCAAAGTCTATGATTAAATGTAAGGAAGTGGTATCTAGTCAGCCCATAAAGATTGTGCTCATATTTTGTGAAAAAGTAGCCATTAGTTTGTTCAGGAGACTCAGTGCTACCTTCAGATGCCATTGATGTTTCTCCTGTTGAAAAGCTGATGTGTCCAGCTCAACCTTTGTGCTGACATAATACCATTTCTGATCATGAAAATTGGCTACTGGTGTATGTAGCAGTTCTTAAATCAGCAGTATTATGAAAGAAAATTTGCCCCTCATTAGAATGTTGAAGAAATCTGTCTTTTGAAAGTGAACAAACTGAAATTCTGTCAGACTGCAGATGTTTAGCTGTTCATGCCACAAAACTCTTCTGAGTTGATCCCCATTTTTAGTTAAGTCTGACTCATTTCTAGGGAAAAAACCAAATCCTTCCTTCACTTTGAGCAGTGTTCCTCTAATCAGATAAATGAAGTGGAGAAGAACAGTTCTCTTCTGAAGGTAATTGAATTTAGACTATGATATGTGACAGAACTTTAAAAAAAATATTTAAATGTTTTATTTAGAAATTGGGATTTATTTAAAATAATTTTGGAATAATGCTCCAAAAGTTACTCAGATTTATGCATTATACCTATTGCCATTGGCCACTTCAAGGTGATTTTCGTTTCCTCTGTTTGCCACAGACTTTATTTTGAATATGCTTTTTTTCTTTCTTTCCTTTTTTTTTTTTTTAGGGTGCTATTCGTTGTGGAGACTTCTTTATAGAGGCCTAATAAAAATGCCTTTTTATGAAGCCTGTGCATTTAGGTGGGTTTGAAGCTAGGAGGATATTCTTTAGAATACTCTTTTGCATGTAAAGCACAAACTATGTTTCAGTTTAAATGCACTTCTTCCCTGTAATTTTTATGGGGGAGATAAGTGAGTCACAACATTCTGTTGAAGGGAAATCTAGTCAGTTGCTTGAAAGAGCACAGCCCAAATAAAACAAGGACTGACTAGGTTGTAAAGAAATGACCTTATGATTTAAAAGAAGAGTTGCTGCTTTGACAGTGCTTATTTAAAGAAAAATACTGCTGGAAAATTTTCAGTTTCTACTACGTTCACCATCTCTCCCGAGATCTGACGTATGTTGAAGTTATGTTTTGATTTGGCACACAGCATGTTCAATGATGGTTACTCACCTAGTACAAGACATGGAGAAGAAACCTTTGGACACAGAGCAGATGACACCTTCTGTTTTGCAGTGTATCCTGGTGTCATTTTCTGTGAATGTGGTCAGGTAGACTTGTTTTTGTTGTTGTTGTTGGGTTTTTTTTTTTTTTTTGTCTCTTTTGGTGGGTGGGGGTGGGCTAAAGCCATAGGAAGAAAAATGTGATGTATGTGTCCAGTATGTACTATTTTGTTTTTGTTTTGCGAGAAGAGTTGAACTATTTTTGATAACAAGAGTAAATGGTGGAAAATGCTTCTTAGTTGTCTTGTCTTTATTTGCTTTCCAAGTTTCGGAATTTTATCTAATTCCTCTAAGTGTTAGCAGTGTCTTACGAAACATGTATTTGCCTAAAGTTTGTAACAATTTTGTGTTGGACGCAGATGCCCTGCTATATAAACTTGTAAATCTGTTCTTTATTCACTAATGATCACTGCAAAAATGACTAGAATGAGATTGTACACATGGATGATTAGGATAAATTTTGCAAATCTCCCAAATTTTCCTAATAATATGATTTTAAAATTCCTTGAGTACTTTATTGCTTCCCAAGTTTGATAATCTTAGTTTTGTGTTTTTGGATGCATGGGAGGTTCGCAATATAGACAAAGCGAAAATCATTAATTAGTATGTGAGGGCCTTGATTGTTATGTAATATTGCCAATGATAAATTCAGGTTTTTTTTAGCACAAGTTTCTCTTTTTTATGCTGGTATTCTCACTGCCACACTTTTGGAAACCTGTATTACACCTTAAATCTATCAATAAATGTTAGTTTTCTAATTCTATGTTGTAGAATACTGAGGAGTTTGGGATAGCACGCTCTGAATGGCCTGTATTATATGCATTTGGGGAAGAGTGTTAATTACAGTGCCTTGATTTTTGCGTTTTCTTTATACCGTGAGTAATTTTAGGAATGCTGACCAATGGCTAACAAGGGATGATTGAGAAATTATTACTGAAGTAACTGGATTTACTTCAACAGGATTTGAAACCACCAAAACAATAACAGCATTTAATATGACTCATCTTCACTTGTTCTTTTGAGTCCTTGTAATTACCATAAATGATCCAATGATCTTTCACCTTAGGTGACAGAAGTTTTAGAGCTGACAGTTTTAGAGCTAATCTTTTTGATTAGTTTCCATAGGTCTACATCTCTAAGCAAAGGTGTAATACAGTTCTAGGATAAAGAATTCCTTCACTGTGTTCTTAGTTTTTTTAAGATAACTCGGTGACCTTGCTGAAGAAAAGTAAAAGTTTAACAACCGATGAAAAGTAAAATTTCTTTTCCCATATCATAGGCAACAAATATAAAATGCTTTAGAAAATACTAAGTTCAGAGTATAGAATGGGAACCTAATGTGTGGATGGTATTTTAATTTTTCTCCCTCATTTAAAAAAAATTAAGTTTTAGGTATCCAAATAACAATTACACATTCTTTTAAAAGAATATACTATATATAAGGCTAAAGTCTCCTTTGATCCCTGTGAACTTCTCACTTCCAAACCCAAATTCCTATCCCCAGAGGAAATCACTTTTCATTATGAGGTGTTATCCTTCCAGATCTTTCTTTATAAAGTTTTCCCAGAGGTTCAAAGAGTTATTCTCTTTGAAACTCAAGTTTGTTTATAATGCTACTCTTTCAAACATAAAAATGAATTGCAAGTGTGATTAAAACCAAAAGTGTGTAGTGATTATCTTAGTTCATATTTGACAACTTTATTTAGTTTTGCAAAAAGGGAAAAACAAAAACAAAAGTTACATCATGCAGGCTTCTCCACCCAAACACACCGTAACATTTCCAAAAGTTGAGCAAATGACTTCTCTCATTTGATCAATCTAGAGTTTTATAAACACTTTGAACAGTACACAATGACATAGATAAGATGCAGGGAAAATATACAGAATTTCATTAGTTTGATTACCTTGGCAATTAATGTTATGCTATGAAACTCATTTTTCATTGACTAGCATTAAGATCACACCCTCAATTTAACTTTTATCAAGAGTCTTGGATATTGTAATAACTTGAAATTTCCAGTTGGGCAGTAGTGATTATATTCTGCATGATCTTTACCAGAAAGTCAGATATATACTATCATCTTAGTTCCTCAGAATTCACATTTCTTACATTCAATACTAAGACGGGAGTACAGTGAAACACATTCTTACGTCTGAAAATGTGATACTTTGGGTAACCTAAATTAAAAGCACTATCTTAAGTGGAATGATATTGTTAGCTGTACTTTTATAATAACTGTAGACTTTTGAAACCAATTATTGACCAAAGTGAAAGCAAGAGGACTTCAGTAAGTAGAAACAAGGTCAAGTACAGCCATGTAGTAAAAAAAACCCAAAATCAAATGTATATTGGAAAACTGAATTTTTGCTGAGTCTTAGAAATAGTTTAGATCATATGGCTAATAAAACCTGTAAACCATATCTGGCTTCTAAAAAAATTTACCTTTTTAGCATTTTTATCTGAAAATTTAAAGTAGCTTTTCTTCCCTGGTAAAGGTTGGATGGGATAGACGGTAAATTTCATGTACCACATAAACACTTTTAATCCTAATAATTTACCAGTGTGTTTAGATTATTTTATATAGTGTTTCTGAAAAATTCAGTCACTTTTAAGATTTTATTCTTTGTGAACTGTTAGAAACTAAGTTTTAATACTTTCTGTAATAGTTCAATGGAAGGTCAGTTCTGATCATGAAGGTAAAATAACAGGAAACTGGGAGGATACTGACAGGAAGGATTGCTAACTCTGTTAATAACTATACTAGTTGATGGTGCATTTCCTAAATTCTCCTTTTCTCCACTTTTTGCCTACCACAGCCCAAGGTTTGATTATTTCAAAGTCTGGCCGTCACTCCAGCAAGGGAACCAATGTGGGGTGGAAAGGAAGCTATTCTGACATTTAGGACTTGAGCTTAAAACAAAAATTCCAGGGGAAAACTTGATGACTTTGACAAAAGTGGATATTAAAAAGTTTCTTGGGGGTTTCTTTTATAGTGTCAGAAATTTCCATCCTTTTTAATAATTTTCAATTTTATCTTCAACAGTACTGTGGGGCTTGGCTGCATTGTGGCTTGCTGAAAAATGTATTCTGTGATGACCACATCTACTACTATAGTAAACATGAAGTTGCTTTCCTTTATGGGTGGCATCACTGTTTTCTTCCATTTTTGTGATAAATACTGAAGTGGATGCAATATTTGAAATGGTTTCTTTTCAACATGAAGTTAAGGAATAATGTTTAGATTGAGGCCTTTACTGTTGGCCTCGTCTAATATTTAGTGATGAATATGTCTAGTAAGAATTTTCATATATAATTATTTAAGTCTTCAAGTAGGTCTTCTGATATGAAGTATAGATGGGACATCAACTGATTTTTAGATTAATCACTCAATAATTCTCTACAAATGTTAGATGAGTTAAAAGGAAACTTCCCCCCCGCCAAGTATGAGTCATATTCTGTACTTGGCTTCAGTTAACAAGTTTTTCTTCAGATTTTATATAAGATCCACAGTCAGGATGGGGAGGGATTATTTAGAGCTTGCCAGCAAGGTTGGAAGGCCCAGTGGTTACAATACCTGAGGATGTAAAGTGACTAGCAGTTTGGCAGGTCATTGTGAAATTAGATTAAGTTCAAGATCTTTGAACTCCAGTACACATACAATTAAAAGAAGTCTCTGAGATGTTTTGGCAGTGCTTTTATTACCAGGGCTAATTCAGTTCTGGAGGCCCTGACTGCTTTTTCAAGTTCCAGAATTTTTTGCCTCAAGTTTTCTGCAAGTGAAGGTTTCTTCTGGGCTCCATAGGAGCCCTGATGGGCCTCAGGGATGCTGGACAACAGAGGCAACTCCTGCTTTTGTGCAGAGAACTGTGCTTGGCACTGTCCCCAAGAGATCCTTGGTACATTCAGGGGTGAAGAGTGCTGATTCACAGACGTTGGAAGGTGACGTATATCTTACTTGCTTCTGAGGAAAAGCTCTGTAAGAGGTTTGAGGCACATTGGAGGAGTCTCCCAAACTGAGTATGTGTATCCAGAGCTATTGCTCAAAAACGTTAAAAAATTCCTAGTGCTGCAGATAATGCACTTGCAGAAATCAAAGCCTTTAAAAAGCAATATGCAAACTACAGCATCTCTTCACAAGAAAAAAACATTTAAAATCCATATCTCCCTTTCATGTAGACTTTGGCAGCTATTCTTCATCCACTGACTGAAGCTTTCCACATTTCTCTGAAAGGCTCGAGGTCACTATTTTATTGCCTTTGTTTCCAATTTCAGAGGGAGAGGCAGGTTCCTCTGTTTCATAATCTTCAAAGGAGCTGAAAGAACAGCAAAAGTGAGTTACTGATTTTTTTAAAAGAAAGTTTTAATGTTTGGGTAGAAGTCGGTATAGCAAACTAGAGACAAGACCAGCTAGCAGAAATACCCCGAGTTGCTAAATGGTAGCTGTGATCAACTGAGCCACCCTGGAGGGGACAGTGCTGTGGAACAGAAAACACATTCTTGAAAACGGGCTGAATCAAGCTTTCCCTAGAGGCTTTGATGGGACTGAGAGCATTATGGATGAAGCTAGGTCAGGGAGGGTATGGTCTGGGAAGTATGAGTTTTACATGAATGCTTTCATTGAAGTGGCTTCCATGCAGAGTGGGGAGCTTTCTCTCAGATAGTTTTGTAGCTTCCATGGCTTCCAAGAAGTACGTTGAAGATGTATATCTATGTGTACATAGAGCAGACTAAAGTCCACTCCTGTGTTTCCCTCCATTTGCAGAACTCCACAGCATATTCCCTCTTTAGAGGTTACTTGTATTTCCTGAGTTCCATATCCTCCAGGCCACCCCTCCTGGCTATTCCAGGCAGGGATGACAAAATATTTTATCTCAGAATGATGGCTGCTTCATCTGTGCAGAAATTTCTGGATATATAGTCCTTTTATGAAAAAAGGTACCAAGACTCCCTAGTGATGAAAAATATGCTGAGGCAGGAATACCTAGTAGGTGGCACCTATTCAAAGAGAGTAGAGAATATTACATTTTTATTAAAAAGCTTATCTGATGTTTGGAAAACGTTGCCCTGAGTACCATTTATGATCCTGTCAGAAATTACTTAACAACTGTCATTTTGAAAAAATATTCCATACTTAATTTCTGTTTCCACTCCTCCCCCATCTCCTTGAGGCATCAATAGTTATACGCCAGTTATGGCGTATGCTGAATAAGGAGGCAAAAAGGAGAGTAAGTTTGCTTTAATGGAACTGAAGCAGGGTTGACGGTAGAGGCTCCATTTCTGGGCGGAAAAACTCTCAAAGAAAAGTTAATTCTAGAAATGCAGTGTCAGACACTGGCTGCCTATTTCCTGTCAGAATGGAAGGCATTTTCTTCCTCTTGGTAACCTAACTTGCTGTCTGTGAGCTCTCAATGCAGATCTGGGAATGAGTTACAGAGTTAAGTCTGAACTGAGACTCATTCACACTAACTATTTGAGCTCCTGTTGTAAGCATGAGCCAAACGCTAGGGATACAATGGTGAAAAAGACCGACCAGCCCCTTCCTCACAAAGCCTGTAGCCTAATGGAGGCCATCTGGAATAGTGGCTAAGTGGTTTAGCCTTAGAGCATGGAGAGCACGGACTTTGGAAGTTGAGTTCTAATCTCAGGTCACTTAATATGACTTTGGACATGTAACTTAACCCCCCTGCATCAGCCTCCTCGACTAATAGCAGTTCCTACCCCTTATAAGGGTTGAAAAGAGATTAGGTGAGAGGGCCTACGCATCATAAACTCTTGGAAAATATCACATGTTATTCTCGTGATGGAGAAGTGCTGGGGCTTACTGAAGCAGGATGGTGACACCTCATCCTATACTGGGGGGCGGGGTCACACTTTTTTGTGTAATTTGTGAATAAAAAATCTTTTACAAAAGAGTATGTATTTTTCCCCACTGTAGCCTCATACAGAAATGGGATTTCCAGCAATGGATTTGATCCAATCTAGTACCTAAAAGTATTCCAATGCTTTGTGGGTTGGATGTAGTAGAATGTCATCTGCATTTCTTTTGTACTTTCAAGGCACCAAGAGCAGCAATATACACAGAGACTTCGGAGGAATCTTAAGTTTGAGGGAGCTCATTCAGAACCTCTTGTCAGTGTCCTTTTGTCAGTGTCCTGGTGAGTCCTTTTACCCTAACTCAGTAGTTCTCAGCTGGCGGTGCTTCTCCCCACTCCGGGGGACTTCTGGCCGTGTCTGGAGCCATATTTGATTGTCCCAACTGGGTAGGTCCTATTGGCATCTAGTGGATAGAGTCCAGGGGTGTTGCTAAACATCTTACAATGTGCCAGAAAGTGCCTCACAACAGAATTACCCAGCTTAAAATATCAGTGCTGTTGTTGAGAAACCCTGCTCTAACTCTTGCCCCATTAGGGTTAGTGCATCCCAGCGTTCTGGACTAAGCTCCTCTCATTTTGTACTTCCCTGAGCAATCAGTCTTTCTCATGGCTTTATCCACCACTTGTTCACCTGTGGTTTCTAAATGTACATGTCTAGCCTCAGCCTCAGCCTCTTTCTAAGTTGGAGACTGCCACGTATCCAACTGTCTGTTATGTGGCTCTTCCCATATGGCAGCGTGTACAAACCTGGATTGGTCCTTCCCATACCCCTGGTTCTCCCTATTTTAGCAAATAGCACCATAATCTACCTACTCAAAGCCATAAACCTTGTTATTCCAAGCTCCTCTTCCCTCCTTTCCCCTTCCCTCTTCAAATCCAGCCACTTTCTCCTACCACTTTCAATACCACATGGATGCAGTCCTGCTGCTTCCTCTGCATTGCCGCTGATTTAGTTCAGGATGCTATACTTCCTTGCTTGGATTATTGCAATAGTTTTCTAACAGTTGGTCTTCCTGCCTTCACTCCTGTCACATACCCTTTGCTTTTGCCATACCAGACTGTTGACAGTGTCAGAATAGGTCTTGGGACCTAATGCCACGGTGCAATACCTGTTTTTCAGTGGCCTGCAGTGCCCTTCCCCCTTTGGTTAACTTGTGCTCGTCTTTTAATCTGAGATGTCATTTAAAAGGTTCTTGAGGGCCTCCCTGGTGGCGCAGTGGTTGAGAGTCCGCCTGCCGATGCAGGGGATACGGGTTCGTGCCCTGGTCTGGGAGGATCCCATATGCCGCGGAGCGGCTGGGCCCGTGAGCCATGGCCGCTGAGCCTGCGCATCCGGAGCCTGTGCTCCGCAACGGGAGAGGCCACAACAGTGAGAGGCCCGCGTACCGCAAAAAAAAAAAAAAAAAAAAAAAAAAGGTTCTTGATTCCCAGTGCCTGAGCTTCCACCGTCTCTTATTTAGATGTCTGTAATGGCTTATCTGTCTTCCTGCCTCTATTCTTGCCCCTCTGCCAGTCTAGCAGAGTAATCTTCAAAAAACGCAAGTGGGGTTTAACTTTTTTCAGTATCTCCCCTAGGCCCTGCATGATCTGGCTCCTGCTCATCTTTCCAGCCACATTTCCCTCTGTTGCTCACCATACTCCAGCTACACTGGCCTTTTAAAATGTCCTCAACACAGTTTCCTGCCTCAGAGCCATTGCTTATGTTTCCCTCTGCCTAGAACATTTTTGCTCCCTGCTTTTTGCATAACTTTCCTTCTCAAATTTTAGGTTCTCATCACCTCCCTAGGAGATTCTTCTTCCCTCAGCATCCTAAGTTGCAAGCTTCTCTCCATTATCGGTTTACCCTGTTTCTTTCTTTCATAACTGTATAATTAAATAAATGTCATCCCTACTCAACTGTAAAGTGTCCATTTTATAACTCACTAATTTTCTTGGGCTATATAGTCTAGTGCCTGGTGCTAGGTGCTTAAAATGTACTGTTGAATGAAAAATGATGTCCTAGTGCTTTTGTAAAACTATGTGTTGAGTTTTTGGGGAAGGCTGGAGTCAGTAAAATGGTGAGGGTGCAGAAGTCGCCTTCAAGTCACTGAAGTCAGAACTGCAAGAGCCTTAATCTTTATCCTGCTCTCCAGGAATTCCTGAGGGAGAGAGAATGGTTACTGATTCCTTCTAAATGACCACTTGCAGGTTTACTCGTAGGTCACTGGGATTCCTCTGGGCTCAAATGAAATTATTTTATGAGGTATTCTCTGTTAATTGGCCATTTAAATGAGTAGAGTGGTCAGAGCATTAAAGCAGAACTCATAGAGTTCACAAACAGTTCACTAAGAAGCCCTAGATATCAAATTGAGAACAAATTCTTTAACTTCGTAGTAACATAGTAGTAACTACGAGTAACTTCATAGTTAGCATAAGGGAAAATGATGGTTCATATACTTTTGCAATTTGCAAAATATCAAATATCATATTTTTGCTAGCAGTATGATAGCCTTTAGAAACCTGTTTCCCTAAGTAAGTTTCCCCTTTCAGATGAGCAATTTCTGGGCAAAAGTATTAAGGCTAGTTCTGCAGATTCCTGGGATGGAAGTATAATAGCTGGAATGAGCAGAAATAATGACTGACACATATGTGGTCTGACAAAGAATTTGTATGCAGTTTCAGGGTGTTGTCTGGGAGTTGTGGTTTGATTCCACTTCTGGGATTCTGACTACAGGGGCAAAGGGATAGAATAGTTGATTCAGGGCTTGCCTGAGGAAATCTAAGATATATGCTGGCTATAGGTATAAAATAAACTGTTAAATAGTTCTCTAATTTGGAGTCTATAACACTTTAGAAATAGGAGTGGATGAATTTTACCTTTATACTTTTAAGAACAGATAACCCAAGCCATTTATATAAAATGGATTACCTGAAATATCAATACTTTAGAAGTTGGATATTTGGTTCAGAGAATTTCCTTATTGACCCACTCAGTAACTATTATAGAAAATCTTTTGCTTCAACTTTTGTTAAAGTTTCCTAATATGTACCACCTCCTTTCCTGCCTCAGAAAGTTGATCCTACTTCATTTTTTTTTTCTTTATTTTTTTGGCTGCGTCAGGTCTTAGTTGCGGCACGTGGGGTCTTCGTGCGGGATCTTTCATTGAGGTGTGGGCTCTTCGTTGTGGCACCCGGGTTTTGTCTCTCTAGTTGTGGCATGTGTGCTCCAGGGCGCGTGGGCTCTGCAGTTTGCAGCACACGGGCTCTCTCGTTGAGGCGCGCGAGCTCAGTAGTTGTGGCGCGTGGGATTAGTTGCCCCGCAGCATGTGGGATCTTAGTTCCCTGACCAGGGATCAAACCCGCGTCCCCTGCATTAGAAAGCGGATTCTTTACCACTGGACCACCAGGGAAGTCCTGATACTACTTCATTTTTGATGGCTGAGGATCTCTTGCAGTTCTAGGGTCATGAGTCATCAGTTATTAATTCTTATTTATTTTGGATGTAGATAGTATAAAAATTTTAGATTAAATTTTAGATTAAAATTTAAACAGATTAAAATTTTTTTTTTGCTTTATAAATTTATTTATCTTTGGCTGCTTTGGTCTTTGTTGCTGTGCGTGGGCTTTCTCTAGTTGCAGCGAGCGGTGGCTACTCTTCGTTGCGATGCGCGGGCTTCTCATTGCCGTGGCTTCTCTTGTGCGGAGCATGGGCTCTGGGCACTCGGGCTTCAGTAGTTGTGGCTCGCGGGCTCTAGAGCGCAGGCTCAGTAGTTGTGGCACATGGGCTTAGTTGCTCCGCAGCATGTGGGATCTTCCCGGACCAGGGCTCGAACCCGTGTCCCCTGCATTGGCAGGCGGATTCTTAACCACTGCACCACCAGGGAAGTCCCTAGATTTAAAATTTAATATAAAATTTAGATTTAAATTTTAGATTTAAAATTAAATTATAGTCTAATCATGAAGGGAGGGACAGGGTTTAATTCATTTTTTATTACCAGCTACAGTGCCTAGCATAAATTAGGTAGGTACCGCTGAATATCTATTCAAATAAATTAAAATTGGGCTTTGTTTTGCTGAATGCAGAAAAAAATGAACACATTAGCTTCAGGCTCATATAAAGGCTCTGTTTATTGAGCACTATTAAAATAATGACTCAGAACTATTGGACTTGTAAGATTATAACTCATGCCCCAATGTATACACACACGTACCCCACCCGCCACATTCCCTGCTCTTCTGCTAAATTCTCCCACCTCACTCAGGACAGCCAGGCTCCATACAGCCCCTTACCCCAGACTTGACTCTCACTAGCTTACATTCCTGGAAGACTGCTCCAGTGGGTTTCTGACTGGCCTTCTTTGCCTACAGTGTCTTATTTTCCAGTGCTGAATGAAGTAAATGTAGATCTCATACAAGATGTAAGTCAGTACATGTTTATATTTAGTATAAAGGAGAAATCCACCTTTAAAAACATTCAGTAGAAAACAGTTCTTCTAAATTATCTAAATGTCCGATGATAGGGAAAATGGATGTGTTATTGCTTGAGAGAATACTCTGAAGCATTAAAAGTCATGTTTTTGAAAACACTAGTAACATTAAGCATCAAGAAAAAATATACCAAAGTATAAATAATGGTTATCTCTGGATGACTGAACCGAGGATGATTTTAATCTCTTTATATTTTGCAATTTTTCTGCAGTAAGCCTATCTTTTTCTCCTAATCAGATAATGACTCTCAGAATGAAAAAGAAAATTGTGTTTAATCTAAGTTAATCAAATGTAAAGCTGTTGGTGAAACACCAGAATATCCTGTAAGAAAGTATTTTTGAGATAATGTAAAAGACTCTTAACTAAAAATCTGAAGTAATCAAGTATTTGTCAGATTGGCAGAGAATCTTGTTTCTAATTATTACAGGCCGCGGTTTCTTAAAATAGCAACATAGAGGACCCTTTAGCCTGCTTTTCACAGTTTTTGTGGAGTTTTAAACTTTATTGCAGAAACCATAAGAATGTTAACTATAAATAAGTTTGGTGTCATAACCTGTTACTTCATATAGGTGACGACACATAGTCATGGTCATTTAGTTGACTAGGTATATGTAACTGGTACCCTGTCTTTCTGGCTTCCGCTATGACCGTTCATTACTTTGATGCTAGATGGGATAATTCATAATGTTTGCAAACTCATACTTATGGAGACCCTTTACCCTCTTTCACCTCACTAAAATATGGAGTCATTACCAGATTACTTATTTTTTAATTACTAGGTTGCTTATTGAAGGCATTACCTAAGTACGAGCCTTGAATCAGGAGGGACAGGCACTTGGCCCAGAGGTGACCTATGATGTTAGATGGTAAAGTAGATGGAGAATTTCCAGTTGATTTTGGAGGGTCACGTTGTCCGGGCTCCTGCGTTATCCTTGTAGTGAGGGTGGCTGCCCGATTACTGCTGCCTTCTGTGCCACTCAGTAAACATTTGCTGAGGACCTCCTACACCCCTAACAGTTTGCCAGGTGCTGGCGTTACAAGACGAATAAAACAAGGTGCTCTGCCCTGAAGGAGCCCATGTTCCAGTGGAAACACAAAGAGGTCCATTTTTCCCAGGATTTATATGCCAGACACTGTTAGATATGTTATATACATTATCTTTAATTCTCAGTACAGTCCTGTTGTTCATGCAACCGTGTGCCATGTTCTGTGCCCTGGGAATGAAGGGAACAAGGTAGGCAGTGGAATGCTAATGTAATACCTGACTAGATTATAATTCAGAGAGGTTATGTAATGTGGCCAAGATCACAGAAGTGGTAGCAATAATAGCCATTGTTTATTGATTACATAGGCACTATGCCTAAGGGATAATACATCATGTACATTGTCTTACTTAATCCGGAAACAGCTTGGTGTGGCAGGTGGTATCCTCATTGTACAGGGGATGCTGAGGCTTGCTCTAGTGATGGACAGAGCAAGGCTTTGAACTTAACTAAGTTTGTCTAAATCCAAATTCTGTGCAACGAAATTTGTCTATACCCAAATTCTGTGCTTTTAACCATGATGTTATATTGTATCTCTTCTCCTTCAGGGAGTAGTAATAGCTATTATTTGTCAGGTATCTACGATGTGCCAGGTGTTTCTATGTATTATCTTTGATTCTCATAACCACCTTGGAAGGTGGTTGCTGGTATCTTCTGAAACTTAGCCTCAGGAGTCAGATAACCTGCCCAGCTGGTGAGTGGGAGGTAGAACCAGATCTGTCTGGCTCCTAAGCTTATGCTCTTTCCATGGCACTACCATGCTTCCTCCCTTTCTAATATTTGATTCTGGTAATTTCTGTTTGGCAAACTCACCCTAATTTATTTGTAATTCCTCTTGAGATGAAGCCCTAGGTGATGTAGCCTTGGAATTCTGGGTCTGGCCTTGCTTTTGAACCATGTCAGTCAGTTACTAACAACTGTAATAAAGAGGCCTTTCTTTTCCTTTGTTGACATTCTAGTCCTCACCCTACAGGCCATGGCTGTTGTAAGGCTTCTCCTCTCCCCTTGAGATCTCATCACCCACATGTGCTCTGTGTAGGCCTTATCTTATCTCCCACAACATGAGAAGATGGGTGTCCAGCAGAAGCCTCTCATATGCACTGGTCAAATTTCACTACAGCTGGTCTCCACATCTCCTCTCGTGACCCCTCACCTGTATTTCTGTCTGTATCCCTTTGCTTCCCCTCTCTGCCCTCCACACACACTGGCACCTTCTTTGAGCACTACCACAATTTGGGAAAAACTTTTACTTGGGCCAGTTACCTATTCTCTTTAGTTGCCATCTATTTTCTCTCCTTTTCAGACTAATAAACTTCTAAGTGTTTAGACCTGCTATCTCTATTTTCTCCTTCCTCTAAAGCAGGTTACAAAACAATATGTAGTATAAAGTTCCATTTCTGTAAAACAAATTACTTATCTATTTGCAAAGAAATGTCTAGAAGGATATACTCCTAAATGATAAGTCACGCTATCTCTGGGTGGTAGATTTTAGGTGAAGATTTTTATCTTCATTTCTAACTGTTCTGCAGTGAATATATATCACCTATATAAACAGATAAAGGAGAAAAATAACTTCTTCCTGTTTATGAAAGTAGTACATGTTCATTATACAAACATTATAAATTATAGAACAGTATAAAAAACCAAAGTACTTGCAATCCCACAGCCCAGAGTTAACCACTGTTAATATTTTGGAGCCTTATCATTTAGCATGTTTATACAGATACACATTTTTAATATTGAGATTATATCACAATTTTGTAACCCTGATTTCTCCATGTTACATTTTTGTGCAACACATAATTTAAATGTCTGCAAAATATGACACATAGATACCATGACTTACTTAACTATTCTATTATCGTGCATTTGTGTTGCTTTGAATTTTTTAATTTTATAATTACCTGTGTCCAATGCCAACTGTTTGGATAAACAGTTCTATCTAAATTTCTGATTATTTACAATAGATACCCAGAATTAGAATCGGGAGTCAAAGGGTATGAATTCAGGCTTTTGCAGCATATTATCAAATTAATTTCCAGGGAGGTTGGGCCAATTTGCTTCTACCAGCAATATCTGTTACTACAATGTGCTGCTTCTATGAGAGAGCAGTTAAGACACTTTATTTTAACTGTACCTGCCTGTTTTTCCCTGCTAAGGCAGGGATCCTGTCTGTGTTCACCAATATCCAGTAATGCTTAGTACACAGCAGGAATGCAAACATGTACTGAATTCATACCATCTCTTAAAAAACTCCTGCCAATTTAATAAGCTAAACTTTTTGGGGCACTTGCTTTTTACAAATGTTTTATTTAAGTTTAGTTTACATATCATAGAATTCACTGATCTTAACTGTTTAATGTGTTTTAGTAATTGTGCAGTCATCACCACAATTCAATTGTAGAATACTTTCATCTCTCCATCTGCCTTTCCTCTCTCCCTGTGCTTGTCTGCATTCACTTTGTACTCTCAATCCTGGAACGAGGCAACCACTGATCTGTTTTCTGGCTCTATAATTTTGCCTTTTCTAGAAATTCCATATGAATGGAATCATATAATATGTAGTCTTTAGTGTCCGGCTTCTTTCATGTAGAATGGTAGTTTTTAGATTCATCTGTGTTGTTGCATGTATTAGTAGTTCTTTCCTTTTATTTACTGAGGTATATTTGACATAGAATAAATTGCTCATATCTAAAGTGTATAATTAATAAGTTTTGACTTTTGTATACACCTGTAAAAGCAACGCCTCAAGGTCATGTAAATATCCACCCCCCTGTCCCCCCAACGAAAGTTTCCTCATGCCCCTTTAGAATCACTTTTGCCCTCCCCAGCTAACCACTGATTTGGTTTCTGTCATTCTAGAATTTTTTAGAAAATTTTTAAAAACTGTGATATTTTCTTTTTTATTGAAATATAGTTGATTTGCAATACTGTGTACTTCAGGTGTACAGCAAAGTGATTCAGTTATACATATATATTCTTTTTCAGATTCTTGTCCACTATAGGTCACCAGAAGATAACTGAATGGAGTTCCCTATGCCACACAGTAAATCCTTGTTGGTCATCTACCCTACATACCGTAGTGTGTATCTGCTTATCCCAAACCCCCCAGTCCATCCTCCCTGCCCCTTTCCCCTTTGGCAAGCCTGCCTTTTTTTTTTTTTTTTAATTTTGGCTGTGCTGTGTGGCATGCGGGATCTTAGTTCCCCAACCAGGGACTGAACCCGTGTCCCCTGCATTGGGAGCATGGAGTCTTAACCACTGGACTGCCAGGGAAGTCCCTAGGATGCATTTTCTAGAATTTTACATAAATGGAATCATACAAGATTGGAATATACTTTT
This sequence comes from Mesoplodon mirus, assembly GCF_964341445.2. Classification (NCBI taxonomy): domain Eukaryota; kingdom Metazoa; phylum Chordata; class Mammalia; order Artiodactyla; family Ziphiidae; genus Mesoplodon; species Mesoplodon mirus. The sequence continues at coordinate 3,057,159 of NC_138982.1, read as the reverse complement.
TGTCTAGCTTCTTTCACTTGGCTTGAGATTCATCAATGTTGTGTTTGTCAATGGTTCATTCCTCTTTTTTTTTTTTTTATTGCTGAAGAGCATTCCATTACATGGATATACTATATTTTGTTTATCAATTCACCAGTTTAGTGGATATTTGGATTATTTTTAGTTTTGGGCTACTAAGAATAATGCTGCTGTAAACATTCATGTACAAGCCTTGGGTAAACATTTCTCTTGGGTAGATTCCTAGGAGTGGAACTGCTGATTCATACGATAAATGTATGTTTAACTTTTTAAGAAATTGCCAGACATTTCTAAAGAGGCTACATAATTTTACATCCACATCAGTCCAGTATATGAGGGTTCCAGCTTCTTCACATCATTGCTGACTGGTGATTTTAGATGTTCTAGTGGCTGTGTAGTGTATCTCATTGTGGTTTCAATTTACATTTTCCTAATGTCTAATGATGTAAAGCATCTTTTCATATATCTATCTGCTGTTTGTACCTCTAATTTAGTTGAATATTTATTCAAATTTTTGTTCACTTAAAAAATTAGGTTGTCTTTTTATTATTGAGCTGTAAGTTCTTTATATATTCTGGAAAGAATCCTTTATCAGGATGTTTTAGAAATGTTTTCCCCCAGTGTGTCTTTTTCATTTTCTTAATGGTGTCTTTGAAGAGCAATAGTTTTTAATTTTGAAGGAAGTCCAATTTATCAATATTTTTATTGCTCTTGCCTAACCCAAGGTCACAAAGATTTTTCTCCTATGTTTTACTCTAGAAGCTTTAGGGTTTCAGCTCTTACATTTATTGAGATAATAATTAATTAATTAATATTAATAAATAATTATAATAATAATTATTTTGGCACTCCATGAGGCTTGTGGGATCTCAGTTCCCTCACCAGGGATTGAACCCAGGCCATGGCAGTGAAAGCGCCAAATCCTAACCACTAGACCACCAGGGAACTCGAGATAATTACCTTTGTATATGGTGTGAGATGCGGATTGAGGTTCTTGTTTTTGCATATGGACATCTAATTATTTCAGCGTCATTCCTGAAAAGACTACCCTTTCTCCTTTGGTTGAAAATTAATTGGCTGTATATATGAGGGTCTATTTCTAGAGTGTTTCATTGATTGTGTATACTTACCAATTCTACAATGCCGTGATGGTTGTTTGCTTTGTAGTAAGTTTTGAAATCAGGTAGCCTAAGTCCTTCAACTTTGTTCTTTTAAAAAGTGTTCAGCTATTCTAGGTATTTTGCATTTCTATATAAATTTTAGGATCAGTTTGCCAATTTCTATAAGAAAAGCCTGAAGGGATTTTGATAGGGAGTGGGTTAAATCTGTAGATCAATTTGGGGAGAACTGACATTTTAACAATACTGAGCTTTCTAATTCTATTTATTTGGGTCTTTAATTTCTCTCAGCACTGTTTTGCAGTTTTCAGCGTGCAAGTATTGTAGTTCTTTTGTTATATTTATTGTATTTTTTCTTTTTGATGCTGTTGTGAATAGAATTCTTTATTTGAATTTCACTATTTGATTGTTCATTGCTAGTACATGGAAATACAACTGATTTTTGTATACTGAGCTTGTATTCTGAGACCTTGCTAACTCATTTATTAGTTCTGGTAGCTTTTACACAGAATTCTTTGTATTTTCTACTTAAAGGATATATAATCTAGGAATAGATTTACTTTTTTCTTTCCAATCTGAACACTTCTAATGTTTTTTTTTTCTTGTCCTACTGCACAGGATAGGACCCTCAGTTACAGTGTTGAGTAGACATGGGGAGGGACAGAAACATCCTTGCCTTGTTCCTGATCTTACTGGAAAGGCATTCAGTTTTTCACTATACATATGATGTTAATTATAGATGCCTTTTATCAGGTTAAAGAAGTTCCTTTTTATCCTTACTGGGGTAAGAGTTACTGTGAATGGATGTTGGATTTTGTCAAATACTTTTTTTGTGTCTATGGAAATGATTATGTGGTTTTTGTCCTTTATTATATGAATATGGTGTATTACATTAATAGATTTTCAGATGTTAAGACAGCCTTCCATTCCTTGGGTAAACCCCACTTAGAGTGTATAATCTTTTTTATATGTTGCTGGATTTGATAAATATTTTGTGAGAAGTTTCATATTGATGTTCATGAGGGATATTGGTTTGTAGTTTTCATTTCTCATGATCTCTTTGTCTGGCTTTGGTATAAGGGTAATATTGGCTTTCTAAAATAAATTTAGAAGTGTTCCCTCCTACTATTATTTTCTGAAAGTACTAATGAAAGATTGGTATTATTTTTTCCCTTAAATATTTGACAGAACTTGCCATTGGAACCATCTGGACCTGGACTTTTCTTTTGGGGAAAACTTAATAACTTATTTAGTATCTTGATATAGTCTATCCTGATTTTCTATTTCTACTTGAGCCAGTTTTGAGTTTTTTTGAGGATTTTGTCCCATGTCATCTAAGATGTCAAATTTATTGGGATAAAGTTGTTCATAATATTCCTTTATAATTAAGTTCTATAGTGTCCATAGTGGTGCAACCTCTTTCATCCTGATTTTAATTTATTCCTTTCTCTCTCTCTCTTTTGTTTTTTCTAAAGCTTTATCTCTTTTAAAATCTTTCCAAAGAACCAACTTTTGGTTTCATCAGTTCTTTCATATTATTTTCCTATTTTCTATTTCATGGATTTCTACTCTGATCTTTTGTTATTTCCTTCTTTCTACTTATTTTGGGTCTATTTGGCTCTTCCTTTTTCTAGCTTCTTAAGATGGAAGCTTATATTATTGATGATCCACCTTTCTGGGCCATAAATATTCCTCTAAGCACTGCTTTAATTGCACCTCATACATTTTCATATGTTCTTTTATTTTCATTCATTTTAAGATAATATTAAATTTCCCTGCAGTGTCTTCTTTGACCCATGCATCTTTAGAAGTGTGTTATTTAATTTCCAAACATTTTGGGGTTCCCAGATTTCCTTCTGTTATTGATTTGTAATTTTATTCTATAATGGTCAGAAAACATACTTGATTTGAATTTACTGAATCTTGTTTTATTCACCTAACAGATGGTCTTTCCTGAAGAAGTTCCATGTGCATTTGAGAAAAATGTGTATTTTGCTACTGTTTTGTGGAGTGTATATATTGATTAGATCAAATACATTGACTGTGTTGTTCAAGTCTTCTGTATCCTTAGTGATTGTCTCTAGTTCTATCAGTTACTGTAAGAGGAGTGTTGAAATCTCCAGCTATAATTGTTGAATTGTCTGGCAATTTTTGTTTCATGTATTTTGGGGCTTTTTTGTTAGGTACAGATAACACTTAAAATTGTTATATCTGGCTACTACGTTTTAACTGTTGGTGACCAAGTGGGAATTTTCATTGTTATTTCCTGGGTGAAATTTCTATCTTTTGATGTTGTAGAATTGGTTAATATTCATGTTCTTAACTATTGATTTTGAAGATCCAATTTATGAAAGAGTATTCAACCCTATGTGTTTGCCTTTTGATTGTGATGTAGAATTTGTCACTTTTAAAATATACTCAAATCTATAAATAATTTCCCTATAAATTTCTCCCATCACTTTTTTGCTTTTAAGCTCTTTATTTGCATGCAGATATATTATTGTGTACTTTTTTTCACCCCACCACAGAGAGCCAACATTTTACTGACTAGACTTTTCTTGACACACTATCTTTATCATATACTGTATTGCTTTGCATAAATCTTCTGTTTTGGCATGGATTCTAAAATGAGTTTAATTACTATGGCTTTATAGTACACGTCCCCTGTGCCCCACCATACCTTTGTTTCTTTTCAGAACTCACTGTAATTCTTTTGTATTTATTGTTCAGTATGAGTTTTAGAATTAGCTGATCAAGTTCTACAACATATTTGGGGGGATTATATCAAATTAATAAATTAATTTTAACATGGGGAATGATCTTTATAATTTTTAGTGAAATTTTATATTTTCTTCACATATATTTTCGAGTCACTTTTTTTGTTGATATCACAAATAGGATTTTTTTTCTATTATATTTTTAGCTGGTTGTTTCTGGGGCATGGGATTAATACCCTTTACCCATTAAGGAGGTGCTCTTAAGTTTGCTTAGTTTTATGATTTTTTTCCAAACCAGAAAATATATTTTATCACATGCCTTCAAAGAATCAGTTTATATTTTGTTTCCTTTTTACTCCTTTCATCTGTTAATGACAGATTTTGTAAAGTTGAACCACTGTTGCAATCTTGGGATAAAACCCCCTTACTTATGATATATTCTTTTATATATGTTGGTAGATTTGACAAATTAATCTTCTGTAGTTCAGTTTTAATATCTGTAAACTAGGGATAACAGCACCTACAAAATAGAGGTTTTATGCATTAAAATATTTAGAATAGTGCTTGGCACAGAATATAGGTATGTATGGATAAGTTAACAGATTTATTTTTGTTTGAAATACAGTTGTTGAACTTCTTCCTTTCATGTACTTTATTTGGGTCTATTTTGTCATCCTTTTTCATGCATCGCCTAATTCATTTATTTCTGTCTACAGGTTACAAATTTTCCCCTGTCCATATCCCACAGATTTTAATAAATATAATGCTTTCATTGCCTGATTCTAAAAGAAACTGTAATTGGTATTTTGATCTTCTCTTTAGCTTAACAATTATTTTAAGATATATTTAATTTTTAAAAATTTTATTTTTAACTCTCCAGATATGTGCATTTTTGTTGTTAATTTCAGGTTACATTTTAAGTAACAAATGTGGCCTATATGCTAGTAATTTAAAAAAATGTTGCAGTTTCCTTCATGCCTTAATAAATAGGTACTTTATTGTGATGGTTCCATGTGTATTTGTTGGGTACCAAGTATACTTTTGAGTACCTCTATGAAAGTTTACTAATTCTATATTCTTTATGAATTTTTTAGCCTGTTTGATTTGTTGGTTTTTATATGACTATGGGATTGTCAATTTTTCCTTGTATTTCTATCACATTTGTTTTATGTATTGCATAAAGTTCGTAACTTAGTTTCATGGCCAGCTGCTGAAATACTGGTAAGTTTCTTTTAAAGGTTTCAATTCTTTGTCTCATTAACATTGCTATATCTGATTTCTTCTTGTTTACTGTTTATTTGACTGTTACCTCTGTGTTAGGTATGAATCTAAAAGAATAGTGTACAGTTGGATTTTTAATCCATTCTGAGTTTTGTGATTCATACTATATCTGGACTTACTTTGTCCATTTATTTTGTCTGTCTTTGTCTTTTTGTCACCTTTCTTACTGTAGTGGACATCTGTTGTTCCTTTACCAGTATAGCATTTCCTTTTTTGGGTCCATATTTTCAAAATTCCCAAATTTTCCTTGGGAATACACATGGTTTGGATGAAATTGACTCCTGTCCAAGCTAAGTTCTAGGCCTAACTCCTTCAGGAGCTGGTTCAGGGATTAGATCCAAACCAAGCCAATCAGAGCCAACACAAGTCCTGGGCTGTTGTTGGACTTTGTGGGAAAGGGATTTTCTCTTTTATTTGAAGTCGAAGGTATCATCTTGCTACCACATATAAAAAACTTGCTGAAGAGTGAAAGAATGAAAGGAAAGCATTATCTAAGAGATAAAAGAGATAAAGTCAAAGTCTCTAAAGTCAGTACTATCCCTAGACTTCTCAGTTCTATAAGCCAATAATTTCCTTTTTGCTAATGCTTTCCCCCCCTTATGCCAATTTGAGTTAAAGTCACTTCTCACCAAAAGAATACTGATAAACACATTGTCTTTTAGTAGATTGAGTTTTCTTTATACAACTGTTTTTCCAGTTAATACTCTACTGTCTTTTTCTAAAAATGATTAGAAAGTTTTCCATTTAATATTTATTCTTTTGGTGATTTTCCTTAAACTTAAAAAAAAAATTTTGGCTGCATTGGGTCTTAGTTGCTGTGCGCTCTTTCTCTAGATGCGGTGAGCAGGGGCTACTCTTCATTGAAGTGCGTGGGCTTCTCGTTGCGGTGGCTTCTCTTGTTGTGGAGCATGGGCTCTAGGCACTCGGGCTTCAGTAGCTGTGGCTCGCGGGCTCTAAAACGCAGGCTCAGTAGTTGTGGTGCATGGGCTTAATTGCTCCGTGGCATGTGGGTTCTTCCTGAACCAGGGCTCGAACCCGTGTCCCCTGCATTGGCAGGCGGATTCTTAACCACTGCATCACCAGGGAAGCCGAACAGACATACTTTAACTCTGGTCATTGTTAAATATAAATTTATCAGTGTCTATATTCTTCACTCTAATAAAGATTCATAGCATATTACCCTGACCTTCTTTTACTCTCTCTGTTAACAGTATCTATAATCAATACTTCCCTAATTCTAAGGATAACTTTTACTAATTTTGTTGTTTCTTGTATCCCACTATTCCTCTAGGATATATTTACCTTCTTGCTGAAGAATACCCTTTAATATTTCTTTCAGAGATCATCTGTGGGTGGCAACCATTTTGCATCTTTGAATGTCTAAAAATGTCTTTATCTGGCCCTCACATTTAAATAGGAACAGAATTCAAGGTTCAAAGTTTTTTTCTTTTCAGTATTTCAGTGAAATGCTCTCTTTCTTTTTCTTTATTTTTAAATTGGGGTATAGTTGTTTTACAATGTTGTGTTAGTTTCTACTGTATAGTGAAGCGAAGTGGAATTCCCTGTGCTATATAGCAGGTTCTTGTTAGTTATCTATTTTATACATATTAGTTAGTGTATCTATTTCTTTTTGAGTTTAATTTGTGGGTAATCTTTTCTTTTCCCTCTCCGGTAGCTTTTCAGTTCTTTATCTTTTATGTTCTGAAATTTCACTCTACTACAGGGATTGGGAAACTACCATCGGTGGGCCAGATCTGTCTTACCACCTGTTTTGGTACAGCCCATGAGCTAAGAATGGTTTTACCTTTTTAAATTTGAAAACAGAATCAAAAGAAGAATATTTCGCAATGTGAAAATGATCTGAAGTTAATATCTCAGTGTCTATTATTAAAATTTTATTGGAACACAGCCACATTCACTTGCTTACATATTATGGCTACTTTCACACCACCGTGGCAGAGCTCAGTAATTGTGAGAGACCTGCAAAGCCTAAAATACTTACTACCTGGCCAGAAAAAATTTGCTGATTCCTGTTTCTGTGTATATTTTTATTTGTTTAAACAGCTAAAATTCTGGGAATTACTTGGCTGTTATTTCTACTGGTTTCTACAAGGATTTCTTACTCCTGTATCACAATCAATATTCCAAATCAAAAGCTTTTCAGATGTGTCCATTCTATTATTTAGCCCAATGATTGTGTTTTTTTTTTTTTTTTTTTTTTTTTTTTTCTTTTTGCGGTATGCGGGCCTCTCACTGTTGTGGCCTCTCCCGTTGCGGAGCACAGGCTCCGGATGCGCAGGCCCAGCGGCCATGGCTCACGGGCCCAGCCGCTCCGCGGCATATGGGATCCTCCCAGACCGGGGCACGAACCCGTATCCCCTGCATCGGCAGGCGGACTCTCAACCACTGCGCCACCAGGGAGGCCCTGATTGTGTTTTTTCATTAAGATTTTTTTTCTTTTCATTTCCAGATACTGGAAAGATACTGGCTGGTCTTGCTTGAAGAGTGTAATATTCTCTCTTATCTCTCTAAAGATAGTCAGACTTCCCTGGCGGTCCAGTGATTAAGACTCTGCGCTTCCACTGCAGGGGGGCACGGGTTCGATCCCTGGTTGAGGAACTAAGATCCCACATGCTGTGCGGTGCAGGAAAAAAAAAAAAGTAAATATACCCATTTTGATGTCTTGTTCTCATTGTTGTACTGAGTCTCCTTCCAGGGTTGAAAGTTCTTCCATTTGTTGAGTATTTTATTGGTTGATATTTGTCCACTTTACTATGTAGTAGAGAACAGACTGTTGCCTCTGCACTGGCTGCTTAGGAGAGAGCAATGTGGGCTTGCTAGTGTTTTAAATGGGAATAGGGGGATGGATGGGCCATGCTGCCCCAAGATCCCATACTCACTGCTTTTGTCTTTCCTTTATGGGTAGGATGGGATGTACAGGGTTCAACCTCCCTGGATGCTTCTTCTTCTGGTCTCCCTCTTGCTCTTGGTTTCAGTCACATTAAGGTATGAACCATCTGTACGTGCTGCTCCCTTTATCTGTGGCAATTCTCTTCCTCATCTTCCTGCACAGAACCTAAGCTCTGGCTCCCTCTTCACTCTGATTCCACCTGCTTTCCTTCTTCTAGTCCACTGACAGTTTCTCCTGTTACTTCAGGGGATGCTCTGTATGTCTTATTTGTACATGGTATGAGAGACTGAGAACTACAGGATGCTTTGTTTACCGCCTTGAAATGAGAAGCTAGTCTGTATTACTGTTACTTTTTAGAAGTCCACTGAAGTTTTGTTTGTGGCCTAATATGTAGTTTGTAAATGGTCTCTGGACAATAAACCACAAAGGTATCCATTTTCAGGGAATATTTTATTATGGCTGCAAATAACAGGTTTCAATTTCTCCTTTTTTTTTCCTTTTGGTGTTTCTGCTTCAAGAATCTGATGTTATCAGGACAGCTTTTTTGGGGTGTTTAGTCTTTTTTTTTTTTTTTTTTTTGAGGTACTCAGGCCTCTCACTGTTGTGGCTTCTCCCGTTGCGGAGCACAGGCTCCGGACGCGCAGGCTCAGCGGCCATGGCTCACGGGCCCAGCCGCTCCGCGGCATGAGGGATCTTCCCGGAATGGGGCACGAACCCGTGTTCCCTGCATCAGCAGGCGGACTCTCAACCACTGCGCCACCAGGGAAGCCCTGTTTAGTCTTTTTTAATTCAACTTTTGTTGTCATTCTATAATTGAATACTTTTCTTTTAATAAGTGAGTTGTTCCATTTCTATTCACTGACTTAAAAGTATTTGTTTTAGTTCTGTAATCTTTATGCTGCGTGGTCTGTGTTTTTCTTTTGTGTGTGTACATGTTTTCTGATTGATTTAGAATGTTTAGAGTCTGGCTTTGGTTTTTCAAGTGTTTAATTAATAGCCTTAAACCCTCAACTTGACTTATCAGCTTTAGAGGGTAGCTGTTGAGGCCCTGCTAATGAAACTTACACATATATTTCTTCCTCCTCTCTACATCCCACTTTTAGTTATATTATTTTTTCTGGAATATTATGTTCTGCCTCTATCCTTTTATATTTAAATGGATTGAACACTCACTACTATTTCTTTTCCACCATGGCCACTCCATTTCTGGGCTATTTTGGTTCATCTCTTGGTTTTATGATTATGTCCTTTTTAAAGAAGAGCTCGGGCTTCCCTGGTGGCGCAGTGGTAGAGAGTCCGCCTGCCAATGCAGGGGACACAGGTTCGTGCCCAGGTCCGGGAAGAACCCGCATGCCGCAGAGCGGCTGGGCCTGTGAGCCATAAAAAAAAAGGATAAAGAAGAGCTCATGGGTGCTTTATTCCTTTCAGTTCTTGTATGTTTCAAAATATCCATTTGTGTTTTCATGTTTGAATGCCATCTTGGGTTAGTATAAAATTTTAGGATATAGAATTTCTTTCTCCGAGAAAGTTATAAATATTATTTTATGATCTTCTAGTATTCATTTTTACTGTGGAGGTACCTGAGGAAAGGCTGATTTTTTTTCCCCCTCTTGTCTGGTGACTTGCATTTTTTAAAAATGGAAAAAGCCCCCAAAGTAAACTTTTATTTATCTTTGAATTCTGTTAAATTCACCACACATCTATGGGGCCGGTCATCATCAGTATTTCCTGGATATGGTGTGACTTCTGACCTTTCAGATTCAGGTCTTCTTTTATTTCAAAAAAGCTTTTCTGTTATCTTTGAATATTTTTTTCTATTTCATTTGCTCCACTGTCTAATATGTTTAAGTTAGATTGCTTTTGTTTTCCTTATATATACCTAATTTTCTGATAACTTTATTTTGTTCCTTTCTGTTCAGTTTTACTTGATCTTTCAAAGCCTTCTTTCACATCTCTATTTTTTCTTTGCTAGTTAAGAATTATACATCCACAAAATGATTTTTAATGGTTACATGGGATTGCACTGTGTATATGTAGGATAATTTTATTAATCTTCTTCTTATTAAATACTTAGATTGTCTCCAGTTTTCACTATTATAAACATCTACACATCTTCTTAACAGTAGTGATATTGCTTCATAAGATCAGTACACTTACCCCAGTTCCTACTAATGAAGCTCCCTGCCAAAAAACTAAATCATGCCTGTGAATCAACTTGCCTGTCTTTTCTGATGCACTCAGACTTAAGATAATCAATGAATGATGAATGATTTTAAGGGTTTCCTCTGGGTCTTTGACATAAAAATGAGGTCCCAGTTTTGTGGCTAAGCATATTAAGGAAATCTCTAGATTAAAGAAGGTGGTTTGGAAATGGCTTCTTCAGTACTCTCAAAAAAGATATTCGAGACTTAATGGTACAATCTCTTTGGAGGACTGTTTGACATTATCTACTGAGCTGGGTATTTTCTGTTTATCCCTCTAGATCTACTCTTCCCCTAGCTCTGTGCCCGAGGAGGCTGACCCAAATGGACCACACCATTGGGCTCTCTTGTCTTCTGGTTTCTGGTTGGAAGCTAAAGGGAAGTGCGTGCAGGATACTGAAGGATATGAGAATGAAACGGGATATTCTAGCAGCTATCCCTCAGCTGGGTTGCCACAGGTTGGCTAAATCCCATTACTGAAGGTCACAAGTTCTGTCAGGTGACCCTCTCCATATAGCTTTTCTCTTTGGGTTCTGATGATGGTTTCACCTCCTCGTCCTTTTAGGCCTAGGGATGAAATGCTCTCACCATAGCTAGTTCTGGGTGTGTGCATCATTTCTTGTTGGTTTCTCTAAAATCCTCCTATGTCTTTGCAAGTTTGCTATCTGTTTGCTACACACTAGAAATTTACCCCACATATGTATAAAATGACACATAAGATTATTCACTGCAACATTATATCTCTAATATTTCACTATTTTCACTATAATGTTTGTGAACAGAGGAATGTAAAATAATGGTATAACTATACAGTGGAATATTATGCAGTTATAAAAAACTTAGCACATTCATTAAATATATTTATGGAATAATCTCTAATTTATTGATTTGTTTTTTCTCCAGCCTTCAGTTATTCTTTTATTAATATTTTCATACACCTCAGGGCCCCCCAAATATTTGTGATGCCTTATTTATACCTCAATGATCATAAAATACAAGTATCTGGTTCACCATGCTGCTCTCCCAGTCTCTGTTGTTATCATTTTTAGCTTTATTGAAGTTTGATACAAAAAACTGTACACATTTAGTGAATACATCTTTTTTTTTTTACGCGTTATGCGGGCCCCTCACTGTTGTGGCCTCTCCCGTTGCGGAGCACAGGCTTAGCGGCCATGGCTCATGGGCCTAGCTGCTCCGTGGCATGTGGGATCTTCCCAGACCAGGGCACGAACCCATGTCCCCTGCTTCGGCAGGCAGACTCTTCCCACTGCCACCAGGGAAGCCCAGTGAATACATCTTGATGATTTTGGATATATGCTTATATCTGTGATACCATCACCACAACCAAGGCACTAAACATATCCATTACCTCCAAACATTTCCTTGTGTTTTTTTTTCTTTTATAGGAACACTTAACATGAGATCTATCTTCTTAACATATTTTAAAGTGCACAATACCGTATTTTAACTATAGATACTATGTTGTACAGCAGATCTCCAGAACTTATTCATCTTGTATAACAGAAACTTTATAAAATTGTGGAAAAAGCAGGGAACTAAATAATGAGTACGGTACCATATGTGTAAGAGGAGGAAAGAAATAAAAGAATGTATATGTGTATTTGCTTTTATACATATACACATATGTATGTATATATGTGTGTGTATGAGAGAGAGAGAGTGTGAGAACGTGTGGGAGGGAGTGGGGATGGAGTGTCTCTGGAAGGGTACACAGAAAATGATAACAGTGGTTGCTTCTGGGGACAGCTGGGCAGCAGGAAACTTACTATTTATTCTTTTATTTGAATATTAAATCAAATTAATATACTGCCTATTCAAAATGCATTACAATGCATTACATTAATAATAAGGATTAATTGAGATGCTTAGAGAAACAATGACTAAGGAAGAATCATAGGAACTGCTAAAGGAATCGCTAGAAGATGAAAAGAGCCAGCAAATTATAGTTACTGAAATGTTCTAAGCAGTAAAAGTCTTGGATAATTTAATTTCTTACCACAGTCCATTTATGGAATTATACCCTATTATAAATCCTTGTAGAAGTTACTTCCTGTTCAGGGTTGAAAGCACAAAACCATGTCTGATAAAGATTTGTTTTAAACACGATGATCTTTACTACTTAAAAGAGCATCAGTTCTTCTAGCCTCCTCCTGTATTTACAGGGTGTACTAACATCCCTAGCAAAGTAGTACGACTGCACAATGATCTCAGTTTTCAGTGAAAGGTACAACTCCATTAAAGGAAATGGCACATGAGAAGACTTCAGGAAATTAGTGAAGAAGGAAAGAGAAGACTGCTGGGGAAATAATTCATTTAACTGAAGTTGGTTAAAATCACTCATTTTTATGATATTCAAAAATGGCAGAAACAGGAAAGGATTACTAGCTTGATTTTTTACGGTGGTCCTAATGTGGTTATTACCCCTGTTAAACAAAGTTCTACAAGACCAAGGGAGACTCACTCACCCTTCCTGGAACTGTGCTTGGGCAGACTCCTCTGCTACAAGGGTCTCATATTCCTCAGCAGCAAACCTGTCCCAGTCAGAGGGCTCAGGACTGTCATTCTCAACATCCTGATTGGGAAGAGGACAGCCACAGGAAACAAAATCAAAGACAAAGAATTGGAGATAGGTCATTACAAACGTTTTACATCACTGAAAAAAACCTATCTGAAAAATGTTTCATTTAAACATGTTAAAAGTGGTGCTAAAGTAACATTCCTAAAGTGATTTTCTACACCTTGAATTACAAAATTATAAGGCTGTTCAGCAGCTAGACTGTTTAGGTCTAGATTCTTCAGCCTTGTTATCAGAGGCTCTTCTCTAGCCCCTTCTCCTCTGGCACTTTGCATAGCAGCTATCTGGAGCGACTTGTGGTTTGCTTATGCCCACCTGAAATGTACCGTCCCTTCCTCTGACAAATTTTTATTGCTTCTTTCAAAGCCAGCTCAGATACCGTGTTATCTGTGTTATCTTTTAGAAACTGCCCTTTTCTCCCCAGTCACTTCCTTCGCTATCCTATGCTTGGTTGCCACCTTTTGCTCTTCTTTTTTCATCTCTGAATACCCATTCTTTATATACTGAGTCATCTCTATATAACCAGTGTCTTTTCAACACAGCGCTTGGAATTTACTGAGCACTTTCTGCACTTTCAGAATGTTGATAATTACCAACTCTCAGAAAAAAAAGGAAAATTTAAAGGTAAAAAATTTAAAGTAAAATTTATAACACAAATAAAAGAAATGAAGGGGGAAAAAGGGCATATATTTTCTTTTCCGTCTACAGTACAGGCAGCATCTTGGATTATACGTTCTAGGTAAAATGATGTTTTTCCATGATGAAATTGAGTTAGTATTGCCCTAGGGTGTAAGGTTAGTTATGCCTAAAAGAATGCAAGTACCTAAATACTGACTACACAATGTCTTACTTACTATATTTAATCCACTTTAAGAACTTCACCCCACCCTTTTAACATCTCTGAAATTGGCATGCATCTCAGACTTACAATTGGCAATGATTTTTATTGCTTAAAGATATATAAAATAATGGGGCATCTTAAACTCAATGAAATATAATACTGACTTCAGGCTAGTGATAATGCATCTTGATATGCCCCAAGTTCCGGTGCAGAGTATTTGTTTTTAGAAGCTGACCTTTGTATTCTTACAAGTACAGTTATGCAACATATGGAAGACAAAGAAAAGACAGAAAGTTTCCTGTACTTGTATTCCTGTAGGACTCAACTGAAACAGTTCTTTTCCATCAATATAATTTTTAATCTTTAAACAGGGGATTAGAAGAAGTGGTGATATTCTGCTTTTTGTTTGTTTTGTGTTTTTCTGGACATGGGTTTTCTTAAGAGTCCACAGGTGTTTGTGTATGGGGAAGGCAGCTCACCCCTGTTAAGCTGTAGAATGTCTTCAAACTGATAGTCATGTACAGTAATCATTACCACTTGAAAAAGTGTTACATTATCTGAAGGTTGTCTTATTTTGGAGAGCATCTAGTTTTCATTACCTTGTCATCCCGAAATTGAATGGTACAGTTAAGCCCAATATACTTTCTAATACTATGGGAAGAGATGTGCTCTAGGTCCTTTATTCTCTCATTTCAGTATGTGATGAAATGTTTTAAATGTTACCTCTTTAAATACCAGAATTCCTGCAGACAGAGACCATTTTTATCTGTAGCACACAACCCCTGATACTGCAGCCCTCAAATAGAAGTTAAAACTATACTGGTACCTTCTGGACCGCAAAGGGATCTCTCTGTTCATGGTCTAAGTATTTCTCCAGATTAAAGAAAGTGTCATAAAAAATGTGAGCCATTCTGCATCTCTTCAGATCTCGTAGAGTTATTTTGCCTGTGTAAGAACAAATCTGGTAAATTTCAAGAGCTGTTTTGGCAAGTGAAAAAAACTTTTACTGAAGTTTAAAAGTATATGCATATGCTTATTTGATTATAAAAATTGATTTCTTTTTTTTGAGGTGAAGTTCACATAAAATTCACCATTTTAACCATTTTAAAGGGTACAACTTAGTGGCTTTTCATACATTCACAATGTTGCAGAACCATCACCACTATCACATTCCATAGCATTTCCTTCACCCCCAAAGGAAACTACCCATCAAGCAGTCCAACTCCATCTCCCCTCCCAAATCCTCAGCCCCTGGCAATCACTAAATCTGCTTTGTTTCTATGGAAAAAGCCTATTTCTCTTTTTTTTTCTTTAAACAATTTTTTAAATTTATATTTTTTAATATTTTAAGTTTATTGAAGTATAGTTGATTTACAATGTTGTGTTAGTTTCAGGTGTACAGCAAAGTGATTCAGTTATACATACACACATATTCATTCTTTTTTAGATTCTTTTCTCATATAGCCTATCACAGAATATTAATTAGGTAGAGTTCCCCGTGCTATACAGTAGGTCCCCGTTGGTCATCTAGCTTAAGTATAGTAGCGTGCATGTGTTCATCCCAAGCTCCTGATTCATCCCTCCCCACCTTCCCCTGTGGTAACCATAAGTTTGTTTTTGATATCTATAAGTCTGCTTCTGTTTTATAAATAAGTTCATTTGTATCTTTTTTTAAAAATTAGATTCCACATATAAGTGATATCATATATTTGTCTTTCTCTGTCTGACTTACTTCACTTAGTATGATAATCTCTAGGTTCATCCATTTGCTGCAAATGGCATTATTTCATTCTTTTTTATGGCTGAGTAATATTCCATTGTATACAGGTACCACAACTTCTTTATTTATTCCTCTGTTGATGGGCATTTAGGATGCTTCCATGTCCTGGCTATTATAAATAGTGCTGCAATGAACACTGGGGTGCCTGTATCCTTTCAACTTATGGTTTTCTCTGGATATATGCCCAGGAGTGGGATTGCTGGATCATATGGTAGTTCTATTTTAAGTTGAAAAAGCCTATTTCTTAAACAGAATTTGTCATCAATTGTTGGTTCTGTACTAACAATAAAGGAGAAACTTAAATACTTCTGTATTTGTAAAGCCTGTATGGAAGACTCTGGGAAGTTAAATAATTTAGGACCATCCAGGATTATATCCCACACTCCGTTACAGTGCACGGAGTGTGGGATAGAGTACAGTATACAGTACACCTAGGTGTACAATGCAAATGGCTCTTTATTCAATCTTACCATCGTTGGCTGGCTTCACCAGGTCAAGCATCTGGCACAGCAAATCATGGAATGGCAAGGGCTCAATGCCCATGGCTTCCATCCGTTCACACTGCTCCTCGTAGAAGTATTCCAGCTCATACATGGAGAGTACACCATCCCCATCCACATCCATGCAGCGGAACCAGTACTCAATGCTAGGAGGTAAGGATACTCATTAGCAATGGCCCGTTAAAGGTCCTTTATTCACTCAGATTTATTATTGTTCATGTTTCTTTTAAAAGTTACATATGTGTATACTTTAGACTTAGACATAGTTTTACAAAATTTATTAGAATAAATGGCAGACCTTTGTTTTCTCTTCCCCAGATCCAACCATTTTCAACACCTGATTACTTTGGTATTTATCTTTACATTTCAGTTAAGATGCCTATATTGCTCCTTTCTCATATTTGTTTTAAGGAGTGGATTAATTTTGCACTATGAAAGATGAGGTTTCAGCTCTTTTGCCACTCATTCCACCTTACCCACACGCCCTCCCCAGCCTCTTAATATATAGATAAATTACTCAACATTCAGAGTTTATAACTACATTTTCATTTTCTCTTTTATTTGCTTAGTTTTTGGGGTACAGTACATGTTACTAATTCAACCCCAAAACCTCTACCAGTTTTCTACATCCATAATCAGTCCCATTAGGTATTCTATCAATTGCGTTTCCTTGAAGTCTTTCTTGGTTCCTTCTGACTTACTCTCATCTAGACTGGTTGATCTCTAGGCCTGGTTCACAGTTTCACCCTAGGGATTCCCTTCACCTTTCTCCTGTTTCTTATATATCACATTTTCCTCATTCTTGGTTTACTTCCTTGTTTGGTGTAACACATCCTTCAGTAGCTTCCTAAAAGCTACATTTTTAGATCTTGGATCATTGAAAATACCTTTTATCTACTCCCAATGTAGTTGGTATTTATAGAATTACAGCTTGGTGGTTCTTTTCCTTCAGAATTTTAAAGGCACTGATCCATTGTCTTCCATTTATCCATTGTTGTTGAGAAGTCTAAAGCCACTGATCCTTTGACTGTAACCTGTTTTTTTTTTTTTCCTTTGAAGCCTATAGAGGTTTCTGAGTCCCTGGTGTTTTGAAATAATATGATGAGGTGCCTTGGTCTGTATCTAATTCACTTATTTTGCTGGGCTCAGAGCCTGCTCAATTTGGAAACTAGTATTCTTTAGTTCTTGGACATTTTCTCAAATTATTTTATTTCCTTTCTGCCTCTGTTTCCCCTTATCCATTCTCTTTTTCTGGCATTCTTGTAATTCAAATCTGCATGGTCCAATATGGTAGCCACTAGCTATATGTGGCTAGTCCAATTTGAGATGTCTTTAAGTGCAAATACGCAACAGATTTTGAAGACTTAGGAAGAAAAAAAACAGTAAAACATCAATACTTTTATATTGATTACATATTGAAATAACATTTTAGATATATTGGGTTAAATAAGAGACATAATTAATTTAAATCTTATGCTTTTTACTTTTTTACTGTGCCTAATTTCATTAAAAAATTTAAAAACATTTTAACTAAAAATTGTATGTATTTAAGATATATAACCAAATAATGTGATATACACAGTGAAACGATTACTACAGTAAAGCCACTTAACATATCATCTCCTCACAACGTTACCATTTTTTTGGTGGGGGTTAGGGATGAGAGGACCTGAACTCTACCCTCTTTAAGTAAATTTCCAGTATTTAACACAGTATTATATTAAATGTATAGTCATTACATTGTACATTAGATCTCTAGATTTACTCATTCTAAAGAATTGCAACTTTGTACCCTTTGACCAGCATCACCCCATTTCCCTCACACCCCCAGCCCCTGGTAACCATCATTCTACTCTCTGCTTCCATAAGTTTGACTTGTTTTTGATTCCCATATAAGTGAGATCATGCACTATTTGTCTTTCTGTGCCTGGCTTATTCCAATTAGCATAATGTCCTCCAGGTTCATCCATGTTGCAAATGATAGGATTCCCTTCTTTTTAAAGGCTGAGTAATATTCCACTGTGTGTGTATACATATACCACATTTTCTTTATCCATTTATTCTTTGAGGAACATTTAGGTTGATTCCATATTTTGGCTATTGTGATAATGCTGTAATGAACAAGGGAGTACAGATATCTCTTCAAGAGACTGACTTCAGAGCTCTGGTTCAAGATGGTCAAGTAGAAAGATCCTGAACTCACCTCCTCCCAAGACATGCCAAATCTATAGCTACATATGGACCAGTTTCCTCTGAAAAAAACTAAAAACTAGCTGAGTGACTCCTACATATTGGGCAAATGAGAAAAAACGCACACCTAAGTGGGTAGGAGATGCTGAGACACAATCTTGCTGTAAACCCCAACCTGGCACAGTGACCCACAATCAGGCAGAAACTCAACATCCAGAGCTTCTCCCTGAGGAGCAGAGTTTGCACCCCATATTGGGCACCCAAACTTTTAAGACCTGCAACCGAGACAGCTCCCCCCAAGTCTAGCTTTTTTCCCCTCCTTTTTAAAAACTGAAGTATAGTTGACATGTATTATTATAGTAGTTTCAGGTGTACAAAATAGTGATTTGACATTTATACATATTACGAATTGATCACCACAACAAATCTAGTAACCATCTGTCACCAAAGTTATTACCATATTATTGACTATATTCCCTATGCAATACAGTACAACCACATGCCTTATTTATTTTGTATCTGCAAGTTTGTACCTCTCAATTTCCCTTCATCTATTTCACCCAACCACCCCCTTACCCTCTGGTGACCACCACTGTGTTCTCCGTATTGGTGAGTATGTTTCTGTCTTATTTTGTTTGGTTTTTAAATTCCACATATAAATGAAATAATATGGTATTTGTCTTTCTCTGTCAGACATATTTTACTTAGCATAATACCCTTAAAGCCCATCCATGTTGTTTCAAATGGCAAGATTTCATTCTTTTTTTATGGCTGAGTAAAATTCCATTGTGTGTGTGTGTGTGTGTGTGTGTGTGTGTGTATCACAGCATCTTTAGCCACTTATCTATCGATGGACACTTAGGTTACTTCCATATGTTGCTTATTGTGAATAATGCTTCAGTGAACGTTGGAGTGCACATATCTTTTCAAATTAGTGCTTTTGTTTTCTTTGGGTAAATACCTGGAAGTAAAATTGCTGGATCATATAGCAGTTCTATTTTTAATTTTTTGATGGACTTCTACACTGTTTTCTGTAGTGGCTGCACCAATTTACATTCTCACTAACAGTGCATAAGGGTTCCCTTTTCTCCATATCCTCACCAACACTTGTTATTTGTTGTCTCTTTGATAACAGCCGTTCTGAAAGATGTGAGGATCTCATTGTGGTTTAGGTTTGCATTCCCCTGATGATTAGTGATACTGAAGATCATTTCATGTGTCTGTTGGCCATCTGTATGCCTTTCTTGGAAAAATGTTTATTCATGCCCTCTGCTCATTTTTTAATCAGACTGTTTGGTTTTTTTTGATATTGTGTGAGTTTTTTAATATATTTTAGATATTAACCCCTTATCAGATATATCATCTACAAGTATTTCTATTCAGTAAGTTCGCTTTATGTTTTGTTGATGGTTTCCTTTGCTGCACAAAACCGTTTTAGATTGATGTCTCATTTGTTTCTTTTTGTTTGTTGTGCTTGCCTGAAGAGACAGATCAAAAACATATCTATTGCTAAGACCAATGTAAACGAGTGTACAGCCTGTGTCTTCTTCTAGGAGTGTCATGGTTTCAGGTCTCACGTTTAAGTCTTCAATCCATTTTGAGTTTATATTTTGTCTATGGCATAGAAAGTGATCCAGTTTCATTCTTTGGCATGTAGCTGTCAAGTTTCCCAACATCATTTATTGAAGAGACTGTCCTTTCCCAATTGTATATTCTTGGCTCCACTGCTGTACATTAATTGACCATGTAATAGTGGGCTTCTTTCTGGGCTCTCTATTCTCTTCCATTGATCTATGTGTCTGTTTTTGTGCCAAGACCATACAGTTTTGATGGCTGTAGCTTTGTAGCACAGTTTGAAATCAGGGTGTATGATACCTCCAGCTTTGTTCTTTCTTAAAATTGCTTTGGTTTTTACAGTCTTTCGTGGTTCCAGTATACATTTTAGGATTATTTGTCCCAATTCCGTGAAAAATGCCATTGATACTCTGATAGGGATTGCACTGAATCTGTAGATTGCTTTGGATAGTATGGACATTTTAACAATATTAATTCTTATATCTTTCCATTCATTTATATTGTCTTCAATTTCTTTCATCAGTGTTTGATAGTTTTCAGAGTATAGGTCTTTCACCTTCTTGGCAAAATTTGTTCCTGGGCATTTTGTCCTTTTGGTTGCAATTGTAAATATAAGTGTTATGTTAATTTCTTTCGATAATTCATTATTCGTGTATAGAAATGCAATAGATTTCTGTATATTGATTTTGTATCCTGAAGTTTTACTGAATTCATTTATTAGTTCCAATAGTGTTTTGGTGGAGTCTTTAAGGTTTTCTATATATATTATCATGTCATCTGCAAATAGTGACAGTCTTACTACTTCCTTTCCAATGTGGATACTTTTTATCTCTTTTTTTGTGTGATTGCTGTGGCTAGCACTTCCAACACTATGTTGAATAGAAGTGTCAATGGTGGACATCTTTTTCATGTTCCTGATGTTAGAGGAAAAGCGTTCAGCTTTTCACCGTTGAGTACTTTCTTAGCTGCTGGTTTGTCATATATGGCCTTTATTATGTTGATACATGTTCCCTCTATATCCATTTTGTTGAGAGTTTTTATCAAAAATGGATACTGAATTTTGTCAAATGCTTTTTCTGCATCTAGTCACATGATCATGTGATTTTTATCCTTCACTTTGTTAATGTAGTATATCATGTTGATTGATTTGTGCATACAGAACCATCATTGCATCTGTGGAATACACCTGATAATAGTGTATGGTTCTTTTACTATATGATTGAAATCAATTTGCTACTATTTTGTTGAGGATTTTTGCATTTTATGTTCATCATATTGGCCTGTAATTTTTTTGTAGTGTCTTTATCTGGTTTTGATATCAGTATAATGAATTTAGAATTGTTCCTTTTCAATTTTTTGGAATAGTTTGAGAAGGATAGGTATTAACTCTTCCTTAAGTTTGTTTGAATTTACTGTTGTCTGGTCCTGGGCTTGTTTGTTGGGATTTTTTTTTTAATTACTAATTCAGTTTCATTATTGGTAATGTGTCTGTTCAGATTTTCTGTTTCTTCTTGATTCACTCTTGGAAGGTTGCATGTTTCTGGGAATTTATCCGTTTCTTCTAGGCTGTTCAATTTGTTGGCGAATAACTGTAGTAATCTTTTTTGATCATTTGTATTTCTGTTGTGTCAGTTGTAACTTCTCTTTCATTTAGTTTTTTTTTTCACTGATCTTTCTTTTTTTCCCAAGTCTTTATTTCATTTATTTCCATTCTGATCTCTATTATTTCCTTCTACTAACTTTGGGTGTTGTTTGTTCTTTTTCTAGTTTCTTTAGGTATAAGGTTAAATTGTTTATTTGAGGTTTTCCTTGTTTACTAAGGTAGGCCTGTAGTGCTATAAACTTCCCTCTTAGAACTGCTTTGCTGTGCTCCAGTTTTTGGAACATTGTGTTTCCATTTTCATTTGTCTCAAGGTATTTTTAAATTTCCTCTTTGATTTCTATATTGACTCATTGGTTGTTTAGAAGCATGTTGTTTAGCTTCTATGTGTCTGTGTTTTTCCCAGTTTTCTTCTTGTAATTGATTTCTACTTTCAGAAAAGGTGCTTGATATGATTTCAATCTTTCTAAATTTATTGAGACTTGTTTTGTGGCCTAACATGTGATCTACCCAAAGTATATTACATGTGCACTTGAAAAGAACGTGTATTATGCTATTTTTGGATGCAATGTTCTGTTAAGTGCACCTGTGTTATTTAAGGGCAATATTTCCGTATTGATTTTTCTGTCTGAATGATCTATCCATTGATGTAAGTGGGGTATTAAAGCCTCCTATTATTATTGTATTACTATCAGTTTCTCTCTTTATGTATGTTAATATTTGCTTTATTTATTTAGATGCTCCTATGTTGAGTGCAGAGATATTTGTAAGTGTCATATCCTCTTGTTTCATTGACCCCAAGGATCATTATGTAATGACCTTCTTTGTCTCTTGTTACAGTCTTTGCTTTCAAGTCTGTTTTGCCTGATATTAGTATTCTAATACTAATATCATTAATATTAGGTTTCCATTTCCATCTAATACTAATATCATTAGTATTCATTTCCATTTGCATGAAATGTTTTTCTATCCCTTCACTTCCATTTAAAAAATTATTTATTTATTTATTTATTTATTTATTTATTTATTTATTTATGGCTGTGTTGGGTCTTCATTGCTGCACGTGGGCTTTCTCTAGTTGCATCAAGCGGGGGTTACTCTTCATTACGGTGCGTGGGCTTCTCATTGCAGTGGCTTCTCTTGTTGCGGAGCATGGGCTCTAGGTGTGCGGGCTTCAGTAGTTGTGGCACGTGGGCCCGGTAGTTGTGGCTCATGGGCTTAGCTGCTCCGCGGCATGTGGGATCTTCCCAGGCCAGGGCTCGAACCTGTGTCCCCTACATTGGCAGGTGGATTCTTAACCACTGCGCCACCAGGGAAGTCCCTAGCCCTTTACTTTCATTCCGTGTGTGTGTCTTTAGATCTGAAGTGGTCTTGTGTGAACCATTTAAATGGGTCTTGTTTTTTTAATCCATTCAGCCACGCTTTGTCTT
The DNA here is from genome assembly GCF_964341445.2 of Mesoplodon mirus. Lineage (NCBI taxonomy): Eukaryota > Metazoa > Chordata > Mammalia > Artiodactyla > Ziphiidae > Mesoplodon > Mesoplodon mirus. The sequence continues at coordinate 3,034,401 of NC_138982.1, read as the reverse complement.
TTGATTGGAGCATTTAGTCCATTTACATTTAATGTAATTATTTTAAAAATATTTATTCTATTATTATTATTAATTTTTGGCTGTGTTGGGTCTTCATTGCCACATGCAGGCTTTCTCTAGTTGTGGCAAGCGGGGGCTACTCTTTGTTGTGGTGTGCAGGCTTCTCATTGTGGTGGCTTCTCTTGTTGTGGAGCATGGGCTGTAGGTGCGCAGGCTTCAGTAGTTGTGGCACATGGGCTCAGTAGTTGTGGCTCGTAGGCTCAGTAGTTGTGGCTCACGGGCTCTAGAGCGCAGTCTCAGTAGTTGTGGTGCACGGGCTTAATTGCTCCATAGCATGTGGGATCTTCCTGGACCAGGGCTCGAACCTGTGTCCCCTGTGGCAGCAGATTAACCACTGCACCACGAGGGAAGCCCCTAATGTAGTTATTGACAGGTATGTACTTATGCCATTTCGTCGTTTTCTTGTTTTTGTAGTTCTTCTCTGTTCCTTTCTTCTTTCTTTTCTTGTTCTCTTTCTGATTTGATGACTTTCTTCCATGTTATGTGTGTATTCCTTTCTCTTTATTTTTTGTGTATCTGTTGTGTTTTTGGTTTGTGGTTACCATGAGGTTCATATACAACAGTCTATGTATACAGCAGTCTATTTAAATTGATGGTCATTTAAGTTTTAGTGCATCTAAAAGCACTACATTTGCTGCCCCCAATATTTTATGTTTCTGACGTATTTTGCATCTTTTTGTGTATTGCCTAACTAATTGTTTTATATATAGGTGCTTTTACTACTTTTGTCTTTTAACCTTCATACTAGCTTTGTAGGTGACTGCCCTTTACTATACGTTTCCCTTTACCAATGAGATTTTTTCTACATGATTTTCTTGTTTCTAGTTATGGCCTTCACTTTTCTGTTTAAAGAAGTCACTTTAACATTTCTTAATAAGGCTTATTTAGCAGTGATGAACTCCTTTAGCTTTTACTTGTCTGGGAAACCCTTTATCTCTACTTCAATTCTGAACAATAACCTTGCCAGGTAGAGTATTCTTGTTTGTAAGCTTTCTTTCTTTTAGTACTTTAATATCATGTCAGTCCCTTCTGGCCTGTAAAGTTTCTGCTGACAAATCAGCTGATAGTCTTATGTGGGAGTCCCTTGTTGCTTTTCTCTTATTGCCTTAAAGATTCTCTTTGTCTTTAACTTTTGAGATTTTAATTATAATGTATCTTGGTATGGGTGTCTTGGGTTCATCTTATATAGGACTCTCTATGCTTTCTGCACCTGTATTTTTGGGAGTTTTGTTAGCCCAGTTAGGAAAGTTTTCAGTCATTTTTCTTCAAAAAAGTTTTGAAAAAAACTTTTGCTCTCTCTTCTTCTGAGACCCTTGTAATGTGAATGTTAGTACACTTGATGTTGTCTCACAGGTCCCTTAAACTATCCTTATTTTTTTTTAATTAAATTAAATTAAATTTATTATTATTATTTTTTGGCCACACCACGTGGCATGGGGAACTTCCCCAACCAGTGATCAAACCCGGGCCCCCTGCAGTGAAAGTGTGGAGTCTTAACCACTGGACTACCAGGGAAATCCCAAACTATCCTCATTTTACAAATTATTATTATTTTTTTTTGCTGTTTTGATTGGGTGACTTCCACTACCCTGTCTCAGATTGCTATCTATTCTTCTGCATCCTCTAGTCTGCTGATTCCCTCTGGTGTATTTTTCATTTCTGTTATTGTATTCTTCATGTCTGATTGGTTCTTTTCTGTGTTTTCTATCTTGTTACTGTTTTCACTGAGTTCACCTATTCTTCTCCAGAGTCCAGTGAACAACTTTAAGACTACTGATTTGAACCCTTTTTCTGGTTAATGGCTTATCTCCATTTTGTTTAATTTTTTTCTTTTGGTTTTGTCTTATTTTCTCATTTGTCTCCTCATTTTGCCTAACTGTCTGTGTTTGTTTCTACATACTATGTGTATCAGCCACATCTCCCAGTCTTGAAAGACTGGTCTTATGTAGGTGTCCTGTGGGGCCCAGTGGCAACATCACCCCTGGTCACCAGAGCGAGGTGCTCCTGACTGTCCCCTGTATGCACTGTGTATGTTCTCTTGTTGTGGTTGGGCTTCAGGCGCTGTGGGTGCACTGGTAGATGGAGCTGGTCCCTGGCCTGGCTAGCTGAGTGGCTTGGCCACAACAGCTGTTGACACCCTGGTGGGCAGGGCTAGTCCCCAGCCTGGCCACTCATGAGGCCTGGCTGCAACTGCTGTGGGCACATTAGTGTGCAAGGACGGTCCCCTCTAGCAGGAGCCACTTTTGAGGGGCACTGGTGCTGGTTGGGGCCACCTGCCAGGTGGGGCAGGGTGGGACTTGCTTTGGAGGGGATGGCTGAGTTTGGTGGGTTGGGTGGGGTGAGTTCTCAGAGGAATGCTGGGGATGGATGCCAGGTGTTAGGTAGGTTGATGGAGAATGACAGAAATGGTGCCTGCCAGAGCCAGGCCAGCTAGGTGGAAGGAGAGCAGAAACAAAAAGGGAGCCCACCGGCACTTCTATCCCTGGAGAAAGTTTCACCAGAAACCTGCCCCTCTGGCACATGCCCTAAAATTAGTCAATGAATCTCCCTCTTGTATGATTCAGATTCTTTCCAAGCTGCTATCTCTGTGCTGGGACTCAGAGTGAGTTTGTGCAACAAGAGTGGAGCCTTACTGGACAGCTGCATGTAAAAGAACGGAATTAGAACACTCCCTAACACCACCCACACACACACACACACACACACACACACGCGCGCGCACACACACACACACACTCACACACACTCTGGAGCCTTAATTACCCCCCAGCCTTTAGGCTCTCCTGGACATATAAGTCCAGCTGATTTTCAAAGCCAGACATTGCAGGGGCTCATCTTCCCTCAGCAGGCCTGTGGGCTGTGAAGCCCGACGTGAGGCTGGGGCCCCTTGCTCCTCAGGGGAAACCTCCTTGGTTATGATATCCCTCCTGCTTGTGGGATTGCCACACCAGGGGTATGGGTTCTGCTGGACTGCATCTCTGCCTCTCCTACCTGTCTTGAGGTGGCCTTTTTTTTAATATCTGTGGTTGTAGAAAATCTGTCCTGCTAGTCTTCAGGCTGTTCTCAGAGACAGTTGTTCCACATGAAGTAGTTTTAGTGGCTCTGTGGGAGGAGATAGGCTTAGATTTCCTTTCTCTGCCATCTTGGTCTGGACTCTCTCCGAAACACTTAGCTTTGAAAACCAATGAGGCTTGAGTCCATGAGATCTACAATGCTCTAGTGAAGTGAGAAAAGGCTCTTAAAGGGCTTGCATGCTTGGACTCACCTGCCCCAGGGCCCAGTACAGAAGCAGCCGCTATAGAGGTGCCCAGATTTTCTGTTAAGGAGGCTAATTTCCTTATCTTAAAGCCTCGGCCTAAGGGGAAAGCGTCTGATTTAACACACATCTGGGGGCCTGCTGGGCTACTGTCAAAGGACAGAGACTAGCAGGCACCGTCTGGACACTCCCTCTGCGCCTCACTCCAGCCAGAGGGCACCAGTTTCCCCCTCCCTCTGCCTTACAGGGCACCGGTGTTCCTCAGAGGGGAGCTTTCACACAAGTTGGGTGCTCCAGTGCTTGTTGCTGCCACCCATGGGATGCCACTTGATTGCCTGGCTCTGGAGGCCAGCAGGGCCTGTGTTTCTGGGTTTCACGGGACCATAGCAATTGGCGACAGTTCTTAGCAGGCCACCATGTCGGGGCACAGCACACACAACAGACTGAAACGCACTCCTGGTCTCCGTGAGAGGCCTGCTTGCTCATTCAGGAACTTGGGCCTGAGGGGCAGGCTGCTGCTGTGGCACACGTCTAGAGGCCTATGGAGGAGCTTTCCGGGAGTGAAGGCTGGTGCGTGCAGTCTTTGAGCTTCCCCTCTGCCATACTCTGGCTGGCCAGTATCGCCCAGGAAGGAGCTTATAAACTTGTCTGACTCCTTGGTTATTGTGGCTGCCTCCAGGGACATCTCTAGATTGTCTGGCTCTGGTGGCCACTGGGGCTTATACTCACAGGTTCCACAGGACTGTAACCAATGGAGAAAGAATTCTTAAAGAGCTGCCAATCCCGGGGCACAGCAAGAGGCAACACACCCAGGAGCCCAGTCTCTCTGTTAAAGAAGCCTATTAGCTTACCATCAAAGCTGCAGTCAGAGAGGTAGAATTCTTAATTAAACACAGATCTAAGAGTAATCCCTTCCAGAGACCTCAAAGTCCCTTCATACTCTCCCTCTGCTGCACTCCAGCATGCCAGTATCTCCCAGAGGGGAGTTTTTATATATGTCTGGTGCCCTGGTTTTTACATCTGGAGCCCTGGTTTTTGTGGCTGCCACCCAGGGGACACCTTCTGATCACTTGGCTCTGGTGGCCAGGGAGGCTTGCATTCCCAGGTACCACGAGACTGTAATGACTGGAGAGACAGTTCATAGTAAACTACCATGCTCAGAGCACTACACAAACAGCGGAGTGAAATATAACCCCACCCAGTCTTTCTGTGAAAGAGGCCTAGTTGTGTGTGCTGGGTCACCGGCCTTAGTCACAGGCCTCAGGTTTGGCTCACATCTAGGGTCCCACGGAGATGCTTTCAGGGAACACAGGCTGATGGATGCCATCTTTGCACTCTTACTTTGCCTTGCTTCAGCCTGCTGGTATCTCCCGGAAAGGAGATGATATAGTCGTCTGGCACCCCTGATTTTTTTCGATTGCTGCCCAGGAATACCTCCCAATTACTTAGTTCTGATGGCCAGTGGGGCTTATACTTGTGGTTCCACAGGACTGTATATATTTGCATAATTTAAGAGCTGCTGATGAGAGTCTGGCTTGTAATCAGCCTGAATCTAGGTGCTGACTGAGATCCTTCCTTTTGGGACACTGACCAGTCTTTGCATATCCTCAACTACAGGGAACCATCAAACTTAAAATAGGATGCTTGGATAAGTACAGAGGTTTGACAGACAACCACGAGCTAGGGCAGGGTTGAACCATGAGGTTCATTTCCTATGTGAGGCCACTACTTCAAGACTGGGAGAGGTGTTTGTTTTATCTAATGCAGAGAAAACAACACAGAGAGCCAAGCAAAATGAAGAAAGAGGAATATGTTCCAAACTAAAGAACAAGAAAAAAAAAATCTCAGAAAAAATCCTTAATGAAATGGAGATAATTGACTTGCCTGATAAAGAGTTCAAAATAAGGGTCATAAAAATGCTCACCAGGGCTTCCCTGGTGGTGCAGTGGTTGAGAGTCTGCCTGCCGATGCAGGGGACACGGGTTCGTGCCCTGGTCCGGGAAGATCCCACATGCCACGGAGCGGCTGGGCCCGTGAGCCATGGCTGCTGAGCCTGCGTGTCCGGAGCCTGTGCTCCGCAACGAGAGAGGCCACAACAGTGAGAGGCCCACGTACCGCAAAAAAAAAAAAAAAAAAAAAAAAAAAAAAAAAAATGCTCACCAAACTCAGAAGAAAAAAGAATGAATATAGTGACAACTTCAACGAAGACAGAAAATATAAGAAAGTACTAAATAGAAGTCACAGAACTGAAGAATACAATAACTGAACTGAAATACACTAGAGGGGTTCAACAGCAGACTAGATGAAGCAAAGAAAAGATCAGTGAACTCAGGGTAGTGGAACTCACAATCAGAGGAGCAAAAACAAAACAAAAATATTGAAAGAAAGTGGAGACTGCTTAAAAGACTTATGGGACAGCAAACAGACCAACATTCGCATTACAGGGGTCTGAAAAGGAGAAGAGAAAGGAGCAGAAAACTTAATTGAAGAAATAATGGCTGAAAATATCCCTAACATGAGGAGAGAAACAGACATCTGGATCCAGGGAGCCCAGAGAGTTCCAAAAGAGAGTAGCCCAAAGAGATCCACAGGAACACATATTATAGTTAAAGTGTCAAAAGTTAAAGACAAGGAGAGAATCTTAAAAGCAGCAAGAGGAAAACAACTAGTTACATACAAGGAAACCCTATAAGGCTATGAGTTGGTTTTTCGCAGCAAGAAGAAAACAACTAGTTACATACAAGGAAACCCCTATAAGTTGATTTTTCAGCAGAAAAATTGTAGACTGGAAGGGAGCAGCATGGTATATTCAAAGTACTGAAAGAAAAAAACTTCCAGCCAGGAGTACTCTACCAGGCATCATTTTCATCAAGAATTATAGAAGAGATAAAGAGTTTTCCAGACAAGCAAAGCTAAGGGAGTTTATCACCACTAAACTTGCCTTACAAGAAATAAAAGAAAGGTACTTTTTTTTGAAGTGAAAAAAAGAAAACGGTGCTGGACTTCCCTGGTGGCACAGTGGATAAGAATCTGCCTGTCAATGCAGTTAACATGGGTTCTATTCCTGGTCCGGGAAGATCCCACATGCTGTGGAGCAACTAAGCCGTGCACCATAACTAATGAGCCTGCGCTCTAGAGCCCATGAGCCACAACTACTGAGCCCACGTGCCACAACTACTGAAGCCCATGTGCCTAGAGCCCGTGCTCTGCAACGAGAGAAGCCACCGCAAGGAGAAGCCCGTGCACCACAACGAAGAGTAGCCCCTGCTCACCACAACTAGAGAAAGCCCGTGCACAGCAACGAAGACCCAACATAGCCAAAAATTAAAAAAAATAAAATAATTTAAAAAATGGTGCTAATTAGTAACAAGAAAACATATGAAAGTATAAATCTCACTGGTATTGGCAAATATATAGTAAAGATGGTGAATTAATCACTTATAAAGCTAGTATGAAAGCTAAAAGACGAAAGTGGTAAAACTAACTGTAATAATTAGTTAAGATATATACGAGATAAAAGATGTAAAATGTGACATCAAAAGCAAAACATGGCAGGAAACAGCAAAAATGTAGAGCTTTAGAATGCATTCAAGCTTAAGTTCTTATCAAGTTAAAATTGACTCAGTATAATTTGTTATATGTAAGCCTCATGGTACTCACAAAGCAATAACCCATAAAAGATAGACCAAAGACAAACAGAAAGGAATCTAAGCATATCATGAAAGAAAGTCATCACACCATAAAGAGAACATGAGAAGAAGAAACAGAGAACTACAGCAACAATCAGAAAACAGTTAACAAAATGGCAATAAGTACATGCCTATCAACAATTTAAATGTAAATGGACTAAATTCTCCAATCAAAAGACACAGAGTGGCTAAGTGGATAAGAAAACAAGACATACCTATAATGTTGCATATAAAAAACTCACTTACTATAAAGACACGCCCAGACTAAAAGTCAAAGGATGGAAAAAGATTTCATGCAAATGGAAACAAAAGGAAAGCTGGGTTAGTTATACTTGTGTCAGACAAAAGACTTTATAATAAAGACTGTAATAAGAGAGAAAGAAGGGCATTACAGAATGATATAGAGACCAATCCAACAGGAGGCCATATCATTTGTAAATACTTATGCACATAAATATATAAAGCAAATATTACCAGACTTAAATGTACAAATAGGCAGCAATACAATAATAGTAAGATACTTAGGTAACACACTTTCATCAATGAATAGATCATCCAGACAGAAAATCATCAATAAGGAAACATCAGCCTTAAATGACATGTTAGATCAGATGAACTTAACAGATACATACAAAACATTCTATCCAAAAGCAACAAAATACACATTCTTCACAAGTGCATGCGAAACTTTCCCCAAGATAGATCATACGTTAGGCTATAAAACAAGTCAATATACTTAAGAAAGTTGAAATCATATCAACCATCTCTTCTGAGCACAACTGTATGAAACTATAAATTGATTACAAGAAGAAAACTGGAAAATTCTCAAATATGTAGTGATTAAACAACATGCTACTGAACAACTAATGTGTCAAAGAAGAAATAAAGGGAAGTAAAAAACATACCTTGAGACAAATCAAAATGGAAATACAACATACCAAAACTTAGAGGATACAGTGAAAACTGTTATAAGGGGAAAATTCATAGCAATAAATGTCTATATCAAAATCCAAGAAAAACCTCAAATAAACAACCTAACTTTACTCCACCAGCAATGAGAGAAAGCAGAACAAATGAAACCCAAAAGTAGTAGAAGGAAGGAAACAAGAAAGATCAGAGTGGAAATAAATGAAAAAGAGACTAAAAAGACAATGAAAAGTCAGTGAAACTAAGAACTGGTTCTTTGAAAAGATGAACAAACTTGACAAACCTGTAGCTATACTCCCAAACGGGAGAGAGAGAGAGAGGGAGACAGAGCTCAAATAAAATCAGAAGAGAAAGAAAACACAGTAATGGTGATACTACGGAAACACGAGGGATTATAGGAGACACTATGAACAATATACACCAACAGGCCTGACAACCTAGAGGAGAGTGGACAAATTCCTAGAAACATACAACCGACCAAGGCTCGGATTATGAAAACAAGAAAATCCGAACAGTGTAATTACTAGTAAGGAGGTTGAAGCAGTAATGAAACACCTCCCAACAAACAAAAGCCCAGGACCAGACAGGTTTACTGGTGAATCCTGTCAAGCATCTGAAAAGAACTAATACTCATCCTTCTCAAACTCTTCTAAACAATAGGAGAGGAAGATGCATCCAAACTAATTTTGAGGTCAGCATTACTCCCAAACAACAAAACCAGACAAGGATGCCACAAGAAAAGAAAATTACAGGCCAATATTCCTGATGACTATAGATGAAAAAATCCTCAACAAAATATGAGCAAACTGAATTCAACAATAAAGTGAAAGGATCACAAACCAAGATCAGGTGGGATTTATTCCAGGGATGCAAGAATGGTTCAACATCTGCAAATCAATCTACATGATACACCAAATTAACAGAAGGAAGGGTAAAAAAACATATGATCATTTGAATAGATATGGAAAAATCATTTGACAAAATCCAACATCCATTTATTATAAAAACTCTCAACAAAGTGGGTATAGAGGAAACATACCTCAACATAATAAGGGCCATATATAACAAGTCTACAGCTAACATCATACTCAATAGTGAAAAGCTGAAAGCTTTTCCTCTAAGACCAAGAACAAGAAAAGGGTACCCACTCCTGCTACTTTTATTCAATGTAGCACTGGAAGTCCTAGCCAGAGCAATTAGGCAAGAGAAAGAAAGAAAAGCCATCCAAATTTGAAATGAAGAAGTAAAACTGTCACTATGTGCAGATGATATAATATTATATATAGAAAACCCTAAAGAATCCACCAAAGAACTGTGAGAAAACTAATAAACTCAGTAAAAATGCAAGATACAAAATCAATATACAAAAATCTGTTGCATTTCTGTACAGTAACAATGAACTAACAGAGAAATTAACAACCCCATTTACAACTGCATCAAGAATGAAATAAAATACTTGGGAATAAATTTAAACAAAGAGGTGAAAGATCTGTGCACCGAAAACCACAGGACACTGATGAATGGAATTGAAGATACATATAAATGGAGGTATTTCATTCTCATGGACTGGAATAATTAATGTTGTTAAAATGTCCATACTACCCAAAGCAATCTACAGATTAAATGAAATCCCTATCAAAATTCCAATGGCATTTTCCACATAAATAAAACAAATAATCCTAAAATTTGTATGGAATTATAAAAGATCCAAATAATCAAAGCAAACTTGGGCAAGAAGAACAAAACTGGAGCATCACACTACCTCATTTCAAAATATACTACAAAACTACAATAATCAAAACAGTATGATTGTCATAAAAACAGACACACAGATCAGTGGAACAGAATAGGGCCCAGAAATAAATCCACACATATATGGTCAATTGATTTATAACAAAGGAACCAAGAATATACAATGGGGAAAGGACAGTCTCTTCGATAAAGGGTGTTGTGAAGAATGGACAGCTTCATGCGAAAAAATGAAACTGGACCACTGTCTTACATCACACACAAAAACCAACTCAAAATGGGTTAAAGACTTGAATGTAAGACCTGCAACTGTAAAACTTCTAGCTTCTAGGCTGTGAGCTCCTTGACATTGGTCTTGGCAATGAATTCTTTTGGCTGTGACACCAAAAGCAAACCAACAAAATAAAATAAACAAGTAAGCTACATCAAACTAAAAAGTTTCTGCACAGCAAAGGAAACCATCAACAAAATAAAAAGGCAACCTATCGAATAAGAGAAAATATTTGCAAATTATATAGCTGATAAGGGGTTAATATTAAAAATATATAAAGAACTCATAAAACTCAACAGCAAGAAAACAAACAAAAAATGGCAGAGGATCTTAATAGACCTTTTCCCAAGAAGACATACAAATGGCCAACAGGTACATGAAAAGATGCTGAACATCACTAATTATCAGGGAAATGAAAATCAAAACCACAGTGAGACACCTCACACCATCAACAAGACAAGAAATAACAAATGTTGGCGAGGATGTGAAGAAAAGGGAACCCTTGTGTGCTGTGAAATGTAAATTAGTGCAGCGCTATGGAACACAGCAGGGAGTTCCTTAAAAAATTTCAAATAGAACCACCATATGATCTAGCAGTTCCACTTCTGGGTGTTTATCAAAAGAAAAAGCAGCATCTCAAAAAGATGTACGCGCCCCCATGTTCACTGTGCATTAATTATAACAGCCAAGATATGGAAACAACCTAAATTTCCATCAGTGGATGAACAGGTAAAGAAAATGTTGTATATATACACAATGGAGTATTATACAGCTAAAAAAAGAATGAAACCTTGCCATTTGCGACAACATGGATGGACCCTGAGGGCATTATGTAGATGAGTAAGTCAGAGAAAGGCAAATCCTGTATGATCTCACTTACACATGGAATTTAAAACCTACCACCACCACCACCAAACCCCAAAACTGAGAGATCATGGATACAGAGAACGTATGGGTATTTGCCAGAGGAGGGTAGGGAGTGGGTGAAATGGGTTAAGGGGGTCAAATACTACAAACTTCCAATTATAAAATAAATAAGTCCTGGGGTGTAATGTAGGGCATGGTAATTATAGTTTATAATACTGTACTGCATATTTGAAAGTTGCTAAGAGAGCAGATCTTAGAAGTTCTCATCACAAGAAAAAAAGTGTAACCATATATGGTGACAGATGTTAAGCAGACTTCTTGTGATCATTTTGCAACACATATGAACAGCAAATCACGAAGTACACCTGAAACTAATATAACGTTAGTGTAATGTTATATGTCAGTTATAGCTAAACAAAGGGGGGGAGGGAAAAAAGAGGTAGAAAAGGAAAAAGAAAGAAAAGACACAAGTTGCAAATGTAGTGATTTGAGAAAAGGCCAGTCTCTTTTCTTTGGGGGAGACGGGCAAAGCGACTATTTTATTTAGTTATCTATCTATTTATTTAAGTGGAAGTATAGTTGACTTACAGTATTGTGTTAAAGTGATTCAGATATATACATTTTTTCAGATTATTTTCCTGTACACGTTATTACAAATAACCTGTGAGTCTGTTTCTCTGTCTGTGAGTCTGTTTCTCTTCTGTATACAGATTCATTTGTATTATGTTTTAGGTTTCACATATACAATATTTGTGTTTTTCTGTCTGACTTACTTCACTTTTAGTCTGATAATCTCTAGGTCCGTCCATGTTGCTGCAAATGGCAATATTTCATTCTTTCTTTATGGCTACATCATATACATATATATGTATGTCACATCTCCTTAAACTAATTGTTGGTGGGCACTTGGGTCGTCTCCACGTCTTGGCCAGTATAAACAGTGCTGCTATGAATACTGGGGTGCATGTATCCTTTTGAATTAGAGTTTTCATCGTTTCTGGATATGTGCCCAGGAGTGGGGTTGCAGGATCGTATCATACGGTAGCTCTATTTTCAGTTTTTTAAGGAACCTCCAGACTGTTCTCTGTAGTGGCTGTACCAATTTACATTCCCATCAGCAGTGTACCAGGGATCCCTTTTCTCTACATCCTCATTTGTTACCTTTTGTCTTCTTGATAAAAGCCATTCTAACAGGTCTGAGGTGAAATCTTGTTGTGGTTCCGATTTGTATTTCCCTGATGATTAGCAATATTCAGCATCTTTTCATTTATCTGTTGGCCATTTGTATGTCTCCTTTTGAGAAATGTCTTCTCAGGTCTTGTGTCTGTTTTTATTATTTTGGCTATGCTGGGTCTTAGTTGTGGCATGCAGGATCTTTAGTTGCAGCATGCAGACTTCTTAGTTGTGGCATGTGGGCTTCTTAGTTGTGGCAGGAATGTGGGATCTAGTTCCCCAACCAGGGATTGAACCTGGACCCCCTTGGAATCTTACCCACTGGACCACCAGGGAAGTCCCCTCTTTGTCTTTTTTTTTTTTTTTCTTTTTTTGTGGTTCGCGGGCCTCTCACTGTTGTGGCCTCTTCCATTGCAGAGCACAGGCTCTGGACGCGCAGGCTCAGCGTCCATGGCTCACGGGCCTAGCCGCTCCGCGGCACGTGGGATCCTCCCGGACCGGGGCACGAACCTGTGTCCCCTGCATCGGCAGGCGGACTCTCAACCACTGCGCCACCAGGGAAGCCCCCTCTCTATTTTTAAAATTAGTTGTTTTCTTGGTATTGTGTTGTTAGAGTTCCTTATAATATTTTCAATATCAGGTGTATGGTTTGCAAATACTTTCTCTCATTCTGTAGGTTCTCTCTTCACTCTGTTGACTGTTTCCTACTAGGAGCTTTTTAGTTTGATTCAATTCTATTTGTCTGTTTTTGTTTTTGTTGCATGTGCTTTTGGGATATATTCCCCCACCCCCACAAATCAATGTCAAGAAGCTTGTTCCCTATGTTTTCTTCTAGTAGTTTTATAGTTTCAGGTCTTACATTTAAGTCTTCAATCCATTTTGAGTTGATTTTTTATATGGAGTGAGATAATGGTCCCATTTCATTCTTCTGCATATGGATAACCAGTTTTTCCAACACCTTTTATTATTTTTTTCCAACACCCTTTATTGAAGAGACTGTCCTTTCCTCATGTGTGTTCTTGGCACCTTTGAAAAAGATCAGTTGACCAGGGACTTCACTGGTGGCGCAGTGGTTAAGAATCTGCCTGCCAATGCAGCAGACATGGGTTAGAGCCCTGGTCCGGGAATATCCCACATGCTGCGGGGCAATGAAGCCCATGCGCCATAACTGCTGAGCCTGTGCTCTAGAGCCTGCGTGCCACAACTACTGAGCCCGCATGCCACAACTACTGAAGCCCGCACGCCTAGAGCCTGTGTTCCACAACAAAAGAAGCCACCACAATGAGAAGCCTTCACACCACAATGAAGAGCAGCCCCTGCACGCAACAACAAAGACCCACACAGCCAAAAAAAAAAAAAAAAAGATCAATTGACCATAAATGTATGGATTTATTTCTGGGTTCTCCACTCTGTTCCCTTAGTATATATGTCTGTTTTTATGCCAGTACTATGCTGTTTTATCATAGCTGTGTAGTATGTTTTGAAATCAGGTAGTGTGATGCCTCCAGCTTTGTTTTTGTTCATTAACACTGCTGCATGTTCTTTTCTAGTACCATATGAATTGTAGAATTGTTCTTCTATTGTTGTACAAATGTCACTGGAACTTTGATAGTTATTGCACTGACTCTGTAGATCGCTTTGAGTAGCATGGATATTTTAACAATATTCTTCCAACGCATGAAGACGGGGTATCTTTCCATTTCCTTCTGTCCTCTTCAAATTCTTTCTTTAAGATTTTATATATTTCAGTGGTGGTGTTAGAGTGTAGGAATGCAGCTAAGTTTTGTAGGTTCACTTTGTATCCTGCAACTTTCTGAAATTCATTTATTCTTTCTAACAGTTTTTTGTGGTCTTTAAGGGTTTTCTATATGTAATATTATGCCATTTGCAAAGAAAAAAGTTTACTTCTTCCTTTCTGGTTTGGATACTTCTTCTTTGCTTTTCTTGCCTAATTATTCTGGCTAAGACTTCCACTTGAATAAAAGTGGCAAGAGTCGGGCATCCTTGTCTTGTTCCTGATCTTAGAGGAAAAGCTTTCACCTTTTTACCATTGAGTATTATTGTTCGCTGTGGACTTGTCATACATAGCCCTTATTATGTTGAGGTACATTCCTTCTACACCTAACTTGATAAGAGCTTTTTTGTTGAATCATGAAAGGCTGTTCAGTTTTGTCAAATGCTTTTCTGTATCTATTGAGTTGATCATATAACTTTTATCCTTTATTCTTTTAATGTGGTATATGACATTTATAGATTTGCATGTCAAACCATCCTTGCATCCTAGGCATAAACCCCACTTGATCATGGTGTATGATCATTTTAATGTGTTGTTGAATTCAGTTTGCCAGTATTTTGTTGAGGATTTCTGTATCTATGTTTATCAGAGATCTTGGCTTATAATTTTCTTCTCTTATAGTGTCCTTATCTGACTTTGGAACAAGAGTAATGCTGGTCTCATAAAATGAATTTGCGAGTATTCCCTCCTCTTCACTTTTTGGGAAGAGTTTGAGAATAATTTGAATTCATTCTTTCACTGGTAGAATTCAACTGTGAATTCATTAGGTCTTGGACTTTTCTTTTTTGGGAGGTTTCTGATTACTGATTCTATCTCCTTACTTGTTATTGGTCTATTCAGGTTTCCTGTTCAGTCTTGGTAGGTTGTATGTTTCTAGGAATGTATCCATTCTTCTAGGTTATCCAATTTGTTGGCATATAAATATTTACAGTAGTCTTACATGATCTTTTGTGCTTCTGTATCAGTTGTAATGCTTCCTCTTCAATTATAATTTTACTTGAGTCTTCTCTTTTTCTTAGTCCAGCTAAATGTTTGTCAATTTTGTTTATCTTTTCAAAAAAAACACATCTCTTAGTTTCACTGATCTTTTCTAGTCTTATTTCATTTATTTCTGCTCTGATCTTTATCACCTCCTTCCTTCTGCTAACTTCAGGTTTAGTCTGCTTTTTTACTTTTTTGAGGTGTAAAGTTAGGTTATTTGAGGTCTTTCTTTTTTTCTTAATGTAGGCATTTATTGCTATAAACTTCCTTCTTAGAACTGATTTTCCTTCATTGTATAAGTTTTGGCATGTTTCCATTCTTATTTGTCTCAAGATACTTTCTGGTTTCCCTTTTGATTTCTTCTTTGACTAATTGGTTATTCAGGAGTATTTTTTACTTCCCACACATTTGTGAATTTTCCTTCTGTTATTGATTTCTAGTTTCACACCACTGTGGTCAGAAAAGATACTTGATATAACTCAATCTTTTAAAATTTAGTAAGACTTTTTTGTAGCCTAAAATATGATCTTAGGGAAAGTTCCACGTGCACTTGAAAATAATGTGTATCCTGTTGCTATTGGATGGAATGATCTGCATGATCTGTATAGGTCTGTTAGTTCCACTTGGTCTACATGTTGTTTAAGGCTGGTATTTCCTTTATTGACTTTCTGTATGTATGATGTATGCATTGATGAAAGTGGGGTAGTAAAGAAACCTACTGTTATTGTAGTACTGTTTATTTCTCCATTTAAGTCTGATAATATTTGCTTTATATATTTAGGTGCTCTTACATGTTGGGGTGTATAAATACTTAAAACTGTTATATCCTCTGTTGGATTGATCTCTGTATCATTCTGCAATGTCCTTCTTTCTCTTTTATTAGTTTTTATTTTAAAGTCTTTTGTCTGACATAAGGATAGCTAACCCAGCTTTCTTTTTGTTTCCATTTGCATGGAATATCTTTTTCCATCCCTTCACTTTTAGGCTATGTGTGTCCTTAAAGCTAAAACAAGTCTCCTGTAGGCAGCATACTGTACAATCTTGTTTGTAGTCATTTAGCCACTCTGTGTCTTTTGGTTGGTGATTTTGATCCATTTACATTTAAAGTAATTATTTATAGGTAAGGACATACTATTGCCATTTTGTTCATTTGTTTCTGACTGTTTTGTAGTTCTGTTGTCTCTTTCTTCCTTTCTTGCTGTCTTCCTTTTTCAGTGGATGATTTTTTTGTAGTGATGTACTTTGATTCCTTTCTCTTTCTCTTTTGTGTATCTACTACAGGTTTCTTATTTTTGGTTATCATGAGGCTTACATGAAACATCTTATAGTTATAAAAGTCTATTTGAAGTTGACAACAGCTTAAATTTGACTGCATACAAAATCTGTTATGTTTTAACTTTTCCTCCTGTCACATTTTATGTTGTCACAATTTATAACTCATGGATTGTGTATTCACTATAAAATTATTGTAGTTACAGTTAAATTCTTTTAACTTTTATAGCAGAGTTAAAAGTGATTTATGCATCATTCTTATAGTATTAAAATATTCTGAACTTGACTATATTCTTACTTTTACAGTGAGTTTTATAATTCCTATGTTTTTATGTTAGTTGGCATCCTTTAAGGAAAGGTTGAAGAACTCTCTTTAGCATTTCTTGTAAGGCAGGTCTAGTGATGATGAACTCCCACAGATTTTGTCTGGGAAAGTTTTTATCTCTCCTTTATTTCTGAACTATAGCCTTGCCAAGCATAGCATTTTTGGTTGACAGTTTTTTCTTTCAGCAGTTTGAATATATCATGCCACTTTTTCCTGGTCTGCAAAGTGTATGCTAAGAAATACAGTGCTGGTCTTGTAAGAGTTCCCTTGTATGTGATGAGTTGGTTTTCTCCTGCTGATTTCAAAATTGTCTTTGACTTGAGAATTTGATTGTAATGTGCTATGGTGAAGATCTCTTAATATTTTTATCTATTTGAGGTTCCTTGGGCTACATGGATCTGGATGTTCATTTCCTTCTCCAGATTAGGGAAGTTTTCTGTCATTCTTTCTTTCAATAAGTTTTCTGCCCTTTTCTCTTTCTTTGTTCCCTCTGGGACTCCCATAATGCATATATTGTTTATTTTCATGGTCTTCTGTAAGTCCTGGAGGCTTTTCATTCTTTTTTTCTCTGATTGGGTAATTTCAATTGACCTGTTTTCATGGTCACTGATTCTTTCTTTTGTTTAATTGCTCTGTTGTTGAAGCTTTCTATAGAATTTTTCAGTGCAGTAATTTTGTTCTTTTGTTTTAGAATTTCTGTTTGGTTCATTTTTATGATTTCTCTTTGTTGAACTTCTCATTTTCTTCATGTATTGTTTCCCTGATTTTGCTTAGTTGTCTGTGCTCTTTTGTAGCTCACTGAGATCCTTTAAGATGATTATTTTGAATTCTTTGGCAGGCAATTTCACAGATCTCAATTTCTTTAGGGTAAGTTATTGGTGTTTTATTTTGTTCCTTTGACTGTGTCATGCTTCCCTGATTATTTGTGATTCTTGTCACATTGCATTGGTGTTTCTGCCTCTGAAGAAGTAAGCATTTATTTGTCTTTACAGATTGGCTTTGGAAGGGAAATCCTTTCAACAGTCTCCTTATTCAGAGATTTTGGACAGGTTGTATAGTGGGGGTCTGTGAGCAGGTTTACTGCTGGAGTACTTGGGTAGGCTGCTCAGGTACCTGGGCCAGCAGGTGAGTGAGGCCTGTGCCTGGGTCCATGGGCACTGATGGTAATACGTGGGTCTTGAGCCTGATCCTGTAGGGACTGGCCTAGTGCTGGGATGGGCCTGTGGTACCTAAAACCTGAATCTGCAAGGGTGAGTCTGGATCCTGGGTCTCTGGGGGTTGGCCAGTGTTGAGGTCTACTGGGGTTTCTTGGAACCTGGGTTTCCAGGGTTAGTTTGGCACTGGGATGAGTCTGAGGCCACAGGGGCTGGCTTGGTGCTGGGTGAGTCTGCAGGATGGGTCGGCAATATCCTACCTGGAGTCTGGGGTTGCAGGGGCTGGCCTGGTGCTGGGGTGAGCCTGGAACTCGAATATAGGGGTGAGTCTGGAGCCTGGGGACATGGGGGCTGAACTGGTGCTGAGGTGGGCCCAAAGGTTGGGTCTTCTGGTGCTGCCCTGGAATCCTTAGCTCTTGTGAAGGTATTTTTGTTCATGGATAGTTGTTCAATTGGTATTTCTGTTAGGGGATGAGCAATGGAAACTTGTATCTCACCATCTTGCTGCCATCACTCTCTTATGGCTGAATTTTAAAATTACCATGTAAATCTTATATTTCTAGTTATGTTGGACTTTTTGGATGGGCTTTCTAATTTTCATATCTTGTCTCTATATTATATTACTTCAATTTTGGGGTTCTTTTTGGGAGGTCTACCTAGCTTTATCTTGTGAACATTTTTTTTTCCTGCTATCATAATTTTGATTTTCCAGAGCATGTTTCTTTTATAAAAAGTACCACTCTGTTCATGTTCTATGAATTTCATTTTTTCTCTTATCTCTGAGGCTACTAGTAACAGTTATTTGTTGTTTTTGCTGAAGGTTTCTTCTCCCTGAATTCTGTTTCATCCAAGTTACTTTCCCCCCACTTCTATCTGTTTGGTCTCTATCTTTTATGTAAGAAGCTTTACTTAGGTATTTACTGATCCTTTGTTCTCTGTTCATATTTAAGAGTAGATGCTAAAAAGCTGACTGGAAGTTCTGGCTTATGGGTTTGCTGACTCTGAGCTTTACTATAAAATGATCTGCCTGGGTTCTTTCCTTGGGGCTGAGCCAACGTCAGATTTTCAGGTCTTTATTCTTGGGCTGGCCAGATTCTCCAGAAAAGCATCTTTTTGTCTCCTGCCTAGAGGTTCAGGACAGGTTGCTAAGATTCTGAAAGTGGATTAAGGAATGAAGACTGGGCATCTTAGCTTTCAGTTAAGCATACACTCATTTCATCTGTTTTCCATATGGCAGCCCTACCTTCAATTGTGCCCAGTGCTCCCCAGTCCAGAGGCCCTCTATTTTATACTCTTGAGGGAATAAAGCACCAGTCTCCTGCCTGGGTAGAGGAGATGATCTGGAGATCAGCTGTTTCCTTAAAGAAACTTTCTATAAACTCTCCTCATTTTTGGTTCTATCTTTATCCCACCCCTACTTCCAGTGTTCCTGGTACCCCAAAGTCCTGAATGTTTGGAGGTTTTTGCGATATATCCAGTTGCTTCTTTGTCTTTTCCTATGGTGGCTTAGGTTTCAGGTAGTGTGCTAAATTTATTTACTTTCTGGTTTCCAAATCCTTATTTTTTTCTCCTTTTTTCCTTCATTATTATGGGTTTATTCCTTAAAAAAATCTCTGGGGCTTCTCTGGTGGCGCAGTGGTTGGGAGTCCGCCTGCTGAGGCAAGGAACACGGGTTCGTGCCCCGGACCAGGAAGATCCCACATGCCGCGGAGCGGCTAGACCCGTGAGCCATGGCCGCTGAGCCTGTGCGTCCGGAGCCTGTGCCCCGCAACAGAAGAGGCCACAACAGTGAGAGGCCTGCGTACCACAAAAAAAAAAAAAAAAAAAAAAAAAAAAACCAATCTCTGTACTGTCATTTTAGTGGAATTTCAAGAGGGACTAAAAGTACTATATGTGGGTAAGTTGCTATCTTCATTCAGAAGCTTACCCACACTCTACTATGGCCACTGTCATTTAGCAATGTCACTTATAGTAGCAAGTACAGCCATGTCACTAATTCATCATAGAATATGAAGCTAATAGCATTAATTGGTAACAGGGAATAATATTTTTCTGTAAAGAGCCACTGATTCACAGTAATTTAAAACTTCTCAAGAGAAGGTTCTAAGAGACTCTTGGTTAAATTATCATTTGTAGGCCTTAAGCTATACTGAGAAACTCTATATACTTAATGGTTTTAAAAAAATCTCTTTTGAGGAGAAAAAGGTGAAAATAATTAAGTTATGATGATTAATTGTTTTCAAGTAAGTCACACTAAGATCTGTAATGCACCTGTATTCCAAAAGATAAAGTTTACATTACTGCAACAAATTAAACTGTAATACTTGCAAAATTCTTTTGAGAAATCTATTTTTAAAATTGTACCAGCTTGATGTTTAACATTACCATCAAAGAACAGAGGAGACATTCACTGGAGCCAATGAACATGAGGTAATAGAGTTTGGCTGTCATATCACATCTACTCTCAGGGTTTTAGTACTGCCCCACTTTGAAACATGATTTCATGATTTGTGATTGTGAGAAAAACCTTGAGGAGACAGACCTGATTTCTTGATTGTGAGGAAAACCTTGAGGACACAGACTTCATGAGCAGAGGGCTACAATAAATGTGGTAATATGTGGCTCTTTTACCACTGTATCATTACTTTTTAAGTAATAATGTTTTGAATAGTACAAAAAGAAGCAGTAGACTGTCCTCTGGTCTTTAAGGCCTCTTGGTGTCTTGAAACTCCTTCTTACTTATCTTAGGATAATAGAAATTAGGACAATAGGAAGGAAGTACCTCTTGATTTTGGCAATTATCTAATAGGACCTTAGTGAAAGGCAACTTATTTTACTGAGAAATACAAACTAAAGTCAGTTGCATTTTCAGTTAAGAACTAAGATAAAGGAGTCTATAAAATAAATAAAGCTAAAGCATATACTTCAGTTCTTTGTAATAGCTCATAAAAGAGAATCAAAGCTAGAACACAAAGAAAGAGACAAATAAACTGCCTCAATGTTTGCTGAAGTCACATAAGAGCTGCCTTTAAATATAATGTTTGAAAGAATATCGTGTGGTAGATGAATCTGATGTAATTCTGTGAGTATAGCATAAAAAGGATCAATGCACAAAGCAGAGAAAATGTTTTAAGGCTCAGAGCTGGCAAAATAAAATAATATACCTCAGTAGATAGCTATTTGTCCCCGGAAGTTTAGAAGCAGGGGCTACTGGATGGTTAAATACTTATAGGACATGTTCAGATGAAATTTTCTTATTGAAAATAATAGATACTCTCTAAAGTTTTTCCAATGCAGATTTAATTTTTTTTCTTTCCTCTGTTCTTTTTAACAAAGGTAATATTTTCTTAGGTCTAGAAGTAATGACTATTCATTTCAAGAAAACTGGAAAACAGAAAAGCACACAAAAGGAGTAACTATCCAGAGAGAACCAGTGTTAAATTTTTGCTTATATTTGCCACCAATTTTTGGTTTTAAAGCATAATTATATTCATTAAAGATTGTATTTGTACAATTATAGACATAAACAAGATTACCTTTTGGGTTCGTTCTCAGGCTGAATGAAATTAACTTCTGGACCAGAAATGTCTTATCTCTGATATAAACTCCTATAAGCTATTGCAGAAACAAGTTACGGGGAACTTTGTTATTACTTAGGGATTAATTAAATGTACATTCCTTTGTATATTCAGTATACATATTTTAGCACCTACTACCTTCAAGGGCACTGGCCTAGTGTCCTCAGACATAAAGGTGAATGAGATAGTTGCTGGAGAGGACACCTAGTCAGAAGACCAAGGCAGAAGCAGAAAGTGATAAACAGCCAGACCAGAGGGGTGGTTAAAGGACATACCAAAAGAGGGTTGGTTGCAAGAACCTGTCCACAAAAAATAATCTATCCAGAGACACTTTCCATATCTAACCCTGACAGGACCAGGCATAGGAAAGGCTCAAGATCACAATTTTTTACGTAGTATGTTACACAGCACTTATCACACTTCAGTGAGTATATTACTTCTTTCATGAAATACATTGTTTTCTACCCATGTCATTCATAAGCCACAAATCTGATTTCTACTACGTTTTAAATAAGTGTTTGATTTTGATGTATAGATATTCATTACTTTACAACAGTGAGGTTTAACTCTCTTCTGATCACATTCTGCATTTGTAAGATAATGTGAAGCACTGAGAACAAATACTCCGGGTGCCTAGTAAGTGCCAGTAGAAGCCAAGGAGACAAATTAGGCCAATGCCTAATTTTGAGTCTCTTAAGCAATAAGGAATTTCAGGACACCAAGAGAATGCTCTTTTAGGGATTCCATAGCCTAGCTGGTAAGAAGACAGACATGCAAACATGCCGTCTCACATGATAGGCCATACCTTATAGTGATAAACAGTCCAGAATTTGGAGTGATACAGACCTGGACTTGAATCCAAGCTAGGTCACTTTGTAGGTGTGCAATCTCTCAGAGCGTCTGTTTCCTCAACTGTAAAATGGGAACACTGACACCTAAACTCATAGTGATATGAAGATTAAACAAGCCATCACATATGAAACAGTTGTCACCTGGCAAAGAATAAGGCCTCAGCAACATGTTAGCTGTTAGGTAGGAGAAAGGCAACATGCAAGGCAGAAAAGGGGCACAAAAGAAAGCTTTTGACTTAAAAACCTCTTTTGGCAATATTTCTATAAGTAAAGATCCAGTTATGTATCTCGATATGAAAAGTTGATCTGAAGGGTTCTGCTTCTGGTAATGATGAACTAAGTGTTTTGGATTAACCCTCCCACTGAGAAAATCTGCAGTAAAAATCCTTTTTGAAGGCACTGGACTATTAACAGGGCAGTGAAGAACTATGGTATCCAGATGTAGAAGGAAATCCAGAAAGGAAGAGCCTAGCATTTGTGACCATCTTTCCCTTGGGGCATCTGCTGATTTTTGGAAGAAGGGCCTGAGAGGTTGAGAAGTTGAGCTTTCACTTGCTAGTATTCTGTTAATGATTTTTGGGTCTATCTTCATGAGGGATGTTGATCTGTAGTTTTATTTTCTTGTATGTGTCTGTCTGGTTTTGGTATCAAGGTAATGCTGGTTTCATAAAATAAGCTGGAAATTGTTCCCTCCTTTTCTATTTTCTGGAAGAAGTAGTACAGAATTTGATATTTCTTCTTCAGATGTTTGGAAGAATACAGTAGTGAAATTATCTGGGCTGAGAGATTTCTTTTTCAGAAAGTTTTAAACTATGAATTCAATTTTCTTTAATAGATACAAGACTATTAAGGTTATGTATTTCTCCTTGGACAACTTTTGTTAACTTGTGACTTTAATGGAATTGGTCCATTTCATTTAAGTCACCACCACACTTACATGTGTGTATATGTCATTCGTAGTATTCCTTTATCTTTTGAATATCTAATTTCTCTTGATAAATTCTTTTGGACCCAAGGATTATTTAGAATTGTGTTGTTTAATTTCCAGTCATCCTTCTCTTATTGATTTTTACATTAATTCCATTATGGTCAGAGAATATACTTTGTATTATCTCAACTCTTCTTTTTTTTTTTTTTTTTTTTTTTTGCGGTACGTGGGCCTCTCACCACTGTGGCCTCTCCCGCTGTGGAGCACAGGCTCCGGACATGCAGGCCCAGCGGCCATGGCTCACGTGCCCAGCCGCTCTGCGGCACGCGGGATCCTCCCGGACTGGGGCACGAACCCGCATCCCCTGCATCGGCAGGCGGGCTCCCAACCACTGCGCCACCAGAGAAGCCCCTCAACTCTTCTTTTTAAACAGCTTTATTGAGATATATTTTGCATATCATACAATTCATCCATCTAAAATGTATAGTCAAATGATTTTCAGTATATCCACAGAGTTGTATAACCATCACCACAATTAACTTTTATCACATCCAAAAAAGAAACTCCATACCTAGTAGCACTTATACGTCATTCCCTGCCCCACCCCTGCCTCTCCAGGTCCCTCATGGCCTAGGCAACTACTAACGTACCTTCTGTATCTATAGATTTACCTATTTTGGACAACTCATATAAATGTATTCATGCAATATGTAGTCTTTTGTGATTGATGTCTTTTAATCTGCATAATGTTTTCAAGATTCAACTATGTTATAGTATGTAGTACTTCATATTTTTTATTGCTGAATATTAGATTATATGGATATATCACATTTGTTTTTCCATTCATTAATTGATAGACATTTGGGTGTTCCCATATTTTGGCTACTGAAAATAGTGCAGGTCCCGTCCCTATTTTGTCTCTATTTATTCTTTTCTCTTTTGCCCTACCCAGGTACGTGGGGAGTTTCTTGCCTTTTGGGAGGTCTGAGGTCTTCTGCCAGTGTTCAGTGGGTGTTGTGTAGGAGTTGTTCCACGTGTAGATGTATTTCTGATGTGTCTGTGGAGAGGAAGGTGATCTCCGCATCGTACTCTTCCGCCATCTTCCCGCTCTCTCTGAAAATAGTGATGCTATGAAACTTGTATGGGTGTACAAGTTTTTGTGTGGATATGTTTTCATTTCTCTTGGGTATATTCCTAGCAGTGGAATTTCTGGGTTATATGGTGACACTATAACCATTTGAGGAACTGTCAGTGTTTTCCATAGCGGCTGCTGCATTTTACATTCCCAGTAGTAGTGTATGAGGGTTCCCATTTCTCCACATCTTTGCCAACAGTTGTTTATTATCTGACTTTTTATTCATAGCTATCCCAGTGGGTGTAAAGTGGTATCTCACTGTGGTTTTGATTTGCATTTCTTTGATGATAGTGATATCAAGAATCTTGTTAGGAGCTTATTGGCTGTATAGATATCTTCTTTGGAGAAATGTCTATTCAGATCCTTTGCTCATTTAAAAATTGAGTAATCTGTCTTTTTATTATTGAGTTGTGTTATTTATATATT
Source organism: Mesoplodon mirus (assembly GCF_964341445.2). Taxonomy (NCBI): domain Eukaryota; kingdom Metazoa; phylum Chordata; class Mammalia; order Artiodactyla; family Ziphiidae; genus Mesoplodon; species Mesoplodon mirus. Next base: position 3,009,964 of record NC_138982.1, on the reverse strand, counting down.
CTAGATACAAGTTATGTATCAGATATATCATCTAAAAATATTTTCTCCCATGCTGTGTGTTATCCTTCATGTTCTTGATGTTGTTTTTTGAAGCATAAATTTTTAAAATTTTGATGAAGTCCAATTCATTCATTTTTTCTTTTGTTGTTTGTGGTTTTGGTGTCATCTAAGAAACTGCATCTAACCAAGGTCGTGAAAATTTACTCCTATACTTTCTTCTGAAAGTTTTTATAGTTTTAGCTCTTACATTTAGGTCTGTGATCCATTTGAGCTAATTTTTTTATATAACATGAGGTAGGGGTCCAAATTCATTCTTTTGCATGTGGATATCCAGTGTCCAGCACCACTTGCTACAAGACATTTTTCCCCCCATTGAATTGTGTCTTAAGATCCTTGTTGAAAATCAATTACCATAAATGTGAGGATTTACTTCTGGACTCCTAATTCAATTCCATTTATCTGTATGTCTGTCTTTATGCTAGTATTATATGGTCTTTACCTCAGCTTTGTATATTTTGAAATCAGAAAGTATGAGTCCTATAATCTTATTCTTTTTCAAGATTGTTTTGGTTACCCTGATCCTTTTGTTTTTTCATATGAATTCAAGATTAAGTTTTTCCATTATTGCAAAAACAACGACAAAAATGTGGCTGAGATTTTGTTAGGAATCGCTTTGAATCTGCAGATCAGTTTGGGGAGTATTGCCATGCTGACAATATTAAGCCTTCTGATCCATGAACATGGGATATCTTTGTTTCATTTAGATCTTCCTTAGTTTCTTTCAACAATATTTTATAGTTCTCATGGTATAAGTTTTATGCTTCTTTTGTTAAATTTATTCCTAGGTATTTTATTCATTTTGCTGCTATTATAAATGGAATTATTTTCTTAGTTTCATTTTTGGATTTTTCATTGTTCATGCACAGAAACAATTGATTTTTGTAAACTGATATTATGTATTATATCAATCTTGTAAACTGATTTTGTAAATTGAAATTAACCTTTATTAAGTTCTAACAGTTTCTTGGTTGATTTCTTAGGATTTCCTGTATATAATATCATATTTAAATTGATAGTTTTTGGGACTTCCCTGGTGGCACAGTGGTTAAGAATCCACCTGCCAACAGAGGGGACACAGGTTCAAGCCCTGGTCCAGGAAGATCCTACATTACTGCGGAGCAACTAAGCCCATGTGTCACAACTACTGAGTCTGCACTCTAGAGCCTGCAAACCACAACTACTAAGCCTGTGTGCCACAACTACTGAAGTTCACAAGCCTACAGCCCCTGCTCTGCAACGAGAAGTCCACGCACCACAACAAAGAGTAGCCCCTGCTCACCGCAACTAGAGAAAGCCTACACACAGCAATGAAGACCCAACACAGCCAAAAATAAATAAATTACTAAATTTAAAAAGTTACATTAAAAAATAATTTTCCTTCTTCCTTTCCAATTTGTATGTTTTTTATTTCATTTTCTTGCCTGATAATCCTGTCTAGGATCCAGTGTTGAATAGAGCAGACGTCCTTGTCTTTTTCCTGATCTTTGGAAAATAGCATTCAAACTTTCACCATTAACTAGTTGTTAGCTGTAGGTTTTTCATAGATATGCTTTATCTGGTCAAAGAAATTCCTGTCCATGTTTAATCTGTGTTTTTTTTTGTTTGTTTGTTTGTTTTTAAATAATGAAGCAATGTTGAACTTCTTCAAATGCTTTTGCTGAGAATACTGGGATGATCATGTGGTTTTTATCCTTTGTTCCATTAATATGATGTGTTACATTTTTTGGTTTTTAGATGGTAAACTAACCTTGCATTTTTGGGATAAGTCTCACTTAGTCATGGTATATAATCTTTTTCATATTTTGCTAGATTAAGTTTCCTAATTTTGTTGAGTATTTTTGTATCTATATTCATAAAGGATAGTGGTTTACAGTTTTCTTGTAATGTTTTGTCTGGTTTTGGTATGTGGGTAATACTGGCCTTATAAAATGAATTTGGAAGTGTTCCTTTTATTTTTTCAAAGAGCTTGTAAAAAACTGTTATTTTTTAAAAGTGTTTGGTAGCATCCTTTAGTGAAGCCACCTCAGCCTGGGACTGTTTTTCTTATTCAGATTTTTTATTTCTTCTTGAACCAGTTCAGTAGTTTGGCTCTCTCTAGGAATTTGTTCATTTTGTCTGTTACCTAATTTGTTAGCATAAAGTTGTTATATATATAATATATATATATACTATAATCCTTTTCATTCCTTTATGGTCAGTAGTCATGTTCCCTCTTAATTCTGACCTTAATAATTTGTATGTTCTCTTTTTTTTCTTCATCAGTATAGCTAAAGCCTTATCAACATTACTGATATTTTCAAAAGAACTGACTTTTGGCTCCATTGACTTTCTCTACTGTTTTCCTATTCTCTCACTTATCAATTTTAATCTTTATTTTTTTTTCTGTTTGCTATACTTCATTTGCTCTTGTTTCCCAGTGTCTAAAAGTGGAAGGTTAGGTTACTGATTTAAGACATTGCTTCTTTTTCAGTAGATGGATGTACAGCTTCATCCCGTAAGTCTTGGTATACTATGTTTTCCTTTTTGTTCATCTTAAAGTTTTGGTATGTTGTTCCTTCATTTTCATTCATTTCAAATTATTTCCTTATTTCCTTTAGGTATGCTTCTTTGATCCATTGGTTGGTTAATTAAGCAGTGCATCGTTTCTGCATATTTGTGAATCCTCAAATTTCTTTCTGTTAATTTTATTCCATTGTGGTCAGAGAACATAATTTGTGTAATTTCAGTTTTTATATTTTTTGAGGCTATTATATGGCCTACCACATACTCTATCCTGGAGAATGTTCCATGTGCGCTTGAGAAGAATATATTGATATATTCGGCTGTTCTTAGATAGGGAGCTCTATAGATATGTGTTAGGTCCAGTTGATTTATAGTTTTGTTTATAGTGTTGTTCATGACTTTTATTTCCTTGTTATCTTCTTCCTGACTGTCCATCACTGAAAGTGGTGTACTGAAGTCTCCAAATATTGTTGAATTATTTACTTCTCCTTGCAATTCTGTCAGTTTTTGTTTCATGTATTTTTAGGGTTCTGTGTTGTTACATGCATATATGTTTATAATTGTAATGTCTTTCTGTTGGATTGACCCTTTTATGAAATAGAATGTCCTTGTCTCTAGTAACAATTTTTGTTTTGAAGTCTATGTCTTCTGATATTTATATAGCCACTCCAGGTTTCTTAGGATGGTTGTTTGCATGGCATATCTTGATCCTTCCTTTTCCTTTTTTCCCCCCTTGTATCTTTAAATCTAATCTGTGTCCCATATAGACAGCACAGAATTGTATCCAGAAAACGTTTTTTTTTTGATCCAGTCTGAAAATCTCTGCGTTTTGATGAAACGATTAATCCATTCACATTTATTGTTATTATTGTTATAGTCGGACTTATGTCTGCCATTTTACTTTTTGTTTTTTATGTGTCTTGGAGTTTTTCCTCTATTTTTCCTTTACTGCTTTCTTTTACATTTAAGTGAATATTTTCTAAGTGGGACACTTTAACTCTTTTAATGATTTTTTTTACTATGTATTTTTGAATTAATTTCCTGCTGGTTGCTCTAGGGCTTACCATATACATTTTAACTTCTTAGAATTACTTCAGATTTATACTTAATGCCTGTGAGATACTGAAACGTTACTCCTATATAACTATTCCCTCATCCCTTTTTTATGCTATTGTTATTATATATATCACATCTCTATATACTACAAACCCAACAATACATTGTCCTAATTATTATAGTATATAATTTATGTTTTTTAAAGAAGCTGATAGAAGAAAGGTGAGCAAGTATATATTCATGTTTCTTATATAAAGCTTCTTTATTAGAATTCATATGATTTGTTCCTATGGGATAATAGGAGGAAAAGATGGGAAGTATTTGAGGAAAGCTTTTTCACAATTAACATGAAAGATAAAAGATTGAAATTGAGAGGGTTAACAGAACACCAAAAAGGCAAGAAACAGAAAAATGCACAGCCTTCAGACCTTCGGAAATTTAGGTAATTAAAGCCATCTAAACATTCAAAATAATGGATTAATGGTAAATTATAAACAAGCATACTTACTGGCATAGAAATATACCCTTATGTAAAGAAGTGTATCACAAAACTGTACACTAAATTATACAATGATTTCTCACTTGGTGCAGAGAGAAAGAGAGAGGAGGAGGAGGAGTGAAAGGAGGGGATGGAGGGGAATGAGGAGGGAGGAGGAGGAGGAGGTAGGAGGACATATACCAAAATGTTAACTATGGGTCAAAGAATTATGAATGAATTTTATATTAAGGTTTCTGAATGTATATATTTAAAAATTTTAATACTTAATGTATATTTGTGATAAAATGATAAACTTAAAAAATTAATCCGGCAGAAATGAGCAAAAAACATGAAAAGGCAAGTCACTTAAGATGAAATAAAAATGGCCAAAAATGTATGGAAAAAATTCAGCTTTGGGACTTCCCTGGTGGCACAGTGGTTAAGAATCCTGCTGCTAATGCAGGGGACACGGGTTCAATCTCTGGTCTGGGAAAATCCCATGTTGCTTAGAGCAACTAAGCCTCTGTGTCACAACTACTGAGACTGTGCACCACAACTACTGAAGCCTGCATGCCCTAGAGCCTGCGTGCTGCAACTACTGAAGCCCACGTGCTCTAGGGCCCATGTGCCACAACTACTGAGCCAGTGTGCTGCAACTACTGAAGCCCGCACACTCTAGGGCCCATGCGCCGCAACTACTGAAGCCTGCACGCTGCAACTACTGAGCCTGCATGCAGCAACTACTGAAGCCCACACGCCTAGAGCCCATGCTCCACAACAAGAGAAGCTATCACAATGAGAAGCCCGCGCAGTGCAACAAAGAGTAGCCCCAGCTCGCCACAACTAGAGAAAGCCTGCATACAGCAACGAAGACCCAAAGCAGCCAAAAAAAAATTCAGTATGTCTTAAAAAAAAATTTCAGCCTCACTAGCAATCAAAGAAATGCAAAAAACATAATACTGAATTCTTTACTTATCAAATTTGAAAATATTTTTAAGAGGAAGATACCTAGTGTGAATAAGGGTTATAGGAAATATGCTCAATACTTTGTTGATAAAGATATAAAATGATAGTTTTTCTGAAAATCAATTTAATAGTTTTTATAAATGCTCTTAAAAATGTCTACACCCTTTATCCTAGCAGTTCCTTTCCTGGGGAATTTATTTTAAGGAAAAATATAGTGGATGTTGCAACTATTTAGCTAAAACTACTAGAGGATATTAGGAGATAATATTCCAAAGGATTAAATCTAATCCTATGGAATTAATTAACCTACATGTCCAAAGAGAATGTAAAAGTTTATATGAAAAAGACTGTACAACACATACCAATTTTTAAGTGTCTTTTTCTGAGTGTTAGAATTATCAGTATTAAAATTTATTTTCTTCTGCTTTAGCCATGTTTTCTAAGTTGTCTACATGAACAACAAATTACTATTTGAAATGGACAACATGCTGCCCATGAAATAAATTAGTTTTATTTCCATTTCAGTGATTTCCAAACCATATATCCAACATTTAGATAACTTTTTGAACTAACATGCAGACAGCTGAGTCAGTAATACCAGCAAGCAGCATCAGGGACTGCAGACTCTCCCTCCCTTGGTACTGAGCAGAAGCTATGTGCAGGACACTGTGTTACACAAGCTAGGAATAAAAAGAAGAGAGGGACACAAAAATCTATGTCCCTCTCTTCTTTTTATTCCTAGCTTGTGTAACACAGTGTTACAGAGGTGTAAGAAACAGATGGATAAACTCACAGCGACAAATCAAGGTATGCCAAGGAAAGGGAGAGATGATTCTAACCGGGAGAATGAGGGCATGTTCTCATATACTAGTCATCCACAGTTTGCTCTTCTTTCCTCTCCAATTTACTACTGAACAAGGAAGATCATGAAACAACTAAAATCCACAGTATCTATCCCCATATTCCATATAAATGCTTAATATCCTTCAGGGCCAGCTCACGTGTCACTTCACCTTTGTTTCCAGGGGTAAGAGCACTTCTCTTGATACACTGTGGCTGTACATTCAGTCTGAGGGCAGAGACTAAGTCAAACCCATCTTGGCACCCCTAGCTGAGCTGGCACTCACTAGGTACACATCATGAAATTTTCAAGCTTTGCTCATGTGTTTAACATCTTGGCAAAGGAAACTCAGAAGTCATACCTGGTGGGGTTCCTTTTGTCTTCCTCAGAAATCAAAAACCAAACAAAATCTGCATAGCTCATTCTTCCCTCTTTCTGTACTGTTTTTCCCCTGAAGAAAACACATGGTTATAAAGTTTCCTGAGCAATTACTCAGATAAATTTAGTACTATGAGAGACTAAGAAATAAAGTAACATTTCTTTGGAAATTAAGTTAAAAAAAAATAGAATGCTGGAAACCTCACGAAGGGCAACCCCTTCCATTGCCTATCTTATTTTCAAATGCCTAGAGGATGAAATCAGAAAGCATTTGTAGATATGAAGAAAGAAATTTGGTTTCTAATTTGAATACAAATAATCAGCAGGTTAAATACTGTTACCTGTATTTAGATAGAGGACTAATGCCCATATATTAAAGAATTACCGCCGTCTTGTATGAAGCCACAACTGCATGTTTTATAGGGTATTATCTGACCTACAGCACTGACAAATTATGCAGGAAGCCTTGCTAAAATGACATTGTTAAAAGTATTACTTGTAGTTCATTTTAAAACTCAGATGCTTTTTCTTACCTTGTTACTGCCCCAGAGAATATCCTTTCAATAATCCTGTTTGATGAAGCTAAATGTAAATAAAAAGTACAAAGCTAGTTAAAAACATGCTCCAAAAGGCAATATTTTTGGCAAACTTATTTTCAAGTAGCCACAAGCTAAAACTTAATAATCTTCCATGATGAGAATATGAGTAGTTAAATTTTTACTTATGTATAACTGATACTTTTTGAAAGCAGGAATTTGAGATGGCTTGCTCTATCAATCAATCAATCATTTAAAAAAGAACAGGCAAATGGATGTGCCTAACAGCTGGGATGTATTAATATAGTTGAGCATCAAATTGGTTCTGAATATCCTGACAACTAAGACAAAAATGTACAAAATTTGTATTGATCTTGTTATCTAATGAGACAAGACAACTTTTCCCCTAAAACAAGACAGATTTTATCCTAGCATTAAATTCAAGGCGGGGAACTGATTGTTGGGAAATTTGAGTAACACAATGGAGAACTGTTTTTCAGGTAGAATTTTACAAAAGCTACTAAAACATACCACAAATACTTTTCTTATATTCTCATCCTATAAAAATCCAGGATATAACATGATATAACATACATTTTGTGTGTGTGTGTGTCTGTGTGTGTGTGTGTGTGGTACGCGGGCCTCCCACCGCCGCGGCCTCTCCCGTTGCAGAGCATGGGCGCACAGGCTCAGCGGCCGTGGCTCACGGGCCCAGCCGCTCCGCGGCACGTGGGATCCCCCCGGACCGGGGCACGAACGCATGTCCCCTGCATCGTCAGGTGGACCCTCAACCACTGCGCCACCAGGGAAGCCCCAAACATACAATTTTTAAATAAATTCCATCAGTAAGTTTTATTCAGAAGGACGATTAATATCTTGAGATAGTATGTTGCTTTTGATGATAGATCCTAGGTCATCTATCTCAGTGTACCTCATTGCGAGTTCAAAGTAACCAAAAGCATTAGTTAAACTAAAGGGGTAACAGTGGTCTCAGACCTCGGGATGCAGTGAGGATAGGAACCTGTTCTCTTCACAAGTGCCCCAGGCAACGGCACGCACACTGAAGCCTCAGAACCAGTGATGCTACCATTAGAATTGGCAGCTACCAGCTCTAACTCTTCTGCACAGCGTTCGGTACAGCCAACATCAAGTTACTGAATTTGGCTGCAGAGTGTTGAGAGTAAGAGTGTCAGCACTGCCATCGCTGGCCACACGCCGAATGGTGAATAAGGGCCCCTAGAGGTTGCTGAGCACAAAGTATTATGCGGTTAATAATTTGAAAGTAAGAGGAAATACAACAGAAGAGGGCTTATAGGAAAGGCAATGGTATTGAACTCTGAAGCTAAAGTGTTTTTGAAAGTCTTTCTTTAGAGTTAGAAGGTTTAAGCTCCTAAAACTTAAGATCATGTTGTCCCATTAAGGACAGATTAGCGGGTGGGCAATTACACAGAGTTTCAGTGGCCCCTGCATTATGCAGGCCTAGATGCCTGCTTTTCTGGACTTCATTCCTTTAACATGCCTCTAATGAGTTACTCTATATGTACATACAATATTTTAGGGCTTAATGAGAACTATGGTTATGCCAGCCAGAGAAGGCGCTTTAGAGCCCACACGGTTTTGTATGACCTCTGGAGACTAGCTCACGTTATACAGACGATCTTGCCACTGGTAATTAGAAGGTGCATAGCTAACAAGGTTGGCCTGATACCCCTATAAATATCTCCATCTTTATGCTATTCTTGTAACAGGAAAGTGTGACTATAGGCATACCTCAGAGATATTGTGGGTTCAGTTCCAGGCCACCTCAATAAAGTGAATATCACAATAAAGTGAGTCACATGAATTTTTTGGTTTCCCACTGCATATGAGTTATGTTTATTCTATACTATAGTCTATTAAGTGTGCAACGGCATTATGTTTTAAAAGATCAATACATATAACTTAATTAAAAATACTTTATTGTTAAAAAATGCTAACCATCATCTGAGCCTTCAGCAAACTGCAATCTCTTTGCTGGCGGACGGTCTTGCCTCAATGTCGATGGCTGCTGACTGATCAGGGTGCTGGCTGCCGAAGGCTGGGGTGACTGTGGCAATTTCTTTTTTTTTGGTACGTGGGCCTCTCACTGTTGTGGCCTCTCCCATTGTGGAGCACAGGCTCCGGACGCGCAGGCTCAGCGGCCATGGCTCACGGACCCAGCCGCTCCGCGGCATGTGGGATCTTCCCGGACCGGGGCACGAACCCGTGTCCCCTGCAACGGCAGGCGGACTCTCAACCACTGCGCCACCAGGGAAGCCCTGCAATTTCTTAAAATAAGACGACAGTGAAATCTGTCACACAGATCGACTCTTCTTTTCGCAAATGATTTCTCTGTTACATGCAGTGCTGTTTGATAGCATTTTACCCACAGCAGAAGTTCTTTCAAAATTGGAGACAATCCTCTCAAACCTTGCTGCTGCTTTATCAACTAAGTTTATATAATATTCTAAATCCTTTGTTGTCATTTCAACAACCTTCACAGCATCTTTACCAGGAGTAGATTTCATCCCAAGAAACCACTCTCTTTGCTCATCTATGAGAAGCAACTCCTTATTCATTAAAGTTTTATCATGAGACTGCAGCAAGTCAGTCACATCTTCAGGCTCCTCTTCTAATTCTAGGTCTCTTGCTATTTCCACCACATCTGCAGTTACTTCCTCCACTGAAGTCTTGAACCCCTCAAAGACATCCATGAGGATTGGAATCAGCTTCTTCCAAACTCCTGTTCATGTTGATATTTTGACCTCTTCCCATGAATCATGAATGTTCTTAAAGGCATCTAGAATGGTGATCCTTTACAGTAGGTTTTCAATGGACTTTGCCCAGATCCATCAAAGGAATCATTACCTATGGTAGCTATAGTCTTATGAAACGTATTTCTTGAGTAAGACTTGAAAGTTGAAACTACCTCTTTGATCCATGGGCTGCAGAATGGATGTTGTGTCAGCAGGCATGTAAACAACATTAATCTCATTGTACATCTCCATCAGAGCTCTTGGGTGACCAGATGCATTGTCAATCAGGGTCATATTTTGAAAGGAATCTTTTTTTCCTGAGCAGTAGGTCTCAACAGTGGGCTTAAAATATTTAGAAAACAATGTTGTAATCAGATGTGCTGTCATCCAGGGTTTGTTGTTCCATTTGTAAAGCGCAGGCAGAAGAGATTTAGCATCATTCTTAAGGGCTCTAGGATTTTTGGAATGGTAAATGAGCGCTGGCTTCAACTTAAAGTCACCATCTGCACTGCATTAGCCCCTAACAAGAGAGTCAGCCTGTCCTTTGATGCTTTGAAGCCAGGCACTGACTTCTCCTCTCTAGCTATGAAAGGCCTAGATGGCTTTTTCTTCCAATAGAAGGCTGTTTCATCTACATTGAAAATCTGATGTTTAGTGTAGCCACCTTCATTATCTTAGCTAGATCTTCTGGATAACTTGCTGCTTCACTTTGTACTTTCATATTATAGAGACGGCTTCTTTCCTTAAACCTCATGACCAACCTTTGCTAGTTTCAAACTTTTCTCCTGAAGCTCCCTTATCTCTCTCAGCCTTCACAGAATTGAAGAGAGTTAGGGCCTTGCTCTGGATTAGGCTCTGGCTTAAGGGAATGTTGTAGCTGGTGTGGTCTTCTATCCAGACTACTAAAACTTTCTACATATCAGCAAACAAGGCTGTTTCACTTTTTTTTTTTCTTTCTTAACCACATCATGCAGCTTGTGGGATCTTAGTTCCCCAACCAGGGATTGAACCTGGACAGTGAAAGCACCAAGTCCTAACCACTAGACAGCCAGGGAATTCCCAGTTTCACTTTCTTATTCATGTGTTCACTGGAATAGCACTTTTCCTTTGAGAACTTTTCCTTCACATTGATTCACTACTTGGCTAACTGTTGGCACAAGAGGCCTAGCTTTCAGCCTGTCCTGGCTTTCAACATGCCTTCCCCTCTAAGCTTTCTAGCTTTTGATTTAAAGTGAGAGATGTGCCACTCTCCCTTTCACTTGGACACTTAGAGGCCATTGTAGGGCTATTAATTTGCCTAATTTCAATATTGTTGTGTCTCAAGGAATATGGAGGCCCGAGGAGAGGGAGGGAGATGGGGAAACACTTGGTCGGTAGAGTACTTAGAACACAAACAACAGTTATCAATTAAGCTTGCTGTCATACAGGTGTGGTTCATGGTCCCCCCAAAACTATTACAATAGTAACATCAAAGATCACTGACCACAGATCACCATAAAAAATATAACAATAATGAAAACGTTTTGAAATGTTGTGAGAATTACCAAAATGTGACACAGAGACATGAAGTGAACAAATACTGCTGGAAAAATGGCACCGATAGACTTGCTCAATGCAAGGCTGCCCCAAACATTCAATTTGTAAAAAATGCTCTATCTGCAAAGTGCAATAAAGCAAAGTGTAATAAAACGAGGTACATCTGTACTTGAAGAAGGAAGGATACAATACTAAAATGCTTGTTTATCAAATAAGTACAATTTAGTATTTCCTCTTGATGCCTGGCTGGCACCTGAGTTTTGTGAGCTAGAACTCTGTTTCTTAAAATGGAAAGTTCTATGAAAACTGACATATAGAATGAAACTTTTCTTAAGATGTATACTACTAGTCACAGATATACCAAATATCAGAGGCAAAATTCAAAGTATTTATTTAAGATTTGTACTTTGCTACATCTAAAAGGTTAAGGGCTTATTAAAAAAATCCACAGCATCTGAGAAGACATTTAAGAACAGAACAGGGACAATCTTATGAGAGAAGAATGAATCAATGTATCTTGGTGCTTGGTTAAGAATATGAAATCAGCAGGAAACAGGTTCTAAGTTTATTACTGATCAAAATGAAGTAAGAAGGGTAATATCATGTAATATGTAATTTTTTGTTTTCTGACAAAAGAAAGCACACAAAATTCACCTGCAGAGAAAATACCTTTCTAGAACTAAATTCCAGAAAAGGTTTTATGAATCCTTGAAAACACTGGCAAGTTAGAAACATCATTTTCATCCTTGGTTGTTTATAAATACTGTAAAATGAGAATTTATAAGGGTGTATATACATTCTCTTTCAAATAAACTTTACATAGATGTGGTTCTTATTCAGTTCATCATCAGAAGATAAGCATCACTATAAAGACGCACCCATTCATCAAAACTAAGATTCTAATTTCTTACTTACCTCCAAACCCCTTCTCCTAAACCTGGTTTCTAAATAAAAAATTAGTACCTTCACTCATTTCTACTTAAAAGTTCTTGGCCCTTTCAAGAGGACTTGATTAGATACAGAATTTAAGAAATGGGAATTCCCCATAATGAGTGAGCACAATTTAACTCTTGCCTTCTTCAAAACAGTAAAGTCAACATCCATAGAAACACTCACCCTGGTCATTGTATCGAGACAGATCGGCCTGGCTGACGTAGAGGTCATGATCACTATCTAGTTCCCAGAATTTACAATAAATAACATAGAAGTGTTCATAGGAGAAATAATCTGTGATTTGGTTTATATCTTCTTCTTCTTCCAAAAGCGCTAGAGTCTGAAATGGTATCAATAGAAGGATTAATTTATTTTAAAAATATGAAGACCCAGCTTTGGCCATTATACAGATTCTAGTTAATTTTTACTCTAAACTGAATTAAAAATTTTGGTTTTGGTACCAAACCAGGAAATTTAGTAGGCAACCTCATCCTACCTTTTAATCAACTCATCAACCTATAAGCATTTACGTGCTCTGTAATCTTAGCAAAGACTTAGATGCTACGGAGGATTTAAAAGCAGGGAAAGGGAAGAGCTATCACCAAGGGGACTGCAGCCTATCAGAGGTCCCCAGACTAGCAAGCACAGAACGATCAGACAACAGACTTTTATTTACATGGCCATAAACTCACACTGCTTTTAACTTTTCCAAGTTATGAGGACTGATCTTCTATCTCTTCTATTATGAAGAGTGGGCATCCACATGCAGGGTTTGGTTTTGTAATGGCATCAAGTTTACCATAAAGGTGACTTACTTATACCATTGTGATAGTGTGGGGTAGCCTGGCAGACAAGGCATGGAGGGTAGAGCTGCAGGGCCCTGAGCTGGAAATAAGCCTGGGTCTCCCCTGAATCACTGTGTGCCCCTAGGGAAAACACCAGAAACTGATTTTTGAGCCCAGAATTCTTGTAATAAGCCAAATTATCATATAAGTAGGCAGATAAATGAAGATGTTTTTAGAGTCAGAAAAAAGATAAACCATAAGGAAACTTAGGAAATAGAAAAAACAAATTGAGACAACAGAAATAAGACCAGATATATCAACAGTCACAACAAAGGTAAATGAGTTAAATCTCCCTATTAAAAGATTTTCAGATTGAGAATAAAACCCAAACCCAAAAAGCAGATCTAGGTATATGCTGTCCATAAGAGAGAAGTCTGAAGTAAAATTTAAAAGGAAGGTTAAAACATGTACTAGCTAAATCTTAAAAAGAAAATAAAATGGAATTTTGGATTTCCAGTATTTACATTTTAGAAAATAATTTTTATCAAAGTAATACACTTGTATTATGAAATAGTCATCTTTCTTATAATGTTTTTCACCTTGAATTCCAAATTATGGTAAAAGCCACTCAATGAAAGATTTTGCAGCCAGTAAAAATTATAAAGTCTATATAGAAACAAAGGAAAATCATGACATGGTAAGTGCAAAATACAGGATATAAGACTGTACACATTAAGAACTATATTAAATTCTAAAATCCAAATATGCATATGAATGAGACTAGACGAACACATACAAGAATATTAGTTTTATTAGGGTGGTAAAATATGCTTTTTCTTCTGTTTTCCAAACTTGCTTGTAATGTTTTTTTTTATAAAATGCTCTTTAATGTGTATAAAGCAGAACATGTACAATAAAACAAATATCTTGAGAAGCAGGGAGCTCTCATTTCCATCTACTGGACTGTCATAAAATGAAAAAAATGAATAACTTCTGCTGTTGGTGAGTATGTAAATTTAAGTATGAACTAGTGCAGGCGTTTAGTAGGGTAACTTGGCAGGATCTATCAAATTAAAAATGCACATGCCATCTGATCCAGGATTTTCCCTCCAGTACTCTATTTTAGAGAAATTCTTACTCATATACACACAAGAGGAAAGTATAAGGATGTTCACTGCATTACTGTAATAGGGAGATAATGAAAGCGACTTGAACATCTTCAGTAGAGAAGTATGTAATTACAGTACAGCCATGCCACAGATTATGCATTAAAAGAATGAGATAGATTTATATGAATGGAAATGAAAAAACATCAAGACATACTGTTAAAAAAAGTTAACAGAATAATAAGTATGGTCTCACATATTAAAAATAATTCAAAAAAGCAGCCACACAGAACAAAACTATATACTCCACACATACAATATATACTCCACACACACACCACACACACACACACACGCGCACACACACACACACACAGAGGAATAAAACCACAGATACTATGGGTTCCCTCCGGTAAAGGGAGTGAAATGGCAGGGTGAAGAGATAGTGACTTCTGCTTATTATTCTATATATGTTTATGTTATTTGAATATTTTATGAGCATACCTTCATGTACTAAGAGGAAGACTAAGGAGAGGGGTAGAGAAGAAAATAGAGGGAAGCAGAACACTTGAGTTCTATTTCCAGGACAGCCACTTATTTTGCTGTGTGATCTTATCCAAGTCATTCAACCATATGAATTTTATCATCAGTAAAAAAAAATATGGATTATAATAATGATCTAGAAATACAAACTCTAATGTGCTTCAGGAATGTGAAGGATTATTATCATTTTTAAAAAATTAATTTATTTTTGGCTGCATTGGGTCTTTGTTGCTGCACGTGGGCTTTCTCTAGTTGTGGGTAGTGGGGGCTACTCTTTGTTGCAGTGTGTGGGCTTCTCTTGCTGCGGAGCACAGGCTCTAGGCGTGCGGGCTTCAGTAGTTGTGGCTCACGGGGCTCTAGAGAGCAGGCTCAGTAGTTGTGGTGCACGTGCTTAGTTGCTCTGCGGCATGTGGGATTCTCCCAGACCAGGGCTCGAACCCGTGTCCCCTGCAGTGGCAGGCAGATTCTTAACCACTGCACCACCAGGGAAGCCCCTATCATTCTTACGGTGTAAGGCCTTTTTAATGGAATTCTTGCCATCTCAACCCATACCACATTACCTCTTGAGAGCCCAGGCAGACACCAGGTGTTCAGTAAATATTAATAATGACCGTGATGATGACTTTTCATTTATTAGAATAAAAAGTGTTTGCATATTTATTATGGATTGCTAATTTTGCCAAGTCTTCATTACTTTGTCTGTCCCAGATGAAGATGGGAAAAACAGAGTGTAAATAAGGTTGTATTATTTGCTTAAGCTTCATTTAGTATGATTTACTTAAAATATTTCATTTCCTTTCAAGTGTGACCAATTGTACTTTCTTTAGGTTAACAGAAGAGCTTGAACAATCAGGCATGAAGATTGCCTCGGTTAAAGGCTCCCACTAGTGGTCAGTACTTTCTCATTTGGTAAAATAAATAAAATAATTGAATGAAATGCATTCTTTCTTAAAAGGAATTTTTAGTATTTTTCTCTAGCAGGAGATGGATAAAGAGTCACTGCTAAAAGGAACAAGTTGAAATTCCTCCATTTCTTTTGCAAGGCCCTGTCTCATCCCGCAGGCCTCATCACTGGTCACTCTCCTTGGAGCCTGTGGCCACTTAAGACTGTTCTGCAGTTCCTGAACGGAACACTTGCATGCTTCTGGGCCTTTGTTTATGCTGCTTCCTCTATCAGGAATCCCCTTTTCTTTTGATTTCTTTATCTTGGTAAACTCCTGATATCTCTAAGGTCAAGATCACATGCCAGTCCTACTGTGAAGCCTTCACTGCATGTTTATGATACATTTCTGTGGAATTTTTCAAGTCAGGTGTGGCTCTCTGTGCCCTTTTCTCTTTTGCTCCACAGTGCATGCCCTGATGTGAAAATTTCTTGTTATTCATCTTTGTTCCCCCAACACATTCCAGGTATCTGATAACTGCTTAATGACTGAAAGTAGTGACAGGGCTTTACACATAATAAGCACTCAAATATTTGTTAAATGAAGTAAGATTATTATTTAAATTGCTCCTTATATATGAATTTCAATGAGAGGCATACTTGCAAAAAGTTGCTTTTTCTTATCTCTGTTGCAGTAATTTTTCCACTCCAAGATCTGTTGACTGTGTAGAATATTCTCTGAATAACCTGGTTCCAAAAGGAAAACAAAACCAAATAAAAACATTAAAGATATCTATTACTTTATCAAAGGCCATCTTATGAACATTCTTTGAACCAAGCTAAGTTTTGGCCTTTTGATCATATCAAGTGTAATTTCTAGTAAAAATTAATACTATATTAAAAAAGTCTACATCTATATAGTTTGCATCTGCCCTTATAATTCTAAGAATAAAAAAATTCTTTGCTCACAAGTCTGCATTTCCCAGGTGCCTACATGTCACTTTCATTTTTACCTCTCATATAGGGATTCAAGTAGTGCTTATTAGGCTAGATGTTTCTGGAAGGCTTATGAGGTGGGAAATCTGCACTGGGGTGGCTTAACAATTACTGGGTCAGAAGAATGGCTGCTAACATGGTATGATTCAAGAGGGCATATTCTGGTTATTATAGCCTTATCCATTGGAGTTTTGAAGACTTCTGAACTCTCTCTGGAAACTCAGATACATCTGGGATAGTCTATATCCCGAGTCCTTATTTAGGCATGAACAGTTTTGTTACTAACTAGTGTTTTAATATGTTTAACAAAGGTGAAACTCTGGAGAAGACCCTGGACAAGATGGGAGAGAAGGAGGACGGGTAGCAAAGGTGTCTGAAATTGAGGATGTATGCGCTGTTGTGTAGGGGAGGACTGGAGAAGGAAGACAGGCTGCAAGCCTGGAGGTAGGAGGCCACAGTGCATTCTTAACAATTTTACCTTGGGTTATTCCCACCCATTTAATTTGCACTTGACCTATTAGAGTTTTATTCTTTTTTTCTTTTCTTCTTCGAAAGGAAGCAAGGGTGAGAAGAGCAATTAAGCAGCTTTTTTGGTACTTTGGCTTTAGTTTTGATTATCTAATGATATGGAAATCCTGTATCCTTGGTGGTTTTTATCATAGAAGAGGTTAGATCCCTTTTTAGGCTATTTTAGTGCAAGAAGAACAAAAAAGAGAAGACATTTGGACGTCTATCCTAAGAGTAGGCCTAATGAGGAACCAAACCACTCTTCTGTTTCTGGATTCCTTATCAAAGAGAGTGATTCCCAAAAATAACAGGAAAAAGTAGCCTCAGGATGAAGGTCCAGACTTGTGCTGCCCGGCACGCCTCACCCCATCTTGCTACCAGTGCTAAACTCATCCTGACCCTTCAGCATCTAGCTCAGTTACCAACTCCATAGGAAGCCCCAGCACAGGCACTTGCGTCGAGCTGTCTTCTGTGCTCCTGATGTCACCTGAGTCTCCTTCGGTCATCCTGTGGTTATATTCTAAACACAGGTACACCTGATTGTCATCACCTCCAAATTCTAAGGAACCTGATCTCTTTTCACTTGCATCCCAGTGCCTGATATGTTGCTCTGCCTATATCATCAGGTGGTCAATAACTGCATGATAATTTAAAAAACTGAGATATAATTAACATACATTATATTAGTTTCAGGTGTACAACATAATAATTTGATATTTGTATATATTGTGAAATAATCGCCACAAAAAATCTAGTGAACATCCACTTCCATAGTTACAGAATTTTTCCTTCTTGTGATGAGAACTTTTAAGATTTACTTTATTAGTAACTTTCAAATATTCAGTAGAGTTTTATGAACTACAGTCACCATGCTGTGAATTACATCCCCGTGACTAATTTATTTATTTATTGTTTCTTTCTTTTTTTTTTTTTTTTTTTGTGGTATGCAGGCCTCTCACCGCTGTGGCCTCTCCCGTTGCGGAGCACAGGCTCCGGACGCGCAGGCTGAGCGGCCATGGCTCACGGGCCCAGCCGCTCCGCGGCATGTGGGATCCTCCCAGACCGGGGCAGGAACCCGTGTCCCCTGCATCGGCAGGCAGACTCTCAACCACTGCGCCACCAGGGAAGCCCGACTAATTTATTTTACAACTGGAAGTTTATACCTTTTGATTCCCGTCACCCATTTTGCCTTCTCCCCACCCCCTGCCTCTGGCAGCTCCCAATCTGTTCTCTGTGTTTGTGAGCGTTCTTTTTTTTTTTTTAAGATTTATATCATACAGTATTTGTCTTTCTCTGATTTATTTCACTTAGCATAATGCCCTCAAGGTCCATCCATGGTGTTGCAAGTGGCAGGATTTCACTCTTTTTTTATGGCTGAGCAATATTCCATTGTATTCCACATCTTCTTTATCTATTCATCTGTGGATGAACACTTAGGTTGTTTCCATTTATTGGCTATTGTAAATAATGACACAGTAACACAGGGGTGCATGTATCTTTTCAAGTTACTGTTTCCATTTCCTTTGGATAAATACTCAGAAGCGGAATAGCTGGATCATACAGTAATTCTATTTTAATTTTTTTGAGGAACCTCCATTGGCTGCACCAATTTACATTCCCACCAAGAATGCACATGAGTTCCCTTTTTTCCACATCCTTGTTATTTCTTGTCTTTTTGATGATAGCCATTCTAACAAGTGTGAGGTGATATCTCACTTTAGTTTTGATTTGAATTTCCCTGATTAGTAATGTTGAACATCTTTTCATGTACCTGTTGGCCATCTGTATATCTTCTTTGGAAAACTGCTTGATAAATTAATGAGATTGGAAAGCTGTGTAACAAAGACTTTCATGTTATATTTGTGATAGAGACACATGGGTTGGATTCATAGCTAATTGAATAACTCTATCCAGAGTTTTGAACAGCAGATGGATACTAACCTAGGAAAGTTCTCTAATAAATATTTTACATAAAATCAGTACTGTTGTCTATGATTTATAGATAGATGGCATAGACGATGTACAGAAAATATAAAACAGGGAACTGTATACAAAATTATTGTGAAAGATACTACTAATGTAGTTGTGTTTACTCTTGAGGAAAAAATAAGACTACAGTATAGATGTGACCATGATCTGAATGGTTATCAGGTGGAAGAAGAAGTTGATTTGTTTTGTACTGCATCAGATGGTAGAAATAGAACTGGAACTACTAGAATTACTGGATAGAAATGCCCTTACTGGTTAGAAATGCTTCAGTGTAAACAAGAGTTTCCTAACATTAGCCTTATGAAGCAATGGGTTGTATGAAGTAGTGAGGTTTCTTCTCACCACAGTTATTTAGGCAGAAGCTCACAGGATTCCCGTGTTAGGTGGGAGCTGGGACTACCTGGTGTCTACAACTTCTCTACTGGCCCCAGTCACTCAGACTCTGAGTGAGGTGCTTCAGGGCAGAGAATGTGTTTTACTCAACACTGTGTTTTTAGCACTAGCTTCACAAAAGTTCCTATAAAAAGATGGAGGATTTTAGGCCAGAAATTATATATATGAAAATAAAAATTAAGAATATCTTTTATCATAGTTCCATGTCTTCTCTCTCAAGTTAAAGTCAATTTCAATATATATTTTATTACACCAAACTTTTGTTTGTTGCACATTATTAGATTTTTGTCCTTATTTCTTGATTTTGAATGTAAATTTATCTTAAAGTCTAAGTTTCCTGTCTATCTAAATTTTGTATTTATATACCCCTCAAATATTTTATATTACTTATGGAGGTACTATATAACACTTAAAATTATAAAACTTTAATCTGTATTTGTTTTTTTATTCTTCATCTTTTGTTCTTTTGAAAGAATTTTTAAAATTCATAAGCATTTTGAATGTTAAGTAATTTCCTATTTTTAGCCTCTGCTAACCTACTTGTCTCATACTGTAATAAAATGTACCTGTATTCCATTTTTCCATAGCCTAAATCTCCTTATTTAGTGGCCCCTTACATCAGCACATTTATTGGTTTCCACGCAACTGATTCAGCATTTTAGCTTAACGAGGTAGGGCCACCATCTAGTGGTGAGAGCATGTAACTGCTGGTTCTACATTAATTACAGTTGTTTTTTTTCCCCTAACTTTTTTGGTCTACCAGTTTTAGGTTTTTAAAAAGAAATTAATCAAAAAATTAAAAATATCAAACAAAATGTAAAAATTAATAATAGTAAGAATAACTGTTTACTATCAGTGAGAGAAATGAAATTTGATAATTTTTCACCAAGGGATCTCTAGTCAACTTGACAATTTGAATCGTTAAGTCAGTTTCCTTTCTTTTTCTTTATATCTATTGAAGTGGAAACCTCTAATTCACAATTAGAGGTCACCAGGAATAGAAGTATGTGTTTGGTGGTTCTGTCAGAGTTTTTGATAAGCAGATCAAATGCAGACACAGAAATTACAGAGAGATTGCTCTTTGTAGATGACTTTAATGCAGATGAACAACTCAATGCTGGAAGCCTGGCTCTTCTATTAGGCGGTGTGTGTGTGTGTGTGTGTGTGTGTGTGTGTGAATGGGTTCCTGATCCACTCTAGTTACTATGGCTCTGAAAAGTATTTCTTCATGGTCTCCTGCAGAACTTGGACTTAAAACTATCTAATAAAAATGATTTCTTTCTCTGTCAAGAGGAAACGTTCTCAAGGGGAAAGAGTTAAGCTATTAGTGATGAGCAGTTTCCACCAGTTTAGCCATTTTAGGAAATATCACTACCTTGTCCTCAACAGTGAAAATCCTGACATTTCAGCCTGGAGTGATAGATTCAGGACAATCAAGACACTGAATACACCACTAAGACACCATCTAAGCAAGCCACAGAAATATCTTTACTGCCAGCACCAATATCACAAAAAAGTATTTTGAATATTATCACTTATTTTAAAACCTCACATGAGTACCTCTTTCCTCAAAAGTCAGCATATGCCAGTAAGGATAAGCAGAGCCTTATTCACTGGCAATTTCTTTGCATGGTATGCAAACCTGCAAACTCAAGGGCTACAATTTGCTGGTATTTCCAATTCTCATTTTCATTCGATAGCAAGAAGCTTATTTCTCACTTGCCAACTCTTCTCTGGAAATAAAGGAGAATGTGGAGTGACTCTGGGTATAATCTCTTATTTAGGTAGTGATGTCCTTTTTTGCTATATGTAAATTTGGTGTTCTGCCTTTCCATTCTAAAACAGCTGACAAAATAATTAACTAAACAAACAAATAAAAAGTCTTTTCCTGTAGCATAGGTTTTCAGTGATAAATGGAAAATAAAAGTTGCCCAACTTTTCTTCATTGTATATGTGCCACACATAAGCTAATACTTGAGTCATACACTGTGTGAGCAGTTTCTTCCAACTGTAAAGTGAAATAACTGAATAACTCTACCATGCAAACAAAATATGTTAATTGTCCTATACTGTATGCCACTGAGATTATATATTCAATAGGGTCATATGATAAATTAATTTTGTTTTTGAGATATCTGTCATTAATTCTGAGGCTGATCTTTGTAAGTTTCTTGGAAATACTGTTATCTTTGCCATGAGCAGGGTAGAGAATGACACTTCGCTAATTTGGTTACTTCTATGCCATTAGCAACAAAATTAATTAATTTCATACTAGAAAGCTTATTTTGTAATTTTTATAGAAAAATTCACTGTACTCTGAAATAACCTAAAACTTTCAATGACTTCATGTCATTATCTGACCACATTTCATAATAGAAAAGGCACTGGGTAGAACAGATAACCAGTAAAATAAAATTGTTTCTAGGTATTCAGTGTGATGCTTTTTATTTGCATCTTTCTGTTTTGGAGGGTAGTATGAGATTATCGCAACAGAAGGTACGCTTATCTCAGTACATACAGATTCACATTCTGTATTCTCAATTAGATCTTATTTACTGCTTACGTCATGATGTTTTGAGTTGCCCCATTATCAATATTTCACAAGTATTTTACACTTTAATGACTACTACTGAGTAATGGATTCATTTTTTAAAAAATTCTTATTGGAGTCTAGTTGATTTACAAAGTTGTATTAGTTTCTGCTGTACAACAAAGTGAATCAGTTATACTGGATTCATTTTTGTGAAGTGGGGATAAAGCAGCATAATACTAACAATAAAGCATAAATTTAAGAAATGTAAACAATAATATGCAAATGCCACGCAAATATCTCCGCAGCAATAATTAACTGGATCCTGTTAACTGACCTATGTAGTTCTTTTTGTTCAACGATTAACATACTAGCATTTCTCAGAAAATGTGAATTATATGCGAACAAAATGGTTTCATGGCTTTTCATTCTTCCTAAAACTTCCTGGGGGTCACTTGCTAGATGACTACAGACCATCATAGGTCCAGCGATCATACTTCAATAAATACCAAACTAGAAAGTGTATAGAAGGAAAATTTATCTCTTTTATAATTCTGTTCTTCAATATCTTTTCTAAGAACAAATTCCAATAAAAGGTTCCTCTGTAGACAGCATTTTCTGAATTGGTAGAAGGTTGGACTAGATTATCTTTAAGATCTTTTCTAATTCTTGAGATTATAATATACTATTAATACGTCCTGAGTTTATAGAACAGTCAGCAATCAGAACCCAATAATTCCTATTGGAATTGAAACCAGGGTTATGTATAGAATTCTTAAGCATGAATAACTTCACTTATTCACTCAATAAATACTTACTGTGTATCTATTATGTGCCAGGCACTATTCTAGGTATTGGAGATACAGCAACATCTAAATATAGACAAAGTCCCTCCTCTCATGGAGTTTATGTTATAGAGAAGGAGATGGACAATAAACAAAAAATTTACATATCAGTGATATAGGCGCTAAGAAGGAAAATAAAGCAGAACAAGGAATAGAAGTGTAGAGGGAGGGGACAGGGAGAAGAAGGGTGAAGAAGGCAGAGGGTGATCAGGGAAGGTCTCACTAAGAAGGGAATATCTGAGCACACATCTGGATGAAGTGAGGGAGGGAGTCATGTGGAAATCTATAGGAAGAGCATTCCAGGCAGAGGAAAGAGTAAGAACAAAGCACCTGAGGCAGAACCAGGATTGGTCTGTTCCAGGAGCAGAGAGGAGGCAGGCCGTTGTTGCTGAAGCAGAGTGATGAGATGGGGAAACACTGGAGGGTCTGAGCAGAGGAGTGACATGGTCTGACATATTTTCAAAGGATAACTCTGCTTTGTGGAGACTAGACCGTAGGGCAATGAGGGTGTAAGTAGGGAGACCAATTAGAAGGAATCCATGTGAAACACAAGGATGAGTGGCTGGGCCAGGGTGATTGTCGTGGAGGTAGTTTAGTAGAGTGTTGTGGTTAACAGGCAAAAATAACTTCTGAGATAGTCTTGGATGACAGTGATACCTTATGGTTCAAATAAAGTCTTATAAAGTTTTATGACGGAAGAGAATCAATGTAAAAGCAAATAATGAAGTTCCTACAGTAGAAAAAGAATGGTAGCAATCTGTAACTCAACAGAAGCCAACAAAAAGTGCCCTAAGAATGAGAGGGCCTTCCTCAGAGGAGACTGTCCTATTTACCAGAGGCAGGGATCGTCTCCCCCGGGTATGGCTGTGAATGTGAGGTGTGCCCTGAGGTTGGTTCAGCTGTGGAGTTCCTCCAAAGATAATCTGGAAGCTAGGGCAGAGAATGCCTGGTGTGGCTGCAGTGTGAGCTGTAGGCCTGTGTGCTCTCACTCATACTGCATGCCCTGCCTGTGACTGACCAAATGAGGCTGTGCATGAGAAATATGGAATGAGAACACCCCACAAAATAGGAGATTGTGATCATGTTATTTTAAATTCTTACATGATTTGTTTTCTGATTACACACAATCTATTTTTCATTATAATTTCAGTTCTAACTTTGAGGTACTATAGATACATCTTTTTTTGGAAAAGGCTGTTGAAAATTCTTTTCAGTATTATTTACAAATGCTAAAGATCAACTGGGCGTCAATATTAATGATACAGCAAAAGGTATACCTCATAATACCAGACAGAATGAGCATATCACTTAAATTTTATATACAAGAGACCTCTTAAGCACTGGACACATATAAGAAGGCAAATAGATAGAAATAATTAATTCAATTTTACTTCCTTCCACTTAAAATAATCATTATAGCCCATTTTGCATACAGATCTGAAAGCCTGGATACTAGATCATGACAAAAATGAGACTTAGAGAGTTATATTAAGACAAAAAGGGACTCGGCCTACCGTGGTGATGTAGCGGGAGTGGAATTCTGGAGCATCTTTCAGGAACGTGAGGCCAGGATGTGTATCTACCACATCCTGAAAAAGAACAAAACCAAACTAAATTAACAAACATACCAAAAAAAACCCCAAGACACCTACAGAATTTTTTTCCCTCTTGTAGAATACTTGCCAGTTGAGCAAACTCGCTGTTTCAGAATATTGAACAATGTACTTAAAATTTAACTAGTACTTTATTAAATTCAAATATTTCACAAGCATACTTACGTGTGTTTTTGCACAATATATGTCAATAAAAAGTTAAAATTTTAATTTAGCTATATTTGGAGATTTATGAATCAAATGTCTTACAGGTATGTACTGTAATTCTAACATGCATGTCCGGGAAATTCATCCCACAGATCTTGGTAGGGATTGCTAAGTGAAACTTACACAGAAAGGATGATAGACACAAGCCCACTACAACGATTCTTTCTCAAACTACAGACATGGGAAATTTTGGGGAAAAAAATATAGCCTTGTAGCCAAAGAGCTTTAAATCTATGTTAAGTTGTATGAACCAGCTAATGTTCATCAAAATAACTGTGTTGACAAATTTGTTTTCCAATTTAGGATTTTATTTATTTTAAAATCTGATATTTTGTTCTCAGGGAAGCTATTAGAATATTAAATCCTTGAAATATAGTTTTTATTTTCTAATTAGGTTTTAAAAGCACTTTGAATGAGCCTAGAGAACCTAATGGAGATAATTACTGTTAATTTAATAACCAGAGGCAACAGCAATGCTAACATAGAGATAATCTATTAATTGGCTAGTCATGGATGGACAGACATCAGTTATATCTCTTTCCTTTGTTTCTTCAGAGCAGTCAGCTATTCATACGTACGAACACAGTCTAAAACCAGTGGACCTTACTATTTCTTTAAATTTTATTTGGAAATAATTTTAGACTTACAGAAAATTGCAAAAATTTTATAGAGAGATTTCCTACGTCTTTCTCCCAGCTTCCCATAATGGTAACGACTTACAAACCATAGTACAATGATCAAAACTAGGAAATGAACATTGATGTAATACTAAACTACAGACCTTATTCAAAAATTTCCAGCTTTTCCCCTAATACGTTTTTTCTGTTCCAGGATCCTAACTGCATTAGTTCTTGTGTCTCATTGCTCTCTCCCAACCTGTGGCAGTTCTTCAGTCTTTCCTTTTATTTCATGATTCTGACACTTTATGAGTTCTGGTTAGTTATTCTGTAGAATGTCTCTCAATGTGGCACTGTCTGGTATTTCCTCATCATTAAAGTTACACACTTTTAATGGGTATACCACAGAAGTGATGTTGTGTCCTTTTCAGTCTTACAAGGAGTATGTGATGCTGATATGTCTTACAACTTGTGTTACTTTTTGAACACACTTGGTTAAAGTGGTATCTGGGTTGCCACCATACATTTATTATTACCCCTTAATAACTGATAAATATCATGGGGGAGATACTTTAAGACACTGCTAATATCCTGTTTCTCTGAAAACTTGTGCCCACAGATTTCAGCAGCCATTGATGGAAACTGACTGTGGCATTTATATAGTGGTATTTACCTTATTTATTTATTTATTAAACATCTTTATTGGAGTATAATTGCTTTACAATGATGTATTAGTTTCTGCTCTCTAACAAAGTGAATCAGCTATACATAAACATATATCCCCATACCACTTCCCTCTTGCATCTTCCTTCCACCCTCCCTATCCCACCCCTCTAGGTGGTCACCAAGCACTGAGATGATCTCCCTGTGCTATGTGGCTGCTTCCCACTAGCTATTTACTTTACATTTGGTAGTGTATATAAGTCCATGCCACTCTCTCACTTCGTCCCAGCTTACCCTTCCCCCTCCCCGTGTCCTCAAGTCCATTGTCTACGTCTGCATCTTTATTCCTGTTCTGCCCCTAGGTTCTTCATAACCATTTTTAAAAAAAGATTCCATATATATGTGTTAGCATACGGTATTTGTTTTTCTCTTTCTGACTTACTTCAGCCTGTATGACAGACACTAGGTCCATCCACCTCACTAAAAATAACTCAATTTCATTTTTTTTATAGTTGAGTAGTATTCCATTGTATATATGTGCCACATCACCTTTATCCATTCAGCTGTTGATGGACACATGGTTGCTTCCACGTCCTGGATATTGTAAATAGTGCTGCAGTGAACATTTTGGTACATGACTCTTTTTGAATTATGGTTTTCTCAGGGTATATGCCCAGTAGTGGGATTGCTGGGTCGTATGGTAGTTCTATTTTTAGCTTTTTAAGGAACCTCCATACTGTTCTCCATAGTGGCTGTATCAATTTACATTCCCAACAACAGTGCAAGAGGGTTCCCTTTTTTCCACACCCTCTCCAGCATTTATTCTTTGTAGATTTTTTGATGATGGCCATTCTGACTGGTGTGAGGTGATACCTCAGTGTAGTTTTGATTTGCATTTCTCTAATGATTAGTGATGTTGAGCATTCTTTCATGTGTTTGTTGGCAAGCTGTATATCTTCTTTGGAGAAATGTCTATTTAGGTCTTCTGCCCATTTTTGGATTGGGTTGTTTTTTGATATTAAGATGCATGAGCTGCTTGTAAATTTTGGAGACTAATCCTTTGTCAGTTGTCATTTGCAAATATTTTCTCCCACTCTGAGGGTTGTCTTTTGGTCTCGTCTATGGTATCCTTTGCTGTGCAAAACCTTTTAAGTTTCACTAGGTCTCATTTGTTTATTTTTGTTTTTATTTCCATTTCTCTAGGAGGCGGGTCAAAAAGGATCTTGCTGTGATTTATGTCATAGTGTTCTGCCTATGTTTTCCCCTAAGAGTTTTATAGTGTCTGGCCTTACATTTAGGTCTTTAATCCATTTTGAGTTTATTTTTGTGTATGGTGTTAGGGAGTGTTCTAATTTCATTCTTTTACATGTAGCTGTCCAGTTTTCCCAGGACCACTTACTGAAGAAGCTATCTTTTCTCCATTGTATATTCTTGCCTCCTTTATCAAAAATAAGGTGACAATACGTGCGTGGGTTTGCCTCTGGGTTTTCTATCCTGTTCCATTGACCTGTATTTCTGTTTTTGTGCCAGTATCATACTGTCTTGATTATTCTAGCTTTGTAGTATAGTCTGAAGTCAGGGAGCCTGATACCTCCAGCTCCGTTTTTCTTTCTAAGGATTGCTTTGGCTATTCGGGGTCTTTTGTGTTTCCATACAAATTGTAAATTTTTTTGTCTTAGTTCTGTGAAAAATGCCATTGGTAATTTGAAAGGGATTGCACTGAATCTGTAGATTGCTTTGGGTAGTACAGTCATTTTCACAATGTTGATTCTTCCAATCTAAGAACATGGTATACATCTCCATCTGTTTCTATCATCTTTAATTTCTTTCATCAGTGTCTTATAGTTTTCTACATATAGGTCTTTTGTCTCCTTAGGTAGGTTTATTCCTGGGTATTTTATTCTTTTTGTTGCAATGGTAAATGGGAGTGTTTCCTTAATTTCTCTTTCAAATTTTTCATCATTAGTATATAGGAATGCAAGAGATTTCTGTGCATTAATTTTGTATCCTGCTACTTTACCAAATTCATTGATTAGCTCTAGTAGTTTTCTGGTAGCATTCTCTACGTATAGTATCATGTCATCTGCAAACAGGGACAGCTTTACTTCTTATTTTCCTATTTGGATTCCTTTTATTTCTTTTTCTTCTCTGATTGCTGTGGCTAATACTTCCAAAACTATGTTGAATAAGAGTGGTGAGAGTGGGCACCCTTGTCTTGTCCCTGATCTTAGATGAAATGCTTTCAGCCTTTCACCATTGAGGATGATGCTGGCTGTGGGTTTGTCATATATGGCCTTCATTATGTTGAGATAAGTTCCCTCTATGCCTACTTTCTGGAGGGTTTTTATCATAAATGGGTGTTGAATTCTGTCAAAAGCTTTTTCTGCCTCTATTGAGATGATCATATGGTTTTTATTCTTTAATTTGTTAATATGGTGTGTCACATTGATTGATGTAGGTATACTGAAGAATTCTTGCATTCCTGGGATAAACCCCGCTTGATCATGGTGTATGATCCTTTTAATGTGCTGTTGGATTCTGTTTGCTAGTATTTTGTTGAGGATTTTTGCATCTGTGTTCATCAGTGATATTGGCCTGTAGTTTTTTTTCTTTGTGACATCTCTGTCTGGTTTTGGTATCAGGGCGATGGTGGCCTCACAGAATGAGTTGGGGAGTGTTCCTCCCTCTGCTATATTTTGGAAGAGTTTGAGAATGGTAGGTGTTAGTTCATCTCTAAATGTCTGAAAGAATTCGCCTGTGAAGCCAATTGGTCCTTGGCTTTTGTTTGTTGGAAGATTTTTAATCACAGTTTCAATTTCAGTGCTTGTGATTGGTCTGTTTATATTTTCTATTTCTTCCTGGTTCAGTCTTGGAAGGTTGTGCTTTTCTAAGAATTTTTCCATATCTTCCAGGTTGTCCATTTTATTGGCATAGAGTTGCTTGTAGTAGCCTCTTATGAGGCTTTTTATTTCTGCAGTGTCCACTGTAACTTCTCCTATTTCAATTCTAATTTTATTGATTTGAGTCCTCTCCCTCTTTCTTGATGAGTCTGGCTAATGGTTTATCAATTTTTTTTTAATCTTCTCAAAGAACCAGCTTTTAGTTTTATTGATCTTTGCTATTGGTTTCTTTGTTTCTATTTCATATATTTCTCCTCTGAACTTTATGTTTTCTTTCCTTCTACTAATTTTGGGTTTTGTCTGTTCTTCTTTCTCTTGTCCCTTTAGGTGTAAGGTTAGTTTATTTTAGATTTTTATTGTTTCTTGAGGTAGGCTTGTATTGCTATAAACTTCCCTCTTAGAACTGCTTTTGCTGCATCCCATAGGTTTTGAATCATCATGTTTTTGTTGTCATTTGTCTCTAGGTTTTTTACTTCCTCTTTGATTTCTACAGAGATCTTTTGGTTATTTAGTAACATATTGTTTAGCCTCCATGTGTTTGTGATTTTTGTTTGTTTTCCCTTTAACTGGTTTCTAATCTCATGGCATTGTGGTCGGAAAAGATGCTTGATATGATTTCAATTTTCTTAAATTTACTGGCTTGATTTGTGATCCAAGATGTGATCTATCCTGGAGAATGTTTCCTGTGCACTTGAGAAGAAAGTGTAATCTGCTGTTTTCTGATGGAATATCCTATAAATATCAATTAAGTCAATCTTGCTTAATGTGTCATTTAAAGCTTGTGTTTCCTTATTAATTTTCTGTTTGGATTATCTCTCCATTGGTGTAAGTGAGGTGGTAATGTCCCCCACTATTATTGTGCTACTGTTGATTTTCTCTTTTATAGCTGTTAGCAGTTGCCTTATGTATCGAGGTGCTCCTATGTTGGGTGCATATACATTTACAATAGTTATATCTTCTTCTTGGATTGATCCCTTGATCATTATGTAGTGTCCTTCCTTGTCTTTTGTAACATTCTTTATTTTAAAGTCTATTTTATCTGATATGAGTATTGCTACTCCAGCTTTCTTCTGATTTCCATTTTCATGGAATATCTTTTTCCATCCCCTCACTCTCAGTCTGTATGTGTCCCTAGGTCTGAAGTGAGTCTCTTGTAGACAGCATGTATACGGGTCTCGTTTTTGTATCCATTCAGCCAGTCTATGTGTTTTGGTGGGAGCATTTAATCCATTTACATTTAAGGTAACTATCAATATGTATGTTTCTATTACCATTTTCTTAACTGTTTTGGGTTTGTTATTGTAGGTCTTTTCCTTCTCTTGTGTTTCCTGCCTAGAGAAGTTCCTTTAGCATTTGTTGTAAAGCTGTTTGGTGGTGCTGAATTCTCTTAGCTTTTGCTTGTCTGTAAAGGTTTTAATTTCTCCATCGAATCTGAATGAGATCCTTGCTGGGTAGAGTAATCTTGCTTGTAGGTTTTTCTTCTTCATCACTTTAACTATGTCCTGCCACTCCTTTCTGGCTTGCAGCGTTTCTGCTGAAAGATCAGCTGTTAACCTTATGGGGATTCCCTTATATGTTATTTGTTGTTTTTCCGTTGCTGCTTTTAATATTTTTTCTTTGTATTTAATTTTTGATAGTTTGATTAATATGTATCTTGGCAAGTTTCTCCTTGGATTTATCCTGTATGGGACTCTCTGCTTCCTGGACTTGATTAACTATTTCCTTTCCCATATTAGGGAAGTTTTCAACTATAATCTCTCCTAATATTTTCTCTCTCAGTCCCTTTCTCTTTTTCTTCTTCTTCTGGGACCCCTATAATTCGAATGTTGGTGCGTTTAATGTTGTCCCAGAGGTCTCTGAGACTGTCCTCAATTCTTTTCATTATTTTTTCTTTATTCTGCTCTGCAGTAGTTATTTCCACTATTTTATCTTCCAGGTCACGTATCCATTCTTCTGCCTCAGTTATTCTGCTATTGATCCCTTCTAGAGAATTTTTAATTTCATTTATTGTGTTGTTCATTCCTGTTTGTTTGCTCTTTAGTTCTTCTACGTCCTTGTTAAATGTTTCTTGTATTTTTCCATTCTAGTTCCAAGATTTTGGATCTTGTTTACTATCATTACTCTGAATTCTTTTTCAGGTAGACAGCCTATTTCTTCTTCATTTGTTTCATCTGGTGGGTTTTTACCTTGCTCCTTAATCTGCTGTGTGTTTTTCTGTCTTCTCATTTTGCTTAACTCACTGTGTTCGGGGTCTCCTTTTTGCAGGCTGCAGGTTCGTAGTTCCTGTTGTTTTTGGTGTCTGCCCCCAGTGGCTAAGGGTGGTTCAGTGGGCTGTGTATGCTTCCTGGTGGAGGGTACTAGTGCCTGTGTTCTGCTGGATGAGGCTGGATCTTGTCTTTCTGGTGGGCAAGGTCCACGTCTGCTGGTGTGTTTTGGGGTGTCTGTGGACTTACTATGATTTTAGCCAGCCTCTCTGCTAATGGGTGGGGTTGTGTTCCTGTCTTGCTAGTTGTTTGGCATAGGGTGTCCAGCACTGTAGCTTGCTGGTCGTTGAGTGGAGCTGGGTCTTAGCGTTGAGATCGAGATCTCTGGGCGAGCTTTCGCCATTTGATATTATGTGGAGCTGGGAGGTCTCGGGTGGACCAATGTCCTGAACTTGGCTCTCCCACCTCAGAGGCACAGGCCTGACACCTGGCCAGAGCACCAAGACCCCGTCAGACACACGGCTCAGAAGAAAAGGGAGCAAAAAAGGAAAGTAAGAAAGAAAGAAAGAAAGAAAGAAAGAAAGAAAGAAAGAAAGAAAGAAAGAAAGAAATACAATGAAGTTATTAAAATAAAAAATTATTAAAAAAATAAAAAAAGAAAAAGGAATAGAAGAAGGAAGAGAGCAACCAAACCAAAACACAAATCCACCAATGATAACAAGTGCTAAAAACTATACTGAAAAAAAAAAAAAGAAACCGGACAGACAGAACCCTAGGACAAATGGTAAAAGCAAAGCTATACAGACAAAATCACACACAGATGAATACACATACACGCTCACAATAAGAGAAAACGGAAAAAAAAAATATCATTGCTCCCAAAGTCCACCACCTCAAGTTTGGGATGATTCGTTGTCTATTCACGTATTCCACAGATGCAGGGTACATCAAGTTGATTGTCGAGATTTAATCCGCTCCTCCTGAGGCTGCTGGGAGAAACTTCCCTTTCTCTTCTTTGCTCACACAGCTCCTGGGGTTCAGCTTTGGATTTGCCCCACCTCTGTGTGTAGGTCGCCTGAGGGCGTCTGTTCCTGCCCAGACAGGACAGGGTTAAAAGTAGCAGCTGACTAGGGGGCTCTGGCTCACTCAGGCTGGGGGGAGGGAGGGGTACGGAACGCAGGGTGAGTCTGCGGCAACAGAGGCCAGAATGACGTTGCAACAGCCTGAGGTGCACTGTGTGTTCTCCCGGGGTAGTTGTCCCTCCATCATGGGACTGCAGCAGTGGCGGGCTGCACAGGCTCCCGGGAGGGGAGGGGTGGACAGTGACCTGTGCTTGCACACAGGCTTCTTAGTGGCTGCAGCAGCAGCCCTAGCATCTCATGCCCGTCTCTGGTGTCCATGCTGATGGCTGCAGCTTGCGCCTGTCTCTGGCACTCGTCTGGGCGGTGCACTGAATCCCATCTCCTTGTGCACCCCGAAACAATGGTCTCTTGCCTCTTAGGCAGTTCCAGACTTTTCCCCGGACCTCCTCCTGGCTAGCTGTGGTGCACTAGCCCTCTCAGGCTGTGTTCATGCAGGCAACCCCAGTCCTCTCCCTGGGATCTGACCTCCAAAGCCGGAGCCTCAGTTCCCAGCCCCAACCCGTCCCAGCGGGTGAGCAGACAAGCCTCTCAGGCTGGTGAGTGCTGGTAGGCAGCAATCTTCTGTGCAGGAATCTCTCTGCTTTGCCCTCCACACCCCTGTTGCTGTGCTCTCCTCTGTGGCTCTGAAGCTTCCCCCCTACCCAACCCCCATCTCCATGAGTGAAGGGGCTTCCTAGTGTGTGGAAACTTTTCCTCCTTCACAGCTCCCTCCCACTGGTGCAGGTCCCGTTGCTATTCTTTCGTCTCTGTTTTTTCTTTTGCCCTACCCAGGTACGTGGGGAGTTTCTTGCCTTTTGGGAGGTGTGAGGTCTTCTGCCAGCATTCAGTAGGTGTTCCGTAGGAGTTGTTCCACATATAGATGTATTTCTGATGTATTTGTGGGGAGGAAAGTGATCTACACGTCTTACTCTTCTGCCATCTTGAAGGTCTCCCCCTAGCTAAGTCTCCCCCTTCCTTCTATAAGGAAAAGCTGTCCTTTCTCTCCGGTGTACTTATTTGTTCAATTTATGAGCTAGCTTTGGTCACTGGGAACTCTTTTAAATTGGCTCCTGTGTCCTCTTGACATGCTCCATCCTTTTGTGAGCACTTCTGTATTTTTTGATATCACAAGATGGTCCAGTCTCATCTTATATTTTCCATGCTCCAGCCCTAGAATCAACCTTTTCTCCAAGCAGCCCTGATTCCTTTTACTGCAGAATGGTATTGAGAAACCAAATCTGGGGGCTGCTTGTTACTACTAGGGTGTCATTTCTAGTGGACCCTCTTGGCAGACAGAACTAGGAATATATATATGTATGTATATCAGTCCACACATACACATATATTTCTTTCTCTTTCTATCTGTGTATATTAAAAACTATGTAATCATACAGATAATTGATTTCAATTCAATACCGCAAGGTTCATTCTTGACTTCCCCCTTTCCTTTGTAACTTTAACAGACTTGCCAACACCTATCCCATTGAGAAAGTAATTTACTAACTAGACTACAGTATTTGTGTACAGTACCTTTTGTCTTTAGTCTTAAGAGTATCTAGTTAAAATATTGTTTCCAAGGTTACTTAGGTTAGCTCTTTCCTTATCTTCCTTTATCCTCTTTAATGTAGTTGTGTTATCCATTTGTAATACAGTTCAGTTCATTTGTTACTGTTTATATTCTATTTTGGGTTTCTTGCGTACAGGTCTTGGTTGATTATAATTCATTATTTATTGCAGGGAGAGTATGCAAAACATTACTATGGTTCTAAGAGTCAAATCTAACATAAAACTGATATCCTAATAAAATCAAGTTTTCCCATCCATAAAGAAGACAATTTCTCCATTTATATAACTCTTAATTTCTCTCAGCAATGT
This sequence comes from Mesoplodon mirus, assembly GCF_964341445.2. NCBI lineage: Eukaryota > Metazoa > Chordata > Mammalia > Artiodactyla > Ziphiidae > Mesoplodon > Mesoplodon mirus. The sequence continues at coordinate 2,976,130 of NC_138982.1, read as the reverse complement.
TTTACTGTTTTCAGTACACATGTCTTGCACATCTATTGTCAGACCCGCCTCTAAGTATTTGATATTTTTGGGTAGTATTATAAATGGCATTTAAAAGATTTCGATTTCTAATTATTTGTTGCTAGTATATAGAAAGAAAATTGAGTTTTGTACATTGATAATGTAACTGTAACCTTGCTAAACTCACTTATTAAATACAGCTTTAAAGTGACTGGCTCAACATGGCGGAGTAGAAGGATGTGCACTCACTCCCTCTTGCAAGAGCGCCAGAATCACAACTAACTGCTGAACAATCATCCAGAGGAAGACACTGGAACTCACCAAAAGAGATATCCCACATCCAAAGACAAAGGAGAAGCCACAATGAGATGGTAGGAGGGGCTCAATCACAAGAAAATCAAATCCCATAACGGCTGGGTGGGTGACTCACAAATGGGAGAACAATTATACCACAGAAGTCCACCCACTGGAGTGAAGGTTCTGAGCCCCACGTCAGGCTTCCCAACTTGGGGTCTGGCAACGGGAGGAGGAATTCCCAGAGAATCAGACTTCTCAGCCTAGAGGGATTTGATTCCAGGACTTCGACAGGACTGGGGGAAACAGACTCCACTCTTGGAGGGCACACGCAAAGTAGTGTGCACATCAGGACCCAGGGGGAAGGAGCAGTGACCCCATAGGAGACTGAACCAGACCTACCTGCTAGTGTTGGAGGGTCTCTTGCAGAGGTGGGGGTGGTGGTGGCTGTGGCTCACCACGGGGACAAGGACACTGGCAGCAGAAGTTCCGGGGAGTACTCCTTGGCATGAGCCCTCCCGGAGTCCACCATTAGCCCCACCAAAGAGGCTGTAGCCTCCAGTGCTGGGTTGCCTCAGGCCAAACAACCAACAGGGAGGGAACTCAGCCCTACCCATCAGCAGACAAGCAGATTAAAGTTTTACTGAGCTCTGCTCACCAGAGCAACACCCAGCTCTACCCACCACCAGTCCCTCCCATCAGGAAGCTTGCATAAGCCTCTTAGATAGCCTCATCCACCAGAAGGCACATGGAAGAAGCAAGAAGAACTACAATCCTGCAGCCTGTAGAACAAAAACCACATTCACAGAAAGATAGACAAAATGAAAAGGCAGAGGACTACGTACCAGAGAGAGGAACCAGATAAAACCCCAGAAAAACAACTAAAAGAAGTGGAGATATGCAACCTTCCAGAAAAAGAATTCAGAATAATGACAGTGAAGATGATCCAGGACCTCGGAAAAAGAATGGAGGCAAAGATCAAGAAGATGCAAGAAATGTTTAACAAAGACCTAGAAGAATTAAAGAACAAACAAACAGAGATGAACAATACAATAACCGAAATGAAAAATACACTAGAAGGAATCAATAGCAGAATAACTGAGGCAGAAGAACAGATAAGTGACCTGGAAGACAGAATGGTGGAATCACTGCTGCAGAACAGACTAAAGAAAAAAGAATGAAAAGAAATGAAGACAGCCTAAGAGACCTCTGGGACAACATTAAACGCAACAACATTTGCATTATAGGGGTCCCAGAAGGAGAAGAGAGAGAGAAAGGACCAGGGAAAATACTTGAAGAGATTATAGTCGAAAACTTCCCTAACATGGAAAAGGAAATAGCCACCCAAACCCAGGGAGTGCAGAGAGTCCCAGGAAGGATAAACCCAAGGAGAAACACACCAAGACACACAGTAATCAAATTGAAAAAAATTAAAGACAAACAAAAATTATTAAAAGCAACAAGGGAAAAATAACATACAAGGGAACTCCCATAAGGTTAACAGCTGATTTGTCAGCAGAAACTCTACAAGCCAGAAGCGAGTGGCACCATATATTTAAAGCGATGAAAGGGAAGAAACTACAACCAAGATTACTCTAGCTGGCAAGGATCTCATTCAGATTTGACAGAGGAATCAAAAGCTTTACAGACAAGCAAAACCTAAGAGAATTCAGCACCACCAAACCAGCTCTACAACAAATGTTAAAGGAACTTCTCTAAGTGGGAAACACAAGAGAAGAAAAGGACCTACAAAAACAAACCCAAAACAATTAAGAAAATGGTAACAGGAACATACATATTGATAATTACCTTAAACGTGAATGGATTAAATGCTCCAACCAAAAGACACAGGCTTGCTGAATGGATACAAAAACAAGATCCATATATATGTTGTCTACAAGAGACCCACTTCAGACCTAGGGACACATACAGACAGAAAGTGAAGGGATGGAAAATGATATTCCATGCAAATGGAAATCACAAGAAAGCTGGAGTAGCAATACTCATATCAGATAAAATAGACTTTAAAATAAAGAATGTTACAAAAGACAAGGAAGGACACTACATAATGATCAAGGGATCAATCCAAGAAGACGATATAACAATTACAAATATTTATGTACACAACAAAGGAGCACCTCAATACATACGGCAAATGCTAATAGCTATAAAAGAGGAAATCGACAGTAACACAATAATAGTGGGGAACTTTAACACCTCACTTACACCAATGGACATATCATCCTGACAGAAAATTAATAAGGAAACACAAGTTTAAATGACAAAATAGACCAGATAGATTTAATTTATATTTATAGGACATTCCATCAGAAAACAGCAGATTACACTTTCTTTTCAAGTGCACATGGAACATTCTCCAGGATAGATCACATCTTGCGCCACAAATCAAGCCTCGATTAATCTAAGGAAACTGAAATCATATCAAGCATCTTTTCTGACCACAATGCTATGAGATTAGAAATAAATTACAGGTGAAGAAAACGTAAAAAACACAAACACATGGAGGCCAAATGATACATTACTAAATAACCAAGAGATCACTGAAGAAATGGAAGGAAATCAAAAAACAACGTAGAGACAAATGATAACAAAAACACGATGATCCAAAACCTACGGGATGCAGCAAAAGCAGTTCTAAGAGGGAAGTTTATAGCAATACAATCCTACCTCAAGAAACAAGAAAAATCTCAAATAAACTAACCTTACACCTAAAGGAACTAGAGAAATAAGAACAAACAAAACCCCAAATTAGCAGAAGGAGAGAAATCATAAAGTTCAGAGCAGAAATAAATGAAATAAAAACAAAGAAAACAATAGCAAAGATCAATAAAACTAAAAGCTGGTTCTTTGAGAAGATAAAAAAAATTGATAAACCACTAGCCAGACTCATCAAGAAAAAGAGAGAGAGGACTCAAATCAATAAAATTAGAAATGAAATAGAAGTTACAATGGACACTGCAGAAATACAAAGCCTCATAACAGACTACTACAAGCAACTCTATGCCAATAAAATGGACAACCTGGAAGAAATGGAAAAATTCTTAGAAAGGTATAACCTTCCCAGACTGAACCACGAAGAAATAGAAAATATGAACAGACTAATCACAAGCACTGAAATTGAAACTGTGATTAAAAATCTTCCAACAAACAAAAATCCAGGACCAGATGGCTTCACAGGTGAATTCTACCAAACATTTAGAGAAGAGCAAACACCCATCCTACTCAAACTCTTCCAAAAAACTTCAGAGGAAACAACACTCCCAAACTCATTCTATGAGGCCACCATCACCTGATACCAAAACCAGACAATACTACAAAAAAAGAAAATTACAGACCAATATCACTGATGAATATAGATGCAAAAATCCTCAACAAAATACTAGCAAACAGAATCCAACAACACATTAAAGGGATCATACACCATGATCAAGTGGGATTTATCCCAGGGATGCAAGGATTCTTCAATATATGCCAGTCAATCAATGTGATACATCATATTAACAAATTGAAGAATAAAAACCATATGATCATCTCAATAGAGGCAGAAAAAGCTTTCGACAGAATTCAACACCCATTTATGATAAAATCTCTCCAGAAAGTGGGCATAAGAGGGAACCTACCTCAACATAATAAAGGCCATATATGACAAACTCACAGCAAACATCATTCTCAATGGTGAAAAACTGAAAGCATTTCCTCTAAGATCAGGAACAAGACAAGGATGTCCACTCTCACCACTATTATTCAACATAGTTTTGCAAGTCCTAGCCATGGCAATCAGAGAAGAAAAAGAAATAAAAGGAATACAAATTGGAGAAGAAAAAGTAAAACTGTCACTATTTTACATGATAGTAAAACTATCATGCCAATGATATGATACTATACATAGATAATCTAAAGATGCCATCAGAAAACTACTAGAGCTAATCAATGAATTTGGTAAAGTTACAGGATACAAAATGAATGCACAGAAACCTTTTGCATTCCTATACACTAACAATTAAAGATCAGAAAGAGAAATTAAGGATACAATCCCATTCACTACTGCAACAAAAAGAATAAAATACCTAGGAATGAACCTCCCTAAGGATGTAAAAAACCTGTACTCAGAAAACTGTAAGACACTGATGAAAGAAATCAAAGATGACACAGACAGATGGAGAGATATACCATGTTCCTGGATTGGAAGAATCAAAACTGTGAAAATGACTCTACTACCCAAAGCGATCTACAGATTCAGTGCAATCCCTATCAAATTACCAATGACATTTTTTACAGAACTAGAACAAAAAATCTTAAAATTTGAAAGGAGACACAAAAAACCCGAATAGCTAAAGCAATCTTGAGGGCAAAAAGCAGAGCTGGAGGAATCAGACTCCCTGGCTTCAAATTACACTACAAAGCTACAGTAATCAAGACAATATGGTACTGGCACAAAAACAGAAAAATAGATCAATGGAACAGCATAGAAAGCCAAGAGATAAACCCATGCACCTATGGTCAACTAATGTATGACAAAGGAGGCAAGGATACCTTGCCTTGGAGAAAAGACAGTCTCTTCAATAAGTGGTGCTGGGAAAACTGGACAGCTACATGTAAAAGAATGAAATTAGAACACTCCCTAACACCATACACAAAAAGAAACTCAAAATGGGTTAAAGACCTAAATGTAAGACTGGACACCATAAAACGCTTAGAGGATAACATAGGAAGAACACTCTGACATAAATCACAGCCAGATCTTTTTTGACCCACCTTGTAGAGTAATGGAAATAAAAACAAAAATAAATAAATGGGACCTAATGAAACCTAAAAGCTTTTGAACAGCAAAGGAAACTGTAAACAAGATGAAAAGATAACCCTGAGAATGGGAGAAAATATTTGCAAACAAATCAAGAGATAAAGGATCAATCTACAAAATATATAAACAGCTAATGCAGCTCAATATTAAAAAAACAAATAACCCAATTCAAAAATGGGCAGAAGACCTAAATAGACATGTCTCCAAAGAAGACATACAGATGGCCAAGAGGCACATGAAAAGCTGCTCAACATCACTAATTATTAGAGAAATGCACATCAAAACTACACTGAGGTATCACCTCACACCAGTTAGAATGGACATCATCAGAAAATCTACAAACAACAAATGCTGGAGAGGGTGTGGAGAAAAGGGTACCCTCTTGCACTGCTGGTGGAATGTAAATTGATACAGCCACTGTGGAACACAGTATAGAGGTGCCTTAAAAAACTAAAAATAGAGCTACCATATGACCCAGTAATCCCACTACTGGGCATATACCCAGAGAAAACCATAATTCAGAAAGACACATGCACCCCAGTGTTCACTACAGCACTATTTACAATAGCCAGGTCATGGAAGCAACCCAAATGCCCATCGACAGACGAAAGGATAAAGAAGATGTGGTACATATATACAATGGAATATTACTCTGCCATAAAAAGGAACGAAATTGGGTCATTTGTAGAGATGTGGATGGACCTAGAGACTGTCATACAGAGTGAAGTAAGAAAGAGAAAAACAAATATCGTATATTAACGCATATATGTGAAATCTAGAAAAATGGTACAGTTGAACTGGTTTGCAAGGCAGAAATAGAGACACAGATGTAGAGAACAGACATATGGACACCAAGGGGGGAAAGCGTGGGGGTGGGTGAGTGGGATGAACTGGGAGATTGGGATTGACATATATACAGTAATATGTATAAAATAGATAACTAATAAGAACCTGCTGTATAAAAAATTTTTTTAATTCAAAAAAAATACAATAGGAAGTAAAAAAATAAATACAGCTTTAGCAGAATCCCATAAATTTTGATATGTTGTATTTTCATTTTCATTCATTTCGAAATACTTCCTAATTTTCCTTTTGATTTCTTCTTCTCTAAATAACCCATAGGTTTATTTATAAAGTTTTTCTTCTCTAAATAACCTATAGGTTATTTAGTTATTAAATATTTAGGAATTTTTCACAGATCTTTTATTATTTCTAATTTAATTCCATTATGGTCAGAGAACATATTTTGTGAGCTGAATATTTAAAATTTGTTGAGATTTGTTCTATGGCCCAGAATATGGTCTATTTTGGTAAATATTCTGTGTACATGTTAAAGGAATGTGTATACTGTATGACAAAGGTATGTGTGAAGCCATACCTTCTTACTCAGATTGCTAATACCCTTTCTGGTTTCCAATATAAAGTAGAAAAGATAACATGTGGGGAAAAATATAATCAAATATATCAAGATTTCAGAGAAAAAAATAAAGGAATGTGTATTCTGCTCTTGTTGGGTGAAGTGTAATACAAATGTCAATTAGGTCAGGTTGGTTGATAGTCTTGTTTAAGTGTTCTATATCCCTATTGATTTTCTCTCTACTTGTTCTATTCATTATTCAGAGAAGCATGTGGAAATCTACCTCTATAATTGTGGATTTATCCTTGCAGTTCTATCGGATATTCATTCATGCATTTTGAAGGTCTGTTATTAGGTGTGTAAACATTTAGAATTGTTATATCCTCTTGATAAACTGATCCCTTTATCATTCCCTAGCAACATTATTTTCTCTAAAAACTACTTTGTCTGACATTAATATAGCCACCCTGCCTTTTCTTTTCTTCTTATGGCAAAAAAATACGTAAGATTCATCCTCCCAACAATTTCCAAGCATACAGTACAATACTGTCAACCACTTGCACATTGTTGGGCAACAGATCTCCAGATTCCCCCCCACTCCCCACCCACTCAATCCCGGATGACTAAAACTCTACACTCATCACACAATGAATCCTTACCTCACCCTCCATCAGCCACTGGCACCCACCATTCTTCTTTCTATCTGTATGAATTTGACCACTTTAGATACCTCATGTAAGTGGAGTCATGCAGTATACGTCTTTTTGTGACTGGCTTATTTCCCTTAGCATAATGTTCTCAATGTTTATCTATGTTGCTGCATGTGACAGAATTTCCCTTTTTAAAAAAGGTGAACAATATTCCATTCCACGTATATACCACATTTTCTTTATCCATTCATCCACTGATGGACGTTTATGTTACTTCCACCTCTTGGCTATTGTGAATAATGCTGCTATCAACGTGGGTGTACAAATATCTCTTTGAGATTCTGTTTTCAATTCTTTTGGATGTACACCCAGGAGTAGTATTGCTGATCATATGGAACTTCCATATTACTTTCCACAGTGGCCGTACCATTTTACATTCCTACCAGTATTCCAATTTCTCCACATCCTTACCAACACTTAAAAAAAAAAAAAAAGTAACCATCCTAATGAGTGTGAGGTGGTATCTCATTGTGGTTTTGCTTTGCATTCCCCTGCTTATTTAATGATGTTGAACATCTTTTCATATGCTTATCAGACGTTTTATTTTTTAATTATTTTTTGCGGTACACGGGCCTCTCACTGTTGTGGCCTCTCCCGTTGCGGAGCACAGGCTCCGGACGCGCAGGCTCAGCGGCCATGGCTCACGGGCCCAGCCGCTCCGCGGCATGTGGGATCTTCCCGGACTGGGGCACAAACCCATGTCCCCTGCATCGGCAGGTGGACTCTCAACCACTGCGCCACCAGGGAAGCCCACGTTTTATCTTCTTTAGAGAAATATCTACTCAAGTCCTTTGCCCATTTTAAATTCAGGGTGTTTGCTGTTGTTGTTACTGAGTCACAGGAGTTCTTTATATAGTCTGGATAGTAACCTCATCAGATATGTTTGCAAATATTTTTCCATTCTGTAGGTTGCCTTTCACTGTGCTGTTTCTTTGCTGTGAAGGCTTAAAGTTTGATATAATCCCATTTGTCTATTTTTGCTTTTGTTGCCTTGCTTTTGGTGTCATATCCATAAAATCATGGTCAAATCTAATATCGTGAAGTTTCCTCTATGTCTTCTTTGAGGAGTTTTATAGTTTCAGGACTTATGTTTAGGTCTTTAATCCATTTTGAGTTAATTTTTCTATATGGTGTAAGATACATTCTAACTTCTTTCCTTTGCATGTGGATATCCAGTTTTCCCAGCTCCATTTGTTGGGGACTATTGTTTCCCCATTATTATTCTTGGCAACCATGTTGAAGATCATTTGACCATATAAGCAAGAATTTATTTCTGGGTTCTCTATTCTGTTCCATTGGTCTGTATATCTGTGTTTATGCCAGTACCATCCTGTTTTGATTGTTGTGTCTTTGTAATATGTTTTGAGTCATAAAGTGTGAGGCTTCCAGCTTTGTTCTCCTTTCTCAGGATTGTTTTGGCTATTCCAAGTTCTAAAAATTCCATATGAATTTTAGAATTGTGCTTTCTATTTCTGCAAAAAATACCATTGGTATTTTTAGACGACTTTATTGAGGTATAACTGATATACAGAAACTGCACCTATTTAATATACACAATTTGATGAGTTTGGACACATGCATACACCTAGGAAACCATCAGTGCAATCAAGGTAATAGACATATACTTCATCTCCAACACTTTCCCTGTGCTGCTTTTTTTGTTTCTTTTGTTTGTTTTTTAGTAAGAATACTTAACATGAGACCTACCTTCTAACAAAATTTTAAGTGCACAATACAGTATTGTTAATGATAGGTGCTATGTTGTACAGCAGATCTCTAGAACTTATTTGTCTCGGATAACTGAAACTTTATAACCAATGAACAACGTCTCCATGATTCCACTTATATGAGGTATCTAAAATAGTCAAACTCAAAGAAGCAGAGAACAGAAATAGTAGTTGCCAGGGAATGGGGGAATGAGACCATTGGGATTTTGATAGAGACTGCATCAATCTATAGATGGCTTTGGATAGTATGGGTATTTAAAAATAGTAAGTCTTTCAATCCATGAACATGGAATGTCTTTCCATTTATTTGTAAGAGTTTTTTTTTTTAAACAGGAAAAATTAAACAAAAGTTAAATGTGTATACATGGGAGAGACCCAGGAAAACTGAGTAACTAGCCAAAATGGCCAAAGCCCTTACCTTAAATACCATCTTCAGCTAAAGACACAAGTGGATGTTGGGGGTAGTGGTTTGGGACTTCAAAGAGGAGGAAGGCAATTCACATGAAGGTGGAAAAGCAAATGTTTGATAAACAAATGTTCGCTGGGCTACACAGAGACAATAGGACACAGAGTGGGCTCTGATTTCTAGGCCCTGCCCAGTTTCCCCCACCATACTTAGCCCATATTCTTTTCAGAGATCTCTGCTGACAGCTCTGTTCCAGGAACAGGTCCTCTATCTAAATTCTTTTAGGCAATTAGGGAGAAGGTCAAAGTTTTTTCCTGAGTCTTTTGGGCTTTGTTTTCAGCCTGAAATAATCTAAATGCCAAAGAGACATTTTGGGGTGGCAAATTTTGCTCTCCTACATGGGCTTCAGTGAGGAAGTCAAAATATGAATGGGCTATCTCACAAAAATAATTCTCACAGACTTGGAGGCAGGGGTCAAGGGCAGCTGAGATCTGGTGGCCTGCAGGAGAGCTAAGAGCTACCACAATGAGGGAATTCCTGGGGACCTCATCCTTACTCCCCATCAGATAAAGCCTGGGACATTTGGTTATTAACAACATAAGGGAGTAATATTATGAAGAAGCTTGCTTTAGGGGTCTCTCTGGCCCCTCCTGTTTTCACGGCCCCTTCTGACTGAGTTCAGAGCCCTGGAAGTGCCTAAAAAATCCCCCAAACCCCACCCCCAGGAAAATCTCTGCTGGGGTCTGCTTTCTTCCTGGAGATCCACGAGGAGAGAGGTCTGGGTATATAGGTGAGATCCTCCAAACAGTGCATGTGGATGGAAAAGAGAAGGTGTTAAAGGGCTCAGCTGTGGGAGTTCCAACATTTAGAAGTCAGGAGGATGAGGAGGGACTTTTCTGCTTTTGCCAAATTGTTGCTTTCTTAAGTTCTTAGTGGTAACATTTCTGGCTAAAGGGTGGGAACAATATGGCTGTAAGAATGTATGAGTCAATTTCTGGGCAACTTCACCATCACTGGATATAAACATTCAACTTTTTTGGGGGGTTCTTTTAGAATGTGTAAATTGTCATCTTCAGACTGCTTTTGTTTACATTTCTTCGATATCTAGTGAGAATTAACATTTTCCCACTGTCTACTAACTGTATGTCCATTATGGGATTAGTCCTGTATTTTACTTATTTATCGTTTGGAATATAGATATTTATTTTACAAATTTGAATCAGTTATTTTTTTCATTTAATTTTTTATTGAAGTATAGTTGATTTACAATATTATGTTAGTTTCAAGTCTACAGCACAGTGATTCAGTATTTTTGCAGATTATACTACACTACAGGTTATTACAAGATAATGGCTATAATTCTCTGTGCTGTACAGTATATCCTTGCTACTTATTTTATACATATATACTTTTTCAGATTGTTTTCCATTATAGGTTATTAGAAGATACTGAATATAGTTCCCTGTGCTATACAGTAGGTCCTTGTTGTGTATCTATTTTATATAGAGTAGTGTACACCTGTTAACCCCAAGGTCCTAATTTATCCTCCCCCCCACCCCCACCTCCTTTCCCCCTTTGGTAACCATAAGTTTGTTTTCTATGTCCATGAGTCTGTTTCTGTTTTGTAAATAAGTTCATTTGTATCATTTTTTTAGACTCCACATATAAGTGATAGCATATGATATTTGTCTTTGTCTGACCTACTACTTCATTTAGTGTGATAGTCTCTAGGTCCATCTATGTTGCTGCAAATGGCATTATTTCGTTCTTTTTTTATGGCTGAGTAATATTCCATTACATACATCTTTATCCATTCATCTATTGATGGACATTTAGGTTGCTTCCATGTCTTGGTCATTGTAAATAGTGCTGCTACGAACACTGGGGTGCATGTATCTTTTCAAGTTACGGTTTTCATCTTGTCTGGATATGTGCCCAAGAGTGGGATTGCTGGATCATATGGTAGCTCTATTTTTAGTTTTTTAAGGAACCTCTATACTGTGTTCCACAGTGGCTGCACCAACCTACATTCCCACCAACAGCGTAGGAGGGTTCCCTTTTCTCCACACCCTCTCCAGTGTTTGTTATTTGTAGACTTTTTGATAATAGCCATTCTGACTGGTGTGAGGTGATACCTCACTGTAGGTTTTTTTTTTTTTTTTTCGGTACGCGGGCCTCTCACTGTTGCGGCCTCTCCCGTTGTGGAGCACAGGCTCCGGACGCGCAGGCTCAGCGGCCATGGCTCACGGGCCCAGCCGTTCCGCGGCACGTGGGATCCCCCCAGACCGGGGCACGAACCCGCGTCCCCTGCATTGGCAGGCGGACTCTCAACCACTGCGCCACCAGGGAAGCCCCTCACTGTAGTTTTGATTTGCATTTCTGTAAGAGCTTTCTTTTGATTAATATTAGCATGGTATATATATTTCCCTCCTTTTACTTTTAACCTATTTGTGTCTTTATACTTCTTTCAGGCAACGTACTATATTTGGGTCTTGGTTTTTGGTCTAATCTTCGCTTTTGGCGGTATTCACACCACTTATACGTAATGTGACTACTGATATGGTTAGGTTTAAATCTATCATCTTGCTATTTGTCCCATCCATTCTTTGTTCCTTTTTTCTTCTTCCTTTTCTGCCTCCTTTTGTGTTAACTGAGTGTTCTTTATGATTTTTTCATTTTATTTCCTTTTTTGGCTTATTAGCTATAACTCTTACTTTAGAGGTGCATCAGAGGTTACAGCATACATCTTTACTTTACTACAGTCTACTTTCAAGAGATGTCGTACAACGTCATGGATTATATGCAAACCATAACAATATACTTCCATGTCTCTTCTCCCAGTCTTTATGCTACTGTTGTCAAATTGTCCTTAAACATATGTTAGAAACACCTTAATGCACTGTTGATAGTTTCATTTAAGGAGTTACTTTTCTTCTAAAGAGATGTGAATAATAAAAAATCACATACATGTAGTTACCACTTCTGGAGTTCATTCCTTTGTGTAGATTTGCATTTCCATCTGGTATTACTTTCTTCCTTGCCTAAACAACTTTTAAAACAAACAAACAAATAACAAACAAACAAACAAAACATCTCTTGTAGTGCATTTCTGCTGGTGATGAATTCTTTGAGCTTTTCTATGTCCAAAAAAATCTTTAATTCACCTTCATTTTTGAACGGTATTTTCACTGTGTATAGTATTCAAGGTTGGCAGTTCTTTTATTTCATTTTATTTCAGTACTTTAAAGATCTTGCTCCTCTGTCTTCTGGCTTGGACTTTTCCAACACGAAATCCGCTGTCACCTTGATCTTTGTTCCACTCTAGGAAATGTGACTGTCTTCTCTGGCTACTTTTCAAAGTTTCTTTTTATTACTGGTTTTGAGCCACTTTATTATGATGTGCCCTAGTATAGATTTGTGTTTCGTGTGCTTTGGGCTTACTGAGCATCTTAGTTTCATGGGTTTATAGTTTTTACCAAGTACAGGAAATTCCGGGCCATTATCTCTTCAAATAATTTTCTGTCGCCCTGGAATGCAATTTCAGCACTAAGTATGCAGAGTTACTGCAGACTCCACAGGTTAAGGGCACAGTCCCCCACAGACTCCCCTCACTGCAGACACCAGCCATAACTCTGGGGTTCCCAGGCTACCCATACTTCTGACTAACTGGCCATGAAGTTGGGGGTTTCCATTACTCCTTGAGGTTCAACAACTTGCCCAAATGACCCACAGAACTGGGGAGAGTAATATATTATGATTACTATTCTATTATAAAGGATACAAATGAGGACCAGACAAATAAGAGATGCACAGGGCAAGGTCTGGGAAGGTCTAAAATGTGGAGCTTCTGTGTCCTCAAGACATGTCACCCTCCTAGCACATCACTGTGTATCATTAACCAGGGGGAGCTCAATTGTGCTTCAGTGTCCAGACTTTTTAATTGGGTTTCATTATGTAGACATGATTGACTGAATCAGTGGCCACACGACTGAATTCAATCTCCAGGCTCCCTGCCTCTTTGGAGGTCAGGCTGATATCACCTGGCTGAAAGTCTCAACCTCTAATCACATGGTCGGCCTTTCTGGCAAGGGAAGCCCTCATCCTGGAACTATATAGGGGCCCACGATGAGTCACCTCATTAGTATAAACTCAGGCATGGTCCCAGGAGCCCACCATGAAAAACAAAGACACTCATCATTCGGGAAATTCCGAGGCTTTAGAAGTTCTGTCCTAGGAACCTGCGACTAAGACCTGACAAATTCTTTATTTAACAACATCCTCTCTTCCATTTATAAGTATGTTAAGTTGCTTGAAGTTAGGCCCCACAGCTCACTGATGCTCTTTTCATTTTTCTTTCCTTTTTTATGTCTCCATGTCTCATTTTGGATAGTTTCTATTCTATGTCTTCAAGTTCACTAGTCATTTCATTTGCAATGTTTAATCTGCTGTTAATCTAATCTGGTACATTTTTCACCCCAGACACCTTAGTTTTCATCTCTACGAGTTCAATTTGGGTCTTTAAAAAAGTATTCAGTTTTTGGTATCTGTTTTAATATACTTGTCTGCTAATTTTAACATCTGTGTCAGTTCTGAGTCAGTTTCAATTGACCGATTTTTCTCCTAATCATCAACTGTAGTCTCGTTTCTTTGCATGCCTGATGTTGCCAGCCATTTTGAATTTTACCTTTTTGAGTGCTGCATATTTTTATATTCTTTTATTCTCCAGTTTGGAATAGAATAAATATTTTATGTTCTGGGATGCTGTTAAGTTACTTTGAAAAACCCTTTCATCCTTCTAGATGTTGCTTTTCAGATCTGTTAGACAGGACTGAGTGCTATCTAATTGAGGGCTAATTATTCCCCACTACTGACGCAAGACTCCTATGACTACTCTACCTAAAGTGCCATGTATTATGAGGTGGTCCAGTCTGGCTGGTAGAGACAGATATTCTTCTTGGCTGGCCCCATGTGACTTATGGGTACTGTTCCCTCTAATTTGGGGTAGCTCTTTCTTCAGCTTTGGTTGCTTTCCTCACATGTATCTGCTGACCAGTACCTCTGATGAACACTCAGGGAGGAGTTCTGAAGCCCTCCGGAGTTTTCTCTCTGTGCTGATCAGTACCTCTGATGAACACTCAGGGAGGAGTTCTGAAGCTCTCCGGAGTTTTCTCTCTGTGCTGACCAGTACCTCTGATGAACACTCAGGGAGGAGTTCTGAAGCTCTCCAGAGTTTTCTCTCTGTGCTGATCAGTACCTCTGATGAACACTCACGGAGGAGTTCTGAAGCTCTCCAGAGTTTTCTCTCTGTGCTGATCAGTACCTCTGATGGACACTCAGGGAGGAGTTCTGAAGCTCTCCGGAGTTTTCTCTCTGTGCTGATCAGTATCTCTGATGAACACTCAGGGAGGAGTCCTGAAGCTCTCTGGAGTTTTCTCTCTGGCATTTCTTTCCTCTTTGGTGCTCCGTCCCAAGAATCCTAGCTACTTTGGTCCTTCTAGATTCTCAGCTGTGTCTCCTAAACTCAGGGAGTTCGCTGAACTCTGCCTAGGGTCCCCATCAACACACCGTGGCTTGGAAGCTCTCTCAAGGTAATCATAAGGATCACTTTGCTTGTTTACTGTTTCTCAGGAATCACTATCTTTTGTTGCCAGATGTCTGGCACCTTGAAAACCATTATTTTGTATTTCTTGCCTGACGTTTTTTGTTGTTTCGGGTGGGAAGGCAAATCCAGTCCCAGTTACTCCATTTTGGTCAGAAATGGAAGATCTGGTGATTGTATATGTTAATTTTATTTCCTACTATTTTACTGAATTATTTTATTGTTTTGAGTTTTATCACTGATTCTCTTGGGTTTCCAGGTTTACTGTCATGTCATCTATGAATACTTTACTTCTTCAACCATTCTTATGCCTCTAATTGCTTCCTCTTGTACAGTATAATTACTCTAGTACAATGCTGAACAGTAATGGATATTGTGACATTCTTGCCCTGTCTCTGATCTTAATGGAAATGCCTCTAATGTTTTTCTATACTGGCTTTAGCACTAGGCATATATATTATAATCATGTTAAGAAAGTATCTCAAATACCTACTTTCTTGAGCATTTTTTTAATGAATGGGTGTTAAATTCTGTCCAAAGTTATTTCAGCATCTATTGAGACGATCATAATTTTTTTCTTAGATACAACATGTGATATTAAAAAAGATCCTAATACTGAAGCAATCTTGACTTCCTGGAATAAATCCCACCAGGTTGTATGCATCTGTTTAATATTTTATTTATTACTTTTTATTATTAATCATGAATTATATTCATTCGCAATTTTCTTTTTTGTACTGTCTGTACCTGGTTTATGTATCAGTTGCTTCATAGAAGGAGCTATAGAGTTTTCCTTCCTTTTCAATTCTCTGGAATAATTTATTAAGCATTAGGACTATTTGGTCTTTGAGGGTTTTGTAGAATTCCCTTGTGAAACTACCTGGGCCTGGTGCTTTTTGTGGGGTAGTTCCTTAATAAAGATCTCTACTTCTTCTAAGGAAATTACTTTGTTAAGCTTTCTAAATAAAATGGGGTCAGGCCTCCCTGGTGGTGCAGTGCTTAAGAGTCTGCCTGCTAATACAGGGGACATGGGTTCAAGCCCTGGTCCGGGAGGATCCTACATGCCGTGGAGCAGTTGGGCCTGTGCACCACAACTACTGAGCCTGCGCTCCACAGCCCATGAGCCACAACTGCTGAGCCAATGCACCACAACTACTGAAGCCCGTGCGCCTAGAGCCCGTGCTCCATGACAGGAGAGGCCACCGCAATGAGGAGCCCTAACGCTGCAGCAAGGAGTGGCCCCCACTCGCCGCCACTGGAGAAGGCCCGTGCACAGCAACGAGGACCCAACACAGCCAAAAATAAATAAATAAAATAAATAAATAAATAAATAAATAAAATGGGGTCAATTTTGGTCAGATGTATTTTCCTAGGAAATTTTCCATTTCAGCTAGGTTTTCAAATTTATTTCCAAATAAATTTGAGGCCTGCAAAATAGTCTTTTATGATTTTTAAAAAAAATTTTTTTCTGTTCCTCCTTGTCATTTCTTATTTTGTCTATTAGTTCTTTCTCCTTTTTCTTGATGAAATTAGTTAATTGGTGGTCTATTTTGTTAATGTTTTCCCCATACCAAGATTTCAACTTACTGAAGTGCTACTGTTTTTTAAATTCTCTATCTCTTTGGTTTCTGATCATTATTGGGGGTGGGTGATGGGTACATGGGGGTTCAGTAGATCACTCTGCCTGCATTTGTATTTGCTCAAAATTCTCCATAATAAAAATAAGAGAAATTACGTATACACATGGTATAAAATCAAGGAGTATATAGGAACTTATGATGGAAGAACCATTCTACCAACCTACCCCATCCATGCACCTTTAGCCCCACTTCTTTTGAATCGTTTATATTTTTCTTTTGCTGCTTACCTCTATAATTAAACATAAAATTTAATTATTTAAGTATAATTAAATACTATGTTACAATTACTTTTTTTTTAATAGGCATCACTTTAAAAAATTAATTTATTTTTAAATATTTGTTTATTTTTGGCTGTGCTGGGTCTTCATTGCTGCACTCAGGCTTTCTCTAGTTGCGGAGAGCGGGGGTTACTCTTCACTGCAGTGTGCGGGCTTCTCATTGTGGTAGCTTCTCTTGTTGTGGAGCACAGGCTGTAGGCGTGTGGGCTTCAGTGGTTGTGGCACGCGGGCTCAGTAGTTGTGGCTCATGGGCTCTAGAGCACAGGCTCAGTAGTTGTGGCACATGGGCTTAGGTGCTCCGCAGCATGTGGGATCTTCCCGGACCAGGGCTCAAGCCTGTGTCCCCTGTGTTGGCAGGTGGGTTCTCAACCACTGCACCACCCGTGAAGTCCCTACAATTACTTTCTTTTATAGCTCTATCAACTTTAGACAGTATCTATTATTCTTTGCTAGGGAAGATGAGGATTTAGCTCATTTATAAACTGTCCCACTTTACTCACCTTACCCAATATTTGAGGTTATGATTTTTAGTTCTTGTATTGGTTATCTTTGTAAACTGCAAATTATCTATTTATACATTTAATTTTCACCCCATTCATCTTAGTGCCTTAATTTCCTTTTACATAGGATGATGATTATAGCACCCCTACCCTTATTTTCTCTTCTTCCTCTTTTTCTCCTTCACATTTTGTTGGCAATATTTTGACTTTTACATTGTTCAGGTTGTTTAAATACTGTTCTGCAACCATAATAAAATTTTCTACAGTTAATCCATAAGGTGACTTTAGGTGTTATACATTAAAATATTTTACATTTTGACTATATAAATACTGTTTGAATGCTAAGTTAAGCAGCATATAAGGAATGCATTTCATTTCTTATTGGTCCAACATCATGTCCCTTAGGGGCAATCAAAGGAGAATATTCCAGGCATTGAGGTTAGATGAACTTCCTTTTCTTACCCTCCATCAGTTGTTTATAATCATGTCACATTTCAGTTTGCTTTGTGTTTATACATGAGTGTCTTACACAGTTTTTTCATTTTTCAAGGAGTTTCTAATTGCTTTTCTTTAGCTTGTTGACACACAATGCTGCATCTTCATCATACTCTCCAGTTTCCCTGTTCTCACATGTAACAACTATCCCCTTCTACCTCCCTTTCCAGAGAAATCCCCCACCTTCTCTATTCTGGACTGGCTGTTCTTCAGTTGCCAACCTGGGACTTTATTTCACTGCTTCTCTGGATCGAATCTACTCTTTCCTGGATCTCATGCATTTCTCCTTTTTGGTTTACTTAATTTGCTGTAGAATATATTCCTGTAACTCTCTAAGAAAACAGGAGATTGGGCTTCCCTGGTGGCACAGTGCTTGGGAGTTCGCCTGCCGATGGAGGGGACGCGGGTTCTTGCCCCGGTCTGGGAGGATCCCACATGCCGTGGAGCGGCTGGGCCCGTGAGCCATGGCCGCTGAGCCTGCACGTCTGGAGCCTGTGCTCTGCAACGGGAGAGGCCACAGAGTGAGAGGCCAGTGTACAGCAAAAAAAAAAAAAAAAAAAAAAAAAGAAAAAGAAAACAGGAGATAAACTTTCTGAATTTTTAAATGACTTTATTCTAACCTCATATCCAATAGATATCTTGGCAGGATGTAGAAATCTGAATTCAAATCCATTTCCCCAGAGTTGCCAATGAGAATCTAATACCATCCTGATTCTTATTCTTATTAAGGTGACCTGGTTTTTCTCTCTGGGGGATTCCAGTGGTTTTCTAAAATTTCAAGAGGACTTGTTTATGTATATCTTTTTTTTATTCATTGTGTTTGGCACTCAGAGGCTCCTTTCAACCAGAAGATTTATATTCTGTATATTCTGGTTCTGTGGGCAGTGACTGGAGGGAACATGAGAGGCTGGGATGGGAGGGTCACATTCTGTTTTCGATCAGATGATGGTTACACAGGCATGTTGTATTTCCCCAAGAAAGGAAACAGGAATCCCAAGGAATCCCACTGGGTTCCTGCTCTCTGAACCCATCCTATCACTCCAGTCTTTCCAATTCTCTCCATCCTGTATTATTTCCTTGATGACTCTTATATTATTTCTTTGATGATTTCCCTCTCTCCGTTTTCTCCCTTCTTTCTTCCTCAGATTTCAGTTAGTTAGATGCTGAAATTCTTGAATTGGTCCTTTATGTCTTCTCTTCTGTCTCTCTCTTTCTCCCCCATCTGTGAGTTTGTGTGAGCCAGAGATATCCTTAACTTTAGTTTCCAGGCCTTATGTTGAAATTTAAAATTTTGGCACTTACATTTTAAAATTCAAACAGCTCTTTCTTGTGTCAGCATCTATTCTTGTTTTATATAATCTCCCTGAATATAGTAATTATTTTTTAAAAATGCCTTTTTAGAACAGTTTTAGCCTTACAGAAGAATTGAGAAGACAGTATAAAGTTCCCATATATCTGCACCCAGGTCCCTAATTATTAACATCTTACATTAGCATTTGCTATAATTAATAAGCCAATATTGATACATTATTATTACTATTATTCAAGGCCATACTTAATTCACATTTCCTTAGTTGTTACCTAAGGTATTTTTTTCTGTTCTAGGATTTCATATTACATTTAGCTGTCATGCCTCCTTACGCTCCTTCCGGCTAAGACAGTTTTTCAGACCTCCCTTCTTTCTGACGATGTTGACAGTTTTGACGAGTACTGGCCAGACACTATCTAGGATGTTCCTCTACTGGAATATGTCTTAACATGCCCTATTGTTTGTTAATTTGTCAGGCTGCACTTTACATTTGGGAACCAGGTAAGGAGTCAACTGGTCGACTGCTCTGTGTAACAGCCTTCAATGATTCCCCATTTCTAATACTTCTCATCAGCTCTCCCAACTCCAAGTTTACAGCCTCTCTGGGATCCTAACGAGCAGAGTGGAACAGAGTAGCTCACTTCTCCACTGCAGCCCATATACAGCCCCTCGTTCCAGGCTGTGGTCTCCTTAGCCTGCTTCTGCTTTCTATCTTCAAGGAATACTACATATCTTGTGTACTGATTTTTTTCCTCCTCTGTTCCTCTATGCCATTCCATTAACTTTCATGGGTTTATTCCTTTTAAATATCTATATTTTAACTGGAGGAGTTTGGAAAAGAATGGGAGGAGAATGTATCAGAGACTCCATACATCCACTTCTTATATGAAAATAAAACTTCTCCTTACATTTAAGGGAAGGAAGGAAAAATGTCCACTAACTCATAATTTTGTTGTTTGTTCATAATTCTCTTGGTACAGCTTAATTTATATTCCTGTCAAAGCTTTTATTAAAGCTTCTGATAAAACTCAGTCAAGGTAGGTCCCCATAGGAAAAATAATTCACCCATATGAACCTCTCAAGAAGCAATTATGTGTGGAGTCGTGGGGAGGTTAAGGGAACAAACAAGGGAGTGGAAGGCACCAGGGATGAGCAACAGAAAGATACTGTTACAATCCCTAGGGCCAAAGGGACAGGGGAGGAACAGAGCTACAGGAGCCCAGTAGGCACTACAACTGTGGAGAAGCGGCCATCCAGCAGAAGCTGTATTATAGAGAAATACATTACTGTGCTGAAGCAAAGAGTTGGGAAGAAATGCTAACTTCTTTCTTTTCTGCCTTCCCACCTCCGGGTGGTGCTATCCATCTGTCAGACCCAACCAGAAGCTATTAGGGGAAGGGGGCCAAAAAGATGCAGTTTGTAGGAGACACAGCACGGCTGCGAATGGGTTGAGCTGGTGAGGGTGAGGGGTGGCTGGAGAACCTTCACAAAACATAAATAGGAACACATAATACTGGATATTATGTATGATGATCTTGAGTAAATGTAAGAAACTATTAACAATCCTCATTCCCATGAACACTTTTTAAAGGGGAACAGAAACATGTAGCAGATGAGTCTAAGGATAATCAAGGCTACCATGCAAATTAAGACAAGCTCAAAACCCTGCACACAAAATAAATTACAACCAAACTTCATTTTCTGGACATGTAAACTGTTCCAACAACTAGAAATCTATGTTGTACAGTGTTAGAAGTCAGGATAGTGGTTTCCCTAGGGCAGCAGTGACTGGGAGGGAGCATGAAGAACTTTGGGGGTACTGGTAATTTTTGGTTATTCATCTGGGTTCTAGTTACACAGATGTACTCACATTGTGAAAATTAATTGATGCACTGTGATTAGTGTATCTTTTTGTGTATGTATGTTGCAATTCAACAAAAAACTATTAAAAAATTGATGGCAGCCAGAATACAACTTAAAAAAACTTGCACTACATTAATGCATCTTTCTGCCCTTCTTTAGGTATCCTCACTAACAGTAAACAAGGATTTACTAGAACAACTAAAAAAATTATGTGCATTCAACAGAAATCAAAGGCAGGTCTCAGCTTCAAGTAATCTGTGAACTACTTAGAAAAATGTAATATTTAAATATGAAATTAAGAATATTAACAAGCAATGTATCAGGCTATGAAGAATGCTATAATAAAAACAGATCCAGTATTGGCATGCAATTGATTCTCATCAGAAGGCCTGGATATAAATTTTCCCCAAGTGGGCTCTTTCTGTTGGAGATCTGTTTCTCTTTAACCTTAACAAAGGTCCGCTCGACTAGGCCAATTGCTTGGTTTCAGAAGGTGCTCCTGTGACTGCTGTGGGTGGGCAAGAGGAGAGGCTGAGTAAGGCCTCTCTCTTCTGCTTCAGTGAGAGTAGCCCTGTTTTATCTGTTTCATACTATTATCTGTTTATACTATTATCAGTGTTAATTTTCTCTAAACAAAAGGATTTTGCTGCTAAAACAAGCTTGGAAACAACTCGTCTAGAAATCTGACCTCTAAATTTGTATATCTCAGTTGACATATCTCACAGTTGAAAAAATTTTAAAAGCCTCTGAAACTCTAAAAATAAAACCCATTTTTAAAAGGAAATGAAAATTACCTGAAGTAAAGGAATAAAATCATCCTGTTCTAGATAGCTGCAGCTGGGCTTTGCAAGAAGACAGATAAACTTAGAGGCATCATCATGATGGTTACTCAGCAACCTAGAAAAGAAACAATTGCTTAGGAAGACTGTCTACTATGAACAATGACTACAACATCAATAGTTGGTAATTTCAGTCTGATCTGAAGGCCGTTTAGATCAAGAATCAAGTGCTCTCTTTTCAGTGATTAAAAAAAAGGAAAATTTTCCATGCTCTTGATTTTGTCAAAGGGCCATCTTAATAAAAGCTCAACAACAAGATGGTACATTATTTTTGTAGAATGCTTCTGAGACCACAGAGTCAACTGAACTAATGCATGTAAAAATACACTTGAAGGAGAATGTCTGTTCAGGTTAGCTCAGGGCATCTGGAACCAGAACTCCAGAGCTGCCCACTAGGAGGGAACACATCTGATGGACTACTACATACCACGTAAGACATGAACTTCTGCTTGTCCAGGTTGGCAGACATATTCAGGACTAACATGATAGGGGGCTTTTGAAATTAGGCTTTGAAGCACCAGGCTTAAGAAGAAAATGAAGGCCCTATTAAATCTTCAAGTTCTAAGAATTCCTCACATCCAACTAACTGCTGGACATTTCCATCTGGATGCTATACTCTGATAGTAAAGTCAAAATAGCGAAAACCAGATTTAAAATCTTCCTCTCAAAGTCATGGATGTCTATTTTTATTAATGGTGGTACCACTCCAAGTTATCTGGGCTTGAAAATTTGAAGTCATTTTAAACTTATTTCTCTTCCTTATTCTCCACATCCAATTAGGAAAGTTTCCAACCTTTCTTGCTTTTCTTCCTTAATCATTTATTGAATGCTAATTGTGTGCCAGATACTGTGTCTGGCCTTGTGAATACTTGAAATACAAAGAAAATAAGACATAGTTTTGTGCCCTGTAAGGAACTTACAGTCTAGTGAGAGAGCTACACCAATGATTATCTGCCTGTATAATCTTACTACAGAAGTAATAAACTCAGGGTGTCATGGAAAGACACAGGAGGACCAGTGAAATTCCCTGAAGAGTTGTGAAGTAGGAAAGTGGACTGTTGCAGATCAAGGGGTTGCATGTACAAAGGTCTGGTGTGAGACTGCACAGATTATGTGAGCAGCTGCAAGCACTGGGGTGGTAAGGGAAGGGGACGTGAGCATGTAGGATTGGACCCTGGAGGCCCTTTTATGTTAGGTCGAGAAGCCTGGACTTTCGCCTACTCGCAGAAGAATTTTAACTTGGACTGTGACATGATCAGATGTGTTTTTCATAAATATCAAGCAGAAATCTTTCCAAGGGCCTGAGCATGGATATTGGCAGTGGGAGACAAACAGAAAGGGGCAAATATGGTTCAAGTGAAAGGAAATGGTAGTTGATAGGTGTGGAGGGGTAAAAGGGGGGAAGTCCATGATGACTCCCAGGTTTCTATCTTAGACCACTAGGTGCTTGGAATTTGGGATAGGAATACTAGAGTCCTGAGGAATATTTCCTCAAAACATTTTAGACAACCATTCCTTCCTTCCTATTTTTGTTTTACCATCAAGTCCAGGGTCTTATTACTTCATGCTGAGACTTTTAGAAGGGAAGAGGGTCATAAAAGGCTTCAGTGTCCATGCAACCTCACATCATGGACAATTCATCATTCTAAAACATTCTTTGATTATGTAATTCCCTTTTCCAAAAATGTTCAACAGTTTTCTACCACTTATATGAGTAAGTCTAGATGTCTAAGTTGGGCATTTAAGGCCCACTTTAATTAGGCTAGAGTCTGCCTATCTTACCACTTTGCTAAATGAAACGTCCACTCTGGGCAGCTGGCCTGAACCACTCTTCTCTGAGCGTGCTGTGTGCATTCTTGCCTCGGTGCCATTTCTCATGCCGTTTTACTCTCCTAGAATACCACCTCTCCCAACTTTGCTATCTGAACGCTGGCTTTTTTTTTTTTTTTTTTTTGCGGTACGCGGGCCTCTCACTGTTGTGGCCTCTCCCGTTGCGCAGCACAGGCTCCGGACGCACAGGCTCAGCAGCCATGGCTCACGGGCCCAGCCGCTCCGCGGCATGTGGGATCTTCCCGGACCGGGGCATGAACCTGCGTCCCCTGCATCAGCAGGCTCAACCACTGCGCCACCAGGGAAGCCCAACGCTGGCTATTCTTTAAGGTCCAGCTAATGTATTACCTCTTTCAAAAAACCTTCTCTGACAACTAAATTCCTTACTGATCTTTGTACTATTTAATTTGTATGTATTACATACACCATTGTACCACGAACTTTCTTTTATTTCTCTGGCACCTAAAGGGTAGGCAAAGTTATAGCTCTTTTTTTCCCTTAACACTAGACATAGTGACTTTCACATTGAAGATTCTCAAAAAATGTTTGTGATCTAACAGATATACCCTTAACTGACTTCATCTGTGATGATTAAAGCCATAGAATGATCTTTATATTTGTTTTCCTTATCATTCTTCAGCATGCTCAGGATACCCAAAGTTAAATAAATATACAGTTCAGAAAAAGATTACTGAAATAGGTGTCGATGGGAATCACCTCTTAGGATAAGAAAATGGGTGGGATGATCACAAGAAAAAGGCACTGAGGTATAGCACCACTAAGTACAAACTGTACAGACACTGACAGATGAGAGATTCTCTAAGAGGGAAAAGTCAAATCAGGTATGGCCTTTTGCTATCAGAAGCATGAATCAGAGAGAAAAGGTGAATTCTGATTCTCAGCCAATGCTAGTGGATGGTGAACTCTATAAAGCAGGAGAGAAAGAGATTTTAAAAAGTCGTGAAAGCTGGAGAAAGAAGGTAAACATAGCTATTCTAAACTATCTTCCAGAGCTCTTAGGACGAAATATTGTTTTGTTAGTGGAAAAATGACACTTCGACATGAAAAGGTAAGAGGAAGTAAAGCATAAAAAAGCTGGGACAATATTACTGACTCTGTGTAAGAGGAGCTCTGTCACAAAGCTGGTAACCTGGGAACTCAAAAAGCAAAGCTGTGGAGCAATGCCTTTCCCCTGAAAATGTCTTGACCACAAGAGAAACAGATGTCAAAGTACAGATATGAAATGGGCAGCAGAGCAGGGAAGGGGAGCAGAGGCAGGGGAACAAGAGCCTGTTAAGGTGCTCAAACCACTCAGAGGAGGGCTCAGAAGCCTCCACCCCATAAACACTGGGACAGGAGGCAAACTACTTCCCGTTTGGCTGTTAACTTTTGTATTTGACTTTCCCCCCAAGATTATATACAGCCTATTATTGGAGCAAGTCAGCATGTGTATGTATATGCCAGTGTTTTAATTCTGTGTCATTATCTGCCAGTTATTTTTTTTTTAATTTTTAAAAATTTATTTTTTGGATGCACGTGGGCTTTCTCTAGTTGTGGTGAGCGGGGGCTACTCTTCGTTGTGGTGCGCAGGCTTCTCCTTGCGGTGGCTTTTCTTGTTGTGGAGTATGGGCTCTAGGCACGTGGGCCTCAGTAATTGTGTCATGCGGGCCCTAGAGCGCACGGGCTTCAGTAGTTGTGGCGTGCGGGCTGTAGGGCACACAGGCTTTCAGGAGTTGTGGTGCGTTGGCTCAGTAGTTGTGGCTTGTGGGCTCTAGAGCGCAGGCTCAGTGGTTGTGACGCACGAGCTTAGTTGCTCCGCGGCATGTGTGATTTTCTCGGGCCAGGGATCGAACCCGTGTTCCCTGCGCTGGAAGGCGGATTCTTAACCACTGCGCCACCAGGGAAGTCCTGCCAGTTATTTCTTTGTACTTGAAAAGTTTTATATACTATACTTGGACCCAAGGCACTTTATGCAAAGGGTACAATTTGTAAAAAATTATAAAAATAAACACATGTCTTCTTTAAGGTCAGTGCGGTAATTCAAACCATCCTGCTTAGTTGCTTTGTCTCCCAAAATGGCCATACTCGAGTCTCCTTTAAAGCCTGCATTTTAAGTGCTGAGAAAGGAGCTCCCGCTAGAGGGCGCTCCAGTCGTTATAGTATCTGGCCAGAAAATAAAGCTTTGATACAGAGACATCACAGTTATCTGTTCACAGAATTTTTTTTTTAATTTTTTAATGAAAAAAGACAGGGACAGTTGCTCATGCTGTATAACTTCATAAGCAGTGTCCTGTAGTAACTGAAAATGAAGACTTGTGCTTCAAGTCTTTTTGCCTTTTGCCTTTGCAGAAACAATCTCTTTTCCTTGGAGATAAAATGAAAATGATTCATCTCAATAAAGGAATATAGCTGTTGCGGGTGCTGCTGCTCCGTCCACCAACAGAAATGTCCACCCTATCCCGGTGACATGAAGTCTAAGACAAAAAAACTGGCTGTTACTTTCCTTAATATTATGCAGTTAACTGCCGATAAACAAGTTGATTACCAGTTTTTCTTTGGTAGTCAGCCTCAGGCTCACAAACATAGGGTCCTAGCATATTCAAAATAACTTAGAATGTAAGTAGTTATAGTTCTTCTCTCTGGCTCTAATTTTTTATAGAATGAACTACTCCCCCCCCCTTTTAATCTCCCAGCTTCTTCAACATTTTCTCTGAAATAATCATAACTCACTTCTTGCTCCTTTCCCAGATTGTCAGATGGCTTTTGCCAACAGTGCTGAACTCAATGGCTGAAGATACCCAGGACAAGAGCTGTGTAACATCCCTATTCTTTCTATCCCTTGTTCACACTCCACCTGAGGCATTTTTCAGGGCCTGGCACCTACCAGGGGGAGAGAAGCTAGCTGAATGAAAGCTAGAACATCTACACATTTCAAGATCTTCAATTCTGCTACTGTTATACACTGATTTCTAATAACAACAATAATAATTAATAACAGACAAGCAGACCACCCCGCTGAAGTCCTGGCTTTACTGGTAGGGAATCCAAGCTGACCCCCCTATTGTTCAGGCCCTTGGCTCTAGTTTCTTCCCTCAGGTTCTATGGTGTCAGAGACAGCCAGAATGGCAAATGCCAATTCTTTTACTGGTTTACTCCTAATTAGTGCTTTTTTGCTAATTCTAGATTCCAAGGAATTCTTCTTTTACAACTGCACACACAAAATTTTTTTTTAAGATTTTTATCTAGCTGTTTCCTATTTGCTATAGGAGAGGTGGAATGGTGACCATGGCCCTGACTTTGGAGGGTCATCCTGCTGGTATATGAGGAGTGGTTCTAGTCCTTGGTATTTCAACAACTTAGAACTATTCCCTGTAACAAAATGACTAAAATTCACCTGGAAAACATGAAGCATTTATAACTTTTAGCTTTGATGTCGTTCTTTAAAAGAAGTCCATCAACTGGTAGTCTTATATCCCCTGATCACTTTAGTTCTACTGTAATGCAAGAAGAACTTGGTGAACTCAACTTGCTGCTAGATTTTTCAAAATAAGAATACAGTTATTAATCACCTATTATGTTCTCAAGCATTATACTACTAAGGGCTTTGAGGTGGCATGAAAGAATCAGAAGAATCTGTAAGCTGAATTTTGCTGCTATTATATGTTGATTTTAAATAATGATGATGATGATAGTGACATCAGGTGAACACATTTCCTGATAGTTCATCAGGAAGGGTATCTAGCCCAGAAAAGATGAGAAGAGCATATTTAAAGAAGGCTGATCAGTTAAAAGAGGTAGAAGAGGCATGCTATAACAGTCTCTTAAACTGATGAATATATCAAGAAATAACTTCTAAAGAAGAAAGAAGGGAGAAAAAAATAAAAGAGAGAAGAAAGTTGGATTTGAATTCAAGAAAACTTGTCAGGATGTTAAAATCCAGGAGTATCTTGATAGATGTACTATTCCTTTGTTCCTTAACTGGAGCTTTCAAAAAGTAATAACTAAAATCTACTAGAATTCAGCTATTTTTAAGAAATCAACTACATACAATTCTAAATTTGATCACATGAGAATGGAAGCATGTGACATGTGTGGTTTGCTCCCCTTAAAGGAGCATTTATGTCACTGCTGCAAGAGTCAAATCCTAAGACTCAAACTGTTAACAAGTGAAACTAAGAAACTACCAAATAGTTATTAAAGAAGTATTTCTGAAGATCTGTTTTACCGATTAGAGACATGTAAGATAAAGGCTTAGGGAAAGAATTTGTGTGTGGGCATAAAAAGTTGTGAATCATTGAATTTTACTTGTTGAAACAAAGGATAAGGGGAAAATTAATAAATGAGTAAAATAAGTGACTTTTATAAAGCATGTCATGAGGGCTGGACAATTCCTTGCCCAGCCCCAGAGTAACTGCTCTCATACTTACTTTCTCCACATGGCAATGAATGACTGGGCTGACACAAATCCTGTCCTCTCTCCCCCTGCAGCCCTGAACATGGGGGTTTTCCAATAAAGAGGACAGCCACAGACCTGCAAATAAAGCACAAATACAGCGTAAGCCAAGGGGCAGTGAAGAGATGACACGGCCAAAGAAAGGGCCTTTGTGGCTTTTACCCTTCGTGCCCCAGTGGACAGAAGGGCCCTTGGAGGAGCAAAACTGGGGCAGAGGCAGATGCATCAGCTGGGGTAGATTCAGCAAGACAGAGGGGAAACAAAAGAAGAAGATGACATGTTTAATGAAGAAAATGAAAATCCATTTGCCTTTTCTTCAAGTGCATTTATAGTGATGTTTCTTTCCCCTAACCTGAAAAAGCAACCGGATCTCCCTCCCTTCCTACCACTCTTACATCATATATGTTCTACCTTCAGGAAAAAAAAGAAGTGACTGAACGCCATGGTTGTGTATGCCATTCCCTCCTATGGCAGGAAAATACAGCCACCTTTTTTGCTCACTCACTTGGTGTCAATACACTCTATCACCTCTCTCCCTCTCTCTCCTTTGCTTAGTGTGTTATTAAGCCCCAGGTGCAAAAAGAACCAGAAAAGCCTGGACTGTTCAAGAAAACAGCTATATATCTATTTAAATGGATACAATTCAGGTGAAAGCTGAAAGGCAAAAATTAAAATGCTATTATTTATTTAGAAGATACCACAAACGACTACATATTAGAAAAGGCTTAGAAAGAACTAAAATACAATACCCTAAAAGATAATGATTTTTTTCTCCTCAATAAAAAAGCTCTTTGTTTCAATTAAGAAAAATTATTCTTATACTCTTATAAGAGACAGTCTGTCCCAAATTAACCTGCTTTTTTTCTAGAGGGAAACTTCTTCCAAGTAATAATAATATCTAAATATTAGTGGAGAAATAGTCTCTAAATGATCCCAATTTTGTATATACACATAAAATGTATTCCCAACTCTGAAGCTCTTCAAAGAGTCACATCTTGTCATTGGATGAAGATATTCTTATTATTCATATTAGATATAGGATCTGTTGAGCCTTATTCTACAAAGGGAAGCTTCCCCTCTGACAGATGACTGGATGTGAACCCACATTAGGTTGAAGTGAAGCTGCTCCTGATGTGAGGCCACAGTGCATGGGGGATCCCCACAGAAGCCTGCATAGTACCTCATCTGAGATCAGTTATGCTGACAGAATGCCCAGGGCTGCTGGGTTCATGTCAGAGATGAGGATATGGATGGTGAGATTCAGGCCAAGGGAGGTAAGTACAGGGCAGAAATAAGAGATTGCTTCTGCCAGGGCCACTAAAGCATGTTCTGCAAGCAGGATGGAATTTAAGATATCTTAAGTCCAGAGGTCAAATACCTCCACTGAGGTCAAGAATGAGGGAAAGGTGTTGCTTAGCAAACAAATGGATTTTGTTTACTGTATAAATTATGACTGCCAAGGTACAAAGCTTACAATTAACATACTTTGGGTGGTAACTGTCAAATCCACTTTCCCCAATCCCAATCCTTCCTTTCATGCAGAATGGTGGTGTGCCAAGAAAACGCTCTTAAATATGACAGGCTGTTGGTAGCTGCTGGGAAAGTTGAAAGAATAGCCTGTATTATGGAGGTGGGGGGTGCAGAGTGACAAAAAGGGAGAAAATACGTGGAGGGACTGGAACTGGCTTGCCAAGGTGCTTGAAGCTCCCACCACTAGAGCCACTACGGAGTTTTCAGAATTGGAAGGGATCAGGAATCTTCTAGTTCATCCTTGGGGAGTGATCACCAACTCAGCGAAACACTTCCAGGGACTGTGCACTTACTATCTCCCGTGGGGCTACTTCCACTATTAAAAACTTTCATTTCCTTGGATTACGGTCTTTTATTCAGAAGACTCCAGTTCAAATGTGTACACATCAGCTCATAAAGAGTAGTAAATCACTGGGATTAACATTTACAAATTTTTTATGACCCAAAGGCAGAATCCCAAGAGAAGAGGTACAGAATAGATATGTTTTGAAGTATATGGGAAAGGGCTGACTTGTTTTTCTTGTAGTGGGTCACCCTGAGCAGCCAAAGGTTGGGCAACATGAGGGTATTGGGCTCTTGGAGAAAATGCCAAAAGATAAAACTGGAAGGGCAGTGGATGGCAAGGGCTGCAGACATTACACTTTGAGCATTTAAAAAAAATGTATGGCTGGCCTGCATCGGCTTAAAAACAAAGGATTAAGATAAAGGGAGTGAGCGAATAGCCAAAGCAATCTTGAGAAAGAAAAATGGAGCTTGAGGAATCAGACTCCCTGACTTCAGACTATACTATAAAGCTACAGTAATCAAGACAATATGGTACTGGCACAAAAACAGGAACATAGATCAATGGAACAGGATAGAAAGCCCAGAGATAAACCCACACACATATGGTCACCTTATTTTTGATAAAGGAGGCAAGAATATACAGTGGAGAAAAGACAGCCTCTTCAATAAGTGGTGCTGGGAAAACTGGACAGCTACATGTAAAAGAATGAAATTAGAACACTCCCTAACACCATACACAAAAATAAACTCAAAATGGATTAAAGACCTAAATGTAAGGCCAGACACTATCAAACTCTTAGAGGAAAACATAGGCAGAACACTCTATGACATAAATCACAGCACCCACCTCCTAGAGAAATGGCAAGAAAAACAAAAATAAACAAATGGGACGTAATGAAACCTCAAAGCTTCTGCACAGCAAAGGAAACCATAAACAAGACCAAAAGACAACCCTCAGAATGGGAGAAAATAATTGCAAATGAAGCAACTGACAAAGAACTAATCTCCAAAATTTACAAGCAACTCATGCAGCTCAATATCAAAAAACAAACAACCCAATCCAAAAATGGGCAGAAGACCTAAACAGACATTTCTCCAAAGATATACAGATTGCCAAAAAACACATGAAAGGATGCTCAACATCACTAATCATTAGAGAAATGCAAATCAAAACTACAATGAGGTATCACCTCACACTAGTCAGAATGGCCATCATCAAAAAATCTACAAACCGTAAATGCTGGATAGGGTGTGGAGAAAAGGGAACCCTCATACGCTGTTGGTGGGAATGTATACTGATACAGCCACTAGGGAGAACAGTATGGAGGTTCCTTAAAAAGCTAAAAATAGAACTACCATACGACCCAGCAATCCCACTACTGGGCATATACCCTGTGGAAACCATAATTCAAAAACAGTCATGTACCACGATGTTCACTGCAGCTCTACTTACAATAACCAGGACATGGAAGCAACCTAAGTGTCCATCAACGGATGAATGGATAAAGAAGATGTGGCACATATATACAATGGAATACTACTCAACTATAAAAAGAAATGAAATTGAGTTATTTGTAGTGAGGTGGATGGACCTAGAGTCTCTCATACAGAGTGAAGTAAGTCAGAAAGAGAAAAACAAATACCGTATGCTAACACATATATATGGAGTCTAAAAAAACAGTGGTTCTGAAGAACCTAGGGACAGGACAGGACTAAAGATGCAGACATAGAGAATGGACTTGAGGACACGGGGAGGGGAAAGGGTAAGGTGGGACGAAGTGAGGGAGTGGCATGGACATATATACACTACCAAATGTAAAACAGATAGCTAGTGGGAAGCAGCCGTATAGCACAGGGAGATCAGCTCGGTGCTCTGTGACCACCTAGAGGGGTGGGACAGGGAGGGTGGGAGGGAGATGCAAGAGGGAGGGGATATGGGGATATATGTATACATATAGCTGATTCACTTCGTTATACAGCAGAAACTAACACACCACTGTAAAGCAATCATACTCCAATAAAGATGTTAAAAAAATTTTTTTTTAATTAAGTGGGTTTCTTGCAGACAAAAAAAAAAGATAAAGGGAGTCAGGAGATCAATAAGAACCTAAAAAAAAGGTAAATGATATCAATCTGAGAGCAACAGAATAGAAACTTTTATAACAAAGGAGAGAACAAGCTCATGTTAAGGCTTTTTACAAAGGAAAAGACTGGATGACAAGTGAGGAGGTACAGGGCGTGCTGAAAATGGGTTTAGGAAACTGAGGTTTAGAGGAGGCGGCAAGAGTCAGCATTGCTGGAGCAAAGAAAGCTTGACTGACACCTATAATCAGATCTAAAAATGGCCCAACAACATAAAGAACTGAAAGCAAGGTTGTCTAATGATACATAGGAAGAGATGATCGCCCAATATTTGTAATGTTCTTTAACATTTTAAAATGTCTCACGCCCGTTATTTCATTTGGCCCTGACATGATCCCATACAGAAGAGGGCGGGTATTTTTATCCAGTTCTGCAGATGAAGAAAAAAAGAGGCTAGCTTACAGGCCACAGGCACGATGGGTCAAGATGGTACTGTATCAGCCAATGAGAGGAGCTGGAGGGCTTTGTACGGTTCAGAAGACTTTCATTCTTTTCCCTCAACTTTCTGTTAGAGGCTAAAACTCAGTGGTGACAAATACTTCCCTTGCTGTTCCTCAGTTTCTGTTCCTATGCTGCTTTTGTTCCTCTTAGATTCATTCTCTAGTCATTTCTTCTCCATCACTACTTAAAGCTGTGGAAAAAAGTACAAACTACACACTGAGAATTTAATCAGAAATGGACATTAATCTGTCCATGCTGTTTGAGGCTGAAGATGAATGAGCTAAACTTCAACAGATGCAGATTTCATAAACACAGGGTTTTCTTTGCACTTAAAAAACAGACCCCAGTCTCTACAGCTACACTTAAGCATCACAGAGAGTAGACTGTAAACTCAAGCTGGGCTTCCAAGTAGCTTTATAAGAGAGAGATTTTTCTCTTTTCTTTTGATGTGGACTTTTTTTTTTTTTTTTTTTTTGTTTTGCGGTA
This sequence comes from Mesoplodon mirus, assembly GCF_964341445.2. Taxonomy (NCBI): domain Eukaryota; kingdom Metazoa; phylum Chordata; class Mammalia; order Artiodactyla; family Ziphiidae; genus Mesoplodon; species Mesoplodon mirus. The sequence continues at coordinate 2,943,124 of NC_138982.1, read as the reverse complement.
TGCAGGCCTCTCACTGTTGTGGCCTCTCCCGTTGTGGAGCACAGGCTCCGGACGCACAGGCTCAGCGGCCATGGCTCACGGGCCCAGCCGCTCTGTGGCATGTGGGATCTTCCCAGATCGGGGCACGAACCCATGTCCCCTGCATCGGCAGGCGGACTCTTAACCACTGGACCACCAGGGAAGGTCCTCCAAGTAGCTTTATAAACTGTAAGAATCCATAAAAACGTTCATTTATTGCTCTGACCACCTCCTCCTTCGTTGTCCCCCAGGGGTTGTCTTCTCCTTTCCTATAGCCAACCTGTCGTGAGAACACAAGCACACGAGGGTGAGTGATGCAGGCACTGCCAAAGGATGAGGACGGTCTACAGAGCAAAGAATGGCGGAAAGTAAGACTGATTTAGTGAGTGCCAACAGACTGGCTGTAGCCAAGGAAAAGCTGGATTCCATGAGCCTAGCTAACTGGAAGACATGATTAAATGAATTTTTAAAAAATAAATGATTTTAAGAATAAAGAGGCAAAATCCAATAAAACGAGCTGATACAGTACTTCTGAGGTCATTATACACACATCCTCGTCTTTACATGCAATGTTAGTTTTAACTTTTTAAAAGTATGAGCAGTTCACTTTGCTATCTGAGCTGACAATTAAGGTCTAAGAGCAGTGAACACAAATGTTTGGCACCCCTGAATGGAACTTAGGGCTATAATCAAGTACAATTCAGACAAGTTAATCAGACATGTATGTGTATACTGGCTATTGTGCCACATGATAATTTGGTATAAACAGTAAATTGTCACATAAATGCCTGTTACTATGGCTACTAAACAAAATAGTTTTCTATCTTTTTAAACTTCTTATGTTGTCAGCTTCAACACTGGCAGTTTTTCCTGATGCCACCTACAGACTGATCCTCACTGCCTGTAAATAGGAAAGTCCTCCCTCTGACTCCCCACATGTAAACCCCTTCCCTGACTTGACTACGCTCTTTCCTACACTTCTCGTGACCATGTGGAGTCCTCAGGCTCTCTGCTCTCCTCTCACTGTGCATTCACTGTGGAGTGCTGGCGGCCACTGAGCCACAGGCAGAGCAGGGCTACCACCAGCCAGGTGGGAGAGCCAGAGCAGGAGGGTGGAGGCAGCACAGCAGGAAGGCTCCTCAGTCAGGCGCTGGGAATACTTAGAGGAGGAAGGTCGACCCAGAGACCTTCAAGGCAGAGCAGGCTACAGGTCTCCGGCAGTGAAGCACTAGTCACTGATTGGCTCTCCAGATGTGGGGAGCCCAGCAGGCCACCGGGGAACTACCACATCCTGCAATCTGCAGTCTCTCCTGTTTGCCTGCCCGAAGTGGTCCGTGAAACCTCATGCCTCTCTCACACAAATTGTTACCATGTTAGACATACCCTGTTTGGCATTTATGCGATTAACGTGTTATCTCCAAATTAGACTTCATTCATCCTTGCTAAATTCTATCTTTTGGATTTAGATTCATCATTCTAGCCCACTCAGATAATTTGCCACTTGATTCATAAAATAGCCATCTCTCAAAGCTTGGGGTAAGAAAATGCCAATGTCCTGATAGAACTTATAACTTATTTGGGTGGATATAGCTTGGAAGTCAGCTGATGGTATGTTAGCATACGTCCAGGGGAGATAGGGTAGAAACAGCACAATGCAGGAGTCAGAGGACATGTCTCCTGACATGGACAAGCTCTGTGACTACACGTACATACTTGTAGGACTTCAGTTTCCTCATATGTACAATAGAGGAGAAGCAGGTGAGCTCTTACTTCTGGAATGAAAGAGGTTGTTTTTCACTAGAAACATTCTACGGGGTCAAAAAGCAAGTTCTAAGATTGGGGGGCGGTGATGAAAAAAGGAATAAAAAAAAGGATTCTTTTTCACTTCCCTTAAAATCACTCTACTTACAAATTATTTAACAGTGGTAACAAATGTTCTGAGGTTAGAGGTAGGAGAGAGGATGGGACATGACAGGGCAGGGGTTCAGGGATGTCTCTCAGGACACAATGGAACCTAGGTCTTAGAGGATGGGTGACGTGGGAGTGGCAGAGTGGAAGCCCATTTTGGAGGGGAGAACTATGAGAGCCCAAAAGCAGAGGCAAGCCTGTGGGAGGGCAGGTGGGTCAGGCCCATGCAGGAAACAGTAGTTTGGGTTTTATCCTCAAAAGCAGTAGTTTTCAAACTTTCAAATATTATTCCTGAAAGCAGAGGAAGCGTTCCCAGTAGAAGAGTGCATAGGGTCTTGGGAACTCCCACTTGGTGTCTAGTTGTCCACATGCAGCCCTTAGCCTACTAAAACCCCTCTGTCTCTTGAAGCACAGCTTGAGACCACTGCTAAATCCTGAGGTATGATCTGACTCTTCAGTATACATGCGTCATAAAAACAGAACCCAGGGCCTCCCTGGTGGCGCAGTGGTTGAGAGTCCGCCTGCCGATGCAGGGGATACGGGTTCGTGCCCCGGTCTGGGAGGATCCCACATGCCGCGGAGCGGCTGGGCCCGTAAGCCATGGCTGCTGGGCCTGCGCATCCGGAGCCTGTGCTCCGCAACGGGAGAGGCCACAACAGTGAGAGGCCCGCGTACCGCAAAAAGAAAAAAAAAAAAAAAAAAAAAAAAAAAAAAAAAAAAAAAACAGAACCCAAACAAAACAAAGCACTCCTATAGATGGTAGGAATCCCTGAATATTGCTGAGCTGGGGAATGACATGATCAAATACAAACTGATGATTATACTCAGTATTAACTGTTCTAGGAGGAGGCTGGAGGTGTAGAATCCGTTACTAAAGATGTTACAGTAGTCTTAGCATTAGGGACTAAGACCTTAAATTAGGAGCAGTTGGATATATTGAAAAGTATCACAGACTTGCTTCCTAGTGGCAAATCCACTTATTTCTGAGAAGACTTACAGTGTTGAGCTGGCCTAATTGTTCCTTGTCTGGCTTCAGGGCAAGGAGTTATGACCAATGAATGAGAACAAAAAAGAGAGATTTGTATTCAACACAAGGGAAATTTTTCTAAAAAGGAAGGCTATTTAATGATGGAACAGGCTGCTTGACAAGGTAGTGAGTTTCCTGTCACTGAAGGCATTCAAGCAGATAATGAATTTATGTGTTGGTGATGCCATGGATGGAATTCCTATATTAAATGGGAGGATGGACTAGGAAACCACTAAGGCTTTTTTCAAACTTAAGAGTTCCAAAAAGTAGAACCATAGCTAATACATCAGTATCAAATACATTTTTTCAATATGGAAAAAAAGATCTATGTATGCTTACAAACAGAGAGCAAGGAGGCAATAAAGAGAGGGAGATTGGGATTGCTAGAGAAAGGGAGATTATGCGTCATTTAGTAGTTATATTACCTTTGCAATTTTTCCCATTTCATAAATGTCTGCTTTCTGATCTTCAATATCCAGGAAAGCAGTTTCAATTCTGCTTAGAGTCTGTTCATGATTACTGCAGGCATCGGGGAGTCCTTCAGGGAAGTAGAACCGTGGAATGTTGATGGATAATGTTGCATTCACAACATTATTCACGTGAGGAGCAGGGGAGAGAGGTTGGGGACTACTTGCAAAGGTGGCTGGAGGTGGAAGTGGTGTTCCAGGTTTCTTTTCTGGTTTATTTTGAATCTGGAAAGAAAATATGATTATGAGACACAAATATTCTAAACAGTATATATTACTGGAAAGTCCTCAACAGTAACAGGAAGTTGGGTATAAACACAAGAAACCACAATTAGAAGCAGTACAGATGAAGAGCTCACTCAACTATAGACAGGGGTAAGCATGCTCTGAGGGAATGCTTATCTACACTGAATCAATCAGTACATTACTTATCTGTCAATACTAGAGTCTACATAGATTTGTGCTTAAAAAATCCTACAGTACATTTTCCCACCAGTGATGAGCGAGACATTTAAGAGCAAGGTCAGTTGACATATTAAGGACCTTAAGGTGAATTCTCAGTCTGTTGGACCTGGATTAGTAAATTCTTCTTGAAGACTGTTCTTGGTGTTTCTATGCATCTCTACCTGTCCTTCAGTAGGCAAACAGAATGAGTTCTTTTTAAATATATAGATTTAAAATGTACTGTGGGGGCTGTCCTTCTACCTTCTTCCCTAGTTTGACTTTATCTAGGTAGAATCACGGCTAGTCCCTGATGCAAAGAAAGTCTTTGTTAAGAAAATTAAAGCATTTTAGTTTTAGAATGTCTTCTACCAGGCTGACTGACTTGCCACCAGGGGCATGCTATTTTTTCCGAGATACACAGTTCTCTCGTTTTTAGTATACTCTAATAGACAAGAATCATGGTCATTAATTTCACCACAACCAAACTCTCTTTACAGTTTATTAATTCTTTAATAGTTTATATCATTCCTTTTTCCAAAAAGGATTTGATGTGGTGTACCATAAAGAGACATAGAAAGGACAGTATTAAAAGGTTGGGGGGCAACAGGGAGACTAAGTAACCATGATTTAGGGAAAGGGGAGGGGAGGTATACTAATATTCGGGTAGAAGTTTATTTTAGCAATGAAGACTAAATTTAGTTCTGAGATTCCTAACAGAAAAAGCAAAAAAGATTCCATGAAGATTTTCAGAGTTTAATTTCTATTCTTAATTTTGACCAAATTATCTATCAAGGCTCATGAGCATGGCATTATTAAATGCTACGTAAGGTATGAAAGATGGACATGACTGTTGACTAGCTAAATTTATTTTAAATTCACTGTGAACACAGAATATTACTCGAGTGTTCTCCTTCCTTAAATTATATCCTAATGCCATTCCTAAAGTCTGAACAATGATTTATCAGTATGAAGTAGATCTGAATATCGTATTCCCTTTTGACATGTGGACTTATAACATGATTTTTAAATTCAGGGTAAAAGTTTTAGCTACCTTTGAAAAGCATAAGTATTATAGGAAGACAGGCTTCATTCATATAAATATGAGATAAATATGATTTAATCTCCTACTTTTATTAAACATGGCCCATTTCTCATGTTAATATCTGACATTAATACAGAGTGGAATCTGCTAATATATTAATACTGTTGGGGATACGAAGGCCAGTTGGTCACACCAAGCCTTTGCTGCAGTATCAGGATATCACTCATATAAAGCAATAGTCAAGGAAGACATGGCAGAGGGAAGTGATGCCAATGAAATATGAAAAACTTAACAAAAATCAGTGATGGCTTACTAGCTCTGTGACCTCAGGAAAGTTACTTAACCTTTTAGAATTTCAGTAATAAAACAGATTATAACCCCTTCTTCTTGGAAGGTTGTTGTGAGGATTAAAGGAAATTACAGGATGTAACATAGGGAAGAGGCTCAAAACTGTGCTGGGCAGAGAAATGTCTTATTTAAGAAAATGAGTCACAAGGCCAAAGGATGGGGTTCTCAAAAGATTAAACATAACTTGGGGGCTTCCCTGGTGGCGCAGTGGTTGAGAGTCCAGCTGCCGATGCAGGGGACATGGGTTCGTGCCCTGGTGTGGGAAGATCCCACATGCCGCGGAGCAGCTAGGCCTGTGAGTCATGGCCGCCGAGGCTGCACGTCTGGAGCCTGTGCTCCGCAATGGGAGAGGCCACAACAGTGAGAGGCCCAAGTACCGCAAAAAAAAACCCCATAACTTGGCATGGTCCTTCAGATTCAATAATAAATAAAATAATCATTTACACTTGTAAGGCAATTTAAAGTTTACAAACTACTTTTGATTTAACTACTTTTGATAATCTCTTTTAAGTAAACAATTGTCTCTGCCTTAGTGCTAAATCTGCAATTATTATTACATAGTCCTATGAGTCAATAACAGTAGAAACTGTTCTTAAATTTCTAAAATAAGGCATATAATTCTTCAGGGGCTTTACTTAGGTCACTTGTATTAGTGTCATTTCCTTTCTATTATTCTACGCTGAAAGAGATTTGTGAGACTACAAATATACAGTTACCAAAATTCTTTTTTGTTTCTCAAAAATGTTTCCCATGGTGTGACATCCAGGGTAGTTATGGATAACTTCAGGGCAATTATAACCATAGGATTGAGACCACTGGTGCCACTGGGAATGAAACTCAATATTCTAGTGAACACACAATACTGGAGAAGGTTTAGAGCAAGCCCTTCAGTGTTAACTCTATACTTTTGCTTTGACAGAAATAAGTGACATTCAGAACAAACCCTGGCTATTTGTCAAAGTTTTAATTTGAATGGGAAAATATTCAATTATATAATAGTCTACTTTGCTTTCCTCAGTGTACTTAACACAGAGCAGTTCACTAACAGGGAAGTATTTACTAATTCACTATTTAAGTCCATATTTAATAAAACTGATGTTAATACTTAAAGATAAAAAGAATGCATTTACTTTGAACTTTTCAGGTGTATTGATTTACTTTCCACTGGGTTCAATAGGAGACATATAATTTAAGTCTTAAAGCAGTTTAATAAAACTGACGCTTTATAACATTATAGAATAAAACAGTAATATAAAGTTCGTCAGATTTACCAAGTTTAGCATCTGCCCACTTTAAATAAAACTATTTCATTCAAATCTAGGAACAGCATTAAAACAGAATTAGCTGGGTAAAGTATCTCAATTCTCCATTACAGTCTTCCCCTACACAGTATCATTTAGATATTCATTCTGAACAGTACCCTTATGTTACTGTAGCATTTCCAATATTTGGCCATTTTTGACCTATTTTTAAAAACGCAATTTCATATCATTCACTCAAATAATTTGAAATTACTTTAGGTCAGAATAACTACAAAACTATGGTTTCTTGCTGGATTCTGGATGTCCATCATTGATATGGCCCTTGATCTGTATTGTATTCAGTGCTAGGGAACTTGTTTGATGAGACGCTGACTCTACAGTTGTAAGTAAATAAGCACGATCTCTGCAAGCAGCCACTGCAGGCAGAAATGACTCAACCTCACAGCTGAGGGAAGACATTCTTTCACAACCCAGGAGTAACTGCCATCCTTTGCTCCCTACACACAGTATATCACAGACACACAGCTGCCTATATGTATAAAAATAGTTCAAAAAAAAAAAAGACTATCAGGATCAATATTCTTTTTTTAAAAAGATTCATTACAGATACATGTATGTTAATACAAATTTAGTCTACTGAATCAAAGTGCAAACAAGGATTTTAACATGGAAATTCTAACTTCTCAAAGATATGTCTATGAAAAATTCTAAATTGTAAAATATTTGTTAAGTTGTATTTAATTGTCTCTAAAACTGGATTCCCTCTCTACAAGAGAAAAATGTGAGTACTGTACTTCAGGTCCAGAAGGTCTATTTTTAAACCTGTTGGAATCTCTCTACAAATAGCTCTCTGGAAATAGCTGAATAGAGGACACAGATTAATTCCTTGATCTAATATCAAGTGAGCTGTAAAATTATTCGTAAGTTAGTTCACTGGGTGGTTTTATTAGTAATAAAAATATTTTAAAAGAAACACCCAAGTTTCAAACCTGTGTCTGCTGAAATGACTTCAGCCGCTTCTTAAACCGTGACGGGAGAACAAAATCACAGCCCCTTGCCAGGAAAGCTAACTCTCCCCTTAAATCCGGGTCCCTTCGTAGAGATGTTTCCTTGATCATCATCTTTGAAAAGTGGATGTTTACTTATCAAACTGTCCAGCACACTTCTGAAGATAGTCAGACTTAATAAGTTGTCAATCTCGTCAGGTAGAAAGGTATTTTTTTTTCTTCTTATCTCCCAAAGAAATTAAGTTCAATCATTGTGCTCTCCCAGCCTCCAGGGACCACAATCCATGCTTGTACTGACATGCAGCTGGTTCCCAAATACAGCCTGTGGCTCCCAAGACCTGCTCATAATTTTCAAGTAAGAAACACGGGCTGCAATGGGCCTGTTGCTCCTTGTAGGTAGCTTTATGTCAAACTGACCTGCCCATGTGGAGAATACAGAGCCTTCTGGGAAAGGAAGCACCCACTACTCTGAGCACCAAAGTTAGAAACATTACAGCTGGACCTAAAAATAGTGACTTCTCAGATAATGCTAACTTCTTAAACTCAGAGTACATGAGGTGTCAATCCACATAAAACAGTTTCTCCTCAAGCTAGGAGAGAACATGTAGAGCATTTTTGATTTTGCTATTTAATATTTTATGAAAAAAAGAACATGCTGTACTTCAAATTTGAAACTCTCATTTAAAAAATAATTTAAAAAAATTTCTTATTTGAAGGGAAGCAAATGTCTAAAACCTTCTAGATATAACCAGTCAAAATATGGAGAAAAACACTATCATCCTCAAACAGGAATATACAAAGAGATTTGTTAGTCTCAGATTTTAAAATCAAATCTTTTTTTTTTGGTTAGTTTGCAGAAGACTATCGAGTGATCAAGCATACTTTTTTGAAGTGATTCTGAATCTGGATACATTTGAAAATTTATTGTCAAAGCACTGGTTAAGAAAGTGGAATGATGGAATGCCAAAAGAAAGCAGATTTAGATACACAGAAGTGAATGAAATTTGGTTATAATAAAGGTACAAAAAATGATCAAATAGCAATGACATAATACATCTTGAATTTGTGACTCGTTTTTCTTAAGCTTTCAAGAAATCTCAGATTTAAAAAAAATTCTATTATTTTATCATAAATTGAATAGCTGCCTCATAGTTATTTACAAGCGATTCTTCAAGTATTATCTCATGTTTAATATTTAGAATTAAATATTTATTTTCAGTCATCCATATTTTTCAATCCATACTGATTTTCTACTTCTAGAAAATATAAACCAAATATTACCAAATAAACCCCCAAACCAAAAACAGCTTACGATTCTCTTCTGCTGAAACTTTGTCTAATTTACTGGGAATTAAATTCTTTGGTTTTCCATTGTTTCCTACAACTTAAGTTTTTTACTTGATTTTAAGACAGTCTGGTAACACTTTATAACATGTATATTGGGCTTATATGCCTAAACCTGTAGTTTTCAAATTTCTTTTTAAGCTGTAGAATTCTCCACTCATACAAAATCTTACCTGAAAGCTCTCAATATATACTATGATTGAAAGAGGATTACATTGAAACCACTGGTCTACTGCTTCAACCTGGGCCCCTCCTTTGTCTCCCCAATTTTCTCTCATTCAGGTTAACTCTTTGAGCTAGGTGGCTTTCCCTACACTCTTGCCTATAACGCTCTAATTCCTCCTTCATTATTTACCTCCAAATTAAAACATTAAAAAAGTCTGTTATGGATGCAACTGGGTTTTTAGACTTGTGATTTAATGCTTTTTCAATTTAGCCACACCTTAGTTGTATTCCTCCCCTTCCTACAACAACCCGTGGCTTCAGGGGTGTGACTTTTCATCCCCTTCCTGAGAATACTCCTTCTCCTCAAATTATACACACTTTAACCATCCTTTGAAATTCAACTCAAATTTTACCTATTTCATGAAGGATTATCTATTTAAGTCCCCTTATTGCAATTCTCTTAATAAAATATTGTAGAATCTTTCTTGAATGACGTCCACTTAACTTATTCTCTGGACGAAGCAATGCTCTCCATTTTACCTATAAGAGAACCACCAATGCCCAGGACACACTGGTTCATGGCTAATAGTTTAGTTTCTGTTATGCTCTCATGTTTCTTATCTCAGTAGTTGAGTTCTATGCTTACTAAGAGTTGGTTGTATTTGTCCCCATCTGTTTATACTGGTTGTACTTTTTACAGTAATAATTCAATTCAATTACATAAACTAATGAAATATGAATGTGGAAAAAAAAGAGTTGATATTTCTAAAACTGGGGAGAAAAACCCTAAGTTGAATATTTTATAAACACTCAGTAACGGCAAAAAACTACTAAAATTTTTCTGCTGTAAAATTAGTTATTGGTGAGAGAAAGGAGAAAAATCATTAAAATCTAGAAGGTAACTACATTCAAATTGCTTCACTACTGACTTAAGTTCTTGGAAATCAGTTAACAAATATACTGAGTGTGATTTACTAAAAAAAGATGTCATGAAACTTCAATTTCCAATTATGACACTCATTTCCAAAGAAAAGGCTTGGCTCTACATTAAAAGATCTGAATAATTAATGTTCCAAGTTAAAATAAAATGTCTAAGATACACATTTTACAGAATACATGGATAGAGTTTACAATTCCCTACTGAGTAACTATCCATCCCAATCATGTTCAGGTAAAAGGGCTTCTACTGCACTATTTTATAACCTGGCAATATTTTCCAATAGTGTCTAAACTTTTCAGGGTAAGGTCAATTGTAAAGTCATTCAATCACTCAGCAAATATATTTCTGACACTTATTATGTGCAGTTACTTCGCTGGGTGCTGAAGGTATGAAGAAGATAAGAAGTGATCCCTTTTTTTCTTCATTGCACCTAGCACAATGTTGGTTTGGAGCAAAGGACAGCAAATACTTTCATTCCATTTACTTCTTATAAATCTCTGGAGTTTCAAAGTCAGAACAGTGGTTAAGAGGCTGTCCTGCTACCCCTCTTAAGCAGGAAGAAAACATTTCTCCGTGTCTTTTGATGGTGAAATAAGCTCTAAGTTTTTAGTTATCCAACGGCTTTCCAAAAAATTCACAGGGAGAAAGGCCAGGTCCCCTAAAGGGGGTTAGGAAAGAACTGGTCTGTGGCAATGAGTTATTGATGGAGAAAGACTATTATGAAGTTTGTTTATTTGCTCTTTACATATTTACTTGTGTCTGCATGGAAGTATACCTGCTTGGCTCAAGAAGGAGTCTGAGAATGTGAGTTAGTTTCAAGAAGTATATGATAACTGAAACATAGCAGCAAAGAACATGGTTTTTAGAGTGACCTCTTCTTTACTGGAAAAAGATCAAACAAGGAATTTCACTATTGATGCAAATACGGCCTATGATCTACTCTCTTCTCTCTTTACTTTAGTCACAGAGAAAGTGGTACAACCCTTGGGGCTGGGGGCTGGAAGGGAAAAGCTGTTTCTAGGTGAGAGGTTTTCCAGGGAGGAACAGAATGAGGAAGAATAGAAAACTATAAACATATAGTTTATAAATTCAATTTGCAAAGATGGAAAGTTTGTCAGTTATAATGGAAAGAGTCGATTGTAAGTGTCTTCCCAATGTCCTGGAATAAACCATGCGATACTCTCTCCTGTCCTCTGCAGCATACATGAAGTCCATCCTGACAAGACAGCTAGCCAATAGTAAGTGTTTCCTGCACAGCAACCTGCATTTCTTTTTGGCCTGCAGATCATTCATGCACATACACTGCCTGCAGACAGAGGATGTCCTGTCTGGACCATGGGCCCAACCTGGTCTTCAGGGCAACTGTGTTAAGACAGCTTGAATAGAGGATGGAAAAGACTGGTGCTCTCTTGCTGTGGGAATGACTGGGATATATCAGTTGCTACCTTAAGATCCAGCTGCCTTGACTGGGGTTCCTTTCCTGTGTTACCATTCCGTATATGTTCCCCCAGAGCAAACATGCTTGAGCAAGGAGGATAACCTTTCTCAAAGAGAACCAGCTCAGCGGTGGATTCTTGGGTTAAAAGGTTTTACAGGTTCCCTGGCAGGGGTACATACAAGAGAGACTGGCTTCTCTGAAATGACTAAAAACTATAGAACTGTTTTAAGGATAGCCTCGAATATATCAAGCAAGGAAAGATATTCCCTTATCATGTCCTGAAATGACCTACAGAACTGAGGCGTGAGTCCAGAAAGAGCCTGTACCCTAAAGGAAGGTGACAGTGGGAAGGAGATAGAAGGATAAAATTGTGTGTGACACCCAACATATTGTTTTTGTAGAATTCAGTCTCTGAAGTTTAGTTTGGAACTCAGAATGGATTTTCTAGAGCCTTCCAAATCCTCTCATAGCCCCCTGCCCTTCCCCCTCTGATAATGAAGACAGTGGTGATATACAATATTAATTCACTCTCTTCAGAAAGCATCAGATCTATGGGATGTTTTAAGGAAAAAAATGGGTCGATTACCTGTTGGGATAAACAAAGCAGCAAAACTGCGAACATCTGAGTGAGTGACAGAAACACGTAGCATAGCAAGCCTGGGAAATCAGCTCAGCTGTGAGGACCTGTGTTGAGGTGAGAAGAATCAGGTCCAGAAAGACATGAGAGTCACTCTGAAGCGACATCAAAAGAGTTTGCTCATAAGATGCTACAGGGAAAAAATAGTTATGTATGAAAGAGGAAGTTCTGCTACATCAAGAGGGTACTTCTGATTTTAAAAAGGAAGCTGGCTGTTTTGAAAAAAAAAAAAGCTAAATCAAAAGCCTTTTTCTGTCTACACAAAAATTTGTACATGAAGGTTCACAGCAGTGTTATTCACAGTAGCCAAAAAGTGGAAACAACTGAAATGTCCATCAGTTGATGAATGGATAAACAAAATGTGGTATATTCATACAGTGGGATATTATTTAACCATAAAAAGGAATGAAGTACTGATACATGCTACATGATAAATCTTTAAAGCATTATGCTAAGTGAAGGAATCCAGACAAAAAGACCACACATATCGTATGATTCTGTTTACATGAAATGTCCAGAACAGGCAAACCTATGGAGACAGAAAGATTAGTGATTGCCAGGGATTGGAGGGAGGGGGGAATGGGGAGTGACTGCTAATGAATACAGATTTTTTTTGTGGGATGATGAAAACGTCCTGGAATTGGTGCTGATGGTTATAAAATCTTGTTGAATATACTAAAACCTACTGAATTATGCACTTTTTGTGTGTGTGATTGTATTTTATTGATGTAGAAACATAAAGTGATACAATGAACACTATAGGGCATATAGTTTTTTTTAACTGAGGTACAGTTGATGTACAATATTATATAAGTAATAGGTATACAATATAGTGATTCTGAATTAGGCACTTTAAAAAGGGTAAATTTTATTCTATTATATCTCAACTTAAAAAAGCCTTTCTCATCTTGGCTCTAACTGGCAGACTTTGTTTAAAATATCATTGTGAATAAGCTTTAATAGAAGAAATTGATTATAAGCTAATTACTCTTAATACTAAATTTTTATATCCTCCTTTATGCTCCAACTTGGTGTTTTCTCATTGTCTTATTAATAGTTTGCTTTGTGTTACGAATGTTATTTTACTTTTAGTAATGCAACACTAGAGTGGGGGAAGGAGGCTGGTGGTTGTTGTTGGTGGTGATCCATGGTTTCTTTGCTCCTCTAGCCTTAACTTCACTGGTTGTAGCAAAACAGGAGGACATCTAATTAAGCATTTTTGTGTCTTGCTTCAACTCCTCCAAGTGACAGGAACACATTCCATAGGAAAAAGAACCCATAAATCTAATATTTTTACCTCTCAGTGTTCCGAATAATCAGGGGTAGATGCTCTTCTAGGATCTGGGGCAGGCAGAGATAATTAAGAACCTAAAATTATTACATATTATAATTCTTGGATCACGGGAATTTCTGGTTCATAGAGTTCTGTACTTCTTAGTCTGCCTTTCTTCTTCCTTCAGTAATTACTTCAAGTAGAGACTGCTTATTATAGACCATAAGAATTCAATTTTGGCCTATAAACATGTTAGACAACTCAAGTTAGAAGGAAGAGAGGGTTTCCAATCCACCGACACTGCCATGTTGAATATCAATGAATGCATGGTGACACTACGATAAAATCAATTGCCCCAATGTCTTTGTTGGTGGTTTACATGTGTGTGATGTCTCAGGAATTTTGGGTGAGGGCTGCATTAAGAGATGTCAAAAAAGAAGGCTAATATATGACAAACCCACAGCCAACATCGCTGTCAATGGTGAAAAACGGAAACCATTTCCACTAAGATCAGGGACAAGACAAGGTTGCCCACTCTCACCACTATTATTCAACACAGTCTTGGAAGTATTAGCCACAGCAATCAGAGAAGAAAAAGAAATAAAAGGAATCCAAATCGGAAAAGAAGAGCAAAGCTGTCACTGTTTGCAGATGACATGATATACATAGAGAATCCTAAAGATGATACCAGAAAACTACTAGAGCTAATCAATGAATTTGGTAAGTAGCAGGATACAAAATTAATGCACAGAAATCTCTTGCATTCCTATACACTAATGATGAAAAATCTGAAAGAGAAATTAAGGAAACACTCCCATTTACCACTGCAACAAAAAGAATAAAATACCTAGAAATAAACCTCCCTAAAGAGGTAAAAAACCTGTACTCAGAAAACTATAAGACACTGATGATAGAAATCAAAGATGACACAGACAGATGAAGAGATATACCATGTTCCTGGATTGGAAGAATCAATATTGTGAAAATGACTATACTATCCAAAGCAATCTACAGATTCAGTGCAATCCCTATCAAACTACCAATGGCATTTTCCACAGAACTAGAACAAAAAATTTCACAATTGGTATGGAAACACAAAAGACCCCGAATAGCCAAAGCAATCCTGAGAAAAAAAATGGAGCTTGAGGAATCAGGCTCCCTGACTTCAGACTATACTACAAAGCTACAGTAATCAAGACAGTATGGTACTGGCACAAAAACAGAAATATAGACCAATGGAACAGGATAGAAAGCTCAGAGGTAAACTGACGCACATAAGATCACCTTAATTTTGATAAAGGAGGCAAGAATATACAATGGAGAAAAGACAGCCTCTTCAATAAGTGGTGTTGGGAAAACTGGACAGCTACACATAAAAGAATGAAATTAAAACACTCCCTAACACCATACACAAAAATAAACTCAAAATGGATTCAAGACCTAAACGTAAGGCCAGACACTATCAAACTCTTAGAGGAAAACATAGGCAGAACACTCTATGACATAAATCACAGCAAGATCCTTTTTGACCCACCTCCTAGAGAAATGGAAATAAAAAAAATAAACAAATGGGACCTAATGAAACTTAAAAGCTTTTGCACAGCGAAGGAAACCATAAGCAAGATGAAAAGACAACCCTCAGAATGGGAGAAAGTATCTGCAAATGAAGCAACTGACAAAGGATTTATCTCCAAAATTTACAGGCAGCTCAGGCAGCTAAATATGAAAAAAACAAACAACCCAATCCAAAAATGGGCAGAAGACCTAAATAGACATTTTGCCAAAGAACATATACAGATTGCCAACAGACACATGAAAGAATGCTCAACATCACTTATCGTTACAGAAATGCAAATGAAAACTACAATGAGGTATCACCTCACACCAGTCAGAGTAGCCATCATCAAAAAATAAATGCTGGAGAGGGTGTAGAGAAAAGGGAACCCTCTTGCACTGTTGGTGGGAATGTAAATTGATACAGCCACTATCAAGAACAGTATGGAGGTTCCTTAAAAAACTAACAGTAGAACTACCATACAACCCAGCAATCCCACTACTGGGCATATACCCTGAGAAAACCATAATTCAAAAACAGTCATGTGAGAAGAAAGAAGAACTACAATCCTGCAGCCTGTGGAACAAAACCCACATTCACAGAAAGACAGACAAGATGAAAAGTCAGAGGGCTATGTACCAGATGAAGGAACAAGATAAATCCATAGAAAAACAACTGAATAAAGTTGAGATAGGCAACCTTCCAGAAAAAGAATTCAGAATAATGATAGTGAAGATGATACAGGACCTCAGAAAAAGAATGGAAGCAAAGATCAAGAGGATGCAAGAAATGTTTAACAAAGACCTAGAAGACTTAAAGAACAAACACCTAGAAGAATTAAAGAACAAACAGAGATGAACAATACAATAACTGAAATGAAAACTACACTAGAAGGAATCAATAGCAGAATAACTGAGGCAGAAGAACGGATAACTGACCTGGAAGACAGAATGGTGGAATTCACTGCCGTGGAACAGAATAAAGAGAAAAGAATGAAAAGAAATGAGGACAGGCTAAGAGACCTCTGGGACAACATTAAATGTACTAACATTCACATTATAGGGGTCCAGCAGGAGAGAGAGAAAGGACCAGAGAAAATATTTGAAGAGATTATTGTCGAAAACTTCCCTAACATGGGAAAGGAAACAGCCACCCAAGTCCAGGGAGTGCAGAGAGTCCCAGGCAGGATAAACCCAAGGAGAAACATGCCAAGACACACAGTAATCAACCTGACAAAAATTAAAGACAAAGAAAAATTATTAAAAGCAACAAGGGAAAAATAACATACAAGGGAACTCCCATAAGGTTAACAGCTGATTTCTCAGCAGAAACTCTACAAGCCAGAAGGAAGTGGCACGATGTATTTAAAGCGATGAAAGGGAAGAACCTACAATGAAGATACTGTACCTGGCAAGGATCTCATTCAGATTTAATGGAGAAATCAAAAGCTTTAGACAAGGAAAAGCTAAGAGAATTCAGCACCACCAAACCAGCTCTACAACAAATGCTAAAGGAATTTCTCTAAGTGGGAAACACAAGAGAAGAAAAGGACCTACAAAAACAAACCCATAACAATTAAGAAAATGGTAATAGGAACATACATATCGATAATTATCTTAAACGGGAATGGATTAAATGCTCCGACCAAAAGACACAGGCTCGCTGAGTGGATACAAAAACAAGATCCATATATATGCTGTCTACAAGAGAACCACTTCAGACTTAGGGACACATACAGACTGAAAGTGAGGGGATGGAAAAAGATATCCCATGCAAATGGAAATCAAAAGAAAGCTGGAGTAGCAATACTCATATCAGATAAAATAGACTTTAAAACAAAGAATGTTACAAAAGACAAGGAAGGACACTACATAATGATCAAGGGATCAATCCAAGAAGAAGATATAACAATTATAAATATATATGCACCCAACAAAGGAGCACCTCGATACATAAGGCAACTGCTAACAGCTATAAAAGAGAAAGTTGACAGTAACACAATAATAGTGGGGGGCTTTAATACCTCACTTACACCAATGGACAGATCATCCAAACAGAAAATTAATAAGGAAACACAAGCTTTATATGACAAAATAGACCAGATAGATTTAATTGATATTTATAGGACATTCGATCCAAAAAATAGCATATAACCCATCCTTCTCAAACTCTTCCAAAAAATTGCAGAGGAAGGAACACTCTCAAACTCATTCTACAAGGCCACCATCACCCTGATACCAAAACCAGACGATACCACAAAAAAAGGAAATTACAGTCCAATATCACTGATGAATACAGATGCAAAAATCCTCATCAAAATACTTGCAAACAGAATCCAACAATGCATTAAAAGGATCATACACCATGATCAAGTGGGATTTACCCCAAGGATGCAAGGATTCTTCAATATATGCAAAATCAATGTGATACACCACATTAGCAAATTGAAGAAGAAAAACTATAAGACCATCTCAATAGATGCAGAAAAAGCTTTTGACAAAATTCAACACCCACTTATGATAAAAACTCTCCAGAAAGTGGGCATAGAGAGAACCTACCTCAACATAATAAAGGCCATATATGACAAACCCACAGGAAACATCATTCTCAATGGTGAAAAACTGAAAGCATTTCTTCTAAAATCAGGAACAAGACAAGGATGTCCACTCTCGCCACTATTCTTCAACATAGTTTTGCAAGTCCTAGCCATGGCAATCAGAGAAGAAAAAGAAAAAAAAAGGAATACAAATTGGAAAAGAAGAAGTAAAACTGTCACTGTTTGCAGATGACATGATACTATACATAGAGAATCCTAAAGATGCTACCAGAAAACTACTAGAGCTAATCAATGAATTTGGTAAAGTTGCAGGATACAAAATTAATGCATAGAAATCTCTTGCTTTCCTATACACTAATCATGAAAAATCTGAAAGAGAAATTACGGAAATACTCCCATTTACCATTGCAACAAAAAGAATAAAATACCTAGGAATAAACCTACCTAGGGAGACAAAAGACCTGTATGCAGAAAACTATAAGACACTGATGAAAGAAATTAAAGATGATACAAACAGATGGAGAGATATACCATGTTCTTGGATTGGAAGAATCAATATTGTGAAATGACTATACTACCCAAAGCAATCTACAGATTCAATGCAATCCCTATCAAATTACCAATGTCATTTTTTACAGAACTAGAACAAAATTGTAAAATTTGTATGGAGACACAAAAGACCCCGAATAGCCAAAGCAGTCTTGAGGCAAAAAAAATGCAGCTGGAGGAATCAGACTCCCTGACTTCAGACTATACTACAAAGCTATAGTAATCAAGACAGTATGGTACTGGCACAAAAACAGAAATATAGATCAATGGAACAGGATAGAAAGCCCAGAGGTAAACCCACGCACCTGTGGTCTACTTATCTATGACAAAGGAGGCAAGGATATACAATGGAGAAAAGACAGTCTCTTCTATAAGTGGTGTTGGGAAAACTGGACAGCTACGTGTAAGAGAATGAAATTAGAACACTCCCTAACACCATACACAAAAATAAACTCAAAATGGATTAGAGACCTAAATGTAAGACTGGACAGTATAAAATTCTTAGAGGAAAACATAGGAAAAGAAAAAAAAAACAACAACAGAGTCATGTACCACAATGTTCACTGCAGTTCTATATACAATAACCCGGACATGGAAGCCACCTAAGTGTCCATCAACAGATGAATGGATAAAGATGATGTGCCACATATATACAATGGAATACTACTCAGCCATAAAAAGAAACAAAATTGAGTTATTTGTAGTGAGGTGGATGGACCTAGAGTGTGTCATATAGAGTGAAGTAAGTCAGAAAGAGAAAAACAAATACTGTATTCTGAGACATACATATGGAATCTAAAAAAAAAAAAGGTTATGAAGAACCTAGGGGCAGGACAGGAATAAAGACACAGACATAGAGAATGGACTTGAGGACACGAGGAGGGGGAAGGGTAAGCTGGGACGAAGTGAGAGAGTGGCATGGACATATATACACTACCAAATGTAAAATAGATAGCTAGTGGGAAGCAGCTGCATAGCAAAGGGAGATCAGCTCAGTGCTTTGTGACCACCTAGACGGGTGAGATAGAGAGGGTGGGAGGGAGACGCAAGAGGGAGGTGTTATGAGGATGTATGTATAGCTGATTCACTTTGTTATAAAGCAGAAACTAACACACCATTGTAAAGCAATTATACTCCAATAAAGATGTATAAAAAAGAGAGAAAAAAAGAGAAGGCTAGAATTGATGGTCAAGGACCCTAGGGACGAGCATTACGTTGCAAATATAACAGCTGATGGAACTGTGTCTCTTGGATGTCAAAGTGCCTTTTGGATGCCTGGTTTTAAAGAGGGCAGAATTGTTGCATGTTTATCTGCTGACAGAATGATCAAAGGGAAAAAACTGATGACTGCAGGGGAGAAAAGGGTCAATCACTGGAGGAGTGTCCCTGGGTTGATGGGAGAGGAGGGGATCTAGAGCACAAGTATAGAGGATGGCCTTAAAAAGGTGCCCGGACTGTATATGCACAGCAACAGAAGGGAAGGGAAAGTATATAGGTACTGATATGGCTAGGTGGGTGGCTACAGGTCTCCTCGTATTGTTTCAGTTTTCTCAGTAAAACAGGAACCAAGGTAATTCGCTGAGGGCAAGAATGGAAGAGGAGATGTTAGAGGACGGAGAAGAAACTACGAGTCATGTGCAGAGCGGGAAAGTGAGGGAGTAGGGAAACGTAGTAGGACTGCCAGAGTGCTAAAGGCGCACTGTATGTTGGCAGTCATAAATTTAACACAAGACCACTCAGTATGGTTGTGTGATATTCTCCAGCCAAGGTCAGCTGCACAAATAAAAGCCCAGAGTAGACAGAGAACACATTTAACATGAGTTGGAGTTTTCCCAGATGAGTACCACAAAATGAAGGCAAGGCATGGAAACAGAGTATATTCAGAGAGTGGTTTTAATGATGAACTATGACAGTGGTTCTCAAACAAGATCATGTATGAGAATCACCTAAAGGGCTTGTTAAAGCACAGGTTGCTGGGCCTCACCCTCAGAGTTTTAATTCAGTAGGCCTGGGCCGGGGCCTGAGAATATGCATTTCTATCCAGCTCCCAGGTGATGCTAATGCTGTTAGCTGGGAACCATACTTTTAAAGCCACTGATGTAAACACAGGACCAGAGAATGAGTAGCTAAAGAAGGGCAGAGGACAAGCTCACTGGAGGAGAGATCAAAGAGCTGAGAAGCCCATGTACTGAATGCCTCATCTCCTGAAAACTCACAAGAATGTTAGCAAGTAGTATTGGAAAGTGTCATACAGCCAGGAGTTAAAATCTTCAAGAAATAAGGGAAGGGACCTGAGGGTGGTAGATGACTAAAATCAAGGAGGGGTAGTGGGTGGCAAGTCTGATGACATTAGCTCAAAGTTGGGGGAGGGTAGTTTCAGAGAGGTGGGAAAAAGAATAGTATGGAAGCTGCAATGAAACGTAAGAACATTTACTGCTCCCTCTAGATCCAGTAAGACCGGGTGGAGTGGGAAAGAAAAGTGCCATCATTTCACATGGCTATAGTACTCTTAGGGAGAAATGGGTTTCAGTTAGAACAAGAAGGTAAAGGGAATGTTTAGAAAAGAGTTTGATGACCTAGGACATTTTGCTAGTGGATGATCAAGAGGGCATGGTGAAAGGAGTTCAGGGCTGGACTCAGAAAAGGGGATGTACAAGTGTAGGGTGAGGAGGAAAGTGATGATCTGGATTCCTAGATTTCCGTGGTGACTAATGTGAACAGGGATGAAGGGCATATCAGATTAGTCCTGATGGTCTTAAGGCAGAAATGGTGAGGGGAACCGAGGACTGCTTACCAGGAGCAATCTGAGCTCCGGGAGCTCCTTTTCGCTCCTGTTCTGGAGGCTGTAGGGGGGGCTATACTTAGCAGAAGTACCTGGATATCTGGGTCTCGCATTTTACTTCTAGAGGAATATGCGTAATTGGGAGCATATTTACCCCCCCATTTTTTTGTGTACACACATATTAAAAACAAAAAGGGATCGCATTGGTACATCTGTTTTGCAATTTATATTTTTATCTATTTATCTTGACCATTTTTCTACATTAGTACATACATATCTACCATATTCTTTTGAATACAGGTGGGGACGTATCTGAGATAAGTGATGTTGATTAATTAGAACGGATGGAGATGCAAAAGGACCTGATCTTAGAAGACATTAAAGGTGGAGGGGGAACACTGTTTGAACTCATTCTGCAAATTTATATTTGCCCCTGGCCAGATCCCTTTTTACTTTTATTAATCTACATGGTGGTTAATGAAGTAGAAGGGAGAATGGTTTCCTATTTGAGTGTTTTGATTTCTAGTCAAACATTCCCAGCACTGAACTCAAGAAACCGTCAGCACCTATAAAGCTGGGGGAGAAGAAACATTTTCCCTCAATGACATGGCTGGTTCATCTTAATGAAGGCATGGATACAAACCTAGAAAGTAAAAAGAGAAATGCTCCAGAAGAAACTTTTTAATAAGGTTCCAAAAGTGTGCTTTCATACTATTTTATTTATTTAAATAATTATTCTGCATTTAAATATATATATGAAATAATATAATATTTAAACTTTGAAAAAACCCGTAATGTTAGATCATTAACCTAGGAAGGCCCATTATTGCCCCTGGAATGGTATCTCAGACACATATTCCTGATCAGGGTCAGAAAAAACAAACTGAGTGCTAGTAATAAGTGTAAATCCTTCCCACCTTAAAAGATTTCTCTGACTCTCTTGGGCATCCAAAAACAAACAAACAGAAACAAACAATTGTACTGAAATTAAGTGTCCAGAAAAGTTCTTTTCCAACCTAAATCCATGGGGATGAAGATGAGACTTCTGAGAATGGGGAAAAGGAATTTTCAGGACTTAAACAAACAGCTTGTATATGGAGGTACTACAATAGGGCTTGAGGGTGCAATGGTTAATAAGGGAGCACCCTCTCCTCAAAATGCCTACGGTCTATAATCAAGAAATTTCCATCCTGCGATAAGGTAAAATGATCTACACTTTTAATGGGGTTCTCCCCTCTTGCCAGGGAAGGTGATGGGATTTTGCCCAGAACACCATAGGTTTTTAGGTGTTAAAAGCTAGAGGAATTAAAAGGCCAGAGGTCTGGGTGAGATATTTGAGTCTTGCTGAGGCACGACCCTCAAGTCCTAGAAGGGAACCTTATGTCAGGTCCTTTTGCAGGCACCCTTGAGAAGCCAAGGGCCGGGAAAGAGATGGCCTTCAGGCAAGAGGGCAGAGTTTCCATTTGAGAAGGGGGCAAAGCAGACAAGCAAAAATCCCTTCATTTGATTATTCATTCACTTTTTTGTTTATTCATTCAATAAATACTTATTTAATGCTACCATTTGCTAAATAAAGGCCAATAGAGGATAGTGGCCCAGGCAAAGAAACTTAAGAGGAATTCATAAATCTCTCTGCATGTTCTTATTTTAATATTTCATTTTTGATAGGGGTATGTTTGGGAGCTGGAGATTACAATTTTGGAGTCTGCAGTGCTATAAAAGAGAAGATAAGGTACGAATTAGGTTGTGAGATAGAATGTCTGCTTAAAGTCTGACTTAAAAACTGCAGAAAAATGATGGGAGATGGGTCCCACCCATTTAACCCTTTACTTTATTAGTGTGAATTCTACTAACTTGGAATTTGAAATAATATAAGCACGGCAGCCTGATATTTCCCTTTATACTCTCTTGGAAGGGGAGTTCTGTTAAGCCCATTTCGTTTGCTCTTGATCATCAAGATTAGACTACCAGAGAGCCTGGGTTTGAGAGAAACAATGGATTTATGATCTACCCATCTAGCCTCCCTTACTGGATTCCCCTAGGACCAAAGGCTTATATTTGTAAGATAGATGGAGAAGATTAAGGTATATTTTGATGTCTTGGAACAGTATGGAAATGGTCTAAGCCAATGTGAGAAATAAACCTCTACCCTTAGTATCATTAACACTGTAATAACACCAACATTTAGGACCTAAAGTAAATTAATTGGATAAGAGTAGGGTATCCATATCCAAATGCTATTTCCTCCAGAGAAACTTCCTTGAATTCCACAAGCTGGGATCTCTCTCTCCATCCTCTGAACTCTGCAGCACTTCACTTATCTCTCTCATGGAATCCATTCTTTCTACTTTGCATCACAGTAAATAGCTCATCTCTCCTACTAGACTGTGAGCTCCACAAAGCTTATGATGTCTGATTTATCTTTATCCCCAACTGTGTGCTGTACACAGTACATGCTTAAGCTATTTAGAAACTATCTTTTTAAAAGCACTTTAAAGCATTTTAGCAACCTCCGTTTTGCATACCAATAATGTATTAACTATGTTGAAATAAACTTCTAGGCTCAAGATGGAGCTCCTCCTGCCATGTCACCAAACCAAAACTTGGATAACTTATGTGTCCCTGTAAGTGGTCCACTTGACCAAAAATGTTGTATATTCAGTCAGCTAATCCTCAAATGCCAAGCCAACTGTGGGCCTTCTCACCCCAAACAAGGTTGACTATGGGGCCCCGGCCAATGAGATATTTACCTCTTCCTTTTTCTTTATTCTTTATCCTATAAAAGCTTCTTGCCTTCCACTCCATTTTGCCATTCTCCAAAAAGAGATTCTACTTCATGAAGTGTTAGTCTGTTTGATCACCTAAATTGTCTTCTTTAATAATTTTTTAACAACTATGAATGATCTTTACCACATTATTAAGACAGATCCAGCTAAAGTTCACACCTGGCAATACTCTGACAATAGTTTTACTCTTTAATTTTGAAATTAATAGTTTTTTAAAAAAATTAAACATTAAAATTTTAATTTGTACTTTCTAGTAATTCAGACAAGTTTCCCCCTCAATTAGTGAAATTTGTAAGGTTTCACTAGACTTAAATATTACAGTATAGCTTTAAAAAAAATCTTCTTCTTTCATTGAAGAATTCTTCCCCCTGCCCTCCACTCTTTCGATTGAGACAAGCAGTAATGGAAATTTTCCCCTGGCTTTGTTTTTACTAAAATTAAGTAAAAGTAAATAATTTTCAGGGGAGGTTAGGGTGTATTATTTTAATATTTAATACTTAATTAATAACAGCCAACAGGTTATTGCCCCATAAGGCTAAAAACAGACCAGAAATGACTGTAATACCATCTGCTGGAGGTAATAAAACATGGAATTAAAATATCATTTATTATGTGAACTTCCAAAGCAGTTCAATTTTTCTCAGTGTTTAAAAATTTTTTTAATGTCCCATGTCAAAACATGTCCTAAGTAATTCACCCATTTGTTATTATGAAACCCTTTGAAACCTCAGCCACTCCTCCTTTCTCTCCTCTACAAGCTGTTTTTTATTTTTAAATTGAAGTATAGTTGATTTACAATATTATATTAGTTTCAGTTGTACAACATAGTGATTTGGTGTTTTTATAGATTATACTCCATTTAGTTATTATAAAATATTGGCTACATTCCCATAGCCAATATACAATATATCCTTGTAGCTTCTTTATTTTCTCCTTAGTAGTTTGTACCTCTTAACCCCCTTCCCCTATCTTGCTCTATCTCCCACCCCTGGTAACCCACTGGTAACCACTAGTTTGTTCTCTATATCTGTGAGTCTGTTTCTGTTTTGTTATATTCATTCATTTGTTTTAATTTTTTAGATTCTACATATAAGTGAAAATATACTGTTCTCTTTTTTTTCTTGTTTTTTTTGGGGGGGGTTTTTTGTTTGTTTTTTTGAGATACGCGGGCCTCTCACTGTTGTGGCCTCTCCCATTGTAGAGCACAGGCTCTGGACACGCAGGCTCAGCGGCCATGGCTCACGGGCCCAGCCGCTCTGCAGCATGTGGGATCCTCCCGGACCGGGGCACGAACCTGTGTCCCCTGCATCGGCAGGTGGACTCTCAACCACTGCGCCACCAGGGAAGCCCGTATTCTCTTTTGTTTAACTCATTTCAGACCCATCTGAATAACATTTCAGCTATTCTAGGACATACAGGATTGTTTCCTGTCACTTAGAGTCTTTGTGAAAAAAGTATGTACATAGGCAAACACTCATTTGTTGACCAATGATATAGATAACTTGACACAGTGAGAGTTCATGAGCAAAGAAAGGAAAAAAGAACAGGCAATAAGACAGGGGATGAAAAGGAATCTGTTTTGCCACATAGCACAGGGAGTTCAACTCGGTGCTTTGTGACCACCTAGAGGGGTGGGATAGGGAGGGTGGGAGGGAGATGCAAGAGGGAGGGAATATGTGGATATATGTGTATGTATAGCTGATTCACTTTGTTATACAGCAGAAACTAACACACCATTGTAAAGCAGTTATACTCCAATAAAGATGTTAAAAAAAAAAGGAATATATCTTAAGTGGAAAAGTCAGAGAGAGATAGTGACTGGAGAGGAAAGGGGAGAAAGCTGTGTAGATCAGAACCCATGATGAACGATTCTGAAACTCTGGGCTTACTTACTTTTCTGTTCCTACTGGTACATTGTTTTACTGCCATCCATCATTGGTAGTTTTTGCTCTTGATATTTAATGATGTTTCCAAGATTTCCAATGTCTTTAACAAAATATCACACTGAACCTTATCAAAAGTCTGTTTTGCTGATCTACTATGAAATAATATCTAGACTAAGAATTAGCAAACTTTTTCTGTAAATGGCCAGATTGTAAATATATTAGGCTTTAAGGTCTCTGTTGTAACTACTCAACTTAGTAGGCAGAGCACAAGAGCAGTCATAGACCATATGTAAGTGAAGGACTGTAGCTGTGTTCCGATAAAACTATTTACAAACACAGGTGGCAGGTCCCATTTGGCCCATGGGCCACAGGTTGCTGACCCCTGATTTAGATCAATTATCCTCTTTATCAATCTCCCAACATCCTCCTAGTATTTTCTATTTGACTCCCTCTCCCAATATAG
This sequence comes from Mesoplodon mirus, assembly GCF_964341445.2. Lineage (NCBI taxonomy): Eukaryota > Metazoa > Chordata > Mammalia > Artiodactyla > Ziphiidae > Mesoplodon > Mesoplodon mirus. The sequence continues at coordinate 2,917,226 of NC_138982.1, read as the reverse complement.
GTTTGAATTGTATTTCTGGACAACAAATACCGTTCCTTGTGAGAAATTATTTTGAAATACATATGTATTAAAATATTAATTATATTGTCAAGTCAATCTTTCTTCTCAGGGATAATCATCAATGTCATATAAAAGCAATTCCTACATGCCCCTTATGTAAGTCTTTTACTTGAAATGTTTTGAACAACTGGAAAATTTTTGACTGTCCAAAATGTTGAAAAAATAAAATCCTTAATTTAAAATTTATTATTCTTTAAAAAATTATTATTCTTAAAAAACTGTACTTGTGGGACTCCTCTTCTTTAAAGTCTTCTTTAGCTCCCCACTCCCCTAGAACACTCTTTTTTAAAAACTTGTAGTTGCTGTACAATATTATGTAAGTTACAGGTGTATGATATAGTAATTCACAATTTTTAAAGGTTATGCTCCATTTAGTATCAATATAAAATATTGGCTATATTCCCCGTGTTGCACAATATATCCTTGTAGCTTATTTTATACCTAGTAGTTTATACCTCTTACTCCCCCAACCCTTATATTGCCCCTCCCCGCTTCCCTCTCCCCACTGGCAACCACTAGTTTGTTCTCTATATCTGTGAGTCTGCTTCTTTTTTGTAGAACAAACTTTTTAGCATAGCACACAAGGAAGGTCATTCAGAAGCTGGCCCCAACCTACCTCTCTGATTTTATTTTCTGCTACTTTCTGTTCATTTTTTTTATACAAGAATAAAAACATGACCAACAATACTGTATAAAAACTTGCAGGATGGGACTTCCCTGGTGGCGCAGTGGTTAAGAATCCACCTGCCAATGCAGGGGACACAGGTTCGAGCCCTGGTCCAGGAAGATCCCACATGCCACGGAGCAACTAATCCTGTGTGCCACAACTACTGAGCCCGCGCTCCACAACAAGAGAAGCTACCGCAATGAGAAGCCCGCGCACTGCAATGAAGAGTAGTCCCCATGCACTGCAACTAGAGAAAGCCCGCGCGCAGCAACGAAGACCTGATGCAGCCAAAAATAAAAATAAATAAATAAATAAAATTTAAAATACGTTTTAAAAAAAAACTTGCAGGAGATAAATATTGACACTTCAGGAAGTGGTTACTTCTGGAAAGGGGAGAGAATACTGGGGAGGGGAGCCCTAGGGATTTCAACTATATCTGAGATGACCTTTTTTTAAATGATGATGATAATATTAATGAAAATATTAAGTAAAACAAAGATCTGAAACAAAGCTATGGCAAAACATTAAGATTTGACAAAGCTAAGTGGTGAGTAATAAGAATGCTTTTTCTACCATTCACAATACTTTTCTATTTGTTTAAAATAGGGGTTGAAAAACTACAGTCTGTGGGCCAAATCTGGCCCACTGCCCATTTTTTAAGACTTGGAGCTAAGAATGGTTTTACATTATTAAAAGGTTGTTAAAACAAACAAACAAAGAAAACTATGTGACAGAGAACTTGTGACCTGTAAAGCCTAAGATATTTACTATTTGGCCCTTTATAGAAAACATTTGCCATCTCCTGATTTAAAATATTTCATAAGAAAAAAAGAAAGATAAAAAAAATGAAAAGGTAGGAGGCAAGGAAGAATGGTTTTGTTTTCTTGCATTAAGTACCTTCCTGAATTAAACATTTTATATTACCTGTTTCTTTAAATTAGCTTTTCATGAATTACTTTTTCAACTTTCATTAAGAAGAAATCTCAATATCTCAATAAAGAAATAAAAATTGTAATGGTGATGGATGGTAATGAGACATATTGTGGTGATTATTTCACAGTGTATACAAATATCAAGTCGTTATGTTGTACACCTGAAACTAATATAATGTTATATGTCAATTATACCTCAATTTAAAAAAATTATGTACCTCGGGGTGGGGGGAAAGAAGAAATCTCATCAAATTTTATTCTATGATATTGGAACTTATTTAAAAGACCTACGGGAGAGTCTTTTAATATGATTTTGACTTCAGTCCATACTTGTCAAAAAACTGGGGAGCTCCTTAGAGGCCAGTGTGTCATTTTCAGGCAGCTGTACGTAGAATGAAGACCCACTTATGGGCTGTCAGCCAGGGACACAGGAGAGGTGCTGCACAGGACCTATTCTTGGCTTCAAGTTCACATTTTCTGCTTTCTGTAGCCCACCTCTCCTAGAAGAATTTTGTTTCCTTTTTTCACAGAAGATAATGGGGCAAGAGGGTTAAATAAAATTCAAAACACTATATTACAGTTAGAGTTTCTGGCTAGAGTGGTTGTGAGACACTGGAATATGTCATCAGAGAAAGTAGACTTTTTTTTTTTAATGGGGAAATAGATGATACATCTAAATATCTTGGCATGGCTCAGATCACAAAAACTGTTAGATCTTCTGTTATTACCATTTTGAGGTTGCTATATAGGCATTTTCTTTTCTTTATAAAATATTAAGCACATCAGTATTGCCTGTGTACATGAAAGGATTTTTTTCTTATTTTTATAATTAATTTCCATAGTTCCTCCCCCCAGCACTGACCCACGTTAACTGAAGATATTACCATCTGTGAATCAATGAATGAGGAGGCTCACACAGAGATTTCACAGAAATGCCCAGTGAACACTTGAGGATCTTTAGACCTAAATTATCTAATAACCTTAAGTAGGTATTGTTTTAAACTTTAGTGTCACTAGTAACTAAAAATGTGCACAGGAGAACAACAGCCACAAAACAAATACGAGGTAAAATTTATTCATCTGATCACAATATGCATTTTTCCTGTTCCAATGAAAACATTAATGCTAAAATAATAAGTAACTTGTTTTTTAACTTGGCCACATTTATGCCATCTCTAATATCCATTTGTTTTTTAAATTTACTACATCAAAGATATACGACATGGCATAAAATAATGACAAAATACTTATGATCCATCACCAGATTATGAAACAGAACATTACTAATTTTACTGAGGCCCTGGGCACCCTACCTCAGTTCCATCTCTCTTCCTTCCTCTAGGGATTAATCATTGTTCTGAATACTGTATTTGGTGTACCCATGTATTTATTCATACTTTTTGGACAAATGTAACTATCTCTAAATAATTCATATCATTATTTTACAACTTGCTTTGTTGATTTGGCTTCATGTCTGAATTCATATACGTTGGCATGTATGGTATATTCATATGGTAGAGACAGTGCTCACCAAATATTCTATGTGCTCCCCTATGATTCTTAGACTTCAGGTTGGAATCACTGGATTGTGAGCAGATGGGAAGTGTGTCATGTGTGGGACAAGGCAGTTAAAAGCTCCATCCCTTTCTTTGCCTTCCTCAGTGAACTCACAGGCCACATATTCCAGCTGGGGCAATGGGGCAGCTGTAGGAACATGGAGCACCCATCAGCCTGGGTCCCTGAGGGAGGTGGAGCAAAGCCTCTTACCAACTGTGCTGGACATGTAAAGTGAACAAAAATAATCCTGTTGTGCTAAGACACACACACATACCTACAAATGGGCAGATAACTCCCTTTCTGGGATTATTCAAAAACAATGCTATCAGTAGCAGGGTAGATTCAAAGCCTTCTGAAAACATTTCTACCCTATGACTGTAGATGGATATTTATTCTCACTTGCATGATGAAGGAAACCTCACATCCTCTCCTCTTTACCTTCTTTTAAGACCTACTGCACTAACAGAACTTTCAGAGACATGCTTACACGTTCACATACTGTTTCTGGTATGTTAGCTTTGTTTCCCCAACTAGATTTTAAGTTCTACACTGGCTTGCACTCTACACAGCATTTAGTAATAAGTGGCCTACTGGTTGACTGAGGGTAAGAACTAATATAAAATGCCTACTTTGTGTAAGGCACCTTGCTTGTGCTTCACGTAAGTTATCTTGATCATTATTATTTCCATTATATAGATGAGAATATTAAGGTTAAGTAACTTTCCTTTGGTCACAGAGCTAGGAAGATGATAAAGGATGTGGGGAAGGCAACTAAAACTAGTCTGATTGACTCTAAAGACTTTGCTTTTTGGCTTTCTCCACTGAACTTAGTGAGACCGTGCCTAGTGCAGGGCAGGAGCTTTAGTAGAACATAAAATGAGTAATAAAAAGTTTTTGTTTATAAATTTTGCAAACATTAGAACATTTCTTTGGAGACATCTCAGAACTGAAGATTGTCGGGTCTTACCTTGATCACCTCTGGGGTCTGCTGAATCAAAACCACTGAGGTAGTGTCATTGGCTTTATCACCAACAGGACTTCTACAGACTGATAAACTGGCCTGCGAGGAAGTTGTCAAGGTTTCTTGTAGAATTTGCATCATCTCTTTTTCTTGTGATAGGTTCCCTCTGCCTGATTTGCATTCAACCAGTTCTTGAGCAAAGTCTTCAATGCTTTCTAGAATTCGCAGTAAGAGGGCTCGATCCTCTTCCTCTATTTTGTGTCCGTTGGTTTCAATAATCCTTGTTAGGCAGGAAGGTGAGACTTTTTCCGTGGGTGAAGAGACTTTAGATTTAGGCTCAAGATCTACCGGGAGGTGACCAGTCAACTGACGATGACTATTTAGAGAGTCAGAGTTTTTACCTCTGGCAAGTGGCTCTCTTAGAGAGGTCTCCATTTTCTGTGAGAAAGATTCCAAATCCATTAACAATTTATCTATCTCTTCCTGACTGTTAGGATTCATAAAGTCTCTGTGGTTTCCCTCTTCAACTTTAGGAACTTTTGATTTAAGATCTTCCTCAGGTAGATTAACAATTGGCTTCTCAAATATCTTACCAATTTCATTCTGCATTGAGTCAGGGCATTGTTTAAGATGAGGACCACGATCTGATAATTCTGCTCTATCCTCCTTTACCTTTAACAACTCCTGACTGGCTCCATTTTCTGTCCTCTGTCCTTTATCTAATGCTTTCTTTCCATCTGACTCTTCCTCAATATAGAGGGTTTCCACTAGATTACCAGAAGAAACATTTTCTAAAGCGTTCATGGTTAATGACTGTGATTGAAGCTGGACATTTTTTAGAGGTCTGGGATCACTTATCTCTAAATTACACAAGGAATTTGTAGAGCTGTTTGGAATGGATTTTACAGTCTCTGTTTTCCTAGAACTGTGCTTGTCATCTTGCAGTTCTATAGTTTGAAAGTGTCCAGAGTCCGGGGCTGAGAGCTGGACAACATCCTCATACTTAGGGGGCTGTTCAGTGCCAAATACTGGGGAGAAGGGAGTCAGTTGTAAACTAGGCATATTACTGACCAGTTCTGTTAAATCTATAGCCTCATTATTCCCAGACTGCATGAATTCAAATGGTAGCTTTTTCAAATAGGATGCTAACCTGGTCATTACATTCATATAGACAGTTTCAGAGCTAGAAATTGCATCATTACCATTTCCTTCATTGATGCTACTCCCTGACTTTTTCTTTATACATTGTTTTATGATGTCTGTGCATTTTTTCAAATCCTCAGAGCATTTTAGCAAGATGTCTAAGCATATCTTTATGTCTGTTCCAGAAGAAAAATTATCTATTTTATGTTTTTCCAAAATCTGAGTAACCAGGTCTTCTTCAGAGAAGTTGTGAAGAAGCAATGAAGTCAGGTTCGTATCAAGTGAGTTTCTATGGGATAAAGATTTTTCCTCGACTGAGGAACTCCGGAGTAAACCAAAGGATGGGGAGTTCCCATCATGATTATAATGGCCACAGAGCAAGTCAAAATCAACTGACCTCCTGTTAAATGAGTCAGACTTAACTTTCCTTCCCTTTCTGTAAGCTGTGTGGTTAGAGTTTTTGAGTTTTTCAAGGGAAAATTCTTTTATTTTCCCACTAGCAAAACTGATTGCTTCTCCTGCAATGTCCTTTAAGTTACAGGTGTTCTGAAATGTAGATCCTTTCCTGACCCTGGGTATGCCTGTGAGGGCCTGATGGGGATAGTCACCTTCAGCTGAGGAAAACCCATTTTCATGGGGTAGAAACAGAGAGTCCAGATCTGCATCTCTGAACTGAGACACAGGGATGTGTAAGAGGTCTGCACAAACACTATGATGGACCACAATGCAGTCAACTCCATGTGTGAAGGTGTGGCAGGTTCCAGTGCAATAATGTACAGCTTGCTCAAAACGCCGGTCTATCACCACACTGCTGTAGTGGTTCACAGTACTAACCACAAGTCTGTAAGTTGCTGCCATAATATCAAATCCACTTTGGTGGGGCATGGAATTTTCTAGAACTTGTTTCAAGTAAATTCTCCTAAATGACACTCAGCTGAAAATATATTTGATGACAATGTTCAGTGGTTTCTCGCAAATATAATGACCTTTCCCACAAAGGGAAATCATCAAAATTTGAGGTTTGGTAACTGTCAGGATACAGTAGCCGTTGCACATGTGTGCTCTTATTAACAAGTCTAATAATTTAATAATTGTGCCTTCTAGTTTAATTTAGTAATATCATGATACTATAGGATTATTTTTAGGAATAAATTTTAAGAAGATTAAAGAATATTCTTAGTTCTTCAGCAGTTCTATGATGCAGACATTTATGGTCATAAATTTACTGTCATGAATCTCAGTTGGGAGTATAGAAGTATTGTGATAACTGAGTCCTCCAAAGGTTTAAATGATCCATTTTTCTATGAATGACAGGAAAACCTATAATGAAAAAAGAAAATAATTAAAAGGGAATATGATCTCTTAATACTGAGAGAACCTTTTATTTCCTCTCCCTTTGCATCCCATATGCAGTTAATCACCTCGTTCTTTGCCACATCACTGACGGCTTACCTTTGATTCATGACTTTGTTTCACACACTCCTTACTAACCTAGAGTAGTAATACCTCAACTCTGCCTTGTTACAACTACTTCTCAATTGGTATTTCTTATCCTACCCTCCTTGCTATCTTACATGACACTAACTAGCTTGGATTTAGAGAGCTTTCGCACCTCTCATAGTTCAAGAATTCACATTACTGATCTCTATCATGCATCATGGCAGGCCTAGCTCCTTTGACTCATTTTCAACACTTTTAACATCTATTCATCACCTATAGCCTTATTTTCTGCTACTGACCTGCATCAACATCTTGCTTCCATCAACCTAGTTTTCTTTTCTTTTTTTTCCTTTTAATTTTTATTGGAGTATAGTTGCTTTACAATGTTGTGTTAGTTTCTACTGTACAGCAAGGTGAATCAGCTAGATGTATAATATATCCCCTCTTTTTTGGATTTCCTTCCCATTTCGGTCACCACAGAGCACTGAGTAGAGTTCCCTGAGCTATATAGTAGGTTCTCATTAGTTATCTATTTTATACATAGTATCAATAGTGTATATATGTCAATCCCAATCTCCCAGTTCATCCCACTCCCCTCCTTTCCCCCTTGGTATCCATACATTGGTTCTCTATGTGTCTCTATTTCTGCTTTGCAAATAAGATAATCTATACCATTTTTCTAGATTCCACATATATGCATTAATATACGATATTTGTTTTTCTCTGACTTACTTCACTCTGTATGACAGTCTCTAGGTCCATCCACGTCTCTACAAATAACCAAATTTTGTTCCTTTTTATGGCTGAGTAGTATTCTATTATATACATTTACCACATCTTCTTTATCCATTCCTCTGCTGATGGACATTTAGGTTGCTTCCATGTCTTGGTTATTGTAAATAGTGCTGCAATAAACACTGGGATGCATGTATTTTTTCGATTATAGTTTTCTCTGGATATACGCCCAGGAGTGGGATTGTAGGATCATATGGTAGCTCTATTTTTAGTTTTTTAAGGAACCTCCATACTGTTCTCCATAGTGGCTGTATCAATTTACATTCCCATCAACCGTGCAAGAGTGTTCCCTTTTCTCCACACCCTCTCCAGCATTTACTGTTTGTAGATTTTTTGATGATGGCCATTCTGACTGGTGTGAGGTGACACCTCATTGCAGTTTTGATTTGCATTTCTCTCGTAATTAGTGATGTTGAGCATTTCATCTGTTTGTTGGCTATCTGTATGTCTTCTTTGGTGAAATGTCTATTTAGGTCTTGCACCCATTTTGTGATTGGGTTGTGCTTTTTTGATACTGAGCTGCATGAGCTGTTTGTATATTTTGGAGATTAATCCTTTGTCAGTTGCTTCGTTTCCAAATATTTTCTCCCATTCTGAGTGTTGCTTTTCGTCTTGTTTATGGTTTCCTTTGCTGTGCAAAAGCTTTGAAGTTTCATTAGGTCCCATTTTTGGTTTTATTTTTATTACTCTAGGAGGGGGCTCAAAAAAGCTCTTGCTGCGATTTATGTCCTAGAGTGTTCTGCCTATGTTTTCCTCTAAGAGTTTTATAGTGTCTGGCCTTACGTTCAGGTCTTTGATCCATTTTGAGTTTATTAAAGATGGCCAACACATAGTGCTTGTTCTTGATTGTACAACTTCCTCTATACTTGGAAATTATTACACTACCATCATCTCTTTTCTTACTCTCTAAGAGAGAGAGAGAAGAACAACCTTTATTACTGCTCTTGATCTCATCCTCTCAGACCCTGCTACATGCAGACCTCTCTCTCTCATCATCGATGGATAGAATTTAACATTCTCTTACTTTAAAAAAATAAAGGCTTTTAAACCATGCTGTAAGTTGCTGTCCAAAAAGGTTCAATCAACTTCTGCCTAGTAGTTCTATCCATTATTGAAAGTGGGGCTATTGAAGTCTCCAAATATTATTGTTGAGTTTTCTATTGCTCCCTTAATTTGTTTTGCTTTCTGTATTTTGATACTCTGTTGTTAGATGTGTATATGTTTCTAATTGTTATATCTGCCAGATGGAGGGACACAAACTATCATAAAATATGTGTAACTTACTCACTTTACTGTACAGCAGAGACTAATACAACATTGTAAATCAACTATACTCCAATAAAAAAATTAATTAAAAAAGAAAAAAAGAATAAAAGAAAAAAATTTAAAAAACAAAACAGAAAGGTTCAATCAATGTTCCTACTTAATCAATAAATACTGAGTGCCTACTATGTGCCAGGCACTTGCTAAGTGCTAGGGATACAGCAGTGAATAAAGTCCCTGTCCCTATTAAACTGACAATCTAGCTGGAAAAAGAAAAACAACACATAAGTAAACATATAACTTAGATGGTGATATGTGCAATAGAGAAAAATGAAGTGGAGCAAGGGCTTAGAAAGGATGAGAGGGTATTGTGTTACAAAGGGCAGTCAGGGAAGACCTCACTGACATCTGAACAGAGATCTGAAAGAAGAGAGGGAGCAGGTTGAGGAGGTATTTTGGGCTAAAACACCTCAGGCAGAATAACCATAAGTAAAAAGGCTCTGAGGTGTGAGTATGCTTGACTTACTACAAGAATGACAAGGAGGCTAACATGACCAGGGTAGAGAAAGCAAGGGGGGCAGTGTGGGAGACGAGGTCAGAAAGGAAAGGTAGGACACTAAACCATGCAGGGTCTGTAGACTATTATGATGAATTCGGCTTTACTCTGAGTGAGCTGGGATACAACTGATGTCTACTGAGCAGAGAAATGACATGATCAGATTTACATTTTTTTTTAGTTAGTTATGTAACATCTTTATTGGAGTATAATTGCTTTACATGTTGTGTTAGTTTCTGCTGTATAACAAAGGGAATCAGCTATATGTATACGTATATCCCCATATCTCCCCCCTCTTGCATCTCCCTCCCACCCTCCCTATTCCACCCGTCTAGGTGGTCACAAAGCACCAAGCTGATCTCCCTGTGCTATGCAGCTGCTTCCCACTAGCTATTTTACATTCGGTAGTGTATATATGTTGATGCCACTCTCTCACTTCGTCCCAGCTTACCCTTCCCCATCCCCGTGTCCTCAAGTCCATTCTCTACATCTGTGTCTTTATTCCTGTCCTGGCCCTAGGTTCATCAGAACCATTTTTTTTTTAGATTCCATATGTATGTGTTAGCATACGGTATTTGTTTTTCTCTTTCTGACTTACTTCACTCTGTATGACAGACTCTAGGTCCATCCACCTCACTATAAATAACTCAATTTCAATTCTTTTTATGGCTGAGTAATATTCCATTGTATATATGTGCCACATCATCTTTACCCATTCATCTGTCGATGGACACTTAGGTTGCCTCCATGTCCTGGCTATCGTAAATAGTGCTGCAGTGAACACCGTGGTACATGACTCTTTTTGAATTATGTTTTTCTCAGGGTATATGCCCAGTAGTGGGACTGCTGGCGGACTTACATTTTTTTTTTTTTTTTTTTTTGCGGTATGCGGGCCTCTCAGTGTTGCGGCCCCTCCCATTGCGGAGCACAGGCTCCGGACGCGCAGGCCCAGCAGCCATGGCTCACGGGCCCAGCCGCTCCACGGCACGTGGGATCCTCCCGGACTGGGGCACGAACCCGTGTCCCCTGCATCGGCAGGCGGACTCTCAACCACTGCGCCACCAGGGAAGCCCCAGACTTACATTTTAAATTGGTAATTTTGGCTTCTGTGTTCAGAGGAGATTGTAGAGGAGCAAGATAAGAAGTAACAAGTCTGGGGCTATAGCAATAAACCAGGCAAGAAGGCTGGGGGCTTGAACCAGGAGAGGAACACTGGAGACATTTAAACGCTGTATATATTTCAAAGGTAGAGCTGATATGATTTGTTGAATGACAGAATGTGCAATACTACTGCATCAGGAAAGGTGCAGTAAGGCCACGATAGGAAGGAGATGATGACAGCAGAGAAGGAGAGCATGAGTTTAACTGTACCATCAATCGCATCTGCATTTTAATGATAAAAACCTTTACCCATTTAATAATGAGAAACAGAACTTCATTGTTTTCATTTTTATTTCTTCAATCCTAGAAAATTCTGTTTATTTTCCTTATTTGTTATATTTCTTCTTTGGTAAATTTTCTGTTCATATCCTTTCTTTATTTATGTATTAGAGACAGTGAAATCAGATACAATTTATACAATTAATTCAAGAAGAACCCTTTCTTTTTTTTTTTTTTTTTTCGTACGCGGGCCTCTCACTGTTGTGGCCTCTCCCGTTGCGGAGCACAGGCTCCGGATGCGCAGGCTCAGCGGCCATGGCTCACGGGCCCAGCCGCTCCGCGGCATATGGGATCCTCCCAGACCGGGGCACGAACCCGTATCCCCTGCATCGGCAGGCGGACTCTCAACCACTGCGCCACCAGGGAGGCCCAGAACCCTTTCTTTTGTTGAATTCTTATACTGTTTAGGGTATTATTTCCTGGCTCTTTAGATTCAATGATTATTACTCTGTTTTTATGCCAAGCCTACACTATCATAATTACTGTTGTCTTATTAAGTTTTACTACCTGTTTTTTTTCTCTCATATTTCTAATTATGATTCTTTTTTACGCTTCAAATATTCTTTGATGGTCTTCCAGATGAGTTTCTGCCTTGTCAAGTTTTAAGAAAAATCCTATAGGAATTTGATTATAATTGCAGTAAACTTATGAATGATTTTGAAGGAACACTGATATCATTATAATATTCAGATCTTCCTTCCACAAATATATAAATCTTAATTCCAATATTCCTTTCCTTTTCTTTTTTTGTGGCTTTCTTCAGGTGAATTACCCCTATTCTTTTTTTTCCTTCAGTGTCTCAACTTTGTTGTTATGTGAATGGATCTTGAGCTGTTGTTTCATCCTCTACTGCCTTGCCTTCAAATCCCAGATGGTGGCTCATATAAAACTATAAAGCTAAGTATCCTGCAGGGTGGATGAAGCTCAAGTATAAAGTTCCATAGTAAAGTTCCACAATAAAGTGAGTACCCATTAATTTCTAAGTGAAAATACAAAGGTGCCAAAGAGGAATAAGTGTTATGGGACAAAAGACTAGAACATGGCAATTGAAGGAATTACCTTTTCAAAAGATGTACATCCAGAAGACAGGGAAGAAACAGCACCAAACACGAAAAACTATGCACCTTTTCAGAAATCCAAGATTTTGAAAAAGCTTTTGGGTAAGGATAAAAGAGAAGGAAAATACAATGGATACTGTCAAGAAAGTGTATTAGAATAACTGTATGAGAGCTTTTTTTTTTAACCTTTTTTTTTTTGGCTGCGCAGTGCAGCATTCGGGATCTTAGTTCCCTGACCAGGGACCAAACCCATGCCCCCCGCAGTGGAAGCACGGAGTCCTAACCATTGGACTGCCAGGGAAGTCCCAGGACTATATCTTAATACAGGTGATAAAACTGGTCCAGAAGCAAAATGCAGAACTGTTAGAAAATTTAAATATCCAGATACCTATTAAAACCCATGTCAAATAAATTCCTAAATTGACATGAAGTTTGAGAAAGTAAGGAGAAGTATTTCTCTAGGTTAGAAAATAAGCAAAACAACAAGTTGATAAAGTAACATGACAGAAAATACAAGAAAGTATTCATGTGATATTAGAATCTGAAATAGTCAAGGAGGAGAGAACACTGGCCAGAGTCAGATGTATGCTTTTAGACCAGTGCTGTCTAATAAGACTTTCTGCATTGATGGAAACATTCCATATCTGCACTGATATGGCTGCCATTAGCCACATGGGACTGCTGAGTACTTAAAACGTGGCTGGTGTAACTGAAGCACTGAATTGTAACTTTATTTAAAAAATTTTAAATTTGAAATTGTTGTAGACTCACATAGAAGTTACAAAAATAATATAGAGAGTTCCTGTGTACCCTTCCCCCAGTTTCCTTGAATGGTAACATCCTATATCACCACAGCACAGTGACCAAAACCAGGAAATTGACTATTAACAGAGCTTATTTGGATACCACCAGTTTTACATGAATCACTTCTTTTCTTTCCTTCTTCCCTTCCTTTTATAGTAAGTACCACCACAATTAGGATACAGAACTACCCCATCATCCCTCAAAACCCCACATACTACCCTTTTGTAGTCATACAGTCAACAGACCACTGATCTGTTCTCCATCATTATGATTTTGTCATTTCAAGAATGTTTTACGTGTGGCATCACACAGTGTGTAAGCTTTTGAGATTGGCTTCTCTCACTGAACACAATGATTTTGAGAGTCATTCACTTTACTGCATGTATCAACAGTTCATTCCTTTTTATTGCTGAGTTTATTGTATGGATATACCACAGCTTGTCTGCCCATTCACCTATTAAAGGATATTTATGTTGTTTGCAGTTTTGGTTATTACAAATAAAGCTGCTGTGAGTATTAGTGTGCAGGTTTTTGTGTGAACATGTTTTTCATTTCTCTATGATAATTAACCACAGGTTATTTACAAGTCTGATTGTTGGGTTGAACATTAAGTGTATTTTTATAAGAAACTGCCAAACTGTTTACCAGAGTGGCTATACCATTTTACATTCCCACCAGTAATGTATGAGAGATATGGTTGATTCCACATCCTCTTCATCCTCTTCAACATCTGTGATTGTCAGTATTTTCTATTTTAGCCTTTCTAATAGTGTGTAGTGTTATCTCATTGGGGCTTTAACCTACATCTACATGGCTAATGATGTTGAACATCTTCTCCTGTGCTTACTGACCAGCCCCATATCTCCCTGGAGAAGCGCTGTTTAAATCTTTTGCCTATTCAAATTAATTTTGATTAATTTTAACTTAGAAAGCCACATATGGCTAGTGGCCATCATATTATTCAGTACAGTTCCAGATAATAGGAATGCAGCTTTCAGAAATTCTGAGACTTTAAAAGAAAATATGAAGAAAAAAAGAGAAGATATGGTAAAAATGAAGATTGATAGGTTTTAAAAATAAAATTTGATGAACTTGTCATAAGTAATCTTACTGAGAAAGAGAAGTGGTGGGAAGAAGAGTTAAAGAGCCCTCACACAGAAACGAAGACCCAACACAGCCATAAAAAAAAAAAAAAATTTAGGTCTTTAAGTTTTGAAGGGACATGAATAGCAGAGAGAGGGAACATATAACAAAGTTAAATCCCAAGGGGTGATACCAATTTCAATGAGAAGTTTACAGTCTAAAATGATTTGAGTTTTTTTTTTTTTAAGGCCAAAGAAATGAAGATTACTTCCCTGGTATTTGGTTCACATCTGTGGGTGTCAAATTCTGCCTTTTTATTTAGACCACGATTCAACTGATGCCCAATTGTCTGGCTGGATTCCTAGACATGGAATCTAATCCAACTATTCTCAATCAGAGATACAATCTAACTCAAACCACGATGCTATCTTGTGTCACTAGTAAAAACCAGTCTGCATGGGTTTGAATCCCAACCCTGCTGCTTACAGCAGTGTGGTCTTACAGAAGTTGGTTAACTTTTGTCAGCCTGTCACCTGCAAAACAGAGATAATAATAGTACCCATCTCATGAGAATGAGGTTAATATGTCAAATGCTTAGAACAATGCCCAAGACACAGGAAATGCTCAATAACTGTTAGCTGTTACTGGTAAAACTGACTCATCCAGCATTTTCTACTCTGAGCCAAGGTGCTGGTGGGATGATACTGAATAATTCATGGTGATAGCCCTCAGCACACTCACTGTTTAATGAGGGCAATAAGGGAGGCAAGCAAAGCAGGGTATCAGGAGCACTAGGGTGGGGCTTCTGTTTTCCCCTGTTTTGCTCTCACAATTAATACATGTTCTTCTCAGAAAAGTTAGAAAAACACTTTAATTACTCAAATTACCATTCAGAAATAACCACTTAATATTTTTATGAATGAACATCCTGAAATTTTTCTTGTGAAAATATGTTTTACCAAAAAAAGTTATTTTCTTAGGATATATTGCAAGGAGGAGAATGCTGAGTCAAAAGGGGTGTATGTGTATGCATATACTTTTTAATGGTTCTTAGATAAATAGATATATACATCCATTTTCTGCCCTCCAGAAAAATGGCAAATTTATACTTCCAATGTCAGTGTAGGAGTGGGCCCATCTCCCCACGTTCTCCTTGAGTGATACCACTCCTTAAATCTTTGCCAATTTGATAGGTGAATAAATGAAGTACATTGTTTTAATCTGAGCCTGAACATCTTTTTATTTACCTAGTAGGCATTTTGTGTTGTTCATTCACAAAGCCTTTCTTCATGCCCTTTGTCCATTTTGAAAGAGAGTATTTAAATCAGATCTAAGAGTCAGGAAAGGCTTCCCCAAATAAGGGATGTATATACCTCATTTTGAGGGATTGATGAGAATTAGTTAGACAAAAAGGAAAGAAAGAATACTCTAGGCAGAGAGAGACAGACATGTGAAGGCTCAGAGGCCTAACATGGCACAGTGAGTTCAGAACTATGATAGTTCCAGCTGATTTCACTGGAGGGAGTGTACAGACATGCAAGAGGGGAGGAAACCAGAGAGCAGCAGCAGGAACTGGACCACAGACTGTCTCGTGTGCTAAGCTAAGCAGTCTGAACTTTATTTGGAAAACTATGCAAAAAGAAACAAAGACATTTAGGCTGGGAAGTAACATGATGAGGTTTATGTTTGAGAAAGACCACTCTAGTAGCTGAGTGGAGGCATGGAAATCAATTTAATTCAATGTAATAATCCATGCAAGAAGTGGTGAGACCCGAAACCAGGAAGGTGGCAGTAATTAACAAAGAGGAGGGCACTGATTAGATAGTGAGAAAGAATTCACAGAAAAGGAGGAGAGAGTAAGAGGGAGGAATCTTGGGTTTCTCGCTTGGGTATTGGGGGACTAATGTTGTCACTTCCAACACAGATTTTTTGTTTTTGTTTTATGGGAGGTGGCCATAGAAAAGATGAAGAGTTTTATTCTGAATGTGTTGTTTGAAGAGGTACCTGTGGAACATCCAAGTGGTAATGACTGCATGAAATGTGAACATAAAAACCTGCAGGTCAGCAGCAAGATCTGGGTTGGAGAGGCAGCCCTGAGAGGTCACTCAGGGTGAGTGCATAAAGTGAGAAGGGCTCTGGGCTGAGGATCACTGACATTTCTGGGTTAAAGAGAAGAACAGAATTCTTAGAGGGATCCCAAGAAGCAATTTCAAGGATGCTGAAGGAGAAACTTTCAAAACGGAGGTCACTAGTGTTGGATGCTGCTGAGAGGTCAAGGAAAAACAAAAATTACCCACTGGCTTTGCCAATGTGAAGGTCACTGGTAACCTTGGCAAGTGAGATTTCAAAAAAAAAAAAAATCCCAAAGACTATGGCATAGTCCCAAAGACTATGTATGCCCAAGAGTTATGTATAATTCAAAATATCTGTCTAAAAGATATCTGTGAAAAGAACTCTTCTAATAAGTAAAAAAGTTCTAAATGATAAGAAAGCATTGTATCAATAGTTTGAGTTTTTTCTTTCTTAATGGCACATGCAATGAGTGTTTTACAATCTTCAACTTGATGAAATATCGGTCTAAACATGTGTATCAGGGGTAGAAAGCAGAAAGGGAAACTAGAGTTTATATTGTGAATGTTTATGGGACTTCCCTGGTGGTCCAGTGGTAAGGAATCGCCTTCCAATGCAGGGGATGCGGGTTTGATCCCTGGTCAGGAACTAAGATCCCACGTGCCATTGGGCAACTAAGCCCACGCGCCACAACTACTGAGCCCACGTGCCCCAACTAGAGAGCCCACGTGCTGCAAACTACAGAGCCCACGTGATCCGGAGCCCACGTGCCACAACTAGAGAGAGAAAACCCGCACGCCGCAACTAGAGAAAAGCCCATGCCGCAATGAAAGACCCTGCGTGCCTCAACGAAGATCCCACGTGCTGCAACTAAGACCTGATGCAGCCAAAAAAATAAAATAAAATAAATATTGAATGTTTACATTTATTCCTCCTCTGGTCTTGTTGCACACTGCCTGCCCACCTCCCCCAAGGCTTTCATCTTCCCTGTTTCTTTCATCCCTGCAATGGGCCAGGGTCTGTTTTCCCAATTTCTATCTAAGTGGTTCATATGCAATTTCAGAGTTCATTCAACACTTCCTATCACTTTCACTTTAATCAGTGTATGATTACTCTAACAAGTACTTTCCAGTGGCTCCTGGTATTCCTCCAGAGTAAACTTCCTGATGAAGTGGATTTCTTGTGAAATAAAGGTACAGAGGCAGCCAACAAGAAAAGTTAGGAGGGAGAACTGGATTTTGAAAGATAAAAGCCTTAGCAGGTGAAGAAGAAATTCAACGGGACCTTATAAGCAAAAAGGAATTCTACAAAGGTACAGAGAGATGAAAAAACCTTGTGTGTTTGGAGACTTAGCAGGAGTTTCGTATTGCTGAAGTTGAAAATGTACAGTATGGATTTTACAGTTCTAAGGTCCTCCTCCAAACAGTAAGAACAAAAATAGGAATGTAAACTCTGTCTTCAAAGAACCTAAGTGACACCTGTAACCCCAAATCACTGTATAGGAAAATAGAAAACAGCCGCAGAATCGTCAATGACTTTGCAGAGTAGAGGAGGAAGGGATACTAATGGCAAACAAACCAATTCTCCCTGCACAATCCCCAAAGGCCCAGGTTAGGAGGTACCAAGTGCCACAGAAGATGGGCTAGGGTAGAGGACTGAACACAGGGGACTGCTTGAAAGTCTGCAAAGGAATAGTTAGAGTTCTCCCCACCACTACTCCATAAACCCAGAAAATCATCCCTCCTTCATCCTGCTAAGACAGGAATCTTATTTGCTGGTGAAAAAAACTGAACCAGAAAAGCATCAACCCCAGGGCTGTATATGAAGGAGAGGGTGGTAAAGGACTTAAAGTTGAGTAAAAGTCTACTTTCTGATTAAGTCCACCAGCCCCCTTTCCCCTGCCCAAGTCCAGGTCAACAGAAACCAGGCTTATTACCTCCAGCTCCCAGCCCCCATTATGGATTAAAGAATCCTTTTCTGGAGATTGGATATCCACATGATCACCTTACATGAAGCCCACTAATTGACAAATCCTACTCTAAAACAGAGAGCTTCCTCTCAGCTCTTCAGCGCCTCACTTTTATTTTAAATCAGCTTTACTGGTGTATAATTTACATACAGTAAAAATGTTCATATTGTGTAGTAGCCACTGTCCTAAAAAAGAAAGGACATTTACATCACCCTAAAACTATTCCTGTGCCCTTTCCCAATCAGTTCTCCTATGCTGCAATATCTGACAACTGCTGATCTGAGTCCTATCACGATACATTCATTTTGCCAGTTCTAGATCTTCACATGAATGTGATCACGAGATGTATACTTTTTTGTCTGGCTTCTCTCACTTCGAACAATGGTTCTGAGATTCATCCATGTTATTGAATGCATAATTTGTTTATACCTTTTTACTGCTTAGTAGATATTCTATTGATATATAATTAAATATACCCAAATTTGTCTTATCTATTCAGTTAATGGACATCTGGGTTGTTTCTAGTTTGGACTATTATGAATTAAAACTGCTGTGAACCTTCAAGTAAAAGTCTTTTTGTGAATACACGTTCATTTCTTTTGGGTAATTAACAATGGAAATACTGAGTCATGAGAAGTGTACTTTAATTTTATAAAAACCTGTAAAATAGTTTTCCAAAGTGGTTCTACTATTTTACGCTCTCATCAGCAACACCTGAGAGCTCTAGTGGCTCTACAACCTTTTGGATACTTGTCAGTTTCCTTAATTTTACCCATTTTAGCAGGTGTGAAGTGGTATCCCACTGTGGTTTTAATTTGCATTTCCCTGACGACTAATGATATTGAGCATTTTTCGTATGCTTATTATTAGCAATTCATATGTATCATTTTTTGTGAAGTTTCTATTCAAATCTTTTGGGTTGTCTTTGACTACTGAGTTCTAAAAGTTCATTTACATATTTTAGATGTAGATATTATCTCTTGGTCTGTGGCTTCCCTTTCCATTTTCTTAGCAGTAGCTTTTGGTTTTAATTCTAATTTTACTAATCCAATTCTCTTTTATAGTTAATACACTTGTATCCTGTCTTAAGATCCCTGCCTATCTTAAGGACATGGATGTTTTCTCTTAAGGTTTTTCTGGGGGTCTCAAGTTTTATGTTTAGGTCTACAATCTATTTTGAATTAATTTTTATGTATGGTATGAGCTGAGTTTGAACATCGCCCAGCACCACTTGTTCAAAAGACTATCCTGTCCCCACTGAATTAAGTTGGAGCCTTTGCTGAAAAGCAAATTACCATTTATATGGATTTATTTCTGGATTCTCTATTCGTCTTTATACACACCAGTGCCATTCTGTCATAATTATTGTGGTTTTATAGTAAGCCTTAAAATAATAATGTAAATCCTCCATTTTTTTCTTTCTGTTTTAGCTATTCTAGGTCCTCTGCATTTCCATATCAATACTGGAATCAGTGTGCCAATTTTCACAAAGAAAACCTGCTGGGGTTTTGATTGGAATTTCATTGAATCTAAATCTCCATTTGGTAACAATGGAGACCTTAACAATATCAAGTCTCCAGTCATCACAATCCATGAACGTAGTGTACCTCTCCATTTATTTAGATGCTCTTTTATTTCTCTAAGCAATGTCTGTAGGCCTTTCATTAAATTTATTCCCAAGTATTTCATGTTTTTTGATGCTAATACAAATGGTACTGTTAATTTCATTTTCCATTGTGTTTGTTGTTGGTATAGAGAAATACATTTGACTTATGTGTATTGATTTTGTCACTTGCCACCTGGCTAAATTCACTTATAGTATTTGAGGGATAAATTCCTTGGGATTTTCTATATAAAGAATCATATTGTCTGAGACTACAGAGTTATTAGTTTTTCCTTTCCAATATTTACTGCCTTACTGACTACTGCACTGGCTAGGATCTTCAGAACAATATTGAATAGAAGTGGTGAGTTCAAACATCCTTGCCTTGTACCTGATATTAGGGAAAAGTCTTTCACCATTAAATATGATGATAGCTGCAGGGTTTTTGGTAGATACCCTTTATCAGATTGAGAAAGTTCTCTTCTATTTCTAGTTTGTTAAGTTTTAAAAAATCTCATAAGCTTTTTTTTCTTTTAATATGTATCTTTACTGGAGTATAATTGCTTTACAACGTTGTGTTAGTTTCTGTTGTACAACAAAGTGAATCAACTATAAGTATACATGTATCTCCATATCCCCTCCATCTTGAGCCTCCCTCCCATCCTCCCTATCCCACCCCTCTAGGTCACAAAGCATTGAGCTGATCTCCCTGTGCTATGCAGCAGCTGCCCACTAGCCATCCATTTTACATTTGGTAGTGTATATATGTCAACGCTACTCCCTCACTTCAGCCCAGCTTCCCCTCTCCACCGTGTCCTCAAGACCATTCTCTACATCTGCATCTTTATTCCTGCCCTACCTGCCATTAGGTTCATCAGTACTGTCCTTTTAGATTCCATATATGTGCGTTAGCATATGGTATTTGTCTCTTTCTGACTTACTTCACTCTGTATGACAGTCTCTAGGTCCATCCACCTCACTACAAATAACTCAGTTTCGTTTCTCTTTATGGCTGAGTAATATTCCATTGTTTATATGTGCCACATCTTCTTTATCCATTCATCTGTTGATGGACACTTAGGTTGCTTCCATGTCCTGGCTATTGTAAATAGAGCTGCAATGAACATTTTGGTACAGGACTCTTTTTGAATTGTGGTTTTCTCAGGGTATATGCCCAGTAGTGGGATTGCTGAGTCATATGGTAATTCTATTTTCAGTTTTTTAAGGGGCCTCCATACTGTTATCCATAGTGGCTGTATCAATTTACATTCCCACCAACAGTGCAAGAGGGTACCCTTTTCTCCACACCCTCTCCAGCATTTACTGTTCGTAGATTTTTTGATGATGGCCATTCTGACCAGTGTGAGGTGATACCTCATTGTGGTTTTGAGTTGCATTTCTCTAATGATTAGTGATGTTGAGCATCCTTTCATGTGTTTTTTGGCAATCTGTATATCTTTGGAGAAATGTCTGTTTAGGTCTTCTGCCCATTTTTGGATTGGGTTGTTTGTTTTTTTGTTATTGAGCTGCATGAGCTGCTTGTGTATTTTGGAGATTAATCCTTTGTCAGTTGCTTCATTTGCAAATATTCTCTCCCATTCTGAGGTTGTCTTTTCATCTTGTTTATGGTTTCCTTTGCTGTGCAAGAGCTTTTAAGTTTCATTACATCCCATTTGTTTATTTTTGATTTTCTTTCCATTACTCTAGGAGGTGGGTCAAAAAAGATCTTGCTGTGATTTAAGTCAAAGGGTGTTCTGCCTATGTTTCCTCTAAGAGTTTTATAGTGTCTGGTCTTACATTTAGGTCTTTAATCCATTCATAAGGTGGTTTAATTCTGTTAAATATTTATTCTGCATCTGTTGAGATGCTCACATAATTTTTACCTTTTATTTTGTTAATGTGGTGGAACAGGGGTGAGAGAACTGAAATTCATATCAGGAAAGCAAGACATAAGGTTTAAAATTAATTAATGATGAAGTTGCAATATATATGCATTTATAAATATGAAGGTAAATAATGGAAGAAATAGCTAAGACAAAATTGGCAGTCATTGTCTCTGAGGAGCAGGCCTAGTTGGGAGGAGAAACTGATACTTTCAAAAGGTCTTTTAAGGATTGACACCTTAAATATGAGAATATGTAATATTTGATAACAAATTTTTAAAAATGGGTTCTAGGGAGATGTAAAAATGAGGCTGAGGCTGATTATTGTGTGCTAAGGCTTGAGGGGCAAGCGTGTAGGGGAGACAGACTCAGCTGTAGGCATGTGTTATTTTGGTGGCATCCAGGAGACATATTTCCCATTCAGATGAATATACTGAATTCCCATTCAGTAGAGATAGGAGTTGAAAATAAAGACTTGGGAGTAAGCACCAGATAAAGGTTTTAAAGCCACCAGAGTGGACAAGACTGAACCTGCATAGGTGAGAAAAGAGTCAAGGACAAAACTCTGAGGAAAAATAAAAAAACAAATGGGATCTAATTAAACTTAAAAACTTTTAAAAGCACAGCAAAGGAAATCAGAAACAAAACAAAAAGACAACCCTCAGAATGGGAGAAAGTACTTGCACATGAAGCAACCGACAAGGGATTAATCTCCAAAATACAAAAGCAGCTCATGCAGTTCAATATCAAAACAAACAAATAACCCAATCAAAAAATGGGCAGAAGAGCTAGGAGAAGATGGCGGAAGAGTAAGACGCGGACATCACCTTCCTCCCCACAGATACATCCGAAATACATCTACACGTGGAACAACTCCTATAGAACACCTACTGAACGCTGGCAGAAGACCTCAGACCTCCCCAAAGGCAAGAAACTCCCCACATACCTGGGTAGGGCAAAAGAAAAAAGAAAAAACAGAGACAAAAGAATACGGACGGGACCTGCACCAGTGGGAGGGAGCCGTGAAGGAGAAACGGTTTCCACACACTAGGAGCCCCTTCGCGGGCGGAGACTGCGGGTGGCGGAGGGGGAAAGCTTCAGAGCCGCGGAGGAGACCGCAGCCACAGGGGTGTGGAGGGCAAAGCAGAGAGATTCCCACACAGACGATCGGTGCTGACCGCCACTCACCAGCCCGAGAGGCTTGTTCTCCTCACCCGCCGGGGCGGGCGGGGCTGGGAGCTGAGGCTCAGGCTTCGGAGCTTAGATCCCAGGGAGAGGACTGGGGTTGGCGGCGTGAATACAGCCTGAAGGGGTTAGTGCACCATGCCTAGCCGGGAGAGAGTCCGGGAAAAGTTTGGAGCTGCCGAAGAGACAAGAGACTTTTTCTTGCCTCTGTTTCCTGGTGCATGAGGAGAGGGGATTAAGAGCACTGCTTAAAGGAGCTCCAGAGATTGCGCGAGGCGTGGCTAAAGGCACGGACCCCAGAGATGGGCGTGGGACGCTAAGGCTGCTGCTGCCGCCACCAAGAAGCTTGTGTGCGAGTGCAGGTCACTCTCCACACCTCCCCTCCCGGGAGCCTGTGCTGCCCGCCACCGCCACGGTCCCCGGCTCCACAGACAACGTCCCCGGGAGAACGCACGGGCGCGCCTCGTGCTGACGCAACGTCACGCCGGCCTCCGCCGACGCACGCTCGCCCCGCCTCCGTGCCCCTCCCTCCCCCGCGGCCTGAGGGAGCCAGAGCCCCCGAATCAGCGGCTCCTTTAACCCCGTCCTGTCTGAGCGAAGAACAGACGTCCTCCGGCGACCTACACGCAGAGGCGGGGCCGAATCCAAAGCTGAGCCCCGGGAGCTGTGCGAACAAAGAAGAGAAAGGGAAATTTCTCCCAGCAGCCTCAGAAGCAGCGGATTAAAGCTCCACAATCAACTTGATGTACCCTGCATCTGTGTAATACCTCAAAAGACAACGAATCATCCCAAACTGAGGAGGTGGACTTGGGGAGCAAGATAGACTATTTTTTCCCCTTTTCCTCTTTTTGTGAGTATGTATGTGTATGCTTCTGTGTGAGATTTTTGTCTGTATAGCTTTGCTTTCAACATCTGTCCTAGGGTTCTGTCCGACCGTTTTTTTTTTTTTTTTTCACTTAAAAATTTTTTTCTCTTAATAATAATTTTTTATTTTAAGAACTTTATTTTATTATCTTACTTTATTTTATCCACTTTCTTTCTTTCTTTCTATTTTTTCTCCCTTTTATTCTGAGCCATGTGGAGGACAGTCTCTTGGTGCTCCAGCCAGGCGTCAGGGCTGTGCAACTGAGGTGGGAGAGCCAATTTCAGGACACTGGTCCACAAGAGACCTCCCAGCTCCACATAATATCAAACGGCGAAAATCTCCCAGAGATCTCCATCTCAACACCAACACCCAGCTTCACTCAATGACCAGCAAGCTACACTGCTGGATACCCTATGCCAAACAGCTAGCAAGAGAGGAACACAACCCCATCCATTAGCTGAGAGGCTGCCTAAAATCATAATACGGCCACAGACACCCCAAAACACACCACCAGACATGGACCTGCCCACCAGAAACACAAGATCCAGCCTCATCCACCAGAACACAGGCAGCAGTCCCCTCCACCAGGAAACCTACACAACCCACTGAACCAATCTTAGCCACTGGGGACAGATACCAAAAACAACGGGAACTACGAACCTGCAGCCCGTGAAAAGGAGACCCCAAACACAGTAAGATAAGTAAAATGAGAAGACAGAAAAACACACAGCAGATGAAGGAGCAAGATAAAAACCCACCACACCTAACAAATGAAGAGGAAATAGGCAGTCTACCTGAAAAAGAATTCAGAATAATGATAGTAAACAAGATCCAAAATCTTGGAAATAGAATGGAGAAAATACAAGAAACGTTTAACAAGGACGTAGAACTAAAGATGGAACAAGCAACGATGAACAACACAATGAAAGAAATTAAAAACACTCTAGAAGGGATCAGTAGCAGAATAACTGAGGCAGAAGAACGGATAAGTGACCTGGAAGATAAAATAGTGGAAATAACTACTGCAGAGCAGAAGAAAGAGAAAAGAATGAAAAGAACTGAGGACAGTCTCAGAGACCTCTGAGACAACATTAAACACAACAACATTCAAATTATAGGGGTCCCAGAAGAAGAAGAGAAAAAGAAAGGGAATGAGAAAATATTTGAAGAGATTATAGTTGAAAACTTCCCTAATATGGTAAAGGAAATAGTTCATCAAGTCCAGGAAGCAGAGAGTTCCATACAGGATAAATCCAAGGAGAAACATGCCAAGACACACATTAATCAAACTATCAAAAATTAAATACAAAGAAAACATATTAAAAGCAGCAAGGGAAAAACAACAAATAACACACAAGGGAATCCCCATAAAGTTAACAGCTGATCTTTCAGCAGAAACTCTGCAAGCCAGAAGGGAGTGGCAGGACATAGTTAAAGTGATGAAGGAGAAAAACCTACAACCAAGATTACTCTACCCAGCAAGGATCTCATTCAGATTTGATGGAGAAATTAAAACCTTTACAGACAAGCAAAAGCTGAGAGAGTTCAGCACCACCAAACCAGCTTTACAACAAATGCTAAAGGACCTTCTGTAGGCAAGAAACACAAGAGAAGGAAAAGACCTACATTAACAAACCCAAAACAATTAAGAAAATGGGAATAGGAACATACATATCAATAATTACCTTAAATGTAAATGGATTAAATGCTCCCACCAAAAGACACAGACTGGCTGAATGGATACAAAAACAAGACCCGTATATATGCTGTCTACAAGAGACCCACTTCAGACCTAGGGACACATCCAGACTGAAAGTGAGGGGATGGAAAAAGATATTCCATGCAAATAGAAATCAGAAGAAAGCTGGAGTAGCAATTCTCATATCAGACAAAATGGACTTTAAAATAAAGACTATTACAATAGACAAAGAAGGACACTACATAATGATCAAGGGATCGATCCAAGAAGAAGATATAGCAATTGTAAATATTTATGCACCCAACATAGGAGCACCTCAATACATAAGGCAAATACTAACAGCCATAAAAGGGGAAATCGACAGTAACACAATCATAGTAGGGGACTTTAACACCCCACGTTCACCAATGGACAGATCATCCAAAATGAAAATAAATAAGGAAACGCAAGCTTTAAATGATACATTAAACAAGATGGACTTAATTGATATTTATAGGAAATTCCATCCAAAAACAACAGAATACACATTTTTCTCAAGTGCTCATGGAGCATTCTCCAGGATAGATCATATCTTGGGTCACAAATCTAGCCTTGGTAAACTTAAGAAAACTGAAATTGAATCAAGTATCTTTTCCGACCACAATGCTATGAGACTAGATATCAATTACAGGAAAAGATCTGTAAAAAATACAAACACATGGAGGCTAAACAATACACTACTTAATAATGAAGTCATCACTGAAGAAATCAAAGAGGAAATCAAAAAATACCTAGAAACAAATGACAATGGAGACACGACAACCCAAAATCTACGGGATGCAGCAAAAGCAGTTCTCAGAGGGAAGTTTATAGCAATACAATCCTATTTTAAGAAACAGGAAACATCTCAAATAAACAACCTAACCTTGCACCTAAAGCAATTAGAGAAAGAAGAACAAAAAAAAAAAAAACCCCATAGTTAGCAGAAGGAAAGAAATCATAAAGATAAGATCAGAAAGAAATGAAAAAGAAATGAAGGAAATGATATCAAAGATCAATAAAACTAAAAGCTGGTTCTTTGAGAAGATAAACAAAATTGATAAACCATTAGCCAGACTCATCAAGAAAAAAAGGGAGAAGACTCAAATCAATAGAATTAGAAATGAAAAAGGAGAAGTAACAACTGACACTGCAGAAATACAAAGGATCATGAGAGATACCTACAAGCAACTCTATGCCAATAAAATGGACAACCTGGAAGAAATGGACAAATTCTTAGAAATGCACAACCTGCCGAGACTGAACAAGGAAGAAATAGAAAATATGAACAGACCAATCACAAGCACTGAAATTGAAACTGTGATTAAAAACCTTCCAACAAACAAAAGCCCAGGACCAGATGGCTTCACAGGCGAATTCTATCAAACATTTAGAGAAGAGCTAACACCTATCCTTCTCAAACTCTTCCAAAATTTAGCAGAGGGAGGAATACTCCCAAACTCATTCTACGAGGCCACCATCACCCTGATACCAAAACCAGACAAAGATGTCACAAAGAAAGAAATCTACAGGTCAATATCACTGATGAACATAGATGCAAAAATCCTTAACAAAATACTAGGAAACAGAATCCAACATCACATTAAAAGGATCATACTCCATGATCATGTGGGGTTTATTCCAGGAATGCAAGGATTCTTCAATATACGCAAATCAATCAACGTGATACACCATATTAACAAACTGAAGGAGAAAAACCATATGATCATCTCAGTAGATGCAGGGAAAGCTTTCGACAAAATTCAACACCCATTTATGATAAAAACCCACCAGAAAGTCGGCATAGAGGGAACTTTCCTCAACATAATAAAGGCCATATATGACAAACCCACAGCCAGCATTGTCCTCAATGGTGAAAAACTGAAACCATTTCCACTAAGATCAGGAACAAGACAAGGTTGCCCACTCTCACCACTCTTATTCAACACAGTTTTGGAAGTTTTAGCCAAAGCAATCAGAGAAGAAAAAGAAATAAAAGGAATCCAAATCAGAAAGAAGAAGTAAAGCTGTCACTGCTTGCAGATGACATGATACTATACATAGAGTATCCTAAAGATGCTACCAGAAAACTACTAGAGCTAATCAATGAATTTGGTAAAGTAGCAGGATACAAAATTAATGTACAGAAATCTCTGGCATTCCTATATACTAATGATGAAAAATCTGAAAGTGAAATCAAGGAAACACTCCCATTTACCATTGCAACAAAAAGAATAAAATATTTAGGAATAAACCTACCTAAGGAAACAAAAGACCTGTATGCAGAAAATTATAAGACACTGATGAAAGAAATTAAAGATGATACAAATAGATGGAGAGATATACCATGCTCTTTCATTGGAAGAATCAACATTGTGAAAATGACTCTACTACCCAAAGCAATCTACACATTCAATGCAATCCCTATCAAACTACCACTGGCATTTTTCACAGAACTAGAACAAAAAATTTCACAATTTGTATGGAAACACAGAAGACCTCGAATAGCCAAAGCAATCTTGAGAACGAAAAGGCAGATGGAGGAATCAGACTCCCTGACTTCAGACTATACTACAAAGCTACAGTAATCAAGACAGTATGGTAGTGGCACAAAAACAGAAATATAGATCAATGGAACAGAATAGAAAGCCCAGAGATAAACACACACACATATGGTCACCTTATCTTTCATAAAGGAGGCAAGAATATACAGTGGAGAAAAGACAGCCCCTTCAATAAGTGGTGCTGGGAAAACTGGACAGCTACATGTTAAAGTATGAAATTAGAACACTCCCTAACGCCATACACAAAAATAAACTCAAAATGGATTAAAGACCTAAATGTAAGGCCAGGCACTATAAAACTCTTAGAGGAAAACATAGGGAGAACACTCTATGACATAAATCACAGCAAGATCCTTTTTGACCCACCTCCTAGAGAAATGGAAAGAAAAACAAAAATAAAATGGGATGTAAAGAAACTTCAAAGCTTTTGCACAGCAAAGGAAACCATAAACAAGACCAAAAGACCACCGTCAGAATGGGAGAAAATATTTGCAAATGAGGCAACTGACAAAGGATTAATCTCCACGATTTACAAGCAGCTCATGAAGCTCAATAACAAAAAAAACCAAACAACCCAATCCAAAAGTGGGCAGAAGACCGAAATAGACATTTCTCCAAAGAAGATATACAGAATGCCAACAAACACATGGAAGAATGCTCAACATCATTAATCATTAGAGAAATGCAAATCAAAACTACAATGAGATATCATCTCACACCAGTCAGAATGGCCATCATCAAAATATCTAGAAACAATAAATGCTGGAGAGGGTGTGGAAAAAAGGGAACACTCTTGCACTGTTGGTGGGAATGTAAAGTGATACAGCCACTATGGAGAACAGTATGGAGGTTCCTTAAAAAACTACAAATAGAACTACCATATGACCCAGCAATACCGCTACTGGGCATATACCCTGAGAAAACCATAATTCAAAAAGAGTCATGTACCAAAATGTTCATTGCAGCTCTATTTACAAGAGCCAGGACATGGAAGCAACCTAAGTGTCCATCAACAGATGAATGGATAAAGAAGATGTGGCACATATATACAATGGAATATTACTCAGCCATAAAGAGAAACGAAATTGAGTTATTTGTAGTGAGGTGGATGGACCTAGAGTCTGCCATACAGAGTGAAGTAAGTCAAAAAGAGAAAAATAAATACCGTATTCTAACACATATATATGGAATCTAAGAAAAAAAAAAAGGTCATGAAGAACCTAGAGGTAGGACGGGAATAAAGACACAGACCTACTAGAGCATGTACCTGAGGATATGAGGAGGGGGAAGGGTAAGCTGTGACAAAGTGAGAGAGTGGCATGGACATATATACACTACCAAACATAAAACAGATAGCTAGTGGGAAGTAGCCGCATAGCACAGGGAGATCAGCTCGGTGGTTTGTGACCACCTAGAGGGGTGGGATAGGGAGGGTGGGAGGGAGGGAGACACAAGAGGGAAGAGATATGGGAACATATGTATATGTATAACTGATTCACTTTGTTATAAAGCAGAAACTAACACACCATTGTTAAGCAGTTATAGTCCAATAAAGTTGTTTAAAAAAAAATGGGCAGAGGATCTAAAAACACTTCTCCGAAGAAGACATACAGATGGCCAAAAAAGCACATGAAAAGATGCACAACATCACTAATTATTAGAGAAATGCAAATCAAAACTACAGTGAGGTATCACCTCACACCGGTCAGAATGGCCATCATCAAAAAAATCTACAAACAATAAATGCTGGAGAGGGTGTGGAGAAAAAGGAACCCTCATGCATTGTTGGTGGGAATGTAAATTGATACAGCCACTATGGAGAATAGTATGTAGATTCCTTAAAAAACTAAAAATAGAACTACCATATGACCCAGCAATCCCACTACTGGGCATATACCCTGAGAAAACCATAATTCAAAAAAATACATGAACCCCAATGTTCACTGCAGCACTATTTACAATAGCCAGGACATGGAAGGAAGCTAAATGTCCATCAACAGAGGAATGGGCAAAGAAGATGTACATATATACAATGCAATATTACTCAGCCATAAAAAGGAATGAAATTGGGTCATGTGTAGAGACATGGAGGGACCTAGACTTTGTCATACAGAGTGAAGTAAGTCAGAAAGAGAAAAACAAATATCATATATTAACGTATATATGTGGAATCTGAAGAAATTGGCATAGATGATCTTATTTACAAAGCAGAAATAGAGACAGACATAGAGAACAAAAGTACGGATACCAAGGTGGAGAGGCAGGGTGGGATGAATTGGGAGATTAGGATTGACATATATACACTACTGATACTATGTATAAAATAGATAACTAATGAGAACCTACTGTATAGCACAGGGGACTCTACTCAATGCTCTGTGGTGACCTAAATGAGAAGGAAATCCAAAAAAAGAGGGGATATATGTATATGTATAGCTGATTCACTTTGCTGTACAGTGTAAACTAACACAATATTGTAAAGCAGCTACACTCCAATAAAAAAAAAAACTACAAACAATAAATGCTGGAGACGGTGTGGAGAAAAGGGAACCCTCCTATGCTGTTGGCGGGAATGTAAATTGGTACAGCCACTATGGAGAACAGTATGGAGGTTCCTTAAAAAACTAAAAGTAAAACTACCATATGGCCCAGCATCCCACTCCTGGGCATATACCTTGAGAAAACCGTAATTCAAAAAGATACATGTGCCCCAGTGTTCACTGCAGCACTATTTACAATAGCCAGGGCATGGAAGCAACCTAAATGTCCATCAACAGAAGAACAGATAAAGAGAGATGTGGTACATATATACAATGGAATATTACTCAGCCATAAAAAAGAACAAAATAATGCCATTTGCAGAACATGGATGGACCTAGAGATTGTCATACTGAGTGAAGTAAGTCAGACACAGAAAGACAAATATTATATGATATCGTTTATATGTAGAATCTAAAAAAAAAAGGGTACAAGTGAACTTATTTACAAAACAGAAGTAGAGTCACAGATGTAGAAAGCAAACTTATAGTTACCAGGGGATGGGGGGTGGGAGGGATAAATTGGGAGATTGGGACTGACATATGCACACTACTATATATAAAACAGATAACTAATAAGAACCTGCTATATAGCACAGGGAACTCTACTCAGTAATGGCCTATACGGGAGAAAAATCTAAAAAAAAAAAGAGTGGATATATGTATATGTATTATTGATTCACTGTGCTGTACACCTGAAACTAATACAATACTGCAAATCGACTATACTCCAATAAAATTAAAAAAAAGAAAAGAATATGAGAATAATGAGACAAAAACAAAAAACACTCTGAGGAAGGCTGGTATGTATAAGGTGAGGAGAAGGATTCAAGGAAGAAGACAGAGAATGAATTTCCAAAGGGAAGGAAGGAAGAGAACCAGCCAAATATGACATGGAAGTCAAGGGAGAAAAGTGCTACATTCTTCCACCATGCTGAATTCCAAAGATTTTGTGTACCAGCAAACATTAAAGCTATACTTTTCTTTTACAGGTGTTTCTCCCTAAATTCACGTAGAAATTTGGGAAGTTAATAAAACCTTAAACAACATAAATATAATGATGGAAAACAGAGAATGATGTTACACATATTTTTATGT
This sequence comes from Mesoplodon mirus, assembly GCF_964341445.2. NCBI lineage: Eukaryota > Metazoa > Chordata > Mammalia > Artiodactyla > Ziphiidae > Mesoplodon > Mesoplodon mirus. The sequence goes on along the minus strand of NC_138982.1, from coordinate 2,885,976 downwards.
TGCTATTTATGTGTTCTATTTCAGGAAACATCTGGAGCAGAGGGTATGAGGTAAAGAACTTCCTCTGCTTATCTCAAATGATGAAAGGGTTCAAGAAGAAAATGATCCACATAAATCGTAGATGCAAGGGAAACCTGGTTGAATAGCCATGTCATTTAAGTGGGACATTTTGAAGTCTGGAAGAAGAAAAATTGTAGAAAAGTGCCTAAAACTTTTTATTTAACAGAATACATAAGGTGTGATGATTCAGAAGGAATGAGTCATTTAGAAATAATAAAACAGTTTGCCTGGAAAACCCGGGTGCTCGGTGGTGGATGACTCAGTATGGAAACTGATCCCAAGAGTACAATTTAGAGGAATACAAAAACATATACTATATGTATTTGCAGGATAAAAAAGGACACCTGGAATATTTTATTTGTTGTGTTCTCTTCAAAAATAGTTGAGAAAATAAATTAAGAAATCTCTTAGAAGGCAATATTTTTCTTGTGCTCAAAGAAATTATATATATGAACATGAAAGAACAATTAATGCTCTAGGTTTAGGGCTCATGTCTTAATGAGACTAAAAGTAAAATAAGAACATCTCAGCAGCAGGTCTAATTTGAGCATACAGGAATTAGGAAGTGCTTAAAAACTTACTTTTATCTTTACTCCAGTGGAGAAAGAGGAAATGTGCCTGAGGGGAAAAGCACCAGGTGGGCAGTCAGGGGCTTCTCCTCCCAGCTTCTGCTTCTGCACTGACCAGGTCAGTAAGATGGTCAAGTCACTTCCCTCACTGGGATTCGCCTTCTCTTCTGGAAAAATAGGACAAAAGATGGCTCTGGGGTCTAGGGAACACGAGAAAAGCAAAAAATTCTTTCTTGTTTTGAATTACAAAAAAGCTATATATTTACCAGAAAACTAGTTTGTATTCTTTGAAGTGGGAAGCACAATGAACTGGCTATTAATTTTTAACGCATGTAATTTGCAAAGCTACTGATTTCTTGGAGTACTGGCTCCAAAGGAAAATCAGGAGGTTAAACTTTGACCATTTTATAATTTAAAAAAATTCTCTATAATATATTCCAAAAAATAGTCACCTCTGACTGCTGGTAGTATTTTAAGTTACTTTAATTCATATATTTTCCTTTTCTAAGCCTTTTTCTTATTTTGGAGGAGATTATATAAAAATGAAATCACATTCTGTAAATAAAAATCATTTGGATGGTTTAGAAGAACATATATACAGTACAGTTTAATAAACATTTGAATGCTGCCAGGTACTCTTCAAGACAAGGGAACTACAGATCCTATAATTTTGCCTCAAACAGCTTGCAGTGTGAGTGGGCAGAGAAACAGAATATCTTTTACATCAAGGAAGGCACCCCAGAGAGGAGGGCTGCCAAGCCCAGCCTGGAGTTAAGCAGAAGCAGTGGCTGCAGAAAGAAAGGGAAGATGCCTTGTGGACAAATGGAGCAAGGCAGGAGGTGGCCCCAGGAGGCCTGGGAGGTGTGAGGAGCTACTGGGAGTTTGGTGTTATTCCAGTAGCAAGTTTGAAGAGAGGCTTCTAGGTGCTACCGCTAAATGGTGGGGGTTGGATGGGAGGCAATGTAGCATCAGAGAGTCCCTGAGAGGGTGGTGGGGACCAGGTCAGATTTATACTGTGGGTGTATCACTGTGTAGCACTGCAGAGGACAGAGTTGGGGAAGCAAGACCAAAGCCAGGCAGACCAGGCAGAAGGCCTCTGCAGAGAGAGTCCAGAAGAGAATCAGTGAGGCTATAAATGAAGGAAGCTCAGAGGCTTATGTGACTATCCACGATCACAAATCTATGAGTATGAGCTGAATGTAAGTTATCTTTAAGTCCTGTCCTTTTCTGTATCCCTGTGCAAGCACAAATTCTGGTCAAAGTTGACAACAGATCCTACATTCACTTTTATTAGGTAAATTATGGATCTTTTTTTTTTTAAAAAAAGGACTATTCATTAATGTATATTAAGTACCCAAAATGTTTAGGGCATTATAGAAAATAAGCAAAGCTCCTGATTATAGGAACTTATAAAATAAATGAGACAAAAAAGAACAGATCAATTCATTCAACAGGTATATACTGGGGCACTTCTGGGCCTTGATCACTTCCAGTGACAGTTCCTTTTAGAACACAATTTTTGCTTCCTCCTTTCCTTTCCTGACAAGTTTATTTGGGTACAAGTGAACAGAGAATCTCTCCAGAGCCAAGTGTGCAATTCTAGGAGAGGACCAGGAACCTGGAGTAAAATAAATACGAGCCTGGGTCAGGGGAAAACTTGCTTGAATGGGACAATAAGAGAACAGGGAGAAATCCCAACAGATGGCATGGATGGAGTAAGCAGAGGAGGAGCCTGGAATCGCCTTCAACGTAGTTTGGATTTGACAGATCAAAGTTATTATTGCTTATTTTTTTAAAAAACAGTTTTAATCTTTATAAAAGTAATGACTGTAGAAATAAGACAGGACTGCTGGGAAAAAAAAAAGAAATACAAAGAGGAAAATAAAGGTCACACCCAGAGATAATATCAATATGAACAGTTTTGCCTTTTTTGACTTTCAACACACACATAAACATTCACAGAAATAGACATGGGGATTTTTGTGAATAGTAACTTTTTTAACAAAAATGAGACAATTATAGTTTATTATCTGCTTTTTCCACTTAATATAGGGAGACCTCTTTTCATGAAAATAAAAATCTATACCATACATCTTAGATACATTCTGTGGATATACCAAATTTACTTGTTCAATTCTTTACAAAGGCACATTAAGGCTGTACGATAAATAAGGTGCAGAAAGGAAGCAAGCAGCAAGGAAATGATAAAACTGGCTTCAGTTGTGGCAGCATTTTCAATATTCTAAAGGTGGAAAGAGGTAAGACATATGGAAGCTCATGAGATTTTAGTGTTCCAGACATAAGATGAATAATGTCTGATTCCGGAATTCTTTGTGGATGAAGAATTTCCAAAAGGGAAACAAAAAAAGTCTGCAGCCCAACACACACTAAAAATGAAGTAATTTCAAACCTTCACATCTGCAGAACAGATAGAATGTCAAAGACAGCACTCGGACAACTAAAAACAGTGGGTGGACTGCCAGGGAAAAGCCAAGTGCCATTCTAGTGATCATCCATAACCACGGCTTTCCCAGAAAGTGACAGCTCCCCACACTGTGCTCTAACACAAAGTGCACTGAGCCTTTCTCGTGAGACGCGAGGCCGCCTTAAGACTTCATGGATCCTCTTCGGGCCTCTGTTTCCTCCAGCACTTGGCTGGGCTCTGTGAATTACAAACTGCGCTCGTCACAGTTCCCTTGGAAGCTGCCAATACTAGCCATTTCCCACTGCAACTAGAATAGTTCTGCTGTTATCTGTTTTATATATTGGATGGATTTCTAAAAACTACTTTATTTGAAAAAACAAACTTATATAGCTAAAAAACATTCTTAAAAATCACATGATTAAAAAAATAACATTCACCCTTCAGATTGTTAATCACAAAGGTAAAAATATAAATTTATAATGGACAAATCTGAAAATTACCACCTTAACACCTTGGTTAAACTTAGAATCACTAATGGTGGGATAATCAGATATGTACCTTCCAATCTGATGTAATATGAAGACTGAATATCATGTGTGGACTTTTCTTGCCAAGAATATTTAGCTTTAATCAAACTTTCAGATTTAATGTCCAATTATAGGAAATACAGGCAAGAGAGAAATAAGCTACACACCACCATGAGTAAACAGAGAAATTCATTATATGGCTCACTATAAGACAATTGGCCTGGTCTCTTCAATAAGTCAGTATCATGAGGGAAAAAGCACACAGGTGTGGAGCTGCGTTGGGGGGGAAGTGGTGGAAAGAACACCAACTATAAAGGCTCTGAGGTGGGAGCATGTCTTGAATATTTTAGCAAGAGTGAGAATGCCAGTGTGACTAGACTTGGACTTTTTTTTTTTTTTTGCGGTATGTGGGCCTCTCACTGGCGTGGCCTCTCCCATTGCGGAGCACAGGCTCTAGACGCGCAGGCTCAATGGCCATGGCTCACAGGCCCAGCCGCTCCGCGGCACGTGGGACCTTCCCAGGCCAGGGCATGAACCCGTGTCCCCTGCATCGGCAGGCAGACTCTCAACCACTGCGTCACCAGGGAAGCCCTAGACTTTGACTTTTATTGAGTGAGATAGGAAGCTACTAAAGAATTCTGAGCAGAGAAATTCATGATCTGACTTACTTTTTAAACAAGACCATTCTAGTTGCTCTTACGAGAACGGACCACAGGGGACAAGAGTAGAAGCAGGGAGACCAAAAAGGGGGCCAAATTTGCCTGGAACAATCCAGGTAAAAGATGATGTTGGCTTGGACCAGGTGGTAGCAGGGGAAGGGTGAAAAGTCAGATTCTGGACATATTTTGAAACAAGAGCCAATGGGACAGATGTGTCGGTTTTGTGGAAAAGAGGGAGGTCAAGGATGAATCTAAGGGTTGATTTTTTTAAAACTGTTGTTTGTTTGCTTGAACAACTGGAAGAAGAGAACTGACTTAATTCATACTGGGAAGACTGCAGGAGGAACAGATTTGTTGGTGGGAGAGGGAGCAGCTGTGGCAAGAAGGTCAGGAGTTCAGTTTTGGCTGTTATTTTTGAGGTGCCTACTAGGCATTCAGGTAAAGGTGTGCAGAATGCTACTAAAGAATTAAATCTGGACTTCTGGGGAGAGATTTAGGATTATACAAATTCGAGAGTCATATTTAAAGCCTTGAGACTAGGTGAGATCACCAAGGGAGGGAATGTAGAAAGAAAAGAGAGAGAAATATATATAAATATTTATTCCATAATAAATCTTATTCTACAAGATTTTATAGAAATCTCTATTTCTATATAGGAATAGAATACAGAAAGAAACATCCAAAGGCTGAGCTTAGGAGCACTCAAACATGCAGAGTAGTGCTGTCTAATAGAACTTTCTGAGATGATGAAATATTTATATATCTGTGCCATTCATGTGGCTATTGAGCACCTGTAATATGGCTAATGCAACTGAATAACTGAAAACTTAATTTAAATAGCTACATGAGCTAGTGGCTATAGTACTAGATAGCCCAGACCTAGAGTCTGGGGAAGTGAAGGAGAGGAGAGAGAAAAGAAGTGGTCAGAGAGGGAGGAAGTGTGAGACAGTTCTCCATGGGTCTCTCGTGTTTCTGTACACATTGCAAGCAAGGCACTGCCTGTCTTGATAGTCAGTGATATGATATTTTATAGGATATGATAGTTCCGTATGATCTTTTTCAAGAATGTCTGTATAGCAAACAGCCTTGGAAAACTTGGTACTATCTCCCTCTGGAGCAAAGAGAAGGCACGCTTATTGACCATTATAAAATACTTGGGTTCTCTAAGATCAGGTTCCCTTTCTAATAACTCAGCTCACCATGTGGGCAGGTGTAGTCTGGCCCCCTTCACATTGTCTCAGAGTAACCAGGGCTAAGGGAACCAGTACAAAAAGACTCCTACTCTGGCTACTGCTACTGCTGTAAGTAATAAACTGTCTTTTGTCTCTGTTGTAGAAGTCTTGTGTCTTCCACCACCATTCATGAAACTGGCAAGCTAACTTGTTAGCTTACAAATAGGGTAAAATCTTAGTTCTGCATAGTTCTTGACAAGTCTTTTAAAATAAAGTGAAGAAGGTATTACAAGGAGGAGACAGTGGTTAACTCTGCTCCTGAATGTTAAGTCAGATAACTATAGAGAAATGTTTTGATGGAATTTGGGGAGCAGAAATATGACTGGCTTGAGTACAAAAAAAGAAGGGGAGGACAAAAACTAGCAACAGACTACAGACAAGTCTTCCAAGAAGCTTTGCTGTGAAGTTGAACTGAAACAAGGCAATAGTAAGAGGGGAAAGTGGAGTCAAGGAGGATTATTTTTAAGATGGGGGAAATACAAGCACATTTTCATGTATAAGACAATGATTCAGAGAGGGTGAAACTGATATAAGAGAAAGAATTACGAGGCACTTATTAGGTTAGTTCTTTCACAGTAACAGGAAAGAAAGCAGAGTATATGGATACTACTACAGGTAGTAGGTAGGTATGGCTGTGAAAGCCTGTGAAAGCTCTTTTTCTTCTATTTCTTTTCTGTAACTAGGAAGCAAGGTCATCAGTTGAAAGTGAAGACTGCGGAGGAGATGGTGAACGTGTAAGGAGATTGAAGACATGCGATAATCATCTAGGAGGAAATGAAACAGAAAATGACTGGAGAAATCTAGTATGATTGCCAGGCAGCATTATGGGCCCACTTAAGGTTATGATCATTAATTTAATGCAAGCTCAGCAGCAAGATTTTACAGGCATGGAACAGGCAAAGAATTGGATTTAATCAGTGCTGTGGTTCAGCCAGGCAAGGCTGCTGAAGTGAGAGAGAGGCAAAGGAACTGAGGATGTATGCAAGGGAGAGATGATGATGATGATGAAGAGGAGGACGAGGGGGAACTCCAAGCCTCTATACCATCTCCAGAAATCCTAACCCTTCCACTGAGCCCTGTGGACTCATGGGTAGACAACAGCAAAATCCCCAGATCCTGGATCTCTTCTCTGAAGCTTTCTTCAACTTCCTTTACCTTCTTATTTAAACTGAAACTGTACTTTCCCCTGAGGATGCTGATTTCCCAGTAGCCCTCTTAGATGACAACTCTTTTTCTCTTCCACACCCTTCAAACATGAGGCCTGGTTGGTGCCATTCTGGTTCCTCATTGCTACTTTCACACCACTCTCCACCTGCCCTCTCCCCAAATCCCCTGCTCTGAGTCACATAACATTAGACTTTACCACCCACCACCCTTCCTTATTGCAGGATTGAAGGCTCCCCAAGGTCACTCCCTTTCATTCCTTGATTTTACCTTTTGGTTCACTGTCACTCCAACACTATTTCTAGTGTAATTCTTATTGATTTTGACATTCAAATAGATAGTCCGCCTGATACCCTGGCCTCTTAGGTTCTTGACCTTTTTTCCACAGTGTTAAATATGTTGATCTTGTTTTCTTCCCTGTCTCAGCCACTTTCTCCCATGATCCTACCCTACACCTTTAGAACATTTAAAAGTATATTTTAACAACCACACATCTCAAGGCTTATCACTTACCAAAAATTTATTGGTGAGTCAGAGTAAGAATACCCTCCCTAGGCCTCCACTGGCAGAGTCAAGAAAATGGTCATACATCCGGCATAAGACCATCCTCTGCAGGAACTCATGTCAGCATCATCAGCAGATAATGAGAGCGCAAGAAGGAGAACTAGACACGTTTCCTCTTTGAGGACTCTTATCTTGGGCTTGTATTCCTTAGATGCAGGGGAGAGGTGTGTGTGAAGGACTGCGGGAGAGGCAGAGGCATGCTGCTAGGCTGACTGATCCTTCTTATACTGGGCTTGCAGAGGGAAGATTAGCATTACTACACCATCATTTTAAAAGTACTGATATGCTAGGCATTGTGCTGAGCACTTAAACACATTATCTACTTTAATTTTTATGCCAGCATTGAGCACAGTGTTATCTCCATTTCAAAGATGAGGAAACTGAGGCTAAAGGGAGTAAAAAAAAAAACTTGCTCATATTACAGACTTAGAAAGTGGACAAACTGATTTGAGCACAATTTTCTCTAACATGGAAGCCCCTCTGTCCATATTAAAGCCAAAGGAGCTGGGATAGTCAGTACCTGAGTCCCTGCCATAATTCCATATTTCTCAACATATAGAGAAGGAATTGTCTCAAATCTCAGTAGGCACAAGAAAAAGAAAGGAAGGATGGAAGGACAGAGGAAGGAAGGACGGATGGATATAAATCTACAGAACAGTGAAGTTCTTTGTAGTAACCTGGACAGAAAGAACAAAAAAGGTTTTTTTTAACCCCAATTTTGTGTTTCAGAAACCTTGAAAACTTAATAAATTTATTAGTGAATGATTAAATTGCGACACATAAAATAGCCATATAAAATAAAATCATAACAGATAAGCTGAGTAAAATTTAGACCCTTAAAAACCAATGAATAATGTTAATGCTACTTATTTGAACGTCAGACTATAAGTATATTACCAAACTTTGTAAGCATAATGAAGGCAATGAGCTTGTTCGATAATAAAACTGAGAAATAATTAAAAGCATATTCACAAATGGCATCATATCCAGAAACAGAACTATATACAAGACATGCCATAAAACCAAGCACAAAGCTTAACTTTTTTTTTTTTAGAATAAGTGACCTATGAGATTAAATCAACAGGAGGGAAATAAAAAATGCAGAAGACTCTAAACATGGAAGAGCTGCAAACATCAGGGCAAGAAAAAAATGAATGTAAGTGTAAAATATGAGATTTGATTTGGAGGAAACAAATACGAAGACTTAGTGCAAAGAGTCTCTGAACAAAAGGAACTTAGAAATAATTTCCATTTTTTCATGAGGTATTTATTAAGCATTTATAGCACTGCTACAGTTTCTCAGGGAGGGAAATGATGGGATTCAGGTGGCAGTGGGATGGATCAGGGAAGCAGAAGCAGAGGCGAGTCAGAATGCCACTGCAATTTACTCGGCCTTATATCCCCAGTGTGGAGCCAGTGCACAGCATAAGATAGGAATTCAGTGTTATTTTCTTAACGTATGCACTGTCAGATGCTGTGAAGCACCCCGAAATTCAACTGGGGTAGGGGAACAGGGCAAAAGCCCAATGGAAATACCTACAGGCAAGAAGGAAATGCAGACTACTTTGAGCTGACAACCTTCACAGTTTTCACATGTCCCTCAACAGAACGCACTGCTTCCCCATTTCTTTGTTTCTGCCCTGGATACAGCTTTGGTATCTTACTTATTGAGCCAACTGATCTCTTCTATTTAATCAACCTTGACCTATCTTAGCTGAAGTTGTATCACAAATAAGATCATTGGTTCATTCACTTTTGCTCCAATCCAGTGAATCTCTGAGCTTGCCCAATGGAAGAGCATAGGAAGCACTTGTCTGTCTGTAAGACAATTTAAGGCAAAAGGTTGTGGTCCTGTGGGCTCAAGAGTAGTACCTAACTAAATAAAACAACCCTTGGGGCACAAGTCTGAGTCACCACCTCTAGTGGGGCTCTGTGGCCACAATTTCAGCAGAAAATTTTTCATTCAGTATCATAATAGGTGTGTTTGGGAGAGCAGGGAGCTGGAAAAAAGGATGCTGAGATCAGACAGGAAAGCAGAACTGAGAACAAGGTTCACAGGGTGACATGATGGGCATCCGAACCAAAAGGCTAGAAGCAGCCTTTTGTAAGGTTGTATGTGTATGGTTGAGCACAGAGTCAGAAATTTGAGAGCAGGAGAGCTGAGAATAAACAGAGAGTTATCTGCTATAATAGAACAAGTGAGGTTGTTCATGACTTGCTTTGTATTTGCTGGTCATACATGTGGTATGTCAGACTGAGCTGACAGGTCCAAGTCTAGGGTCAGGGCAGTCACCAAGCCTGCCTCACCAACCTGTCATTCAGCCTCAAGTACCCTGAGGGATATGATGAGAACCCTGAGACACTCCCAAAGTTCTTCATTCAGTTGATATTCTGCATGTGGGACTAAGGGACCTCTGTGTTCCTACAGATGAGGTCTAGCAAGGGTTTACTTGTTATTAATTACTTACTGTACAGACAGACAACCCAGTATAGCCTGGTAATACACACAACCAGAGCACCTTATGGGGGCAATAGATCTTTTTACAGATACCTTGGTAGGTGTTTGTAAGGCCCCAAAAGTGGAATGGCCATCTGACATATTTGTAGGCCATACCCAGGATATAAACTCACTAAGGGCTATCAACCCTATCTCCAAAATCTCTCTCAATTTTGACCACTTCTCATTAGAATACTGCTACAGTCTTGGCCCAAATTATCCAGCTCTCTCACCTGCACTACCATCATAGCCTTTTAACTGGTCTCTCTGCTTCCACTCTAGCCTCTCCATACTCCAGTCATTTTCCAAACAGCACAACTAGAGGAAAACAAACCAGAGTGAATCACTCTCCTATTTAAAATGCTCCAGTGCTTACCTACTCCATTTTGAACAAAATCTAAACTCCTCTACCATGGCCTAATATAGCTCCAGAACCTGCCTACCACTTCCCTCACCTCATCTTGTACTGCTCTTCCTTGGCCTTTGTTTTGGTTCCTCCAATAGACTCTTCTCCCTTGACCAAGGCCCTGTTTCATTACTCTCTACCCCATTACCCAGTTTACTGTCTGTATCAGCACTTATCAGTACCTGTAATTGTTTTATTATTTGTTTACACATTTACTGTATTTTCCCTGCAACAGAATGTAGGCTCCACAAAGGTAAGGATCTTGTTTGCTTGTTCATCACTGCATCCCAACACCAGTACAGTGCCTGGTATAAAGGAAGAACTTAATGAGGAAGGAAAGGGAAAAGGGAAGGAAGCAATTTGCTGATATACTACCATTTCTGATTCTTTAGACGAGACTAGACTAGGAAAAAAGTCACCTTTTAAAACTAGTTTCAGGACGGACTGACGGACACCATCTAGGATGATGAGGCCCTCTTGGACATTTCTGATAACTGCTTAGCCTAACCTTCATTTTACTTCATGAGAAGGTTTAGCCCATGTCTTGTACCTAAGACCAGCATCCCTGGCCCCTATCACAAACGCCCGAGCACTGAGAGCCAACATACTGAAGACGACCCGCTAGACCTGCAGGACTCCCTTCCAATACACACTGAGAAAGACTGCCTACCAAAGGAGGACTGATTATTGGTGTACGATGGCTAGGAAAGTTCTTCTACAAAAGTCTACTCATCAGTGTATCTCTGGTTCACCAGTAAGGGGGCTCTGTACTACCCTGATCTCCAAACTTAGCTGACACAAGTCCAAATCCCTAGAGAATGTATTCCTGTATAGGCATTTGGTTACCAAAGCATCTGAGAACACTCTGTCAACCAGGTCTTAGTCCTTTAAGAAAAGTGACACATGCACACTGAGAAATGGGGACCATTAAGAGCTTCTGCTGGTAGTACTGTCACTCAGTACATCCACCCCTAGTGGTGCTCCTCCTCATGAATGCCCTCGCTACTGCTCACCTGCGCTACACATGAACGGCTCAAGACAAACCCAACCCCACGACTTTGGAGTGGGAGGACTGGGCCATTTGAATGTTGGTGGTTACCAAGCTAGGTGAGCTGGGTGGAACTTAATGGAGCTCCCCAGTCTGATTTGTCATCTGCCTAAACAGACTTTTATCATGACTGTAGCTGGGAAACAGACTGCAGACCAAGGTATCTATCTGTACCTTGATAGACATTACAGTACAGGTCTTAGGAAAAATTTTGGTTAAATTCCTAAAGTTTTAATCATTTACTTTATCTCATCTTCTAGGGCCCTCATTCCTGTTGGTTGGGAATCAGCTGTTAAGATTATTGGGGCAACAAAGTTGCCTAAGGTTATAGAATGGACAGTGGGTGGTTCACTTTGTAAACTGACCTGATTTTCTTAATTGAAGTGTAGGTGATTTACAGTGTTGCATTAGTTTCAAGTGATTGTGTTATACATACATATATATATATATGTATATTCTTTTTCAGATTCTTTTCCCTTATAGGTTATTACAAAATGCTGAGTACAGTTCTCTGTGCTATACAGTAGGTGCTTCTTGGCTATCTATTTTATATATAGTAGTGTGTATATGTTAATTCCAAACTCCTAATTTATCCCTCCCCCCACCTTTCCCCTTTGGTAACAGTAAGTTTTTCTATGTCTGTGGGTCTATTTCTGTTTTGTATATAAGTTCATTTGTATCATTTGTTTTTATTTATTTTCTTTCTTTTAAAAAATTTTTAAAATTTAAGTATAGTTGATTTACAATGTTGCGTTAGTTTTAGGTGTACAGCAAAGTGATTCAGTTTTATATATATATTCGTCTGTATCATTTTTCTTAGATTCCAGGTATAAGTGCTATCATAGGATACTTGTCTTTCTCTGTCTGGCTTACTTCACTTAGGATAATCTCTAGATCCATCCATGTTGCTGCAAATGGCATTATTTCATTCTTTTTTATGGCTGAGTAATATTCCATTGTATACATGTACATCTTCTTTACCCATTCCTCTGCTGAAGGACATTTAGGTTGCTTCCATGTCTTGGCTATTGTAAATAGTGCTGCAATGAACACTGGGGCACGTGTATCTTTTCGAATTATAGTTTTCTCTGGATATATGCCCAGGAGTGTGATTGTCGGATCATATGCTAGCTCTATTTTTAGTTTTTTAAACAACCTCCATACTAGTCTCCATAGTGGCTGCACCAATTTACATTCCCACCAACAGTGCAGGAGGGTTCCTTTCTCTCCACACCCTCTCCAGCATTTATTATTTGTAGACTTTTTGATGATGGCCATTCTGACTGGTGTGAGGTGATACCTCGCAGTTTTGATTTGCATTTCTCTAATAATTAGCGATGTTGAGCATCTTTTCATGTGCCTTTTGGCCATCTGGATGTCTTCTTTGGAGAAACGTCTATTTAGATCTTCTGTCCATTTTTTGACTGGGTTGTTTGTTTTTTTGATATTGAGCTGTACAAGCTGTTTGTATATTTTGGAGATTAATCCCTTGTCAGATGCATAGTTTGCAAATATTTCCTCCCATTCTGGAGGTTGTCTTTTTGTTTTGTTTATGGTTTCCTTTGTTATGCAAAAGCTTTTAAGTTTAATTAGGTCCCATTTGTTTTTTTGTTTGTTCATTTCGTTTTTATTCCCATTAATCCAGGAGATGGATCCAAAAAGATATTGTTGCGATTTATGTAAACTGACCTAATCTTCCTAGGAAGATCACATTTAGGAGACTATTACACTTTGTCTTTTTCTTTGTGGGGGTGTACATATTTTATAATTTCCTCTTTTTTTTCAGAGCTCAGGGCACCAATCCATTCCTTCTTAAACAAGTCTTCTCTCCTATGTACTGAACAAGAGATATCCCTACTTCTTAGGGACCTGCCTTGTTCACAGGCCAGGCGGGACAACTTTATTGAGTCACAACTGCCTTCCAATCCCTGGTCAAGTTTAGTTGAGACACTGACTCAAGGTAGGCCAATCATGTTTTCTCTCCTGAGAACTTGGAATTGAAGCACTGGAATACTGTCAATTAGCTGAGAGCTATGGGTCTTAAAGTCCTACAGAACTGATGGCTGAGACCACTGTTTTGGGGCATCCCACAATGAGCAACGTGGCAGGAGAAGCTGGTGTTAAGATAACAGAACACATATAACACATAGAGAAAGAGAGAGAGGAGCATGTTCAGTTTCTAAAATTGCAGTGAACTGATGTGCTCCCTGTGTATTTTTCCTATAAATAAACTTTTTACAAATATATCTTTAAGTGGATATTTATCCTTACAACCAATCATTTTCTATGACATGAAAACATACACCTTCATTGATATTCTCTCTCCATTTTTCTTTCAGCTCTTGCTTTCATAATACTCTACTGCCTTCCCTCTCCTGGTCTTTCTTCATTTAATCTGTAACCAAAAAAACTTCACCATATGTAATGGATACGTAATGTGTTTTTTTTTTTTTTTTAGCAGCCTAGAGTCTTTTGGACATTCTAATCTGATTATAATGGGGCAGTTGAGCAATACATGTGTCCATCTGCCTACTTTTAAGACCAAAGCAACAACATATATTGAAAGGGGGAAATCATTACCCTTCTGAAAGTGAGTGGCAATGTTGTACTCTTCAGTTAAAGGGCCTCATCCCATGACACATCCTGTCCCTACATTCTGAGGATGGTACATCTTTTCCAGGCTGGCCATTCTGGATCCAGGCCCAATCTGACATCAATCAGTACAATTTCAGTGATCAGGCCTACAATGCAGATCAGTGTTTCCCAACCTTTCTTGAATAATGGATGTTTTTTTAAAAATAATACTATGAACCTCCTTAGGAATTTAAAAAATTATTTAAAAAAATTTCTTATGACACAAGATAAAGGAGTTTTAAGTAAAAATATTTCATCTTAGTTCAGCATATTATTAAAGCTTTATTATAAAGCTCATGTGGCAAAGTCTTTAATTATACTGATAATATTTAAGGACAAATTTTGACTTCTATTCACAGTAGATGAACTGTTTTACCATGTAAAGAAAATCACATTGTCAAATAAAATTGTCAAAAAATTAAAAGATGGATTTACAACCAATATCCTGAGAAAACCATAGTTCGAAAAGGTACACGCACCCCAGTGTTCACTGCAGCACTATTTATAATAGTCAAGACATGGATGCAACCTAAATGTCCATCAACAGAGGAATGGATAAAGAAGATGTGGTACATATATACAATGGAATATTACTCCGCCATAAAAAAAGAATGAAATGCCATTTGCAGCAACATGGATGGACCTAGATATTGTCATACTAAGTAAAGTAAGTCAGACAGAGAAAGACAAATATCCTATGATATCACTTATATGTGGAATCTAAAAAAACATACAAATGAATTTATTTACAAAACAGAAACAGACTCACAGACTTCGAAAACAAACTTATGGTTACCAAAGGGGAAAGGTGCAGGGAGGGATAAACTAGGAGTTTGGGATTAACATATACACACTACTATATATAAAATAGATAATCACCAAGGACCTACTGTATAGCACAGAGAGCTCTACTCAATATTTTGTAATAACCTATATGGGAAAAGAATCTAAAAAAGAATGGATATATGTATATGTATAACGGAACCACTTTGCTGTATACCTGAAACTAAAAGAACATTGTAAATCAACTGTACTCTAATGTAAAATAAAAATTAAATTTAAAAAATGGACTTGGCACCAAATGTATATTGAAATGTAGGCTGAAATTTAATCCACATTATAGCATCCAAAACAAACAAACGTTAAAAACCTGATACTTGGAATTCTTCCATTTTGAGCTTATAAAAATCAACTCTTATTTTGATAATTTGGAGGTTTAGTTTCTTTTTTGTTTGTTTGTTTTTTAAATATATTTATTTATTTTTGGCTGAGTTGGGTCTTTGTTGCTGAGTGCGGGCTTTCTCTAGTTGTGGCGAGCGGGGGCTACTCTATGTTACGGTGCGCGGGCTTCTCATTGCGGTGGCTCCTCTTGTTGCGGAGCACGGGCTCTAGGCGTGCGGGCTTCAGTAGTTGTGGTTCATGGGCTCTAGAGCGCAGGCTCAGTAGTTGTGGTGCCCGGGCTTAGTTGCTCCATGGCATGTGGGATCTTCCCGGACCAGGGCTCAAACCCATGTCCCCTGCATTGGCAGGAGGATTCTTAACCACTGCACCACCAGGGAAGCCCTGGAGGTTTAGTTTAATCAAGGTAGAAGAAATGGTTTCATGCTGCTCTTTGAGAGACGTTCTCAGCAAACATACACTTCAGATCTTTATCACCAATAAACAAAAAACCAGTTGGACAGAATAACCCTGTATATTTTTTCTTTTTCATATTTTCAAGTATTTAAATCTTTCCTTTTGAGAATCTGAAGTACCTAAACAGAGTATGATCAATGATAATAAAATAAACATCCAGCTATCTATAACATTAGTTGTACAGTAAGTTGAAAATGAATTCTTTTTAGAGCAAACCTCTTCCTTATTTCATACCACATGGAGTCTCTCAATTGACAATTCATTTTAGAAATGAAATCATCTGAATTTGATTAGACCTCTCCTATGTTTCATGATATTCAATACAGTATCTTTACCTTGCTATTTGTATTTGGTTAACCAACCTGAAATTATTTTCTCTAGAGTAGCTTTAAGAATAGGAAATAGCAAATGCCAATTATATGCATGTATGAATACACATGACTTTAAACTAAGGCATGCCTGGCTAATGTTTTTATATTTAAAATGATTAAAAAACCTTTTTATTTTGAGTTAATTATAGATTTCCAGAAGAACTGCAAAGAGAATACAGAGAATTCCCTTATACCCTTCACCCAGCTTCCTTTAATCATGTAGTTTTTTAAGTATTAGAAACATCTTGATATTTCATAAAAATTTTGATCAGATGAATGCAAATTACGTATTTCATAAAGAGCATCTTGAAATAGTTTTGCAGAACTATCATTTTTCATGCTCCTCATTAATCTATGATATCTTGACATGTGTTTCACACATGTTCCATCTTTAACCAACAGTCCATTATGAGTACAAATTAAACTATACTTAAAACTAAGAACACTTAAAAACAGTATAATGGTCCTTCTTAAACTCTTCCAAACAGTAGAAGAGGAGGGAATACTTCCAAACTCATTTTATTTTATTATTAAAAATTTTTTTTACTGGAATATAGTTGATTTACAATATAGTTGATTTACAATTTACTGAAACTAAGTTGCCTTAGTTTCAGGTGTACAGCAAAGTGAATTATTATAAATATACATATATCCACTCTTTTTTAGATTCTTTTCCCATATAGACCATTACAGATTACTGAGTAGAGTTCCCTGTGCTATAGAGTAGGTCGTTATTACTTATCTATTTTATATATGGTAGTGTGTATATGTCAATTCCAATCTCCCAATTTATCCCTCCCCACCCCCACTCCCTGGTAACCATAAGTTTGTTTTCTACATCTGTGACACTACTTCTGTTTTGTAAATAAGTTCATTTGTACCTTTTTTTTAGATTCCACATATAAGTGGTATCATATGATATTTGTCTTTCTCTGTCTGACTTGCTTCACTCATTATGACAACTCTAGGTCCATCCATGTTGCTGCAAATGGCATTATTTTGTTCTTTTTTATGGCTGAGTAATATTCCATTGTATATATGTACCACATCTTCTTTACCCATTCCTCTGTTGATGGGAATTTAGGTTGCTTCCATGACCTGGCTATTGTAAACAGTGCTGCAATGAACACTGGGGTGGGGTGCATGTATCTTTTCGAATTATGGTTTTCTCCGGGTATACGCCCAGTAGTTGGATTGCTGGGTCATATGGTAGTTCTAATTTTAGTTTTATAAACAACCTCCATACTGTTCTCCAGAGTGGCTGTACCAATTTACATTCCCACCAACAGTGTAGGAGGGTTCTTTTCTCCACACCCTCTCCAGCATTTATTGTTTGTAGATTTTTTTGATGATGGCCATTCTGACTGGTGTGAGGTGATACCTCATTGTAGTTTTGATTTGTATTTCTCTAATAATTAGTGATGCTGAGCATCATTTCATGTGCTTTTAGGCCATCTGTATGTCTTTGGAGAAATGTCTATTTAGATCTTCCACCCATTTTTTGATTGGGTTATTTCCTTTTTTTGATATTGAGCTGCATGAGCTGTTTGTATGTTTTGGAGATTAATCCCTTGTCAGTTGCATTGTTTGCAAATATTTTCTCCCATTCTGAGGGTTGTCTTTTTGTTTTGTTTATGGTTTCCTTTGCTGGACAAAAGCTTTTAAGTTTAATTAGATCTCACTTGTTTAATTTTGTTTTTATTTTCATTACTCTAGGAGGTGGATCAAAAAAGATCTTGCTGTCATTTATGTCAAAGAGTGTTCTGCCTATGTTTTCCTCTAAGAGTTTTATAGTGTCTGGCCTTATATTTAGGTCTTTAATCCATTTTGAGTTTATTTTTGTGTATAGTGTTAGGGAGTGTTCTAATTTCATTATTTTATATGTAGCTGTCCAGTTTTCCCAGCACCAACTGTTGAAGAGACTGTCTTTTCTCCGTTGTATATTCTTGCCTCCTTTGTCATAGATTAGGGGACAATAGGTACGTGGGTCAAACTCATTTTATGAGGCCAGCATTACCCTTAATTCAACCAGACAACAACACTATAAGAAAAGAAAATTACACATCAATATCTTTGATGAACAAAGATGAGATGAAAATCCTTAACAAAATATTAGCAAATTGAAATCAACAATACAGTAAAAGAATCATATACCATGGTCAAGTGGAATCTATTCCAGGGATGCAAGGATGGTTCAACACCCACAAATCAATCAACATGACACACCGCATTAACAAAATGAAGGATAAAAATCATATGATCATCTCAATAAATGCAGAAAAAGCATTTGCCAAAAATCACAATCCATTCATGATAAAAACTCTCAACAAACTGGGAATAGAGGAAATATACCTCAACATGAGAGGCCATATATGGCAAGCTCACAGTTAGCATGAGATTCAACAGTGAAAAGCTGAAAGCGTTTCCTCTAATATCGGGAACAAGACAAGGAGACCCACTCTTACCACATTTATTCAACATAGTATTTGAAGTCCTAGCCAGAGTAATTAGGAAGAAAAAGAAGTAAAGGAATCCAAATCAGAAAGGAAGAAATAGGGCTTCCCTGGTGGCGCAGTGGTTGAGAGTCCGCCTGCCGATGCAGGGGACACGGGTTCGTGCCCCGGTCCAGGAAGATCCTACATGCGGCGGAGCAGCTGGGCCCGTGAGCCATGGCCGCTGAGCCTGCGTGTCCAGAGCCTGTGCTCTGCAATGGGAGAGGCCACAACAGTGAGAGGCCCGCGTACCGAAAAAAAAAAAAAAAGAAAGGAAGAAATAAAACTATATTTACAAATGACACGGTATCACATATAGAAAACTCTAAAAACTCTACTAAAAAACTGTCAGGTCTAATAAACAAATTCAGTAAACTTGCAGCATACAAAAATCAGCTGCACTTCTATATGCTAATAATGAGCCATCAGAATGAGAAATTAAGAAAACAATAGCATTTACACTTGCATTAAAAAGAATAAAATACCTAGGAATAAAAGGTGCTCAACATGTCTCATCATCAGAGGAATATAAATCAAAACCACAATGAGTTATCACTTCACACCTGTTAGAATGGCTATTATCAGGAAGACAACAAGTAATAAGCATTGGCCAGGATGTGGAGAAAGGGGAACCCTTGTGCAAGGTAAAGTAAATTGGTGCAGCCCCTATGGAAAACAATATGGAGGTTCCTCAAAAGATTAAAAATAGAACTACCATATGATCCAGCAATTCCACTTCTGGGTATGTATCTGAAAGAAATGAAAACACTAACTTGAAAAGGTATCTGCACTCCCATGTTCACTGAAGCTTTATAATAGCTAAGACATGGAAACAACCTAAGTTGCTTTTTTTTTCTTTTTTTGCAGTACACAGGCCTCTCACTGTTGTGGCCTCTCCTGTTGCGGAGCACAGGCTCCGGATGCACAGGTTCAGCGGCCATGGCTCACGGGCCTAGCCGCTCTGCGGCATGTGAGATCTTCCCAGACCGGGACAAGAACCCGTGTCCCCTGCATCGGCAGGCGGACTCTCAACCACTGCGCCAGTAGGGGAGCCCCCAAGTTGCTTTCTAAATGGGAAAAACACTTAAATAATTGGTTTATTAATTTGCAAAAAGCAATTACTGATACAGAAACTATTATTGCCTTCAATTATATGAATTGATTCTAAGATCAATTTATAAGCTAATTCTAAAATTTCACATGGAAGTGGAAATGTGAAAGAAGAGCCAAGAGAACCTTGGTGGGGGGGAACAAAGACAAAGTAGTAGCAATATTTTTTCCTTAAACTGAGCAGTGGGTAACAAGTGTTCATTGTACTGCTATGCTTTATATCTTACATAAGTTTTATAAATATTGTGCTGTAGATGTTTAATATTTTTAAAAAGAACAAAGAAAGAAGACCTTGCTTACCAAAAATCACAATTTATTATCAAGCTATAGTAATTAAAAGTGTGTTAATGGCACAGAAGCAAAGATCAATGGAACTAGAGTCCTAAAACCAACCTATACATATATGAGAATCTATTAACTGATAATTTGACATGCCACTTATTAGAAAAATTATTATTCAAATGGATAGCCAACTGAACAAGAGTCCTCCCTTACACTATTCACAAAAATAAATTCCAGATGAATTAAAGATTTAAATTTTATATAAAAGTATAAGAAAATGTAAGATACTATGTTTATATCTTAAGGCAGGAAAGACATCCATTAAAAAGTTAGTTAAAAAAAAGTTAGTAAAAAAAAAAAAAAAGTAAAGTCAAAAGTCATGAAAGCAAAGACAGGTATATCTGACATCAAAATTAAAAACCATTACTAACAAAGGGAGAGGACTACAACAGATTGGAGGAAAATGCACCATTTTCATAAATAATGAGTATCTAAAAGCCAAAGAACTCCTATAAATAAATAAAAAGTATTTGCTATGCTGCATATAAAAGGAAAAAACAAAAATTAGAGTGCTTAAACAAAACAGAAGTTAAATTTCTCTTATGCAAAAGAAGTTGAGGGCTGGTGCAGCAGTTTGACCAAATGCTCAGAGACCCAGACTTTCCGGCTCACTGAGCTACCACCGTGGTCCTCATAGTCTAGGATGGCTGTTAGAGCTCCAGTCATTACACCTGTGTTCCAATATACAGAATGTGTGAAGGGATGAGGGAGTGCCTCCTCTCTTGAAGGAGCCTTCAGAAAGTCGTATCAAACCCTTCTGCTTATGTATTGTTAGCTAAAAGTTACCTAGTTACGCTTAGCTCCAAGGAAGCCAAAGAATATAGTCTTCTGGATGGGCAGCAATGGACCCGGCTAAAAACTGGGGTTCCTATTACTAAAGATGAAGGAAGAATGGATCACAGGAGGTAACCAGCAGTCTTTGCTATGCAATCCAAATAGAAAAGAAAAAAAGAAATACAAATGGTCAAAAACTAGTAAAGATGCTCAACCACATGGAAATAAAAATTAAAACGAGAGAGGAGTTTAAAAAACTTTTGAGAGAGGCAAAAATTTGCAAGTTGGTGAAGGCATGAGGATTTTTGTCCTCCGTTAATTTTTTACTTTTAACAAAGAGAACGTATTCTATATTCCTAGTGTAACTAAAAGTAATAAAAATATTTTGTTTATTAAAAAACATAAACACATTACTGCTTTTAATTATATTACATATTATATAGTTACATAATATTAGTATAGATACCTTGGGGACCAATTTGGCATTGTCTACTAAAATTTTGATTATATGACTATATGACCCAGTAATTCCATCTTTCAGTTGTCTATACAATATAGACATTCACACATTTGCGTAAGCACAAGGATGTTCGTTGCAGTAATGTTTAAAAGCGGAAAAACTGGAAACAACCCAAGTGTTCATCACCAGGGGAACAGCCCTACTTAATTTTCTTCATAGCGCTATTACCACTATCTGAAATTACATTATTTATTTATCTACTTATTTGTCATCTAGGAAATTAGCTCATCTAGGAAAAGAGCAGAGGCAAGGAGAACATATTTATATAATACTTGTTTGGTTAAAAATTCATTAGAAATAATGCATTGTCTTTTAAAACAATGAATCCAAACAGACACCCTTCCAGCCTTCAATAACATGATCCCGCCAGAAGGCCCTCATGAACGCCTGCAGGTTTACAGACAAGCTGAGAAACAATGACCCAGATGAAGCCTCTTGACCTGCTATCCAGAGAGACCGTCACTGGACATGGTCTGTTGCCCTTTCCTTTAGAGTCTGAGGCATTTCACAGTAGAATCAACACACTCTCTTCATTACGTGGAACCCTTAACTGCCTTTAATACATGGATTCCAATACTGCTGCCAACAGAGTGAACCTCCACTCACTGAGCAGGGCCTGCCATGGGAAAGAGGTACCAACTGGAGTACCAGGAGGATGCCAAGGCTGTAAGACATACCAAGCTGAGGGAGGACAGACTGCCGACACCTGAGCCACAGTGCTTGGGGCTTGGCGCTGGGTAGGAGTGCTGTGTTCATCAGTACTCATGGCAGGAGCGTTCCAGGGCTCCCTCCTCGAGGCTGGGAAACAGGGACTGTGCCTGTGATCACGAAATGGAAGGGCTCAGGGTGCCTTTGCTATGACTTCTAAGCCCTTAATGACATACCCATTCACAGACACTAATCTCTGCTTTGTATTTCTAACCTCACAGACAAGCAGTTTTCAAACTGCTTATAACAAAACAGAACAAAACTGGGGGGACTCAGTTCAAAAGAAAGCTTAAAGATGAATAAACATATGGGGGCACGGGAGAGAAACAGCCTCAGTGCCCAGTCTTGGGGGGATGGGAGGAACACCCAGATTATTGAGAGATCTGGGAAGAAGAGTTTGAAAGGGAAGGGAGTGCTGGGGAAAATGAACTTTAACAAAGACCTGAGAGAAGGAGCTTTGTAGATATTAGGGGAAAGCAAAGGTCCTGAGGCAGGGATGTAGCTGCTTTGTTGAAAGAAGAACAAGAACCATTTGTGAGTGGGACAAAGTAAGCACAGGGGAGAGTAGCTGGAGATGAGGTCAGGGAAGTAAAAGGGGGTTTAGATTATGTAGGGCCTTGTAGGTAAGTGTAAAGCCTCTGATCAGAGAACTTACTTTGAACAGGGTCCCTCTAGCTGCTAGGAGAGCAAGGTCAGAAGCAGGGAAAAAGAGGCTATGACAGTAATCCAGGTGAGATACAATGGTGGTTTGGACAAGGTAGAAGCAGTAGAGACATTGGGATGTGACCAATTCTAGGTACATTCTGAATGTAGAGCCAAGAGGGTTTGCTGATAGACTGAATGTGGCGTGAAAGAGAAAGAAGAGAGTCAAAGACGTTGCCAAGGTTTTTGGCCTGGGTTCCTGGAAGAATGGAGCGGCTATTTACCGAGATGGGATAGGCTGTGGGAAGAGTGGGTTTTAGAGGGGAAGAGGAGGAGTTCAGTTTTGAGATGTCTGTTAGACATCCAAACGGAGAGGTCAAGTAGGCACTTTGATATCAGAGTATGAGATTCAGAGAAGAGGTCTAACTTGGAGAAAAAACTGGTAGCCCTTGGTGGTAGGATTAGTGTATATTTAAGGTCATGAGACTGGGTGAAATGACAAGGAAATAGGGTTGATAAGGAAGAATAGAGGTTTGAGGGATAAACAGCTCTCCAGTTTTCAGAGGTCAGGAAGATGATGAAAACAAAAAGACTGAGAAAGAATCACCAGTAAGGTAGGAGGAAATCCAGAGAATGTAGTACTCTGGAAGCTAAGTGAAGAAAGCATTTCAGAGAAAGGAATAATCAACTGTGCAAAATGCTGTTGAAAGGTCAAGACTGAAAACTTACTCACTGGAGTTAGCAATGTGGAGGGTAAAGGCCTGACTCAAGAGAGAGGACTCAAGAGAGACTGGTGGAAAGGAACTGGACTGAGTGAGTTAGACAACAGAGAGGAACAGATTTGGAGGAGGATGCAGGGTCAAGAGAGAGTTTGGGCTTGTATCATAAGGCACTGTATCTCTAGTATATAGCAAAGTGCCAAGCACATAGTGGTAACTCAATAAATATTTGTTGATTGGGGTGAATGAGATCACTAACCACTGAATCAGGAAATAGTCTTAGTTCTAGAAGTTTAAAGGCTGATACATTGAAATGTGAGAATTCTTGGTTCAATAAAAAGAACTGCCTTTATTCTCCTTCAAAGCCTGAAAACTCTTTAATTTTGAAAACTATGGCTCACACACCTAGAACAGCTATCCCTAAATTTGAGAAGAGGGACTTCCCTGGTGGTGTGGTGGTTAAGAATCCAAGCAATGGTCCGGGAAGATCCCACGTGCCGCGGAGACACTAAGCCCGTGTGCCACAACTACTGAGCCTGCGCTCTAGAGCCCGACAGCCACAACTACTGAGCCCATGTGCCACAACTACTGAAGCCTGCGTGCCTAGAGCCCATGCTCCGCAACAAGAGAAGCCACCAAAATGAGAAGCCCGTGCGCCTAGAGCCCGTGTTCCTCAACAAGAGAAGCCACCACAATGAGAAGCCCGTGCACCACAACGAAGAGTAGCCCCCTCTAGCCACAACTAGAGAAAGCCCGCATGCAGCAACAAAGACCCAACACAGCCAAATAATAATAATAATAAATAAATAAATTTATTTTAAAAATAAATAAATTTGAGAGGAATAGCAACAGAATTTGACAAATGCATGCTCTACAAGAAAATATACCTTTAATTCTGAATGGGTACAATGTATCCAAATACCTTTTGTACCTGGGACTCTGACTGGCTGGATCCCAGCCCTCTAGTTATGTCATGACTCACTATGCACTAGAATGGAAGACTCTTGATGGTTGCTGAACGATCAGACCACTCTTGGTGGTATCTGACAAGGGTCTAGTAATCAGAATATATAAAGAACTCTTAACTACTCAACAACAAAAAAGACAAACAGCCCAATTAAAAAACAGGCAAAGAACTTGAATAGACATCTCTCCAAAGAAGATACACAAATGGCCAACAAACACATTAAAAGATGCACAACATCATTAGTCATTAGAGAAATGCAAATCAAAATCACACTAAGATATCACTTCACATCCATGAGATTGGCCATAACCAAAACCAAAACCAAAACAAACCCAGAAAAAAACAAGGACGTGGAGAAACTATAACTTTCAAACACTGAGAGTGGAAATGTAAAATGGTACAGTTGCTGTGGAAAACAGTTTGGTGGTTCCTCAAAAAGTTAAAACACAGAATCACCATATGATCCAGCAATTCCACTCCTAGGTATATATACAAGAGAATTGTAACAGGTATTCAAGTAAAAACTTGCACACGAAAGCTCTTGGCAACACTATCTACAGTAGCCAGAAGGTGTAAACAACTGAAATGTCCATCAACTGATAAACGGATAAACAAAAGGTGGTATATCCTTTCAGTGGAATTATTATTCAGTCAAAGACAGGAATGAATATTATTCAAAGAAAGGAACACATGCTACAACATGAATGAACCTTGTAAACATCATGCTAAATGAAAGAAGCCAGATACAGGAAGTCACATTTTGTGTGATTCCATTTACATGAAACGCCCAAAATAAACAACTCCATAGAGAAAGAAAGCAAACTGGTGGTTTCCAGGAAATAGGGGGCGAAAGGGATGGGGAGTAACTGCTTAATGGGTACACGGCCTCCTTCTGGGGTGATAAAGAATGTTCTGGAATTAGATAATGGTTATGGTTGCACAACACTGTGAATGTATTGAGATTCACTGATTGTACACTTTAAAATGATTAAAATGGTTAATTTTATGTTATGTGAATTTTAACTCAATAAAAACAAGTCACACAGCTCACACTTGACAGATCAAGGTCATGCACCCATGAACTGACTCTAAATCCTATTACCATGCAACCACTGTGGTCTCCTTTACAAACCAAAGGCGCTCTGGACAACCTTGGCAGTGAACTTTTCCCTCCATCTATCACCATCAGGCATAGTACCTAACTATATTTGTGATAAAAGAATTCCTACAATTGCCTAAGCACATACAAGTTTCTAAACAAAATATTTTCTTATCATAAACTCCCAGTATAAACCTTAAACCAAAGTCTGCGATTCATGTCACAAAGTCATCCTTCATTCAGAAGTTAACCATCAGGCACCTGATGAACCAATGACAGCTGTGAAGGACAATCCCTTACAAGATAATACTCCTGTTTGCAAAAAGAGTACAGCAATGGGGTTTATTCCTTCAACTAATAAATACCATTCTTCACTACTAATCCTTGGCATTTTCCAGCCCCTGTGGTTTCTGTTCTGCCGGTAGATCACAACTCTTAGAAACATGAAGTGTAAAACTGACCTTTAAACTCTCCTGTGCCAGATTAAGGTTGCCAGTGAGGCAGAAATGGATAAATGACAGATTGGTAGTGAACATCTGCATTACAACCCACTCCAGAGAGTCATTCTAATCCAAAGTCTTCAAGGTAACAGCATTCATACAACCTTTTGGAAACCAAAGTTTGTTTGGTGTTCTCTTCTTCTCCTTCTCTCTGAGCTCAATGAGGGCCTACTTCTCCAACTTATATCCATACCCTTTAATCACCATCAGTGGTAAAGATTTCAAAGTATGAGAAATGTTACATACACGCAACTGGAAAACCAAACTGCAACATCAAGTTAATTAGAAAAAAACACAGCCGCATAAACTATCCCTAGGAATGACAGCTAGATACATATTCCCTGACATAGCCAAGTATTCCATTTTCAACATGCCAACAATCTGGTCTTTGTTCATCAGTTCACTGGAAGGATGATGTCAGGGTCACTGGAGCCCTGCTGGTCCTTAGGAGTTCTATGGCTTTCCAGATAAGAAAGAGACTAAGGGCCTAATCACCAACATCTGAGTCTCAAGGGTCCTGGCAAAATATCTCCTCAGTGAAAAGCACAAAGTCTCCAAAACAAATATAAGCAAGACCCCTCTGAAATGGGGTAGACGGGTAATCAGGCACGACTGAGATACCTCCCTGAAAAGTCAGGAGAAGCGTTTGGGTAACCAACACAGACTAAGCACCTACCATAGAGACATGTAAGACACCTCCCCCTGCCTCATCACTCCCCTTTTGGTTAAACGTCTCAAAAGATTTTTCCAACATTCATCATTTCCCTTTCCTTACTTTCTATCCACTTCAATCTGGCTTCTGCCTTTTTCAATCTAAAACGGTTGTTGCTAAGGTCAAAGACCCCATTTGCTAAATTCAGTACATCATTTTAGGTCTACATCTTTACTTGATGACTCCTCTTTTTAAAATACTCTCTTCCGGGCCTCCCTGGTGGCGCAGTGGTTGAGAGTCCGCCTGCCGATGCAGGGGATACGGGTTCGTGCCCCGGTCTGGGAGGATCCCATATGCCGCGGAGCGGCTGGGCCCGTGAGCCGTGGCCGCTGGGCCTGCGCGTCCGGAGCCTGTGCTCCGCAGCGGGAGAGGCCACAACAGTGAGAGGCCCGCGTACCGCAAAAAGAAAAAAATAAAATAAAAAAATAAATAAATAAATAAAATACTCTCTTCCCTTCCCTTTCATGGCACTTCTTAAACTGGATTAAATTTGAAAGTGAGCTTCTAAGACAAAAATCGAATATAGTTTAAATTACTCTCGAAAATTCTTTAAATGGCCTATTAAGTAAAGCCTAACTGATTTTTGTATGCATAACTCTACACAGTAATGAACAGCATATATGTATGCATGCAAAAAAAAAAAAAAAACAACAGTAAGTATACCTGCAAAATAGAACGCTTTCTTTCATCTAATTAGAAACACCTTCAAATATATTCGGTTAAGTCTGCATACCTTAAGGGCAAGCAAGGTGTCATTCCACTGTACCTCTGGCCACTTCTCATCGCTCTCCTGGGGTTACCCTCCTTGACCCAACTTTGAAATGCTGGGCCTGAGCCCTCTTCTCTTCTTAATCCCTATCGATGGTTCTCAATTTCCACTGCTCAGTGGAATCACCTGAGGACCTTTTAAAAATCCCAGGCTGCAATTCAGAGCAAGCAAACAGAAAGAGAAATTGAGGCGGGCCCCAGCATCAGTATTTTTTAACCATTCAATGTTTCCAATGTGTAGCCAAAATGAGAATCACTATTCTATACTCTCCCTACGGCAGGCATCACACACTCATATGTCTATACAGTCAGAGGAGAAAATAAACAAGGCAGGCCAGGACTAAGTTTTAGGGAGTGGTAGGCTCTTTGGTGGACTAGAAAGCAGCTGGGATCAGCTGTGACAGAGCTCCAATCAACTGCTCTCATATGGGAAAGCCAGCTCAGTAGTGCTACATCTTCTCACTTTTAAAGAAAAGCTCCAAAATCTGGACTTTCATGGGAAATGTTCACATTTTAAATTACTGGCAACTAACTCAAAATTAAACAACAACAACAAAAACCACTGTATGTGAAAAACAACACACATCTGTAAACCAGATTCAGCTCTGGGCTGTGGGTGTACAACCTCTGTGTGGGGTAATTCCATCTACACCCTTCAATTTACACCTAAGTATTTATATCCCCAGTCCATCACACCCTTCTGGGCTCTGGATTTGAATGATCAAATGCTTATGTGACATCTCCACTTCTCACCAGTCCCAAAGCGAACTGTAATTTAAACCAGCTCAACCATTTATCCTTCCAATGTTCTCTAGCTCAGGTAACGCCGTTCACCTGGCTGGGTAAGTGAGAACCCTGGGCTTTATCCTCTACACGTATTTCTCCCTCTCACTGCTTGTACCGTATCAATCAACAAATCCTATCAATTATGCCTCCTAAATATATCCCCTGCATCCATTTACTTCTCTCCATCTCCTCTGCTACCAACTTGGTCCCAGCTATCAGTTTTTCTCTACCTTTCCACAGTGTAGTTTTCCCTTTGTATCCATGGATGTAAACCTGCAGATATGGACGGCTGACTGTACTACGCCATCTTATATAAGGGACTTGAGCATCCGTGGATTTTGGTATCCAGGGGGGTCCTGGAACCAATCCCAAGCAGATACTAAAGGCTGACTGTATTAGCCAGCTCAGGGAGCCATAATAAAATACCATAGACTGGGTGGCTTAAACAACGGAAATTAACATTCTTACAGTTCTGGAGGATAGAAGTCCCAGATCAAGGTCCAACAAGGTTGGTTTCTGGTAAGGACTCTCTTCCTGGCTTGTAAATGGCTACATTCTCACTGTGTGCACATGGCCTTCCCTTCCTCCTCTTCTTATAAGGCCACCAATTTTATTGGATTAGGGCCCCAACCCTTATGACCTCATTTAACTTTAATTACCTCCTAACGACTATCTTCAAATATAGTCACATTAGGGATTAGGGCTTCAAAAAGCAATTTTAGGGGGACACAATTCACTTTATAACACACTGTAATCTTAGTTAGAATCAGTTTTCTCCAACATCCACTCATTTCCTTCCAAGCCATTTGCTCCAATATGACCAGAGTAATCTTTTACAACCACAAATATTTACAAATGTGTGTGTGTATATATCTGACCCAACAATTCCACTTCTAGGAGTTTATCCTACAAATATATTCACACACGTGTGAACTAGCGTATGCATAGTATGATTTGCTATAGTAAAAATTACTGGAAACAATTTAAATGTCCCTCAACAGAGGAACACAGTTTAAATGTCCCTCAGTAGAGGATCCATTAAATAATCTGTGGTGTATCTATACAATGGAATACTATACAGTCATTCAAAAGGATAAGAAAACTATATATTGGAATGGAAAGATTTCCAGGACATTGTAAAGAGAAAAAAACAAGGAACAGAACAGTGTGTACCGTATGCTACCATTTGTGTGAACAACAGGAGGAAAGAATATGCATTTGCTTGAATGCCACAGAAAATGTCTAGAATGATACATAAAACTACTAACAGTGGTTATCCTGCTGGAGGGTATGAGGAAAGTGGCAGCTGGGGGAGGAAATAAGACCCACTGCAGACATTCTGATCTAATGGGCCTGGAGCATGGCCCAGGCACTAGTATTGTTTTAAGTTCCTCTAGTGATTCTGATAAACAGGCTGGACTGAGAACTGCTGCTCACCGTGCCTTCACCTACTTTCCCAGCTTCATTTTGCATCATCCGGCCCCTATCACTCTCCATCCTCCAGCCATACTGGCCTCTGAATTCCCAGAAAAGGTCCTGCTCCTTCTGCCTGGAATATAGTCCCCCTAAGCTTTACCTTGTAACTTCTATTTATTCTTCAGTCTACCTCCCCTTATAGGTTACTTCCCAAAGAAACCTTCCCTAGTTTCCAAACTAGGTCAGTACCCCTTTTTTATGTACTCAGAGCACCCTGTACTTCTTCCAGAATCTATCACAATTGTACCGAGGAACTGTATAATTATACATGTACGTGCCTGTCACTCTCTTTAGACTCTAAGGTCCAGGAGTGCAGAGACCACATCCGTGGCTTTTACCACTGTATTCCCAGACCTAAATTAAGGTCTGGCTGGCAAGGTAGGCTCCCTCTCAGATGTTTGTTAAATGAATGACTGCTCTTACCTTCAAACCCAGCAGGGTAGAAAAAATGACACAGAAGCAAATGAGGACAATGCAGTGTCATCAGTGTTAAGACAGCAGTCCCTTTAGAACAGTGGTTCTCAACTGGGGGTGATTCTGGCCCTCCCAGGGGACATCTGGCAATGTCTAGAGGCATTTTTGAGTGTGGGTGGTGTGGGTTGTGTGACTGTTTGACTGTCACAACTGTATGTGTATGCAGGCGGACTACTGGTAACTATTAACCAGAGGTCAGGAATGCTGCTCAACATCCTACAGTGCACAGGACAGCCTCCACGAGAAGAATGATCTGGTCCAAAATGTCAATGGTACCTCTAATTTAGAGGACGGTCATACTCAAAAGGGTGACCAATTCTATTCCAGGCAGTGGGTTTTTTTGGGGGGGGAGGTGGGGTGAGGAGGATGTCAAGAAAAACTTCAGAGAGGAAGTAAAGCTTTAAGCTGTGTGTTGGAGGGTGGCATGGACCATATCAGTGTAGACTGTTTGCCAGAAGTAATGCGAAGCCTCTGAAGCATTTAAAAGCAAAGTTATGGTTTGAACAGGTACCCCCCTCAAGTAGCCCATACCCCAATATTACCCATCTCCTTTATTCCCTTCTTGCTGAAACAAACCTTTCATTCTCTTAGGGCAGTGGTTTCAGCTAAACATCAAGGCCAAATTAAGTCAGACTAAGAAAAAGTCGTATATCCCTTTCAATCTCCAAAATGTTAGCTGCATTTTAAAATATGCAAATCCTTATGAATACAAATAAATCTTTAACTGCTTAAAGTTCAGATTATTCGTAGATAAAGCTGTTTTTTGAACTCAACAGCCAGGTTGGTCCTGGTAAAGACTTCTCCAAAGCTTTCCATTTTTAAAAAAACACTTCTTTCCTCTGTCCTCAATTTCTGAGCTCCCTGAGTTAGAAAAGATTCAAGTTTTCCCACAAGTATCTCATGCTGTACGTTCTTCTGCCAGAGAGGACAGGGTGCAATAAGTGTGAATAAACTGTATGTATAAATTAGCCTATACATTTTTAAAAAGGCTTCCACTAAAAGTCATGGATACTCCTGGAAGAGAGGAAATGGAGGTAATTTAAAATAGTATGAGCAAGAAAGAAAACGGCGTTCTACTATAACACAAGCCTGCTGCCTACCGAGCTGGAAACACACGCTCTGCTCTGGTATGGCTATTCTTAGGGTCTCAGACTGGGTGCTCTATGAGAAACTGAGGCCTGAGACTAACGAAGAACAAAGAAAAATGCTCGGCACGGAAGGTTTGGGCGATGTTTTGTACATAAAAGATTTGAGGAGGAAGACTTCCTCAGATTTTGGAAGGCACACTAATCACTCTTTTTTTTGCTTACGTGTTAAAAATTTTTATTTCGTGTTTCCAGACCACTTCCTAATAAGAAAATACCTTATAATTTACAAAGAGCAATGTATCCTCCCTTACATTTGCTGACCACTAAAACTGGATACAGTTTCCTTAAGCTTTACCAGAGTCAGAGGATTGGGAATAATGTGAGCATAGCAGAGTGCAGATGCAACATCAACTCCAAGGCCGGCCAGCTGGTTTCCATCGAGAGGTCCCCCAGGAGAAAGCCCCTCCGAGGCGGCGGCCGGGGTCGGCGCGGGAGCGAGACCCACTGGGGCGGCCCAGCGGCGGGCGCGGGGCAAGGCCGGGGTCAGCCCGACCCCTGTTTACCTTTGTTTCAGGTACTCCCTTTCCCAGCCGGCCCCGGGATCCCGCCCGAGGCCGCGAGCTGGTGACACATCCTTCTTTGGCCAAGTCGGGCCGAGGTTGGTCAGGGGGCGGGGAAGGAAAATAAAGGCTCAGCGCCTAACGACGTGACTCTCAGTTCTTCCAAAACGTTGGCATTTGTTTCTCTGCCAAGCTTTCCTATTAACAAGTTCCCGAGGGTTGTACGGGCGAACTGGCCCCCCAACCCCCCGAAAGTGGGAGGGACCAGGCCGTCCCCCGCCTTCCCTCCTCCGTGGGCGCCCCCGGGGCAGGCCGTTTCCACACCGCCCGGGCTGACAAGGCCCGGGACCGAGCCGGGCGTGCGGCGGTGCCCGCACCGCCTCGAACCCCGACTTGCGCGGCTCAGCCAGCAGGGGCAGCGCCGCGCTACCCTGCCGACCCCGCCGGCCCCTGGGGCCAGGCCGGTCCCCGCCCTCAGGCCCCGGCCCCGCCCGCCCGGGCCTCCGCGCACCGCCCCCCGCCCTCGCCACAACCCGCGGGCCGAACGCGGGACGCGAGGGCCCCGGGCCGCGCGGCGGGCGGCCCCACGCTTACCTCAGCGCCCGCGGCTCCTCCTCTGGCTGCTGCCTCCGCTCGCGCACACAGCGTTGGCCGCCAGGGCTCCCGGCGGCGCGGGATGTGGGCTGGGAAAGCGGCGCGTGAGGAGCTGAGGCCCAAGCGCGCCCCGCCCAGCCGCCCGTCCACCCCCTCCCATCCCTCAGCCCCACCCTCTGCTGCGGGCTCGGCGCCCCGCCCTCCCGCCAGGCTCCGCCCCTCCCAGAGGGCCCCGCCCACTCTGCCGGCCAGAGAGTGAAAGGGGGCACTCAGGGTCGCCGCAAGAGCCGCCAGGGCCGCTGTCCGTGCAGTCCCCTGTATGGCGGGCCTGCGGAGATGCGATTCGTAGTGCTTACTACGATTTGGCTGATGAGAGTTGCACTCTGATTTATTATCACTGTTATCGCTGTTGTTATCTTCATTAGTTGTTTTGCCCTCCTGTAGCCGACTGGATGGTTCCATTGAGGCCAGAGGCGGTGGACAGGTAGCCCTCACCGCTGACCAGACACTCCCTGTCACTCCGATCCAACCTGTGGCCAGCACCTGCGCCACATGTCATTATGATATAGTGAACAAGTTGTGTGAATTTTGAAAGAAGAGATATTTATTTTTAACAGTTATTGTTAAATATAACACAAATATAGAAAGCCGTATAAAACCAATGTACAACTTATGGATTATCCTGAGACATAACACCCTTATAACCACTCCTGAGATTTAACACCATGTGAAATGGTCTGGTTTAAAACATAAATCTCATCGCAAGCTGGGGGGACTCAGCTTGGGAAGGTCCTCCCAAAATTGCCTTCCTTGTAACTGACACAGGAACTCATAGGCCACCTGCCCACAATCATGTGCTAAGAGCACATATGAAAAATGTGAAATTCTTAATTAAAAAGATAAATCAATAAATACATAAAGATGTAAACAACTTAAAAAATAAGTCAATCAGGAGATTGATCAGCATGAGTAAGGAGCACCTAGGGGTGGGAGGTAGGTGGGTATGTGAAGACTTAAAAATAGCCAGGGATTAGGTGGCCTGTAAGGATAGGTCCTGGACACCTAGCTGTCCTCACTCTGTGTCACTAGCACCTAGCACAGCACCGGGCATATAGTAGGTGCCGTGTGTGTATTATAGTTCAAGGAAAGAAAAATATTATATATATATATATATACACACATATATATACATATATATATACATATATATATGTATATGTGTATACATATATATATATATATATATATATATATATATATATACAGTTGACCCTTGAACAAGGTTGGGCAGGTTAGGGCCGTCTATCACCCACCCACCTCCCTTGCAGTGGAAAGTCCTCTGTACTGCTATCTCTACCTCAAAAACAAAGGAATTGATAAATGACTCACCTAAGGGCAGGAAGCTGAAAAAGTGGATAGAATCAGGACTCAAAACCCTAGTTGTTTTCACTCCACATACTGCAATCTCTAATCAAACAAAACTTTTCCCCACATTTAAAGATTTGTAACATGAAAATCCAAGTACCATATTTATTGAAAATATCTGCATATAAATGGACCTGCAAAGTCCAAACCCTTGTTGTTCAAGGGTCAACTGTATAATCACCCCAAACATGCTTTGCCTACTGAACAATTTCATCCAGGGTCAGATCTTCCAATAGCTAAAAAGATGTGCTCTGAAAGATGCCTTCATGCCTTAGAAAAAGGTCATTATACTTTAAACCTTATACTGCTTTCCAGTTTAAAAAAAGCCCTTTCGTGTGCATTAGGTTATCTTACTTGAGACTTAGAGCAGTCATGTGAGAAAGGCAGGGCAGGACGGAAGGGCTTTGCAAAGGTCACAGTGTAATGTATACCTGTAAGGAAGGGAAGTACACAATGAATTATACAACAATTTTAGTACTGCTGACCCTGCCAATCTCTGCTGGATTCCTGGTTTGCCTTGACAGTTTTATTACCTGAATTTTTAACATTAGAGCTTTTTGGGCTCCTTTGCCATACATTTATATGCAGTATGACTTGAATTTATAAAGGACACAACATCTAACTTGAAATTTGATTCAGTACGACAGAGTCGGCATCTCTGTCGTAAACACCTTGGCGAATTAGGGTGGAGAGCTGCCAATTCGCCATGGTTTATTGAGCATCCCAGCTCTGTGGTTTGGTGATGGAAATACAAAGAATAGAAAATGAGTAAGACATCATTTTTGCTCTCATAGGGTTTATGGCCGAATTAGGGAGAACGATTTGAAAATAAATGAGAGTTTAATTTATTTGGATGGTAGGGGAACATTCCTGAGCACAATTAATTCTATTAGGTGTAGGGAGACAGTATGGCAAACCTTTTCAGAGAAGAGAACATCTGATTTTTTTAATTATGGAAAAAGATCAAATATTGCAAAAGCAGAGAGAATAATATGTGAACTACTAATCTCTCATTACTCAGCTTTAACAGTTACCATCCCATGGCCAATTTCTTCCAGCTGTATCCTCACCTTCTCTTTCCCTCCCTGGATTATTTTGAAGCAAGTCACAGCAGCGTATTATTTCACCCATAAATATTTTACTATGTAGCTCTAAAAACTGAGGTCTATGTTTAAAAACAACAAAATCATTTATCTTTAAAAATTAATGATTTCTTAACATCTAGCCAGTATTCAAATTTCCCCAATTTTCTCATAAATGTTTTAAATAGTTTATTTCTTCAAATCAGGATTCAGACAAGGTCCTAATATCATATTTTTTAAAAAAATAATGCTTCTTTTTAATTTTTATTTATTTATTTTAAAATTTTAATTTAATTTAATTTAATTTTTTGGCTGCACCAAGCAGCTTGTGGGGTCTTAGTTCCCCAACCAGGGATCAAACCTGGGCCCTTGGCAGTAAAAGCAAGGAGTCCTAACCACTGCACCGCCAGGGAATTTCCATCACATTGTATTTAGTGAAAACTCTTAAACCTTTTTCTTTCTGTGCACTTTATATACTGAAGAAATCAACAGGTCCTGTGGATTTTTCCACATTCTGCACTTTACTGATTACACCCCTGAGGTGTTGTTTAACATGTTCTTCTACCCCTGTATTTCTCATAAACAGATAATAGAACTAGCGACTTGATTAGATTTAGGAAAATACAATCCATAATAAAGAGAAAAGTCAATCCATCAAAAACAAACCCAGGACTGTCATGGATGTTAGTATTAGCAGATAAAGACATTAAAACAGTTACCCTAATTGTGTTTTAAATGTTCAAAAAGTTAAGCAGAGACATGAGATGCATAGAAAGACCCAAATTCTACTTCTAGAGAGGAAGATGACAATGTCTGAATAAAAATACACTGGATAGGGCTTCCCTGGTGGCGCAGTGGTTGAGAGTCCGCCTGCCGATGCAGGGGACGCGGGTTTGTGCCCCGGTCCGGGAAGATCCCACATGCCGCGGAGCAGCTGGGCCCGTGAGCCACGGCCGCTGAGCCTGCGCATCCAGAGCCTGTGCCTTTCAACGAGAGAGGCCACAACAGTGAGAGGCCCGCGAACCGCACACACACACACACACACACACAAAAAATAGTAAAAAAAAAGATACACTGGATAGATTAGTGACAAATTAGGTATTGCCAAAGAAAAGAGTAGTGAACTTGAAGTCACACCAATAGAAATTTCCAAAATGAAGCATACATAGGAAAAAATTTGTTTGAAAACATAAAGAGAATCAGTGAATTGTGGGACAATTTTAAGTAGCCTAACATATGTAAGTGAAGTCTCCAAAGGAGAGAGATGGTGACAAAAAATATTTGGATAAATGATGGCCTAAAATTTTCAAAATTGATGAAAACTATATACTCACAGATCTAAGAATTTCAACACATCCAAACACAAAAAACCATAAAGAAACCCACGTGAAGGCATATCAAAATCAAATTACTCAAAATCAGTAATAAGGAGAAAAATCTTAAAAGTAGCAGGAGAAAAGAGACATGTTATATATAGAGGAACAGCAGATCTCTTGTTAGGAACAATGCAAGCAAGAAGATAGTGAAATAACATCTTTAAAGTACTGAAAAGAACTATCAATCTAGAATTATATTCTCATCTCAAAAATGAAGACAAAATAAAGACTTTTTCAGATGTACAAAGTCTAAAAATATTAATCATAGCAGACCTGTACTACAATAAATGCTAAAGGAAGTCCTCCATGCATAAGGAAAAATGACACCAAATGGAATTATGGATCTACAGAAAGGAAGGAAGAGCAAAAAAATAGTAACTGCATTATAAATACATAAAATCTTAAAGTTATTATTAAATCTCTTTAAAAGATGTTTTATTATTAAACAAAAAATACAATGTATTATGGGTATGATCGCCAGATAAAATATGGGGTGCCCAGTTAACTCTGAATTTCAAATAATTGTTACCTTTTTAGTATTTCAAAATATTGCATGGAACATACTTATTTAATGAAGTTATTTGTTATTTATCTGAAATTTAGATTTTACTTGGTGTCATTCATTTTTATTTGCTATATCTGGCAACCCAATTTTGAGATTTATAATGACAAAAACAGCAAAAAGGCTAAGAGAGGAAATAAAAGTATGCTGTTGTAAGTTTCTTATACAGTATGGATACATGAAGTGGTACGATTTCACTTGAATTTAAATTTTGATAAGCGAAGGATTCATACTATAAACCCTAAAGTAACTACTAAAATAACCAGACAATAAGAGCTAACAAAGCAAAAAAGGAGTTAAAATGTAAACAAAGAATTTTTAAATTAATCCAAAAGAACATACAAAAAGAGGAGAAAGCAACAAATAATCAATTGGAAATGTAGAAAGCAATTAACAAGATGATAGACTTTAACCAAACCATATCAATAATCACATTAAATGTAAATGGATTGAATACCCCCAGTTAAAAGGAAGAGACTGGATTAAAAAGAAGACACAGCAGTATGCTGCTTACAAGGAATGCACTTTAAATACATAGACACAAATAGGTTAAAAGTAAAAGTATGGAAAAAGATTTACTATGCAAACAAAAGAAAAATTAATCAGAAGAAAAGATTTCAGAGCAAAGAATATTACCAGAAGTAAAGAAGGTCATTTCATAATGATAAAGGGGTCAACTCATCAAGAGGACATAACAATTCTAATGTTTATATACTTAATATAATAGAGCTTTGAAATACATGAAGCAAACATAGAAATAGACAAATTCACAATCATAGTTGTAGATTTCAAACCCTTCTCCTAGTAATTGGTAGAACAAGTAGGCAGAAAATTGGCAAAGATATATAAGACTTGGATAACACTATCGAGCAGCTTCACCTAAGTGACATTTGTAGGACACTCCATCCAATAAAATAATTCACATACTTTCTAGATAGACATGGAATACTTACCAAGATAGACCAGATTTTGTACTGTAAAACAAAGCTCAATACATTTAAAAGTATTCAAGTCATACAAAGTATGTTCTCTCACCATAGTGGAATTATACCAGAAACCAGTAACATATCTAGAATTTAGGGTACTCCCTCCTCCTTCCCCTAACTCCCAAACCTGCTCTTGCCCCCATGTTTCTTGCTCATCTCCATCAAGATCCCATGATCCACTCAGTTACATAAGCCAGAAATTTTTTTTTTTTAACATAAGCCAGACATTCTTAATTCCTCCTGCTTCCTCATCGCTCTTGTGGAACAAATCTCCAAATTCTGCTGACTTTTCTTTCAAACTGTTTCTCAAATCTGTCTGCTCCTCTCTGCCTCTATTACTGCTGCTTCAGCCATCAGTGGTTCAGATCACATCCGTCTCTCTTTGTGGGCCTGAACCAGCCCCCTAACTGGTCCCTCTACCTCCCACCTTGCCCTGCTTTAACTCACTTTCCACATGTGGCTGAGCATAGTGAACATTCTATCATATTCTTACAGTGTCTTAGCATCTGTGAATAGCTTTCCTTTATTTGGGGAATCTCCACCTTTAGGAGTTCTGACTCCCAGGTTGAAACCAGAACTCACTTTCCCCACTTTCTTTGCAGCTATGGGAGGGTATGACCTAGGCTCAGTCAGATGTACCACACAAGATTTTAATTAGCAGAGCACAATATGGAGAAGAAGGACATCTACAACAGAATAAAGTCATTAGATATATGTGCAGAAGTTTCTTGAGACATTGTTTCCTTGAAGGGGGAATGTGATTACTTCGGGAAATCTGAAAAGTTTGAAGTTTGTGTTTGATTTTCTTTTTAGTTTTTCTTTTTGTTTTCGCCCTCCTTCCCACCCTCCTTCCCTCTCTTCCTTCCTGTGACAATTTTATTGAGACATAATTCACAGACCATATAATTCACCTATTTAAAATGTGAAATTCAGTATTTTTTGTATACTCACAGAGCTGTGCAATCATCATTGAAATTAATTTTATTTTTTATTTATTTTAATATTATTTATTTATTTTGGCCACGCCGGGTCTTAGTTGCAGCATGCGGGATCTTTTAGTTGCAGCATGTGGATTTCTTAGTTGCAGCATGCATGTGGGATCTAGTTCCCTGACCAGGGATCGAACCTGGGCCCTGCATTGGGAGCACGGAGTCTTACCCACTGGACCACCAGGGAAGTCCCCTGAGTTAATATTGTTACATACAATAAAATCTACCCCTTTGAGTGTATAATCCTATGAGTTTTGACAAATGTTTACAGTTGTGTAACCACCACTACAATGATCAAGGAATAGAATATTTCTATCAACCCTCCAAATGCCCTTGTGCCACTCCTTTATAGTCAATCCCTCTCCCACTGCCCACCCCGTCACTCAGCTCCAGCTCCTGGCAACCACTGACATCTGTGTAATTCTCTGGAGGGTCACACAAATTGCTGTGTATGTCATTACTTTGTTCCTTTTTCTTGCTGAGTAGTATACCATGGTATGGATATACTCCAGTTATTTGACCATTCACCTGTTGAATGACATCTGAGTTGTTTTCAGTTTGAGGTTATTATGCATAAAGCTACTAGGAACATCCCTGTATAGGTTTTTGTGTGAGCATATGTTTTCATTTCTCTGTGTAGTGATATGTCTTTGTGATTTAAATTTTCATTTCCCTAATGGCTGATGACATTGAGCATCTTTTCATATGCTTACTTACCATCTGTATATCCTTTTTGGTGAAATGTCTGTTCATGTCTTTTGCCCATTTTCTAATTAGATTGCTTATTTTTTCACTGTTGAGTTTGGGATTTTTTTGTATATTCTAAATAGTAGTCTTTTATTGGACATGAGGTTTGCAAATATTTTCTCCCAGTCTGTAGTGGTTTGTTTTTTCTTTCTCTTAATAGAATTTTGGCTTTTTTTAGAGCAAAAGTTTCTAATTTTGATGAGGTCTAATTTATCAGTTTTTCTTTTTTGGATCATACTTTTGGTTTTAAGTCTAAGAACTATTCACCTAGTCCAGATCCTGAAGATTTTGTATTGTCTTTCAAAAGTTTTATGGTTTTATGTTTTACATTACATCTATGATTCATTTTTAGTTAATTTTTACACAGAATGTGAATTTTAGGTTAAGGTTATTCCTCCCTGCCCCCCCCCCACCC
The DNA here is from genome assembly GCF_964341445.2 of Mesoplodon mirus. Lineage (NCBI taxonomy): Eukaryota > Metazoa > Chordata > Mammalia > Artiodactyla > Ziphiidae > Mesoplodon > Mesoplodon mirus. The sequence goes on along the minus strand of NC_138982.1, from coordinate 2,846,272 downwards.
CCATGTATGTCCAATTGCTACAGCACCATTTGTTGAAATGGTTATCCTTCCTACACTGACTACCTTTTACATGTTTGTAAAAAATCAGTTGGGCATTCCAGTAACAAGGAGTACACCTAGTGTCCAGAATGTGGTTTCTAATATCACTCTCCAATAAAAGGAATAGGGCTCCTTAGAGAAATTGTTGATTCTAAGGTTGTGGCAGGAAATATATAAGATGATACTGGAGAATCTTATAGTATCATAAAGTAAGGAAGTGATTAAAAAACAAAACAAAACACACTGATGGGGGTACGTCAAAGGTGCACAGGAACCAACTGGAAGAGTTCCCAGTGGCCAAAGTTGGAACAATTTGAGCAAGAAAATAAAGTAGTATTGGATTAAAGCTCAAAGTACAAAATAAATACTCATGATTCCATACTGAGGTAAATGATTGAATAATAAATAAATAGGAGAGAATAGACAAATCTCCTATACAGAAGAATTCCAAATAATTGATGTAGATATTTTGACCTCAAGGAGGGGAACATAACTCCTCACTCTCTGGGTGTGATCTGTGCATGGTGACTTCCTTTCAAAGAGTACAGTCTGGAAATAGGAGGAAAGCAACTTTACAGTGGAGAAGTCTGACAAACACTAGCTCAGCCAGGTGATCAAACACAACATCAACAGTCATAAATCATGCTGATAATATGCACTTTTGATATGAAGTGATAAAAATAACACTTTACTTCTGTTATATTCCTCCTAATAAACATTACCACAGTCTTATCAGGAGAAAAACATCAGACAAATTCCAATTTGGGGGCATCCTACAAAATATATGACCTGTACTCCTCAAAGCTGCCAGGGTTGTGAAAACAAGGAAAGTCTGCGAAACTGCCACAGCTAAGAACAGCCTAGGAAACATGACAACCAAAAACTAAAAAAATCTGAATACACTATGACCATTAATTAATAATAATGTGTCAATATTGGTTTCCTCATTGTAACAAATGAACCATCCTAACGTAAGACATTAATTATAAGGGAAACTGGGTGCAGAGTATATGGGAACTCTTTGGACTATCTGCTTAATTTTTTTGTAAATCGATGGAGAAGTGAAACTTGGCTGTAAAAGCTCCTATTCTATTTATTTCTACATTCGTTCCCAGAGTTGTAAGGACACCCAACTGAATTAACATCAGTTTCTTGGAGAAGATGTGGGTCTACCATATATTCCAGATTGGGGTTATCAGGACACAGGACACTGGATCTAGGGTCACCTAGGTTATTCCTCCTGAACCATCTGTTTGTTTGTTTTTAACCAAGAGACTCTCTAAGTCCATGCCTTTAACCTGTTTCATACCCTAGTGAATTGCATAGTCCCTAGGCATAGCTAAAGTTATATCTTTACCCCCTCTTCCTTTTTTTCACCAAAGTCTTTTTCAAACGTTTTTGAATTGGGTTGATGGGAAGGAACTGTACCCTCCAACTACTCTGCAACTGCCTTATGAAAGGGTTCTGCACCTTTTTCCCCTTTGGCAGTTTATGAAGCCTATGACTCTCTTCTGAGAATAGTGTTCTAAAATCTATTTCATAAAATACATAGGATCACAAAGGAAACCAAGTATTGAAATATAGTTATCAAAATATTAAAACAGATGTGCAGTATATTTCTATGCACTTCTTTATTAGCAGGTTAAACGTTAAGATCTAGTGACAAATTTATTCGCCATCACAATTTCAAAGTAACGTTGAACAAAAATGATATTTCAAGATACTGGCAACAGCCATAAAGCTAATTGAAGATATCTGTGAATTCTATTGGTGACAAAGTCATTGGTGGCGTGAAACTGCTCTGGTATATTGCTTCCATTCATTATTGAAGGAAATGCTAGATTTTCAGTTAGAGGTTGGTGAAAATAAAGATGCAATTTTTTTTCTTCCTCTGAGTTCATGGCTTAATGGAATCCCATTTCTGTTCTGTGAGATTCTTCACCCTTTTCACATTTTACTTTATTTGTCTCATCTACCAGCATTTTCTGTTCATTTTTATTAACCCCTCTGGGATGAGTTTCAGAGGGAGATTGAAGGGAGCAAGGGATATCAGTGAGTACAGATTTGCCTCCTGGAATGGATGCCTCCCCCACAGCCCCCCACCCCCAAGCCTAGCTGGCTGCTGCAAGCAACTCCTCAATCATAAATACCAGCCCTAGTCACAGAGGGCTTGGACTCTGCGTTGCTTTCCCTCTGTGCTTTGTTGACTTATCCACAAGACCTACCCACAGCAAGTTGTTCTCTCCTTACCCTCCCGAAACTTGTCCTGTTGGAAAAGTGTTTTGAATCAGACATCCTGAGTCTGGGCAGGCCCTTTGAAATGTGTGAGAATGTGTTTTCCAGTTCCAGCCTCTATAGATCCTAGAAGGCAAAATAGAACCACACATTTAAATACCACCAATAAAGCAGAACACTGAAGAATGTGCTATGGAAAATGAGCCCTCAAGGATATAAGTAATATATTGCCAGTACTGTGAAGTTAAACAATGAAGGCAATTATTTCGTTAAAGTGGGGACAACTGTTTAGCCTCTGCAACATTCTTCTCTCTTCAGTTCCAGTGCCTGGAGACCAGCAGTACAGTGGGACTCTCAATGGTGAGAATGAGATGTGTTTTCTGCCTTTGGTGACACTGCTGTTTTTACAGTGCTTTTCTTGCTCTGGGACACTTGTTGATTTCTGCCCTAGAGGTCGAGGGCAGACATGTTCCAGCTCTTCTGACGAGTTCCCAGGGGACTGGGAGTGGACTGGACTCTGGCCACGGCCATGTATTCTTGAAGAAATTAGAAACCAGTGGGATATGGCTCTGCTTATTCAAAAGGAGTAAGAAATAAACTAGCATGTGACAAGGGCAAGGAAGTTTACCTTCATCTAGACAAACTTATTTTTATAGGTCTATAGAGGGGATAAAAATGAAGACCAGGAGAGAAGATATGGCTGGTAGTAAAACAAGAGAGGAGGGGGAGAGAGAGAAAGGTAAGGCAAGTTTCTATCCAGTAAAGGTTGTTTTCATGTAGATTTAGTTTTCTTCCCCCTTATTCTCTCTCACAGTTCTTTTTTCTTAAATTAAGAAATTTTAGAATATATAAAGCATACAGAAGGGCAGAGTTCATTACATAATAAACATCCATGGAGTCACCACCCAGATGGGACAAGTGTTACAGATACCTGAAAGGAGAGGGAAACTCTGATGAACCAAGAAAGATGCCCAAAGAGAAAGAGTCACCCTTAACCATCTTCCTGGCTCAGAGAGTGTGAAGCCACTCAGCCAGGTAAGAACTGGGCTATCTATCCGCTTCCTCTCCTTGCTGCTAACCCCCTACCATATGGGAGGAGAACAAAACAGCAGGTGTTTAGTGGGTGAAGAAGAAATCCAGGGAGAGCAGAGAGCAGAAGACCCTATTCCCCTTTCCTACTGCAGGCTGCCAGCCCCCGGGTCCGGTGGAGGGGAGAAGGTTTACCACTAGGTGAAGTTGTGAGTTTTGATTATTTCAGGGGATTATGTATTCTGATTGCTGAACTGAGATGGTGTTTGTGACTTAAAATGATTGTGGGATTGCTCATTATTTAAGAGGGAACAGAAAAGCCATGGGACTCACAGAGTTTTTGTTCAGGAACAGGGAAGGTGACTTCCACTGCATAAATGTATAAAGGAAACAGAGGGAAACAAAGCCAAGTTGAATTTCATTGCCAGGTGTCATGCTTATTCCACATACTACATGGAAAGCATTTTGCCAAATCTAAGATGCCATCGATACTAAGGCAAACTATAATTTTATATGCCACTGAGAATGAAAAAAAAATTGCTACACGTGATACATCAAAATTAAGGCAAAAATCAATGATGAACAAAATACCAAGCTTTAAATAGATAGGATCAGGAGTACTGATTTTTCCTTCTGCCTCAGGCTTCAATATGTCTTGGTATGGCATTGTCACTGACGTTTATCTAAAACTGTGATATTTTGTTCATCCTTTTTTGACATTAATTTTATTTTTGAAAATATTCATCAAAATATATTTATCTTGATTTGTTTTTTTTTTTGGCCGTGCCTTGCGGCTTGTGGGATCTTAGTTCCCCGACTAGGGATCAAACCTGCAACCCCTGCAGTAGAAGTGTGGAGTCTTAACCACTGGACGGCCAGGGAAGTCCCTATGTTGATTTTTGAGGGTTTTGGCACTCAGTTAAAATTTTCATCTGATGAATGGATAAAGAAGATGTGGCACATATATACAATGGAATATTACTCAGCCATAAAAAGGAACGAAACTGGGTCATTTGTAGAGACGTGGATGGATCTAGAGACTGTCATACAGAGTGAAGTAAGTCAGAAAGAGAAAAACAAATATCGTATATTAACGCATATATGTGGAACCTAGAAAAATGGTATAGATGAACCGGTTTGCAGGGCAGATATAGAGACACAGATGTAGAGAACATACGTATGGACACCAAGGGGGGAAAGTGGTGGTGGTGGTGTGATGAATTGGGAGATTGGGATTGACATATATACACTAATATGTATAAATTACTATATGTATATGTAATTAGCATATTATGTATACACTAATATGATAACTAATAACCTGCTGTATAAAAAATAAATAAAATAAAATTCAAAAAAAAATTTTTCATCTGAGACAAGTGCCTCACTCATCTTACCTGTTTTGCTCGGTTCCTCTGGGGTAGAAAACAAAGAAGAAAGGAAGAAAGAAAGAAAAAAAAGAATGAAAGATGCTTTTGCTTATTTTCTTGCCCATGTAATTATACACGGGAGACATAGTTTCATAAATTTCTCAAACAGACATCTCATTAAAATTCTGGCTGGAAAATATCAGAGATGGTCTAACTGATAGCCCCAGATAACACTGAGGAGAGAAGCTCTAATCTCTTTGAGAAGACTCCAATTTACTGCCTGGATGACAAAAGTCCACAATAACCCACTAAACTGGTGCTTTCACTGCTGCTGATATTAAAGTAGGAAGCAAAGTTCTTGTTGTGTTTATTTCCTCATTCCTGCTATTTAAGGAAATTCCCTCTAGTTCCAATGAAAATGTAAAAAGAGATTTATGACACCTGTGTGTAATGATAATACCTGGTTTACAGGTCTCTACCATTTCCAACATCTCACTTAATTCTCGTAATATTTCTTATTCAATTCTCAAAAACTACCATGGGGGTAGGCAGGGAAGGTATTGACTTATTTTATGGACAAGGTATCAGTCTCATTTTTCAGGTGAGGCTGACCTAAATCACATGATGAACTGCTACCGAATGGGAACCAGTACCCTGTACCCTGATCTTTCTACTTCAAGGACAGTCCCTTTCTTTTAGTGTCGTATGCCCCTGAAGACACACGGTGAGACACTCTTAAGTGGCCGTGTTTGAGGGATTGCAGCTATAATCTGAGCTGGTTAGCAGCTGATCTCCCTGAGGCTATCTCCAGTCTCCTAATGCTGTTTCATATTAAACAGGTTTGGGAGTGAGTCATTTGGCTGGCACAAAGCAGCAAAGTGATGGCTTCAGCCCTGCTTGGAAACTCCCTTTGCCTGGGGGAAGCAAACTCAATGCAAACCACAGCTATAATATTGCAGCTGCTCTGGGGCTGACTTTGTGTTTCACTTACATAATTTCAGGCTTCGTTGAGCATTCACCCATTTTCTCCTTCCATGTTTATGTGATTTGGTACAGTGTTCTCTTATGCTAACACCCCGGTTTACACACGTTTTCCTTTGTTTAGGTGATATTGGAGTAGAAAGGAAGACACGCCCTATCCACACAACTCATAGTCAGAAAAGGAAAGGAAGCCCTCAATTAGCCCAAGTGGGCTGCTGGCTACCCGACACCCAGGTAAGCCTTAGAGGTGATAGAATTTTGATCAGTCCGAGGAGGGAATTTGGATATTCTGCTTCTTCTTGTCCAGGACTGAGGCATAGGTTGCTCTTGGTAATCAATTTGGGAGCTAGAAAATATCCCCTCCTAAGCTCCATTGACCTTACTGATGAGAGAGCACATACCTTTCTTGAGCTAGAGGTAAACTAGGTGACCTCTTCCTCAGTTGCCACCCCCATGCCCTACAGAGAGGTGTGACACAGCACTCAACAATTTTTTGTTGTGTTATTTTATGTTAAATGACTGTTTTCCCTATTGGACTATAAGCATCTAGAGAGGAGGGGCCATGTCTTATACTGTAACCCCCTGAGAGCTGGGCCACCTTGCAGCCAGTTTTACCATTGTGTGGCATCCAAGAGTAAAACACAATTCCAACTGCAAAGAAGTTCATAAAATCTCCAAGAGACCATGGGCAGAAATTACAATCTCACACACACACACACACCCTGTGCTATCCTGGCCTTTGCAGGTCTGTCTCCCCAGGCCCATTCATTGACCCACCTGCTCCCAGTTTTCTCACCACCTCAACTCCAGCCTCATTCAGTTCCTTCTCTCTCTCTCTCTCTCCATCTCTCCTCTTACCCTTCCCTCTCCCTCCCCCGCTTCCTCAGCTCCTTTGGATCTCTGCTCTCCTCTCCTCTG